>NC_140585.1:229728952-231048952 GCF_964204655.1 Triturus cristatus
TTCTAAGGTTTTTTTAAAATGCTAATTCCTAACTATAACGTCCCTGAAACCTATGTTTTTTTCAGTGAATTTCTAAGGTTTTTTAAATGCTAATTTCTAACTATAACGTGCCTGAAACCTATGGTTTTTTCTGTGAATTTCTATGGTTTTTTAAATGCTAATTTCTAACTATAAAGTGCCTGAAGCCTATGGTTTTTTCAGTGAATTTCAAAGGTTTTTTAAATGCTAATTTCTATTTATAACGTTCATTAAACCTATTTTTTTTCTGTGTTTTTTAATTATCATCCCATTCTCAACTTGGTGAAAACTGCAAATCTCACCACTCTTCCATCAATACCTTACACCAACAAAATCGCCACAAACAAGAGCCACCTCTAACGCTAATGAAATGCACAGTAGGCATTCTCGTGCAAAATAAAACACGAAAACACAACTTCCCCATATTTTCAACGACCAGCCAAATCTGCAATGCGATCCAAAAAGCAGGCGATAAGCCGAGTTAGCAGTAACAAATTAACATCAACCTTTAACTGGTGTAAGGAGGTCGACTATCTACTCCGTTATTTCGACCCAACTCACAGCCACATCTAAAGACCAACACGTGATACGGCTACTAATCATGGAGCTCCGACACCCAACAACGCCACAACACCCAGCCCCACCACCACCAGAACCTCACCCCCGGACCACCCCCCCTACTACCACTGAGGCAGCACAAAACAGAACAACGGACCTTCTCAAAACGCCATGGCCCTCAGCCACACAATAGCTGAATGTTGGGAGATGAGCAACCAACTATATATGAAGGAGGCAAGTCACCCATCACTGATAAAGCACACAATGCCAAGTGTAACGCTCATATGCTGCACAAACCTCACTATGCAAAGCACAAACCTCTCCAGGTGGAGATATACTACTTGTACTGTAGTGCACAGTGGACTAACCATGTTACCTCAGGCAGTGGGGAAGATCTCGGTCATGTAGCTGTGTTGTCCCCCCCAGGAAGCGGAAGGGGATTGGGCTGCTCCAACGTACGCCACTCCAGCATAGGAGAATGAATAAATAGACCAGGCCCTAGACGTGGTTAACTTGTGAGAAGACTAACGAGTCTGTCAGAACGGCAGCCCTCACCCTGGCATGTGGCAGCCGCCATGACCATGGGCCTCCTCAACACAGGGCCCCTGCGAACCCAGTGGCACAGCACCGCAGACTTATGTCTGTACCGACTACTGCCTTTGATCTACACTACGGACAGCACGGTTCACAATTTAGATGTAGGGGCGTTTGCAGCTATCGCAGTCCAGTTCGCAAGACATGTTGCTCCGAGTGCGGCCCACCCAGACCACGCATCATCGCAGGGTGCGCACACGCTGTGTGCTTCAGGTGCTACTAACTCACTGCACCATAAGTCGTCACCACGTGGCCTTATCAACGCAGAATTCTTTAGACAAAACACATTGCTCCCAGTGCGGCACGCCGGGACCACTTCTCATCGCAGGGTGCGCACACGCTGAATACTCCAGGTGCCACTAACTGTGCAGCTCAACTCAATGGCACGTGCCTGTGTGCCCATCCTGACCGCTGCCTCCACCCTACACTGGAGTTACATGCTTCACAATTCAACATTAGTAGCGACGCAAATTGTGTAAGAGACTATAATGGGTTAAGAAGACAAAATGTTCCCAATCTGTGCAGCTCAAGTCAACGTCACCTGCCTGTGGGCCTTTGCTGACCGCTGCCTCTGGCCTACACTGTGGAAGACCAGTTATACGTGGTGCCAACTAACCCTATTCAACACAAGCCGATCCCACATGTGTAACTGTGTCCTGAGTCCTGAATGGCAGTGACCACAGCACCAGACTCCCTTTGATCAGTGAGGGGTATTTCCATATGGAAGGCCGGCGACACGTGGTGCAACTGAACCTACACTATGCAGGCCGGCGGGGCCACCAACGTATGCACGTGGCTGTGGACCCTAGGTCACCGCTACCTCTGCCCCACACTGTAGGCGACCGGCGAAAATGGTACCACTAACCGTCTTCAACACAAGCCGATCCCACATGTGTAACTGTGTCCTGAGTCCTCAATAGCAGCAACCACAGCACCAGACTCCCTTCGATCACCGAGGAGTATTTCCACATGGAAGACCGGCGACACGTGGTGCTACAGAACCTGTACTACGCAAGGTTTGTTTGGGTCATCAACGTATGCACGTGGCTGTGGACCCTAGCTCACCGCTACCTCTGCCCTACACTGTGGGCGACCGGCGACAAATGGTACCACTAACCGTCTTCAACACAAGCCGATCCCACATGTGGAACTGTGTCGTGAGTCCTGAGTGGCAGTGACCCCAACTTGCCAGGGACCACAGCACCAGACTCCCTTCGATTAGTGTGGCGTATTTGCATATCGAAGTCATCAATGTGGAAAGTATTGCTGACGAACACATAACGCAAAAGATACATTTTACACAAACTATTGATTTCCCTTTCCACGTCCAGTAATTTCCAAAGGAAGAGTGAATTGTTTTATGTCAGCAATGAGACATACCATCATTCGAAAATCACCCAAAAATACTTATAATTTAAAAAGAACAGAAGCATCGAAGTACAATAATGATTACAATACGGAGATTTTGAAGATGTGAAATGCAAATATGAACATACAATATGATGCACATAACTCAGTTGCTGTTTCTCACTATGTCATTTCATATATCACCAACTCTGAGAAGACAGAATTGAAAGAAATGTGGGAAGAAATTTCACAGGAGAAGACACTTAGGAAAAAAATGTACAGATTCAGTTTGAAGATACTTTCACATCGAGAAATTGGATCCTACCAATGTGAGGATCGATAGACATCTGCAAGTTTATATTTAAAGTCAATAGGAACCATCTGGATAAGTCTAGGTTTTCCTGCGGCACAAAATCGAGTTTTAATATTAATGTTATAAAACAAATTTGTGATGATATAGACTTACTTTTCTTTGCTAGTCAAGATATGTCTAGGTGTTGATCAACAAATGGAAGATTGTTGTGAAGTTTGAAAAAGAAATAACAAAGTTTAAAGTAGTTTCTAGTGAAAATCCCAACTTTGTTTATATTTATTGCCGACGTACTCATTATAAAATTCAAACTAGGAATGTAGATGTACTACCACTAACCCTGTTCAACACAAGTCGATCCCACATGTGTATTTGTGTCCTGAGTCCTGAATGGCAGTCACCCCAAGTCCGTGGCAGCGACCACAGCACCACACTCCCTTTGATCACTGAGGCATATTTCGATATACAAGGCCACGACACGTGTCCCACTAACCCTCTTTAACACAAGCCGATCCCACATGTGTAGCTGTGTCCTGAATGGCAGTGATCCCAAGTCCGTGGCAGCAACCACAGCAGCATACTCTCTTTGATCAGTTAGACATATTTCCACATGCAACGGCGGCGTGACATTGGGGTGACTACTATTCAGGACTCAGGACACAGTTACACATGTGGGATCGGCTTGTGTTTCTTAACTGCTGTGTAACGCTTTCTTGTTCTTATTACTGTTATTTGATAAAGTCCACCATGGTCTTAAATTTTGTAGTCCTTATCGCGGGATTACTGGTGATGTCTGTAGTTTCCACCAACTTCTGAATAGTGTGTTAGATTTATCTCAACTTTACTTCCAGTAAAGTGCTGCTAATGAAATGCAGACTAGCCGTTCCCGTGCAAAAAGACACGAGGTGCACCGTTGCGATTTATTCTAAATACTAAAATCCTATATTGAATTGCACTGACGTAGTGGCTACACTCGCAGTGTACACAGAAAATCATTTACGAAACCTCATTGTATTTATATTGATTGGGAATCGTGCCTCAGGTGCTGGATCTTGACGAGATACACTGCCCAGTTCATATATTGTCCTGCACATGCAAAAAATCACATTACAACTTTCACACCAACTGCAATGCGAAACAAATTCCGGCGATAAGCCACGTTAGCACCAGGGATTTTACACCTGCTTTCTGATGGTGTTAAGCAGGACGACTACCTGCACCATGAAAGAGAACACAGCCAAGAGCTACACCAGAACACCCACAGGTGCCGTAGAATAAATGACCATGATACAGGGATACCCATAAGGGCCACAAGACTCTTCGGAACAACTCCGGGACCCCCAACGCCCCCCAAACCCGCATCTAAGCAAGTGTGTCCCTCTGGTCATTGTGTTAGCATGATAGACACCAGCCCTGCAACATCACATTGTGCTATCACCTCAGCGTTCGCAGTGAGCCTGGACATGTAGCTCCGCACGCATCCTCCTGCATGCACAACCGGCGTGTGCTGGTCCGGAGTACACAGGTCAGCGCAGGGGTGTGCCTATCCGACAACAGGAACGGGGTGTCTCGGACATCTCCGTGTACAGGAAGTGCAGTAAGTGTGTCTCTGTGTTCTGGTGTGGCCTGCCACAAGGGCCACAGCAGTCGACGTTGTTAAGTGGCATGCACCACCTCCAAACGGCACTGTGATGGTGTAGTTGGAATGCAGCAGCACATGCGCAAATAGGCATTACAATGGTGTGCCGTACAAGTGCACGAGATACAACACCGCACCGTACAAAAGTGTGGCAGCTCGTGGGAGGGAGGAGCAGCTGTTTGCAACGTAACAGACAGTGAACTCGCCCATGTGCCACGTGCTTGGCATCTCATCCATGATGACCACGGTCGCAGACATCCCACAACACCAACGACCCGCCTTTGTACACATCCACTATGAATGCAGCGTGGTTTTCACTTCTATGCTCGTTCAGTGGTGTGATGTTGGCGAGTTGTGTGACTTGTGCTCCTTGTTGGTGTATTTCATTTTGGCCATTGTTTGTCTATACTTGTGCTATACTTAATTGTGCATGTCTGCCATTCTGCCCATCTCCCCCGTCCCCCCACTCCCTGCTTCATCCTCTTCCTGGTGCTGTTCTGTCTATAATTTTGTTGCTCCACACATAAATACATGTAAAGAACAAATTAGAATAGTTCCTTGATTCTTTTAGGTTTCAAAACTTCTCTCTCTTGGTTTCTTTTTAACTTACCATATAAACAGTTTTTTTTAATATTCAACAACACATAGAAGTCAGAAGTGCAACGTATTCTATCAACACACTTTCTAGAACATTCTACAACACATGCAGGTTAAAAGTTCATCAATCTTTTTAAACTTAACCATATTTTTTGCAAAATTTTCTCGAACATTTAACCTCACGTGCAAAAAGTTCACTATTGTTTTAAGTTCAAACAGTGCCTTCCAAATGCAAGTAGCAGGTGTGGTTGAGTTAACAACTTTTATCCTATGATATGTACTCCACGTTGAAACTACTTTTTCTTAACCAACCACAAAGATGCTTTTCCACAAAACGAATGTGCACCCTACTTTTAAAGAAGAATGCTTTTCATCTCCCAATCACGTATCGTTTTGTATGGTAATAAAAAGTAGTTCCCCATCTTTAAACATATCTCTTATTCTACCAAAGAACTGCATGAGGTACAGACATCTTTCCATACCTTCCAGACATACCTTCAAAATGCTAGTGTGGATCGTAGGACATAGCTATATTTTCTGGCGCAATAGGTATGCGGAACAGAGACGTATTGACCTAGGTTTACAAAATGTGGACATTAAATGGTTTGCACAGAGAGGATTGAAGTGGCACCAATTGTTGCCTTTGGTTAAAACCTGTTTGCATCTCCAACACCCATACCTCATGATTGTGCACTGTGGTGGAAACGACCTAGGCACATTGACAGGGGTAGGTTTGGAAATGCTTATGAAGGACACCTTTGGACAATTGATGTTACTTTTCCCTCAAACTGTCTTTGTATATTCCAATATATGCCAAAGACAGAAGTGGAAATGGTCAAAACAATTTTGTCCTCAGATTGAAAAATCTAGGAAGAAACTCAACAAAGCTGTGTCTGCATACCTCAGAGACCACAAAATGGGGTCCATCTACAACAACAACATAGGTTTTGATATGGCTGATATCTACAGAAGTGATGGAGTACACTTTACAGATCACGGAAATCGAGTTTTCCTGAATAACTTGAAGCTGTGCATCCGCACTTATATGTAGCTCCAACGAATCAACACAAGGGCTCTTTTTAGAAGCCACCCTATAACTGACAATTTAGGCCCGCTATTTTAGGGCCAGGTAACGGCAACTCCCGCACCCTCACCAAAATTTATTCTCCACACAGCTGTGACGCAGCGGCCAGACAATCTGACTTTGCAGCACAGAGCTCTCGCTTTGATCACCACCTCTACTCCCCCATAGGGGTGAGTAGTTTGCGCTTTACAAATACCGAATTGATTTGATGCGCGTGAATTTACCTTCGCACTCCCTGTGTAACACCACCTAAGCACCATACACAAGTTACAATGTTCGAAACAAAAGTTCCTCCGAGTAGGTATAACTACATACTGACACTACTTGGACAGATGTGGCACAGCGGCCAGAGCATATGACTTCACAGCATATGACACACTGTTTGGACTCACACTTTCATCCCCGAGTCCGGCAGCAGCTCAGCTTAGCAGCATGAGACTGTACACAATACCTCACATATTTCCCGTACCCCAGGACTTTAAGACCAGTACGGGTCAGTAGTTCGTCCTAGTAGGTATAAACACATGCTGCCACTACTTCCACAGGTGTAGTGCAGCGGCCACAGCACATGACTTCACAGTATAAGACACACAATTTGGGCTCACGCTTTAATCCCCGACTCCCGCACCAGCTCACCTTAGCAGCATCAAACTCTAGGCAATACCTCACTTAATTTTTGTAGCCCAGCACTTTCACACCACTAGGGGTGAATACTTCGCTTCACACCCCGTCTATAGCACACCCTAAACACCCCACAGAGGTTACAGTGCTCCTACCCTCCTCTTTCCCACTTTTTTCACTCTTTTTTCCCCTTACTCGCTTCGACGGAATCACAAAATGGCGGCCAACACTTCCTAGTTGCAACTGCTCGCAGCCCTCGCAGCCAATAGGCAGCAAGCTCGTGCTCGTATGGCAGAATTCCCAAATATCAATATCTGTAAATATCTGTAAAGATATCTGTAAATCTGTAGATTTACACCAAATAAACAAAAGCGTGCATTCTATACTTAGACCCTTCTCCCTGTCAAATTTGGGGTAATAATTTCACCCGTTCGACCTGTAGCCTTGTCTAAAGTTTCTTATAGAAATTAACATGGAGAAAACACGTTTTGGGACCCCCCTTTTTTCTCAGCCCCCCTTGACGAATCACCCCCAAACTTCCCACATAGGAGCTGATATGAACAAATAATTAGTTTGGAAAATTTCATGAAGATTCATCAAACGACGTATAGGGAGTAGATATATTTGCATTCTCTATTTTTTTTGCATCTATATTTTTTACATCTATATTTTTTACATCGATATTCTCTCTGTGAACCCTCTAACTGATTTCCACTTGATCCATACTTACAATTCCACAAAGAACTTATGGGGCCTACAGTGTGAGATGCACAGCATAGATCATTTTAAAACACTACATCGTTTTTTACTTTATCAAATTGTACCCAGCAACACAGAAGCCCACAGATTTGGCAAGACATCAACACAAACAACACAAATCATAGTACAAAACTTACCACACATAAAATAAGATAACAAAGCAAAGTTAACTAACATATAAAATGGCAAGCCATCAACTTTGATATTCATAATCATGAAACTAATAAATGAGGGATCAGCACCTGTATTGTGCAGGAGGTCTGTGTACATGAGTACGCCTGTGAACAGGAATTATCTCTACAACACGTTCAGAGAGATTTTTTTAACCTTAGGAATTCACACAAGAACCGCTCACTTTCACCACTTGCTATCATTCCACCACTGATGTCCCCATACTCTAATCAGTTTCCCACACACTTTATCAACCACCACAGGATCCCCAAATTTAGGACTACCCTTAGCAACATGCCAGCCTTGCTGGTACGAACAACATTCCCCACCTGAAATGCAATGGTTTTGACTGTACTCCTCGTGTCAAACAATTTGTTGTTGCTTATGTTGTGCAACCCTAACTCTGCTGCTCACAACACCATCCAACTCCTCAATTTTGTTAATCCTTTGTAATGTTCCATCCATTTCTTAATCCAAAATGGGCACAGCTTGAAAACTGGTTTCCTTCCCCTCACCAACTGGAAGATAGTAGCCCCCATCACAGAATGTGGAGTTCTTTGATGACACCATACATAGTCCTCACTGCACCAGCCAGTGATTGGCAACAACCTATTTGACACACTCATCCACCACACGGTTCATTCTCTCAACAGGGCTGTTCATTTGTGTGTGATATATTGAACTTCACCCCAACCTTCTTAAGAAATGTTCCTATCTCTTGATTCACAAATTGGATTCCATTGTCCAACAATACATTTTCAGGAATGCCTTCTTTTAAAAACACATATTTAAACAATTCTACTATATTCTTGGTATTGGTTTCACCTAAGAACCTTGACCTTAGACTGGGGCAGACCCTTGCGCTCACCAAGATAGCCGCAAAGCTGGGCGTTGATGCATGCTAAAACTAAACATTTACCCTCGCATGGCACAACAATGGCTATTTCCAGTAAGCTTCTAGAAGGATGCAGGGCTCTGATGACCATTGCATAGGGTGAAAATATTTAAAACATGCTGTACTCCCAAAATAGTGGGCATTATTCACCAGTGGCCGTCCCCTCAGTCCCAATGCAGAACACTGTGCTTACCATACTACTGCCCTAACTTGCATGAAGTGTGTTGAACAAACTCTGGCAGTCCCTACATTCTGCTGAATGGTCACTACTCCAAATATCTATTTGAATAAAGATTATAACACTGAGCCCTCGATGTAGAGCCAGAGGGGAGACTACCTCTCATCTGATACAGATTATAGACTCTCTAAACGAGATGAGGGTATTTGCGGCAAACCCCTGGATGGTGGGGGATGAAGGCACTGGCGTAACAAAATTTGACGGGCCCCCTTGCAAGGTACAACAAGCATTTGCAATGCAATAGGTCTCGCATTAGGAAAGTTTGAGCTATTGGTATTGTAAATGCCAAATTTTGTATTTGTGTTGGTTTTGAAAATAGCTAAATTAATAGCTTTGTCATTTACAATTCCAATAGTTTTAACTTTCGCAAATGTGACATTTGTAAGGCAATATGTGTTGTATTTACGTGACTTAGATGTATTGATATTACAAATAACAATGGCTTTTAATTTTTTTAAATAATTAATACTTAAATAAAAGTTATTGTAATTTATAATGGCAATAGCTTAAACTTTTGTAAATAACTTTTGTGAAGATTATGTTTAGTGTATTTTATTGTGACGAAAATCCAAGAACAGAAGTGAAATATTAACATCTTTTTGTGACATTTGTAATAAAGCTTGAAACATTGAGAGAACATATTTGAACCAGTTGTTGTTGAATGGTTGCACAGATTGATGTTGTGGTGGCGACGAGTGATGCTGTGGCGGCGACGAGTGATGCTGTGGTGGCGACGAGTGATGCTGTGGCATTCAGTGATGCTGTGGTAGCGCATAGTGATGTTGTTGTGCCCCTGAGTGATGCTGTGGTGGTGCTGAGTGATGCTGTGGTGATGCGATAGATAGATTGAGTGCGATAGATAGAGGGAGGGCGATAGATAGATAGAGGGAGGGCGATAGATAGATAGAGGGAGGGCGATAGATAGATAGAGGGAGGGCGATAGAGTGAGGGCGAAAGATAGAGGAAGGGCGATTGATAGATAGAGAAAGGGACGGCGATAGATAGATAGAGGGAGGGCGATAGAGTGAGGGAGGGCGATAGAGTGAGGGAGGGCGATAGATAGATAGATAGTGAGGGCGATGGAGGGCGATAGATAGCTAGAGGGCGATAGATAGAGTGAGGGCGATAGATAGATCGATATCTATATAGATAGATAGATAGAGTGAGGTTGATATCTAGATAGAGTGAGTGTGATAGAGTGATGGCGATAGATAGAGTGAGTGCGATAGATAGAGTGAGTCCGATAGCTAGATAGAGTGATAGATAGAGAGTGAGGGCGATAGATAGATAGATCGCGTGAGTGCGATAGATAGATAGTGTGAGGGTGATAGATAGATAGATTTTGTGTGATAGATAACTATTTAGAGTGATGGTGATAGATAGATAGCTAGAGGGCGATCGATAGAGTGCTATAGATAGATAGCTAGAGGGCGATAGATAGAGCGTTGGCGATAAATAGATAGAGTGTGGGCGATAAGATAGATAGTTAGATAGATAGATAGTTATGGCAATAGATAGATAGATGGAGTGAGGGCGATAGATAGAGTGAGGGCGATAGAAAGATAGATAGCAGTGTGGTGGCTAATGTGTGTAGGGCAATGTGTGAGGTGGCATTTTCTGGGGTCTAATGTGTGTAGGGTCAGTGTGAGAGGTGTATGTGGAGGGGTAAGTGTGAGTGGTCTTTGTGGAGGGGTAAGTGTGAGTGGTATGTGTGAGGGGGCAGTGTTTGGTCTGTGTGAGAGGGGGGCAGTGTTTGGTCTGTGTGAGAGGGGGCAGTGTGTGTGGTCTGTGTGAGAGGGGGCAGTTGGTTGTTTATTGACTTGTCAGTAAACTGTATTTCTATTTTCTGTAAAGGCTATATTAGATTGTGTATTTTTTTTCAATACTGACACTGGCTCACGTAAATGACTGCAGTGCCTTTGAAGTAAACTCTATTCTTATATATTTGAGGGTGAGGGGGTGCAGAGTTTGAGGGGGCTAATGTTTTCTAGGGCAGTGTGTGAGTTGGCATTTTGTGGGGTCTAATATGTGTAGTGCAGTGTGTAAGGGTGGGAGCTGTGTGTGTGTGCATGGTGTGAGTGTGCAGTCTGTGTTTTGAAAGTATTTTTCATTCACGTTTCATGTGAGGTTTGTGACTTGTAAGTAAAGTGTATTTGTATTGTAAACTCTTTTTTCTTTTGAGAAAAAAACGCACAGTGTGACACTGGGTCACGTAAATCACTGCAGTGACTTAGAAGTAAACTAACTGTATTCGTATTTATTTAAAGTACTGTCTTTTTAATTGTACGCAAAAAAAACGCACGGGCTCATGTAAATCACTCCAGTGCCTTCAGGGCTGTGAATACTCACGCTAAAAGTAAAAACAAAAGGGGAGATGAAAGGAAGGGTGGGAGGTACTTTGTCGACAGAGCATATGGGGGTGAGGGGGTGTGCAGGACGGTGAGCTGAATGTGTGTGCCAGAGAAGGAGAGTGTGGCACGTGCGCGCCACAGCATTTCCAGGCCGCAAACTCCACGTGAATTTTGTTGATTTGTTAAATAAAATTACACAAAATTAAGAACCAAATGCATAGCACCGACAAACATTGTCCGAAAACAAAAAAATGCTTAAAATGCGTTTTGAAAACGTTTTGTTCCTGTAACGTTTGTGACTTTTTAAAAAAAAGTGAAAATGCACCTACTGACATCGTACAAAATAGGGGGCAGAGTGTGTGGGGGGGTGCAGAGTGTGGGGGGGTGCAGAGTGTGAGGGGGCAGTGTGTGTGGTCTGTGTGAGAGTGGGGCAGTGTGTGTGGTCTGTGTGAGAGGGTGGCGTGTGAGAGGGTGGCAGTGTGTGTGGTCTGTGTGAGAGGGGGGCAGTGTGTGTGGTCTGTGTGAGAGGGGGCAGTGTGTGTGGTCTGTGTGAGAGGGGGCAGTGTGTGTAGTGTTTGTGAGAGGGAGCAGTGTGTGGGCTGTGTGCGAGGGGGGCAGTGTGTGGTGTGTGTGTGCGAGGGGCCTAATATGTGTAGTGCAGTGTGTAAGGGTGGGAGCTGTGTGTGTGTGCGTGGTGTGAGTGTGCAGTCTGTGTGTTTTGAAAGTATTTTTCATTCACATTTCATGTGAGGTTTGTGACTTGTAAGTAAAGTGTATTTGTATTGTAAACTCTTTTTTCTTTTGAGAAAAAAACGCACAGTGTGACACTGGGTCACGTAAATCACTGCAGTGACTTAGAAGTAAACTGTATTCGTATTTATTTAAAGTACTGTCTTTTTAATTGTACGCAAAAAAAACCGCACGGGCTCATGTAAATCACTCCAGTGCCTTCAGGGCTGTGAATACTCACGCTAAAAGTACAAGCAAAAGAGGAGATGAAAGGAAGGGTGGGAGGGACTTTGTCGACAGAGCATATGGGGGTGAGGGGGTGTGCAGGATGGTGAGCTGAATGTGTGTGCCAGTAGAAGGAGAGTGCGACGTGTGCGCGCCACAGCATTTCCAGGCCGCAACCTCCACGTGACTTTTGTTGATTTGTTAAATAAAATGACACAAAATTAAGCACCAAATGCATAGCACCGACAAACATTGTCCGAAAACAAAAAAAAATGCTTAAAATGCGTTTTGAAAACATTTTGTTCCTGTAACGTTTGTGACTTTTTAAAACAAGTACCGTTTCTCCAAGACAGTTTAGTTACACGATGGTAAATGAGCCGGTTTATGTTTCTAGTGTCACTGTGCCTGTGGTGAGTGGACATGTTGGCGAGGGTTCCCTTCACTCCCGCACGTCAGCTGTGGCTGTCCTGGCACGAAGGATCACGTAGCTCGGTGATCGCCTGCCTTACAAGATGTCTCGTGCCAGACTTCATGAAATGTCTTAACGTATGACGGCCATGTATCCTCCTCCACAAAGCATCATTTGATATCCCGACTTTAATTACGCGCCTCTACTGACGGGCCCCGCCGTTGCCACAGCAACGGCAAGCCGCTAATTAAATTGTAGCCTTATTCCTCCCTGAGACTTTAAATGCAGGACTTTAACAAATAGCGCTGGGAAAGGCGCGCACCTTGCCACGGCGCCATTGTCCTGCAGCTTATTTTTAATTACAATGAATCCTGAGATACGCGATCCCAGAAATACTTTGTGGGAATAGCGGTGAATGCGCTCGTCATGCGAATGGCGCCTAGAGTCGGCTGCGGGGTGAGGAGGGGGTGCTACGGCTTCAGCAGTCACGGTGAGCTGTCTGGAGCAGAGATGGGGCCACGGGGAGCGAGGGGTGCATATGACGGAGGGACAAGGGAGAGACAGGCGAACAGGACAGATTATGGGGTAGCAAAAAACAAGGGGGCGAGAGAAGGGGCGCCAGAAGAGAGTGGTGCTCAGCCTGGGTACAAGCAGAAAGCGAAGGGGATCAGGGATAGGAAGGGACAGGCAGGCGCCAATGGGGGCGGGGGAGCAGCAGTAAAAAAACGGGGCACAACACTCAGAATAGAGGCGTTCTCGAGGGTGGATAAAAGTAGCAGAAAGAAATAGGAACAAGCATTGGACGCGCGAGACGCGATGGTGGGGGGGTGGGGGAGAGAAGCACGAGTTCTGGTGTTTGTTAGTGCAAGGTGGGGGGAGAGGGGGGTGTAATTGGGTTGGGTTTTTGGCGTGTATTTTAAGTATTAGTGCACTCGTGTGGGTATGCCTGCGATATTTCTTAGAATATGGATCTGCCTGAGGGAAAGGCAAGAAAGAGGGTGGTGGTGCGTGTGGGGGCAGGAGGTCGAGGGCAGTTGTGGATTAGCAGCTAAGGGTCCCTTCTTAATCTGACGGGCTGCAGGAGCCCAGCCTGCAAGAATCGCAATAAAAAACAAGCAGGAAGTGGGATAAGGGAGGGGGTAGGGGAGAGAGGCAATGCAGGCTGGCAAATGGTGAGCACTTTTCGCGGGCGGCCGTGCGGCCGCGAAAGTGAAAGAAAACGAATGCTTTCAGGCTGCCAAATGGTGCGCGCGCCCGGAGCACATGCACTGTAGTTGGCGGCCTGAAATGCACTCGTTTCCACTTCCAAAAGTCGCTTACTATAAGTCTCGCCAGAGCAGCGCTAAAGCGCTGTCTCAGGCGAGACCTAAAAAGGGGCCTCCTCAGACTCAATCAGGAGCTCTCCAGCCAGAGAACTGTGCTGAGAGGGCCCCGTGGTGCTTGGGGGTCTCCCCACACCGCAGGCGCTGCGGGTGCCTGTGTTACACCACTGGAGGAAGGTCTCCGACTGTTGGATGCATTGAGCACGAGTGATTGATGCATGTGACACTCCTAAAATGGCAGTCACTGTGAGCAAGCTGCTGAAACTCATTCCAAGTACAAAATGCTGGACTTAATAGACTATCAGGTTAACTCACACAAAGTCACAGAAAAAACTCTTGCAAACTCCACATCCTACAGACCGCACATTACCCCGCACACTCACTGAATCTCTTGATACAGACTGTAACGTTGACCACTTGCTACAGAGATCAAAGGGAGACTGTCTTTTATTTGATACAGATTGCAGGCTCACTATGCTAAAATGTGGAAAACCAATGCAAAATATAGTAAAATTCCCTTTGATCAAGGTAGAGAACTAGTAGGACTGAGGTCAAGACCTGCGCCCCCACGAGCTCTCAACATTGCTGCGATGCTGCCAGCCAACCAGGCACCAGATATAGACATCAAGGTGATCCTCTTAGAGTTGAAAATAAGCCTGCGAGCAGTAGAGGCTTAAACTGATGACCCAACTGTTCTCATGGATTGATTATAGGATAAACCTAATTAACACAGTGATTGGTTAAATGAGGTGGAAGGCAGGATCTCAGCACTAAAAGATGCTGCAACTGACATTAAAGGTACCATGATGTGGATGGAGAAAGAAATGTGCAGGGTTGCAGTGAAAAATTAGGACTTGGAATCGGCTCAAGCAGGAATAATATCTGTTTAACTTGACTGCCTGAATCAACAAACATGTGATGACCTGAAGTATTCGTCAAGGGGCTTCTCACAGAACTACTAGGTAGGAGCAACTTCTATGGGATGCTCATGGGCAAATGGGCCCATAGATCATTAGGGCCTAGATCACCACTGGGGTCCCCAACACTGCCTTTTATCACCAGACTGTTAATTTAATATTGCAGCGACATTGCTCTTGGGATGGCAAGAGAGAAGGCCCTCCTCAGATACCAACGCTTGGAGATATCTTGGGGATTATTTACAAGCCCCTTGTGGTGCCGGTGTGTCACTTTTTATGTGATAAAAAGTGACGCACTGGCAACGCTAGGGGCTTGTAAATAAGCCCTGTATGTTTCCAAATTTCACAATGGCAGTCCAAAAACCTAGAGAGCCTTCATCAAGACGAAAGCAAAAGGAACAAATGATGGATGGTATGCTGAACAACGCAAACATTCACACCCAGTCACAAAAATCTGGGTTTAATCCATTGTTCATTTGCTCACCACGTTATCCCAGTTTGGACCCAGCCACATGCAAATCAGTCTTGATCCTGCTCCTTATGGGAACAGTCTAGCCCGCACTGCCAGGCTATGTCCTCCCTGGACCAGAAACAAGAATTCTGGGACCGGTTTCGGGGCATCAGCCCTCATCAGACAGCCTAGCTTGATACCAGTGGTGCAGTGAGCTTGAATCCAGTGGTGCAGTAAGCACGGGACCCAGGTCTGGGCTAGGTCCTCCCTAGACTGTAAACAAGCATTCTGGGACCAGTTTTGGGGCATCACCCGTCATCAGCCAGGCTAGCTTCAATCCAGTAGTGCACATCTGGGCATACCCTCCCCACTTAAGGCCTAGGTAGGTGCACAACCTTTTACCTACATTTGTTCTACCTTGCTCTACACAACGGCTCTGCCGCTGTCCTGTTGCCTAGTTATGTGCCGAATAAATGTCCTGTGGTTTTCTTTGAAAACTAGCCTCATTTATTATGCATGAGGGTTCTTAGTATCACAGAGCAGGATTACCATCTTCTGTATAATAACTCTGTATGAAAATCACCGCTATTGTCATCCATGGACGACAGGCCCACAGTACCATTACACATCGAGGTAGAACCCCTAAGGGTACCTTTTGGGTATTTAAGCACCACATCTTCCCTGGGCAAGCCAGAGGAGAAGCTTCCATGCTGACATGAGACACTGGAGTCCCTACACGCAGAAACTCCAGCACGCAGTGGTCTGACATCCCTTGTGGAGTGTCCAACTCGAGACCCGGACATGGTCCTTCGTTTTTTCCCATCAGGTAATGAAGTTGGCTCTTTCCTAGGGGATTCTTGGCTTCACACCTACATACATGCTAGGTAAACTTAGGTACACTTAGCTAGGGTTTGCATCTTAGGAGTACACTTGATTACTGCATATATTTATATGCCTGCATATATTCACTGTTTTAGCACCATGGTGGAATTCTACCTTTAATTTACTCTGTTGGTGCTCATATTCGCATATATCTGTTTCTGTCTAATGGTTGTCCCACCACACATATTTTTTACTAGAATGATGCTGGTTCAATAAATGCTTATTGAAAACGTCCCCATCGTTTATTCTGTATTTCTCTCTGAGAAGAAGTGAGCACGAGTGACTGAGTGAAAAGTACTGTACTGCTTCCACAATCCCTGAAGGATCAGGGGATGTCTTGTTGGAGAGTTGCCTGAAACTATTCACTCCTTGGTAAGGTTAGGGGGCTTATGGTTGTACTGTGAGCCAGCTGGTCTAAAGGGTAACAATCTCTTAGCTTATGTTGTCTAAATGCACAGATTCTATATAGATTTGTAGGAACTACATGACAAATCCTAGGGAGATGGTGAAATTCATAAAGAAAGTCAATAGAGAGAAAATAAATGATTGACAAGGAGACTAGACTTGATGCTTCCCAAAACCTAGATAACTGAACTGGCTCAAAAGACATAGAGATGAGCTTAGTCCTAGCATTCAACAGCCGGGTCGAACGCCACCGGTGAAGCAGGCATGACAGCGCAACCTGCTACTAATATGGATGAGAAACCAGTGGGGATTAACATGACAGAGATGACGTACAAATAGACATGAGCATCTACTGGTATCTTATTCAATGTCTATATAATTTGACTGAAAGATTGCAAATACTGTGCACAGGTTGAGTAGAAACACATGATTGGAGTGGGAGGTTGGTGGGTGATGGCTTTTCCCTCAACAAGGTGCAAGTTCTCCCTAAAGATCGGAAGCTATGTATGTGGGCATTAACTTGCTGAACAATGGGGTGCTCGTATGTGAAGGGATGCGGAATAGTTTCCCAGTTAAATGCCTAAGCAGAAATGATGAATTAGGTACCAAAAATTTGGCAAAACTATGTGTGAGATGTCAATCCAGATACATAAATGCATATCACAAAACTTTAATCATTCAATTTGGGTGGTGTGATGCGACAAATTAAATGATGACATGGAATGTGCAGGGGACAGACCCAAGAAAAGAAGTTTAAGACTAACATATCTGGACCAAAACGGTATAGAAGTAGCAATGCTACAGGAGACCTATCTGAGGGACAAGGGGGCAAGCGCATATGCAATGTTTGAGATCCCAGTATATTCTTTGCTTTATATAGCAAATATTCCTGTGGTGGTAGCTATCCTGGTGAAGAAGTATCTATGCTTTAAGCTGGTACACCTGCACAGTGATACACCAGGTTGGTTCCTGTATGCTGTGGGGATATTGCATGACACTCCTATTACTCCTATCAATATATGCGCCCCTAATGTTGATCAATCGCATTGTTTTTTTAAGAAATCATAGCAATTTGAAGAAAACATTAGGAAAAAAATATGAACCATGCACCCTACGTTAGACAGTGACAAGCCCATAAGAATTGACATCCCTAAGTCTGCCATAACTTTATGCTACATACTGAGGATGGACGGGCTGAAAGATGCATTGAGGGAAAAGAGAGGCTCGAAAAGGGAGTACACACTGTTGGCTTATCTCAACTGAAGTAGTGCACTGAATTATTGACATTGTTCACTTACACACAACACTCTAGGATCATTCACAAGTGGTCCTCACACTTGAGATTCTAGATATAGGCATGAAACAGAAAAATTGGCTTCTTCCAATGGGAGCCCTTAGAGACTTGCAGCTAACATCGAATTTTCCCATATAAATGTAGGGTCGGCCGAGAGAGTCCTCACAGTATGGGAAGTCTTCAAGGTATATGTTAGGGGCTATGTCATGGGCAAACATGTAAGTATTCTTCGCTCGATACACATGCAGCTAGAAATAAATGGAAAAAAAGCTGGATGAATTGGAAAACTGCACCATAACTTACAGACACTCCTTGAAGCTACATGAAACATGACAAGAATATAGAGAAACTCCTGATAAGGAGAGTCAATTCAATTAAACTTTTTTTCAGAAAAAGTTCCATAAAAGAATCATAAAATATAATCATATACAGATTGTCGTAATACAGTAAAATAGAATTACAATACTAAACAGTCTTACAAAAAAGAAATATAAGATGATGTCCAACTGCAAAGCTATTGTAATGGTGTAAACAGGGTTATCACGTTATATAGACAGAAAGAATATTAAATTATGTAATTTAAAATGCAGCACACAGTGCATAATGTAATATAAACTTTGTAGTCCAGCTCATGATGTAAAGTTTTCTAAATGTGCATACATTTTCCTTCGCTTATTAGCAGAGGATATGAATGCAGATGCTGTAAAAAATAATTCCAATGTATGTAGACTACATAAGTAATTAAAAGCATCCTTAAAATAAAACAATTTATGTGGTAAAAATAGCAGTTTTAAAAATGATTCCTAATATCCTGATACCGATTACAAAGCAATAGAACGTGCTCAGTTGATTGGGCACTTACAGCTTTACAAGGACATTTAGGTAAACTCTTCTCCCACACACCCATTCTTGGAAATGCTACTACAAAGTGAAGAGTTCCTAACTGTAGCTATGTGAGGTAGCGCATCTCCTGTGTATGAGTTACAAGTGATAAATACCTTGGAATTGCTTTGCATGGTTCATCTCTTGTAGATTTCTGTACTGTACTTGTAACAGAGGCTTGACATCCCTTCTGGCGTTCCGTAGGGGTAGATCTCCTTTCTGACTCCGCCTACTTCCGCTCTGCACTGGGAAACCCCCTAGGGTAGCTGCGTGCGCTATAATTTTCTTATTAATAATAATGATAATAATAATAATAATAATAATAATCATAATACTCTCACTGGATTCCCATGTAACCTCCGGGTAATTCATGAGAAGCATCTTTAATTTGTTTTTACTATAATATAAAAGTCTTGTAGGGCCATCCAAGGCATTTTGCCTCTACGTTCGAGGGCCAGGCAATCTTCAATTATTTCTTTAGTAAATATAGTTCCAGCCTGACTACAAATGTTATGCCAAGTCAAAAGCCACCTGTATTAATGGTGTCTTCAATATAAGGGATCGCCAATTCACTGTGAGCAGTGTAGGATGAAGTATATCTGGGTACTGGCCGAAGTCTACTTAAAAAATCATTCTCCAGTGTTTGTAAAGGTTTTATAGTTTGTCTTAACCCACAAGGCAACCCCGTAAATGGCACGTCTTATAGATTTACTTTTATAGAGTTTCTGCATCTCCTTGATAGATTTATTTCCAATTTTGGACACAAATCTAAAAATTGTTTCCGAGGTTCTAATCAAATTTCAATTTCCTAATTTTTAGATGGGAACTCCATGAACCAGAATTGGACAATTGAAGACCCAGATAAGAAAAACTCTCTGTCTCCACTAGTGCCTGGCCATTAAAAAAATTGGTTCTCTTTCTCGCTTTACCTTTACCACAAGCCAAGGCAAACATTTTTGTTAGGTTTAATTTCATATCTTTGCCTTCCATAAATGTTGTAAAACCGTTAATTAATCGCTGTAGATCATTTGCGGTCCATGATAGTAGTACAGCGTCATCTGCATACAATAATATGGAAGTTGGACGGTTACCAACTTTTGGAGGCTCTGCAGGCAATTGTTTTAGGTATTCGCCCACTCTGTTTATGTAGAGCGAAAATAAAAAAGGTGCAAGGGCACACCCTTGTCAAATACCTCTTGTGACTTTAAAACCTGAAGTGCACTCACCGTTTCAGCCGTAAGATATGCCAGCAGGCAAATGATTATATAACTGTGATAAAAAAAGAGATAATGTCAGATGGGACACCCTTATATATCAGGGTCTTCAATAGCATAGCATGGTTCATTTTGCTATGGTATATTTACTCAGGAGCAAGTTTAGATGTAAACACTGCTCTAAAGTGCCAATTTCACTCCTGAAACCAAATTGTCGTTCAGTGAGCACGTGATTAGCCTCTGACCAAGTCTCTAGTCTTTTTAATAAAATCCTAACCAACAACTTGACAGCTGAGTCAAGGAGGGAGATTGGTCTGTAACACTGAGCATCCCCCCCTTTTCCCTTTCTTTAAAAATTGGGACTATGGCACTTTTAGCCCATGTTGCTGGTTTATAACCATTTGATGCCACTGTGCATGTTTGTGCTGAGATGGGCCCCCAAAGTGCGGGTTGTGATTTATATGCATCTACGGGGACTGCAACTGAGCCTGGGGCCTTCCCATAAGCACTCATTTCTAAAGCTGGGGGGCCAACCACACTTATATAATCTTTAGAAGGTCCCACAGCTCTATTTTCTGGGTTGACAATCCCACTATAGTGATCTAGCCAATCTGCTGGTTGGACATATGTCTCAATTGTGAGGGCATTTACATCCCTAATAAATGGTTGATTTATGGTCTTCCAGAACAGGGTACCACCTCTAAGATTAGCTTTAGCTCTAAAGCTTCCTGTGACTCTTCACGTAGTCACTACCTGGAAAAAGATGCATGGCTCACAGCTATGGAGAGGGGGAGATGCCAAGCAGAATACTATCCTGTTTCTTAAAGGAAGCACATCCAAATAAAATGATACACTCACTCAAATCAGACACTGGGGGAATACTTGGCGGGGGGGAGGAATCCCAGTTTCCTATAAGAATGTCAGACATATTATATTATAAGACACTATACACCAGCAAAATGATAGGCACAGCTTGCCATATGGAAGAATATCTAAATGGGATAGAGCTAGGCGGGATTGAAGGTGGCCTTAGGACATACTTACACGAACCAATAGATACATAGGAAATCATATTAGCCACAGAGGGTTTGGTTGAAATCATGCCCCTGGGCTCTGATGGCCTAACTGCTGAATTCTATAAAACCTTTACGGCAATACTCACTCAAGAGGCCTAGTGCTACCCGCCACTTGAGAAGCGATTATCATAGCTATTCTCAAGCCGAACAAGGACTCTCATCAAAGCCAATCCTCTAGGCTATTATCACTGATCAACTTTGATAATAAAATCCTTGTGCAAATTGTTGCAAACTGACTAGGCTCATTGAAGAAAAGTTTAGTCCTTCCGGAAAGTCTGACTTTATTCCAGGAAGCGTAGCGTATAATAACTTTAAAACTTTATTTGCTACATTGCACCAAATATTACCCAAGGTTGATGCCTTTGCAGTTTTGTGGATGCCTAAAAGGCTTTTGACTCCCTGGAGTGACCAAACCCATTCGGAGTGCAACAGGAATTAAGCCCCAATATTTTGGTTATTATTAAATTACCATACACTGCACCGGTGGCCAGAATACTTATAAACAGATACACCTCAGAACCATTCCCAATATATACGGACATAAAGCAGGGGTGCCCCCTCTCACCACTTTTGTTTGCCCTCACCATTGAGTTTTTGGATACTAGGCTATGACAGAAACACTCACATAGAGGGATAGCGTTTCCTCGGAAGCGGATCCAGTTATCACGATGCGCTGATGATTTCATGTTTTATATTAAAAACCCAGAAGCAAATCTTGAGCTTTTCATCCAAGAAATAATTAGATATGGAACGATACCGGGCATAAATATAAACTGGTCTAAATTTGAGATGTTTCCGGCAACCACAAACGGCCTACACATTGCAATGGTGAGAAATCTCAGTCAGATACCTGAGGATCATGATAAAGAGAGATAAACAAATGGTGATATGGGATAATTATGAACTGATAATGAAAGAAGTAAGTGGACAGATGGACTGTTGGGTTCCTCTGCCTCTCTCAATGGCATGCTGAGTCTTATTTTGTTCAGGTTTCTCCAGCTGTTTTATAAGATCCCTATTCCTATGGATACATCCATTTTTTAGAAGACTGAGAACACTTGATAAAATGGGACTTTTTGACAATGTCCTACGATGGATGATGGTTAAGAAAAGATGGGGTGTGTGTGCTCACCAGCTAAGTCACTGGCGAACACCCAGCCCTCTCGCAAACATCAGCTGCAGGAGTGAAGCGTTGATTTATAAAGGTAGGCTCCTTAAAAGTAGAACTACTAACTGTGAATGATGTGGTCAGTTCAGCAATGCTGAAAATGCAACGTCTATAGAAATCATGTTTGAATGCTTTAAAATAAGAAATGCTGCGATGGCTAGACCGCAAACCTTTCCAGACGAGTCATCAGAATTTAACCCCATACTCAAATGCTAATGAACTCAGATATATGAAAATGGGGGCGTTTTTATTAAATTCTTGCATCGCCCCAGCGCCACGCAATGGGGCGCAGGAGTGACGCAACTCTTACGTTAGATTTATCAAGGTCACTGTGCGTGGCCCAGCGTGGCTTGATAAATCTAGAGTAACACAATGCAGTGAAATCGCTGCATTTTGCCACTCTGCCCAGTGAGGCGTTCTATGAGTGGAGTGTGGGTGTTCCCACGCACCACCTGTCTATTTTGGCACATTACCAGATTTACCATTCATGGTAGACCTTGGAACGTGTCAAAATGCTACGCATCCCCAGGGGAGTACTAAGGGGGAGAAATGTCTTTATTTCTCCTAATTGTTTCATCTTTCTATGTGTGCTGCATTCTGCAACTCACATAAAAAGGGGATTGTTTTTCTGCAGGAAGGTGTCTCTTCCTGCACAAAAACAATCCTGCTTACAACGCAGGCACCCTTGCACCATTTTGCAAGGATGCCCGCATTGGCGCTATCCAGCACATTTGTACGCCTGGAATGTGCTGTATAATTTTAAGTAAAGCGCATTCCTCGCCTTTCCCTGTCTGGAAGTGCGGCGCAGCAAGGTGGCTTTCCGCGTTGCGTGAATTTTGAAAAATAAACATGCTTCCAACTCTCCAGACTAAATGGACTTTAAACTGATGTGTGTAGTGTGCCTAACAATCAAGTCATTGATCAATGGAATGTAGATGTGTATACAGATATTAATAGGGAAATTTGGAAATATTGCTGCAATCAGAATAAATGATGGTGATGCAGGGCAGCGCAGCAAGTCATTTTGATGTACTGCCCTGCGTCACAGGGAAAGGGCAAGAATGCTCAATATTTTTATAACACTGCATATTCCTGTTCTTTTCCCTTGCACTGGTGCCATTTTGGCAACCTAGCACCAACACAGGCACCCTTGCACCATGGTACAAGGGTACCTGTGTTGTAGGCAAGATTGTTTTTGTGCAGAAAGGCGTACCTTCCTGCACAAAAATAATCTTGTGAGGCTTTTTCCTCTGCAGCACACATAGAAAGAGGAAACAACAAGGAGAAAGAAAGATAGTTCTCCTCATTGCGCCTCCCCTAGGGAGGGGTATCTTTTTGGCGCATTCACAGGTTTACAAGATCTTGTAAATCTGAGAATGCGTCAAAAGCCACAGGAGTTGAGTGGTAACACCCACTCACACGCTCTGGAACACCTACCCAGGTTAGAGAAACGCAACACAGTGATTTGCGCTACATTGCGTTACTACATATTTTTGAAGCCACTCATAGCCACACAAAGTGGCTTTGCCTGGCTTCAAAAATCTGACTCAAGGTTTGTGTCACTCTTGCACCACATTGCATGGAGCAAGAGTGATGCAAACCGGGTTTTGAATATGGCCCTATGTGTTTTAGTAGACTATATTGCTCAAGCAAATTAATATATAGAATTGACCCCAATAGACCCTCTCACTGCATGAGATGCCGTTCAGTCTTGGTGGGCTATTTCCATTTAGCGTGGCAATGTCCCCCGATTAAGAAGTGTTAGGAGGCAGTAACACTGACTGTACAAGACATCATGGATACACAGCTAGAATGCATACCACTGACAATGCTGTTAGGAAATCCGATACCACTTCCCAGGAGTACATGGCGACTGACGGCAGTCCACACTGTTAATGTTACTGGGTATTTATAGAGCGCATGGCTACTCCCAGGAGTGTCCCGGCGATATAGACATGGATGAAAGGTCCAGTTCCAAAAGTTGAAACATGATTGAAAGATACTGCTATTAGCGAAGTATGAGCAGCAGACAGTGAAGACCTACAAGCACCCCAGGCGCATCCTTGGGTATTTTTTGAGACCCGCTTAGACAACATGTAAGGGTACGTGACAGCCAGCAGGCGGATGGATTATACGAGATAAAGATGATCAGAGAGACACACCAGATAGGAACTAATGCATGTGGCGTTTCACCCTAATTCTGCATAAATAATCAAGACAATCCCACCCTACCTACATTTGTAAACCAAGTTCATATACCTACATTACAGATACAAATGCTGTACATCACCTTAATGTATGAGATGTTCTCCTGTACCTGATCTAATGCTATGATTGAATTCAGTGTATATGATATTCTTGCAGAACATTTTTGTATTTGATGTTTAGTCTAACAAACTCGATAAAAATATGAAAACATAAATGAATGAAAACCTTACTTTTGACCACTACAGAATAATAGTCAATAAGAACCACCGCATATCTGTGACAAGCATCTAGAGAAGTCACAAGATCAAGCAAGTCAATTGCTACTTTTAACCATGGGCCACAAGGCAGCTCTATGGATTGCATAGAAGGGACATAAGTGGTAATACCTTTTTCACATGTAGCACACAAACAATTCATTACAACAATCTCCATATATTTTTCCATACCAGGCCAACAGTGATGTCATCAATGATATCATCAGTGACGTTATCAATGATGTCATTAACATGTCATGACTGATGTAATATGTGAGGTTGATGCATAAAAGTCTCTGGCTCAGTTCTACAAGATTTATTTTCATGCCCACGGTTGACACGAGTCAACTTAGTCCAATGCGCCAGTGCTAAATGTGAAAGACAGGGTATTGTAGCCCCACAGAACCCCACCCAGTATATAAATGAGGTGGTGTCAATGTACTTGGGTAACTAACAGGAACAGTGGTAATCCAAACAATAGTTCAGTAATGAACTCAAGAAAACTCAAGTTCACTAGAACCAGGATATGTTTTTCAACATATTTTTTTTTTTAAATAGTTATTTTAAAATGCTGGGATCTAGTGCACACAATAAAGAATAAAAGAGCATGCCAAAAACGTGCATTTGATGAGATAGCAATTCATTACTTGTTGCATAGTCTATAACATGTCTACAACACTGGAATGAAAAAGGGGTCCATGCACTGGAGACATGAGCATTACAACTGGATGATAAGCAGCCCCTGGCAGGGGGACCAATTATAGTTACCTCAGGAAACCATAACTGATGAATGTCTGTGTTTTTGGTGTTTAAATGGTATGTATTTGTATTTTTGGAATACTTATCTACACTATCACTATAACCTTTATTTTTTCCAGTGGATTTCTAGGATTTTTTTTAAAGTTTTGCCTGAGACAGTGCATGTGCCACTGACAAAATGTTTTTACAAAAAAAGCTTAAAATAGGCTCAAAGCCCACCCATTACTTGACATTACTTTCCATTGGTTGGCTTCAACATCACTCTTGTTTCCTTGTTTCTTATCGGTCACTGCCTCCTGCTTGCTCCTACTTTCTCCTGGGGTTTCTGTGTTTATCCCTGCCATGGAGCACAGACCAAGTTTAGCTTATGTCTGCTGCCAGTGTCCTTCCACTAGCCACATGCTCCTGCAGGTACTTTATTTGTACTTGTTTACATGCACTCTATAAGAGTGCAGGTGTCTCCAGTCCCTTCCTCCTCTCACTGTCCGTGCTCTTGCCACCCACCCTTTTCCTGCTCTAATTTGTGTTGCTGCTCCCTCCCTCCTTCCCCACATCTCCCACAGGTTGCTTGCCCCTGCACTTCACTTGCCATTCATTGTGTTGCTGCTCCCTCCCTCATCCCTCACACATCCCTCGTGTTGCTTGCCTCCACACTACCCCTGCCCTCCTTCTTGTCACGTAAGAACAACAGGAGTACCCATAAACCTGGTTGAGATTAGGGTAAGTTAGAGTGCATATACAACAGTATCTCAACTGGTATTATTTGTAAGACTAGTAAAAAAGCATGCACAAGACATTGCAGGTGAAGAACATAGGGAGACGCATGGTTTGGTTAAACGTGCCAGAGGCATCATAAATTGAATTAAGGCAGAAAGAAACAAAAAGGTATAAGCGGGTACAAAGTAATTGAAAACAGTTTTTACAGCACTGTCAGCAATAAATGCAAGTGTAACCTGAAAAATTATGTGCACACAATTGCTCGTGACACAGGAAGTGGACGGCACAGGTGACGAGTGAACAGCGGTAAACGGCGCGAGTAAAAAATGACAATAATTTACATAAATTGATACAAGGTTAAATTGTTTTAGTGAGCCAGAGTGAACTGCGCCACAAATTGTGCAGGAATGTCGACAATGTTTCGGTCCAATTAGTTAAGGATCGTCATTAGCACCAGGTTATTGAATCAGTGATGCAGTACAAGGGAAGAGTAAAGGAAAATTAGGGGCAGGAAATACTACCCCACACCTCCCTTAAGTTTCTTGACCCCTACACTACCCCTGCCATCCGTTGTGTTCCTGCTACCTCCTTCCACCCCCAAACTTCCCTCATGTGCTTGCCCCCGTCCCCTCCTTGCATTGTCCATTGTGTTCCTGCCCTGACTCCACGGTTCCCTCTCACCCCTCCACTCCTCTAATTGGCTCCAAAAAACATGACACTAAGCAAAATAGCTTGTGCAGGCGTGAGTGCAATTTGGCTTTGTTAAATGATTTTTGGACATATTGCACAGCAATGCGGACTGCTGTGCAGCATGGCTGAAAGAAAAAAAAGGGATATGACACGGTCAATGCTGGCCACATCAAAGCATTTTGTTTTCCTTTCCTTTAAGCCATATTGCACATCGGTTTGAGCTACTATGCAACATGTCTTAAAAACAATTGACAAAGCCAATAGATCTTGCATTGGCAAAACATTTTGGCTTTGCCAGTGCATGTTTAACATAAGCTAAAATCCTATTACTGTATCTAACTATAATGTCACTTTAACCTTAGTTTTTTCAATATTTATAGATATATATCATGAAATATCTGAAGGTTCTGGCTTCAGTAAGACTTTGAATGCTGCCATCAGTTTGGCTACATTGGTTGGTTTACCGATCACTTCCTATAAAGACAAACATTGGCAATACCAATAGGTCTGGCTTTAAAGGAATGTTGCATGTTAATGTGAAGCATTGCAATTCAATAGCATAGGAATAGATATCTATTTGTGTGGAACCAAAGAACTGTAAAGTAATATTAGTGTAGGTTAAAAGACCAGGTGACAGTTGCACTGCCACGTCAGACCTAAAAATCCATATCATTATCTAAATCCAATATCTTGTGTGTACCCCTGAAAGTTCAAACTTAGATAGCTGGATAAATAAATAATATGAACTCAGTAGTGTAGAGGGTAAGCACCTTTTTGTGGTAGAACACAAATTCTGCCCATCAAACATGCATTCCTGGCCCCTAACTCTAGTGATAAACTTATGTCTGGGGACTACTGTGTTGTCAAATCAGACCATAATAAAACGAGCATTGGCAATGCTGATAGGTATGGCTTTACAAGAACGTTGTATGGCAATACAAAGCATTACAAGTAAAAAGCATGGGAATGATTATGTATTCGTGTGGAAACAAAGAACTGTAGAATAATATTGGTGCACGTTGAAAGGTCTGGTGACAGTTACACTGCCACCTACGACCAGCAAATTAATGTTGGTTAATGACTGTCCTCCTCCCATCTCTGCTCCTGCCAGAGAAAAACAACATAAATGATCTTGTTATCTAAGACACTTTAATAGCATTAGAATGTCATGTGTGTACCCCTGAAAGTTCAATCTCAGGCTGCCGGATAAATGAACAAAATGATCATATTTTTATTAAAGACAAGCACTGTTTTTAATGCACATAACTTCTCTGCAATCAAAACATGTACTCGTGGCTCACAACGTGTGGGTGGAGCCAAAACCAATTTTTAGTAATGCTCACATAATTGTTTGGTGACAGCTGCGCTGTCAAGTCAGTCGATAAACACCACATTGCCTGAGTTGATCTAGTCATTATGCAATACACCATATGAACACCAGAGAGCAGCAAATCCAAACTGATGGAAAAGACTAAAGAAAACCACGAGAATTTCAAACCTCATAAAAAAGCGTGACACTGAAGCTCTGTCTCATAAACCCATCGCTTATATATCATGTACTGTGCTCCCACCAGAGATTGCGCCTAGCACTGTCTGCGATGTGGAACAGACAGGGCCGGCTTTAGTGCTGGTGGCGCCCTGTGCGACAATGTTTGTTGGCGCCCCCCCAATGACCACCTCCACCAGGGAGTCTCTCACTAGCACCCTTTAACATTGACGAAGTCTCCATAAACACACTCTCTCAGATGCATTGAATTAGTTATATAGCGCCACTCATACCAGTGTAGGGTGTCCGAGCACTTTGCATCACAGACACATTACACAGAGACAATCATACGTGTGTAAATCAGTGTATAGGAAATGTTATATAAGCCAAAAGACTAAAAGTGTAGGAGTCACATGTCATACATACTGGTAGGCAGTATAGTTTAAGAGTGCTTGGTGTGGAGAAGCACAAACTCAGAGTCGAAAAAGACCAGCATAGTTGGGAGTTTTCTTTAATAATAAGAATCGATTTCTAGCCAAATTAATCCTTTTTGCAACATTAATGAATGCTCTAATAATGTATATTTTGCAGTGTGTATGCAGTTCTAGGATGAAAGTTGATAGCTCACTATTCTATATTAGGGCTTTAAGTTATAAATTGCAAGTAAGAAAAGGACATTTCTTTTGAAAGCAGTAACCTGCTGATCTGTGTACATCGTACGCACTCTGTAATCTACTTGGTACTCGTTCTTTGCAGCAGGCATATTAACCCTCTGCACTAACTTCATATAAGTCAAAACCTCAACTATGCAAAATGCTGATCTCTCTCCAGGACGATAATTAATCACAGGAGTTATCTTGACATTTATGTGAGGCCTGGTAATTGCTGGGGGAAAGAAACGCTGCAGCAGGTGCTTCAAATGCGTAATAAGAACCTTTATTACTCTTTTGAAGCACGGCGCCCCCAGGAAGCCAGCACCCGGTGTGGTGGCACCGGTCGCACCGCCCTAAAGCCGGCCCTGGGAACAGATTTGATAGTACTACCACTGCTACTACTACTACTAACTACCAATAATAGTGTTTTTGCATAGAGTTACCTAAGTCACATTTGCAGTTTCTAAGAACAGTAAAATAGGTGTCATCACCTCTTAAACGCCACATTTTGTCAGCAGCATCCAATGACACCTGTCTAAATACCATGGGCCACATTTACAATGAAGTAACGCAGCACGATGCCGTAAGCCATTTGGCTGCGCCGCCTTATGTTACTTTCGAAGTAAAGGCCTGCATCATATTTACAACAATATGACGTATCCGTGAGCTCTCCTCTGCGCTGGCGCACAATTGGCTGCCATGCTTCAATGTCGGCACCGTTGCACCATGTTGCAAGAGTGCCTGTTTTGCGGGGATGATTGTTTTTGTGCAGAAAGGGACCTCTTCCTGCACAAAATAATCACAAGAGGGGTTTTCCTTGCAGCACACACAGAAAGAGGAAAAACCAAGGAGAAATAGAAGTACTTCTCCTTGTTGCACCGGAGGCATAGAATTCAAACGCATTCCCAGGTTTCCGAAATGTTGTAAATCTGGGCATGCGACAGAATTCATGGGTGTTGCATGGGAACACCCACTGCAGCATCCATGGAACGCCCTTTTCATGCAAAGTGCTGTGTGAAAAGGGGACGTATTTACAAGGACACGAAAAGTCACGCAAGGTGGCTTACGTGTTCTTGTAAATATGGAGCATCACACTGTGCCACCGGTGCATCACATAAGGTGCCCCCTTAAACTAGGCACTAATTCTGCTTCAGGTAATAAGCGGGTCTTTAGGAACCAAAGGCCGTGGTTCTGTGCATACAGAGGCGTCCATACCTCTCGAAACAGCATGGATTGTATGGTAAGCAGGGATAACCCGGGAAGCACACAGTTTAGGGATTCTGCACATTTCTCACTAATGATCACTAGTGACCCCATGGCGCACCATATCCCACAGTTGTAACATTAATGAACTAACCCAATTCTTTATTCTACTTAAAGGAGACCTCCTCGACTCAAGTCATCTTCCAGAATGTGTGCTCCAGAACTCTAGATATAAACAAGCTCTCGCAAAGCCAATTGGGCCTGGCCTTGGCAGGCCAACAATTTTAATATATATTTTTGCAAACATATACAATATGGATTCAACATGTTAAAGTAATAAAAAGGAAACCTACTTCCTAATGATGAGTATGTTTGCATACTTTGGAGGGAGAGTAGTGGACCATCTTTTAAGAGATAAAATGAAGAGCCGGCGCATGTGCATCAGTACCAAAGAGCCGGATTCCACCACGAAGGCTCAATGTATAATGGAGCAGTGGCTGCAACAGGCTCATCAGTGGACACCATCACTTCTCTTGACCTGGTTTCCATGTCATGCACTGTGTTTCTTGTACTGTTATCATCAGTCCATAGTCCCCCATCAACAGGGTTCATCGGATAACCAGTAATGGCTCCTCCGCTAAGGCGGAGGAACGTCACCTCACTGCTCGGAGAGCAGTGTAAAATAAAAAATAAAATGATAATAACATAAATTTAAGTCACTCTGCATAACCTTTAAGGCCTTGCATGGATTAGGACCGGAACTCTTGCAGAGGAAATTTGCTTGGTATGTCCCTGAAAGAAGCCTTTGCTCTTCGTCAGCTAGACTAGCGAAGGTGGCAAGATTTAAAAAAGTAAAATCCGGAGGCAGAGTTTTCAGCATATCTGCCGCCCGATTATGGAATAAGCTCCCATTGGAAATTAGACATTTGGTCAATCTCTTGCCTTTTAGGAAGAGATTAAAAACTTTGCTCTTTCCCAGTGCATGATATGGTTATTCTAGCATCTTCCCGAAACAGTAGTCTCTTAGTGCACGTATATGGCAGCGCCAGGATGCCTGATAGGTGATAGTGCGCTCTATAAATGCAATAAAAAGAGAGAAAGAAAGAAAGAAAGAAAGAAAGAAAGAAAGAAAGAAAGAAAGAAAGAAAGAAAGAAAGAAAGAAAGAAAGAAATTAACATAAGTTATGATCATTTTATTTTTAGTATCCAACAGGTTCGGGTGGGGCTAGGCCGGGCTCCTTTGACGAGGGAAAATGAGTGGTTGCTGCACTCTAAAGTGTGCATGATGGTTTGACCGGACGTCTTGGCCTGGCCAAACAGTCATGTGCACTTTGCACGTTTTCCACCAATACTGCATTACAGCCTGGGTGGAGAACATGCCCAGGCTCCCATTACCCACCTGAGCGCCGAACCGCGGCACTCAGACCAAACACATCGTTGCATTGCAGCATTGTGATTGGATCAGGGGCGCCTGGCTGCTTTTTATTTTTAGCCCCCCACCAACCCCAAAACTATACCCGCCCCGTAACCCCTCTACCGTACAGGACACCACTGCGGATGACTGAGCTGTGACTGCAGAAAGGAGGAGACTCCTCATTTCAAGAAAATCTCCCCAGTGACCCCCCCCCCCCACAGAGAACATGTACTTGGCAATATTCCAAAACAAAACGAGCATTGGCAAACCCAGTAGGTGTTGCCTACCGGAGAGATATTTTCTTTATCTATGTCTTTTAACCATGTGGCCAGTGCTTAATTTGAGTCAGTGGTTTCCGGTGCACTTATCATCATCACCAGCGCTCTTCATGAGCACCAGCTAGGTCACATTTATTTACAGGGAGTTTAAGTGATTTGCCCAGAATCACAGGATATTGAGCCAAAGGCAAGACTTGAACATGGTACACCAGTTCCGAAGTCCACAGCTTCGGTCATTACACCACATCCTCCCCCAACTTTCATGGTTAGTAGTTGGTTCTGTTTTAGGCGGTGCTGGCAGGAGAAATGGGCTGGGGCAAGCTGCCTCCTGACGATAGCACCAGCACTTATTTGTTTTACAAATTAACCACTGCATGTTGCTCAGCCGTATGACTGCTGTGCAGCTTGGATAAAAGTAAAAAAAGTGCTTTGACATGCTAGCTGCATCACAGGGCTTTTTTTTATTGAGGGTGGGACAGGAGGTAATGCAGGGGGAAATGGTGTGTTGGGTCAACACAGACAACAGAGGTAGTGGGGAAGAAACTCTATGACACGACCAGTGGTAGCTATTTAATAAAATATTTTTCTTTTTTTGTTGCATGGTGGGAGGCAGGAGGTAACAGGGAGTGAAGACAAGTCGGGGAGGTAATACGGACAAGGGAGGTGACAACATCAGAAAGGGTAAGGAGAGTGGGGACAAGCAACATTAGAGAAAACAGAAGGATGGATGGCGCATGGGGGAATAAGCAAGGAAGGGAGGCAAACGGATGGGGGAGAAGTACATGAGGGAGCCAGCTATTAAAGAGTAACTCTGATAGAGTGCTTAAACACAAAGAAAAAAGTAGGACCTAAAAGAATTGAGCAGTGGAAGGACACGAGTAATGCATTCATGCTCCAGGGAAGGGACAAATGCATGAAGAGAAAGAAAGCCTCTGTCACCCGACCAATAAGAAGCAAGCAAATGAGTGGCAATGAAGCAAACCAATGGAAGCCCTGAGCAGTCCTCTGCAGCCTCTAAGCCCACTGTTAGCTAAAAAAGGTCTTGAAGGGGCAGTGCATGATCTGTCTTGGCGAAATCTGCAAAGCATGTGAGATGGAGAGGGTATACAGAATTCTGGCAAAACTAAACATGCAAAAGATATTTATGTATGAAGTTACATCAGAGAGTGGGTGAACTAAGTGGGTCTAGAGGTCTTTTTCTGATGTGGCTTTGTATGTAAAAGTGCTAACATTTGGCCTGCAGCTGTAATTCTCTGTCTGAACCACGTGCCAGTGCTTAATTTATCTCAATATAAATACTTAAGGCAACATATACAAAACATTCATATTACAGTCGATATAATGCAATTGACAAATAAAGGGAAGAAAGAACCAACATAACTATGTTTCTTAGAAAAGTACAAAAGTTATTTTATTGAGAATCATTTAACAGAGAAGTAAAAATTGAATAACTGAATCATGCTGATCCAGTCATGTCTATAATCGTACAATCTCATGCACACTAAGCACTTTTAAAAACATTGTCCATGATCATTGACGTTCTAATATGGTTTCCGTAGACAAAAAAGTGTGGCACAATGTATATTTGACAGTGGTCTTCTATTTATCTACACTTTTGAGTGGCTGACGCTATTGCATTATGATTTTTTTTGGTTTGTTGGAGTACCTTGGGGTTCTGGCTGCTCTGATAATTTGCTTGCAGGCAACGGTATCTTGCACTGTTCCTTTCTGATGTACTTTAGTGTAGGAGTGGTGTAGTCCTGTCTTACTGTTATGGTTGGTGGTACTTCACATTGCAGTTGGCAGTAGATGCCTATTTTGCCATGGAGCGTTATGGTGATTTACGGAAGTACCTGGTGCTATTTGAGGTGTGTCAACATACCACTTTGATGTGGTCTTGATGATTAGTAGTGATACTTAACTCTCATGCAAAGATTTGCTCTTGGAGTAAGACATGTAGGGCTCTTGCCCTGCATATGAAGTGATATGTTGTTAGAGCCTGGAGCCTTCCCTCTTCTAACTACTATCTGATCTGACACTGGGTAAAGTCATGTGTAGTGAATGAGACCCAGTTTTTAGGTCTCGCCTGACCCAGCGCATGCGCTGGTCTGGCGAGACTTTTTGTGAGGGCTCAAAAAAGTGCTACCACTGTAGCCTAGAGCTACAGTGCATGTGCGTGGGCGTGCGCGCCTCACTTTCGCGGCTGCTTTGATGTTTGATCGCGATCACTTTCACTTTGATGTTCTCCGTGAGCCAGTTTTCTTTCTTCTTGTTTATTACTTCTATGTAGTAATGGTGGCACCCGTGCGCCGCCATTACTACAGAGCAATAATAAACAGAAACAAGCATTGGCATAGCCAATAGGTCTCGCTTTTGGGACCTTATAAGTATTTAGTTATGTAACTGTGGCATGGCTAAACACTTATAAGGTCCCAAAAGCGAGACCTATTGGCTATGCCAATGCTTGTTAGTTCTGGAGATGGGCAAGGCCTTTTTATTTTACTAAAAGTATATGTATAATATACTTACGTATAGGGACTTTCAACCAGCCCTCTTCATGCATTGGTCTATTGTGTCATTCACATTTTAGCATTTAGGATGGGGCACTGTGTCAACTCGCTCCAGCCATTTGGCTAACACATCTGTGAGTGGCAGCATTCTACCCTTTTACGAAGAGCGCATCCACATACAAAGTAGTTATCTATTAGTGGCAGGGACCACTGAGGCAATGTATGTGTTTTGTAACTCCAAAAATATATTTTGATTTTGACCAAATATTTTTTATTTTGTTTTTTGAGGGGTTGACGAGGGCTTGGCGGCTACCCCAACCATGATGTTTTGCAAAATCCATAACAGAACTAGCATTGACAAACCCACAAGGCTGACACCCAATATCAGACGAATTTACTGTGCCATTGCTTGATTTTTCTTCTATTGCTGATGTATAGGGAGACTCTGTTTAGATTTTTAAATTGTGATGTCTAAAATATGTACAGTACTTACGGATCAATATCAGATTCTCAACATAACTACTAAGTAAACAATTTCGCTGTAGATTCACATATGCACATACCTGTGAATATGAAAATCAGGCATGGATCTGGGCCTCGTGGACCTACTTTGGATGGCACTATGCTGATGTTGTTAGAGGTGGGAGGAGCAGTAACTGGCACTATTACTGGATGCTGTTCATGTGAGAAAGTGCCTTGCTAGTCTACTTTCGGATGTGCAGTGGTCGTTGAATGGTGATTTGAAACCTGCTGCTATGTAAACTTCAATTTCAGCAGAAATGGCTTGCTCTGCTGATATAGGCTCTTGTGTCCTGCATTACCCAGCACTGACGCCTCATCAAGATATGAAGTGATGTATACATTCTCCAGTACAACTTGGTTTGCTCTGATTGGTGGGTGCCAGCCTCTGTCTGTACTTTTTGTGAAGGGTGGTTGATATTACTTTGTGGGGGCAGAAGACAAGGTTTTATGTGAAAATAGACTGCATAAACATATTTTTGGAAACATTTAAATACTAAAATGGACTAACAAACTATCGACCTCCATAAACGTTTCTGAACATTTTTCAATCTGTATTTATTTTCCAATTACAATCGAAATCTAAACACATCTAATTTAAGACTGGGTTAATTTCCTATTCTAGCTACATTCCAAACATATTTAAATGCTTGGAATGGAGCTAGTATACAAAGCTAACCCGTTTTTAGTTGCAAGTGCTTGAAAGTGGATATCTTAGATACTAGAAGCAACAACAAAACAAGCATTTGCAATGCAATAGGTCTCGCATTTACGAGAGTTTGAGCTATTGGCATTGTAAATGACAATGCCTTTTATGTATGTCTTTTTAAAATGAATAAAAAGGCATTGTCATTTACAATGCCAATAGCTTAAACTCTCGCAAATGCGAGACCTATTGCATTGCAAATGAGTTTGTGCCATACATTTTTTTTAAAAAGCATTAGGACAGAGCCTGTCCTGCCTGCAACAGCAGGCAGGACAAAGCTATTTGAGAAAATAGTGCTCAGAGGCTGTAATTAAAACATACCGAGGAACAACACACGTAAGGGGGGTGTCGCCATGGGAGGTTACAATGAGGCAAGGTGGTACTAAGGAGGGACTACTAAGGAGGGACTACTGAGCCTATTGACCAATGAACAGCCACAGTGGACAATGACAAGCCAATGAAAAATATGGGTGGGGCTTGAAATCCCTACCCGAATACAGCATGCCTTGCAGAGCAGAGCATTCGCTGCCCAGGCTCAACCTAAAAAAGACTGCTGTAAAAAGAATCCTTGTATTTATACATATGCTACAAGATCTCAGTCTGTCAGAAAGCACTGTGATTATGCAAGTCATTAATTTAAAATTGTTTACAGTAGGCTGCAGCAAAATCATGGTTTAAGCTTGAAAAAAAAAGTGCTTCTTCCATATTGGACTTTCTGCCAAAAGTTTTATAAGTGTTAAATTAAAAAGATGAAATACAGAACTAATCTGAGAACACCCTTACATTTCAAAAATAATAAATCTTTGTCACCATTAAGCATAGAGTGACTCTCTTGATTAATTCAAGTGAAAATATGATGGTTGTGACAGGCCATGAGGGGTGTACCTGTGGATTTGATTATTTTTTACTGACCTCAGACTCTACCAGTGTGTCCGACGATATAACTAGGCTATTACTGAAAAGTATTTGAGAATGCACTTCTCCATTTCAGACATAACCTGTGTATCTAAGGTTGTGCTTCAAGATATGATTACTATCGGGCATATGATCGCTGTACCCTGTTAAGTGACAGATGTGCCCTCAGCATGGTATTGCGGCAATCTGTTTATCATACAGAGGACCACTAACTGTACATTTTGTAATGGTATCTTCTTTGGCAGCGTTTTTATTATAGTAAAATTGCTCTACTTTTTTGACAGTGGCGTCTCTTCCTGTGATCTCAGCAATGATAATGTTAATGTAATATTATTTCACTTGTTGCTAAAGGTCAAGTGGCATGTCATCGGGATCAAAGGGCATGTTCAAAGGGCATGTTCAAAGGGCATGTATTGTCACTTCCGCGGTCCCTGGTATTTTTTTAGAATTTACATCCATGGGCATAAATGCATTGAACATTTTAGAGAATTACTGCAGCAAACAGGTCAATTAATAAAATGACCGTAAAGTGAACACCGAGCCTTCCACATAAGGGTAATTTTAAAGGTAGGCATAGGGGTTTCAAGACCGGACGGAGAACCAACAAGAACAGAGCAATAACAAGAGAAAACCAGGGTGCACACTCAGGACAAAGGACCTGAGCCATCCCCTAAACTCCTTACCTGCAGCTCCATGAACAATGCCCACCTAGCTATTGAGACCCCACCATAAACCAACCACATTGCGCCCGTTATTGAATCAAGCACCACATTAAAACACTCAAAACAACTCGCCAACAGCCCGCGCGCAACGTGCTGCATAATTCGTGATGCGTAGTGAACACGGCGTCATATTTAACATTATGCCGCACATAAATGAATACATCCAGCACCCTTGTTCCCCCCATGACGCCCGGCCGGTGTGCTCAAAAGGCTCACCCAAGACTACCCCCTACATGAACCACATTGCACCTTTTATTAAAGTCTGGCACCACATTGAAAACCTGCCAACAGTGTGCATGCACTCGCTGCACAACTTGGGACGTACAGTGAACACAGAGGCCAAATTTTACATTAATCAGTACCCAAACGAATGGTGTGAGCACTCTTGTTCCTCCCATCATGCCCAGCTGGCATGCTCACGAAAACCTGGAGGCCTCAACAGCGCCGCTAGGAGACAACGGGACAGAACATCCCAGCAGTGCGGGAGGGAAGGGGTTGTGAGGGGGATGCACAATTGACCAAAATCACAGGGGCCTAATCGTCCTCTAATCCCACGAGCATCAACAAAGGAACCTTGCAAAAAGTTACAAAAAAACACATGAAAACAGTAGAGCACGTCGTCCATTACGCATGTTAACAAAGGAATATCAGATACCCTACTTGCCTCCGATTCACAGTGTCCGTCACAAATAAAAAGACATTTGTAAGAAATGGTGTCTATTTAATGAATTTGTGCCACTCGCCGAGGAGTCCTTGCCTGTTTCAGTCCATTTGTTCTAAGCCGTGTGGAGCCCTGCCGGGCACTATTCTTACAGGACCTGAATGAGGGGAGCCCCTGTGGACTTTGAAAATAGTCTGTGGGAGTGCGGTGGAGGAGGACGGGACTGCGAGGTCCAGCAGGCTGTGCGTGTTGTATCGAGCACACCTGCAGCCTCTTCCCGTGACTCCGCCCCCTGTTGACCGGTGAAAACAGCTCGCGGCCCCCGCTACGCGGGTGCCACTCGCCGAGGAGTCCTTGCCTGTTTCAGTCCATTTGTTCTAAGCCGTGTGGAGCCCTGCCGGGCACTATTCTTACAGGACCTGAATGAGGGGAGCCCCTGTGGACTTTGAAAATAGTCTGTGGGAGTGCGGTGGAGGAGGACGGGACTGCGAGGTCCAGCAGGCTGTGCGTGTTGTATCGAGCACACCTGCAGCCTCTTCCCGTGACTCCGCCCCCTGTTGACCGGTGAAAACAGCTCGCGGCCCCCGCTACGCGGGTGCCACTCGCCGAGGAGTCCTTGCCTGTTTCAGTCCATTTGTTCTAAGCCGTGTGGAGCCCTGCCGGGCACTATTCTTACAGGACCTGAATGAGGGGAGCCCCTGTGGACTTTGAAAATAGTCTGTGGGAGTGCGGTGGAGGAGGACGGGACTGCGAGGTCCAGCAGGCTGTGCGTGTTGTATCGAGCACACCTGCAGCCTCTTCCCGTTACTCCGCCCCCTGTTGACCGGTGAAAACAGCTCGCGGCCCCCGCTACGCGGGTGCCACTCGCCGAGGAGTCCTTGCCTGTTTCAGTCCATTTGTTCTAAGCCGTGTGGAGCCCTGCCGGGCACTATTCTTACAGGACCTGAATGAGGGGTGCCCCTGTGGACTTTGAAAATAGTCTGTGGGAGTGCGGTGGAGGAGGACGGGACTGCGAGGTCCAGCAGGCTGTGCGTGTTGTATCGAGCACACCTGCAGCCTCTTCCCGTGACTCCGCCCCCTCTATTTCCGACTAGTATAAGAACCGAGGACACTACGCGTCAGCGGGACGCGTGTGCGGGACATCACCCGGGACAAAGCCCGGACTAAGGGCGGACCCTCTAAGACCCTCATAGACCATCAGAGACTGGACTGGGCCAGAACCCCTGCCTGAATATCGATCACCATAGAACCATCGTGTAAGTGTATGTGGGGTTCATTGTATGAACATTATGTCCATTGAAATTTTAACCCCGGAGCTACCTGGCCCCGTGAAGTCGGTGGGTTTGGTAGATGGAAAATTAGATAACTATTTTAAGAAAACCCTAATTGATCCCCCAATTCCCCCTACCCTTGAAGAACTACGGACTGAACGACGGCGGTCGATTGAAAGTTTAAAGAACAGACCATTGCTCCTGCCACCAGCGCTAATGAGCTCTAAGGATGATATTTGTACTACCTCGCAGGATAGTATCCCTCTTATATTTAGAGAAGGTACATCTATGAGGGAATCCGATCCCTTAGGTGCTATTAGTAATCAGGTAGCCACAGTTATTACTCCTTGTACCACTAATCCTGTTGATATAACTAAACCACAAAATACTCCAATCCCTCATCAATCAAAAGAAGTCAACAGTAGGGCTAGAAAAGTTATGCAAGCTAAAATCCATGGCCCCCCTCCGGCTAAAAGGCGTAAAAATAACCTTTTAAAAAGGAAATTTAATCATGCAGACTTTGGTACGAAAAAGGGTGTTAGTACTAAAGGAGGACAGGTTAAAGTAATAGATGAAGGAAGGAAAGTATTATCTCCGACACACACATGTGTAACTCCCTTTACTGACCCTGTTATTTCTATTATCGATAGCCCTCCAACGATGGGGAAGTTACAGGCATCTTCAGATAGGGCCCTGATTGAGAGCATAGAGTCCATAATGAAGACCTATTCCCTGGCTATCATAGAAAGACTTAACAAACTAGAAGATAGACTTGGGAAGATGGAACAAGATCTAGAGAAAAAGCTCGTAACCAACAATGTACCGTTTAACCCCCCTATACAAGTCCCAATGGTACCATCAACATCAGGCACATCCGCTACAATAACACTAATTACCCCTGAACAGACTACTATTCAGCCTCAACCCCTAGTTTGTAGGAGTGGAAGTATATCAGGGAGTAATCCTGTTGGACCTAAAAGTAAACCCATATCAGTACAGGCTGAAACGTTCAACGGACAGCGGAATAACTCTAGTCAAGCCATAGGGAATACAAATAGCGAGAGAGGAAACGAGCGACTTGCCCGAGATAGATACAACAAGGGTCCCCTTCCAGAACTTCCGCCAGAAGCAGTACCCCTTGTAGTAGTCCTCACTGGGGTACCAGAGCTAGAGAAGGACAAACGGGAGAGCTTTACCCAGTTGAGAAATAAAATATCACACTGGCTAAGTCTACATAGACCTATTACAAACAACATTAATGGAGAAATTATACATGTCCGCCGCCTTCCTTGGCTGGGAGGAAGACCCAAGGATATTGAGGGAGATATAGTGGTCATTAATTTTAGAGATCAGAACGCCGTTCATTTTATACTTAATTGGCCGATAGACCACGATAGCAAACCTATTACCCCCCGTCCTCTGACCTATTTTTACCCTCGCTCAGTGGTGTTCCCACCAAATCATCATTCACAGCGACCTCCCCCCCCACTATCATTGAGACAAATGCTACCAAACCCATATCGCCCACCCATTTACAATAATGGACCTATGTTTAGCGATAGGCAACTACCACCAGCAGTAGATCTGTATGGGTGGAACACTATAGGCCCAAGATATAACCCCCTAATACATAGGAGAATGGAACATCTCAAACCCTTTACACCCCTAGATACCACCAACAGGTTTGAGGTGTTTAGTGGCCTGGAAGATTGCGATTGATGCCATCGAGTCACAGGGAAGGGGGAGAGGGATTTTGGTGGTGATAGTGGGGGAGATATGGGTGGAGGAACGGGGGTAAAAGGTCTAATAGATATTAATACACCCAAGGGATACAATGTCACATGTAGTTTTGGGGGCAGTACATGTAATTTAGCCCAGCCTGACTGCAACCTCAAGGCTCTTTCCCCGGACAATGGAAGTATTAGCCAGATCTTACCATCTGTAGATCCCGTACCAGGGGAATTAACACATGTTAACATCTTATCCCCACTATCCACCGAGGTTGATAGTTTAATGGAACGGGGATATAAGATGGCGAGTTGGAACATTGCTGGATGGAATAACAAGCTAGAACGTCTAGGATGGTCAGAATTTATAACCCAGTTTGATATCCTGTGTCTCCAGGAGACTTGGGCGACCGAAGATGTCTATCTTGATGGGTATGTTGCCTATAATTGCCATGCCCATCCATCCAACATGGGGAGAGCCAGTGGTGGAATGGTGATATTGCTTTCTGTGAGGCTACCGGTTCGAGTAAAAATATACCGGACAGTCGGTCTACATTCTCAGTTGTTGTGGCTACAAAATAGGAATGGGCGAAATGTTTTAGTTATAAATCATTATAACAATGCCTTTAACCACTCAAATACTGACACGGTTGATGAACTGGAAGCAGAGGTGGAAAGACTATATGGGTGTAGTGACGTGCATTTTGATATTTTGTGGGGTGGAGATCTTAACATTTATATGTGCCCATTTGGGGGCAATAGGGTGTGTGGGTATAAGGATGATGCGGGGGAAGAATACACCCACTTTATGCATTCGGTCTATGGTGATTCTCTTAATTCTTTTTTGCTAAAAATGGGTTTATGTATTATGATACCTAGGGTAGACAGGGAGGGTAATTCGGTACCAACCTATATTGGTAGGAACTGTGCTACGGTTATCGATTACCTCATTGTCTCTACTAGTATTGCAGCTATGTGTTCCTTACCTGTAATAGAAGATCCAGCCCTTAGTGATCATAATTGTTTAACAATGTATCTTTCTTTGTGGGGGGTCAAAGAAAAGATGTTACATGGTGTAGTGACAGATATAGTCCCACATAGACCCAATGGCCCTAGAATTAAATGGGGTAGGCAAAATGAGGAACAATTACTTTGTACTATCGTGTCAGCCTGTATAGATGAGGTGGAATGCTGTCTTGAACCGGGTAAGAATAATGTAGATATTCTAGTTAGTTTCGACATTATTAATAAAAATGTCGCTGAAATTTTAACTGGAAGAATAAAAAAGGGCCCTAGGAATAATGGGGGATGGTTTAACAGAGAATGCACCAAATCCTTACAAAGACTCAAAGTTGCTCTTAAGAGTAAACCCAGAGATAAGGAAGCAGTTAATACCCTCAGAACGGAATACACAGTTCAGCTGAGGGGCAGGAAACAGGAATTAAGGGAAGAGGCTTGGAACAATCTGACCAAGGCAGTGGACCTTAAGGATACCAAGCTTTTTTGGTCCACGGTAAATAGCCCCTTCCTTCAAAATGAAGAAGTCCCGGTAATGTCAGCCCAGGTATCTGAGGAACAATGGGTGTCTCATTTTACCAGTATTTTCAACCCCGAAGGACTAGCTGTAGGGGGGGAAAACGAAAGCATGGTATTAATCCCCATACCTCTCAATATTACAATTCTAGAGGTAGATGCAGCCATTCGGGCTAGCAAGGGGGGAAAGGCGCCGGGCCCGGACGGGGTACCCGTCGACCTTTATAAAGCCGAGATTACCATCTGGAGCCCATTGTTGACAAAGGTTTTTAATGCAGCGGCGATGATTGCGGCTCCACAGAACTGGGGGGAATCAATCATTATTCCGGTTTATAAAAAAGGGGATAGGGGCGAGGCAAAAAACTATCGCCCGATCTCCCTTCTTACTGCTTCCCTAAAAATTATGAGTAGAGTATTATTGAGTCGTCTGGAAGAATGGGCAGAAGATAAAGGGATCCTTGCAGATTCTCAGTATGGATTTCGCAAGGGGTTGGGCACTATAGAACAGTGCATTAACCTAGACCTTATTATATGTAAATACACACGAGCCAAACAAGGCTCGTTGTTTCTTTGTTTTGCCGATCTGTCAAGTGCCTTTGACTTGGTTGACCATGGTCTTCTATGGTCAACCCTGTTGGATATGGGTGCACCTCAAGATATTATTTATTTCCTGGCCCAACTGTATAGGAATTTGACAGCCAAGATACGATATGGACAATTGGGGGAGTGTACCCCCAGTGTTAAAATAGGATCAGGTATTAGGCAGGGATGTGTTCTTGCACCCCTTCTTTTCTCCCTTTTTATCAATGCAATTGAGACGGAACTACGCTCTATAAGTGCAGATGCACCGACCGCTGATGGCTTGTCCATCCCAATTTTGCTCTATGCGGATGACGCGGTTCTGCTCTCCCAAACCCCTTTAGGGCTGCAAAAATTAATGAATAAATTTGCAGATTTTATCAAGGGGAGAAAATTAAAAATTAATAATTCAAAAACTTTTATAATGCCCTGTGGGAAGAAAATTAAGAACCTAAGGCCCTTTACAGTTATGGATCAAACTATAACAGTGGTGGACAAATTTTGTTATTTGGGTATCACTTTTAATAGTGGAGGGATGTGGACCTCTGAAATGATAAATGTTAGAGCCAAGATGGCTAAGTGCTCTTTTGGCCTATTTAGGTTTGCATCCAAACTAGGCTCTAGACGGATACTAGACATGTTATATTTATATCGTCATAAATGTGTTGCTCTGGCCCTATATGGTTCAGGAGTGTGGGGCCATTGTAACAATAACATGCTCCAGGTAGAGGAGAACAAATTTATCAAAAAACTTCTTTGTTTGCCATCTTCTTCCTCAACAAAGCTGATCCATCAAGAGTCTGGTCTGGAACATCTATCTGACCTGATTAGATTAAGACCCCTGTTAGTATGGAGATCCATTTGGTCGAAGGAACAGACTGGCTTTACAAGAAAGATAATCTCCGATTGTCTACACTTGGATAAATGTTCCCGTATCCCGTGGCTTAACTATATTATTCGAATATTTGATGATCTTTTTAATCTTAGGGTTTGTGATAACCCTTCTCGTGTTTTAGATATCACGAAGACTGAGATTAAACAAGAATTTTTGAGGGTTAGCAAGATGAAGCGTAATGCAGCTACTGTCCAGTTCTCCTCACATGTTTTTTATGACAAATATAATAAGGAAGAAATGGGGCCCCCAGGATACCTTAAATTGGTTAATATTCGTTCCCACCAATTTGTGTTGACAAGACTTCGGATGGGAACTGCTCATTTGCTGGTTGCGTATCCTGTAATGAAGACATATACTACTGCCCCCTGCCCGTGTGATGGGACTACTAAACAAAGTACGGAGCATTTTTTATTGTTATGCCCTCTCTATCTCCATCTTCGAAAAGTATACCTGAAACCACTCTTTAAAAAATATAAAGTTTTTAACATTGTTTCAGCCATGGGGCTTTTATTTGGACTTAATTCACAGGACATTTGTTATTTTACTGCTGTATATATTTTAAAATCGATATGTATGAGGAAAAGCTCTACTTTTATGATATGTGATTAATTTAAAATTTGCTGAATCCTCATGTTTTTATACTACTGTATGTATGTACTTTTATGATCATTATATATGATCGAATAAAGTTTTTGAATTGAATTAATGAATTTGTCCAGCTAAAACTGCGACTTTTCAGAGAAAGTTGCATGACTTCCCAGCAGTCACGGACCTGCTCGCGAGAATGCCGTAACTGCAAAGGGACGGACGGGCTGTCAGAACTCACTCGTGGGAAAGCTTAAGCCACAGAGGCACTTAATGAATCAGACAGTTACCCCACCCCAATATGCGCCTCCAAGAGGGGGGAGCGGAACCCAGGTATACAAACATGGTCACCTTCTAAAGTACAGGAAGAATGTTTGACGTTGTGGAGGTCTGTCTATGGCGGGGGGAAGGTGTTGGTCCCCTGCCCAAGAAGTGATTGCCGTTTTGGCTCCAACCCGTATGGTGAGAGGGTTGGGGGAGCAGCGTGTGTCATTTGATGGCGGTTCGAGGCTGGTCTTTATGCCTAAGCCTTTCATCCTTCTGAGGTCGGTTGGGGTCCTTTGATCTGCTTGGCAGATATGATGGTTTGGATGAGAACCCGACAGGATGTTATGGGAGGGGGTTGTGCGGAGTATGCACGATCAAGTGGTTTTGGAGTATGGTGGGGAGGGCGTTATCAATGCGGGTCAGGTAAAGGGCGATTGGGGTTGGGGCAGAGACAGGTGCGTGGGGGGGGGCAGGAGGGCACTGGTTTGGGCAGATAGAGAAGAGGCAGCGACGTGCCTGGTTACAAGGTTTAATGGGGGGGGACGTCCAAAGGAAAGAATGTTACAGATAAGGAGAACGGGTGGGGGCTGGCTGTTATACATGGGGCGGTGCCTCACATCTGGTTGGTAGGGGGGGTGAGGTTGTATAGGTGGTAAATGCGGGGGTGGGGTTCTGTATGGGCCTCTTCTGTCTGCGACTAGGCAGACCACAGCTTATAATTAACACAAGCATTTGCAATGCAATAGTCTCGCATTTGAAAGAGTTTGAGGTATTGGCATTGTAAATGATAATGCCTTTTATGTGTTTTGAAAACCAAATAAAAGCCATTGTCATTTACAATGCCAATACTTCAAACTTTGGCAAATGCAAGACATTTGTGCCATTCGCACTTTAGCTGTATACATCAGAAGCTAAAGCGCAGATGCCGCAATTGCTTAAAAAGTAAAAAAATAGAAAAAAAGGCCAATTTGGTTACTTTTTAAGCAATCGCTGCACCCGCACTTTAGCTTACTAAGTTTACAGCTTAAGCGCAACATTGCTGATTAATTCCCAGGAGAGAGGGGGGTGTCTGGTCGTTTTATGGGCACTCATGATGGAACTTTAAGTTCTAGCTTCTTTGCAACAACGTCAAAGAAAAATAAGTTTAAAATGATAGTTTGCACCAACTTTCGACCGCGAGAGATGTATTCACGGCGCCTGGGAGACCAATAATAAACCGGCTTTCGTCAATTGTTTAAGGGAGGAGACGCGACGCTAGGGCCCCTCATTGGATGCCTGGAGCTGTGGGGGGGAGCACACTTGCAGTTTTCGGAGTCCTTGGCCAGGGGTGGGGAGGGAAGGGGGGGCAGCAGGATCTGAGGGCTGGGTTTCCAGAACGCAGAGGTCAGAATCCTAGTTTGTGGCTCGATACATGGTCCATAGCCATAGAGGACTGGAAAGCACTCTGTGGGTGGGGGAGGAGGCTAAAAATGCGCACAGGGGCGGTGTGTTTTTCGCGCTGCCTGGAAGTGCAGGAAAAGGGAGTGGGGAGCAGTCATCGCTGCCGGGTCGTACCTGAGGAGGTGGAGCATGGGAGAGGTTAGCGAAGGCGGGCAGGGGTGCGTGCATTCTCCAGGAGCCCTCGGCCGCTAAAGTTTACCGAAGGAGAGCAGGGGCAGTAGCTACATGCTGTGGGAGGAGCACGTGAACAAAGGTCTAAGGGCAACAAGCCCGGGAGTTGAGTGCGGCCGTGAAAACGAAAGTAATAGCGATCATGATCAAAGCGAAAGTGATCACGATCGCTTGGACGGGAGCGCTGTGTGGCAAGCACGCGAGTGGTGCGCGCGCAGCAGTGATTGCCGGCTGCGCGCGTGCACGCTCACGTGCACTCAAGCTTTAGGCCACAGGCAGCACTTTAAAAATCCCAACTACAAAATGTTTCTCCGAGTCAGCGAGTCCTAAAAAAGCATGGAGCCCTGCCTCTGGCCAGAAAGGAATAGGTAGTCCAGAACGGAGCAGGTAAACTGAAACGTACAGGAAATTGGGAAAAGCTATTTATCAGGCAAACTACATCAGACTAGGGTGAATCGGGCACAAACTAATGAATGCAAATAAGCATCACTTGGCAACACTATAACATTCAGGAACAGGATTATGCACTTAGTGCAAGTCCTGATGAAGAATTGAATCATTTAGGATTGAAACACATTGATAAGAACACCCAGGGAGACTGATAAGAATATTATTGGACAGCTATTATTGAGGACGAAAGTAAGCACAATTTTCCACAAACTACACAATTCCCTGCCTTCTTCCCTGTGACAGCAAGGAACACTATAACTGAGGGCCAAATGATTGTTGTCCTCTTCTGGCCATACTTATAACATTCAGAGATTTTTAAAACAGTCATGCAACACCGCGCAGCCCCCACGACCTGCGCCGAGCGACAGGGAGAGAGCAGGGGAGAGCCATGTCTTCAAAGATATGGCTCTCTACTCCCCTTTCCCTTACACCGGCGTTGATTTCAGCTCCCGTGCGCCATGCACAAACCTTAGCGCCGCAGCGCTAGGGTGTGTGCATGAGTATAGCACAGATTTTGTACAGTAAGGCTAGCCTGCCTGTGCAAATTACTATGCTAGGCATGATTCAAAGCTTTTCCCACTTTGCTAACGTGCTGCACAGTGCAGCACACATGGAAAGTCGGAAAAGCACGGAGAAATGAAAGAATTTCTTCTGTTAGCGCCTCCTTTGAAGGGGCATTAACGTTTGTCGCAAAACCATGTTTACAAATCTTTGTAAATATGGTTTAGCGTCGAAAGGCATGGGTGGTTGCATGGGAACACCCATGTAACGCCCCCTCGGAGCAAAGTAACGCAAAGCAGTTCTTCATGCTGCCTTGCGATACTTGAGGGTGCTTTCCTGTGCAAGACAAGTTTTTCGCTGGAGAGAAAATAGCAACAACAAAAAATTTGCACTGGTTTGCGTCACTTTTGTGACGCTAAACCAGCACAAAAGGTTTGAAAATGGGAGATCCACGCAATGCAGCGAAGCCCTCGCTAGGCTGCTCTGCATTGCGCAACAGGTAGGAGCAGGAGAGAGCCATATTTGCAAAGAAATGGCTCTCTCCTCCCCTCTTACCTGCGCCGGCTACGATAATAGCTGCCGTGCACCACGCACCAACTTAGTGCCATAGCGCTAGGGTGTGCCTGAGTCTAGCATAGGTTTTGTACAGGAAGGATTCCCTGCCTGTACGAAATACTATGCCTAGACACAAGGGAAAGCTTTTCTCACTTTGTATGCGTGCTGCACAATGCCGCACGCATGCAAAGTCGGAAAAGGAAGGAGAAATGAAAGTATTTCTTCTTCCTTGCGCTTAGTTGAAAAAGGCACAGTTTTCTCACGCTAAACCCAATCTACTGTATTTAGTAAATTGGGTTTAGAGAGAAACCTTAGGCGGTTGCATGGGAACGTTATGAGCTGCTTTGCATTACTTTCACGTTATTAGGAAAAATTAAAATTAAATTAAAAATTCGGAAAAAAAGATTTTGCGCCGTTTCTACCCCCGAGTTTCTTAACAATGGTCTATTTCGAGGTTGACAAACCACTATAATAAAAAAGAAAACATTTAGCTCAACATCCATTCATATTCTTTAAAAAAGCTGCATCTTCATATATGAACTCTTCATTACCCCATTAAAGACTAATTTCTAATCATTTGTTAACAGTGATCTTTGTATAAGAAGAAACATTCTATTGAAATATATGAAAACATTTATTCAACTATTATTTATTATGGAAAAGGTCAAGAAATTAACACTTTATGCGCATTTAGCTTTTCTAGTCGTCAGCTTGTCAGCAAATGTTGCTTTAGCCATTTGAGTCCTAATAAGAGTTTGATGCATTTTAAATACATTATTTTCATTAAAGCTTATACGTTAATTCTGCACATTATTATAAACTGTGTTATTTCTTATTATTTCTGTTAAAAACACGCCTTCAGGTGCATATTGCGCTTAATTCTAGTCTTCAGTGCATCATCTTGTATTCTGCTGTTGGATTTATCTGCTCAGTTGCAGCTAACCAATAGGTTTCAATACAATATGCCAACTCTGTTTACTCTTGCAAGTTCACAGGTATAGTGTACAGAGCACCTGTCAGAACTACTGGATAGTGATTTTACACAAAGCCTGGATTGCATAAAATGTTTCAAGGGTGAGTCTGGCCTCGAGACTCTATAGTTATTGTTCTGAACTCTGCTCAATCAGCAAGTATGTTGGTGCAAAATGAGCCTGAGGTCTCCTGCTCCAGCAATCTCCACCATTGTTGATTAGTTGGTGGCCATGGAAGGTCGGGCAGTGGCAGAGATGGACAGCCGTAAGTCATAACTAGTTACAGTGCATGTTGGCTGAGATCCAGGAGAGGGGTCAGGATCTACCGATCTCTGGCTGCTACTGCACAGGGTGCACGTAGTCGTGCCTATGTGAGAAGGAGAGATGGAATGTAGAAGGAAGCAAGACCACCATTGGCACATTTGCTCTTCAAAATTGCACAGTGATGCTACAACTGCAAATACCATGTTTTTAGCAGACATAGAAGAAGTCTGGAAAAATGAGGGAAATGCAGGGCGGTGCCTGGGAGGGCCTACCAGCTATGGTGGCACTTTATTTATTTTTTAAATCCTCTTATACATACTGGGGTACGTGAGAGAAGATAATGACCGTAAGAAGGTAAAAGACAAAGGAAGAGGGAGGTAGAGAGTAAGATGGAGAGAGTTTTGTCAGACAGATTACGCATGAAGGCTTATTGTTAATCAAGGCCAGACGCAAATTCCACGGCCCCAACTTTTTCCCCATAGATATAAATTTACTGCACCAACTACATAACCCAACATCTGCTGTATAATTTGCATATTTTAAGAAAACAATTGTGTTTCTAAATGAAACTTATTGAATGGTATTTAACTAACTCCACACAGTGTGCAAGGCTACAACAGATACTTTTCAAAAGTTAACTGGTCACAAATCTACTGCTAGATGGTATATTCAGTGTAGGAAATTGGGTTACTGGTTTGAGGGGTGTCCAATCCTACATAAGCAGCAACCACAATCTCTGTCAGGGGGAGACAGAAGCAAACCCCAAATTAACTTGTGCTCAACCCTCTGGCAGCTTGGCACAGAGCAGTCAGACTAAACTCAGAGACAATGTCTAAAGTATTTATGATGCACTTCAAAAAGTAATAAAGTTAAAACACAACACAAGAAAAATCCCACACCAATTTAGTATATTTTAATAAATAAATCATGACCAAAATGACAAACATCAAATCAGTAGAACTAGATCTATGCAGTTTTAGAGATTTCAGTGAATATAGGGACGAAAACCACCAACTGTGGACATCTGATTGCGCCTGATCGGGACAAAGTTCAGGCCAACTGCGATGGAGCACAGGCCAGTTACAGGGACCCAGCTAGTCCCGCTAAACAAGACTATCTTAAATCCTGGCTGCAGACTCCTTCCTCGAGGATGCGTCGTGCAGCTGAGGCGATGCGAGACCTTGGATGGAGATGCGTCACTTGCCATCGGTTCCGAGGAACTGCAAAGCTGCAATGGAAAGTCCACGCAGCAGAGGAGATGTGTTGGTTCTGCTGATCTACAAATAGGCTGGCAAAGCACACTCAGGCTCATTTCCAAGGGTCCAGGACTGTGGTAGAACCACTTGGCACGGTAGACTCACAGATGACGGAGTCCAGGTGCTGGGTTCAATGTGGGTGGAGCCTTCTGTCCCTGAGGCTCTCGTCAGGAGGCCAGGCAACTATTGTTGGAGTCACTCTGGAGTGCTAGGTTCAACAGATGCAGGTCCACTCCCTCTCACACAGGAAAGAGGAAAGCAAGTCAGCACAGCAGGGCAGAAGTCCTTCAGGGCAACAATCCAGCAGAGTCACAGTCCTTTCAGCACCACAGCAGTCCTTCTTATTGGCAAAGTCCACAAGTCCAAAAGTCTACTGAAGTGTTGGGGTTTGAGGTCCAAAATTTATACCTGGGTGCTACTATGAAGTGGAGGAAGCTTTCAGAGATTTCCACACTCCTGAGGTGTCAGGCAACCCCTTCTTCTCTGTCCTGGTCCTAGCTTGTCTGGGGTCACAATAGACCAGTGTCAAGTCCTTTGTGAAAGTGCTCAGGCAGGGCCTTTTTGATGTGCAAGTGTGGTGGGTGACAGCTCCACCCTCTCGTTAATTCAGGCACCTATGTCCCTTGGTTTCACTGCCAGCAAAGCCTAGTTATTTGATTCAGGCTGCAGGCACCAAATGGGTGGGACAAGAAAATGCCATCTGTCTATGTGTGGCATTTTCAGAATTGTGATTAAAAATCCGATTTTACCAGTAAATAGGGCTTTAAATTACAATTCTTGAGACACCAAACTTGACTTACAGACATGCTCTCAATTGTAAGTTATAGGATATTAAATGTGATAAGGAAATCCAATTTTCTCCTATGGGGAGGTAGGCCTTGTAGTAAAAAACAAATTTAGGAGTTTTTCTCTACCAGGACATGTAAAACTTAAAAGTACATTGCCAACTTTTTAAATACACTGCATACAGCTCTCTGTTCAAGGCCTACCCTACGGGTGACTTACATGCATTAAAATGAAAAGTTTGGGCCTGGAAAAGATTTATTTTGCCAGGTCTAAATTGCAGTTAAAAACTTCACACACAGGCTGCAATGGCAGGCCAGAGACATGTTTAAGGGGCTAATTAAGTGGTTGGCTCAATCAGTGCTGCAGACCCACTAGTAGTATTCAATTTACGGGCTCTGGGTACAGGCAGTACCACTTTACTTGGGGATTACTAGTAAATTAAATGTGCCAATTGGCTGTAAGCCAATTCTACCATGTTTTAAGAAGACAGCACAAGTACCTTAGAACTTGGAAGCCGTGGTAAAGTGAAGGGAGTTAAAGCCAGCAAAACCTAACTATCAAAACAAGAGGATTAAAGGCAAAAGGTTAGGGGAGAACCACGCCAAGGATGCCAGGTCTAACATTCAGGAATTTAAAGTGGTGACAATTTTGCCTGGATAGCATAAACATCCCCAAGTGATGGATAATGGGAAGTGCATTTAGACTTGCAGTAGGAGCAGTGTAAAAGGAATAAGTCAATCATTGATGGCCTTTTCCTCCTTTAATGTGAGCTGCACAATGCAGCACACATAGAAAGAGAAAAAAGCGAGGCGAAGTAAAGGTATTTCTCCTCGTTGCGCCACTTTAACACCTCCCCTGGGGAAGCATTACAATCTGGTCCATTTCCAGGTTTATGAAACATTGTAAATCTGGGAATGCCTCAGAATCCATTGCATGGGAAAAGCCACAGCAACACCCATGGAACGCCCCTTTCACGAAGAGTAATGCGTGAAAGAGGGCCATATTTATAAGGCCATGAAAAGCCACACAGGGTGGCTTTGTGTGGCCTTGTAAATATGGCTCACCTTTGTGCACTACTAGAGTGTCAAAAAAAGTGATGCTTTGGTGCTACAGGGGCCTCGTAAATATGCTCTCCTGTGTGTCTGCTTAGCCTGCTGGATAGTCCTGCTGTGTGAGCTCAGAGTCTGGTACTACTGTGCCCTCATAATAAATCAATTAAGTTGATCTGCTAAGAGGGGAGAGGGGACAGAGCAATACCCCTTTTAAACTTTTGCACTTAGCAAGACATTTCAGTTCATATCAGAACCTTCTCCATTAAAAACCATGATCTGCAAGAGTAGCCTTCAACACTAGATGCAGCACCTGAACACTGCAGAGCATTAAGATTTCCTCATTGATTGCATGATTATCTCATTCAGTCCAACTTCTTTGTTGCATTATGGTATTTGTAGACCTGAATTTATATATGGGATAAAATACCCCTTCCGTACATCACAAGGATATTGCAAGTCATTGAGGATTTCCTTGACCATTCAGCGAGACAAAGCTAAAGGGAGAGTTTCTCTCTAAGGTCATGGAGTACCCAAGTGATTTGATATATCCTATTAACAAATGGCAGAGCGTATTTAATACCTTTTTATGCATAGCCAGACAATCAGTCGTCCCACAAACCATTTAAATCCTTGGCGTCATGTTCTTTCATGTGAAAGAGAGATTATGGTTTCACACTTGCAGAACAAAAGCACAATCCGTAGTGCACAATTAAACACAGCAAAAAGCAGTTCATAGTTTGTAGAAAAACAGATTAGAATGAGTTTAATGTAAGTCAGATTAAAATAATGTGGCTCAGAAAGTCAGCAGGATTCTATATTTCCTGTGAGGACCAGTAGCATACAAAAAATAAACTTGGTTCCATCATGATCTCCTTTTTGCTGATCATTTTAGAAAAACAGAACAGAAGATTGAAAAGCCCTTCACCGTTTTAACCCCTTTGCCGCGGCACGAATTCTGCCGCGGCGCTGGGGGGGGGTTTGGGGTGTTTGTGGCGCCGCCATGCTCGTGACGGAACCACTCCGTCATGAGCCACGGGCGCGCTGTGCTCATGATGGAGTGGTTCCGTCACGACTCCGCCCACTTACATTGATCGCCCGCACAGGCGGGGAATCAGTGCCGCGTGGGCGGAGCGGCTGCCAACGGCCGCAGCATGACGAACCACTCCGTCATGAGCACACGGTGCCCGTGGCTCATGACGGAGTGGTTCCGTCATGAGCAGGGAAGGGGTTAATTGATTGACTTGCAGATGATATTATACTCTGGGATCTCGTTCACATTGGCTGGTGGCTCTGGCACCAAGCATTATAATCTCACAAGAAGGCGAGAGGGGTCCTACTCTGCCAAAGGGACAGGACACCAAAATTTCCTACCCGTTAGAAGGAGAAAAGGAGCAGGCAAGGAGGCTTTTTAATCCCGGTGGGTTTGTCTATTGATGAAGCAATCTTAATTTATCCTTCGAGACACCCGCATGACCCAAGACCATCGCACCAGTGGTCAGGATTTTCAGCTTTTGAATTCAGTTTAAATATAGGAATCTATGTGGACGACCCTATCGTTGCTGATTTAAGCATCAAGCAATTATACATAAGAAGCTTTTGAGGGAGGATACTTTGTACCCCCACGCTGAACAGCAAGATTTGGGTTTTCCCAACAAAGAAAATTGCTTCTTACGAAAGGAGAGATAAACTGACCTCCGGTTTCGAAAATATCTGAGAAAGGATTCGGGAGATGTGTCAAAAACAGTTGTAAGCCTGAAGAAGGTGGTGAATAATTGGATACCACCGAAACACGTCGCTCTTTTTTAGGAAACATTTGAACAACACCTGGCTGTAATAGAACAGTATATGATTAATTAAAATATGATTAATCAAAACATGTCCAAGTAATATCTGGTTTAAATTGATTGAATGTAAGGAGAAGAACAGTGTGAACAACAATACTCAACTTTATGTACTTGTAGTGAATTTGATTTACAACAGGTGGTTGTCATATTCCTTCTTTTAAGGTTCTCCCTGTACAATGGAAATGTAATGCTTTTAATATATGTGACACAGTTTTTATATTTTATGATATTTGGTTATCAATAAAAGATACGTGATATATTTTTTATATTATGCTCTTGGTTTCTACTTTGGTGCTAGTGAATATTTCTTCATTGGATGTAAGTTGGGTGCAGTTGATCTGTATGATATGCTATCTAAGGAACCCAAAGGGATCTTTTCTTGACACCAAGCATTATAATGACAATAACATGCTAGAGATGAACATCTATGTTATTTTATTACAGGTGACTACAAACATCACAACTCGACTGTACTAAGGAAATACGGCATAGGCTTTAATACACGGAATACAAGCTCCCTTGTATAATAATAGGATGAAAAGAACTACGGGGCATATCTACAAGGTGGCGATATAAAATTATCGCCGCTTTTGCAGCCGTTTTCGTCCGAAAAGCGGCAATAATTTTATCGCTATATCAACAAGGTCACGCTATCGCGTGAACCCTTGCCTTAGCGCCTGAATTCCTAACGCCCATCTTTGCATCTCTAATGAGATGCAAAGTGGGCGTTCCTCCCCAGGATAACGGGAGAAATGTCTCTAAGCGACATTTCTCCTATCATCAAGCCTCACGCAAAGCAGCATAGCGACAAGAAAAGTAGCGATAACCTTTGTATCGCTACTTTCCTTACGCCTGCTTTGAAACTGACTTAGCCCTGATATCCTATGGACGGTGGATATCATGGCTAAGTATGTGAGGCTCTCTCAGCAAGCTATCGCCAAACTTTGTGGGATTATCACTGGGTTTCCAGCGATAATCTCACGTTTGGCAGTTAGCGTTAGGATTTTTTTTTTTTTTTTTTTTGAAACCGTTTATTACAAATCTCAAGAATATACAAATATGGGCCCACAACCTTCCGGCCGGCCGCTAGGAATGGCAGAAACATATGGCATATGTTCATAGAACACTTGGCGTTACAAAGGAGCATAAGCAGGAGTCATCAACATCATGGGCCACAGCCATAATACGTCACAGTGCGGTTTCATTTTATACAAACAACAATAAAACAACACCCACAAGGCTACCCTACAGTCGAAAGTAGCAGCACGTGCTCCCCAATGGGGAACCCCAACTATCAGAGGAGTCCAAGGAGGGGAAGGGAAACAGAGCGAGGACTGGGGGAACCCTGTGCCCGGGGCTAGGGGAAGGGGTCAGCTAAGGGGACGGGGCTGGTGAGGCAGCAGGCAGCAATGGTGGCGCGCAAATACTCCCACGGTAGGCGTTCCAGGGGCCCCACACTTTCACCCATGTCCCAGGCTTACCCCTCGCCACATACACCACCTTTTCTCGAAACATGCACCAGTCCATGTGCTCTTTCCAGGCCGACACCGTCGGGGGGTTCTGGGATCCCCACAGTTGCGCAATGTCACGCTTAGCAATCATATATCCCAGAGTCACCCACCACGTTTGCGGAGCCGAGTAGTCAGTTGGTTCCCACACATTCAACGGGCATCTCCTCGCTTCCGGCAGCAGCGCAACACGCGTAACCACTCGCAGGACCTCGTGCACACCGCGCCAGAATCGCTCCACCTTCGGGCATTCCCATAAAATATGCAGGAAGGTCGCCACGGCACCACAACCACGCTTACACAATCCATCCACAGTATAGCCCATGCGCTGAAGCCTTGGCCCCGTCATGTAGACCCGGTGGAGTATCTTGAGCTGGACGAAGCGAAGGCGAGCCGGTATAGCCACCTCCTTCGGAGAGGCCACCGCGGAGATCCAGTCCTCATCGTCCAATTCCAGACAGTCGGCAACCCAAGCCTCGCGAAGGCCAATCAGCAAGCCCGATCGATCATTAATCAGTTTTTTATAAATAAGGGAGATCGTACTGTCTGGGACGTGGCCATCTAGCACTCTATCCTCCAGGGGGGAAGACTCCGGGATGGAGGCGACGTCTGGGAAGACGGAGCCCAGTGCATGACGGATCTGCAGGTATCGAAAGTATTCACTGCCCTGCAACTGAAACTCTGTCTGCAGCATCTCGAATGTTTTAAATCCTCCCCTCGACCAGAGATCCCCCACTTTACTGATGCCTATCATGTCCCATTTCGCGAAGCCCTTCGAGGTCCAGAGAGAGCCCAAATTCTCGGACGCATACAGCGGTGACGCCCGGGTCAAACGGTCCTTCCACCCCATAGCTGCATTAGCCGCATGCCATACTCCGACCATGACACGCGTAGGTCCCGTCAAGCGAGCGTCGGGCGCGCCAGAGTAGAGCGCTCGATTGTAGTCGCCACCGGGCAGTAGCATCTTGTCCATCTCAAACGCCGGGTTCAAGGCGGGCCCATAGAGGCCATGGTTAATTGCAGCTAGCTGGGAGGCCCAGTAATACCGTTTAATGTCCGGGAGGGCAATCCCCCCGTCATACCATGGGAGCGTCAACTTCGCCAGGGCAAATCGCGGCCTCCCGTCCCAGAACAGGCGGCGCTGTAAACTCTCCACCTCACGGAAGTAGTGCGCCGGGACTGGGTCCATAGTGTTCTGGAGAGCGTATAAGAAACGTGGCAACGACATCATCTTAAACAACGCCGCCCGGCCGAGCGGCGAAAGCGGCAGGCGCCGCCAGCGCACGACGTCCTCCTTCAAGCGCTGGAGAAGGGGAAGCAAGTTCCGCTCGTAGCGAGCCTCTGGGTCCAGTGTAATGTAGACACCCAGGTATCGAAACTCCTGAGAGGCAATCTGAATCGGACAACCCCGCGGAAGGACAGGAGCCTCCCCAGAGAGCACATACACACATGATTTAGCCCAGTTGATGACAAGGCCTGAGTTCCGGCCGAATGAACGTAAAACATCAACCAGGATTATGAGTGACTTACGTGGGGAGGCTAGGTACAAAAGGATGTCGTCAGCGTATAGGGACACACGGTCCTCATATTCGGGGGTCCAACGGAGTCCACTGATGGAGGGGTGCCACCGCAGCCACTCCGCCAGGGGCTCCAAGGCCAGCGCAAACAGGAGCGGCGACAAGGGGCAGCCCTGTCGCGTGCCCCGGCCCAGCTCGAATGGGGCCGAAACTCTTCCATTCACCACCACCTGCGCCAATGGGCCCGAATACAACAATTTGACCCAACTGATGAAGCCCGGGCCGAATCCAAACTTCGCCAGCATCGCCCAAATGTATGGCCACTCAAGCGTGTCAAACGCCATAGTGGCGTCTAAGGACGCCAAAATGGCCGGCTCCCGCACGAATGGGACACGTGCGAGCACCCCGTGCAAGCGCCGCAGATTAAGGGCTGTATTGCGATGGGGGATAAAGCCGGACTGGTCTTGGTGAACCAGGTCGCCCACCACGCCGACCAGCCGATTGGCCAGCACCTTGGCGAGAATTTTGGGCTCCGCATTCAAAAGCGAGATAGGCCGATAGGATGCGACCCGGTCCCGAGGCCTCCCCTCCTTGTGGATCACCACGATAGTAGCCAGACGCTGGTCCGGTGGGAGGGAGCCCAGCGAGTGGGCCGCCAGGAACATCGCGCGGAGGTGGGGCGCCAGTACATCTGGTCGCAACTTATATAACTCGATAGGGATGCCATTTGGGCCCATGGCCTTGCCAGAGGCAACCGAACGTATGGCGAGGGCAATTTCGTCGGATGTAGGAGCGGCATCCAGCGACACCCTGTCCTCCTCCGAGAGGGAGGGCAGCGCGATATCCCTAAGCAGGGAATGGGAGTCCTCCTCCGAGCAAGGAGAGACCGGAGAATACACCTCGCGGAAATAATCCGCGAAACAGGAGACAATTTCTTCTGGCTCGGTGACACTCACACCATCCGTCCTCTCAATCAGCGGGACCACACGATTCACTCTCTCCTTTTTATCCAACCACGCTATCAGTTTGCCCGCCTTATCACCCACATCATACAGTCGCCCCTGCTGCTCCCTACTGAGGCCCCTGGGAAATGAGGGACAGGGCCTCTCCTCTGAGAACTGTCTTGAAGGCTTCCCACAAGGAGATAGCCGAAGGGACGGACCCCACATTCTCATCAAAGTATCGCTGCAGGGATTTAATCACAGCAGCGCGAATGGTGGGGTCGCGCAGGTACCAGGCATTGATGGGAACTACCCTGCCCTCACCCCTCGGAAGGACATCAAAATGGAACAGGAGCGGGGAATGATCTGAGATACCCCGCGCCAGATGGCGCACCTCCCCCACACTCCCAGCATAGGCCGCCGGGACAAGGACATGATCAAGCCGTGAGAGGCTACCATGTGCCCCCGAGTGGAAAGTGTACTGCCGCTGCGTGGGATGTTTTAAGCGCCAGCAGTCCACCAATCCCAGTGTATACAGGAGGCCAGGTAGCCACGCCTGGGCCCGGGGGAGGTCCCTAGGGGGGTGACGATCCAGAGTCCCAGAAACCACCGCATTTAAGTCCCCCCCAACCACCAGGAGTCCCCCCGGAAGGCCCAGGAGGAGGCGCCCCAGGTCTGCAAAAGTGGTCGCCTGTAACCCCGGTGGGACGTATACCGATACAAAAACCACTACTTTGCCTTCCATTCTCCCCACTAAAACAGCATAGCGTCCCCTGTCATCATGGCGCACCTCATCAATTTCCAACGGGAGCGAGTTCTTCACCATAATGCCCACACCCCGTGAGCCCGACGTGAAGCCCGAGTGGGCCACCAAACGATAGCCACGCCGATTCATGGCACAAAGAGAGTTTCCAATAAGGTGTGTCTCCTGCAGGAAGACTACATCGGGTGAGATTCGTTTCAAATACTGCAGGACCACACCTCGTTTGATCCTATCCCCCAGTCCATTAACGTTCCAAGACAACAAAGTCAACTCCCTACTCCCCATCACACACAGGAGCCATCAATCGTCCCCCGGAGAGCACCTTAAAAACAATACAGAAAAGGGTTTGCCTTGTGGTAAAAACGAACAACAACACCCCACCCCAACTCCCCCCCCAACAGAACTCCCCCCTCCCTGCACCCCTGCATGAGCCCAAACAGCCCCCCCAAAGTGCAGTGTGCCTGTCGCCCCATAGATGGTGAAACTAACTAAACCCCCAGAGGAGGAGGGAGAACCCCCAAGAGACCCCACACGACCTCCACAGGAGGAGACTTACTCGAACAGGCGAACAGTCAAAAGTGACATCAATTTTGTCCAGAGCGAGGCTTAATATTAGTCCCTCAGTCCTGATCCGGCGGGCCCTCTCCCCCCACCGCTCCCCCCCCACCCCCCCCGATCCCGATCCCCAGGCAAGGTATCTAACCAGTCCCCGGCTGCTTCGGGACGATCAAAGAAGTGCGTACGGCCATCCAACTCCACCCGCAGCTTAGCCGGGAAAAGCATAGCGTACTTGAGATTTAGGTCCCGTAGACGACGTTTGACTCCGAGAAAGCTTAGTCTCTGCTTTTGGACCGCTGGGGTGAAGTCAGGATAAAAATTTATATCCATATTGTCGAGTCTGACCGGCCCCTGTAGTCTGGAGGATTGCAGGATAGCGTCTCTGTCCCGAAAGTTGAAAATCCGGGCGATGAGAGGCCTCGGGGGGGCTCCGGCCTTGGGCCTTCCCCCGGGAACCCTGTGGGCCCGCTCCACTGCGAAGAATTTACTCAGTCCCCGGGGCTGAAGGTGGGTGAGAATCAAGTCCTCCACGAATAGATCCGCCGCCGCCTCCTCCCGTCCCTCAGGCACCCCGAGAATACGGACATTGTTCCTCCGGGCCCGACCCTCAGAATCCTCCAGGCGACGATCCATCAGCGCGCTCGCCTGGCCAAGCCGGCGCACCTCCTTTTGGAGGGCTGCCACATCCGTCGTGAGGCCCGATGTGGTGTGGGCCAACGAATCGACCCGGTCATTAGTCTTGGATAAATCGGCCCTTACCAGGCCAACATCCACAAGGACCGAGTCAATTTTCTGCGCCAGTGTATCAAAACGCTGGTCCACCGAGGCCTTCATCTCAGCGATGGCGCCCATCACGTCTCGCAGGGTCAGGTCCGCGGGCAGAGCAGGAGCATCAGTCGGGCCCTCAGGGGACCTACGCGGCACCTCGGGAGATCCCTTCTGGAGGGTATAGCGGTCCATGCTGTTAGACTGGTGGACTGCGCCACGTCGGGTCGATTTCACCTTTGCCCGATCTCCATCTTGCTTTGTGGACATGGTTCCAGTCCCACGGCCGTGCCAGGCACGTCGTAAAGGGCGGGCAAGCCGGTTTACGGGATCCGGGGGGGGGTCACCACAGGGCCACGGGGCAAGTCACAGCCGGCGGGCCGGCAGGGCACCCCAACGGGGCCACACTACCTCACAGTGCCCCGCGACCCAACCTCGCCGAGACAGCAAGGAGGGTGCAAAAGCGAAAGTGAAAGTGCGGGGTACGCGAGCCGCCGCGCCCAGCCCGCCGCTGTTGTTGACTTTGCCTCCGGATCACCCCACAACTCCAATCCGGGGTCCGGCGCGGAGAAGGCCGGAAATCTCAATCGGTGCTACCGCCGGAGTCCGAGGTCCAATTTGGAAGCGGAAAGCGGGTGCCACCTCAGCTCGGGCTCACCAACACAGTCCCCTCATCTAGGACAGGATATTGTCAGGATATATGTAGGAGGTCGCGGAGGTCCTCGGGAGCCTCGCACCTACGCGGCCATCTTGGTTGCGCGCTAGGCTCCTCCCTCGAGCGTTAGGATTTTTATTGCTTTTGAGATGAGCGTTGCTAATAGCACGCTATCTCAGCGAAAAAAATCCACGCTAGCCGGCGATAATTATCCTAGCGCTAAGTGCGCTTAGCGATAATTATCGCCGGTTGTTGCTGATATGCCCCTTAGAGCTTATAATCTATACAATTATGATTTGTAAAAGCTCTGACCTGTGAGAGCATGCTGCACTCTGATTATCTGCCACAGCATGTCCTGCTCTAGTGCTCTCATAGTCTGTCTGCATTCCTTAGTGGTAGATGGGCAAGTCCTAACCTCACATCAAGCTTCAGCTTATCTGCACTGTAAGGGCATAGTTTATGCTTAGTGTGAGTGTAGGACATGAATCTTTAGCTCTCAAGTGCTTGAGCAATAGTGCAATGCAGAGGCACTCTCACCTTCAGCCATCATTTACCATCAGTAAGTGCACTACAGAGCATTGCCTAAATTCACTCCCAACCTCACTTGCCATTTCAGAACAGGGTGACGGACAAGGCCTGTGTAGACCATCTTGGCAAGCTGAAAAGATTCTTTGACATACTGTTGTTCTAGTATAAGCTGAAAGCCTGACATCTTTCTCTTTTCCCTAGATACTATAATGTTCTTCATTTGCCAGAGTCTCCCCCCTTCTTTCTCTCCTCTGTGTCTACCATCACAGGCTCCACATTACCTTTCAAAGTCACCCTTTCTGCAGCCCCAATCTACAGCCTCATTTAGCTTCTCTTACTTGGCAGTGCAGCAGGTGTTGGTAAAGATGGGGCTGCTGCATGTCTCTGGATGTTAAATGTAACTCCCTAACGCCTTCTGGCTAGGAACATATGTGTGCCTTGTGTGAACTGATCTGGGTAGCCCACTGAAGGCTTGCAACAGACTTGAGACACATGTCCAACTCTAAAGGCATGCAAGGACTCTTGCACCAATGCTGGGGGACAAGACCTCACCGGCAAGGCAAAAGTAGGTTTAATCACAACGGCCGGGACACCAGTCACCTCCGCAGAGCTGAACAATTGATCTCGATTTGCTGCTCGTAGACAGCTGCTTATATAGTTGAAAAAGTGATGACCTAAACACAGTTGTCTAAAAAAGCTAATAATAGGTCAAAGAATACATGAGTTAATAATATATTTTTACATTAACATCACATGTCCTTTAACCTGGTAACCTTTCCTCCACGCTCTCTTTATCAAAGCTTTAATTAAACATTACCCCTCTTTCTCCGAGTGTGTTCATTTTTATTACTCTGATAAAAGAATTCTCATCTGACTCTGTATGCTTTAGATGAAACTCACCTTTGACCAACATTTTCTGAACCACATCTCAATAACGAGAATGGACTCTGCATGTGTGCTTCGATTATATTCTCTTTTAAGGCTTATAAACATGTTTTTCTATTGAACTGAAAACCTGCTGAACTAGTGTTTCTGCTTTTTGGTGAACTTTAACCTACATTGCATCTTTATGAAACCAAGGCAAATATTGCTCTTTAAGCACATATCACTCTTTACTATTGTCTGCGGTAGCTCAATTTCCTTGCATTTAATTTTCTCCTTAACATTCCCCACTCTAGTTTATATTTTAACCACTTCCTCTAATCTTGGATCTGCACTTGGTATCAAATTATATGCACTACCCTAGGGATCTAATACTTGTGTAGGTGGCCTGACCATGAACATCCCTTCTGTCTTTGTACTCATCCTCTTACAGCAAGCTATAACTAATTAGAATGGTGAACAGTCTTAATGTCGTAAAAGAAATATCGAATGGACATAATATTGAGTCTAAAATATAGAATGGACATAATATCGAATGGACATAATATAGTTGTTAAAAATATCGAATTGCAGGTAAGTAATATCGAAGTACAAAATATCGAATTTTTATTAATATCGATTTTTTTAAAGTGTTTTGCATGTTAGTATATGTGTTAAAAGTGTATATTAGTTTTTGTAATGTATGTTTAATTTTTTTAAAGTAATGAATTTTATGGTATTACATTTTTGCGTAATTTAATTCCGTAGCGGGTTGTGGGTTTATAGGGGAATAGGGTGGGAAGTAATTTAATAGTAATTAAGTAAATATTTATTTTTATTTATTGGTATTGATAATTAATGTATTAATTAATTATTAATTGGTAATTAAATGTTATTAAATTATTAATTGATAATTATGCTAATTGTATTAATTTATAATTTGTAGTGGGTTGTAGGTTTATTGGGGAATATGGTGGGTAGTAATTTAATTGTAATTAATTAATTACTGAAAATATTTTTGTGTATTGATAATTAATTTACAGGTAATTAATTATTAATTGCTATTTTTTATTATTTATCAATTTTTGGTATTGGAAATTAATTGGTTGTTGATTAATTATTAATTGGTAATTAATTTGTATTAATTGGTAATTAATTTTTATTAATTGTTTTATTGATAATTATGTTAATTGTTTTAATTTATTATTTGTAGTTGGTTGTGGGTTTATAGGGGAATATGGTGGGAAGTAATTTAATTGTAAATAATTAATTATTGAATTTATTTTTGTATATTGATAATTAATTTAATATTAATTAATTATTAATTGGTATTATTTGTATTTATTCATTTTTGGTATTGAAAATTAATTGGTTGTTAATTAATTATTAATAGGTAATTCATTAAAAAAACAATATTTATTGGTATTTATAATTAATTGGTTATTAAATATTTTGTGATTGGTAATTCATTTTAATAATTTTTGTATTGGTATGAATAATTAAATTATTTAAAAAAAAAAATTAGATTATTATTTTCCCTACTACTGCACTCATTGGAGTGGGAATAGTAATTTTTACCCCTACTCTATCCAAAGCTTTCCCTACTGTTCCACTCTTTGGAGTGGGAATAGTCATTTTTACCCCTACGCTATCCAACGTTTTCCCTATTGTTGCATTCACTGGAGTGGGAATAGTAAATTTTACCCTCCCACTATCCAACGCTTTCCCTACTGTTGCACTCTTTGGAGTGGGAATAGTAATTTTTACCCCTACGCTATCCAACGCTATCCTTACTGTTGCACTCTTTGGAGTGAGAATAGTAATTTTTACCCATACGCTATCCAACGCTTTCCCTATTGTTGCACTCACTGGAGTGGGAATAGTAAATTTTACCCGCCCGCTATCCAACGTTTTCCCTACTGTTGCACTCATTGGAGTGGGAATAGTAATTTTGACCCCTACGCTATCCAACGCTATCCTTACTGTTGCACTCTTTGGATTGAGAATAGTAATTTTTACCCATACGCTATCCAACGCTTTCCCTATTGTTGCACTCACTGGAGTGGGAATAGTAAATGTTACCCTCCCGCTATCCAACGCTTTCCCTACTGTTGCACTCTTTGGAGTGGGAATAGTAATTTTTACCCCTACGCTATCCAACGCTATCCTTACTGTTGCACTCTTTGGAGTGAGAATAGTAATTTTTACCCATACGCTATCCAACGCTTTCGCTATTGTTGCACTCACTGGAGTGGGAATAGTAAATTTTACCCTCCCCCTATCCAACGCTTTCCCTACTGTTGCACTCTTTGGAGTGGGAATAGTAATTTTTAATAAAGTTTTGGGCACGCACCACCACTTGGTCAATCAATGTTTAAACAGTTCAAACAGTTGTTGTGTGCAAGCTGGGGCTTCGCTGTCTGGACAACTCAGCGATTCAAATGAACATCAATACTGCAACTCCCGTTGGGAGTTGTCCCCCTGCGCACCACATGATATTACCCGTCGGTATATCCAAATAAATACAAACTCCAAACGAAATTTTGAAGAAAATCTTTAGTACTCCATTTCAATTTAAGTTCATTGAAAATGTATTCAACTTATTTTTTCATTCCATCCAAAGGATTAATGCAACATATCCCTATGCATTTCGGGCATAACTTGCCCTTCGTCAGGGGAACATTCTGCGGAAATGTAAAAATATGGGCTAATTAGGATAACATGTCAAGTGTGTCTACATCGGAGTCATATAAAACGGGAAGGGAAATGTGAGAATGCCTCTACTGACAATGTCTTCATAGCGTGTGAAAGGATAGTCCCAAATAACCAAAGAAAATAGTCCCAATTAACCAAGACAACAATGTCCGATTACAAACAGAACACACAAGAAACGATAACATGTTCGCCTCGCCGAAATGCGACCGTTAGAGAAAAAATGTGTAATAGTTCTACACGACATCACCGTGAGTTACACGCAATTTATCGACCTAAGAATTCAAAACATGCGGGCATGATGCGAGAGCACCCACAGGACGCATACGAACACGCGTTCCGAAAACATGTGCAACTTGCACTCAGTGCTCCTCGAACAAAATCACTGTGATAGTAGAAACAGAAGATGGACTAAACGTGCGGACGCGGGGCGCCATTTTGGATAAGTCATGAGGCTAAACAGTAAAGTAAAGTAGATTGTGATGGTAGACATAATGTAATGAGCAAAACTAATCAAGACAAAACATCATACAGAAAATATGAATCAAACAGTGATGAATGACACCCATGATGTTCCATGAGACTCAAAGTCAAAAGTTTAGAGATAGCACAGAAATTCCATGCGGTCATTAAGCTCTGTAGGCTGCATCGTGCTGAGGAATCTGATCCAGAAGTTTTCACGCTGCAGCAGTCTGTTTTTAGGGTTCACCCCCTCAACGATGTTCACGTTCTCCAGAACAGTAAATTACAGTTGAGCAACATTGTGTCTACGATCACAAAAATGGGCAGCCACAGTGGATCTCATGTTTGCAGTGCGAATATTACTCTTATGCTCCAAGATTCTTATTCTTAACTTGCGTTCAGTGTGTCCAATATAGCAGAGGCCACATGGACACTTGAGTAAATAGATGACATTCATACTGTTACATGTGGCGTTGACCCTTAGTTTAATGTTGTGACCCTTCATGGGGTGATGTAAAGAGTTTCCTTTGATTGCGTTGTTACAGTTACTACAGTTGAAACACGGTTGCATACCACGGTATCTGGTGACAACACTGCCCTGTTTGGGCTTGGTTAGTAGTTCTTTTATGTTGGGCCCTCTAGTGTGTGCAAAGATGGGAGTTTTTTCAAACAGACCTTTGAAGTCAGGTTCCTTACTGAGTAGATGCCAATGTCGAAGTACAATTTTTTTGTAAGCTTTGCTGATGATGGAATATTTAGAAACAACGATCATGCGCTTGTTATCCGTTTTTGGTCTGGTCATCAACAGTTCTTCCCTTTTCAATGTTTCACATTTCTGTTCGGCAGCCGTCACAACCTCCACTGGGTATCGGCGCTCATGAAATCTTTGGCACATTTCCCTCATGTGTTTCTGACGTTCATTAGGATCAGAGACGATCCGTTTAACCCTCATTAGTTGCGATAAGGGCAAGTTGTTCTTCAAGTTCTGTCTGTGAAAACTATGATAGTGCAAAGTACTATTGCGGTCAGTTGTTTTTCTGTACAAAGTGGTTTGAATAGAATTGTTCATGATGTTGACTTGTACATCCAGATAGTTCACTGTCTTGTAGTCGACAGTCCAAGTGAATTGTATCCGATCGTTGATAGTGTTGCAGTGATTCAAAAATTCCAACAGTTTATCCTTTGATCCTGACCATAGCAGGAAAATGTCGTCAATGTACCTGATATACAACCTACCGTGTTCCAACCATAAAGGTAACTCAAAATGTTGCTCTGCTCAAAATAATGCATGAACAAATTAGCGTAGACGGGCGCGGCACAGTTGCCCATAGAAGTTCCGTTCAGTTGCAAGTAGCAAGTATCCTGCCAAGTATCCTGCCAAATGAAATAGCTCTGGTAAAGTGTGAAATCCAGTAGTTCCATGAGAAAAGGTTGTAAATCAGTATCAATTTCTGAATTCAAGATTGCATGTTCAATAGCCTCTATGCCTAGATTATGCGGGATGGAAGTATATAACGCTTTGACATCAATCGTGCATAGCAGATAATTCTCCTCGGGTGATATTTGAATTTCAGACAATCTGTTGAGAAAGTGTGTAGTGTCTCTGACGTACGTGGGAGTTTTAATCACCAAAGGTTGTAAATGTTTGTCGAGTAGTTTACCCACAGGCTCGTGTATGCTCCCCCTTGTGGAGACTATAGGTCTAAATGGAGGTCTTCCTAAATCTTTATGGACCTTCGGAAGCATGTACAATGTCGGTGTCCTTGGATATTCTTGTGTCAAAAAACGTTTGGTTTTGTCAGAAATGATTTTGTTCTCCACAGCTCTCATAAGTATCTCATCTAGAGTGGATTTAAATGCTTCTGTCGGATTCGTTGCCAATGGTGCATAGGTGGAAGTATCAGATATGTGCTCGTTGACACTTGTTAAGTAAAAAGTTTGATCCATGATTACTAATGCTCCACCCTTGTCCGCATTCTGACAGACAATCTCCGAGTTCTCAGCTATCTTTTTAAGTATGCATCTTTCTTTCATGGTAAGATTATGATATTTCAATTTCGACTGAAATGGTAGAGCTGCAATATCCTGTTTAACCAAATTTTCGTAGGTATCGATGATTTTATGACTCGTGGGAGCCAAAAAGGTGCTCCGGGGATGCAAATCTAACAATGTTTTGTCTGGCTGATGTTCTACTGGGTTAGTATTTTCAAAATAGTGTCTCAGCCTTATGGTTCTCAGGAATTTGAAAAGACTTACTTCCAGTTCAAGAGTGTTAGAATTCGTGGTTGGAACAAAGGATTGGCCTCTCTGTAGTGTTTTCAACTCCAGTGGCGTGAAATGTTGCGATGAAATGTTAATCACCAGTGTACTGGTGTCATTTATCTCTTCTTGCCCTTCTTCTTCTCCGGTTCTTTGAGTTTTTCTGGAGTTTTTTCGACTATTTTTTCCCCTCCGGGGTCTTCCTGCCCTCCTGGGCCCTCCCCTAAAAAAGGGACCACAGGTTCAGTAGGGGTAATTGTGATCGATGAGGTAGATGGTTTTGAAGGTGGTTTGCGTATCGATGCTTCACTCTCAGAGGATGATGTCTCTGTAGCTGAATAGGGATTGTAAGCCTTAGGTTGGCGTCGGCGGGCGTACACCTCTGCCCAGGTGTACACCTCGCCGAGCTTGTAGTCAATCGTATCCCTTTTGTATTTGCGTATTTTACGCTCTTGAATATCTTGTAGTCAGCTGTTTCCATTGTTTCGGATAGTTCACTCTTGGTAATCTCTATCTCAGCTTTAAGTTCTTCCAATGTTTTAGAGAGCTCTTCCACGATCAACAAAATTAGATCGAGTGAACATTTGTTCAAAATAGCGAACCACTTGTCAACGAAACGGGAATTATTTTTACATAGTAAAGGTTTTAAAGGGACCCGTAAGCCACGGGGGATCCGCTGGGCACGGTGGTACCTGACCAGGGTGCTCGCATGGAGTCTCTGGTTGGTTTCTCTTTTCAGCAAGTATAGTAATTGTTTGATGTTGTTATCTTTGCTCCTTTTGTTAGTGAGTGGCGATGTTTCTTCTCTAATCAATCCATAAATTTTCGCAGCATCATCACTTGTGAAGGCAAAAGTGTCAGCCTTTAAGTCCGTAAGGCTGGTGAATTTTTCATAATTCATTTTTGTAGGCGTGCAGTGTCCTGAGTCAGATAAGTTTGAAGATCAATAAAGTTTTGGGCACGCACCACCACTTGGTCAATCAATGTTTAAACAGTTCAAACAGTTGTTGTGTGCAAGCTGGGGCTTCGCTGTCTGGACAACTCAGCGATTCAAATGAACATCAATACTGCAACTCCCTTTGGGAGTTGTCCCCCTGCGCACCACATGATATTACCCGTCGGTATATCCAAATAAATACAAACTCCAAACGAAATTTTGAAGAAAATCTTTAGTACTCCATTTCAATTTAAGTTCATTGAAAATGTATTCAACTTATTTTTTCATTCCATCCAAAGGATTAATGCAACATATCCCTATGCATTTCGGGCATAACTTGCCCTTCGTCAGGGGTACATTCTGCGGAAATGTAAAAATATGGGCTAATTAGGATAACATGTCAAGTGTGTCTACATCGGAGTCATATAAAACGGGAAGGGAAATGTGAGAATGCCTCTACTGATAATATCTTCATAGCGTGTGAAAGGATAGTCCCAAATAACCAAAGAAAATAGTCCCAATTAACCAAGACAACAATGTCCGATTACAAACAGAACATACAAGAAACGATAACATGTTCGCCTCGCCGAAATGCGACCGTTAGAGAAAAAACGTGTAATAGTTCTACACGACATCACCGTGAATTACACGCAATTTATCGACCTAAGTATTCAAAACATGCGGGCATGATGCGAGAGCACCCACGCTCCGAGTACTTACAATTAGATGGATCAACCACAGGACGCATAAGAACACGCGTTCCGAAAACATGTGCAACTTTCACTCAGTGCTCCTCGAACAAAATCACAGTGATAGTAGAAACAGAAGATGGACTAAACGTGCTGACGCGGGGCGCCATTTTGGATAAGTCATGAGGCTAAACAGTAAAGTAAAGTAGATTGTGATGGTAGACATAATGTAATGAGCAAAACTAATCAAGACAAAACATCATACAGAAAATATGAATCAAACAGTGATGAATGACATCCATGATGTTCCATGAGACTCAAAGTCAAAAGTTTAGAGATAGCACAGAAATTCCATGCGGTCATTAAGCCCTGTAGGCTGCATCATGCTGAGGAATCTGATCCAGAAGTTTTCACGCTGAAGCAGTCTGTTTTTAGGGTTCACCCCCTCAACGATGTTCACGTTCTCCAGAACAGTAAATTGCAGTTGAGCAACATTGTGTCTACGATCACAAAAATGGGCAGCCACAGTGGATCTCATGTTTGCAGTGCGAATATTACTCTTATGCTCCAAGATTCTTATTCTTAACTTGCGTTCAGTGTGTCCAATATAGCAGAGGCCACATGGACACTTGAGTAAATAGATGACATTCATACTGTTACATGTGGCGTTGACCCTTAGTTTAATGTTGTGACCCTTCATGGGGTGATGTAAAGAGTTTCCTTTGATTGCGTTGTTACAGTTACTACAGTTGAAACACGGTTGCATACCACGGTATCTGGTGACAACACTGCCCTGTTTGGGCTTGGTTAGTAGTTCTTTTATGTTGGGCCCTCTAGTGTGTGCAAAGATGGGAGTTTTTTCAAACAGACCTTTGAAGTCAGGTTCCTTACTGAGTAGATGCCAATGTCGAAGTACAATTTTTTTGTAAGCTTTGCTGATGATGGAATATTTAGAAACAACGATCATGCGCTTGTTATCCGTTTTTGGTCTGGTCATCAACAGTTCTTCCCTTTTCAATGTTTCACATTTCTGTTCGGCAGCCGTCACAACCTCCACTGGGTATCGGCGCTCATGAAATCTTTGGCACATTTCCCTCATGTGTTTCTGACGTTCATTAGGATCAGAGACGATCCGTTTAACCCTCATTAGTTGCGATAAGGGCAAGTTGTTCTTCAAGTTCTGACTGTGAAAACTATGATAGTGCAAAGTACTATTGCGGTCAGTTGTTTTTCTGTTCAAAGTGGTTTGAATAGAATTGTTCATGATGTTGACTTGTACATCCAGATAGTTCACTGTCTTGTAGTCGACAGTCCAAGTGAATTGTATCCGATCGTTGATAGTGTTGCAGTGATTCAAAAATTCCAACAGTTTATCCTTTGATCCTGACCATAGCAGGAAAATGTCGTCAATGTACCTGATATACAACTTACCGTGTTCCAACCATAAAGGTAACTCAAAATGTTGCTCTGCTCAAAATAATGCATGAACAAATTAGCGTAGACGGGCGCGGCGCAGTTGCCCATAGAAGTTCCGTTCAGTTGCAAGTAGCAAGTATCCTGCCAAGTATCCTGCCAAATGAAATAGCTCTGGTAAAGTGTGAAATCCAGTAGTTCCATGAGAAAAGGTTGTAAATCAGTATCAATTTCTGAATTCAAGATTGCATGTTCAATAGCCTCTATGCCTAGATTATGCGGGATGGAAGTATATAACGCTTTGACATCAATCGTGCATAGCAGATAATTCTCCTCGGGTGATATTTGAATTTCAGACAATCTGTTGAGAAAGTGTGTAGTGTCTCTGACGTACGTGGGAGTTTTAATCACCAAAGGTTGTAAATGTTTGTCGAGTAGTTTACCCACAGGCTCGTGTATGCTCCCCCTTGTGGAGACTATAGGTCTAAATGGAGGTCTTCCTAAATCTTTATGGACCTTCGGAAGCATGTACAATGTCGGTGTCCTTGGATATTCTTGTGTCAAAAAACGTTTGGTTTTGTCAGAAATGATTTTGTTCTCCACAGCTCTCATAAGTATCTCATCTAGAGTGGATTTAAATGCTTCTGTCGGATTCGTTGCCAATGGTGCATAGGTGGAAGTATCAGATATGTGCTCATTGACACTTGTTAAGTAAAAAGTTTGATCCATGATTACTAATGCTCCACCCTTGTCCGCATTCTGACAGACAATCTCCGAGTTCTCAGCTATCTTTTTAAGTATGCATCTTTCTTTCATGGTAAGATTATGATATTTCGACTGAAATGGTAGAGCTGCAATATCCTGTTTAACCAAATTTTCGTAGGTATCGATGATTTTATGACTCGTGGGAGCCAAAAAGGTGCTCCGGGGACGCAAATCTAACAATGTTTTGTCTGGCTGATGTTCTACTGGGTTAGTATTTTCAAAATAGTGTCTCAGCCTTATGGTTCTCAGGAATTTGAAAAGACTTACTTCCAGTTCAAGAGTGTTAGAATTCGTGGTTGGAACAAAGGATTGGCCTCTCTGTAGTGTTTTCAACTCCAGTGGCGTGAAATGTTGCGATGAAATGTTAATCACCAGTGTACTGGTGTCATTTATCTCTTCTTGCCCTTCTTCTTCTCCGGTTCTTTGAGTTTTTCTGGAGTTTTTTCGACTATTTTTTCCCCTCCGGGGTCTTCCTGCCCTCCTGGGCCCTCCCCTAAAAAAGGGACCACAGGTTCAGTAGGGGTAATTGTGATCGATGAGGTAGATGGTTTTGAAGGTGGTTTGCATGTCGATGCTTCACTCTCAGAGGATGATGTCTCTGTAGCTGAATAGGGATTGTAAGCCTTAGGTTGGCGTCGGCGGGCGTACACCTCTGCCCAGGTGTACACCTCGCCGAGCTTGTAGTCAATCGTATCCCTTTTGTATTTGCGTATTTTACGCTCTTGAATATCTTGTAGTCAGCTGTTTCCATTGTTTCGGATAGTTCACTCTTGGTAATCTCTATCTCAGCTTTAAGTTCTTCCAATGTTTTAGAGAGCTCTTCCACGATCAACAAAATTAGATCGAGTGAACATTTGTTCAAAATAGCGAACCACTTGTCAACGAAACGGGAATTATTTTGACATAGTAAAGGTTTTAAAGGGACCCGTAAGCCACGGGGGATCCGCTGGGCACGGTGGTACCTGACCAGGGTGCTCGCATGGAGTCTCTGGTTGGTTTCTCTTTTCAGCAAGTATAGTAATTGTTTGATGTTGTTATCTTTGCTCCTTTTGTTAGTGAGTGGCGATGTTTCTTCTCTAATCAATCCATAATTTTTCGCAGCATCATCACTTGTGAAGGCAAAAGTGTCAGCCTTTAAGTCCGTAAGGCTGGTGAATTTTTCATAATTCATTTTTGTAGGCGTGCAGTGTCCTGAGTCAGATAAGTTTGAAGATCAATAAAGTTTTGGGCACGCACCACCACTTGGTCAATCAATGTTTAAACAGTTCAAACAGTTGTTGTGTGCAAGCTGGGGCTTCGCTGTCTGGACAACTCAGCGATTCAAATGAACATCAATACTGCAACTCCGGGAGGAGCCTAGCGCGCAACCAAGATGGCCGCGTAGGTGCGAGGCTCCCGAGGACCTCCGTGACCTCCTACATAAATCCTGAAAATATCCTGTCCTAGATGAGGGGACTGTGTTGGTGAGCCCGAGCTGAGGTGTCACCCGTTTTCCGCTTCCAAATTGGACCTCAGACACCGGCGGGAGCACCGATTGAGGTTTGCGGCCTTCTCCACGCCGGCCCCCCGGATTGGAGTTACGGGGCGATCCGGAGACAAAGTGATCAACAGCGGCAGGCAGGGCTGGGCGGCTCGCGTACCCCGCACTTTCACTTTCGCTTTTGCACCCTCCTTGCTGTGTAGGCGAGGTTGGGTTGCGGGGCGGTGTGTGGTGGTGTGGCCTCGTTGGGGTGCCCTGCTGGCCCGCCGGCTGTGATCCGTCCTGCGGACCTGTGGCTGCCCCCCCCCGGAGCCCGTGAACTGGTTTGTCGGCCCTTTCCGAGGTGATTGGCACGATTTGGGGACTGAAACCATGTCCTCAAAACAAGATGGCGACCGGGCAAAGGTGAAATCGACCCGCCGTGGCGCAGCCCATCAGTCCAACAGCATGGACCGTTATACCCTCCAGAAGGGATCTCCCGAGGTGCCGCGTAGGTCTCCTGAGAACCCGACTGATGCTCCTGCGCTGCCCGCGGATCTGACCCTGCGAGATGTCATGGGCGCTATCGCCGAGATGAAGGCCTCGGTGGACCAGCGCTTTGACACACTGGCGCAAAAGATTGACTCGGTCCACGTGGATGTTGGCCTGGTGAGGGATGATTTATCCAAGACCAATGACCGGGTCGATTCTTTGGCCCACACCACCTCGGGCCTTACAGCGGACGTGGCGGCCCTCCAAAAGGAGGTGCGCCGGTTTGGCCAGGCGAGCGCCCTGATGGATCGTCGACTGGAGGATTCCGAGGGTCGGGCCCGGAGGAACAATGTCCGCATTGTCGGGGTGCCGGAGGGACGGGAGGAGGCGGCGGCGGACCTGTTTGTGGAGGACCTGATTCTCACCCATCTCCAGCCCCGGGGGCTGAGTAAATTCTTTGCGGTGGAACGTGCCCACAGGGTTCCCGGAGAAAGACCTAAGGCCGGAGCCCCTCCGAGGCCTATCATTGCCCGGATTTTCAACTTTCGGGACAGAGACGCTATCCTTCAGACTTCTAGGCAACAAGGACCGGTCAGACTTGACAATATGGACGTAAACTTCTATCCTGATTTCACCCCAGCGGTCCAGAAGCAGAGACTGAGCTTTCTCGGAGTCAAACGTCGTCTACGGGACTTGAACCTCAAGTATGCGATGCTTTTTCCAGCTAAATTGCGGGTGGAGGTGGATGGCCGCACGCACCTTTTTGATCGTCCCGAGGCGGCCGGGGACTGGTTGGACTCCTTGCCCGGGGATCGGAGCCGGGGGTCGGGGGGGCGCGGTTGGAGGGGAGGGCTCGCCGGATCAGGACTGAGGGATTAATAGTAGGCCTCGCTCTGGACAACATTGTCGTCATTTTTGTCTGTTCGTTAAGTCTCCCTCCTGTGGAGGTGGTACGGGGTCTCTTGGGGGCTCTCCCTCCTCCTCTGGGGGACTAGTTAGTTTAATCATTCATGGGGCGACAGGCACACTGCACTTTGGGGGGGCTGTTTGGGCTCATGCAGGGGTGCAGGGAGGGGGGAGTTCTGTTGGGATGGGTGGGTTGGGGTGGGGTGTTGTTCGTTTTTACCGCAAGGCAAACCCTTTATTGTATTGGTGTTTTTAAGGTGCTCTCCGGGGGACGAATGATGGCTTCTGTATGGGATGGGGGGTAGGGACCTGACTTTATTGTCCTGGAACGTTAACGGACTGGGGGATAGGATTAAGCGAGGTGTGGTCCTGCAGTATTTGAAACGACTTTCACCAGATGTGGTCTTTCTGCAGGAGACACACCTTATTGGTAATTCCTTTTGTGCCATGAATCGACGTGGCTATCGCTTGGTGGCCCACTCGGGCTTCACGTCGGGCTCACGGGGGGTGGGCATCATGGTGAAGAACTCGCTCCCGTTGGAAATAGATGAGGTGCGCCATGACGAGAGGGGACGCTACACTGTCTTAGTGGGGAGAATGGAGGGTAAAGTAGTTGTCTTTGTATCAGTGTATGTCCCACCGGGGCTACAGTCTACGACTTTTGCAGACTTAGGGCGCCTCCTCCTTGACCTTCCGGGGGGGCTTCTGGTGGTTGGGGGGGACTTCAATGCGGTGGTTTCTGGGACCGTGGATCGTCACCCCCCTAGGGACCTCCCCCGGGCGAAGGCGTGGCTGTCCGGCTTCTTAGATACACTGGGATTGGTGGACTGCTGGCGCTTAAAACATCCCACGCAGCTGCAGTACACTTTCCACTCGGGTGCCCATGGTAGCCTCTCACGGCTTGATTATGTCCTTGTCCCTGCGGCCTATGTTGGGAGGGTAGGAGAGGTGCGCCATTTGGCGCGGGGTATTTCAGATCACTCCCCGCTCCTGTTGCACGTTGATGTCTTCCCGAGGGGGGAGGGCAGGGTAGCTCCAATCAATGCCTGGTATCTGCGCGACCCCACTATTCGCGCTGATTTGATTAAATCCTTGCAGCGGTATTTCGATGAGAATGTGGGGTCTGTCCCTTCGGCTATCTCCCTGTGGGAAGCCTTCAAAACAGTTCTTAGAGGGGAGGCCCTCTCCTTTATTTCCCATGCCCGGAGGCGCGAGCAGGAGGAGGTGACCCGGGTGGATGCCGAAATCGCTGAATTGGAGGGTGATCTAGAGGGTGGAGTGACGGACGCTGCACTACATGTCCTACAACTTAAGCAGGCGGCCTACAGGGCCCTCGTCACGGAGGCGGCCAGGGGCCTCTATAGAGAGCAACAGGGGCGACTGTATGATGTGGGTGATAAGGCTGGTAAACTGCTTGCATGGTTGGATAAAAAGGAGAGAGCGAGTCGTGTGGTCCCGCTGATTGAGAGGATGGATGGTGTGCGTGTCACCGAGCCAGAAGACATTGTCTCTTGTTTCGCGGATTATTTCCGCGAGGTGTATTCCCCGGTTTCTCCCTGCTCGGAGGAGGACTCCCATGCCCTGCTTAGGGATATCGCGCTGCCTTCCCTTTCGGTGGAGGACAGGGTGTCGTTAGATGCCGCTCCTACCTCTGACGAAATTGCCCTCGCCATACGCTCGGTCGCATCCGGCAAGGCCATGGGCCCGAACGGCATCCCTATTGAGTTGTATAAGCTGCGACCGGATGTACTGGCACCCCACCTCCGTGCGATGTTCCTGGCGGCCCACTCGCTGGGCTCCCTCCCGCCGGACCAACGTCTGGCTACAATCGTGGTGATCCACAAGGAAGGGAGACCTCGAGACCGGGTTACATCCTACCGGCCTATCTCGCTCTTGAATGCGGAGCCCAAAATCCTCGCCAAGGTGCTAGCCAACCGGCTGGTCGGCGTGGTGGGCGATTTGGTCCACCAAGACCAGTCCGGCTTTATTCCCCATCGCAACACGGCCCTTAATCTGCGGCGCTTGCACGGGGTGCTCGCGCGTGTCCCGTTTGTGCGGGAGCCGGCCATATTGGCGTCCTTAGACGCCACCATGGCGTTTGACACGCTCGAGTGGCCATACATCTGGGCTATGCTGGCGAAGTTTGGATTTGGCCCGGGGTTCATCAGCTGGGTCAAATTGTTGTATTCGGGCCCATTGGCACAGGTGGTGGTGAATGGAAGAGTATCGGTCCCATTCGAGCTGGGACGGGGCACGCGACAGGGCTGTCCCTTGTCGCCGCTCCTGTTCGCGTTGGCCTTGGAACCCCTGGCGGAGTGGCTGCGGTGGCACCCTTCCATCCGTGGTCTCCGTTGGACCCCCGAGTATGAGGACCGCGTGTCCCTATACGCTGACGATATCCTATTGTACTTAGCCTCCCCGCGTAAATCACTGATTGTCCTGGTTGATGTTTTGCGCTCATTCGGCCGCAACTCAGGCCTTGTCATCAACTGGGCTAAATCATGTGTGTATGTGCTTTCCGGGGAGGCTCCCGTCCTCCCGCGGGGCTGTCCGATCCAGATTGCCTCGCAGGGGTTTCGGTACCTGGGGGTTTACATTACTCTGGACCCGGAGGCCCGCTACGAGCGGAATTTGCTTCCCCCCCTCCAGCGCTTGAAGGAGGACGTCGCGCGCTGGCGGCGCCTGCCGCTTTCGCCGCTCGGCCGGGCGGCATTGTTTAAGATGATGTTGTTGCCACGCTTCCTGTACGCTCTCCAGAATACTATGGATTTAGTCCCGGCGCGCTACTTCCGTGAGGTGGAGAGTCTACAGCGCCGCCTGTTCTGGGACGGGAGGCCGCGTATTGCCCTGGCGAAGTTGACGCTCCCATGGTACGACGGGGGGATTGCCCTCCCGGATATTAAACGGTATTACTGGGCCTCCCAGCTAGCTGCAATTAATCATGGCCTTTACGGGCCCGCCTTAAACCCGGCATTTGAAATGGACAGGATGCTCCTGCCTGGTGGCGACTATAATCGAGCGCTCTACTCTGGCGCGCCCGGACCCCGCCTGACGGGACCTACGCGTGTCATGGTACGGGTATGGCACGCGGCTAACGCAGCTATGGGGTGGAAGGACCGTTTGACCCGGGCATCACCGTTGTACGCGTCTGAGAGATTGGGCTCCCTGTGGACCTCGAAGGGCTTCGAGAAGTGGGACACGATTGGCATCAGTAAAGTGGGGGACCTCTGGACGAGGGGGGGATTTAAAACATTTGAGACGCTGCAGACGGAGTTTCAGCTGCAGGGCAGTGAATACTTTCGGTACTTGCAGGTCCGTCACGCGCTGGGCTCAGTCTTCCCAGACGTCGCCTCCATCCCGGAGTCTTCCCCCCTGGAGGATAGAGTGCTGGATGGCCATGTTCCGGACAGCACGATCTCCCTCATTTACAAAAAATTGATTAATGATCGCTCGGGATTGCTGACTGGCCTCCGCGAGGCTTGGGTTGCCGACGGGCTGGAGTTGGACGACGAAGACTGGATTTCCGCGGTGGCCTCTCCGAAGGAGGTGGCCATACCGGCTCGCCTTCGCTTTGTCCAGCTTAAGATACTCCATCGGGTTTACATGACGGGGCCAAGGCTTCTGCGTATGGGCTATGCTGAGGATGGGTTGTGTAAGCGTGGGTGTGGTGCTTTGGCGACTTTTTTGCATATTTTGTGGGAATGCCCGAAGGTGGAGCGATTCTGGCGTGGTGTGCATGAGGTCCTGCGAGTGGTTACGCATGTCGCGCTGCTGCCTGAAGCGAGGAGATTCCTGCTGAATGTGTGGGAACCAACTGACTACTCGGTTCCGCAGACGCGATGGGTGACTCTGGGATATATGATAGCTAAGCGTGACATTGCTCAACTGTGGGGATCCCAGAGGCCCCCGGCGGTGTCGGCCTGGAAAGAACACATGGATTGGTGCATGTTCCGAGAAAAGGTGGTGTATGTGGCGAGGGGTAAGCCTGGGGCATGGGTGAAAGTATGGGGCCCCTGGAACGCCTACCGCGGGGGTATCTGCGCGCCACCATTGCTGCCTGCGGCCTCACCAGCCCCGTCCCCTTAGTTGACTCCTTTCCATAGCCCCGAGCACGGAGTTCCCCCAGTCCTCGATCTGTTCCCTTTCACCTCTTTAGACTCCTGTTGATGGCTGGGGTCCCCCATTCGGGGAGCACGTGCTGTTACTTTCGATTGCGGGTTGCCTTGCGGGTGTGGTTTTTGTGTTGTGTGTATAAAATGAAACCGTATTGTGGGGTCAGAGTGATGTGGCCCACGACGCCGATACCTCCTGATTTTGCTTCTCTGCGCCGCCCAGTGTTCTTGTATGAATGTCATATGCTCCTGTCATTCTAGCGGCCGGCCGGAAGGTTGTAGGCCCATACTTGTATATTCTTGAGATTGCAATAAACGGTTTCAAAAAAAAAAAATAAAAAAAAAATACTGCAACTCCCCCCATGGAACGCCTACCGCGGGGGAATCTGTACCCCGCCGTTATTGCCCGATCCGTCACCAGCCCCGTCCCCTTAGCCAGTTTATCTCCCCGGTCCCGGGCACTGAGTCCACCTGATCCCAGTCTTGACCTTTTTCCCCCCCTTGCTACTCCTAAGGATTGGTAGGGTCCCCCCCGCTAGGGGAGCACATGCTGCTGTTTCCGATTGTGGGTTGCCTTGTGGATTTGTTCTTTTGTTGTTATTTATATTAAAATGAAACCGTTATGTGGGCCTGGATGGTGTGGCTACCACCGCTTCTAACTCCTGTGCATTTCCCTTTGCCGCGGCATGCGCGCTATTGTTTGTATCACATGCTCCTCTTGTTTGCTAGCGGCCGGCCTGAAGGTTGTAGGCCCATCTTTGTATATTTTTTGAATTTTGTAATAAACGGTTTAAAAAAAAAATAAAAATACTGCAACTCCCTTTGGGAGTTGTCCCCCTGCGCACCACATGATATTACCCGTTGGTATATCCAAATAAATACAAACTCCAAACGAAATTTTGAAGAAAATCTTTAGTACTCCATTTCAATTTAAGTTCATTGAAAATGTATTCAACTTATTTTTTCATTCCATCCAAAGGATTAATGCAACATATCCCTATGCATTTCGGGCATAACTTGCCCTTCGTCAGGGGAACATTCTGCGGAAATGTAAAAATATGGGCTAATTAGGATAACATGTCAAGTGTGTCTACATCGGAGTCATATAAAACGGGAAGGGAAATGTGAGAATGCCTCTACTGATAATATCTTCATAGCGTGTGAAAGGATAGTCCCAAATAACCAAAGCAAATAGTCCCAAATAACCAAGACAACAATGTCCGATTACAAACAGAACATACAAGAAACGATAACATGTTCGCCTCGCCGAAATGCGACCGTTAGAGAAAAAACGTGTAATAGTTCTACACGACATCACCGTGAATTACACGCAATTTATCGACCTAAGTATTCAAAACATGCGGGCATGATGCGAGAGCACCCACGCTCCGAGTACTTACAATTAGATGGATCAACCACAGGACGCATAAGAACACGCGTTCCGAAAACATGTGCAACTTTCACTCAGTGCTCCTCGAACAAAATCACAGTGATAGTAGAAACAGAAGATGGACTAAACGTGCTGACGCGGGGCGCCATTTTGGATAAGTCATGAGGCTAAACAGTAAAGTAAAGTAGATTGTGATGGTAGACATAATGTAATGAGCAAAACTAATCAAGACAAAACATCATACAGAAAATATGAATCAAACAGTGATGAATGACATCCATGATGTTCCATGAGACTCAAAGTCAAAAGTTTAGAGATAGCACAGAAATTCCATGCGGTCATTAAGCCTTGTAGGCTGCATCGTGCTGAGGAATCTGATCCAGAAGTTTTCACGCTGAAGCAGTCTGTTTTTAGGGTTCACCCCCTCAACGATGTTCACGTTCTCCAGAACAGTAAATTGCAGTTGAGCAACATTGTGTCTACAATCACAAAAATGGGCAGCCACAGTGGATCTCATGTTTGCAGTGCGAATATTACTCTTATGCTCCAAGATTCTTATTCTTAACTTGCGTTCAGTGTGTCCAACATAGCAGAGGCCACATGGACACTTGAGTAAATAGATGACATTCATACTGTTACATGTGGCGTTGACCCTTAGTTTAATGTTGTGACCCTTCATGGGGTGATGTAAAGAGTTTCCTTTGATTGCGTTGTTACAGTTACTACAGTTGAAACACGGTTGCATACCACGGTATCTGGTGACAACACTGCCCTGTTTGGGCTTGGTTAGTAGTTCTTTTATGTTGGGCCCTCTAGTGTGCGCAAAGATGGGAGTTTTTTCAAACAGACCTTTGAAGTCAGGTTCCTTACTGAGTAGATGCCAATGTCGAAGTACAATTTTTTTGTAAGCTTTGCTGATGATGGAATATTTAGAAACAACGATCATGCGCTTGTTATCCGTTTTTGGTCTGGTCATCAACAGTTCTTCCCTTTTCAATGTTTCACATTTCTGTTCGGCAGCCGTCACAACCTCCACTGGGTATCGGCGCTCATGAAATCTTTGGCACATTTCCCTCATGTGTTTCTGACGTTCATTAGGATCAGAGACGATCCGTTTAACCCTCATTAGTTGCGATAAGGGCTAGTTGTTCTTCAAGTTCTGTCTGTGAAAACTATGATAGTGCAAAGTACTATTGCGGTCAGTTGTTTTTCTGTACAAAGTGGTTTGAATAGAATTGTTCATGATGTTGACTTGTACATCCAGATAGTTCACTGTCTTGTAGTCGACAGTCCAAGTGAATTGTATCCGATCGTTGATAGTGTTGCAGTGATTCAAAAATTCCAACAGTTTATCCTTTGATCCTCACCATAGAAGGAAAATGTCGTCAATGTACCTGATATACAACTTACCGTGTTCCAACCATAAAGGTAACTCAAAATGTTGCTCTGCTCAAAATAATGCATGAACAAATTAGTGTAGACGGGCGTGGCACAGTTGCCCATAGAAGTTCCGTTCAGTTGCAAGTAGCAAGTATCCTGCCAAGTATCCTGCCAAATGAAATAGCTCTGGTAAAGTGTGAAATCCAGTAGTTCCATGAGAAAGGGTTGTAAATCAGTATCAATTTCTGAATTCAAGATTGCATGTGCAATAGCCTCTATGCCTAGATTATGCGGGATGGAAGTATATAACGCTTTGACATCAATCGTGCATAGCAGATAATTCTCCTCGGGTGATATTTGAATTTCAGACAATCTGTTGAGAAAGTGTGTAGTGTCTCTGACGTACGTGGGAGTTTTAATCACCAAAGGTTGTAAATGTTTGTCGAGTAGTTTACCCACAGGCTCGTGTATGCCCCCCCTTGTGGAGACTATAGGTCTAAATGGAGGTCTTCTTAAATCTTTATGGACCTTCGGAAGCATGTACAATGTCGGTGTCCTTGGATATTCTTGTGTCAAAAAACGTTTGGTTTTGTCAGAAATTATTTTGTTCTCCACAGCTCTCATAAGTATCTCATCTAGAGTGGATTTAAATGCTTCTGTCGGATTCGTTGCCAATGGTGCATAGGTGGAAGTATCAGATATGTGCTCGTTGACACTTGTTAAGTAAAAAGTTTGATCCATGATTACTAATGCTCCACCCTTGTCCGCATTCTGACAGACAATCTCCGAGTTCTCAGCTATCTTTTTAAGTATGCATCTTTCTTTCATGGTAAGATTATGATATTTCAATTTCGACTGAAATGGTAGAGCTGCAATATCCTGTTTAACCAAATTTTCGTAGGTATCGATGATTTTATGACTCGTGGGAGCCAAAAAGGTGCTCCGGGGACGCAAATCTAACAATGTTTTGTCTGGCTGATGTTCTACTGGGTTAGTATTTTCAAAATAGTGTCTCAGCCTTATGGTTCTCAGGAATTTGAAAAGACTTACTTCCAGTTCAAGAGTGTTAGAATTCGTGGTTGGAACAAAGGATCGGCCTCTCTGTAGTGTTTTCAACTCCAGTGGCGTGAAATGTTGCGATGAAATGTTAATCACCAGTGTACTGGTGTCATTTATCTCTTCTTGCCCTTCTTCTTCTCCGGTTCTTTGAGTTTTTCTGGAGTTTTTTCGACTATTTTTTCCCCTCCGGGGTCTTCCTGCCCTCCTGGGCCCTCCCCTAAAAAAGGGACCACAGGTTCAGTAGGGGTAATTGTGATCGATGAGGTAGATGGTTTTGAAGGTGGTTTGCGTGTCGATGCTTCACTCTCAGAGGATGATGTCTCTGTAGCTGAATAGGGATTGTAAGCCTTAGGTTGGCGTCGGCGGGCGTACACCTCTGCCCAGGTGTACACCTCGCCGAGCTTGTAGTCAATCGTATCCCTTTTGTATTTGCGTATTTTACGCTCTTGAATATCTTGTAGTCAGCTGTTTCCATTGTTTCGGATAGTTCACTCTTGGTAATCTCTATCTCAGCTTTAAGTTCTTCCAATGTTTTAGAGAGCTCTTCCACGATCAACAAAATTAGATCGAGTGAACATTTGTTCAAAATAGCGAACCACTTGTCAACGAAACGGGAATTATTTTTACATAGTAAAGGTTTTAAAGGGACCCGTAAGCCACGGGGGATCCGCTGGGCACGGTGGTACCTGACCAGGGTGCTCGCATGGAGTCTCTGGTTGGTTTCTCTTTTCAGCAAGTATAGTAATTGTTTGATGTTGTTATCTTTGCTCCTTTTGTTAGTGAGTGGCGATGTTTCTTCTCTAATCAATCCACAAATTTTCGCAGCATCATCACCTGTGAAGGCAAAAGTGTCAGCCTTTAAGTCCGTAAGGCTGGTGAATTTTTCATAATTCATTTTTGTAGGCGTGCAGTGTCCTGAGTCAGATAAGTTTGAAGATCAATAAAGTTTTGGGCACGCACCACCACTTGGTCAATCAATGTTTAAACAGTTCAAACAGCTGTTGTGTGCAAGCTGGGGCTTCGCTGTCTGGACAACTCAGCGATTCAAATGAACATCAATACTGCAACTCCCTTTGGGAGTTGTCCCCCTGCGCACCACATGATATTACCCGTCGGTATATCCAAATAAATACAAACTCCAAACGAAATTTTGAAGAAAATCTTTAGTACTCCATTTCAATTTAAGTTCATTGAAAATGTATTCAACTTATTTTTTCATTCCATCCAAAGGATTAATGCAACATATCCCTATGCATTTCGGGCATAACTTGCCCTTCGTCAGGGGTACATTCTGCGGAAATGTAAAAATATGGGCTAATTAGGATAACATGTCAAGTGTGTCTACATCGGAGTCATATAAAACGGGAAGGGAAATGTGAGAATGCCTCTACTGATAATATCTTCATAGCGTGTGAAAGGATAGTCCCAAATAACCAAAGAAAATAGTCCCAATTAACCAAGACAACAATGTCCGATTACAAACAGAACATACAAGAAACGATAACATGTTCGCCTCGCCGAAATGCGACCGTTAGAGAAAAAACGTGTAATAGTTCTACACGACATCACCGTGAATTACACGCAATTTATCGACCTAAGTATTCAAAACATGCGGGCATGATGCGAGAGCACCCACGCTCCGAGTACTTACAATTAGATGGATCAACCACAGGACGCATAAGAACACGCGTTCCGAAAACATGTGCAACTTTCACTCAGTGCTCCTCGAACAAAATCACAGTGATAGTAGAAACAGAAGATGGACTAAACGTGCTGACGCGGGGCGCCATTTTGGATAAGTCATGAGGCTAAACAGTAAAGTAAAGTAGATTGTGATGGTAGACATAATGTAATGAGCAAAACTAATCAAGACAAAACATCATACAGAAAATATGAATCAAACAGTGATGAATGACATCCATGATGTTCCATGAGACTCAAAGTCAAAAGTTTAGAGATAGCACAGAAATTCCATGCGGTCATTAAGCCCTGTAGGCTGCATCGTGCTGAGGAATCTGATCCAGAAGTTTTCACGCTGAAGCAGTCTGTTTTTAGGGTTCACCCCCTCAACGATGTTCACGTTCTCCAGAACAGTAAATTGCAGTTGAGCAACATTGTGTCTACGATCACAAAAATGGGCAGCCACAGTGGATCTCATGTTTGCAGTGCGAATATTACTCTTATGCTCCAAGATTCTTATTCTTAACTTGCGTTCAGTGTGTCCAACATAGCAGAGGCCACATGGACACTTGAGTAAATAGATGACATTCATACTGTTACATGTGGCGTTGGCCCTTAGTTTAATGTTGTGACCCTTCATGGGGTGATGTAAAGAGTTTCCTTTGATTGCGTTGTTACAGTTACTACAGTTGAAACACGGTTGCATACCACGGTATCTGGTGACAACACTGCCCTGTTTGGGCTTGGTTAGTAGTTCTTTTATGTTGGGCCCTCTAGTGTGTGCAAAGATGGGAGTTTTTTCAAACAGACCTTTGAAGTCAGGTTCCTTACTGAGTAGATGCCAATGTCGAAGTACAGTTTTTTTTGTAAGCTTTGCTGATGATGGAATATTTAGAAACAACGATCATGCGCTTGTTATCCGTTTTTGGTCTGGTCATCAACAGTTCTTCCCTTTTCAATGTTTCACATTTCTGTTCGGCAGCTGTCACAACCTCCACTAGGTATCGGCGCTCATGAAATCTTTGGCACATTTCCCTCATGTGTTTCTGACGTTCATTAGGATCAGAGACGATCCGTTTAACCCTCATTAGTTGCGATAAGGGCAAGTTGTTCTTCAAGTTCTGTCTGTGAAAACTATGATAGTGCAAAGTACTATTGCGGTCAGTTAGCCCATATTTTTACATTTCCGCAGAATGTGCCCCTGACGAAGGGCAAGTTATGCCCAAAATGCATAGGGATATGTTGCATTAATCCTTTGGATGGAATGAAAAAATAAGTTGAATACATTTTCAATGAACTTAAATTGAAATGGAGTACTAAAGATTTTCTTCAAAATTTCGTTTGGAGTTTGTATTTATTTGGATATACCGACGGGTAATATCATGTGGTGCGCAGGGGGACAACTCCCAACGGGAGTTGCAGTATTGAAATAGTAATTTTTACCCATACGCTATCCAAAGCTTTCCCTATTGTTGCACTCACTGGAGTGGGAATAGTAAATTTTACCCTCCCGCTATCCAACGCTTTCCCTACTGTTGCACTCTTTGGAGTGGGAATAGTAATTTTTACCCCTACGCTATCCAACGTTTTCCCTAATGTTGCACTCTTTGGAGTGGGAATAGTAATTTTTACCCGTACGCTATCTGACGTTTTCCCTACTGTTGCACTTATTGGAGTGGGAATAGTCCATTTTACCCTCCCGCTATCCAACGCTTTCCCTACTGTTGCACTCTCTGGAGTGGGAATAGTACTTTTTACCCCTACGCTATCCAACGCTTTCCCTACTGTTGCACTCTTTGGAGTTGGAATAGTAATTTTTACCCCTACGCTATCTGACGCTTTCCCTACTGTTGCACTCACTGGAGTGGTAATGGTACATTTGACCCTGCCGCTATTCTACGGTAAAAATATTGATTATTTTTTATTAATATTACGTTAATATATATCTATTAAAAAATAATAATATAAGTTTATTGTTTTTTAACTTGCATTAATTATTTATTATTTTTAAGGTTATTTAAGTATTTTTAAATATGTTTTAGTTAATTATATTTATTATTTTATTATTTTTACATTACTTTTAAGACATTTAAAAAAATTCGATATTTTGACTAACTATATTTTTTTACAACAATATTTTTGATTCGATATTTTTGTACTTACCTGTTTGTAGCTAGGAATTCAATATTTTTGCATTCTATATTTTGTCATCTATATTTTGGTAGGTCTATATTTTGGTAGTCGATATTATGTCAGTGATCCAATTGGAATACACAAAATATCAAAACCAATAACACAAGAAGAGTTAATAAAGCTCCTGACATCCAGGATGGTAGGCAATCGAACCAACCCTCAAACCATTCATCTGGGGCACTTCCTTCAACTACCATTTTCTTTTGTAAATTGTGGTCATCATTGGTATGGCCTCTGACATTGTTCCATTTTGTGCAGAGTTTGCAGGGACATAAGTACATCAAGCAGTCCCTATCTTGGCACATACACCTCCTTCCTTAGCCATCATATGATCAAATACATAACGGTGCTGCATGATCATCATTCCGTGGCACGCAACTCTTCCTTTATGGCATTAATTCAGTTTTTTGTGACATTTTTCACCTTTATCAGTTCTCATCTGGTTATTTGCTATCATCGAGCAGTTGCTTTTGCCTGAACGAACAGTAGGACACTTACAAAAAACAGCTGAGCGTCATTGAACAACCTGTGCTCTTGGCTAACACCTTTCCAGGTAGCAGTGTCATAATATTCTGCAGCTCTTCTCCTCTGGTGGTGACGCAACAGTTTTTGTTGGATGGCTCATTGAGTGGTCATGTAACTTGGAAATATTTATTCCTGGATTGACCAAGACTAGTGTGTGCAAAGTAACCAAAGAACAGAGGTCGAACCAGTTAGGTGGCAACTGGGTGTACAGAAGTTCTCTGCACTTCCAATAATAGCTCATGAGGCTGGAGATGTCCCCATTCATGTCGATGTTATCTATTGTGGTGTTGCAGTTGATATTTTTCCCTACGTTGATGATGCCATTCCCTCTGAAATAATTATTGCACCCTGTGGGCAGATGTGCCACTCCTAAGAAGACTAAGTCTAGAACCATTTATATCTATTCTGTTGTCTTGTGATTACCTGTTTTCTGCATGCCTGCTTATTTGTCCCTAATATCCTGCCTGTCTGTGACGATATATAATATGTCTACTAGGGAGTCGTGCTTTGTGGCATTAACTCTAAAATGTGCTATCATAACATGTTTTGGGTGCATTTGGGCCTAAATCCTAGAGGTAAAGGTGTAATAGACATAATGCTGTTCCTAGGGGTATTTCTTTAGTGCAGTGTAATCTATCTGATCCAGTGGAGTGGAATATCAATGAGCAAATAAAGCCTGATTCATTGCTGCTTTCTAATCCTACTTCTAACATGTGTTGAAACCACTTTATCTAACAAGCTAGTGTAGTTCCCTTTAGGGCACAATTTGGTTCGCCCTTATTTTAGCCTAACTACACATTGTAGGCTGCTTTGCTTTGCAAAACCACACGTAACATGTTTTAGTTTGTGCCTTGATATTATTTTAGAAATACACTGTACATATTTTTTATTATTCAGTTCTTCTTAGGATTCAGTCTGAACGTTTTGTACAAGGTCAAACAACTTGGTGACCTGTTTTTATGTGATCAGTCAGCAACATATCCTAACATTTAGACATAGAATAGAGGCAAAGCGGCTGTTTTCTATAACAGCACTTCTTATCATATAAATCAAGACTTTTCCTTTAGAAAACAGAGAGGAGGAGGAGTCTTGCAGAGGGAAAGGTCATGGAACAGACACCACAACCTTGCTTAAACTGAGTTTACACTTAGGACGCGGACCACCTAACTACAACATACCAGGTGTGAGGTGCAGTTATAATCCCAAAGATCACTGATATATCCCTGTCCTCACGATGTGAGGGTAAGCTTAGACATATATATAAGTTACCATGTTAGGGCTTTTCATTGTCTACAGTTTGCTTGTAAAGTTGATTACTTCGCTTAGTTGTATATGTTTTCTAATTGTAACACACTTGGAATGGAAAGGCATTTCTAGAGCGCATGGCTACTCAAGAGCATCCCAGCGCTATTAGCGTTGCAGTTCCAACTATAGACAGTTTTAGGGAAACAGATAAGTTTTAGGTTGCTTTCTGAAGATCAGGTGGTTGGGTTCCAGTCGGATATTGGTGGGCAAGTGATTCCATAGCTTTGCAGCATTAAATGAGAAGCGACGTCCTCCGCTTCGTGTTCTTCTTATTTTTGGGATTACCGGCAGTTGTTTATTTTCTGACCTGAGAGCTCTCTTGGGACGATAAGAATAATTAGAACATTGGAATGTTGAAAGCTCCATTGAAAACAATGGAGTGCTCCGGGCTTATAATGGCTGGTATAAGCCCGGAGCTCCAACATTCCAATGTGTCTTTGTTCACAGCTCTGGCTGTGAACAAATGCTTCAGGGAGCCTGAGGGGATTTGAATCCCCTCGCGCTCCCTGAAGGCTTTTTTTTATTTGTTAGAACATTCTGCCCTCTAATGGCAGAATGTTCTAATAGCCTTATAGCCCTTCGTAGCAGGGCTATACTGGCTATTAAAGTCCCGCTGCTATGTTAAAGTCCCTCACCTTCGGCACAGGCCTTTAACGATGCAGCAGGCCTTTAATAGCCGGTATAACCCGGTATAAAGGCGGGCTATAAGGCTATAAAAATATATCTGATAATGAGAGGGCCTTTGCAGGTAGCAGTGTCATAATATTCTGCAGCTCTTCTCCTCTGGTGGTGACGCAACAGTTTTTGTTGGATGGCTCATTGAGTGGTCATGTAACTTGGAAATATTTATTCCTGGATTGACCAAGACTAGTGTGTGCAAAGTAACCAAAGAACAGAGGTCGAACCAGTTAGGTGGCAACTGGGTGTACAGAAGTTCACTGCACTTCCAATAATAGCTCATGAGGCTGGAGATGTCCCCATTCATGTCGATGTTATCTATTGTGGTGTTGCAGTTGATATTTTTCCCTACGTTGATGATGCCATTCCCTCTGAAATAATTATTGCACCCTGTGGGCAGATGTGCCACTCCTAAGAAGACTAAGTCTAGAACCATTTATATCTATTCTGTTGTCTTGTGATTACCTGTTTTCTGCATGCCTGCTTATTTGTCCCTAATATCCTGCCTGTCTGTGACGATATATAATATGTCTACTAGGGAGTCGTGCTTTGTGGCATTAACTCTAAAATGTGCTATCATAACATGTTTTGGGTGCATTTGGGCCTAAATCCTAGAGGTAAAGGTGTAATAGACATAATGCTGTTCCTAGGGGTATTTCTTTAGTGCAGTGTAATCTATCTGATCCAGTGGAGTGGAATATCAATGAGCAAATAAAGCCTGATTCATTGCTGCTTTCTAATCCTACTTCTAACATGTGTTGAAACCACTTTATCTAACAAGCTAGTGTAGTTCCCTTTAGGGCACAATTTGGTTCGCCCTTATTTTAGCCTAACTACACATTGTAGGCTGCTTTGCTTTGCAAAACCACACGTAACATGTTTTAGTTTGTGCCTTGATATTATTTTAGAAATACACTGTACATATTTTTTATTATTCAGTTCTTCTTAGGATTCAGTCTGAACGTTTTGTACAAGGTCAAACAACTTGGTGACCTGTTTTTATGTGATCAGTCAGCAACATATCCTAACATTTAGACATAAAATAGAGGCAAAGCGGCTGTTTTCTATAACAGCACTTCTTATCATATAAATCAAGACTTTTCCTTTAGAAAACAGAGAGGAGGAGGAGTCTTGCAGAGGGAAAGGTCATGGAACAGACACCACAACCTTGCTTAAACTGAGTTTACACTTAGGACGCGGACCACCTAACTACAACATACCAGGTGTGAGGTGCAGTTATAATCCCAAAGATCACTGATATATCCCTGTCCTCACGATGTGAGGGTAAGCTTAGACATATATATAAGTTACCATGTTAGGGCTTTTCATTGTCTACAGTTTGCTTGTAAAGTTGATTACTTCGCTTAGTTGTATATGTTTTCTAATTGTAACACACTTGGAATGGAAAGGCATTTCTAGAGCGCATGGCTACTCGAGAGCATCCCAGCGCTATTAGCGTTGCAGTTCCAACTATAGACAGTTTTAGGGAAACAGATAAGTTTTAGGTTGCTTTCTGAAGATCAGGTGGTTGGGTTCCAGTCGGATATTGGTGGGCAAGTGATTCCATAGCTTTGCAGCATTAAATGAGAAGCGACGTCCTCCGCTTCGTGTTCTTCTTATTTTTGGGATTACCGGCAGTTGTTTATTTTCTGACCTGAGAGCTCTCTTGGGACGATAAGAATAATTAGAACATTGGAATGTTGAAAGCTCCATTGAAAACAATGGAGTGCTCCGGGCTTATAATGGCTGGTATAAGCCCGGAGCTCCAACATTCCAATGTGTCTTTGTTCACAGCTCTGGCTGTGAACAAATGCTTCAGGGAGCCTGAGGGGATTTGAATCCCCTCGCGCTCCCTGAAGGCTTTTTTTTATTTGTTAGAACATTCTGCCCTCTAATGGCAGAATGTTCTAATAGCCTTATAGCCCTTCGTAGCAGGGCTATACTGGCTATTAAAGTCCCGCTGCTATGTTAAAGTCCCTCACCTTCGGCACAGGCCTTTAACGATGCAGCAGGCCTTTAATAGCCGGTATAACCCGCTACGGCGGGCTATAAGGCTATAAAAATATATCTGATAATGAGAGGGCCTTTGCCTGAGAGTGCTTTGTGCATGATACATAAAGCTTTAAATTGAACTCTTTCTTGGATGGGTTGCCAATGTAATAATGACAATGCAGGTTTAGCTGAAAGGCATTAGGGTGTATTCAGAAGCAGACGTGCAGCACAGTTTTGCACTATCTGCAGTTTCTTTATAGTTGTGGATGGTGCTCCTAGATAAAGGGCATTAGCAAAGTCCAAGCGTGACAAAATCAAAGCTTGAACCAATAGCCTTCTGGCTGAAGAAGGTAGCAAGGGGAGGATCTTCCTTAACATTCTTAAGATTCCAAAACAACAAGCTGCCACCTTTCCTGCTTGTTCTTTAAAATGTAGCTTGAAGTCTAGCCATACATGAGACTCTTAATATGGTTCTTTGGGGAGGGAGGTGTCCCCAGACATCTAGGCCAGAAGGATCCTATGTTCAGCGAGGTGAAATTGCCCAGGAGCATGAGTTCAGTCTTAGCTTCATTTAGCTTTAGATAAGAGTCATCCATCTAACTTGACACCTTTTGAAGGCATAAGGCTAGTTCCAAACCTGTGTTGTCTTGCTGATTGAGTGCAACCACCAACTGGGTATCGTCAGCGTAAGTGATAATCTGAATGCCAAAAGGTGTATCTGCTAGCGAACTCATGTAGATATTAAATAGAGTGGGGCTCAGGGAAGAACCCTGAGGAACCCCACATCTAGGAGGCATTCGCTTGGAGATAGTTCTTTCTTCGAAGACAGCAAAAGATCTGTCCTCTAGGTAAGATTGCAGCCATTTTAATGCTGTTCCTGCCACTCCTATCCTCCTCAGTCTTTGAACCAACAATTGGTGGTTCACCGTGTCAAAGGCTACGCTGAGATCTAACAGAATAAGTGCAGCGCAGCCCCCCCAGTCTAAGATTTTCCTTAGTTCTTCCAATGCTATCAGGAGTGCAGTTTCTGTGCCATGTTGTGGTCTAAATCCATTCTGTGACGGATGGAGACGAGAGTTGTCTTCCAGAAAGGAGGATAGAGTCAAGTTTACATGCTTCTCCACTAGCTTACTAACTCCTGGTAATAACGAAATAGGGCGATAGTTGGCCAATATGTCAGGGTCAAGGTTTTTTGTTTTTTGGAAGTGCTCTAACCACGGCCTGTTTCCATTGAAAAGGCACTATTCCTGTTGCTAGAGAAGCATTTATCACATTTAGAACAACCGGGGATACCGTCTCAGTAATTAGGTTTAAGATATTAGGGGGGGGGGGCAGAGTCTGACGGTGCTCCAGACTTAAGCTGGCTGAGGAGTCTTTGGAGGGAGGACAGGTTTAGAGGAGGAATAACCTCCAGTAACTGGTCTCCATCTTGGACTATCTCTTCAGGTAACGGTAGTGGATGTGGAGCCATCACTTGAGGAAAGGAATTATAAATCGTTTGTATTTTATTAGAAAAGAATTCTGCCATATCATTACACCAGTTGGGAGTGTCTACAAGGTGATGGGAGCCGTAGAGGGGGTAATGAGAGACTTTACAATCCAGAAAATTTCATGTGGACGGTTTGTTGATAACGTGATTTTTTCCCTCATATTAGAGAGCTTTGGCTGCCTTTATTTCTATTTTACAGATCTTTATAGCCTCTTGATACTTACTTTTATTGATTGCAGAGGGATGTTTCCTCCACATTCTTTCCAGTGTTTTGCTAGATTGTCTAAGCTCCCTGATTTTGGGCGTATACCAGGTATTTTGGTTAGATCCGAGTTTATTATGAATCCGTTTTTTCAGGTAAAACCTTGTCAAGTGACGATTCAAGCCAATTTACTAAGCTTTCGTTCGCGTAACTGGGTCAGTTTCCAAATTGAGAACAGAATCTTCCAAGATAGTCAACTAGGATTTTATGGGCACTTGCTTCATAATAGAGCATAATAGTTTCAATAAATATTGTAAACTTTCTTTGTGTCTTTATTTTGTTTATTATGGACATGTAGAAGTGAGTAAAGCGAAAGGTGATGATCTGATTCCACGGTTCCCTTGGGACCTGGAGTGTTTTGTTTTAGGTTGCCAAAATTGCCTTCTACTTTGGAAAGTTCAGGAGTTCAGGTAAGGCACTGTGAGCTAACCAGGAAATGTAGGCTGACACAGTCCCTGCATTCTGATGTTCTGTTGTCTCAAGGCACAGTTCTACTCAAGCAGAATCCCTACAACACTAGCATGAATATTATGCGACACACTGGTGTGTAAACATTTTTCTTCGCAGGTTTGTGACACAGTGATTAGAGCATAACCCCTTCCATGCGCAGGACGGCCGCAGCCGTTCTGTGCCACAGTGCTCGTCTTGCCAGGACGGCTCCTGGCCATCCTCGCACATGGCACTGGAAATCCCAGAGGGATTTCCTTTCCCCCCCCAATAGCCTCGGGAGCTGGGGAAGGGCTTCCCAGCTCCCGAGGCTGTGTGTTTGGTTTTTCTGAAATGAAATGAAGATCAGCGCGCACGTCACGCTGACCTAATTTCAGAGATACAGAAACTGAAATGAGCTGGTAGGCTCATTTCAGTTTCTCTTTATAAATGCTCAGGAGGCTATCTCAGCCTCCTGAGCACGTAGAAAGTCAGGAGAGGTATCGTTGGAAAGGGGAGAACCTCCCCTTTCCAATGGCTCCCCTCCCTAGTGGATCCCTGCTTGGGGATCGACCCAGCAAAGTTCCAGTCTTTCTGCCCCCTGGGGGGCAGAAAGCCCTCTAGAATCCGGGGATTTAAAAAAAATGGATTTGGGGTGGGGGCTGCCCAATGCCAATGCCCCCACCTCCCCCCCAGCAAAATTCCAGTCGGGGGACAGAAAGCCCACTTGATGCTAGGGATTTATTTTAAATAGGATTTAGGGGTGGTGCTGCCCGAGATGGGCATGCCAATGCCCTCACCCCCACAAATGTCCAAAGTATTTCTGGCCCCCTGGGAGGCCAATGGGGGTTATAGCACCCGATATGCTGCCCCCCGTGGGGACAGAAAACCCACTAGATGCCCAGGATTATTTGTCTTTTTTTTATTTCAGAGTGGGGCTGCCAGAGATGGGCATGCCAAAGCACCCACCCTCCCGATGCCAGGGGTTATTTTTTTTATTGTATTTAGGGGTGGGGGCTGCCCGATATGGGCATGCCAATGCCCCCCACAATATTCCACAATCCTTCTGCCTACTAGATGCCAGGGATTATTTGTCTTATTTTATTTAAGAGTGGGGCTGCCCAAGATGGGCATGCCAATGCCCCTATCCCCTGCACAATTTGACAGTCTTTCTGCCCCCAATCTACTACGGGGTGGCAGAGAGCACACTAGGCACCAGGGATTTTTTTTATGTATATAGGGGTGGGGGCTGCCCAAGATAGGCATGCCAATGCCTCCAGCTCCCTAAAAACATCCACTGTCTTTCTGCCCCACCTGGAGCCAAATGAGGGCAATAGCCTCTGATCTGCCCCCAGGGGGTGCAGAAAGCCCACTAGGCTCCAGGGACTGTTTTGTTTTATAGGTGGGATGCCTCCGTGTAGCCATGCACTATACAAAAGCATATTTCATTTCATTCATTTCATAGGTAGTGGTGGGATCTGCCCAAAATGGGCATGCCAATGCCCCCATCCCCCCCAAAAACATCCACAGAATTTCTGCATCTCCTGGGAGGCAGATGGAGGCAATAGCCCCCATCTGTCACCTGGGAAGGCAGAAAGCACACTAGGCACCAGAGATTTTTTATGAAAATAGAGGTGGGGGCTGCCCAAAATGGGCATGCCAATGACCCCACCTCCTCCTAAAAACCCCCACAGTCTTTCTGACCCCCCCCCCAGGAGGCAGATGGGGCAATAGCCCCTGATCTTCCCCCGGGGGGGGGGGGGGCAAAAAGCCCACTGGGCACCAGGGATTTTTTTTATACATAGGAGTGGGGGCTGCCATGAGTGAGCATGCTAATGCCCCCAATGTCAAAAAAAGCTTTCTGCCCCGGAGAAGACAGATCGAGGCAATACCCCCTTATCTGCCCCGCCGTGGAGGGGCAGAAAGCTCACTAGGCACCAGGGATATGTCATGGGCATGCCAGTGAGAAGCCTCATAGGCAAGGGTATCATTTTACTCAGTAGACGAAGAGGAACACTGGGTGGTAGGACATTTGTGCCGGCACGGTGATCTGACACACAAAAATGTGGAAAAAGTAATGTTTTCAGTTAAATTTGAGGTTTACAGGGGATTCTTGGTAGGAAAACATTGGTTCCACGCAAGCCATACCTCCCTCTACTGCCAGGGTGTCTAGTTTTTAGAAATGTGTAGGTTTTGGTAGGTTTCCCTAGATGGCCACCGAACCCGGGGCCATAAACCCAGGTGACCCCCCTTGCAAAACCTGGTTGTTTGGTGATAGGCAATTTTGATGTCGTCTCAATACGTTTTGGGCCCTTGCCTGTCGCGGGTACTTGGGCACGAGTGAGGCACCATTTTTACCGGGAGACCCGGGGGAACGCTGGGTGGTAGGAAATTTGTGTCAGCCGGTGATGTCACAACAAAAGTGATTTTTTCAGCTAAATTTGAGGTTTGCAAGGGATTCTGGGTAAGGAAACATTGGGGGATCCATGCAAGCCATACCTCTCCGGTATCCCCCACATGTCTAGTTTTCAGAAATGTGTGTGTTTTGTAGGTTTCCCTAGGTGCCGTCAGAGCTAGGTTTAAAAAACTACAGCTAGGCACTTTGCCAAAAAAGGGTCATTTTTCACTGTGAAATTGTGGTGTATCCATGTTGCGTTTTTTGAAGTTTCCTGTCACGGGTACTAGGCCTACCCACACAAGTGAGGTACCATTTTTCACGAAAGACTTTGGGGAACGCGGAGTGGGTGAAAATTTGTGGATCCACGCAAATTCCAGAACTTTCCACCACAGAAATGTGAGGAAAATGTGTTTTTTTGGGCAATTTTTTAAGTTTGCAAGGGATTCTGGGTAACAGAACCTGGTGAAAGGCAGTCAAGTCACCCCATCCTGGATTCCCCTGGTGTCTAGATTTAAAAAATGTATAGGTTTGCTAAGTTTCCCTAGGTGCCGGCAGAGCTAAGGTTAAAAAACTACAGCTAGGCACTTTGCCAAAAAAGGATAATTTTTCACTGTGAAATTGTGTTGTGTCCACGTTGCGTTTTGCACCGTTTCCTGTCGCGAGCACTAGGCCTACCCACACAAGTGAGGTACCATTTTTCTTGGAAGATTTTGGGGAACGCGAGGTGAGTGGAAATTTGTGGATCCACGCAGATTCCAGAACTTTCCACCACAGAAATGTGAGAAAAATGAGGTTTTTTGGGCAATTTGTTAGGTTTGCAAGGGATTCTGGGTAACAGAACCTGGTGAGAGGCAGTCGATTCACCCCATCCTGGATTCCCCTTGGGTGTCTAGTTTTCAAAAATGTATAGGTTTGCTAGATTTCCATGGGTGCCGGCAGAGCTAGGGTTAAAAAACTACAGCTAGGCAGTCTGCCAAAAAAGGGTAATTTTTCGCTGTGAAATTGTGGTGTGTCCACATTGCGTTTTGCGCCGTTTCCTGTCGCGGGCACTAGGCCTACCCACACAAGTGAGGTACCATTTTTCTTGGAAGACTTTGGGCAACAGGGGGTGGGTGGAAATGTGTGGATCCACGCAGATTCCAGAACTTTCCACCATAGAATGTTGAGGAAAATGTGTTTTTTTTTACAATTTTTTGGGGGATTCTGGGTAACAGAACCTGGCTAGAGGCAGTCGAGTCACCCCATCCTGTATTTCATTGGGTGTCTAGTTTTCAAAAATGTATAGGTTTGCTAGGTTTCCCTAGGTGCCGGCAGAGCTAGGGTTCAAAAACTACCGCTAGACACTTTGCCAAAAAAGGGTCATTTTTCACTGTGAAATTGTGGTGTGTCCACGTTGCGTTTTGCGCCGTTTCATGTCGCGGGCACTAGGCCTACCCACTCAAGTGAGGTACCATTTTTCTCGGAAGACTTTGGGGAACACGGGGTGAGTGGAAATGTGTGGATCCACGCAGATTCCAGAACTTTCCACCACAGAAATGTGAGGAAAATGTGTTTTTTTGGACAATTCTTTAGGTTTGCAGGGGATTCTGGGTAACAGAACCTGGTGGGAGGCAGTCAAGTCACTCCATCTTGGATTTCCCTGGGTGTCTATTGTTAAAAAATGTATAGGTTTGCTAGGTTTACCTAGGTGCCAGCAGAGCTAGGGTTCAAACACCACAGCTAGACACTTTGCCAAAAAGGGTCCTTTTTTCACTGTGAAATTGTGGTGTGTCCACGTTGCATTTTGCGCCGTTTCATATTGCGGGCACCAGGGCTACCCACGCAAGTGAGGTACCATTTTTCTCAGAAGACTTTGGGAAATGCGGGGTGAGTGGAAATTTGTGGATCCACGCAGATTCCAGAACTTTCCACCACAGAAATGTGAGGAAAATTAGATTGTTTGGACGTTTTTTAGGTTTGTAAGGGACTCTGGGTAGCAGAACCTGGTGAGAGCCAGTCAAGTCACCCCATCCTGTGTTCCCCTGAGTGTCTAGTTTTCAACAATGTATAGGTGTGCTAGGTTTCCCTAGGTGCCGGCATAGCTAGGGTTCAAGAACTACATCTAGCGCACTTTGCAAAAAAAAGGGTAATTTTTCATTGTGAAAATGTGGGATGTATGACGTTACAACGCATACTTTTACAACGCATGCACTTACAACGCAATTTTTACAACGCAACATCCACTACAACGCATTCCATTACATCGCATGACACTACAACGCTTTTCTAAAAACTACCTTTACAACGCATACCATTACAACGCATACTACCTTTACAACGCATACAATTACAACGCATAATATTACATTGCATTTAAGGTAAGTATTGGATAGTATAGGGGTAAAAATTACTATTCTAACTCCAGGGGGTGCAACAGTAGGGTAAGTGTTGGATAGTATAGGGGTAAAAATTACTATTCTAACTCCAGGGGGTGCAACAGCAGGGTAAGTGTTGGATAGTATAGGGATAAAAATTACTATTCTTACTCCAGGGGGTGCAACAGTAGGGTAAGTGTTGGATAGTATAGGGGTAAAAATTACTATTCTAACTCCAGGGGGTGCAACAGTAGGGTAAGTGTTGGATAGTATAGGGGTAAAAATTACTATTCTAACTCCAGGGGGTGCAACAGTAGGGTAAGTGTTGGATAGTATAGGGGTAAAAATTACTATTCTAACTCCAGGGGGTGCAACAGTAGGGTAAGTGTTGGATAGTATAGGGGTAAAAATTACTATTCTAACTCCAGGGGGTGCAACAGTAGGGTAAGTGTTGGATAGTATAGGGGTAAAAATTACTATTCTAACTCCAGGGGGTGCAACAGTAGGGTAAGTGTTGGATAGTATAGGGGTAAAAATTACTATTCTAACTCCAGGGGTGCAACAGTAGGGTAAGTGTTGGATAGTGTAGTGTAATATTATGCGTTGTAATGGTATGCGTTGTAAAGGTAGTATGCGATGTAATGGAATGCGTTGTAAAGGTAGTTTTTAAAAATGCGTTGTAGTGTCATGCGATGTAATGGAATGCGTTGTAGTGGATGTTGCGTTGTAAAAATTGCGTTGTAAGTGTAGTGCGTTGTAAAAGTTGCGTTGTAAAGGTTGTTCCCCGAAAATGTGGTGTGTTCACGTTGCGTTTTGAGCCATTTCCTGACATGGGCACTATGCCTACCCACACAAGTGAGGTACCATCTTTATCGGGAAACTTAGGGTAATTCAGATTTGTAAGGCAACTGTTATTACCTATTGACTTTCAATGCATTTCTGTAGAACCGGCTTCTAGAGACCCCTCCTGACTGGATGGTCAAAGCCAGCGGTGCAGGGGACACCTAGAATATACGGGTTCACCTTGATTACTAATGCATTACCAAAGAGACCAGGACAAATTAGCTGTGAAGGAAAGTAAATTTATTTTTTTAGCTCGAGCTACGGACAGGGTCCCAGAATGGTACAAAGACAATTCTACGGAGACTGCTGCTACACTCTGCAGCGCACACATAATTATAGCACTAGCCACACTCTTTACACATCCTACAAATTCCTCATCAGTCTCAGGTGGCGTAATTGTGGCCAGAGAGCGTCGGTCTCTGATTGCACAATGTACACAGCCTCTTGCTTCAGCGCCCAGATGGCGTGGTCACGGAGCACAGCTGATGGTGTAAGAGGCTGAGTTACCAACATTGGACAGGATGTGGCTAAGTCTCTGGCACAACCAGGGGGGGCAAGGTACACAAGCAGCTTCTGGAATCGGCTCAACCGCAAGGAGCGTGGAGGGTTAAGCAAGTTCTAACAGAGACATAGAAAGCAATCCTTCACCAGGTTGCCGAGAGCATGGCAACACGAAATGGAGTCTCAGTGGCCATTTTAAGCATAGTTCAACAGTCCCTCCTTTTGCCATGAAGAGGCACCTTTCAGTCATCACCTAGGTCAATGTCCATCATATTCTGGACCTCCTTCTCAAGCATCATCATGGCATTCTGGTGGTGTGAATTTACTGACTTGGGTGTTAAAGAGGTGGCACAGAGGCCACATAGCGTGGGCATACATTGAACACAGAGGCAGCAAGAAAAGAATGCGGCTGCAATGATGGCAATGAAAATCAATATCTTCCATCCCCACTGAGAGACCAGGTCCCAAAACCAACCGGTTGGGGACCATGAACGCTCATCCTGATGGATGTCGAAACAATCTTATGGAGCTTCTGGATTGCTTGATAAACTGTCGGTGCATTATCAGGTATATATACACAGCAGCTGGTTCTGATCAATTTACAGACTCCTCCACGGTCCGCTAGGATTATGTCAAGAACCATCCGGTTCTGCAAAGTCATGAGGCGGCCCGCTTGATGTTCAGCAGTGATGTTACTGAGAGCACCGGCAGTCACGTTGATGGTGGCCTCTACCACTCTTGTAAGGTGTCGAATATTGCGACTATTGACCACAGGGCCCCAAAAGGGGAGAAACCCTTTAGCAAAGTCTCCAAATTCTTGGCCAGCCGTGTCTTCAGCGTCAATTACACCTCTCTTCTGGATGTGGTGTGTTGCATCGGCTGTGTAGGTTGGGGGAAGCAACCAAGCGATATAACAGGTGCCAGCCCATGACTTGGGCAGCCAGGTGTAGGCCTTGCTCCCGCACACAAAATAAGTATTGAGCGAAGCCACCAGAGCTGTGCGAGTCAAGCCATTAAGCTGGAGTGTGTAGGCGCAGTCACTCTCTCCCACCCATACTGTTCCACTGCTCTCGATGCAGTATCATACAGAATGTGGGTAGACAGGGAGGTCCCTGAGGGGCGGCAGCCGTCGTCTCCCTCCACTGCTGGTGAAGCTCAGAGGATAGAAAGACCCGTGGTTGTTCTCATATTCATCCTTTTCGGGTGAAGTCCTATTCATATTTGGCCACTCCATAGCCAAAATGTGGGTGAATGCTTGCTTGCTACTATTTTTCCCTGGGGATCGCATGGATGGTTTACCTGAATAGGAGGCGTCAAAGAATACCGTAAACCATCCGTAGGCTGAACCGGATCGAGAAAAGGGAGCGGGAATCAGGGGCATCCCTGTGCCTGCAGTATGGGGCAGCAACCCACATACCCAACAGTTCGTTGTATTCACCACGAGCTGGTGCTGGTGTAACATCTGAATGAAAGTATTGTTATAAAATTCTGCCCTTCTTGTTTGCACGTGGGGGGGCTATGACACATGCTGATGAGGCAATTCTGTAGCGGTAGGAGAGTCAAGTGCTGCAAGGGCAGCGTGTGTTATCCACCCGAGGCAGGCCAGTACAAGTAAAATAATTATGAGTACAAGTAAACAGATCGTGTACCAGCCATGTATTATCTTTATGTACTTTGTCTTCTTCATTTTCCTGTCCTTTAACCCCTTCAGCGCGGCGCGGATTACCGTGCCGTGCTGAAGGTTCTGTGCGCGGGCGGGGCCGCGGCGGAGCGGTTCCGTCATGCGCACAGCGTAACCGACGCGCATGACTGAACCGCTCCGTCACTCGCATCGAAGGGGTTAAGCTTTCAGCGTTAATTTTTGTCACCATCATGCCTCACCCGGTCTTCCCTAGTTGCTGCCTGTGATTGTTGGTTGCTTCACCGGACAGTGATTCCAGCAGTCCTATTGACACACTCTGATTTGCTGCACGGTACCGGTTGGATATATCCACCGGCAAATATCACAGCCCTGCAGCGAACGTCAGGCCAGGTGAGGTAGAGGGCAGAGACCTTTGTCTCTTCAGTCCATTTTTCTGGGTCGAAGGTTGTACCTGGTGGACCCGGGCGTTGTTTGATCAGGAAACAAAGGCTCCGGCTGTTGAGTGTCCCGCAGCCTCAAACGCGGAGGAACAGCAGCTTGCAGGATGTCGTCGTCCTGACGCTCAGATGAAGCCCAGGCAACGTTAGCGTCACTGAAGGGTACAAAGCGTGGGACTTGTTCACATTCGTCATCTCCCAGGCCCTCCTTGACCCACTGGTCGTATGGCAGTGGCAGAGGCACTCGTTTGCAGTGCGTCACGTGTACCCAATTCTTTCTTCCTGACACTTTCACTGCAGACCTGGTAGCCAACAACACTTGCTGGGGCGCTTTCCACCTCGGCTCCAGGTTCTTGGTCCTCTGGAAGTTGCGGATGCAGACCCAATCACCTGGCTGGATGGTGTGGCTAGGGCCCTCGGGTTTGGGTGGCAGGATGTCCTGTACCTGACGATGAATAAGACGCAGGTTAGTGGTCAATTCAAGTAAGTAATCAATCAACAATGGGTATTCGATATCAGAATATTTCTTTGGGCGGGGCACTCCCCAAACGTTAGCTGGTCGACCAAACACTATTTCATAAGGAGATAGTCCAGTCCGGGAATGTGCCGTGGCTCTAGTGGATAAAAGGGCAAGGGGCAGGGCGTCCGGCCAAGACAGTCCTGTGTCAGCCTGTATTTTAGCCAATTTCAATTTCAATGTCCCATTGTGGCGTTCAACCAGACCCGCTGACTGGGGGTAATTGGCGGCATGGAACTTCTGTTTGATCCCCATCCCTACACACACTTTCTTCATTATTTTTCATGTAAAGTGACTTCCGTTGTCGCTCCAGATAATTCTGGGCATTCCGAATCTGGGAAAGAATTCCTTCAACAGGATCTTAGCAGTGCTGATAGCAGTGTTGTCCTTAAGGAGGTATTCCTCAATTCACTTACTAAAGGCACACGCAACCACAGGACATATCGGAGGTTGTTGCATCTTTCCATCTGAATATAATCTATTTGGAGCACCTCGAAGGGGCAAGATGGGAGCGCAAAATTCCCAGCAGGTGTTTGTGTGCCCTTACCTGGGTTATGCATCAAACAAATCATGCAATTTTTGACTAGCCTCTCAGCATATTTTGGGATGTGCTTGTTTTGCCATACCGGAGCTAGCAATTTGCAAATACCTTTTGCACTAATATGAGCTGGGCCATGAGCCATAGTGACCACTGGCAAAACATAGGCATCGGGTAATAACCACCGCTGTTGTTCAGACAGATCCGTCCAACAGCCATTCTCATCTAATTGGCCTGTTTGCTCTTCCCAGAGAGTCTTTTCCTCTCTAGTTGCCTCCGCCTGTATTTCCTTCACATTTTCAAGAGTGTCCTCATGCATCCCTCCCTCCAGTACCCAATTTGAGGGGTCAGCAACATACATACGGGTGGAGACATGTTTTGCTGTTTCCTTTGCAGTCTGGTCAGCAAATGCATTACTTCTTCCTATGTAATCTGTTACTTTCTTGTGGGTGCTACATTTAATCACAGCTATCTTGGAAGGAAGGGTCAATGCGTCTAACAGTCCGCTGACCAGTTGACCATGTTGTATCTTAGTACTGTGAGAAGTTAAAAATCCCCTCTCAGCCCACAGTGGCCCAAAATTATGGGCCACTCTGAAAGCATACTGGCTGTCGGTGTAGATGTTGACGGCCATCCCCGTACTCAATTCACATGCTCTTATCAGCGCCACTAACTCAGCGGCCTGTGCTGATTGGTAAGGTATCCTCTCACTCTCCACCACTGTCTGTAACGTGGTGATAGCATAGGCGGCAGTTGTGCTACCATCAGGAAGCTTGAAACAAGAACCATCCACATACAGGGTACCATCAGGATCAGTGAGGGGTGTGTCAGTCAAGTCTACACGGCTTTTAGTCTCTTCCTTCGTACGGAGGACACAATCATGCGGATCAGAACTAGGGTTACCATCAACAAAGGGTAACAATGTGGCTGGATTCAGTGTAGTGCAGCGGCAGATGGTGATATGACTGGCTAAGAGAGTCAACTCATATCCGGACAAAAGTGCACTAGTAAGGTTTTGAGTTTTTGTCCTATTCAATAAAGTATCAACTGTGTGAGGAACCATAACTGTAAGCGCAGTATCAAGAACCAGACCAGCTGATTGGCGAATGGATATGGCAGCTGCGGCTGCTGCTCTCAAGCAACTGGGCAACGCGCAGGCCACGGGATCTAGAACTGCAGAAAGATTTGCACAGGGGCGTTGTCTGTCACCGAAACGCTGTGTTAATACTGACAGTGCGCAACCATCAAGCTCATTTATGAAAAGAGTGAAGGGTTTCTGATAACTAGGGGTGCCTAGCACCAGGACCGAACACAAGGCGGTTTTCAGTTCTTCAAATGCACGCTGGCACTCATTTGTCCAAGGAAGCGGGTGAGGAACATCTTTAAGTGTGAGGGCCAACAAAGGTTTAATGAGTAGAGAAAAATTGGGTATGCATTGGCGGCAGTAGGAAGTGATACCAATGAAAGCACGGACCTCTTTCTGCGTTTTTGGTGGGGGCATTTTATTGATAGTCTGTTTTCTTTCAAGGGTGAGGCGGCGTCCCTCCTTCGACAGGAGATGACCTAAGTAGGTAACCTCATGTCGACAATATTGGAGCTTGGAGAGGGAAACTTTGTGATTGAACTGTGCCAAATGCAGGAGCAATTTCATAGTAGCTTCTTTACATAATGCCTCGGTGTCTGCTGCTATGAGCAAATCATCAACGTACTGGAGTAATGCGGTACCTTGAGATAGGGACAGGGAATCAAGTTGGCCCTTGAGGGCCTGACTATAAATGGAAGGGCTCTCTATATATCCTTGTGGAGCTCTACAGAACTGGAAACTACGACCTGCCAATGAGAATCCGAAAAGATCCCTACTCTGTTCATCAACAAGTATACTAAAGAAGGCATTTTTCAAATCAATGACAGAAAAGAAACATGACGACGGGGGGATAATAGTGAGTAAGGCAGTGATATCTGGGACCACAGGAAACTGCTTAAATCAATGACAAAACGATAAACAGGGGACTTGGAAGGGTCGGTGCGGTTGAGGACAGGCAAAATTGGGCTGTTACACACATTGCCTCTTGTCTCTTCAACCACGCCCTTGTCAACAAGTTCAGAAATGATCTGGAGTAATGCCCTCTCCCCTTTTTTGGGGATTTTGTATTGGGGAAGTCGGGGAAGGTGAGCATTTTTCTTTGGGGTAACAGAAAAGGGGGGTATAGACAAAAGGCCTACATCAGTATCATCTTGGGCCCAAAGGGTGGGAAGGACATTTCGAAGTTCCTGGGGAAGGGGATCTGAGGAGGCTAAATATGCTGGGTGTGTGGTAGGGGGGCCCGTAGTCATGTAAACACCATCAGGAGAACAGTATATGGTGGCATGTAATCTTATCAATAGATCTAAACCCAACAAATTTTCTCCACATGTGGAAGTCAAAACCAAAGGGGAATCAACCGTGTAGGGTCCTATCATTAGTTCCAGTGGTTGTGAGACGGGGCTAAACACTGGGGTACCAGAAAACCCCACAGAAATGTTATTTGCGCCAGACAAGGGGGCCCCAGGGACTTTAGACCTAGCAATAGAATGGTTCCGTAGAATCCAGTGTTGTAAAGTGAACATACGGTCCCTTCTGGTTAACAGGAATAGGCACGGGTCCCTTTCCTTGTCCTTGGCAATCCTAGTGGGACAGAAACCCCATCCCTTCTTCAGGCTCATAATCCTCAGTAAAATAATTGCAATCTTCATAATTGGCTGCATCAAATCTATTCTCGTGCATAAGGGGGTGCCTATCCTGTGACTGTGTTCTAAGTCCGCCTCGTCCTCGTTCTCTCTGGGGCTGTTGCCCTGTGAAGCGGTCAGCAGGAGCAGAGTGGTTCCGGACCAACAAGGGACACTCATCGCGCCAATGACCCTCCTGACGACAATAAGCGCACTGATTGGACCCCAGCGATGGGCGAGGAGTTACGGGGGCAGGTTTCTGAGCAACTCGTTGAAACTTCGGGGCACCCCTGTTTTGGGTCTGGGTCGGGTATGCCTGTTGGAGTAATACCTTTGTTTTTAGATCTTTAGTCTTCTTATCTGTTTTGTCTCTGTAGGAACTGGGGTCACCAGTCCCCTTGGGGGTAGCTTGGCGCGAGCAGGTAGGCACCCGAAAGCTTAAGTGTAAAGTGACCATACAGCACACACATCCACTGAGACAGGAAACGCACGCAATGACAGACACCACACCAGTGAGGTTGAGTAAAATTCAAATAGCTTTATCTAGATCGGAGTCAGGTTCTCATCAAAGCATTTCATTAGAGGGCTAACTACGGCATTGGCATTAGCGCTAACCATAGCAGTCAATCAGAGCGCTGAGCATGGCATTGACATTGGAGCGCTACACATAGCAACTAATCACAGCGCTAGGCTTGGCAATTAATCAAAGCGCTAGACATGGCAAGTAATCAAAGCGCTAGACATGGCAATCAATCAACAACATAGGTGGTCTGGCCTCGTCGCTCCACAATCTCGTACGGACCAGTCCACCGGTCCTGGAGGGCACTAAGCTCCCCAGGCTCCATGACCCACACCTTCTGTCCAGCGTCCAACTCCACCGTCCGAGCGTTGCGGTCATACCACTCCTTCATGACGGCTTGGCTAGCCTCTAGGCTGTCTGAGGTTTCCTTCCACAGCTTGGCCATCTGGCTGCGGAATGCCAGCATGTAGCTGATGGCATCACGGGGAAGCTTCTTCGAAGTCTTCTCCCACCCCTCCTTCACCAGGCTGAGGGGCCCCTTAACGGGGTGGCCATAGAGCAGCTCAAAAGGGCTGAACCCGACTCCCTTCTGCGGCACCTCACGGTATGAAAACAGCAGGCAAGGGAGGAGGACGTCCCACTTCCGCCTCAAGTCCTCTGGTAGGCTCCGGATCATCCCCTTTAAAGTCTTATTAAAGCGCTCTACGAGCCCGTTAGTCTGGCAATGGTAAGGGGTGGAGAACCGATAGGTCACCCCACACACCTTCCACATGGCCTGCATGTAGGCCGACATGAAATTCGTGCCCCTGTCTGACACCACGACCTTGGGGAATCCCACTTGGGTAAAAATCCCCAACACGGACGGCGCCACCACCGGTACAGTGATGGTCCTCAGAGGAATAGCCTCTCATCCTGGGCCAATAAAAATGCGGGACCAACCGCGCAAAGGTTTTGTCCTGACCCAGGTGTCCAGCTAAGGGTATTTCATGCGCCAATTCCAATAGGAAGGCCCAGTAGCATTGGGGGACCACTAAGGCCCTCGAGGATCTATGCACTGGAACCTTAGACTCACTGTAAAGAAGGCCATCCTCCCAATACACGTGATAACTGCCGATCTCCTGATTGGTCGCTTGGGCTTCGGCCTGCCGCCGCATGCCATCAAGCGTGGGGCACTCTCTCTGTGCCCGACAGAATTCCTCCCGGGTAGGCCCTCCTTCCACATGCCACTCGGCAAGGGTCGGCAAGTCCCCCACGGGAACAACATCCACCGCCGCGGACTCCGGGCTCCCCATCCATCACACGGGGCGTATCCTCCACAACATTCTCCTCTCCATGACTGGCGTTGGGTTGGGCCATTGTCCCAGGCTCCAACCCGGGTTGAGCTCCTTGCCGGGCAGCCATGGACCTCGTGACTACGCAAGTCCATCCTGGTAACCCCAGCATCTCAGTGTGGGCTCTAAACTCCACTTCTTTCCAGACGGTGTGCTCTAGATCATTTCCTAGTAAACATTCCACAGGCAAGGCAGGGCTCATAGCCACTCTCAACGGGCCTTTGACTCCTCCCCACTCAAAGGGAACTTGAGCCACCGGATAGTGACTCACACTGCCGTCAGCCAATACGGCCGGATGGAACTCATCAGGGATCACCTGCTCAGGGGACACCAGCCGCCTCACTACGGTGGTCATGCTGGCACCTGTGTCCCTCAGAGCCTACACCTCCTCCCCGTTAACCTTCACCCTCTGCTGGTACTTAGCAGTGTTCGATGGTAAGGACGTCTCTGGGACCATCTCCCTATCCCCGAGCGAAACCAGGGTCAGGCCTCTCCACTCCCCTTCCCTCTCTAGGGGCAGCTCCACCCCAAGCGCTACACTAGCCACCCCGAGGCTCTTCCCTCCCGTGGGGGCTGGGGGTCTCTTGCGACACTTAGGATCGCCCTTGTAGTGTCCAATCTCCCCACACTCGTAGCACCGGACAGTTCTTGGCTGCTGACTCTTGTCAGGGTAAGTGGGCTTTGGGGAACTGGACTGAGGTGGGGTACCTACTCCTTTCCCAAACTGTCTAGTTTGTGGGCCTCGTGAGAACTCCGTCTTTTTATCTCCCCCCTCTTTCTTCTGGGGGAAACCCTGTCCGCCTTTCGGGCCATCACCCCCGGGGCCCTTGTGAGACACCCGGGTGCTAACCCAAATGTCCGCTTCCTCCGCAAGCTCACGGAGATCAGTCAGCTTGCGGTCCTCCAGATGTTGGCGCATCTCCGGAAAACATTTATCCAAGAGGTGCTCTCTCAAAAATAAATTGTACAGGCCCTCATAATCATGCACCCCGCTGCCACGCACCCAACCATCCAGAGCCTTACGGGCATAGTCAAAAAAATCTACCCAGTTTTGCGTGGACAGCTTATGGCTGCCACGGAACTTCTGGTGATACCTTTCAGGGTTGAGGCCAAACTTCTTAAGTAGCGCCTCCTTCATGGGGATATACTTAACTTGGTCCGCCTTCGCTAGGTACAAGAGGGTGTCCCCGACATTGGGAGGTATGTATCGATACAGGCCACCCCCCCAGTTGCTTTCAGGCACCCCATGGGCTGTTAAGGCCACCTCATACACCTCCAGCCACTTGGCGATGTCACCCCCCACAGTGTAACTCGCGATCACATCTTTGGGTAGATAAAACTTAGGCTCATGTAGAGCCTTCGGTACGCTGCCACCATTAGCATTTCCTGACGCACCTAACTGTAGTGCTCGCAGCTCCAACACTTTAAGTTGAAGCTCGTGCGCCAGCTTCTTCTCCTCCATTGCAAATCTCCTACCTTCCCTTTCTCTCTCCCTCTCGTGGTCCAGCTTGGCAAGCTCCCACCTCAATTGCCTCTCCTCCCTCCTGACCTCATACTCTTCTAGCGACACACTCCTCCTAGACCCTCCACTACTGCTTGCCCCGGAACGTCTCCCTGGTAGCAAGTTTTCAGTGACATCAATATGCAGTAGGACTAGCTCTTCCTGCAGTGCGCCCTGCCCCTCCTGTCCCCCATCCCCTCTCCCCTCTGGGTGGGCCTCTACCCATGCCCTCAAGGCTGCACGGAGCTCCTCTCCTTTTGCTCTCCGCACACCAGGCACCCCCATCTCCTGCCCGAATTCTCTCAGCTGCCTCACTGTATACCCTTCAAGGTTGGCTAACTGGAACTCCATTTTGACAGGTGGGGACCCAGACATCAAAGGAAAAGACACTAGGATGTAGGCAACAGTATTGGGCTAACACAGGACTCCGCACACTCAATTTAGACAGTGGGGGGTCAATTGCTACAGCTCGCATACACAATAGGCGTCCAATTGCGGCGCCCACCAGCTCACTGGAGGGTGCTGTATAGCCACAGGTCCTGATCCCACCGCTGGCCAACAATGTAGGAACTGGGGTCACCAGTCCCCCTGGGGGTAACTTGGCGCGAGCAGGTAGGCACCCGAAAGCTTAAGTGTAAAGTGACCATACAGCACACACATCCACTGAGACAGGAAACGCACGCAATGACGGACACCCCACCAGTGAGGTTGAGTAAAAATCAAATAGCTTTATCTAGATCGGAGTCAGGTTCTCATCAAAGCATTTCATTACAGGACTAACTACTGCACTGGCATTAGCGCTAATCATAGCAGTCAATCAGAGCGCTGAACATGGCATTGACATTGGAGCACTACACATAGCAACTAATCACAGCGCTAGACATGGCAATTAATCAAAGCGCTAGACATGGCAATTAATCAAAGCGCTAAACATGGCAAGTAATCAAAGCGCTAGACATGGCAATCAATCAAAGTGCTAAACATGGCAAGTAATCAAAGCGCTAGACATGGCATTTGATCAGAGCATTAACCATAGCATTTCATTAGAGCATTAAGCATGGTATTTCATCAGGGCATTAAACTTGCCATTTCAGTAGGGCATTAAACATGGCCTTTCATTAGAGCATTAAACAGGGCCTTTCAGGTAGGGGTAAACAGTTTCTCCAACCGGAGTAGCTTTGGCGATATCCTTATGCCCCAAAATATCCTGCTCGTTAGGCCATCACTAATCCCTTCAGAGGGCGAGAGTTAATAAGGCCATCGGCCGGCTTAGGCCCCGTTCCTGGGCAGTGGGGGCCAACCGGGCTCAACGATAGACTTCCCCAGGGGAGGGGCGAGCTCCGGGCCTCTCTCGGGCCTCACGCCCTCCTCCCAGGGGGGGTTACCTGTATCTTCGGCCTCCGGAGGGCCCTTGCGGTGACTGGCAGGCCGGGAGGGGGCTCACTCTCCTCTGAGCCCCTCTCTCCAGTGTCCGTGTGCGCTTCCCGGCGCTGTCCGGGCTGAGGAGGGGGCTTAGCCAGGCTCTGAGGGGGCTTCAGCGGGAGCGGAGTGTTGTGGGGCCTCCGGTGGGTCTCCGGGCCGGCCGGTGAGCCCCACGCTGACTCCTGGGACCCGGGGACCGGCGGTGATGGCTGTAGTGGAGGCGCGCCCGCAGCCTCCCACACTACTTTGTAGACGGCGGGGGCAGTCCGCCCCCGTCATGGGATCTGAGGCGACGGCCTCCAGGCCCAGCGAGGCCTACTCGGAATTCCGGCGGCCCTCTCCTTGCGGAGGGCCGTCGCGGGGGCAACCAGGCTTTGGGCCCACACCGGGGGGTGCCCCGGTCGCTACGACGATGGCGGGGCCCCGCACCACCCCCGGGGGCCCTGGAGATGACGGTGGTGCCGGGCTGCGGCGGTGAGTTGAGCTACAGCGCCTCAGGGGAGCAGGGCAGGCCCCACACGACAGTGGCAGTTCCACTACAGGCAGGTCAGTTCACCCATGCTGGGGCAGGTCAGTTTGGGCGCCCCAGGGGGGGAGCCAGGGAGCGCAGTGGTGATACAGCACTGATACCTGGTCGATCCCCCAGCAGTTCTGTGCGAATTTACAAGGTCTTCTTCGGCGCTTGCTGGTTCCTCTCCCCTTAGGAGTTAGTTTCTTGAGGGGGGGTAGTTTGAGTTGGTGACTGTAGATAGGTTAGTCAGTCTCTGCAGGTTGCCCCTCCCACCGGGCCAGATCAGTGGGCTAGTTCAGTGTCCCTTACGCAGCTTAGAAGGCAGCACCTAAGCCCTGTCACTCCCAGTGGTATATGTCCCTGACTAGGCCCTACCGCCTGAGTCTCCTGCGTAGGTTCCCCCAGGTCAGCGTCGCCCCAACTGACTAAAAAGTTTCCCTCCTTTCCTTAAGTATGCCCAGGTCAGGTGACCACTCTCTAAGGCGGCAAAAGCAGACCCCGCCCTTATTCTAGAAGGTTCCAGGAGCTTCCCTAGTCTAGCTATGGGGAAAAATGCGGGCTGGTGTGGCAACAATGTTTAGGGTCCCAGCCAGCTCCTGGCAACTAGGGTGCTACTAAAAAGACCACTCCGCAGTAGCAGGGGCCTGTGGCAGCCATGTTGGGAGAAGAGAGCACCTGCACCTTAGCATTGATTAGTAATGGGAAGGCGCTCGGAGACCTAAGGCCAACGAAAAAGAGGGTGGAAAAAAATGAGGCAAGGCCAAAAACACAGGGAAAGACCACCCTAGGGCTGACAGGTCTAAGTCTCGCTCTTCATTCTCCCTATTCTCATAATACTGGGTCATTGTCAAAATGCCAGATGGGGTGGAAATGGGCCAGGCACTTTCCGACATTTTGAGCTTAGTCCCAAGTTCTGGTAACAAATTGGACACAAATTTATCCACAAACAGTCGCTGTCCCCCCTCTGAAGTAATATCCTGTCCACTATAGTCGGTGAACGTGCTCTCAAATCGTGTGAAAAAGTCTGAGACACTTTCATCTTTCTTTTTCCTGCAAGCAGCTAATTTATCCCAATTAATACCGTGAGGTGTCAACATCTTTTTCATGATGGTAAGTATCTGGGCCGGAAGGGCCAAGATAATTGGATCAGGTTTCTCACTGCCAGTTTGAGCTCTGTCGGCCTCCCCAAGTTGTTGCCAAGTGTGGCCAAATTCTGCCTGATCATTATGACGTATTTTAGACCATACTTCAGTCGGTACTACCTGTCCCATTAACATATCGATATCTGCTAAAGTCATCACGCAAGACTGGAGGGTCTGAGTCAATTCCTTGTAATAACCCGCTGGATTTTTATGCGGGTCAGGCAATTGGCTTTTAAGCTGGAGGACATCAGACCTTTTCCAAGGGACATGGACCCACATTTGCCTAAAACCCGCCGGTATGTCAGGCTGGTCACCCACGCCAGCAACGCGGTCCCTCCAAACAGGCTGTACCTCCCTCATTGGAAAACCCTTGTTCAGCATGGCATCAGATAAAGAGTCCCTAAAGGTTACTAACGTGATCAGATCGCAGAATAGTGTGAGGCCCTGAATGTCCCCCTTCGCAACCTTATTGCGAAGGTCAGACAGATCTGGGGGTGGACCTGATTCTACCAAATCTACCCACATTTGGGTCAGTATGTCACACATATCACAAAAAGTGTCAATCTGTTGGATGTGCGTCCACTGATCCATGGTCATCCATATATCCTGAGCGGTGTACATAGTGCCATTTCCCATCCACAAATGAGCCTGTTGACTCATAGCAAGTTGTTCCTGTGTATTACCTATCTGTCTGCGCTAAGTACATCGTCTGGGAGTGGGTGGTCTATACGGAGTTACATAAGGGATATAATCACGGACCACTGGCCAAGCATTTGCTAAGAGCCCTGCAATGGGGGAAGGTGTCAGATGACTGTCAACAAGAAACAGATTAGTTGTGACGGGAGTTAAAGGCACATTGGGTTGGACAGGCATGGGACCAGTGGAATGAGGCATCGGGAACGAGTGGCTGAGGAATCGGACGAACCAGGGCATGGGCAGGGACAACAACTGGAGCGGCAGCGAGGGCCAATTGTGCGGGATCAAGGGCTGGGTACATGGTGGGAGCATAAGGTGGAGGGGTGTCCAACATGGAGGGCATGAGAGGGTCATCCTCCTTGTCCCGGGCCTTTTTGGGGACCTTCTTAGTAACGTAACATCCGTCTGTCTGCATTTGATGTAATCTATCATGTATCACTATACCCTCTTCTATTTTCTGATCATCATGATTCTGGGCCTTCTGAATCACACTCACACGCATTGTTTTAGCTTCGCTCTTTTTGAGTTTGATTTCCTTCTGCTTGGACTCCTTGCGCCAAACCCGAAAGGAATAAAACATCGCAGGTCTAACTTTTCTTTGAAACAATTTCTCCTCCAGATTGTCTAATACAGGACGTTCAAAACTACCATGCATTGGCCATTGTAACTCAGCATTACCCTTTGTATACTTGTGCCAGAGTGAGGAAAACACAATCGGGCCAATACCATGTTTAACATAGACTTCGTGATTAGGGGTCCCCAAGGGAGGAATCGGACAAGATTCCTTCAATGCGGAGTCCTGTGCACAACAACAACAACACCATTTCAGAAATGTACTAAATCCAGGCATCTCTAGACGCATATCCTGGTTCCAAACATCAAAGGGTACAATCGACCAGTTACAGCATATGACTGTACTTACCCCTTGGCTTCGGCTTTTGCAAAAGTCGTACAATACCCAAAACCAAATACAATTCACCAAAGAAGTGGGTCACTCCCACTCTTACCTGACCGTTAATCTTCCCTCGCATGGCAAGTGTCCCAAAGGTCTCGATCTCCAAAAATTAGGAACTGGGGCGTCAGTCAGGGCCGCAGTCGGATAGCCCCTAGGAGGGAAGAATCACGCAATCGGAGACCTCGGGCCCACAAGGACAATTTTCAGCTGATGTAGTGGTGCGCCTCCCTTGGAATTCGATCACGGACCCCTCACGACCACCAGGCTCGATGACAACCACCGAAGACGCCCCACGTTTGGGCGCCAATTGTAGAACCGGCTTTTAGAGGCCCCTCCCGACTGGAGAGTCAAAGCCAGCGGTGCAGGGGACACCTAGACTCTACGGGTTCACATTAATTACTAATGCATTACCAAAGAGACCAGGACAAATTAGCTGTGGAGGAAAGTAAATTTAATTTATTAGCTCGAGCTAAGGACAGGGTCCTAGAATGGTACAAAGACAATTCTACGGAGACTGCTGCTTTACTCCGCAGCACACACATAATTATAGCACTAGCCACACCCTTTACGCATCCAACAAGTTCCTCATCAGTCTCAGGTGGCATAATCGTGGCCAGAGAGCGTCGGTCTCATATTGCACAATATACACAGCCTCTTGCTTCAGCGCCCAGATGGCGTGGTCACGGAGCACAGCTGATGGTGTAAGAGGCTGAGTTACCAACAGTGGACAGGATGTGGCTAAGTCTCTGGCACAACCGGGGGGGGGGGAGAGGTACACAAGCAGCTTCTGGAATCGGCTCAGCCGCAAGGAGCGAGGAGGGTTAAGCAAGTTCTAACAGGGACATAGAAAGCAATCCTTCACCAGGTTGCCGAGAGCATGGCAACACGAAATGGAGTCTCAGTGGCCATTTTAAGCATAGTTCCACAGTTCTGCCTTCCAAATGAAAGACAATGTGTAAAAAAGAAGTCATTTTGAAAAATGACCGTTAATTCTCATGCTAGTATGAGTGTTCCCAATTTTGGAAATGTGCAAATATCTACTGTTTCTAAACTCTATAATTTGTTCCCATTTCAGAAATACATAGGTGTCTTTCATACCAATTTTTCCATGTCTACATTTTCCCAGAATAATTGTTATATACCCGCTACATAATAAAAAACCATTGCAAGTCGCTGCTCAGTTTTTGGCTCTGGGTTCGTCGGGTTCTTGGTGAACCTACACGTCCTATATATCCCCACAACCAGTAAGGTCCTGCAAATGTAACAGTATATTGCTTTCAAAGAGCTGTCATAATTAGAAGAAGTTACATGTAAAAATGTTGACACAAAAAGCAGTTTTTTCCAACTAATTTTAAATTTTTCCTATATTTAACTGTTAGTTTCTATAAAGAAATCTTGAAGGATCTACACAAATGACCCCTTGCTGAATTCAGAATGTTATCTACTTTACAAAAATGTATAGCTTTTCAGGATCCATTATCGCTTTCATACCCATTTCTACCATTAACTGGAAGGAGATTGAAAGCACAAAAAATAGCAAAAATAGGCTCTGTCCCAGAAAAATGCCAAAACTGTGTAAAACGTTTTGGTTTTCTAACAAAAGTCTGTTATTCCCTAAAAGCTGGGAAAATGGTGATTTCAGCCCCACAAATCCTTTTTTGATACCATTTGCAGGGAAAAACCCAGATGCTTACATTTGCAGCACTTTTTTACAATGTTTCCAAAATAAAACAAAACTTTGCTGTATTTTGGCTAATTTCTGGGACCCCTCCAGGGGAATCCACAAACCCTGGGTACCTTTAGAATCCCCATGATGTTGGAAGAAAAGGATGCAAATTTGGCATGGATACCTTATGTGGTCAAAAGGTTACAGGGGCCTAAGCACAAACTACCCCAAATAGCCAAAAAAGGCTTAGCACAGGGGGAGAAAAGGCCTAGCAGTGAAGGGGTTAACACATACCAAACTCTCATTATTGATTGAACATAGATTAGTGATTTTGATTATAATTTATGTGATGCAGAGCTCCTGATCCTCTCTAAAACAACGGCAAAGATTCATCGCATTAGAAACAAGCGGCGGGGGGTTAGACCTGATGCTGGCAAACTGTGACTTTTAACCCCTCTGTTTCTGCTCCAGCACACTCTTTATTATATCGTCTGAAACAGGAAACTTACATATGAGGGGATATGGCCTACCATTTTAAATAGTAGTTTATCAACCTATTTGACTTTGACTGGCTAGGTAAGTAGGGCCAGACATCACATACAAACATGAATGGTGTGCCATCTGGCAAAAACTGAGGAGAAAGCCAGGAAGATTGCCAAAATGAATGAAAAAGGAAGGAAAAACTGTACAGACTGACAATCAAATGGTGAGATCATTAAGGGGAGATGGTGAAGGAGAGAGATAGATGGCATGCAAACCAAATTTCTATCCCTTAATTTTGATATTTTTACAGGACTGTGACCCCCTAACTTACTCCTAGGTAGGGCTTGCTGCACCCATTTTATGGGCAGTTTGATTCAGAGTTGTTATCTTCACTGCAAGCTGGCTGTATACACATATGTTAGAAAGAGGTGCTTAAACCTCTCACATCATTTGCAGGACACATTTACCACACAAACTCGGGTGAAGATGAGTCCCTTATTTACTGTTGGCACACTGGGTGGGGTCTTTCTCTTTCTCTTGGACTGCAGTGAAAACCTCGAAGGAAGAAATGTTCATTGCGGTGAGCAACTGTAGGAAGCTGGGTTTCTGTTGCAGTAAAACCCCCCCACACTTTTTGCCTGACAACTGATGCACTTTGACTTGATGTGCCCTGGGTCCCTGTCAATCAGTTTCCCAGGTCCTGTGTTCTTTCCCAAAACTGTACCTTGTACCCTCAATTGGCACCTCTCTGGCTACATGTCAGTCCCTTGAAAAGGTGCTATGGGTACCAAGGGCACTGTGGCCAGCGAAGGCCTCTAAGAGCTGTGCCACTTATTGTGCCACCCTTAGAGTCCCTGTACCTTTACATACACACACTGCCATTGCAGGCTGCGTGTTTTGGTGCAGAACAAAGTAGAGTCGACATGGCACACATGCCTGTGTGCCATGCGTACAACCCACTGCCCTGGCATAGGTTAGCCGTCCCTCTAGTGCACTATACCAGTGGTGAGAATACAGGTGCATGAGCCTTGCACCCCTACAGTGTTTAGACAAATTCTTAGACATTGTAAGTGTAGTAATGCCATTAAGAGTATATGGTGCTGGGAGTTTGTCATTACAAACTCCACAGCACCATATTTGGCTTTACTGAAAACTGAGTTAGGTATCAAACTTCTCAGCACATTAAACCCATACTGATGCCAGTGTGGGATGTAATGACAAATGCACTCAAAGGACTTCTTAAAGATGCCCCCTGAAAAACGACCAGCCTCTGGTGGGTTCCCTGACTGGTACACACCAGCCTGCCATCACGAGACATGTTTCTGGACCCCTATGGTGTGAGCCTTCGCTCCCTGAGCCCAGAAACAAAGCCTTTCCTGGGTGGAGGTGGTCACACCTCCCCCAGGCCAGGAAGATCCATCTGTGGCAGGGGAGCATCAAAGGCCTTGCTACCTTTGTAACGTGACCCCCAGCCTCACATGCTATCAGGAGCAGGCCCCCTTCCTATCGCCCCTCCTTTTCAGTGGGAAGCCAGGTGTGAAAAATTAGCACAGCCCAGAAGGTGTGCCCACCTCTGCCAACCCCACCCCTCAGGTGGGGGAGGGGAGGTGAAGCCCACTTTTCAGTGCCCACCATCTTGCAGATGGCAGGCACTCTCCAATCAGGATTAGGGATTGTGCCCACTCCCCCACGTGGGGTGAGCACACCAAGGGTGTAGTTACCATAAGGTCAGCAGCCCATTGGCTACTGACCTCGAAACCTTTAAAACATCCCCTAAATAAAGTATTTAGGGGCAGCCCTGAACCAAGAAGACAGATTCCTGCAACCTATGAAGAAGAGGGATGAAAGAAGACACTCAGAAGAGGAGACTGCAGAGAAGAACTGACTTGGCCTCAGCCCTATCGGCTTGTCTGCAGTATCCAGAGATCCTGCACCACAAGTCACCTTGTCCTGCAGTTAGCGACTTCCAGAACCCCTGGGAGGACTTATTGCCTTCAGCAAAGATCAGATCTCCTTTGAACAGCAGCTTTGTTCAAAAGAAACTACCAAGATAGACCTATAGCTAGATGACGACAGAGAAATCCAATGCCTGGAACCACCATTGCACCTGGCGCTTATGGATCAAATCCGGGCGGCCAACTGATCCCAGGGAGGTCCCCCAGCTTTCCACAGTTTGTGTCCACTGTGGGTTGACTCCTCCAGGATGCCCCGACGTCGCCTGCGGCCTTTGCATGGAGAACCCCCCCAACTGCGAGTGCCCGGTAAGGTGAAATCCGACCTCAAAAGTCACCCCTGCATCCAGCCGCCCTGCGCCCCGGAGAAGAGAACACAAGGTGCACTTACATCCCCGAGCCCTCCAACTTACTTTCCCAGTTGTTGGTTCCTCCCGGAAGTCTGTCTGGATGGAGCCTACAGCCAAAATCCAAAACAGTCAACTCCCATTGTAAACAACTGGGAACTCGGTGTCAAAACAGCACCCTGCACCCAGCCACCCCTGTGCGGCTGAGGGTACACCATGTGCGCTAACTCAGATCCCCTTTTGCCCTGAGCCTAACACCAGGAGCTTTGCTCCCACAACCTTGTGGCCTACTCGTGTGCAGCCACCAACCGGAGGCCTGCTATCCCCCTTTGGATAACATTGGGCCTCAGCATTCTGCACCCAGCCACCCTAGTGCCGCTGAGGGTGTTCTGAGAGTGCATTCTCGGCCCTGGGGGAGCCCTGGTTCTAACCCCAGAATACCAACTCCCACAAATGAGTACTTACCTGCAAACCGTTAACTTAATTTCCTTCCATAGGATTGCATTGACTTCTTTTCCTTGAAAATTCTTCTAAGCGTGCAGTTGGTTTGTATGAAACATTGAAAAACTGCAAATGTACTAAAAGTGAATTACTTACCTTTTGTCTAAGAAATGTCTCAGTGTGATGTCTATGAATATCACACCGATTAGCAAAAGTAACTCAAAAAGTAATCTAAAAAGTAAAATGCACAGTAATCTGTGAAGTAACTGAAAAGTAATTTCGAACTGTTGATTTACTTGTAATTCAACCAACTGCATTTGAACCTGCATTCAACTGTAAATCACTGCATAAGGTATACATTAGAAAGTGAAAAAAACAGAAAAAAATCACTGCATAAGATTTTGCAAAGTATTATTTCACCTACCTGAACCCGGCCTGGCTTGGCACCAGAAATAAAAAACATATATATATATTTTTGATCCAAACAAATTGGTCTGAGTTCAGTCTTACATCATTTGCTGCCTGAGTGTGTACAACAAATGCTTAACACTGTCCTCTGATAAAGCTGTACTGCTCGCCCACACTACCACAAATAGAGAGTAAGGTGCTATCTACTTTTACCTCTGCCTAACTTCGGGGTTCCACTGGACTCTGTGCACACTATACCACATTTTTGTAGAGTATATACAGAGTCAGCTTTATTACAGCAATCAGCCAGGACTGGTGGAAGGAGGCAGAGAAGGAAGCTCTGCTTCTTCAAGACTCACCTCTCCACGCACCTTCCTACAGACACTGCCCCTTTAGCCATGTTCCTAGCAGGCAAAGCTGAAATTAAGAATTTCTTGCCTACACGATGGGCTTGTAGAAAGGCTGCACGTTTTATATTCATCTTTCAGGCTAAGTGAGTTTAGGCCTTGCGTAGCTCAAAAGACTATATCTTCTGAAATGTAATAATCCATTTTACTTGGCACAATACGGTTTACAAAAATTTCATAAAAATACATAATTAAAATGTGCCTTTATCCACGAAGAGCAGGTCTCACCAAAGCTTCATATTGGCAGTCGGTGCGGCTGGCAGATTTATGTTACGAATGGGGCAGTTCTCTACGAGGGGCCAACACTTCAGGATTTTCATATTTTCCTCTTGGAGGATCTTTCACTGATACCAACCAAGGGTCTAGGACCTATATGGGGGCTCCTCTTTGGGACAAGGACTTATTCAATCAGAAGCCTGCAGCAGGGCTCAGGCAAGTCCAGTTGCAGCTGGTCAGTTGCAGGGAGGCCTCTGAAGCTTGTTGTGTCTCTGAAGCTCACACAGAAGGTCAGCCAACTGACTCTTGAAGTCACGGTAGGTAGCCTGGGAGCATGGTAAGCAGGCCCAGTTTTCCTTTTTCAGACAGCAAGGTAATCCTTCAAGCAGCAGGTCAGTCCTTCTTCTGAATCTTCCAGAGGTCCAGGAGTGTTCTGAAGAGTGACTCTGGAGGTTCAATATTTATAACTGGTGGCAGACTTTGCGTGGGACCCTCAATACTGGTTCTGGAAAGTTCTGGGGTGACATGATGCAGGGAGGCCTGGTGTCAGGTTCCTTTGTGTGTGCTGTAGGCAAAGCCCTTTGTATTGTAGTCAAGGCTGAGTACAACTCCTCCCCCAGCCATACTGCCAGGATGGCCCACCCTGTCCACACCTAAGCCTCCTTTGTTCCACTTTCTGGAAGCAATACTCAAACCCCAATAGCAGAGTCAGTCACAATCATGCAACCTGGGCCACTGGAAGGAAGGCACAATTGGTTGGAACAATAAAATGGCAACTTGCTAAAAGTAACATCTTCACAATTGTAACTTAAACGCCAAGGGTTTTAAAATACAATTTATTTGAGTGTGAACAACATGTTTATCTGCTCCCAATCGAAAGTTAGCACTAATTAACTGTAGTAAGGTGACCAATATTAGTCAATGGGACAGAGAGGCCTTACAGCAGTAAAAACAACTTTAGGAGTATTTCACCACCAGGAAATGTAATATTTAAGTACATGTCCTACTTTTTCAATACAGCCTTTAGATCCTACCTTTGGGGTGCCTTTTAAGTAATACAAAGGATGGGTTAGGCCTGGTAAAAGGGTTATTTATCATGTAGAAATGGCAGTTTAAAACTGCACACACAGGCTACAGGGGATAGGCCTGGAAGCATATGCTGGAGTGATGCAGCCCTCTAGTAGCATTTAATTAATTGGCCCTGGGTACATGCAGTACGGTATACCAGTGAAGAATAAGTAAAGTAAATTCAATGTAACAATTAGGAATATGTCAATTTGACCATGTTTAAAAGAAGAGCACAAGCACTTTACCACCGGTTAGCAAGAGTAAAGAGTGCAGAGTCCTATGGACAACAAAAAGAGGTTCAGCAACAGAAGGCTAATTTTCAGGCACCTTAAATCTGCAAATACCTGTTCCACTGCACTTGGGCAGATTGGCTAAGTCAAAAAATAGGAATGATGCAATGCAAAAGCCTTCCTCAACATGTGATGAATGCATTTTTCCTAGGAAAAAACATACCCAAGATGAGAGTACAAAAGAGACAGCCCTCTTCCCACAATGTTTGACTGGCCTGTGGCAGCCAAAGTATGTTAGTGGTTATTTTTCTCACTGTGTAACACTTTGGTTACAATAAACAATTTATCAAGGCCCAGGATATGGTCTCCAAAGCAACCCACTTCTCCTGGTCCTTGCCTATCTCACATTGACTTGGAAAATGGTATCTGAGAGTGACCACAAAATGTGTGGTTCAGGTACCCGCAACAGAGGGGAACCTAAAGCTGGCTACTGAGAACGACCACTGTAACTCAATCAGCTGAAGCAACTCGCTAAGCATGGTCAGAGCTAGTTTCATAATGCGTTACGTAGCATTTTTTTTGCAATGATGCAGTCACCTTCACTATAATGTATTACTCTATTTCATGATGCTTGACATGGCTATAAATCACGAGGGAAGACCAACAAACATCAAGTGCATCAAATATTGTTCGGTAGATCTGTAAACGTATCCAACATGTTATCTAAGTGTATATATATTTTATTTTGTATTTTTTGCAGGTTCTTGATATAGAACTAAACATGTTAACTTGCTGCTACTTCAGTATATTTTTATCTATTCAATTAAGAATATCTTCCAAGTGAGCTGTGCATACTGATCGTGGGCATGGCTTTTGTGATATTTGCAAGGCTCCTGACTCAGAGTGTTGCCGACGTACCAGAATTTTGTTATTACTACAGTTAGAGGAACCTGTGGTGAGGAACGTCAATAGTATGTAATGATGGGTAATGCCCTCAGCCCCTGAAGAAGGCAATTGCATGCACATATAGCAATCTCTAGCTTCCATAGTCTTAATATACTCATAAAGCAAATTAGTGTATGCATTTGATGTATAATCTCCTCGCGATTGATCAGTATGTAAAATTTGCCTTTCAAATTATTACAACCCACCACCTTGTTTATGTTCCAGCTTCTGTACAACTGTGTGTTTCTTTTTCTTCAAATGTTGTTGGACTCAAGCTTAATCCTATAGCTAATGCTATTAGACATATCACTAATATTGTTAGTAGTGCAATTATTATGTATCTACAATGATGACTAATATTCAATTCCATACTATTTAGATTCAGGCCAAGTGGGCAGAGAAATATCAGCAACAGAATCCTCTCTGTTGGTTTACACCTGCCCAAATTGCAAAACAGTCTTTCATTTGGGAATCAGTCTCCTCGTTTTCAATTTAATTTACATTATGTACAATCTTCGTGAGGCTTCCCTAAACCTACCCCGTGTTCTTCTAAATGTAATCCCATCTTTTATTCTTCTTTTAAGCAACAACACAAAGTTGAGGAACAAGTTGATTAGTGAGCATCTCCAATAACATTTTCCTCAGTTCTGCAACTTGCTCAGGAAACACCTACAAATTCAAGTAAGGAAATTCAGTTTCATTCAATATTAAGTTTCTTAAATCACTCAGTCTTGTCGAGTACACCAGAGCAAATTTAAGAAGAATGTGCAAGCTAGTACCCGGAAGTCTAAACAAAACCTCTACTGTTAGTCCAGAACTCCCATTCCTTACCCTCATTGTCATTAGTAACCAGATAAATCCATTCAGGAAAAGAGAACTTCCGACAAGGCACCCTCAATCTTTTGGATTTTGAAAGACTTTACCCTTCATCTTTGTCTTCACTTTGCTCCGATTCACCAAGGGCTTCCGATATGGGTGCAAGGGCTCTTACCAAAGACAACTTAAATCTTCTCCTCTCCTTATCCTTTAGGCAGCTTTCTTCCACCACTCAAGGTCTCACACCATTAGCTTTTTCATTGAGGTCAGAATCTATTTCATTCTCCATCACAGCATCCACTGTTTTGAACTCAGACTCGCTTTAGACTCATTGAGACCTCCTTCAGAATGTCAATGTGCTGTGTCTAGCTCTGTCCAGTCCCTCACAGCTTGACTTGCCTCTTCCCGGTGTCTTTCGACCACTGCTGGCATCTCTGCTAGAAAAGGTGGTGTTTCTAATTCAAGGGGACACTGGTCTCTACGAGTGTGGGACGCATGCGTCCAATTTGGAAGACCACTTCACAGCTGTCGTAGTGACCAAGATCACCTTGTTCAGACCATGCCAACGAGGCTCAAGACAGTGCTTCCTCATGTGTTACTTCACCACGAACCAGTATCCTGGACTAAGCTCATGGCACTGCTCCTGATGTGGCGGTGCAGTAGCTGCTATCACAACAAAATTGTATGGTGTCAGTGACACACTGGATGGTGTATCTAGGGCATCAGAGACTGGGCTCTAATGCAAGTGTGTCCGCTTTGGAGCAGAGACCTTAAAGTCCTAACTCATAGGGGAAGTCATCCGTAATGGAAGAGGAAACCTCACACACTTATTAGTGTCTTGCTTCCTCATAGCAATCCTCTCCCCACCCTGGTAGGACAATGCCACCCGGGCGGCCTCAACCTCCTCGAATACTGACTATTTAGGAGGGAGTTCTTGCATAAATCTTACTAGACAACTCCATGTAACAGGGGATCCAGATAAAACCTTTAAAAATACCTTAGAGTTCCCGGGGATTACTACCTTTATTCATGGAACGCTAGGTAAGATTAAAAACTAAGAGAGATTTGGGTATTGGAGTTCAATGTCTCACCCCCAAATTATTGCCAAGATGTTTCTGCACACGATCATAAGCCTAAGCGGCTAGGGGCATTCGTCAGGGCAAAGGATCCCTATAAAAAGTACCTGCAAAAGATTCCGATTGCCTTTGGTTGAGAAACGTTTTCTTGCCACCCTCCAGTCTGGGAGCTAGCATCTTCAAGGTCACAGAGAGGGCGGGGATCCTTTATAGTCATACATTCGTCAAAAGGTATCTCCTGGCCATTTTGCCTGCATCTGTCCCGCTCTGCACCATAAGCAGTAGCTGCTTCAATCCGATGAGACACAGAACACAAGGTTTAAGCAGTAGCTGCTTCAACCCGATGAGACACAGAACAAACCACGTAAGCCAACCCTTCACGGTAATCTAGCACCAAATCGTCTGTAATATTTACTTTTTACTAATATATCGGCAGGCACAGCAGGCAGTCTCATAGCACTCCCCATGAATATCTCATGGGGCAAGAGTCCTGTTCGCCAATCCGGGACACTGTGAAGACTCATCATCACAAGAGGCAAACCAGCAGGCCATTTCAAAGATGTCAAAGCACATACTTTAACAATTTTAGATTTCATAGTGCTGTTGGCTTACTCCACAATACCTGAAGCTTCTGGCCGATAACTGCAGTGGAATCTCTGCTCCACTTGTAACGTTGCACATAGCATTCTCAAGAACTCATTATTAAAATGTGTTCCTCAGTCTAACTCTAAAGAGGTTGAAAATCCGAATCTCCGAATGAGATCCCTCAATTGAAAAAGTGTGCAAATTTGTTCCCTTTATAGCAGAATTAGTCATTGGTCAAGGTCTGTATGTAGTTTCTTGATTTGCAGGCTTGCAGCACCTGTTCTAGTAATTTAAAATGTATTGTCTTTTTTTACTATGATCTCCCAAATAACCCTTCTAAATTCTTCCCTCCCCCATCCCTCCTTTGACAGATCCAAAACTCATTTTACTACTGTGATCTCCCTAATCCATTTCTAGAGATTCTTCCCTCCTCCAGCTCTTCTCATACTCATTGCAAACCTCATCTTACTACTATGATCTCCCAATAAACACTTTCTAGACTCTACCCTCTTCTATCCCCCCCTATTATCCTTTTCAATCCAACTAACAGACTCACATGTCCACCGCTCAAAATAACTCAAATTTCGCTATACTGATCCACCACTAATACTTTTTGGTTCTGAAGTAGGGTGCTACTTGCCGAAAAGTTCTTTGATGCCATATTTGGGGTACTAAGCGCTATATAAATACAAATACAATACAATGAGCAGGACACTTAACAACAGCAACTTGTGTGGGCATTTGGAGAGCCTCTACCAGTTTTCACACATTTTCTCCATTGCGGATGGGCGACCCTGATGAGGTCATGAAACTCCTCTGAGATCGAACCCATACTGACTATCAGTAAATATTGACATTTTTAACTGGTCTGAAACACAGCATGATCTGGTATGGGCAAACAATTCTGCCACCTGTGCAGAGTATACTCCTTGAAGCCAGGCAGCTTCCACCACTCCCGTAACAGTACAGACAGCATAGGCAGCTGTCAGGTTTCCATCATTGTTCCTGAAACAAGAGCCATCCACAAACAGGGTGTAATCAGATTCAGGTAATGGCTCATAAGAAATGTTGTGTCATGTTCTATTTCAACTTCATTCATGTCACAATCAGGTAAAGGCATTACAGTAGCAGGATTTAGTGTGCAACATCTCTTCAGGGTCACATTATCTACTGTCAGATTAATTGTTCGTACCTAGTGAGCCTGCTATTTGTTAAGTGCTGGGTGCGTGTTCGAGTTAACAAAAACTCAACTGAGTGAGGTACAGATACAGTCAAAGGATGACCCATCACCATGCTTTTGCATCTCTCTTTGCTGACACCTGTTACAGCAACAGTTTTGAGACATCAGGGCAACGCTGATACTACTGGATCCAAAGTAGCAGAAAAATATGCCACTGGTCTATGGGCACTTCCATGAGTCTGTATCAATACTGAGAGTGCACAACCTTCTCGTTCATTGCAAAAGAGCGAAAACGCTTTGTTGTAATGTGGCATTCCTAGTGCAGGAGTGCAATAGAGGTTTATTCTCAGCTCTAGGAAGGCGTTCAAACAATCATTGTCCCAAGGCACAGGATCAGAAACATCCTTGTGTATTAGCCTCTGTAAAGGCTTGGCCATTAGGGAAAAGTTGTGAATCCACTGATGGCAGTTGCTCACCATTCCTAGAAACATCCTGCCTTTTTCTTAGTGTGAGGATGATTAATTTGAACGATCGCTGAGACTCTTTCTTGTGACACCTGTCTCGCACCCTTTACAATGTATTGTCTTATGTAAAGAACTTCTGTCATATAGTTCGGCAATTTGCTTGGGGACACTTTGGTGCCGATTCGGATCCTGGAGAAACCGGGTACGAACCGTCGGTCGGAGCGTTTTCTCGTACCCGGTCAAAAAACATTACAAAATTGCAAGTACGATTCGTATGGAAAAAGTATTTCCGTACGAATCGTACAAAACACCGACCGACGAACATATCCATACAAATGTGATCCGGGAAAGCGCCGACGTGACGTCGGGACGCTTTCAGGCAGCGTTCCACGAACCAGGAAGTACGATTCGAACCAACGTCACCCCGCACGGACAATATTTTCCGACTGCCAAAAAGTGCTGGGAAATCAGGACGACGCGCACAAGGAGCACCTGTATGCGACGGACATCCATGGACCCGAACCTACGTGTCATCCCAGCCTTCATAGCAGTCCACCTGCTCTACAGGAACCGACGCAGATGCCGCAGAAGGTCAGAACAACACCCAGGGGCAAAGGGGGCGGGGGGGCAGGGGCAGGACACACGACCCCCACCCAAGTCACAAATCACACATGCCCTGGACATACCTGACCTTCAGAGCCTGGTCACTCCGAGGGGGTGGGGGCGTGTCCAGCAACGCATGCGTCCGCCACAATGGAAGTGGGTGATGACGCAAACCAGCAACACAACAAGTCCGGTACGTACCGTACCCACGCCTTAAGAGCGTAGGTACGGGTCGTACCACGCCCACACATACATCACCCCAACAATGGCGGAACAGCCCGTACCCACGTACTAAAGGCCTGGGTACGGGCCGTCCCAGCATTGTTGGGGTGACGTAGGGGTTCGCGTGGTACGACCCGTACCCACGCTCTGAAGGCCTGGGTACGGTGCGGACCCCCACCCGTGTATGTCCGGCGCGTACCCCCACCCGCATATGTACGGCGCGTACCAACACCTCACCCGTGTATGCATGGAGTGTACCCACACCCCACCAGTGTATGCATGGCGCGTACCCCCACCCCGTATGTACGGCGCGTACCCCCACCCGCGTATGTACGGCGCGTACCAACACCCCACCCGTGTATGCATGGAGCGTACCCACACCCCACCAGTGTATGCACGGCGCGTACCCCAACCCCCGTATGTACGGCGCGTACCCCCACCCGCATATGTACGGCACGTACCAACACCCCATCCGTGTATGCATGGAGCGTACCCACACCCCACCAGTTTATGTATGGCGTGTACCACCACCCCGTATGTACGGCGCGTACCCCCACCTGTGTATGTCCCCAGCGTACATGGCCAGACACAGGAGGGGTGGGTGCCTATCACTCCCAGCAGTGCCCAGACGCAGGAGGGGTGGGTGCAGAGTCCTCCCAGCAGTGCCCAGACACAGGAGGGGTGGGTGCAGAGTCCTCCCAGCAGTGCCCAGACACAGGAGGGGTGGGTGCCTATCACTCCCAGCAGTGCCCAGACATAGGATGGGTGGGTGCCTATCACTCCCAGCAGTGCCCAGACATAGGAGGGGTGGGTGCCTATCACTCCCAGCAGTGCCCAGACACAGGAGGGGTGGGTGCCTATCACTGCCAGCAGTGCCCAGACGCAGGAGGGGTGGGTGCAGAGTCCTCCCAGCAGTGCCCAGACACAGGAGGGGTGGGTGCCTATCACTCCCAGCAGTGCACAGACGCAGGAGGGGTGGGTGCAGAGTCCTCCCAGCAGTGCCCAGACACAGGAGGGGTGGGTGCCTATCACTCCCAGCAGTGCCCAGACGCAGGAGGGGTGGGTGCAGAGTCCTCCCAGAAGTGCCCAGACATAGGAGAGGTGGGTGCAGAGTCCTCCCAGCAGTGCCCAGACACAGGAGGGGTGGGTGCCTATCACTCCCAGCAGTGCCCAGACGCAGGAGGGGTGGGTGCAGAGTCCTCCCAGCAGTGCCCAGACACAGGAGGGGTGGGTGCAGAGTCCTCCCAGCAGTGCCCAGACACAGGAGGGGTGGGTGCCTATCACTCCCAGCAGTGCCCAGACATAGGAGGGGTGGGTGCCTATCACTCCCAGCAGTGCCCAGACACAGGAGGGGTGGGTGCCTATCACTCCGAGCAGTGCCCAGACGCAGGAGGGGTGGGTGCAGAGTCCTCCCAGCAGTGCCCAGACATAGGAGGGGTGGGTGCCTATCACTCCCAGCAGTGCCCAGACGCAGGAGGGGTGGGTGCAGAGTCCTCCCAGCAGTGCCCAGACATAGGAGGGGTGGGTGTAGAGTCCTCCCAGCAGTGCCCAGACACAGGAGGGGTGGGTGCAGAGGCCCCCAGCAGTGCCCATGGAAAGAAAAAGGGTTGAGTACCCACAGATCCAATGGCCACAATTGTCAGTCAGGTGCACAAAGACCCTGCAGTACATGCAACACATGTGTGCGAGGCTGGGAGTACACACATGCATACTGCCTAAAAGGGAACATGTCCACATGAAGTCATGTCAACAGACTACATACACAAGTACAGTGATCACCAAGGATGCCACGAATGATGCAGGTGGAGACATCGCTCTGCATGCATGGCCAAAGTTGAAGGGGTCCGTCACACACCCAGCTAATGTAGACACCGCTCAGCACAACATATTGGAAACACCCTGCAGGGAAGATGTCAGGGTACACAGAGGAAGGAACACACCTTGGGACAATTTCACCATGCAGTAACTGCTTACATGAACAAAGAAACTGAGCTAACACCTTGTGATGGCACACAGATACCAGGGTCCCCCCTATGACCAGCACACTACTACATTTCCCACACACCCAACACATGATCACCACCCAAAATCATGTAGCAGCCCCACCAACAGCAATACCAGAAAAGCAGTAGTGTTCTAAGGGAAAAAAAAATGCTTTATTCAGCATGATCAATAAATGTTTGTTTGGATAAAGTTCAATATTTACAAAGCCCATAGGGCAGTCCATAAGTCACAACTGGATGGGGGACACAGTGGGACGCGTGTCCCCTAGCTTGCCTGCACAGTTCAGACCACCCTGTCTTCCACAGGGGGGGGGGCATCATGTGGGGGAGAAGGACCAGGCACCGCAGGGACAGGAGGGGCAAGGGTAGGCGTTGTGGGTGCAGGGACGGAGGACTCCACCACAGGGGGTGGGGCAGCGCCAAAGGAGGTGGTGAGGATGGCGCTGCACACGTCAGCAAGGTCCCACAGCGTCTCCCCTGCACCCAAAGGAACCACAGGCCCCAAGGAGGGGGGGGGGCGCAGGGATGGGTCGCAGCGCTACTGGGGGAGGGTGTGGACAAGGGGGGGGGCACTCAACTACCCTGACCGGGGACTCCTTTGCCCGCTTGCGGGGTGGTGTCACTGTTGGGCTCAGGGACAGAGCGGCCATGAAGGAATCTTTGCTGGATTCGTGGCTAGGAGAGCTGAGGGGAGCGGATTTGGAGGGAGTGGATTTTGCGGAATGTGGACTCCCACTCTGGCTGCGTGACTTACGATTGCCCCCCGACCCAGTGGGTGTGCCTACCTCACCCTGTGTGTGCGTGCCAGGAGGTGTGCGCTTGCCCTGCCCTGCTGGTGTGGTGCCTGTGTCTGGTGGGGTGCGTGCATGCTGACGTCTGGGTGTACGTGGGACAGGCATGGGAGTGGGAAGTGTGGATGGGGCAGGGGTAGGGGGTGGGACGTAGCGGTGCAGGAGACCCACTGCTGCAGTCAGTGTTGAGTCTATAGACCTCAGCAAGTTGCGTTGGTCAGACTGCGCGGCTGAAATGCCCTCCAAGTATGCCTCCATCTGGTTGAGCACTCGGCTGTGGCCATGGAGGACATTAAGCGTCGCAGTCTGACCAACCTGCAACTGCTGCAGGATGTCCACAGACTCGGCATTGGTCGCAACAGTGGAGACAGGGGCAGGGGGTGCGGTGCCTGGCAAGAAGGAGACACGTGGTGACCGAGCACGGCGGGAAGGGACACGAGCAAGTGGGAGGCCGGTGATCAGAATGGAGGGGCGGGTAGTGATGGAGTGCTGGTGTCAGCTGTGGGACCAGCCTCCGCCCCCTCGGAGTTCTCAGCCTCGGACCCGTCTGCGTCATAGTCGGTGGTGGTTTGACTGGACAGGTCCTCCGCTGCACTCCCGTCGGCCTCCGTGGCACTCGATGTGCCAGACAACTCTGCACTGCTGGCACTGGTGCTCGCTCCCTCCTCACGGTCCGTGCCAGTGTCTCCCTCGGTGTCCCCCGACGATGCTGTGGGCAAGGTGAAGAGACAGGAAATAATCAGACACCTGTATACATATGTCACATGAGTCAAATCCACATAGGTCACAGTGCATAGCCTGAAAAGCAACATGAGTAACATCTACAATACAAGGTACATATGTAGGCCCTGCAACACACAGTTGGTTGACCCACCATGCCACTGACCAACTATGGAGAGCATGACACATAAGCAAATAACATGATATGGATTTGGACAGAGGAGCCAGGCACTGGGGACAATCCAGCACAGCATCTGCAGCACACAGCATTGGCGTAAAAAGGGATGAGCAGGAACCATGTCTATTAACTGTAGGCACATGCTGCAAAGGTAATACTTAAAAACATGCCCAACATTAATGGGTCACTGCACCTTGAGTGTATGTCCAGACAAACATCACACACTGGCCAGACCTAGCAAGGAGACTTCAGGTCTAGACATGTAGGCCTTGCCCGCACCAACCACCCCCTACATGAGACAATTATTTTGAGACACAGGAAGCACTTACATCTCTTAGTCTGGAATAAAAACACATGGCCTGCAAGAAATCCTGATTGGACACAAAATACCCCTGGTGCGCCGGTACAAATACATCATCTACAAATGGCCATCATCAGATCATTTTACCAAGACACACAGGCACTGGCCCCCGTGAGTATGAACAAGGGACATTTGGTCAGCCTGTACAGTGGACACATGTAGCAGACTTTACGTAAATACAAATGGTGCCAGGGTACAATGGCACGGAGCACAACCTATGCTGTAGACACAGAGGTTGTCGACATTTTTGGATTACACACATGATACCTAGGAAAAGATGCCCCAGGGGACAGTAGTGGCCACATTACTCCATGGTCCTGAATGGTAATGACTGCAACACAAGCCACCATCCCTGCACTCTGCATATCTCACACTCATGCACATCATGTCACAGGCCACAAAATAGGACATGCATGCTGTAAAGCAATACACTTTTGAGACACACTCCTATGTCTGGACTCAGCATCAGTGACAACTGACATGGACCCCACAAGTACTGAACTGGACAGGGCACAGGCAAGGTCCCAAAACCTGTTACACACTACCCCCACACATGAAGCTGCAAGCATTGGGCACATCGATAAACTGGCAGCCTAGATAACCTTGTTCAAGTGTGACTACACACAGACCAGGGTACAAATGGCAAGGAGGGGAAGGGAGGAAGAACAGCACCGCTACACTTTGGGGACCAGGAACTGCACTGCACATGTAAACCCTGGCAGTGTATCCATGCAACTTTGCACTTATAAATGCTGGTGACACACAACAAACACACATGTACCTACCCCCTTCCTGCTGCTGCTTTTCCCGTAAGCGCCTGTCCATGTCAGGGAAGACGACCGCCAGCACACGCTTGTGGATGTGGGTCAGACGGCGGCGCCCATGGTTCTTTTGGCTCACAGGTGAGTCCCCCAGCAGGACCCGTGCGATCCTCCGCGTCCAGCACCGGATATCCTGCCAGCGTTTCCTCACCTGGCCTAGGCGCCGCTTCCGACCCTCCGTCTTCCTCACGGCACTGACGGCGTCCTTCCAGATCTGCTCCTTGGCACAGGTGCCTACCTGTGAGGATGAAAAAGTGAGACAACATCAATACACCTGCGACATGTCACAGAGACACACATTAGGACAATTTGGCTGGTTTTAACAGGGCATAGTATGCATCAAACTCATTACACCTGTGTCATAGGGACATTTTCCGCTGTGGAAGGCAAAATGCACTAGGTGGCATTGTAGAGTACACAGGTGGCATGAGGGGTATGACACAATCAATCATCCAGGCTCACACTGTGCATCACAAGCGACACCAGGATTATGTGCAGCACCTCAAAGCAGTCACATGCCACAGGCCACTGAGGCGCCCTCAGCAGAGTACACAGACACACACAGCCACAGGACAATCACCTGCCATTGCCGACTGCAGCTACACACCTCACTCTGCACATGTGCCACTAGACTGGTGGGTGTCACAGGTGTGGGGCTGGCCCATCACCGCAGACACACAGCACTGCTCCCTGCTCACATCAGATGGGCAGGGTATATCCATCCCTCATGCAGCTGGGGTGCTACACTGCACATATGCACTCACCCACATGACAGGGGACTTACACACACACACCAATGTCCAGGGGACAAACACATCATTTGTACACTCTCAGCACAGGTACACTAAACAAACACACATCTGTGGGTACTACCACCTGTCACACTGGGGGGACCACAGATTCACATAAGGACTGTAGTAACAACATTCCCAGGAGGATTAGACAGGCAGAATGTGTAATGCCACATGCAGTGATTGTCACAGTACACACAATGCAAGTGAGGAGAGCAGACCTGCACCACAGCATGCTCTGGCTGGGAGACATTAGGCATTCCCCCACCCGGGACCCACCCTACAGTACATTGCATGTGTGTTACACCTGGACACAATGGCAGAAGTCACAGTCACAAAAAAGGGGCACAGTCTTTGCTAGTGGACTCAGCACTCACCTGAACCCCTGGTCGACCATACAGCATGGTGTACTGCGGGAGGATCACATCCAGCAGGGCTTGGTTCTCCTCGTGGGTGAAAGGCTGGGCCCTCTCCACAGACCTGGACATGGTGCCAGAGGATTCACGCGCAGCAGCAGTGTTGTGGAATCAAAGGATGTGCAGGCAAGTGCTCTCTCATGGGACCTGGCTGCCTTATATCTGCCTTGCTGCCCTGTTTCATTCACAGGAGTACAGAGTGATTGGTCACTCACATTTGCATCCTATGTTTCCTCCTATCCCTTTAAACCTACCACAGTCAGTGGCTTTGCTTTTTTTTTATTGAGCATGATGTCAACTCAACCACCACTTTGCAACAAAGTAGATTCTTTCAAACCGACTTTAGCTGGCCACCTGATGAAAAAAATTCAAACTTTAAACTCGGTCTCCATGACAACCAGCATGCATGTAGGGCTTTATACTTGTCCCTCATGTGTCCCCTATGTAATTTTGACATTCACACACAGGTACGGTGAGTTCCAGGGCCCTAGGGCACCCCAAATGCATAGAAACGGCCCGTACATGCGTGTGTACGAGGCGTATCACTATGGGTACGCATACGTGAGCAAACCCATAGTGAAACGGCCCGTACACGCGTGTGTATGGGGCGTATCACTATGGGTACGCATACGCGAGCAAACCCATAGTGAAACGGCCCGTACACGCGTGTGTACGGGGCGTATCACTATGGGTACGCATACGCGAGCAAACCCATAGTGAAACGGCCCGTACACGCGTGTGTACGGGGCGTATCACTATGGGTACGCATACGCGAGCATCCCCATAGTGAAACGGCCCGTACACGCGGGTGTACGAGCCGTTTCACTGTGGGTTTGCTCGCGTATGCGTACGCGTACCCATAGTGATACGCCCCGTACACACGCGTGTACGCTCCGTATCACTATGGGTAGGCCTACGGCAGCACTCCCATAGTGATGGGGAACGTACACACGCCCTCAGAGCGCATGTACGGTGCATTTCACACCTGACAGTGGTGGCAGGCAGCACACAGAAAGGAATAGAGCTGACATACTTGTCCAAGGCTAGACATCAAGGCATTGTCTGTGCAGTACTACATGTGTCGGGCACAGGTGGGTCAGGCTGTGATGTGGCAACATACTCCTGAGGTGTGAAGCTAATTACAGTATGATGAGCTGTGTACACATGTCACATGTGATGGTGCCCCATGTGCCACACATCCCCCTCACTCCTTTGACATGTGTGCATGGAGTACTGACTTGGTGCGCCATGCGTCACTGGCATGGCACAGTCACCGACACCCGCAAATGTCCCCTGATGCCAGGTACACGGAATGTTACCCCTGACAAGTGAATGCCCGCGTTGCACGCTGTAGCTATGTCATGTGTGTTTGATGTGTTCCCATAGGTTTGCTGTAGGTTTTTGGTCAAATGCATCTGCTGTAGCTGCAACCAACATGTGTCTGTGTGTAGATGGGCATGGCACACTGTTACGCACACCAGCACACATGTGTGATCCGATGTTAGGTGTGTATGTATGCATCGACACAGAGTTCCAAAACAAGGACATATCTGCATACTCTCAATGTATGTGTGATCAGTCTTGACATGTAATCCTTCATGGCAATGTGTGTGGTTTGTCCTTATTCTATGACATTTGACCTGTGCCTCTAGTGTTCCGCAACCTGTCTGTGCAATAAACATCCTTCTACTGCACATATTTGGATGTCTGTAACTCCCGTCATGTGTCTGCCTGCTCACTTACACTGGCCCACAGCTAGTTTCATGGCATGGCATATTGAGGTTGAGAATCAACTTTTGTAGCTGGCTCTTGGTAGGAGTGTCACATGCCTGGCATACGTGTCCAGGGCATATTGCACAGAACTGACTCTGTATGTGGCATATGTGTATTGCCAGTTGAGCATGTGCTCTGTACATTGACATTGGTGGTGTACTGTACTCACTCTTCGTTGTCCCTTCTAATTCACTGCAGGGCTCCGCCTCTCCTTCGACCAATTCCGGACTTGGCTGACATGCGGGAAAATGACTGTATACGCCGCTACCGCTTCCCCCAATGCTTGATTGAGGACCTGATGACACGGCTGGCACCACACCTCCAACCGCTACACAGGTATCTTGGTGCACTGACACCCAAGATGAAGGTGATGGCAGCCTTACATTTCTTGGCCACGGGTACCTTTGAACATACCATTGCCCATGTGGGTGGCATGTCCCAAACCATGTTCAGCCGTGTGCTGCATGATTTTTTAGAGGTCATGTTGGTTCACCTGGATGAGTTCATTAAATTCCCAACTCCTGAGCAGTTGACAGGTGTCAAGCGTGAGTTCTATGCCCTGGGAGGGATGCCCCATGTCATTGGGTCCATAGATGGAACACATGTGGCTTTGGTACCACCACAGGCACAGGAGGTAGCCTTCCGTAACCGCAAGCATTACCACTCCATTAATGCCCTTGCGGTGTGTCTTGCCAACATGCTGATTTCACATGTCTGTGCTCGTTTTCCAGGATCAGCACATGATGCGTACATCATGAGGCGTAGCAGGGTGCCTGAAATGATGCTGCAGCTGCGCAACGAACGAGCATGTATTGTTGGTGGGGATACTCTGGCAGTCCTGTATTTAACGTCATCTTCCTGTCTTACTGCTCCTCCAGACCCACTCTTGTCCATGATGTTTCCATGTAGGGGACGCTGGCTATCCCAACATGCCATGGCTGATCACGCCTCTCCGCAACCCCAGCACGGCTGCCGATCACCGCTACAACAACGCCCATGGGTGGACCAGGCGAGTGATAGAGAGGACGTTTGGCCTCCCGAAGAGCCGATTCCGTTGCCTCCACAAGACCGGTGGCGCACTCCCATATGCACCGGTGATGGTCTGCAAGATATTCCTCGTGTGCTGCATGCTGCACAACATGGCAGTGGAGAAAGATGTGCCACTCATCCTGGATCCAGATGAGCAGGACCATCCACCCATGGAGGATGAAGGGCTTGGCCACGAGGCAAGTGATGTGGAGGAGGAGCAGGCGGTAGAGGACATGCGGAGTCGGCTCATACGCGACTTCTTTGCTTAATGGTGAGTTCCAGTGTCTGAGTGTGCACGCATTGGGCTGTGTGTGGCAAGTGTTGCAATGTGTGTGTCCATCTGCATGTCTTCCAAGTGAGTCAGAGGTGTTCTTGGATGTGTCACTCGAGTGATGGTGCAATCGAAGAATGTTTTTCCTGAGTCATCATTGTCACTTAGCATGTTGACAACCTAATACGTGTCGAGTACATGCACATGCATGCGGATGTGCTTCTTTTGGCTGACTTCTGGTGTCTCTCCCATCCACAGGTACTTGCGCATGCTGTCTGCTGGTGGCATTGTTGTGCTCCTGCTATTCCTCATGAACACAGCAACATGTGCAGATTCAGCATTACATGCACAGACAAGTTCGCAAATCTCCTTCGGGTAAGGGATGCAGCACGGCTTTTTGGGAGTGGTATTTGTTTTGAATGTGTGTGCACTGCTCCTGTTCATGTTTGGATACTTTACATACATGTAGATTCACCATGGGGCACATGACCTGGAGCAGAATTCACCTGAATTGATGGTCAGACTTGGTGACAGTCATCTGTAATGGGATTGTGATGGAGCCATCAATGTGTGTAACACTGGCCTCGGAAACATACGGGTTGCACCGGGTTGACATGGTGTGTGAATTCCCCATTAGGGGCTCAATGGTGTATAGCAGGCTCTCCGTGAGCAGCAGGGGCTGTTTAGCTGTAACCCGTCACTTGTGTGCCAGTGCCAGGGATTTCCAGCATCTGTGGTGGTGAGGAGGGTGCCAGTGTTGGTCCCACGTGTTCATCCACATGACCTGTGATTGTGTTGACAGAGTTGCATTAGCATTCCGACACACATGAGTAATAAAGGTGTCCCTCTGCCTCCAAGGTGCCTCATCTCTGTCAATGGTGGTCTGTTGCCACTGTGCATGCGGCATGTCTGGCATTGTTGTCAGGGATGGTGCATATGAGTCTATGTGTAGAGTAGCAAGATGCAAGCTGTTTGTCAGGGATTAGGTTCTGTATTGTGCATGATGTCCATGGCTGTGTAGGTATTGTGGCATGCCAGTCTCAACGGCGGCCACTGTGCTGCATGTGAATCCATTGTGTGTGTGTGTGCCATGTTTAACCAGACATTCCTTCCTTGACATACACCTTTTGCATAGTTCCTTCCTGAGATCCTTGTCTTTGTGTGCTACTTGTGGCATTGTTTCCTTGACATGGCGCATGCTGCTGCAGGCCCTGCAGCAAGGGCACCCAGTGTCCACGCAAACGAGCTGGTGTTCATCATGGATTGCTTGCTGACATGTGCTATGCTGATCAGCAGCATCTGTGCCTCATGCGGCAGCACACTCTTCATTATGCACAAGATCCCCAGTTCCATCCACCTCAAGGCAAGAGGGAGACCATCCCCCAGGTCAACTACGACATCCGTGTCTAATCCTACCCTGCACTCTACGGACATGTGCGTTAGAAATCCCATGATACTTGTCCACATCCAGGGTGCATCTGCACAGCTCTGCTACTACATCCCGCGACCAGGCCACATCAACGTCAAACAGAGATGGGGGGAGTGGGTCACTGCCAGCTGCAGGATGACCTTCTCAATCCACGCACACACTCAGGATGCAGCCCATAAGCACAACACAACCTTGTGGCACTGTGATCCAACACCCAATTGTGCCATCTCCATGCATCCAACCTTGGCTGGCCCACCATTCTCCACATCCACCTGACTCAAGCATGCAGGACCTGGTTCTGCCACGTGTCTACACATACCTGGGACTCCCACCCCAGGACACTCCACATGATCCCTGACCTCTGCGCATGACTGTTGCTCTTCTAAATAGGTCTGTAGGCACAGTTGTGCGGGCACCCCCTCAGCTGGTTGGGCCCATCACGGGTGAGTATGGTGCTCCATGTCTGTCTTGGATGGTACATTGTGACCCATGTGTCTCCTGTGCCAGACTCAGACCCCAGGGTATGGATGTTTGGAGTTACTTCAGAAATCAGGCATGGTTTGACTTTACAACACACACATGTAGTGGAATAATGCAAAATGACGGCATCATCTTGTGATTGTGATGAATTTAATTAGTGCTGGGGTACGTGTTTGGGGGGGTGACAAGAGGTGCTTGGCGGGAGTGTAGAATCCAAAGTTCACAGAAGGAGTTGGTGTCCTTGCCATTGAAAGTCATCAGAGTCTGTGCCACAGTCTTTGTCAACATTGGTCAGACAGTGACCAGCAAGGCCATGTGGCAGAGAATGTCCTTTGGTGCTGTGCTGCTGTTGGGCCAGAGGGCCAGGTGCCAGGCCAGGTGACCTGGGAGATGGTGATGTTCCGCTGACTCTCACGGTCTTTTTCGTGGACGACCCACCTTCCTGCGGGGACCCTCAGAGGCAGGCCTTGACGATGTAAGGGACGCTCCGTCAGATGACTCCTCCTCCTCCTCCCTCCCTGTTTCTGGTGCTGCTCTACGCCTGGTGGCACAGGGAGGGTTTGCCAGACTTTGGGCGATCTGACGGAGGGATTGGCTCACGTCCCTGTGCACCGCCAGGAGCTCTTCCAGTCTTGCCTCCATCCTGGCATGATGCTCCACCTGCAGGGTCTTCATCTCATTGAGGGTCCCCACTACCTGGGCGATGCCTCTGGAGTCACGCCGGTATGCGTCCAGGATGTTTCTGACGTGTCCCATAGCCGGGTCCTGAGCCAACTGGGCAGGTTCGCGCCTCCGCCGTCCTCCACTCCCACCACCCCTGCCCACTTGCGCCTGGCCTGCCGTTGTGGGCACATCGGGTCTCCGGGACCCCTGAGGGATGGCATTTGTGGTGTCACCTGCCTCCTCCTGGGAGCCCGGAGAACCTTGTCCCTCCTGGACAGACTGGCTGTGTTGTTGTGTGCGGGGAGGGCTCCTGGGTGTCTCCTGGGATGTGGCAGGAATGGGGGTGGTGGTTGGCACAGTTGTACCTGCCGCAGGTGCTGCAGGTGGTTGGACACCAGAGGGGCCAGGTTGGTCTGGTTCGTCCACGGAGTGGTGAGAGACGTCGCTGCTGGTGGGGTCCTCTTCACGAAGAGCCTGGTCCTGTGAGTCTTCCCCCCCAGTGTTGGGGGGAGATCGATGACGTTGACCTGTGTGTGAGAGAGACAGTGTTAATTGTGTTACATGCGACATCCATCTTTCATTCTTTTTTGATTTGGCACAGTTCCTCTGGGTGGTTTGATTTGGCTAGCATTCCTCACACAGTGCACTTGTGCATGGGTATGTCCCTTGGCCACAGCTTTCGACACTGTACCTATGTGTGACACAATCTTAGTTGATGCATATTTTGGGAACACAGTCGGCAGTGTAGTGAGCGGGCGTAGAAAGCCATGCAGAGCCGCCTTACGTGTTGCACTGTACGTGGCCAAATGTTGTTTTTTCCATGCTATTTGAGAATGCAGATAGGTAATTTGCCAATTTGTTACAGGGTTCTGTCGAACACAGTGGGTAGGTATACTGGGTGTAAGGTTCTGTTTGGGCCTGCAGCACGGATGTACTCGTGCACAGATTGATACATGGCCTAGTGTTTATCAAAGGTTGAAGGGGGGGTTAAGGCACTGGCAAACCTTGTCTACATGCACACAGTCCACCTGCTGACGAGCGGACATGGCCACACCACCCAAGGGTGATTTGGGCTCCCTCTGTCTCCCTTTCTCCCTCCCTCTGTCAGCCTCCTCCCTCTGTCCGTCTCCCTTTCTCCCTCCCTCTGTCAGCCTCCTCCCTCTGTCCGTCTCCCTTTCTCCCTCCCTCTGTCAGCCTCCTCCCTCTGTCCGTCTCCCTCTATCTCCCTTTCTCCCTCCCTCTATCAGCCTCCTCCCTCTGTCCGTCTCCCTTTCTCCCTCCCTCTGTCAGCCTCCTCCCTCTGTCCGTCTCCCTTTCTCCCTCCCTCTGTCAGCCTCCTCCCTCTGTCCGTCTCCCTCTATCTCCCTTTCTCCCTCCCTCTATCAACCTCCTCCCTCTGTCCGTTTCCCTTTCTCCCTCCCTCTGTCAGCCTCCTCCCTCTGTCCGTCTCCCTTTCTCCCTCCCTCTGTCAGCCCCTCCCTCTGTCCGTCTCCCTCTATCTCCCTTTCTCCCTCCCTCTATCAGCCTCCTCCCTCTGTCCGTCTCCCTTTCTCCCTCCCTCTGTCAGCCTCCTCCCTCTGTCCATCTCCATCTATCTCCCTTTCTCCCCCCCTCTATCAGCCTCCTCCCTCTGTCCGTCTCCCTTTCTCCCTCCCTCTGTCAGCCTCCTCCCTCTGTCCGTCTCCCTTTCTCCCTCCCTCTGTCAGCCTCCTCCCTCTGTCCGTCTCCCTCTATCTCCCTTTCTCCCTCCCTCTATCAGCCTCCTCCCTCTGTCCTTCTCCCTTTCTCCCTCCTTCTGTCAGCCTCCTCCCTCTGTCCGTCTCCATCTATCTCCCTTTCTCCCTCCCTCTATCAGCCTCCTCCCTCTGTCCGTCTCCCTTTCTCCCTCCCTCTGTCAGCCTCCTCCCTCTGTCCGTCTCCCTTTCTCCCTCCCTCTGTCAGCCTCCTCCCTCTGTCCATCTCCCTTTCTCCCTCCCTCTGTCAGCCTTCTCCCTCTGTCTGTCTCCCTCTATCTCCCTTTCTCCCTCCCTCTATCAGCCTCCTCCCTGTGTCCGTCTCCCTTTCTCCCTCCCTCTGTCAGCCTCCTCCCTCTGTCCGTCTCCCTCTATCTCCCTTTCTCCCTCCCTCTATCAGCCTCCTCCCTCTGTCCGTCTCCCTTTCTACCTCCCTCTGTCAGCCTCCTCCCTCTGTCCGTCTCCCTTTCTCCCTCCCTCTGTCAGCCTCCTCCCTCTGTCCGTTTCCCTTTCTCCCTCCGTCTGTCAGCCTCCTCCCTCTGTCCGTCTCCCTCTATCTCCCTTTCTCCCTCGCTCTATCAGCCTCCTCCCTCTGTCCGTCTCCCTTTCTCCCTCCCTCTGTCAGCCTCCTCCCTCCCTCTGTCTGTCTCCCTGTGTCCACCTCTGTCTCTGTCCCTCTCTGTGCCCCTCTCCCTCCCTCTGTGTGTCACCCTCTGTCACCTCAGCACAGCTTCCTGGGCACACACAGTTTGCAGGTATTGCAAAGGCCATTGGCTTGTTCATGTGGGTTTGTTTCTTCTCTGCCGGCACCCATTGGGCGGAGTGTCTGAGTCTGCGCTGCTGCTGTGGCGGTGTCTGCTGACACTCTTTCAGTGTGCTGAGTCTTCATTGGCTGCTGTTATGTGCAAATTGTGCCTTCATACCCATGTCGTCCTGCAACGCGGCCACCATTAGCAGGCAAAACAGTACTGTGTGGGGACACACTGTTTGTATGGCTGTGCCCTAGGCCATATGGGCTGAGGGCATTGTTGTGTGCTTCAGAGTTGCTCTATGTTAGTTTTGAGGCCCACCCTCCCGGCATCAGGGACATCCTGTCTTGTGTTGGTGTTTTGTGTGGCCTGTGACTTGGCATGGCCTTGCTTGGGGCATGGGGCATGGAGGCGCTAGTGGCATGTGTGTGTTTTTGGAGTGTGGTTGTGTCCGGTGCTGCCTTTGGGGGGGTTCCGTGCATGCTTGGTATTTGGGTTGTATATGGTGTTCCCCCCATGTGAGGTGAGTTGTTTGTGTACTCACCAGGCTCTCGGACTCCTTCTAGTCCGTCTACTCCCACCAGCGGCAGCGTGGCCATCACCTTCTCCTCCCAGGGATGGTACTGTACCGCTCTGCGGGGCGGCCCTCCTCCAGTGATGTTGGCCTGGTTGTGCTCGTCCGTCATTTTGCGTCGGACCGTCCTCCGCAGATCGTACCACCTGGGTTGGCACTCATGCCTGGTCCTTCTGGTGGCCCCGACAGCATTCACGGAATTGACTATCCTCTCCCACCTGGCAGTTTTTTCTGATATGCTGGTCCGTCTGACCAATGTTCCAAAGAGCTGTGGCTCGACTCTGATGATTTCGTCGACAAGGGACTCCAGCTTGTCCTTTGTGAACTTTGGATTCTTGTTGGTGGGCATGGTGTGGGGTGTGGGTGTGGATGGTTGCGGGGGTGGGGGTGTGGATGGGTGTGGGTGTGGATGGTTGTGGGTGTGCAGGTGTGTGTGTGTGAATGTGATGAGGGTGTGTTTGTGATGGTGGTTGTGTGAAGGAGTGCAAGTGTAAGGTGTATTGAAGGTTGAAGTATGGTGCAGTGCGTTGTCTCTGGGGTCTGGCAGCAGTGGATCTGTTGCAAAGGATCATGGTTTGTGTGTGTTGGGCCTTTTTATTGGTCCATTTGTGGGTGTGGCTGTGTTTGAACTTTGGGTGGGTGTGTTATAAGGAGTGGTAGTGGTTTGGGCCTCTGTTTATCTGTTTGTCAGTTGCAGGTCAGTGTATAATATGCATTTGGCCTTGTTGGATATGTTTTGTGGTCTTGTGTGCCTCGAATTGACTCTCCTTGTGTTTTGTTGGTTTGTCCTGGTTCAATGGGAGTGTTTTTAGCGTCTGTACGGTGCGTACATGGGCCATGTTGTTGTACAGTGCTGTCCTTTGCTATGGCTTAGTACGACTTGTACATGGCCGATGTTGGGTGAGGGTGCTGGTGTGTGGGCCTGGGGTAGGGTGCGTACGAACACGGGCAGGGTGTTGGTCCGCACCGTCCATCTGTGGTGGTGTTTCGCACCGTACATACAGGGGGGGCTGGGTGTAGGGTCCGTACATACACGGGTGGGGTGGGGGTACGGTCCGTACATACACGGGTGGGGTGGGGGTACGGTCCGTACATACACTGGTGGGGTGGGGGTACGGTCCGTACATGCACTGGTGGGGTGGGGGTACGCGCCGTACATACACGTGTGGGGGTTCGGCACGTACATGCACTGGTGGGGTGTTGGTACGCGCCGTACATACACGGGTGGGGGTTTGGCGCGTACATGAACTGGTGGGGTGGGGCTACGGTCCGTACATACACGGGTGGGGGTTTGGCGCGTACATGCACTGGTGGGGTGTTGGTATGCACCGTACATACACGGGTGGGGGTTCGGCGCGTACATGCACTGGTGGGGTGGGGGTACGGTCCGTACATACACGGGTGGGGTGGGGGTACGGTCCGTACATACACTGGTGGGGTGGGGGTACGGTCCGTAAATACACTGTTGGGGTGTTGGTACGCGCTGTACATACACGGGTGGGGGTTCGGCGCGTATATGCACTGGTGGGGTGGGGGTACGGTCCGTACATACACGGGTGGGGGTTCGGCGCATACATGCACTGGTGGGGTGGGGGTACGGTCCGTACATACACAGGTGGGGTGGGGTGGGGTGGGGGTACGGTCCCTACATACACGGGTGGGGTGGGGGTACGGTCCTTACATACACTGGTGGGGTGTTGGTACGTGCCGTACATACACGGGTGGGGGTTCAGCGCGTACATGCACTGGTGGGGTAGGGGTACGGTCCGTACATACATGGGTCGGGAGGGGTGGGGGTTCGGCACGTACATGCACTGGTGGGGTGTTGGTACGCGCCGTACATACACGGGTGGGGTGGGGGTACGGTCCGTACATACACGGGTGGGGGTACGGTCCGTGACATACACGGGTGGGGGTTCGGCGCGTACATCCGTGGCCGGGGGGCGTTTAGCGCGTACATGCGGGGTCTGTGGTGGGGTGTTCGGCGCGTGTGCGGGCACGTGTCCCCATGCTTGCTATGGGAGTTCGGTCCGTACGGTGTTATTTCCAAACAGTTGTGAAATCGAAAGGACGGGAGTGATCGTACTTGCGCGGTCGGACTTCATTTTTCCGATTCGTAGGGTAAATCGTCCGGGGATGTGTCGGACACATTTTCTGACCCGAGGACGTGTGGGGAAATTTTCCCAATGCGAATCGTATGGACTTTTTCCCATACGAATCGTACTTGGCAGTTTGTACGCTACTTGTACGATTCGTACGGTAAAAATACCGGATACGATTCGTACGGGGAAATTTTTTCCAGGATCGGAATCGGCACCATTGGGTCCATTCTCAGCCAGATGATTCACTAGGCCTTTTATATCAGTTTTGTAAGCCTCTTGAGTATTCAATGCAATCAGTAAGTCGTCAATATATTGAACAAGGACAGAATTGCATAACCAAGGACTTTAGCTTCTTTTTCAATATGTGGTTGACTATGGAAGGACTCTCCGTATACCCTTATGGGAAATGGCACCATGTTAAAACATGATTCCCCAGCAGGAAAGTGAACAAAAATTGGCTTTCCTCATGGAGGAGAACGGAAAAAAAGGCAAGGCAAAGATCAATGACAGTGAACCATTAAGCTTCACATGGAATCTGAAAAAAGATCACAGATGGATTCGGTACCACAGGACAAGGAACTACTATGTTAATAACCTTTCGAAGATCCTGCACAATGCAGTACTTGTCGCTCGGCTTCTGTAAGCCCAAAATGGGCAAGTTACATGGATTCCTCAGGATCTCCTTTAAAATGCCTTGTTCAATCATTGTTTCAATCACAGATGTAATTCCAGCAACTGTTTTGGGCGTTAGATTATACTGCGGTGTTCTCGAATATTCTGCATTTTGGTTAACTTGGATAAGGACTGGCTCAACCCTGCAAATGAGTCAGATGTCTTTTCCAGACCAATCCCAAACTAGGGGGTATATGTACAAGAATTGCTACTAACTGAAGCTAACTTTAGTTAGCAGCAATTTTCTTGCTGCCGCGTACCGCTGAAAACTATCGCCATGGTACCGACATATTTACAATACGTCGCTACATGGCGATAGTTTCTCATCGTGGCGGGAATTGTCCATGTTAAGACCTTCGTCACGCCGATAAAAATCTTGCTACCAACGTGAAAAAAGTGACGGCCGGCCAGTCTGTGGTCAGAAAATGCACGCTTAAGAAAAATAAACCACAAAAAGCCTGTGAAGTACCCAAAGCATACTTTTTTTTTAAAAAAGCCCAAAATAAACATGGAGGAAGCTGGACCCAGTGATGCAGGAGAGAATAACCACCCTAACCCCTCAAACATCCAGGACGATCAGCCAGAGACCCAGGGAAAGAGAAAGAGGAAAACCAGGTTCAGCCAGCAGGAACATGAGATCCTGTTTGCGGAGGTGACAAACAACACCAGCTTTTTGTCAGCTCCACAGTGTCATTGGGGACCAAAAATGCAATATGGCAGTCCCCATAGCCAAGGTGAAAGCTGTAGCAGAGGTCAAGAGGATAGTGACCAACTGCAAGAAGCGCAGCATGATGCTAAGCGCAAGACCAAGCAGAAACTGTCCAGCAATTGCTAGGCAGCACTGCAGACCGGAGGTAGGAGTCCAGCGGCGCAGGAGGGGCTGGATGTCTTGGAGGAACAGGTGTCCGCGTCATCTGCGAGGAGTTGGTAGTTGGAGTCCAGGGACAGGATAATGCTGAACTTGAGCAGCTACATCAGCAACATGGTAAGTAACAACTAGGGACTGGGGAGAGTGGGGATGGGCACCAATGTTCTTATGTCCAGCTAAATATCCCTCAGTTCACACCAACACTGTCTGCAGGTCTATTTCCTGACACATTGGTCCCTGGGGGTATAGACATGTCACCTTAGTTGTTGAATACATATAAAGACACATAATGGTGCTGTCACTGACCCAGAAATATTCCCAAAAATATTTTCTAATATAGAACCAAAATAATATACTTTAGTGTACAAAATAAGGGCAACATGAACAAGCAAAGGTGCATATTGACTGGAGAGGTTGCAGAGTGTCGCATTGTCCTCCTAGGCTCAACACCATGCTCAGCCAAATTGTCAACACAGAGCTGCATCTCATTGACAACAATGTGATGCAGCCCCGTGAACCTCCCAGCTCGGGGGCATGTCTGCAGGCCAACACCAATGCCGGCACACATGCACCAGGACCTTGAGGACCCACTTCTAACATTTCAACGTCGTGCAGTAGAGGTCCAGCAGGAGATGGCTGGTCAGGTGCGGGTGGGGTTTGACAGCCTGGCGGCAAAACTAGATGGGGTCCGTGGGTGTTCAGTCCCATTAGGGACCACCTAGAGTCCATCACAGGCACCCACAGTCTGCTCCATGCTCTCCAGAATTCCATGGCTGACATTGCTGGAGTACTTACTCAATGACAACAACAATTGTCCGTTCAAAATGGCTCCAGCGCTGTCACCAAGGAGTTGTATAAAATGAGAAAGATCATCGAGAACATGGAGAGGATGCAGGCCTCACACTTGGCAGCCATGGCTGCATACCACAGAGACGTTGCTGGGGTCTTCCAAGCCCTGCAGCTTATCATCACTGCAGTGAGGCCTCATCATTTTGTACAGATGAATGCTGCTGCTCCTTCCACATCCACCTCTGACCCACCTGATGTGTCACAGCCTCAAAGTGCTCCAGCCAATATACCATCACGTGCACTGGAAGAATATGACACAATAGAGGAGGAAGATGTAGATGAATCCCCATTCCTGTGGAAAAAGTCAGCGGTAAGATTCATCTGGGCCAAATGGACAGTTTCTGCTTGAATATGTGCTTACCATCATGCATCGGCACAACAGCTTACACTGTCCTATGAATGACTCTGCTACACTCACCTTGGTCTTCAATAAGGACTGTCAATTTTGGCATTGTTCCCAATGACATTGCAATTTGCCTGCTGACTGAACTCTGCCTCCTCCTCAACATGTCTCTGGACATGTTACCCCCAAAGGACTCTGTCTGGCCCTCCACTGGGCATCTATACAATGTGGGGGTTGTTTGACAAAGTTCTGGGCCAGTCTTCTACCAATGTAAATGCACAAGTCTGTAGGAAGCTGGCTCTGTATATACTATACCAAAGTGATGTATAGTGTGCATAGAGGCCAGTGGAACCCCAAAGGTAGGCAGAGATAAAAGTAGATAGCACCTTACTCTCTATTTATGGTAGTGTGCTTGAGCAGTAAGGCTGTATCTGTATCGGAGGACAGTGTAAAGCATTTGTTGTACACACTCAGTCTGCAAATTAATTCACACACACAGACTGAACTTCAGACCAATTGTTTTTGTATAAAAATATTAATTTAGTTATTTTATTTCCTAGAACCAAGCAAGCCTGGCACAGGTAAGTGATAAATACTTTGCAGTAAATATACAGTTGTAACACAGTTTTGATTGTAATCGCAAATGTACTTTGATTTGATTACAGTAGTGTTACTGATAAGACAATGCCTTTCAGAATACAGTACAAATACTTTGTATAGGATTTTTTGTAAAATTATAGGTGTTACTTTTGAGATTACTTTCCTTACACAGTGTAGTGTACCTGGATACTACACTGGGACATTTCCTGTAAATAGGTAAGTAAAATCATTTTTGTTAGTACAATTTTAAAGAACAGGTTTTCTAGCTCCACACTTAAAAACTTTTCATAGAAAAACAGTCAATGTTATCCTATGGAGGGAAATAGTGTTATCGGTTTAAAGTTAAGTACTTTGTTGTGGGAGTTGGTGTTCTGGGGTTAGACTTGGGGGTCCCCCAGGGCCAAGGATGCACTCTTGTTACACCCTCAATGGGGAGTCTCCAGTTTGCAAAAGCACTGCAGACTCAGGGACGAAGGTCTTCTGGGTGCAACCACCTCTTGGAGAGATAAGTTGGGATGCTGGGGGTTGGCTAGGCCTCATCGGTTGGGCCACCCAAGGCTGTGGGGCATCGGCTGCAGGGGTGCCTTTTAGGGTTGGATCTTCTTACCTGCTCATGGTCTCGGTTGGGGGGCCTTCCGGTTTGAGAGTGCAGGCGTTGGATGGAGGCTTGAGGCAGGTCAGGGATCACAGGATCTTGGGTCAGGATCACCGGGGAAACCTCCTTGTGGTGTTTGCCCACTCGAGCTCGGGCTGTGGACGGCAGGTGCAGCGAAATGCGGATTTGCGTTTTCCGGCCGGGGCCATAGGTTGTTGATGAACAAATCCGGTGTTCAACAGGGTTTTCAAGGTTGCTGGCTGCAGGACACACCGGTATTTTGCAGGAGCAGGTTCGAGGTGGAGACAGGCCGGTAGGGCTGGGCCAAGTCAGTGGGCGTCTTCCTCTTGTTAGCTTCGGCACGGCTGTTCAGTCCTTCTTTTTCTTTTCTTGTTTCTTCTTGTCTGAGTTCTTGGTTCATGGCTGCCCCCTAAATACTGTATTAGTCTTGAGGTCAGTAGCCAATGGGCTACTGGCCTTAGGGTGACTACACCCTTGGTGTGCTCACCCCACGTGGAGGGTGAGCACAATCCCTAATCCTGATTGGGGAGTGCATGCCATCTGCAAGATGGTGGGCACTGAGGAGTGGGCTTCACCTCACCTCCCCCTCCTGAGGTGTGGGGTTGGCAGAGGTGGGCACACCTCCTGGGCTGGCTAATTTTTCCCAACTGTCTTCCCGAAAAGGAGGGGAGACAGGAAGGGGGCCTACTCCTGATACCAGAAGAGGCTGGGGGTGGCATTACAAAGGCTGCAAGGCTTTTGAAGCTTCCCTGCAACAGATGGCTCTTCCTGGCCTGGCGTAGGTAGGAACACCTCCGCCCAGGAAAGGTTTTGTTTCTGGGCCCAGGGAGCGAAGGCTCCCACACGAGGGGTCCCGAAACATCTCTTGTTGTGGCGGGATGGTGTGTATCACTCAGGGAACCCACCAGAGGCTGGTTGTTTTTCAGGGGGCATCTCTAAGAGTGCATTTTTCATTAAATTGCACACTGGCAACAGTGTGGGTTTAATGTACTGAGAAGTTCGACACCAAACTTTTCAGTTTTCAGTGTAGCCTTTATGGTGGTGTGGCACAAAGTGGATTGCAAAGCAGGAAAAAATACACAACACAAGGGGCAAGAATACAAGGCCCAAGATAGAGGCACAATACAGGCAGAATACGGGCTCACAAACGCTGGGGCACTATACCTAGTTAGACCTTGGAGCGGACTCGAACCCAGCTAGTCTGGGCTGCGTCACGATTGCAGTAACGGCACACCAGTGAAGCTGCAGGGGGAAGGAGCAGGTCCCTGACCAGGAGGTCAGAGGTCTAAGAAGGGACCTAGACACTGTAGGGGTACAGGGCTCATGCAGCTGTACCCTCACCACTGGTCTAGTACACCCAGCTAGAGGGGTGGCTGATCTATGCCAGGGCAGTGGGTTGTAGGCATGGCACACAGGGATGTGTGCCATGTCGACTCTTCACTTTGTTCTGCACCACAACACGCAGCCTGCAAAGGCAGTGTGTGAGTGTAAAGGTACAGGGCCTCTTGGGGTGGCACAATAGGTGTTGCAGCCCTTAGTGGCCTTCCCTGGTCACAGTGCCCTTGGTAATTGGGGTACCATATACCAGGGGCTGACCTGTGGCCAGGGTGCAAATTGAGGTTGGTACAGTTTTGGGGAAAGAACAAAGGCCCTGGGAACCTGATTGACAGGGACCAAGGGCACATCAAGTCAAAGTGCATCAGTAGTTATGGCAAAACGTGGAGGGGTTACTGCAACAGAAACCCAACTTCTCACAAAGTCACGCAGATGTGTGTTGCCTATGACCATTCAAGAATAGACGTGTTAAAAAATTTATGATCAGTGAATCCATCAAAACATGCTTAGAGGGAGATTTGATAAATGGTCATGTTGAGTCTGTTTCCTAGTAGGCAGTGAGATGACCGGGTAAGTGTGAACTAGCCGTGCCCTCATAGCTCAAATACAACATTCTTGCAAGAATTCAACATTGCCCTACACACATGATGGGGATAGGCACTTGCTGCAATATGTTCAAGTCAGTGTCATGCCACAAGAAGTGTCTTCAACTAGCATTGCTAACAAGTCTTACTTGGCAATTCTACTCATATTCAACAGTGTGGAAAAAGCTTGTTGTGATGGGTGTCATGGCATGTCACATTTCAAGATAGAGTACACCCCATATTGACAAAGATGATGAAGCGTAATGGCACATATTTACAAGCCTCCATTGGAACCACAATGTCACTTTTAGTGACGTTGAGTTGGCAGTAGGGCCTTCTCCTAAAGTACAAGACATCATTCAGACACTTAAAGTGGCTTAACAATGACTTGTAAATAAGGAACCCTCTCATGCTGTGCTCACTGTGAAAGGGGAGGGCAACGTTTCTTACGGTGTGTAGTGCACTGCAAATAGCTTAGATTCAGATTCTGTATCACAATTTAAAGGTTGGCATCACTAGGAGGCACCAAAAGTAACACCTGCAAAAAGTGGATATAAACACCGGCACTACAGGGAGAAATGCTTCATTTCCCCTCGTGCTTGCTGTTTAATTGTCTTCTGCCTTTTGCAGCGCACATTGGAGCAGCAATCTGACAAAATTGTGTATGTGCAGGAAGGTGATCCTTCCTGCACATTAACATCCAATTTCACAAATTCAGACACCCTTGTACAACGTAGCAAGGGTGCCTGCGTTTGTGCTTAGCAGCTGGACTCTGCGCCCGGCTCATGTGAAATGCAGGGGGGTGGAGCATTCTTGGGAACACGGAGCATACATTCATTTTCACGCTGAATAAGCGTTGCAATTTCAATGTTTGCTTAAGCCTATGTTTCTCTATTGTGTTGTAAATGTGCAACAATGTGGTGTACAAATCTGTGAGTTACACATAAGATGATAAACATTTCAACAGAGTATCTCTCTCCAAGGGAATGACTCATAATTGCCACACAAAACAACTGTATCCTGACACTATCCGTTCACTAAAATATCATCTCATGACCACACGTACACATTCCAATGAGTGTTGTGTGATTGAATAAGTTGTAAAAAATGTCAAAAGCACCACTCCATCAAATCACTTCTGACATAAGTGCAACCACAATTCAAAAACAGTAACCATTTATTGAAATACTACAAAGTTACTTACCCTAAACCAACACTAATCACTACAACTAACCTAATCTGAACTAACTGGTACTAACTAAATGTTACTCTAAACTATCTACCTTAACTAATACTAAACACGCACCAACATATCTGAGACATCAACCCCCCCCTTAAAGCACATCATCAGACAGTACAAATAAATATTAGCTAGACATGAACTAACTACACATATATCCTACACAAATATATATTTTTTTGTTTTTTATCCAACAAAAATACATCAACCCCCCACCCAAAGGAAAAGGAAACTTAGCCCAGAACACTACATTAAGAGAATAAAAAATCTAAAAAGTTAACTAATAATGACACTACAACCACACTACCGAACACTTAAAAACCTACACTAATAAAAAATATTTTGTACAATAACCATCAGGGTACTGTCGAAAAGGGGGAAGGCTCACAACCTGGCCTGCTCAATATGGGAGCCCCAGGGCACCCTTGATGTCCTGGAGGTGGGTGCTTATGTCTGACACATCCCTTTCAATTTGTGCCAGTCGCACATTCATGTCCATCATGCACCGACGGTCCCTGTTGGTGAACCCTACAGCATGCGTCCGTGCTGCAGAGGGCAGTGTGGCAGTCCCTTATATGTGTGGACGTAAGGGGTCACCTGTTTATGTGCCTGATCCAGTTGCAGCATGTTTGCTGTGTGGTGTCTGAGCTTGAGTGGCAGATCGGTGTGCATGTCTGGACCCATGCCTGACGTTAGAAGGGCCTGGGATGGTCTGTGTGTCCCTTATGAATGTTTGTTGTGCAACTTCAGGCACTGACTTCCATCTCCCAGCTGCCCGGTCAACTTTGGACCTTTTAGCACGATATCCCTTGGCCACCCAGCGTATGTTCAGATATTGTTCTTTACGGATATGGAATGCGTGTGCCTCCTCTGGTGACATGTTGTCTGTAAAATAAGACAAATGACAATATGTGAGTTCTGATAAGTATGTTAATGTTCTCCATTTAACTCAGAAACACAAGGGCATGAAAACATGGACCCTACACTCTTACCAAAGATTGTGAAGTTCAAAAGTGACCTGAACAATGCAATGTGGAATTAAGGATCAATAACAACGTGATGGTGTCACTGACCTGACAATGCATGGCATGGGACATGTCAAGGTCAGAGTAGTGTCACAACATTTAAAATTGTCAGAGTCAAATGATGGTGCTGTCACATACTCAGACTGAGTCTACCAGGCGAATGAGCCCAAGGAGACAACTTGACAATACCATTGCAGAGCCAAAACATGCCAAATAAATACATATGGCCATCTTCGCAAGGTGGTTGTGGAGCGTGCCATTGGTCTCCTTGGCTTAACGCTATGCCCTGAAACCTCAGGAATGCAGGTTTTCACCATACCTACAATAGTATGGTGCAGACCTGTGTCTGCCCCCGAGCTGCATGAAAACTATTGCCTCCTTGCGCCTATACACATAGGACAATCTTGGTGCGCTGTTTCTATAGCTGAGTATTACGAGTGATTGCCTTAACTCAGTTGCTTCACCTTTGTCTTAGAACATTCCCATGAGGTGATATGTCCATTGTCAGCATGTGCCTCCCAGAACTTGTGTGTGTAATCTTTACAACATTTTTGAGTGGACTCATTTAGTGTTCATTACCACTCAGGACTGCCTTAGAACTAGGCTTTCAGATTCATTTTCAACATTCGGTATTGTCGTCCTACATCAAGGCATTAATTAGATTGTCCTATGGGACTTTTATGGAACAAATCTGTTTATTCGTTTTAAAAAAAAAACAATCCTACAGCAGTACACAGCTGTGTGCCTACAACCACATTGGCCGGCAGTGTGTTAATTGTATGCGAATCCAAAAAACACAGCTTCAGTGCCAACAACCCAGAGGCTGGCAGCGTTATCTGGACTGCATAGCCTATGGGACTTTTAAAGCAAATTTCTTTACTATTGCTCATTGCTTTACCATATCTCCGGTTACTAAGGTGTGGACTTGGTTTGCTGACGGAGCACAAAATACTCACCTGTTTCCCATACTAAGCATGGAAAGTCAACTGTATTCTATGTACATGTATAACTGTACACTACAGTCAACCCCTTCTTTGCCCCATCTTCCTAATATAGGGTTTGGAAGCTACCTCGAGTGCATGCGCCGAGGATGAGTTGCCATTAGCTTCCCTGACAACAGAGGTAAGCACTAACAAATTGGTATTTTACAGCATTTGCGTAGCCACATTTGAAACTAAAATATATATATATATATTCACTGAAAAAACCATAGGTTTCACACACGTTATAGTTAGGAATTAGCATTTAAAAAACCTTGCAAATTCACTGAAAAAACCATAGGTTTCACACATGTTATAGTTAGCGGAAATTTTACTGATAAAAAACCAGTGAAATTCCCCCGTTATAGTTAGTGCAGGCAACTATAACTCACGCGACCGCAATCCTCTGCTGATGCTAATACTGTATTTAGACACTTATTTGCCCATGTCTTCTTCCATACATTTTTAGCTATACATATATTTCAAATATTTTTTTTTCATAAAGACACATATGTCATCAGCAGAAGATTGCGGTCGCGTGAGTTATAGTTGCCTGCACTAACTATAACGGGGGAATTTCACTGGTTTTTTATCAGTAAAATTTCCGCTAACTATAACATGTGTGAAACCTATGGTTTTTTCAGTGAATTTGCAAGGTTTTTTAAATGCTAATTCCTAACTATAACGTGTGTGAAACCTATGGTTTTTTCAGTGAATTTGTATGGTTTTTTAAATGCTAAGTTACTTTACGCCATTCGTGGCGTGCGCGCCCACTTAACGCAGTTCGTTCCGTGCGCGCACGGTGCGCTTCGCGCACCGTGCGCGCACAGTAAGCACGCGGTGCTTACTGTGCTTACGGTGCTTATAAGCCATGCACAAATGGTGCCCTTCGGCCACCATTTGCACACAGGGTGGAGAGAGTGTGGATAATTTTTTCTTTTATTATTTTTGTTAAAAATATTGTGGTTTTTCACACCTCTGATAAGCCCTGCGCATTTACGCCTGCGGCCACCAAAAGCACAGGGGGTGGGGAGAGTGTGGATAGTGTTTTTTTTTTACATTTTTTACCGTACGCGTACGGTAAGCGTAATCGGCGAAATTAGCGAAAAAATAAAAATGGCATTTTTGGCCTTGGGGGGTCTTGGGGGACTCCCTCATCATGGCTATGTGTGTGTGAGCTGTCAAAACAGCTCCTTTAGATGTGTATTGGTTTTATTTAACAACCTAACTCTCAGTGCGAGAGAGAAAATGGCGGCCGCCGCTTCCTGGTTTCGGCCGATTCGAATGTTTACTAAGATCTAAGAGCCAATCAGAATCGCGCTCGCGCACGCCACCGTACGCGTACGGTAAGCTTACGGTAAGCGTACCGTAAGCTGGCTCAGATATATATATTGATTTAAAGGCTATTTTCTCAGAATCTACTGAACAGATTTACACCAAACCTACAAAAGGCACTTCCTTGACCTGAGGACTACCTCTCTGCCAAATTTCAAGTAATTCTGTTCAGCCGTTCGGGCTGTAGCCCTGTCTAAAGGTCCTATGGAAAAATGCATGGGAAAAACGCGTTTTGGGACCCCCCTTTAATCTCAGCCCCCGCTTGACGAATCCTCCCGAGACTTTCAGGGTAGGAGCGTAGCGTAGCGCCCCACCTATTTTGAGAAATTCGCGAGGATTCGTCGACCGGCGCCAAAGTTATTCAAAATAGAATGTTGCGGATTTCCTATGGAAAAGGGGTCCTAACTATAACTACCTACTGGCGACCGCCAGTAGGTAATATATATATTTATATATATATATATATATATATATATATATGTGGCACATTAAGTAAGGAGGGAATGTGGTAATGTGTATAAACTTTCTGTTTTAAATACTTGCCTCTTTACAGGGATGACGTCGACCAGCAGAACCCTATAATTGGTTCATCAACCTACTCGCTGGTGGTATCCTCCTTTTAGTCCACCTACCAGATTTGGTACTGTGGCAACACTTATCACTTCACATATTTTTACTCTTCACCTGGTCCTGAAGAAAGCCACGTCACCTCTGCAGATGGCATTTAGGCTGAATCATGTCGACCATTTGACCACTTAGAGACCATGACAGGTTGAATCTTCCTGCTGTGGCCCACACACCTTTCTTATCCTGACCTCTGGATGTCCCATTAAAATGTCTCTTTAGCAAACCAGCTAGTTAGTTTTAACTTCACCCACATTTTCCTCACTTACTCCCTCCACACCCAGCTCATTTGAAGGTTTTAGTATACCTCCCAACTATCTTATTTAAACGTCCCTGAGCTCCTCTCTCACAGTGAGGAGGTTGTAGCCCGCACTGCGACTAGGTTCGCAGTGCAAGAAGGTTCCCGATGATGAAGCATGCCACCTACGGGTGGGTGAGGGAATTCATCCTTTAAAAAGGGACACCCCTGCACTCCGTCATTACAATTTTGGCTTATTTGTGGTGCCACATGTGATACGCATCCAGACTGCATACAACTACATACAGGATTTTACCCAAACATTCTTCCCATCTCACAATGCCAATATTTTTAATGAAGGAACTCACCAGTGGCGTGTGGTCCATGAAGGCATTGATGTCCCCCTGAGTAATCAGTGATTTGCCAGCTGCGACTTGAAAAGAAACGTGTGTTGGTCTCAGACGTGAATTCTCACATGTGTCCTATTCATCCTCAGATTCATCTACATCCAAATCTATGCCCAGTAACGGTACTGTCTCTGTTCAGTTTGCATACATGATTGTATCTGCTTTGCCTGTCGTACCCACAAAACATGACCAATGCCGAGTTGTGCAACACAAGACAATCCTGCTAGCAAATAAGCTCAATTTGCCCACACTACTTGCGTGACACATCTTCAAGGCCACGTTTCTTGACACAACATCAAGTTCTCCATGGTCTGTAGACAATATTATCTATGCAGATATCACAAAATCAGCCATGTCTTGTAGCAATTGTGAGACAGTGTTGTAGTCATGTGATACTTGACATACATTGTGAAGTGTCAACATGTGATTAGACCCTTGCACAGTGGTGTCAGACATGTTTGTACATGAGGAAGTGTGTTTTGTCATGTATCCTGCATTGTGCAGCTCACATGGCCACCTCATTCACATTAAGGGTCCACACACAAATCTCCTCATACACTATCTTAATAGGATGCACTGTGCAGCACACCTGAACCTTGACACAGCACTTCGTTTTATGCATGCAGGAGTGTACACATTGCTGAAAATGTCATACCTCATCATAAACAGTGTCTCACTTGCACAATGGTGCAAGTGTGATTGTGTAGAAGCTGGCAGCTTTACTCTAAATAACTGACTGACATCATCCTGTAGCGTTTCTCACATTGTGTTCCTGACTACTTTTTTGATTTTGGAAAGAAAAAGATAATTGATCAATTTTGGAGTTGTACTTGCCACCTTGAAGGCCAATGAGGACTCCCAGGTGGTTCAACATGTCACCCTTACGGCCCATGCAATCCTGTCATCGGTGCTTCCATTGTTGGACAGTCCTATCCAACCCAAAGATCCTCAGCATTTGACTGCGGACATGCTCCCACCTCACCTTACGTACACATACGGCATATCCCTGCAGGATCCTTCCCCCACTCTCAACCATCAAGGGCAGGTAGAATTTCACAAGCCAGAGGAAGCCCCCCAATGACCCCTCTGACATCCTTCCCTCCCTACCCACACCCAGCATCTTCCAAAACACCCCTAAACTCACTAGGAATAAAGAAAAGCCTCAAAATATCCCCCTGCAACTATTAATATTAATAAAGTACCCCTTGGACAGACACCCAACAAGATTTAGTACAAGACGCATAAAACACGTAAGGACAAGTACACAAGACTTCACAGTGACAATAGGGACAAGTTACAGGACATAACACCACTCTCTACTCCAAACAAACCAGCACACAACTCAATCCACCTCCAACACTCTCCACTGACACTAACAGTGTGCTCAAAAGAGAAAGTGAACATGTACAGTACTCCTTCCTTACACAGGATGCATGCTGACATCACTTCCTGTGTTTGCAGACCATTGTTTGAATATGTAATACTATGAGGTAATTTTTTGTGTTGTATATCGCAATTATTTTCATTGGCGGTTATGAAAAAAATATCGCTTTCGTGTTTAAGCGACAAGATTTTGGACGCAAAGTTGTTTATCAGATGTACAGGATTTCATGAAATTGCATGACTGCTGACACCATTTGCTTATGTGATGTGCTATGTTATGTTATAGGCATTTATAAAGCGCAAACGGTTACCAGAGGGTGTCCTGGCGCTAACTGCTCTCATCTAGGCATTGAAGTGGGGGGCACCTTTACAAGTTAAAGAGCCATGTATTCAGTTTTTTCCTGAATTTTAAGATATTGGTGGTGTTCCTCAGATAGAAAGGGAGATCATTCCATGCCTTGGCAGCACCGGCAATGAAGCTTCTCCCGCCCCATGAAACTTTTTTTATGGGTGGTACTGATACCAACTTTGCTCCCAGGGAGCGAATAGTTCTCTTGGGCTGGTACCACTGCAGTTGCCGTTTCAGGTAATCTGGGCCTGTGCCCTGCAGTGCCTTGTGCACAGTGCACAGAGCTTTAAAACTTACCCTTTTCCTGACAGGTAGCTAATGGAGTTTTTTGATTTCCTTGGAAATTGGTTTACATTTTGGTGTACCAGTGAGCAATCTCGCTGCCACATTTTGCAACAATTGGAGCTTGTTTAGGAAACATTCTTGAATGTTTAGGTAGATACCGTTACAGTAATCTAACCTTGACATGATAAGTGCCGTGACAACTGTCCGCCGACTGTCCATCGGCAAAAAATGTAGTATTTTCTTAACCATTTTGGGGGTATAGAAGGTAGCTTAGGCTACTGCATTTATCTGGTCGTCAAAGTTGAGCTTGTCATCAGCTATCATTCCTAGGTTCTTTACTTTCCTAGTGGGTGTCGGAAGAGTGCCCAATGTATCCGCCACCAATTGGGGGTCCAGAAATTGGCATCATTTCCGAATAAGATAACCTCGGTCTTGCCCGAATTGAGTTTTAGGCAATTTTGTGCCATCCACCTCCCAACAGCCTCCATACAGTCGTGGAACCTAATGTCTAATCCTGCTCCCTGTCCTGGTCGCAGACCCACCACAATTTGTGTGTCGTCTGCGTAGGAGGTAAGGTTAAAACCAAAGGTGCCAATTAAGGAAGCCAAGGATGAGACATAAATGTTAAAAAGTGTTGGACTAAGGGCGGATCCCTGTGGTACTCCGCAAGGCAGGGAAAAGGGTTTAGAATGGAATTCACCCAGTGCCACAATTTGAGATATACCAGTTAGGAAGGACTTCAGCAACTTCCATGGACCCCACATGCTGATAAACGGTCCATCAATATGTCATGATGGACCGTATCAAAGGCCGCTGATAGGTCTAACATATACAGGGCGGCCTTACCTCCCCTATCCAAAACTTCTCTGATCTCTTCAGTGTATTTAATGAGGGCAGACTCTGTGCTAGGTCCTTCTTTTAACCCATATTGAATAGTGTTAGACCTGGCATCATTGGCATGAGTCTCTCCTCCATTTTTTTCTGTTTGCCTCCTCTGTTTACGATGTTTTTGCTGGATTATTGCTTTGGGCACTGTGCCACTGCTGATCAGTGCCGCAGTGCAAGTGCTCCCTATGCTAAATTGTTACGTTGATTGGTGTTACCATGATTGGCTTGGTTGACTTACTGTTCAGACCCTAGTCTAGTGCACTGCGCGTGCCAAGGGCGTGTAAGTTAACTGCTGCTGGTGGGCTTGCAGCACTGGTTGTGCCACCCACAGAAGCCGCGTGCAAAATGTGTCTCAGGCCTGCCACCGCGGCGCCTGCGTGCAGTCCCCGACTGCCATGTCGACTTGGTAAGGAAACCTACTTACCAGTCTCTAAACCTTCCCTTTGCCACATTCCAGACACCTCTATGGTAGGCCCTAGGGCAGGGTGCATTGTTGGTAAAAGGTAGGTCATGCCCTGATGTGTGTGGCATGACCTAATAGTGAATTACAGCCATTTTCGTTTTTCACTATTGAAGGGCTACCTGCCTCCAATAGGCCAGACTGGGCAGACTGATTATTAACTCCATTATAATCTATCTGACTCAGGGAGCATGGTAGCAAGTCGAGTTTAGTATCCCTGAACTCAGAATTTAATAACACACCCTTTAGGATGGATGGTTTTTAAATTCTATGTTTGAAAATAGCACTTTTAGAAAGTGGCTATTTTCTTGTCCAACTATCTACCGGTCTCTGCTGGTTTGGTGTGTGTGACAGGGGCTGGGTGGCTCCAGAGGTCTGAGTGAGTCAGTGTGGGGTGAATGGGGCGTTTACACGTAGAGTGAGGGAAGAGTAGCCTGCCCTGCCTGACACAATACTGGCCCCGCCTCCTGCTGGGCGACTGATAGCCCTGCTCCTACCAGTGACAATACTGGCTCCGCCTCCTGCTGGGCGGCTGAGGACTCTGCCCTGCTCAGTGAATAGGCCAGGTGCCTCTGCCTGGCAACACCCACAACAAACCTGAGATGGTGGGAATCTCCCTGCTTGGACAAAGGGAACAAAGGGAAAAAGGGGTATAAGAGAAGGACCCCTGAACCAAGAACTCAGATCACTTCTGACAAGGAAACCTGTACCAAGGACAAGAAGCCTGCTGATCTAAGGACTTGCCTCCCCTTTCTGCCAGAGTGCTGTTTTGCTGTGGAGGAACCTGAAAGCTGCTTCTTTATTTTTGCCAAGGAACAAGGAGAGAGGAACTTGGTGTGTACTCTCTGAACACTTGCTAGGAAATCTCCAAGGACTGGAAGAGTGCCAGTCTCCTGCTGAAGTCACAGGGCCAAAGGACTTCACCATTTGCTGAATTGCTGGAAAGTGTTGTTTCCAGTACACAAGGGAAAATCTGCAGTCTCGACGCCAGCAGCAACGTCAGTGAGCAGTGGGTATCGGCCCCGGCTCCAAGTGTCCCCGTCTCGACGCCGGTATCGACGCCAGTGAGGAGTGAGTATCGGCTCTGCCTCCAAGCGACCCCGTCCCGACGCCGCTGCTGATCGTATCGACTCGACGCCCTTCTCGACGCCGTGAGCGCTGCTCCGGCCCGACATCCCTCGGCGCCGCTGCGGATTGACCCGACTCCGAGGCACGATCGACGCCGACCTCGACGCCGACATCTCGACGCCGTGGATCCTCGTTTTCTTCGTTTCTCAAGGTACTGTACTTGTGGGGTCTGTTGCGACTCCAGGCTTGACGTAGCGCTCCTCGCGGTCGACGCCGAACCTTGGGAATCTGGTAGACTCGACGTCGTGTGACTCCTGTGGGGGTTACATTGTTGCCAAAGAACTGTGCTCAGAAGAATACTTTGCTAAAGAACTATTTGCCAAGAAGAAACCTTACTTGAACTATTATTTTTCCTTCCAAAGAGTATTTATTAAGACTGTGGTATATTTTTGTCGTTATTTGGTCTTGTGCTAAGCCTTATATAAAAATACTATTTTTATAATAACTTCTGTGTCGTGTCCATCTGTAGTGTATTCACTTTATTACTGTATGTGGTCATAAATGCTTAACACACTGCCTCTGAGATAAGCCTGTCTGCTCTGCCAAGCTACCAAGGGGGTAGCAGGGGTTATCTGAGTGTGTAATCCCCTTGCCCTGACTAGAGTTGGTTGGTCCCTATTTGTCAGAAGTGTATACCTCTGCCAACTAGAGACCGCCGGTTCTAACATTGGTGGCAGCGGTGAGGATTTGAACTTTGCATTTATGACTCATGTGCAGTGATTAGTGTACGCTACATAGTGAAAGCAGACCATAACGCAGCCACATTCTGTTTTGGTAGGATTGCCTATTTTTGTTCTCCGCTTTCCTGGAGCTTATTTTCTTAAACACTGCCAGTTTTGACCATGGAGAATGCCGGAGCTGCTACACCTGTGGAGAATGTTGTGGGGGAATTCGATAAGGAGAAGATAGATTCCTACACGCTAAAAGATCTGAAAGGATTTTGCAAGCAGTTTAAAGTTCCTACCACAGGTGTCTCAAAGAAAGAGGGCTTCCTCAAAGCGCTGAAGGCCTGGTTAGAGGCCAGAAATCCCTCTGATCCGGTGGTGGTACCGGAAGAGGAAGAAGAAGAGGAAGAGGAAGAGCCCACAGGTGGGCCAGTGTCATCTCCAGGCAGTAGTGCGTCCTCTAGGAGCCTTTCCCCCGAAGAATTAGAAGACAGGGAAAAGGAGAGGGGGTACAAGTTAGAAATGGCAAAACTTAAATTAGGAGGGCAGTTGGAATTAGAGAATGCAAGAAGCAAGAGAGAAGCTGAAATGGAGAGCAAAAGATTAGATTTTGAGAGAGAGAAATTAGCGTTTGAACGTGAGAAGATGGTGAGGGAGATGGAGCTTAAAACTAAGAGTTTAGAGTTGAATCCCTCTGGTGGCAGCACTCCATCTGTGCCTGCAGAAAGTAGGTTTTATTTTCCTAAAGATGTGATCAAGGATTACAGTAAGAATGAAGATATTAGCCAATGGTTTAAAGCATATGAGTTAGCATTGTTGGCCCACCGGGTCCCTGAGAAGGATTGGGGAACGGGGTTGTGGAGCCGCTTTACAAACGAGGGGAGAGATACCTTGTTGAGCCTTCCTGCTGAGGATAGGATGTCTTATACTCATATGAAAGACGCTTTAATGCTGAGATATGGCTTAACCCCAGAAAAGTACAGACAAACCTTTAGAGAATGTAAGAAGTTGCCTGGTACTACGTGGGTTGAATATGTGTCTTTTTTCTGCAGAACCATGGATGGTTGGATAAAGGGTAGCAAGGTCGATAGTTATGATGCTCTTTATGATTTGTTTGCTTGGGAGCACTTGTCTAATAACTGTTTTCCAGAGCTACGCCAGCACCTTGTTGACAGCAAGCTATCTAACCCTAGAAAACTTGCTGAGGAGGCGGACCGCTGGGTCAGTACCAGGGTCCACAAGGGTCCAGTGGGAGACTCAGCCAAGGGTGGGCAGGGTCCCCAGCAGAAGAGTGGGGGGGACAGGGGTAAACAGAGGGAGTTTCAGAAAGGGCCCCAAAGTAGTCCCCAAGGGAACCAAGGGAAGGGTTCCCAGCCTCCCCCTGTAAAGAAGCCAGAGGCCCCGACAGGTAAACCTGTTCACAGGGGCCCCATGACCTGCTATGCCTGTAAGCAGGTGGGACACCGTTATTATGATCCCCAGTGTCCCATGAAGGATTCGAATGCACCGCCGCGTGCACCCCCTCGTCAGGTAGCGAGTGTAGCCCTGGGAGGGGAGGAGATGGGTGCCCCCGGTGGGTGGGGTCCCGCAGAAATGTCCCTGGTCTCTTTAGGAGACGTGGAAATGGTCCCTCCAACCCCTCTGCCTAGTAACACTAAGAAATATAGGCAGTGGGTGACCATTAATGGCCATAGGGTGGAAGCTCTCAGAGACACCGGAGCGAGTGTGACAGCTGTCAAGTGTCACTTGGTGTCCAGAGAGCAGGTGGTCCCTCATGCATTCTACCCCGTTGTAGCTGCTGACAACTCACAGAGTAAGTGTGAGGTAGCTCAAGTTCCTTTTGAGTGGGGGGGGGTCTCAGGTACTCTTCAGGTTGCTGTGAGGCCCGCCATGCCTGTTGATTGTCTCTTGGGCAATGATTTGGAGGACTCCCCTTGGGCTAAGGTGGAGAGAAAAGCGCATCTGGAAATGTTGGGTCTGCCTGAGTGGGTGTGTGCGACCACCCGGTCCATGTCAGTCAGTAAGGGTGTTGATGGGGGCCCGGAGCCTGAAAGTATGGCCCAGGTCCCAACCGTGAAGAGAAGAGGCAGGGGGCGCGGGAAACCGTCCCCCATCGTTCCCGCGGTCCAGGAGGGAGCAGACCCTGAGGGGGATGCCCTGGAACCGACAGGAGAACAAGTGGCCGAACTGGGAGACCTGCCCGAGCTGACCCATTGGCAGCAGGATGGTGGTCCCTCCAGGGAGGAATTTTGTGCTGAACAGAAAGTGTGCCCTTCTCTTGTGGGTATGAGGCAGCAGGCCTCAGCCCAAACGACAGGTGATCAGTCAGGATCACATTGGGTCTACTGGGAGAACGACCTCCTGTATAGCGAGCCTAAGGCTGCTGAGCCTGGGTCAGCCCGTGTGCTGGTGGTACCCCAGCGCTTCAGAGCCTTCCTACTGGGGTTGGCTCATGACGTTCCGTTAGCTGGACATCTGGGGCAGGACAAGACCTATGACAGGCTTGTCACCCATTTTTATTGGCCTCAGATGAGAAGGGATTCAGATATCCATTGTAGGACCTGTCAAACTTGCCAGGCAAGTGGGAAAAGTGGGCGGAAGCAGAAGGCTCCCCTCCAACCTTTTCCCGTCGTCAGTACCCCCTTTGAGCGAGTGGGAATTGACATTGTGGGGCCACTGGACCCCAAGACAGCCATGGGCAACAGGTTTATCCTGGTCTTGGTGGACCATGCCACCCGGTACCCGGAAGCCATCCCTCTCCGAACAGTGACGGCCCCCGTGGTGGGACGGGCACTGATGGGTGTTTTCTCCCGCATGGGGTTCCCCCGAGAGGTGGTGTCAGACCGGGGCACCAACTTCATTTCGAATTATATGAAGTCTCTGTGGAAGGAGTGTGGGGTAACCTACAAGTTTACCACTCCTTACCACCCTCAAGGTAATGGGCTGGTTGAGAGATTCAACCGGACCCTAAAAGGCATGATCATGGGTCTTGAAGAACCAATGAGGCGTAAATGGGACGTCCTCTTGCCATGCCTGCTGTTTGCTTACCGTGAGGTGCCACAGAAGTCTCTAGGGTTCAGCCCCTTTGAGCTTTTGTATGGTCACCCGGTAAGAGGACCTTTGAGTCTGGTCAAAGAAGGCTGGGAGCAATCTCCCAGGAAACCTCCCCAGGATGTATATAGTTACATGCTGGCCTTTAGGAACCAGACTCGGCGCTTCAGAGATCTTGCTCAGGCAAATCTGGAGGCCAGCCAGGAAGAGATGAAGCGGTGGTACGATCAGAATGCCACTCTGGTTGAGCTTCAACCTGGTCAGAAAGTTTGGGTCATGGCCCCTGTGGAACCTTGTGCGCTCAAGGACAGGTGGACTGGACCATTTGAGGTTGTGGAGAAGAAGAGCGATGTCACCTACTTGGTGGACTTGAAATCTCCCAGGAACCCCTTAAGGGTCCTGCATGTCAACCGGTTAAAGCCCCACTTAGAAAGGTCCGAAGTGGGCATGCTCCTTGCCACAGATGCTGGGATGGAGGAGGAGAGTGAGCCTCTTCCTGACCTCCTGTGTGCAAAAGAAAAAGATGGGTCAGTGGATGGTGTTGTCCTCTCTGACACACTGACCCCTGAGCAGCAGCAAGATTGTCGCCATCTGTTGGTACAATTCCCTGATCTGTTCTCCTTAATCCCTGGTGTCACTCAGTGGTGTGTCCATGATGTGGACACCGGGGACAGCACTCCTGTGAGGCACAAGGCCTACAGGGTGACTGACAAGGTCAGAGCATACATCAAGGAGGAGGTCTCCAAGATGTTTGCCTTAGGGGTGGTTGAGTCCTCTAGCAGTCCTTGGGCCAGCCCAGTGGTCTTGGTCCCAAAGGCTGCAGCGCCTGGTGCTTCACCAGAACTTCGGTTCTGTGTGGATTACCGAGGACTCAATTCGGTCACCAAGACTGACGCGCACCCCATCCCCAGAGCTGATGAGCTCATCGATCGGTTGGGGGCTGCCCGGTACCTTAGTACGTTTGATCTAACGTCTGGGTACTGGCAGATCGCCTTGACTGATGGGGCAAAAGAGAGGTCTGCATTCTCCACACCAGATGGGCACTACCAGTTCCGTGTGATGCCCTTTGGGATGAAGAATGCCCCTGCCACATTCCAGAGGTTGGTTAACCAGGTATTGGCCGGGCTGGAAGATTTCAGCGCCGCCTACCTGGACGATATAGCAGTGTTCAGCGCCAGCTGGGAGGAACACTTGCGCCACCTCCAGGAAGTGTTGTTGGCCCTGCGCAGAGCAGGCCTCACAATCAAGGCTAGTAAGTGCCAGATTGGGCAGGGTTCAGTGGTGTACTTGGGGCACCAAGTAGGGAGCGGCAAGGTGGCCCCCCTGCAACCCAAGATAGATACCATCCTGGCTTGGGAACCGCCCAAAACCCAGACTCAGGTGAGAGCCTTCTTGGGTCTCACGGGTTACTACAGGAGGTTTGTCAAGGGGTATGGCAACATTGTGCACCCCTTGACCTCGCTGACTTCCAGGAAGCAGCCGAGACTTGTGATCTGGACTGACGCCTGTCAGAAAGCCTTTGACACCCTGAAAACTGCAATGTGTACAGCACCGGTCCTCCAGGCACCCGACTTTTCAAAAGAATTCATTGTCCAGACGGACGCTTCAGAGCATGGTGTGGGGGCTGTTCTAGCACAGATGAATGAGGAGGGCCGAGACTTACCTGTAGCCTTCATCAGCCGGAGGTTACTTCCCAGGGAACAAAGGTGGAGTGCGATAGAGCGTGAGGCATTTGCTGTGGTCTGGGCGCTGAAGAAGCTAAGACCCTACTTGTTTGGGTCTCACTTCCGGGTTCAGACGGACCACAGGCCCCTCAGATGGTTAATGCAGATGAGGGGTGAGAACCCAAAGCTGTTGAGGTGGTCCATTTCCCTACAGGGGATGGACTTTACGGTGGAACACCGCCCTGGTACAGATCACGCCAATGCTGATGGTCTGTCCAGATTTTTCCGCCTTAGTGATGAGGACTCCCTGGGTGAAGGGTAGTTCTCCCCACATTTCAGCTGGAGGGGACACGTGTTAGACCTGGCATCATTGGCATGAGTCTCTCCTCCATTTTTTTCTGTTTGCCTCCTCTGTTTACGATGTTTTTGCTGGATTATTGCTTTGGGCACTGTGCCACTGCTGATCAGTGCCGCAGTGCAAGTGCTCCCTATGCTAAATTGTTACGTTGATTGGTGTTACCATGATTGGCTTGGTTGACTTACTGTTCAGACCCTAGTCTAGTGCACTGCGCGTGCCAAGGGCGTGTAAGTTAACTGCTGCTGGTGGGCTTGCAGCACTGGTTGTGCCACCCACAGAAGCCGCGTGCAAAATGTGTCTCAGGCCTGCCACCGCGGCGCCTGCGTGCAGTCCCCGACTGCCATGTCGACTTGGTAAGGAAACCTACTTACCAGTCTCTAAACCTTCCCTTTGCCACATTCCAGACACCTCTATGGTAGGCCCTAGGGCAGGGTGCATTGTTGGTAAAAGGTAGGTCATGCCCTGATGTGTGTGGCATGACCTAATAGTGAATTACAGCCATTTTCGTTTTTCACTATTGAAGGGCTACCTGCCTCCAATAGGCCAGACTGGGCAGACTGATTATTAACTCCATTATAATCTATCTGACTCAGGGAGCATGGTAGCAAGTCGAGTTTAGTATCCCTGAACTCAGAATTTAATAACACACCCTTTAGGATGGATGGTTTTTAAATTCTATGTTTGAAAATAGCACTTTTAGAAAGTGGCTATTTTCTTGTCCAACTATCTACCGGTCTCTGCTGGTTTGGTGTGTGTGACAGGGGCTGGGTGGCTCCAGAGGTCTGAGTGAGTCAGTGTGGGGTGAATGGGGCGTTTACACGTAGAGTGAGGGAAGAGTAGCCTGCCCTGCCTGACACAATACTGGCCCCGCCTCCTGCTGGGCGACTGATAGCCCTGCTCCTACCAGTGACAATACTGGCTCCGCCTCCTGCTGGGCGGCTGAGGACTCTGCCCTGCTCAGTGAATAGGCCAGGTGCCTCTGCCTGGCAACACCCACAACAAACCTGAGATGGTGGGAATCTCCCTGCTTGGACAAAGGGAACAAAGGGAAAAAGGGGTATAAGAGAAGGACCCCTGAACCAAGAACTCAGATCACTTCTGACAAGGAAACCTGTACCAAGGACAAGAAGCCTGCTGATCTAAGGACTTGCCTCCCCTTTCTGCCAGAGTGCTGTTTTGCTGTGGAGGAACCTGAAAGCTGCTTCTTTATTTTTGCCAAGGAACAAGGAGAGAGGAACTTGGTGTGTACTCTCTGAACACTTGCTAGGAAATCTCCAAGGACTGGAAGAGTGCCAGTCTCCTGCTGAAGTCACAGGGCCAAAGGACTTCACCATTTGCTGAATTGCTGGAAAGTGTTGTTTCCAGTACACAAGGGAAAATCTGCAGTCTCGACGCCAGCAGCAACGCCAGTGAGCAGTGGGTATCGGCCCCGGCTCCAAGTGTCCCCGTCTCGACGCCGGTATCGACGCCAGTGAGGAGTGAGTATCGGCTCTGCCTCCAAGCGACCCCGTCCCGACGCCGCTGCTGATCGTATCGACTCGACGCCCTTCTCGACGCCGTGAGCGCTGCTCCGGCCCGACATCCCTCGGCGCCGCTGCGGATTGACCCGACTCCGAGGCACGATCGACGCCGACCTCGACGCCGACATCTCGACGCCGTGGATCCTCGTTTTCTTCGTTTCTCAAGGTACTGTACTTGTGGGGTCTGTTGCGACTCCAGGCTTGACGTAGCGCTCCTCGCGGTCGACGCCGAACCTTGGGAATCTGGTAGACTCGACGTCGTGTGACTCCTGTGGGGGTTACATTGTTGCCAAAGAACTGTGCTCAGAAGAATACTTTGCTAAAGAACTATTTGCCAAGAAGAAACCTTACTTGAACTATTATTTTTCCTTCCAAAGAGTATTTATTAAGACTGTGGTATATTTTTGTCGTTATTTGGTCTTGTGCTAAGCCTTATATAAAAATACTATTTTTATAATAACTTCTGTGTCGTGTCCATCTGTAGTGTATTCACTTTATTACTGTATGTGGTCATAAATGCTTAACACACTGCCTCTGAGATAAGCCTGTCTGCTCTGCCAAGCTACCAAGGGGGTAGCAGGGGTTATCTGAGTGTGTAATCCCCTTGCCCTGACTAGAGTTGGTTGGTCCCTATTTGTCAGAAGTGTATACCTCTGCCAACTAGAGACCGCCGGTTCTAACAAATAGGAAAGCACCGAGTTCCACATTCATTAATTTCTCGACCAGTTTAGCAGGTAATTGGAGGCGTGAGATTGGATGAAAGTTTTTTTTTATATTTATTAGCATTTTTTTTAAGACTTATGACGTCCGGAACAATTGACAACATACAGACTGCAGTACTACTACATCCATCATCCAGTATATTGCAAATACACAGTGACACCTTTTAAATAACATATTTCAATTTACAAGTTGATGCACAATTAAGCAGCTTGATTCATTCAGAGATATTCAGCCAGGTATTTCCAGTAGTCTCTCGGCTTGGAACCAGTGGGTAGCTCCTCCTCATATGTTTTTAGGGCATCTTGACAATAGGCCATATCTTTAAGCCATTGTTTGGTTTTTGTGGCCTTCCTACTGCCCCAGCATATTGAAATACTGCGTTTGGCTTGGAGTAAGGCTATTACGCAAACTTTACGCTTAGTAGCTCGAACACCATGATGAGACCCAGCAGACATGTACGTATCGTGCATTCAATAGTAACACCCACCATTTCCCCCAGCATCTCTACAACTTTTACCCAATATTCGTTTATTGGCTCACAATACTAGGCAAGGTGTATGAAATTGGCCTCTTCTGCACCACAACTTTGACATCGAGCATCTGAACGTATACCATATTTAAAAAGTCTGACAGGAGTGTGATAAGTTTGATGTAAGTATTTATAGTGTAAAATACGTAGGTTACCATTCGGTGTGAGCATGCCAGTTAGGGCGCAGCAAGTTGCCCATTCATCCTCCATAAGGCGGTTGTCAAGTGCATCATTCCATCTCGTTAAATCCTTGTGCGTAGTGTCATCTATGTCCTCCTGCAATTTAATGTATAGTTGCGATACCATATGTGTGTTACGTGGTTCAGTGAGAAGCAGCTGTTGCATTGTTAATTGTGGCGGTTCAGCAGGATAAGAGGGATATAGTTTCTTGATGGCACCCTGTAACCTATAATACGTTAACCTAAAGAGTAATGTCTGATTACTAATATATGTGAGGTCTTTAGGTCCTATAAAGGTGCCATCGTTGTACAGATCTCCCATTTTATTAATACCCACTTGCTTGAGTAGACCTATTCCTACTTCTTCCCGAGTGACTGATAGTTCCGGGTGGTGCTGCAGTGGTATCGCAGGGGCATAGAGTCTCGGGAGTGTAGCGGGGGTCAGTGATGAGGTAGAATAGCAGTCAGCGGAGTTGGATGTGCATCACCTTCTTCTATTGCCAGTTGTGTTAGGTAGGGGACACAATGATACCAGTAGTGCGCATATTGTGCTTGCGCACATAAATAATAAAGGAGGAAATCTGGAACCTTGAAACCTCCTCTGGAGTAGGGCAGAACAAGGGAACGCATCTCAATTCAGGCTTGCTTACCCGCCCATATCAGTCGTGTTACCATAGCATTCAGTATTTTAAATACAGCTGCTGGAGGTGTGATAGGAATGTTATTAAAAAGATATAGAAATTTAGGTAGAATGACCATCTTAACAATGGCCAGACGATCCGCCAATGTTACTTGAAGCTGAATCCAGGGACCTATTCTGTCCTCCATTGCACCTATCCCTCTCCCTCGTAGTTTGTACGAATCACTATTTCTGGATCCCGGTGGTACCAGATGCCTAGATATTTGACGAGGTCAGTCTGCCATTCAAGTGGGAACTCTGAGGGATGTGGTTGTGTGGTGTCTGTTAAAGGTATTATGAGAGATTTGGACCAGTTAATTTGGAGCCCAGAGTGACAGCCGAATTTAATATATATATAGTATATCGGGGTCACGTACATATAGTACCATATCGTCTGCGTATTGGGAGATATGTAATGGCCGTTTTGGGAATTGAAGTGCTGAGTAGTGATGATCTTGCCGTATTTTGCACGCCAATGGTTCAAGGGCTATTGTAAAGAGTAAAGGGGATAATGGGCATCCTTGTCTGGTGCCTCTTGCAATTGGTATGGCATCTGATACATACTTATTAACTTTGACTCATGCTGTAGGTGCTGTGTAAAGTATTTGAACCCACTGTAGGAAGATTGGCGGAAACCCCATTCTTTGTAATACAGTGTGAAGATAGAGCCATTCAATTGAATCAAATGCTTTTGCTGCGTCCAAAAGAAACTGCAGCAGCCTTCGTGTTCGGGGTCAGGTAGTGCAACAACGCAAATAGCGTTCTGGTGTTGTGGGTCGTTGACCTACTGGGTATAAATCCCGACTGATCTGGGAATATGAGATTAGTCATTAGCGGCTGTAGACGTTTTGCAAGAAGTTTGGCCAGTATTTTAGTATCGGCATTGATTAAGGACAATGGCCTATATGAGTCACATTTTTCTGGTTCTTTGTTCGGTTTTAAGAGGGCAATGAGCATGGCTTCTTTCAATGTGGGAGGTAATATCTGTTTGTCATGGGCGTCTCCGTACATTTCTACGAGGTGGGGGCCAGTTGGTCCACAAATGCCTTATAAAATTCATAGGTGAAGCCATCTGGGCCTGGTGCTTTACCATTTGGAAGTGATTTAATTACTTCAGTTACTTCCTCTACCGTTACCGGCAGGGAAAGATATTCTCTCTGCGTGTCCGATAGCCATGCTATCGCCACATCTTCCAGATAAGTCATAATTTCAGAGGGTGGAGCAGTATTTTGTGATGCATATAGCTCACTATATGTACCCATGAACGCTCATAGTATATTCTGTGTATCGTAGTGGAGCTCACCTTTATTATCCTTTACGGCCAGGACCATTTGTGGCGTGTAGCCAGAGCAAATTTTATTCGCTAAAACACGACCTGGTCTACCCCCTTCACCTGAGGATCGTGCAGTTTGGCGTTTCGTTAGATATTTAAGTTCATCGTCTGCAAATGACTGATATTCTGTCATGACGTTTCTAATATCACCTAGTGTCTTTGCGTTGTGCGTGCGTTCGTATTCATGTTCCAGTGCTCCTAGTGTGGCCTCCCGCTTGCTAAGTTGACTGCGTATATCTTTTAATATTCCCGCACTGGTGCTAATACTTATGCCCCTTATAGTGGCTTTAAAGGCTTCCCACAGTAAGCTAGGGTTGTCAGTAGATGGTTGGTTTAACGTGAAATAGTCAGTGATGGCCTGACTAATAGTTTCAGTGTATACCAAGTCTAGTAGTGCCTTTGCATTGAATCTCCAAACATACGGTGGGGGTGTGTAATGCGGAAGGTCTATAGTCATTAGCACTGGATTGTGATCAGAGAGGGTTTTAGGCAGGTGGCGTATGTTTCTTGCCCAGGACGCTATTTCCTCTGTTCCTAGCCAGTAGTCTATACAAGACCAACTGTTCTGTATTACTGAGGTATGAGTGGCCTCCATAAGCCCAGGATTTCGGGCTCTCCAAAGGTCAATCAGGTGAGTGTCAGACATAATATACTGTAATATTCCCACTGCTCGTCTGTGTGGCTCGTTTGAACTGCCCGATCTGTCCAAGTTGTCATTTAAAGCGAGATTTAAGTCTCCTCCCCGAAGCAGCGCCATTTCAGGTAACTCATTAAGTTTACGCCAAATTAATTTATAAAAATCGGGATTGTCCACATTGGGGCCATACGTGTTTATCAAAGCCAGTCGCTGCCCCCTGATACGTCCCGTTATAATGACATATCGGCCCAGGTCATCTGTGATAGTGCTATCTATAGGAAACTGCATCCCTTTTCTTACCAAAATTAGTACTCCCCTCGAGTATGTAGAGTATGAGGAGCTGTGTACCGTCTCCGCCCATTTGTTCCCAATATTACTCTTGTGTGTAGGGGCGAGATGAGTTTCTTGGAGGAGGGCGATATCAATATGAAGCCTGTCAAAATAAGCAAATATCTGGCGTATATTTTTCGGGTTATTAAGTCCCCTAACATTCCATGTCACCAGATTTAGGTGCGTTGGTTGTAGTCTATCTATAGTTGATGTCAGAAACTATCTTATAATGTATTGCTGTCCATTTCTCACAATGTGTGCATCTGCTGTTGCTATTAGTAGCGTGGTGTCAATAAACATATTAGTATTAATCCGGATATCCGCTATGCATCTCAAATAGCGCAGTCTGCATAACATTCCCCAATCCCAACCCATCCCCCTCCCACTTTGGCATCCCAACCATGCCAAAGCCATATCCTTAACTGAAACATCAACATAACAAACTCGTGGTGGGGAGCAGCTTCATCCAGCTTAGTGGATGTGGTCAGGTGTTACGGTAATAGTGCAGATGTAAAGACATCCCTAAACATGACATCTATTGTAGAACGTACAGCTATCATTCGAACTTGGTTGTTGTACAGGGTAATTCACTATACAGATCCTACAATCATTACGAATCAATTCACTTAGTGACATATATTACGAAATCAATAGGTGCGGTATAACAGTCCGAAAGGGCCGTTCCCAGGTACAGTAATTGTGTTACACATGTAAAACTATAGCATTTTTTTTTCCCCCCCTTTACAAATCTACCCGTGTCTAGTACCTTCATAGAGACAACATTATGTTCTAGCACATGTTTGTCCAACGCAGCCTTAGGGCGGCGGTCACAGTGAGCAGACAAGGCTGGTTGCATGTCTAACGTCCATGTCTTCTGCCTGGAATATGTTAATATATGCACAGTTCATACATTACCACCAGTAGAGATCAGCGCATTTTGCCTTTTCAGTGGCTAGATCGCGTTTCTTATATCGTCCAACAGCAGGATGCGGTGCACAGGAAATACACTTATATCTCCTAGACAATAGCAATATTGCATGAGCGTCCGAGTGTTATAACAGTTTGTTCCATTTCGTACATGATATCAGTCTCCAAATGAAATATGACATCTCCTGTAGTTAATTCCAGTCTCTCCAGCCATCCGTGGTGATGTTAGTTCGAGGAGAGTATCCCAGCTGTTCATGGGTTATTCAATGTCTTGATCTTGGTCTGCGCGTTTCTGCTCCTTACGCTTATTCATTACCTTTTTTATGAAGTCCTGCGCCGCTTTTGGCGTCTGAAGAACCGTGGCACGCCCTTCTTGTGTCACCCTCAGTCTAGCCGGGTAAAGCATTGCATATTCGATACCCAGCTCGCAAAGTTTCTTTTTTGCAGGATTAAAGTCCTTACGTGCTGCCTGTACCATCATCATAAAGTCTGGGTAAAAGGCTAGGGTGTTGCCCTGGTAGGTGATTTGTTGCTTTTCCCTGGCCATCCTCAGAATTGCATCCCGGTCTCTGTAGTTGAGGACCCTGGCAATGATGGGCCAAGGTGGAGCATCCGGCGGTGGTTTCAGGTCTAAGGATCTGTGTACCGGCTCGATAAGTAGTACCGTCGAGAAGTTGTCGGCGCCAAAGATATCACGCAAAATGTCTTCCCCATATGTTTCCATCTTCCCTGTGTTCGTAGTCTCTGGGACACCCGCAATTCTTACGTTATTGCGACGTGATCTCGCTTCTAAATCCTCAGCCTTGTTCTTTATAACCGCCAGGATCTTCTCCATTTCCGTGCATTTGCGGGTCGTAGTGTGTGATTCATCCTCCACTGCAGTTATGCGATCTTCGGCCGCATCTAGACGTTCACCCTGTTTGTCCAGTTTCGCAGATATGTTATCTACCCTTTGGGTGAGCGAATCTAATTTTCCGTTTATGTCTTGTAGACTGTGCTGAATTGCTTGGAGTACATTTTCCATGGCCTTACTCGTCGCGCCCTCTGTTTCCAGATCTGTACCTGAATGCGCAGTTGCGCCTTTAGTGTTGTGCTTAGTTTCAAATGTTAGTTTCGGTTGCTGTCTATCTGGCTTGCCCATTGTGCCCAAAGTTCAGCTTCGCAGGCGGCTACAGAAGGTGACTTATATATAGCACCTCAGCTGGAGGCTTGGGGCATCTTTGAGCAGGCGCACCGTACTTAACGCCAATTGTATGGGTCGTAGTTAGGTATTATAGCAGCCGTCAGTCATATGATGATAGCGCAGTAGGACGGTTCAGAATCAACCGCAGTCGGCGTAATCATGGGCCTCCCAGGGGGAAGCCCCCTCTTGGCAGTGACGGTTATGGCAAATATTGCGTATTTCACTTCAGTGCGTTTGAGAGTGCTCTAAGGCACACAGGATTTATGTCCCAATTTCAGCACCGTGGGCAGGAATTTCAGGGCATCCTTATCAGTGCCAGTGAGGTGTCCACATGACGTACTGTTGCGAGTGTCCGATGCAGGTATTTATTTAATATAGTGCCTGATCGACACCAATGCCGCCGATCGTTGGTGGCGGCGCCAGCCACGCATGGAGTATTATTCGGGGCTTGCGCTCAGCAATACAGTTCCCGCCTCGCTGCGCCACACCACATGGATGGCCCGCCTCAGCCTCGTCGTGTGAGAGATCTGCATACAAATAGACACCATGGGTAATCAGCTTATCTGGAGCGCAATCGCACCACAAGGTGCTGTATGGGCAGCCGTTACATCACACCCCATGCAGTATGTGCAGTAGTAGGAAGGACGGTGTGTCAATTCATCATAACATAAACCAGTATGTGGGGAGCGCTGCTATTATGTGCATTCCTCTGTGCCTCCTCACCCTCGTACCGGACCTAGGTGAGTGGATTTCCAACTACACCTCCGATGTATTGGTCCACCGTTTTGTACCGCCCCGATGCGTGTCTCCTACCGTGTAAGGAGTGAAGCTTGTTCCGTGGTTGTTGTCTCCCAAAGAGCCCCAGCGGTTGTTGCAGCGAATGTATGACGATACTTAGCATGCCATTACTACGCATGCATTTAGTGTGATTTTTTTACTTTGCAAATGGCATTAGTAGGCATTATTTAACTACGCTTACCTTAACTTCATAACAGCATGAATATTACTTCGCATTCCACCACTATGTGTTCATGCCCCTACACTACACAATAACCTTTTACACTACAAACCACTACTCTTCCCTAAAAACTAAATCACTACCCCCTGCACATCTTCCTACACTACAAAAACACATCACTACCCTGAACCCTAATACGCCACTCCCAGCACGACCCCCTACACTACATATACACCAAAACACTACCCTAAACCATACCATACGACCCACCTACAATACCCTTAACCCTAAAACACTAACCTAAACTACACATACACCACAACACTACCCTGAAACCTAAAACACTACCCCAGCACGACCCCCTACTCTACACATACACAACACTACCCTAAACCCTACACTCAAACCTTAAACACTACACATACCCCTTAACACTACCCTCAACCGTTAAACTGTACCCCCAGCACGACACCCTACTCTACAAAAACACACTACATCCCCCTTACCTCACTCTCCTCGTGGTTCCTCTCTCCTCCTGGGACCTTCCTCACGTCGTCTCCGTGTTGCGTTGCACGTCGTTGTGAGGAAACAGCCTCAGTTTCCTTACAACGACATGGATCGATTTCAGCATACCATTACAACGCATGCGTAGTAACAACGCTTGCGATGTAACAACTTGCGTACTAATGGTACGTGTTGTAACATCGCAAGCGTAGTAACGCTTGCGAAGTAATGGTATGCGCAGTAACAGCCGTGCACTAAAGGCTGTTTACCGTTGCAGCTAATGATATTCAGCGCCAGCCGTGCTAACTATTACCGTTGTCGATGTCAGGCACACAAACAAGTTTTACCACAAGTTTTAGCCGCTCCGATCAGTTATCACACTGGGCGCCACTATTTTGGAAACACCAGGCCGTCTCCTCGCGCCGATGTCTTACTCACGGTTTGCTGAGGTTCGGGACGTTTTTCAGGGTTTATAGTGCATTCCTACCGCTGCCGGGTGGTTCCGACGCCTCGAGGACCGCTTTGTTGTTAGTTTGGCATCCACATCGCGTTCTTTTTGTCAGATAATAATCCCAACCGGCGGAGCTGTCTTAGGAGGCAGCCATTCCGCAGTGCGCCCTCTAGCGCCCCCCCGAGATTGGATGAAAGTTATTGGGATCTTTGGGCTCGAGGTTGGGCTTTTTTAGCAGCGGCAGTATTGAGGCAACCTTCCAAAGTTGAGGTAAATACCCTATGTCGAACATTGTATTGAACAGGGAGGTACGTACAGGGGCAATAGGTCCCAGGGCACCTTTGATCACCGAGACTGGGCAGGGATCATAGGGGGAGCCTGACCTTGCTGCCAATAGGAGCTTCTCTGTATCCATAACGGATATTGACTCAAATTTCTCTAAGACAGCGGAGGGGTCTGCAGCTGAGCTCCTTCCCTCCAACTGTGTTACAGCCCGTATAACGCTTGGGTGGTGAAAACCTGAGAAAATGATCTCCACCTTATTTAGAAAGAACCTGGCAATGTCCTCACATTGTTCCTGGCTCGTCTGGATTTTTGCTGGATGGGGGGAGGCCAGATTCAAAACTGTTTTAAAAAGTTATTTGACCTAGTTTTTTGCAACACTGATTCGGTTTGTAAAGAACTTTTTTTGCATTAAATATCATTTGTTTATAAATAGCAAGACTGTGTTTATAGCACTTTTTCTCAGCTTCCTTATATTATCTCATCCAATTCTGCTCAAGGGATTTTCTGTTTCTTTAGATCCTCCGTTTACCAAGGGGCTGTTGGTTGAGATCTTTTGGGGGACCGAACTTTTTCTGGGGCTAGTTCATTACAGGCAGTTTCTATCCACTTGGTGTAATACATAGCGGCCTCCTCTATTCCTGTGGGTATCTGACCTGCAGTTGGTGTAAGCACATCTTTTAGAGCCGCGATCTGTGTAGTGTATGTGACTTCAGTCAATCTGAAATGTCAAGATTACAGTTATACATAGCTGTCTACATGCCCTTGGATCACACATTGCAGCATATCCACATTGATTGATGTGTGATTAGACATGCATGCATCAGTGGTAGTCATTATGTTTGGTATAGTTAGTATGTGTGACAACATAAGTGACTCAATTTACTCATTCCTGTGATGTCTGCTACTTTTTGACAGGCTTGCAACACACATGTAAATAAACATTAGGCATCTAGTATTTGTCAAACATATTTGGATGCTTCAAACTATGTGAAGGCTTGACCACAATTTCCTATTTGTATTCTTCTTGGGAGACCTCAACCTTCATTTTGACAATCAGAGCGCGCCGGCTGTCAATAATATTTTAGCTGATCTTGAGGCCCTTCAACTGTCTCAAAAGGTAGTACAACCCACCCACGTAGGAGGGCATACGCTGGATCCCTTTTTCACTAATCTTACGGAAGCCACAGTCTCTTCCATATCACCCTTGGGGTGGACGGATCATTTTTTAGTGGCTATCCGGGCCCCTCTGCCTGAGACTCCCTCTATTCTTCCATCTAGATCAGTCCCTAGAAGGCATTGGAACAAACTCAGATTAGAGGACCTACACCACGTCTTGGCTGCAGATCCGCTGGGACCCTTGGACAATGTTGAAACGGGTTATGACCAGTTTTGTCAGTGGATTACCAGGGCGCTTGATTCACTGATTCCCATCATGGCAAATAAACTTAGCTCTAGAGATGACAGCGCCCTTCGTGTTTTGAAGGGCAACTGTAGGCGGGCCGAGAGAGAGTGGCGGAGGTCTTATGACACTGCTAAGAAAGCGTTGTATCTGGCTTCCGTTAAGGTTTATCATCGTGCCATCTGTAGAGCCCGCGCGGCGTTCTACTCAGTAGAATTCCGCAACAGTACTAACCCGTCTAAATCTATATTTAAGGCCCTTAAAGATCTTCTGGCAAAAAGAATCTCCTCCCCGGCATTGGCTTCTACCTCTCACTGCGAGGATTTGGCATCCTTCTTTTTGGAGAAAGTGCAAGGCATCTACCGGGCTTTTTCTCTTACGGGGCCCCCATTGGGGACCCTGGATATTATCCCCGGTCTCCCCACTATGGAATTTGATAGGGTGACCCAGAAAATTAAATCTGGATCACCTTTGGATCCATTAAGACCTGTCCTTTTCAGGGATCAGTCTATTGTGGGACGCCCCATGGTGTGCTCCCTCATTAACATCTCGCTGGCTACTGGCACGGTTCCAGCTAAATGGAAGCGGGCAGTGGTCTCTCCTATCCTGAAGAAACCCTCATTGGATCCTTCGAAACCGGAGAGCTACCGGCCCATTTCCTTGCTCCCCTGGCCGGCAAAAGTTGTGGAGGCCCACGTCAACCAGGCTCTCTCTGACCATCTTACCCGAGCCAACATTCTGGATGTTACCCAGAATGGGTTCCGTGCTGGGCATAGCACGGAGACAGCCCTTCTCGCCATGGCTGAACACTTGCGTATGGTGCTGGATGTGGGACAGACGGCAGCGCTAGTATTATTAGACCTGAGCGCCTTCGATACTGTTTCACACCGCATCCTTCTGCATCGCCTGGAGGAGATAGGCATTGGTGGGCTCGCCATACAGTGGTTCCGTTCCTTTCTCGACGACCGCTCCTTCTGCGTTGCCATACCACCGTACCAGTCCAAATTTCATCCTCTGGGCCTGGGGGTGCCGCAGGGATCCTCGCTGAGTCCCACGTTATTCAATCTTTACGTGAGACCGCTGGCTGATGTCATCAAGCAGTGGGGCATGACTATGGTCTCTTATGCTGACGACACTCAGCTAGCGGTTACTATCAGCGGGGATGTTGAGCTAGATGCCCCTAGGTTCCAGAGTGGACTGAGGGCGGTGGCGAGCTGGGTGAATGCAAACTGTCTCCAGCTCAACGCTAAGAAGACTGAGGTTATGGTTGTCGGGAAGGGGAAGGAGCTCTGGGGGGATAGATGGTGGCCACCGGAGCTTGGGCCGGCCCCAATTCCGGTAACGGAGTTGAGAAATTTGGGAGTGTGGTTGGAGCCCACTCTTAGCTTCGTGGGGCACTCTAAGAAAACCGCGGCCTGTTGTTTTGGGGTCCTTCGAGGCTTAAGACCTGTCCTGAAGTTTTTTGATCCCCCTACCAGGCAGCTGGTGGTTCAGGCAACAGTAATATCTCGTCTAGATTATGCCAGCTCTCTCCTGGTAGGGGCAAACCAGGCAGAAATCATCCGCCTTCAACGTGTCCAAAGCGCCGCAGCTAGAGCCATAGTTGGCTTGCCCAGGTCCTGCTCTGTTTCCAGCACCCTTCGATCCTTGCATTGGCTACCGGTTAAAACAAGAATTCACTTCAAAGTTTTATGTTTGGACTTTAAGATCTTGAAGGGATCAGCCCCCCGGATTCTCTCGAATCTCCTGTCCTCTTATGTACCAACTCGCTCTTTGAGATCATTGGGCCAAGCACTTGCGGTGGTCCCGAGGTTTAAGCTCAGCCGCGTTGGGGGCCGGTCCTTTCGGGTAAAAGCAGCAGTGCTGTGGAACTCTCTTCCGATTGAGATTCGCTTGATGGAAGACCTTCTCTTGTTCCGTAAAGCTATAAAAACCTTCCTATTTTAATTTTCCCCCTTACTTGCTGCGCTCTTTCTGTTTTTCTATGTTGAGTGTTGCTATGTTTACCTTGTCATGCGCCAGGACGCCCCTTAGCTGGGGCAGCTGTGCGCACTACAAATGTTCCTAACATAACATAACATAACATACCATTCTTCAGCAGATCTGCACAATGTATACGTGCAGCGGCAAAGTCAGTCATGTGCATGAATCAAGGTGGTTGTGGGACACGATGGGGATTTAAATAATCTGATGATGTGAGCAAATTGTGTGTTTCTGGCATTTGATTTCTCATTTCTGATACATATGTGCAATACATTCTTACATCTCATACTGAAAAGTTTGTATCCGGAACAATTTCACATCAGTCTAGTGTGACAGCGCTACACAGCTTGAAGCCAAGTTGATAACAATATGATGCCTGGACAGGTGACACACCAACCATTTTATGTGTGTCTGCAGTATGTCATGTTTCGGACTCTGTAGGCAGCATGAGCTTTTGGTAGCACCGCTGATGTTGTTGGCAGTAATCTATGCACCAGAATACAGAATGTGTCAGCAGTGTGCAAATTATGTAGATAACAACAAAGCCCACAAAGCCATCTGGTAAAATGTTGTAGTGCCAGTGTCCAAGGTGGACATGACATTGTTGGATGGCCACAACAAAGCAGCACTTTACATAGTACACTACTAACAACAGCATGATGTCCAATGCCAGTAAGCAAATACAGTCCACATTAAATTGACTCAACACTGTATCATTTGTATTTGACCCATATTGTCAGACACAGGTACTGCAGTGTTTATGCAAATTGTCTTTGATGGCTAGGCCTGCATCTTCCACAGGCCTGTGTGCACTGGCATCAACAACACTTAGCTGTTAGTAAACTCTGGCATCCCAGATGTAGATCTATTGTGGACCAAAGAATCTGGAATGGTGCACCGTGTAGGGGTGACCAATCAAGGTGCACATGATCATATACAAAGGGTACTGTGTATTGCAAGGCACACACCAACATAACAATGGGCTTACAGTGGAGACATACTATTTTGTCCTGCCCCTTTTTACATCATCATGCATGATGTTTTTGTGCAGAGCTTTAGCTGGTGAAGGTGAGGCACCGGACCTTGTGAAATGCTTCATGTCAGGGTACCTGTCACTGTGTAACTTAGTGGGCACATTTGCATATCCAGCACCTGTGGTTTCGCTGGCACACTCAGAGTGCCCAGCTGTACCTATGCTTGCCTACTCCCAGTTGACCAAGGATTGAGTTTTGTGATTCACTGACTATTAAAGTGCGTTGTGTTTAGAAACCTTGTGTCGTTGACCATGGTTGTGAGATGGTTTATATGGAGCAGATGAGGCACAGCAATGTTTGGTTCACCAGAAACATGTTCACAGTGCTTGTACATCCATGACTTACGTGGGATATCTCTCACATGTAATTTGCTTTCTTAAGTTGTCATCCAGGAGACAACAATGTGTGACTGCTTTTCCTCATCACGTTATGATTCTCTTGTGTGTATGGTGGATTTCCCTTGGTCCTGTCCGGAGATAGGTTATGGTGTAGCATACACATGACTGGATTTGTAGTACAGGTTGCCCACACAAGGCTGCAACACATTCCATATATGTTTTCTGGACATCTTGACCAACATTGTATTCTACAGAGTATGTTGCACATTCCTGGAGTGACAAAACAAAATGTGACATTGCCACATTTTATAAGTTGCATGTTTGTCTATGTGTTCAACTCTATGACATTGTTCTGCATTCTGTCCATCAACTGTTGTTTTTGTATGTGTTCAACTGTGACTGCAGGTGGTGTGTAAGTATATTTGTTTAGTTATGATAAATTGCTAAATGACACACATCATGCAATTAACATTGGTTTAACTTGTATTGGCCATCCCAAGACATTTTTGGCATTTTTGAAGTCCTTGTGAATGAGTTGACTTTGACTCTGCATGTATGCATATTTGAGTAATACCCATCAATATTTCAGTGTGTGTCACTTCACAATCGACACACGTAATTTCAGATTTTGTGCATCATATTACGATGCATCACCAGGGTAGTCATATGCATGCACAGCATGCAGTGAGATTGTGATTTGGATTGTTGACATGCTCTTACTATGCATGCTCCATTCTGTAACGACACAGAGTGATGTTTTATATACTTTGGTGAATATTATGCAGTTGGTGCTCCCCTCATGCAGCACTACTTGGAAACCCACGATGCAGGAACACCTGCTGCATGGTGCATGGCTGACTGTGTTTTTCATGTCAGCTAATTGTGCACCATTCCATGTGAGAACAGGGGATCTGTCATCTTCTTGTACATATGACACATGTTTTTTTCAAGATGTATGTAGCACAGCAGAAGCATATGTTCTGTGTCATGTGCTGCATTGATTTATTTTAAATTGTATCTGATGAGTGGAGCAAAATCTTTATTACATGGGTGCCATACTTGTTTATGTGCGATTTTGTAGGCTACTCCCTTGTTGTACTGTCTGACATATGTCTTGATTATTTTGTATTGTGTGCTTGTGTATATTGTTTGGACCAGTTCCAAGGTATGTCATAGTACATTGGCTACATGTGCATTCTCACATATTTGAGCTACGTCCTTGTGTACTTGAGGTGTGTGGTGTGTTCATTTTGTACTTACCAACAAGCAGTCCATTTCCATATATGCCATTCTCAAATCGATGTGGGAGTCATGCACATTCCCAGGAAACTTAGTGACAACATTGATGAACAGGCCCAGGTGGTCCACAATTGCCCGCACATTCATTGAGTGTGTGTGCTTCCAGTTCCTGTATATATGGGCAGTGTCCGCGCTGGAGCAGAGTTTTCTGTTGAAAATCTATTGGGTTTTTAAGCTCCGGTTTGTCTATATGTCAAAAAAATAAAAATATTAATTTGTAACGTTAATTATTTGTTTTGTGTAAATGTTCTGATTAACCAATACGAACTAACAAGAGAAAACTACACGCGGGAAAGCATTCATGTTGCTTAATAATAACGTGCAGGTTTAACTAAGTGAATGTTGCTAAGTGCTGTTTATTTTAAAGCACAAAACGCTTTTGAAATGTCGTGTACTAATGCTTTTCTGTGTAGCAAAGGCTAGATAATTATATACACATAAGGGTATTAGTGGGGTTAACACTGTTTAATCACTATGCTGTGGTAACGTTGTTTTTGTCTCTTTTAATTAAGATGGTCCGTTTTGGCCTAGTAAAAAATGGCTGCCGTTTAAAGCCTGCATTTGAGTGACTGAATTTTGATGAGAAGGCCTCGCTGAACATGGTCGAGAGTCATCTGACCACAGTCTTCGCCTGGTTTAAAAGTTTTCCGTGAGGACAGCAGCTCTGGGCGAGAGTCCAAGTGTCCTTGGAGGACAAAGGAGCCACAATGAACTTTGTGATTACAGCACTGGTTCCGAGGAAATAAGAATGTGAAAGAAACATTTGCAAAACTTGAGTTCCCTTCTTCCGTTTTTTTATTTTTGTGATTTGAACAGGATTGGTAAGATGTGTTTAGCCACTGGAATGAAATGGCCTGATGTCTTGCCTCTAGTGTTAATGACTATTAGATCTACTCCAGATAGAACTACTGGTTTGAGTCCACATGAGATTTTGATGGGACGCGCAATGCGACATGCATATGTGCCTGCAAATAAGTTAATGACAATAACTGATGACATGATTTTGGATTACTGTAAAGGCCTGGCTGACGCAGTTCATTCTGTGTTTCACCAGGTTGGAGAAGACGCTACTACACTTGAAAAGAAGCAAGCTCATGATCTGAGTCCAGGGGACTGGGTGAGGATTAAAGTGCACAGAAGAAGAAATTGCTTGGTTCCAAGGTGGGGAAGACCAAGACAGATTATTCTGACTACGACAACTGCAGTAAAGTGTGCTGGTGTGAAAAATTGGGTGCATGCAAGTCATACTTTGAGAGTTCCTAATCCAAAAGACGGGACTGGTAAGGAGTCAGATTCCAGTGATGATGAAAAAACAGAACCAGTAAGAGAGTCAGAGAAGAATTCAAATGAACCATTGAGAGTCTCAGAAGGGAGATCAGATTCTGTAAGAGAGCCTGAAGTTCCAAAAAGCAGTGGAGGAAAAAGAAGAGAAAAGAGCAATTCCACAGAGACTACTCCTGAATCAGATGAGGAGATTGAAGAACCACTTGAGATTACACTTGAAGAAGCAGGGTCAGAAGAAGATAGAGAGGGACAGATTGCGGAAGACCCCCGAGGAGGTGTAGGGAACATTCTTGTTAAGCTAGGTGAAGGGACAAATAGACAGCAAGAAGATTGCGTGTCGGAGACCCGAGGAGGGAAAGAGTTAGGGAAGTCTCAAACAGTGGTGAAAAAGACTGTGGAGCGAAAGAAAACTGCTGAAGAACAAGAGGCATTTGAAACAGAATCGGATGAAAGTGAGAATGAGAAATCAGAGGGTCGAGTTCTGAGAAAGAGAACTTGGATTGGAGAGAGAAATAATAAAGAAACAAGACCGAAAAAGGTTGTGAGAGGAGATCTTTGGCCTAACAACAGAGTAAAGAGGCTGAGATACAGATTGACACGAGCAAATACCTCGAAAGCTGAGCAAGTGAATGAGGTGTCGAGTCAGAATCAAGTAAAAGGTGAAAAGAGGAAAGAGTCAAAGGAACAAGAACCAGAGGGGATCAAAAGAATCAGAAAACCTAACCAGAAGTATAGGTCGCCGGAATGGACGTACGTGGCACTGTCTGAAGGTGAAGAGGCAGAAAGTCAAGGAAATCCAGAGGAGACCGTACGAAAAGTGGTTGAGGAGGAAACAGGTGAAATCCTGAAAGTTATCTTGACTGACATTGAAGAAAAGTCAGATACTGAGGATATTGTTGGAGATCTAATACAATTTGATGTCGAAGAAGTTGAAGTGAAGAATGATGAGTATCCAAACTGAGTGAACAGAAGAAATCACTTGGAGAAGGTGAAAAGAAGAAAGACTGAAAATTAGCTGTTTTGAAGTGATCCAAAGTTCTAGAAGTGCCAGTAGTGAAATAAAGAGGCTAAGTCAAAAGACACGGTCAAAGTAGTAAAATGGCTAACATAGAGAATAATCAAAGTAGATGTGCCTTCTTAAAAAGATGGTGTAGAATGTGCTGCTTCTGTACTGGATTATTAATGCTATTATGGGGTGTTTTAGCTTTATTAGTTACCTTTAGGGTTACATTAGACACTTTAGGAATACACACTGAGAATGTGACTATTGCAGAGAAGAGTTTGCATAAAGTAGTTCCAACTAGAATTAGTAACACTTACGTACATACAGATAGGTCAATTAATGATTTTTCTAGTAATGTTTTTTCAAAGTTGTTGTACGAATATGTGAAGACAATGGAAGTTAGGGATTGCTACGTATGTATGCAATTACCTGCATCCGTTTCAGAGGGTGTTACTTATCACCATTTACCAGCTACATATGGAATTTCATGTAGTGTGTTGAGTAGTGTTTTTTATTTGTTAGGGAAAATAGATTATGAGATGTCTAACAAAGATAACATTTTTGGGCAATTGCCTATGAACAAAAAGCTGAATCCAGCTAAAGATGCTAATATTTTTGGTGAGATTTTTATTGAAAAAGAAGAATTAACATTAGATTACATTTTTAAGAACAATTTAACTTGCAGTCTGAAAGAAGAGGAGAGAGCTTTCCTGAATATGGTAGAGGAAAGGAGAATGAGCATGCATGAAAAGGCAGGGAAATATAAAATGAGTGAGACAATTTGGGACATTGAGATGGGGAAAGAGTTGGGAAACGGGGCTAGTCCAACTTTAGCTCTAGATGCACCACAGAAGGGTAAGCTGTGCATTACAAGAAAGAGATCCCAATATGATACATATTTTGTTGGGACTAGTGAGTGTCATGATACATACTTCATTGCAACAGGATGGGGTTTTAAGGGAGGAGAGGATCCAGTTTTCCCAGGAGTGTATTATGTTTGTGGGAACAAGGCTTATTACACGTTGCCTGACCATTGGTATGGCACGTGTTATGTGGGCCTGGTCTTTCCAAAGATCTTTCATATAGATAGAATAGAAGATGTGGAACATATTAATTTACTAACACGTTTTAAGAGAGAAACTTGGTCTGAAATTGTAGGTGATATTTTTGGAGCTTTAATTCCAGCAGTGGGAATTTCTTTGAATGCATATGGAATTCGGAAACTGTCAACAGTGGTGGATCGCTTATCGACAAGTACCGCTGGAGGGTTTCTTTTGGTGGATACGGAGATGATTGCCGTACGTGCCATGTCTATGCAGAATCGACTTGCCCTTGATATTCTATTGGCCAAGGAGGGTGGAGTCTGTGGAATGCTGAAAGTTCAACATTGTTGCACTTACATTCCTGACGAAAGCAAAGACCTGAAGGTCTATATCAAAAATATTACTGATTTGCATGAAGAATTAGTACCACTTGAAGCTGAGAGTATCTGGACTAAATTAGCTAATAAGGTGATAGCTGTTAAAAGTTTTATTGCTGAGATAGGTAGTACTATTATAGGTAAGATATTGTTTCCTTTAACCTGTATAATTCTTGCTTTGTTGATATTAAGATTGGTGTGTTTGTGTTGTAAAAACAGGGGAGGGAAAAAGAAATTAATCAAGGGAAATATTGAAAAGAGAAATAAGAGGTCAAAAAGAGAACCACAAGAAATAGAATTAGAAGAATTGAGGGAGAGTGTTTATTTGGAGACAAAAAGGGATGATGAAAGAGAGTCTGGTGTGTAGTGTTGTGAAAGGAGAAAAAGACATTTCCAATTTCTCCTAAAATTGGACTAAATTTTCAAAATATATATATTTTTTTTTGGGTTGTTTATTTGGTGATAATATCACCAAAGGGGGGATTGCTGGAGCAGAGTTTTCTGTTGAAAATCTATTGGGTTTTTAAGCTCCGGTTTGTCTATATGTCAAAAAAATAAAAATATTAATTTGTAACGTTAATTATTTGTTTTGTGTAAATGTTCTGATTAACCAATACGAACTAACAAGAGAAAACTACACGCGGGAAAGCATTCATGTTGCTTAATAATAATGTGCAGGTTTAACTAAATGAATGTTGCTAAGTGCTGTTTATTTTAAAGCACAAAACGCTTTTGAAATGTCGTGTACTAATGCTTTTCTGTGTTGCAAAGGCTAGATAATTATATACACATAAGGGTATTAGTGGGGTTAACACTGTTTAATCACTATGCTGTGGTAACGTTGTTTTTGTCTCTTTTAATTAAGATGGTCCGTTTTGGCCTAGTAAAAAATGGCTGCCGTTTAAAGCCTGCATTTGAGTGACTGAATTTTGATGAGAAGGCCTCGCTGAACATGGTCGAGAGTCATCTGACCACAGTCTTCGCCTGGTTTAAAAGTTTTCCGTGAGGACAGCAGCTCTGGGCGAGAGTCCAAGTGTCCTTGGAGGACAAAGGAGCCACAATGAACTTTGTGATTACAGCGCTGGTTCCGAGGAAATAAGAATGTGAAAGAAACATTTGCAAAACTTGAGTTCCCTTCTTCCGTTTTTTTATTTTTGTGATTTTTCTGAGCGGAAATTTTCCAAATGCAGCGATGCTACATCCTTTCCTGCTCGCTCTGCTCAGCGGTTCAGCGGACGTTTAGAACATTTTATGTTTCTTTAATATTGCAAGTTTCCCTATAAGTATTGTTAGCCTAGAGAGGGTCTAAGGCCACTTCTTCCCAAACCTGCGTTGGTGAGGATCGATGCTGTGAGGACGGCGACTCGGGAGACTTCTACTGAGAGACCTGTCCTGACCCATTTATGACATTTAGCTAGAATAGGTAATTATGAGAATAATGATTTTGCTTTGATTGACTTTCTTTGACTAATTTTAGATAAAAGTACCGTTGTTAAAATACAGTGTTGGTGGTTATTTCTTGTTGTTTATTGAGTACTCTATTTTGATTATTGTTGTTTAGATCATGATTCAGGATAATATCAAACTGGTCTTATCGACCTCAGTGTAGATATAGGGTGTTTAGGAGTTTTCTTTCCACAGGTTCTATGCTGATAGAGTAATCGAGCGTATGTTAGTGAAATGGGCCCAAGCGTATGATGTGTGTATGTGCGTGTATCTGTGAAATTACTCTATCCGTGGAAGTAGGGAGAATTTGTATACCCTTATCTGCACCATCCGCAGAAGGCACAAATAGAACATGAGTGCAGTCAATTGCCCCCAACACATGCGGAAAGCCAGCAAGAACATAGAAGCCTTACTTGTTGTCAAGTTGTTCTTAAGTGTGGGGTATGCATGCTGCGTCAGGCTGATGATGGCATCCAAGGCAGTTGGGAGGACCTTTGAGAAGGCTGACTGTGGGTCTACAACCACTCTGGCAGTGGTTGGTTGGAAGGTACCAGAGGCCAACATGTTCAGCACTGCAAGTAGCTTTGTCTGCGGAGGGATGTTCATGCAGCGCTGTGATGGTGCCTGCAGCCTTGGCGCTAGCTGGGTGAGTATGCGTAGGATGGAGGATGGAGGTCCTTTTTAGCCTGTCACATCCTCTGGCCGGAGGTCTATCAGGGTGATGCGTTGGCGGTAGACCCGCTCCTTTCTTTGGCGCTGCCTTTGTGGTGGTACTGGTGGGGGTCTTCTTGGAGCTCCAAGCTGCAAGAGTACCTCCATGGTCTCATTAGGTAAGCAAAAGAGAGTCTGGGTTAGTCTCCCTTATGTACAGGTGTTTTTGCACGAAATTTATCATTTCTTTGTAAAGCCTGTTTGTTCTTAAACAACGTCATATCTCTGAGTCAATTCAGATAAATTCTCATGAGACAATCTTGAACTCCTCGTGACATCTTTACTCATGAATAATAGTTCATTCTGTTGGTAAGTATCTATTAATTAAGCTCCAAACTCCTAGTTATGATTTCATCTAATTCAGTTTTCAATTTGACCACATTTATTTGATCCACTTACACAGCAGATTTTATCGTTCCCAGACCTGCTTCTGCACTTCTATTCCCATTTGAATCATTATTGCTATGTTCCTTCAACCATTGCTCTAAATTCTGAACATCAAATAAGTGTTTAATCTCAGAGGCTCCCTTATGTCCAGTGCTATCTTGGGATGTAGTATTTCGCGCATTTTGAAGAGTTTCCCATACGGGGGAATCACTGGTGTAACGAAAGTTGAGGGGGTCCCGCTTCAAGGAACATGAAGGGGCCCCCACTCTGTATTTAATATGGAGCTCTAAGGCCTGAGTACCGTGCTGAGTGGGCCCCCTGCAGCTTGGGGGCCCTTTCACCACGGGGGCTGCGGGGGCCTGTGTTACGCCAGTGGGGGGAATCAATACCTGCTAGTCCAGGAAAAGATCGTATGAGTCTAAACCCATTCTGTAATACAGAAGGATCTGCACTTATACATGGCGAGCTTGCATTCATTGGAACTAACTGGACAAACTGTATTTTCAGATTGTTTGCTCTCCGTTTTTTATCGCTTCTGTAGGAGTGGGCACCTTCTGACTCTCATTTCCTGCAGGACTAGAGTCGTGTATTGGGACTATAGGCCCAATGGTAACCGGTACCATAAGAGCATCTGGCAGCATTGAAACCAAATTAGTGCTACTATTTCCCGAAGCTACAGTTTGTGTCACACCACTTAATATGACCTCTACAACACCCGGAGTAGAAGCAACCAGAGCCGAAGCACTTCCAAAACTGCCAGTAAAACTCACATTTCCTCCACTTTCCATTTGTGTCTGATTATATGGAGGAAGACATTCAGCTAACAATCCATACAAAAGGCTGTCACTTGTGTGACTATCACTGTCTGCATCTCTCTCAGCCTCATTTTCCTTGATTGTTATGACCGGGTATAATCTCGCTCCCTCAATCATATTTACTCTCCATCTCTTTTGTTGTTTATCCGATCTCACATCTGCAAATGCACTCATTGCTTTCTTCATCTTCCCTTGGTACCTGCCTCTTTGCTTTACATGCGCTGCACTTTCAAACTGTGTAGATCTAGACAATGTTTTAATTGCAAACAATATCCCCCGTCAAATGATTAATTATTCTCAAATTGAAAGTACCGTAGTGGGGAAACATCAATGCACCTTCTTTCTCTGTGATCTTGTGCCAATTCTTAAGCCATTAATTGTATTGAGCCCTACTTTTGTCGCTGGTGTGTTCTCTGGTGGCACTTCCTCGACAATTCTAGTAGGCACACCTACATCTCCTAGTATCATATCCCTTATTGCTGTAAAACATCTAATTTTTCAACAATTTCAATTCAATTCAAATTAAACAATTTTCATGTTCCGCTGCAATACAATTACCAATAACAACTCAGTATCCAAGTGATCATTTCAACCAATCCCAGTGTGAAATTACAACAACAACCTATTCCAGGGCTGCACTCTCTGACATCAATCTCACTCCTTGCAGCAGTTCACTCTCCTTCACAATCTTTCTCACACTTTCTCTTTCATCTCTGTTTATACTAAAACATTAACTAACAATTGTATGCTCTGCTGAAAGAAACAATTGATCATCATTCACTCAATAAACACTCTCACAAATGAAACCTCGACCAGCGGGGAATCATTTAGATTAGTCCGGTCTCCTTCTGCGCAAAAGTTTTGACCAAAATAATTACAACTTCTCTTACATACATAAAAAAGTTCCCTATCTCAATTGGGCCATCAATGACGTCTCACGACAAACACCCCCCCCCCCCAAACCTTAGCAGACAATTACAACACAGTGTCTTCTGCACCTTTATTATATATCCTGAGATTTTAGGCCACGTCAGTCCTGATAACTTCAACTTAACACTACATTCACATGACTCTCACAACCTCTCTGCCAAACATTTCACAATCAATTCTGTACCGTAAGCTAAGCATACATTTCTCACACACACATCCCTACTAACACTCCTCTTTTGCCGAGGTAGCAACACACATCACTGGAACTCCGTCTATTCTCCATGTCTCGATCCTGGATTCCGAACTATGGACACTAAGTTTGAGATCCAGATTTTCTAGGTCAAGTTCTAAATCCCTTCACTTCACTAAATAACCATCCGATAGTGGTACCAGCTGTTAAAGTCTAGATCCATTTACAAAATTTCTTCAGAGGGGACAGGTCTTTCTGGAAGGGTGAAAGGGAAAATCACAAATTTGTATCTTAATACAGTGCAACCAACGTGGCCACACATTAATCCACTCTACTCTTTGATCTGAGTTTAGTAGGTTTTAATTATAAATTTAGAAACAAAGCGATGTAGCTCAATCTCAGCATAATCATACAGAAGTACAGAAAGATCAGAATATGTCCAAATCTCTTTCAGAGATGTATCCCATAGAGTACAAAGCAAATGACTAATTCTAAGATGATGACAGATGATCTGGAAGAAGAAATGAAGTTTAAACTGCATCAGAGGATTCCCTGTAATGAGCAAGGGCAAACCATATTTCCCTACACTACCCTAACAAGAGCAATCTTACTAAAACATTTGGGTACGCGCATTATCAGGAAATAAATAAATAAAGGTGTCAGCCGTCAGAGTCTTCAGTAGAAAGCGCTCTGACAATGACTGAAGTAGCATTAAGCTACCGATGCTGAAGTATAGATCTGTTCTCTGGGAAAACCTAAGATGGACTATCTCCCTCAGTAAGCAAAGCACATAATATCAACTGCAGTCAAATTGACACTCCCACCTGATTTCTTCTTTCGACAATTTCCATCACTTTGGCACAACTAGGGGGCATATTATCAAGCACGGCGTTAAAATTATCGCCGCTTTAGCGGCAGAAAACTGATGCTAAAGCGGTGATAATGGCCTTGATAATATGTTGGTGAGAATTCCAATAGAAGCCCATGTTGACACCAGAACATGGACTTCTATTGGAATTCTCAAGGGCATATTATCAAGCCCATTATCGCTGCTTTAGCGGCAGTTTTCTGCCGCTAAAGTGGCAATCATTTTAATGCCGTTTCTTGATAATATGCCCCTGATTACTTTTCGAACCCTTCCCACCTAGATAAGACACAGGGACATATTAGCAAGAACATCGTTAAAATTATCGCCGTTTTAGCGGCAGGAAACTGCAGCTAAAACGGCGATAATGAGCTTGCTAATATGCGTTATAGAATTCCAATAGATGCCCAGGTTAGATGTCCTGGACATCTAACCTGGGCTTCTATTGGAATTCTATAACGCATATTAGCAAGCCCATTATCGCCGTTTTAGCGGCAGTTTCCTGCCGCTAAAACGGCGATAATTTTAACGAGGTTCTTGCTAATATGCCACACAATCTCTTCTCGTCCTTGATCATTCCTCTTCTCTCCCTTGAGAACTCCTCTCCTCACTTGTTACTGAAATTTCCTTGCCCGACTCCTCCTTCTCAGGCTTTGCTATCTATTCAGACAAAACTCCTTTATTCTAACTAATGAGACTTATCCACACCTAAAGTAGAGACAAAATTAGACAAAACATTCCGCAACAAAGGCTAAACACAGACAATACAAGAGTACAACGTAAGCTTGCACTGAGAACGTTAAGCCAAGATGAAATAACACATGAAGTTAAGCAAACATACACATTAGGCTGCAGTTTAACTGTCGACTTTGGCTAGTGCATTGAATTACAAGCACGTGCCTATTTTTTACAAAAATAAATGCAGCTTCTTGCAAGCATGAATATAATGCAACAAACTACAAAAGTGACATTATTTTTATACCTACACATCATTAGTTTGGGTTATACATATGAATCTGTCAAATACTATTTGCACAGATCCTAGTTACATTTCTCACAATAAGACATTTCATGTTCATTTCTCACATCACATTAATGTGTAAATTGTCATATAACTTTATTAATCACGTTCTGAACATATTTCGAATGAAGTACTTTCAGTATGCAATACTCCACTCCCTTTAGTACATTAATTACAACAGAGTATATTTGAGTGCTAGCTATGCTTGAGTATGATGCACGCCTACAATATCTATGATGGGACCAAGATAACACTTCTCCAGGGCTCCCAAGGCCGGGGCAGCAGAGCCTGTAGCTCTCTGACAGGTTGAGCACCCGGCCCTGCCTTTATCTAAATATATTGGACAGGATTAAAGGACGGGGAAGGGCATTGAGGTGCATAGCAGACCGTCAGTGCTGCGGTTGCAACTTTGAACTTAGCCAGCTAAGTCAAAGCTCAGTAGTCTGTTTGTTTGGATGCCGTATGCCACCCACATGTGTAAGAAATCACTGCACTCCTCCACATTTGATGGCACAAAACAGGGCACCGGTGGAACAACGAAGGGTTATTTAATCATGAAGCTGCACCTGAGATTGTACCATTGACATGGAGGAGGAGTTGCAACTGTACACTGACCACTCAGGATTTGAGGCACACAGAGTGGGTGGACCCCGGCTGAGACATCATAGCAACGCGTGTAACAACTCTCCTGATCGGTTGTTTGTGCAAGCAAGGGCAGGGTGAACATCTGAAGCAAAGAGAATTACAGATTTTTTAAGCAAACACAATGTCACCCTTGATCTCCTAATGCACGGGAAATCTAAGAGGTTGCAAGGATATACAAAATTATTTAACATGCGTTTCTGCAAACCAAGATTCTTGGTACTTGGCTGGCCTGTGAAGAAAGGAATATCTTACAAGTATTTAGACACCATGAGGGATAGATAACAGAAAAAGAATTTAGTGAGTGTGGGGGTTAGACAGTGTCTCGAGGAGAGAGAGAGAGTGACCACATGAGAAGAATGGCAAAAGATCATGACATGGCAGATACCGAACAGTTCCGTTACACACAAATCAGGCATGCGCTTATGGCAGTGATCGCACCGGGCACACGACTGGCGGAGTCCTCACCATTGGAGGATAGACTCCTTACAGACCATCTCAACAAAAGAGCCATTTCTCAGACATATCGGAAAATCATAAATAATCAGCCGGACCCCCTAATAGTCCTTAAATCAAAGTGGGAGACAGAAATAGGAGACCTCGACGAAGCGAAGTGGCAGGAGGGCCTTTCGTCCCCCAGGGAGGTAGCGATACCATCAAAACTCAAACTGATACAGCTGAAAATACTGCATCGCACGTATTATACCCGAACTCTCCTATACAAACTCAAGCGGACAGACTCACCACTATGTCTTCGACAGTGCGGACAGGAGGGGACTCTTTTTCACACCCTATGGATGTGTCCCATAGTTGTCCAATACTGGAGGGCGGTAATGCGTACACTTTCTCAGGTAACAAAAATCACGACTCTCCCAGAGCCCAGGAGGTGTCTCCTTAACATATGAGAACCCACGGATCTTAACCGTGCGATGCAAACATGGGTCACAATAGGCATGATGATGGCGAAGCGAAATATAGCACAGAGATGGGGATCTAGACAGCCCCCTACCCTCCCCCAGTGGTGTAGAGACATAGATACCGCCATGATTGCTGAAAAGGCAGTATATGTTCACAGAGGATGCCCCAAAAAATGGACTCAGATATGGGGGGGATGGAACAAGTACCGAGGGGGTATCTGCGAACCCCCTAAGGAGAACTCAGACTCAGAACTTAGTGACTGAGGAAATTGGGGGAATGACTGGGAAAGGGGTGGGTCATGTTGCAGTTCTTGATAGAGCACTGATTTGGAGGAATGAAGTAAGATATGCATATATTGATGTAATGCTGTACCAAGTGTTGAATGAAGCTACAGGTACTTGTGGAATGATCCTCACTGTAAGCAATGCCAAAGATTGTTATGTATGTTACGAGAAAACAAATAAAAAGAGTTAAAAAAAAAAAAGAATGGCAAAAGATTACTTGGAATAGGGCAGTCAGAGGTGACTTCACCAGGGATTGAGCAGAGAGTACCTGATATTTTTTGGATGACACTAATGGGAACGAAGAAAAGAGTACAAGTTATGGGCAAGAACAGAACATACCTGAGAGCAATACTTTGGGATAATGGAGGATAGCTGGATAGGAGATGGATTAGGCAGGGAATACGTGAGGAGGAATGCAGTAGACTCCATGAGGGATAGGCACAAGAGAAAGTACCTGAGGGATACGGTGGACAGAGAGTGCCTGAGTGATGGAAGGAGAGACCTTAAGTGAAGAATATGATTTGAACTTCAATATTAGCCCTGGGACAGTGCTCAACATTTTTTAAATGGGGTAATTTCTGTCATTAACAAAATGGCCCAGTTGATCTGCTAAACTCATGATAAAGTGTCACTCATGTAATGTCACACATAAGCGTCTTGTAAACATGATAATGTTGCACATAAGTTGCACAAACACACAAAGGTGAAGGGAGGAATGCTTGCAACATGATTAACTACTAGGAATCCCTCAGTTTAGCATTCCAATCCCATGCTATCTCAGTTTGGAACCAGCTATATACAAATGAGGTCTGACCCTGCCCCTCTAAGGTCTACCCCAAACTGCCGGGCCAAGTTCTCCCGATAAGTGGAGCACTTGCAATTCAAGGCCGGTTTTGCTAAGATTGGGGCTCATCAGTCAAGTGTAGTTTGGTTCCAGTGGCACAGTGTGCACAGGACCCACATCTGGGCATATCCTTGGAGCCGTACATCAAACAAAAACAAAAAATTAAAAGGTAATGGGAGGAATGCTTGCAATAAGTCTAATCACTAGCAATTGTGTGTAGTAGCATCCCAACCCACGGTTCTATTGACCAGCATGCACCACTGGTTTTGACCCAACCACATGCAAATACATTTTGATCCTATTCCCAGAGGAACAGTCCAGCCCGAACTGACAGGCCTTGTCCTCCCTGAACATGAACACACGCAACCCAAGTCAGTCAGATGTAGCTTGGTTCCAGTGAGCATGGGACCCATGTCTGGCATACTCTTGCCACTTAGGGTGTTACATCAAAAGCACAAAATCTTAAGGGAGGAATGGCTACAATAAGTCTAACCACTGGCAATCGCTAGGGTGGCATTTCAACCCATCGTCCTTTTGCGCACTATGTCACTCAGGTTTTGACTGTGATCCAAAAGGAACAGTCCAGTACAAACACCAGGCCAGGTCCTCCCTGAATCAGAACACACAAAACCCAAGACTGGTTTTGCCCTGACTGAGGCTTATCAGTCGGGTATAGCTTGGTTCCAGTGGCACAGTGAGCACAGGGCCCAAGTCTGGGCCCACCTGAAACTTAGGGTGTTACATCAAACACACAAAAGGTGGCTGGATCCAAGCTGTATTGGCAGGGTGGGCAAAAGAAAGATGGTTGTAGTGCTAACCAGAGAAAGGCTTTTTGTATGTCAGGTTATATATATATATATATATATATAGAATGGCCGCCTTTCATCCTACCAGTGCTTCGGCTATTTTTGTGAATATTGCTGGCTGCAACTTAGCGGGATGCTTCGTTTCCGTGGTTCGCCGAGTCTGCCCTGTAGGGTCATGGGCTCCTGTTCACGAAGAGACGTTGGTGGTATTAATGACGGGAGACTGACCCGCTCCTAATCCAGGAATTTCCAAATAATCACTCGATGAATAAGGAGAGGAGCAAGGGAGACAAGAAGGATATTTTATCACTTCTTGCAACGATGAAAAGTGACATTTACAAAGGTACTGTTGCAACATGAATAATGCAGCAATTGATTCCGTGAGAGAAAGCACTTTGCCTGTTACCTCAACAATGCATTTTGGGACTTTGAGTATTTCACTAAGCTGCGGAGCAGTGTCTATGATTAAGGCTATCAAAGCTGAAACGTGTCAGACCAATGATTAAGTGTTGCCGCCCACATGCATAATAAATGGCCGCCTTTCATCCTACCAGTGCTTCGGCTATTTTTGTGAATATTTCTGTCTGCAACTTAGCGGGATGCTTCGTTTCCGTGGTTCGCCGAGGCTACCCTGTAGGGTTATGGGCTCCCGCTCACGAAGAGACGTTGGTGATATATATATATATATATATATATATATATATACACACACACCCACACTGAATTGACCAAGTGAATCACATCCCTCTTGTGCAGCACACTTCTAATTCATGAAGAAGGCAATGTAACTTCTTTCTCTCATTCTCCGTTCCCCGCTTCTACCACTGGTTCTCATGGTTTATAAATGTGGTCACTAATAGAGACTCTGAGAGATGTAAAACATTGCTTCCATTGGATCTTGCACACAAAGTTAGTACATATCCTGGTGGATAATTATGTACTCTTGCGGTGTTCTGTTGTGCAGAGAAGTTACCCATATTTAATGTATAAGGCTATATGTTCATAAAGGGGATGTGATATAATGTTTTCTTGTATGGAGTTTGGCAGTTTATCATGATGATGTGATGGGTGATGAGATATCATGTCTGAATTTCGGGGTGTCATGAATTGGTATGTTAGGTAAGTTACGGGGAAATGTGGTATAGAAAATACTTTCTCCGTGGAGAAAACCTTTGCTCCACACCCTCACAAATTTAGGGTTTGTAGCTCACTTTTCCCACACAGGCAGCAAGTTTACACTCTTGCTTAGGGGCATGAACATGAACAAATCTCACTAAATTGAGGGTGAGGATGTTTTTTGTAAAGGTTTGAGAATATCCATAAACTAGCAGGCGCTCATCAGCTTTCCAAGGCATCCCAGTCCAGTAAACAGATTTACTTCCACATCATTTTAGACTGCAGCATTGCTTGATTTGTTAAAAAATAGTTGCAGTGGCACAAATTAACCAGTGCACCTTAGTGATTTAATATTACAAGGGATTATGAGTCACTGCAGTGTAAATCAACATTTTGTGTATATAAATTGTGAATTTAAAATCTTTATGCAAGGCGTTTCCACACCTAAATCCAACTGAAGTGGGCAAATGACTATGTGAATCGAGTCTCTGTGGGTTCTAGTTCAAAGAATTCATATATCCTGCAAGTCACAGGTGTGAATCTTGGCAGCGTTGATTCAGTTGCTTCTCCTTCTGTGTTCAAAAGAGATCAATCAATAGAGATTTATCAGGCTAAAAAGATATCCGTAATTGCCAACATGTTCTTCGCATCACCGTGTAGACTTGCTAGTATTCATCGTGGAACGGATATTCAGGGTGATCAACGCACCTAGAAAACACAAAACAAATATTTACTTTCAGTTGTCATTCTCTGCTGCAAAATGTGTTAACTGCATATAATTAGGCAACTAGGATTGGATGAAGGACAGTCGATCCATAAGCCAGATGGGTGTAAATGAAGTACTGGATTTTTGACCAGCTGTAAACCTACACCACCCATCAGCAGATGTAAAACCCTGGCCTTGTGAACAACATTGAGAAATGACCCTACTTCTGACTAACTGTGTCTCTAGACCACCGATCCCCATAAACCTGTAATGTACCTGACTGAGTTACCCTGAAGTCCGTCTTCAGATGTACGCAGGAACGGCAGCCATCTTGCAAATCACAGCAACTCCAAGTCAATGGCTGCCATTAGAAAACACTATTGACAGGAGTGATGGACGTCCGCCCAGCACCCCACTTGGACATGCACAGAGCTGTATGCCCTCATTGACCAAAATGCACAATTTACCACAGACACCTCCGTAGCAGGGCTACCAAGTTTTAAGTTTGTGTGACATTTCCATGCTCTCAGTCTGCTAATAAATGACATTTCCTGGCCTTATCTGAGACACTTTGAGTGACACTTTACAGGAAATTCAAGCATTGACTTCCGACATAGGAATGCAATCTGCGTACAGCAGGATTTTACCCAAGCAGAATAACGATTACAAAGCTTGAGCCTGGAAACACGGTGTACAGATGAAAGGTGTGAGGCCGCCTGCTAATCCTCTGTAAATTCTTCAATGTAGCTTGGAGCCTTACTGGGGTTGTGCTGAATGGATGGAAGGTTGTGTGATGTTATGTTTTTCTAGCACTCAACACAAATTAAATGTCAGTAAATAAACCGCGCAGATATTTTAGAACAAATCAGAATTAAGAAAGCACAAATGAAGCACATTTTTTGTAATGCTGAAGTGCAGGGGAAACATATATTTTAATATGATCAAAACAAAATTAATACACTATGTGATGACATTTGCACACATTATCGTTTGTGCACAGTAAAACTGTATGTAAGTGCAAATATATTGGTCATTTCAATTGAAAATGTGTTGTCAGTAATGGCAGTGCGCTACCACATCATGTATACTCCACTGTACTCTGCATCACTTGACTCCACACCACTGCACTCTACTCTGCACCACTCAACAATATGTCACTCCACTCTACACCACTCCACACAGTCACTACACTCTACTCTTCCCCACTGCACTCTATGCAACTTCACTCTGCGCCTCTCTACTCTGCAGCCTTCTACTCTATGCCGAAGCACTGTACTCCACTCTACTTTACTATGCACTACTGCACTCTACACCACTCCACTCTCGGCCACTCTACACTGCAACATTGCACACTATGCTACTGCACTCAATGCCACTGCACTCTATCCCACTGCACTCTACACCAATGCACTTTATTCTGTCCCACTCCACTCCATGCTTGTGCACTTGATGCAAAGCCACTCTACGCCACTCTAATCTACTCTGCACCACTGCACTCTATGCTACTGTACTCTACCCTTCACCACTCCACTCTACCCCGCACCAGGCCACTCTGCATAACTTCACTCTACTCTCAAACATTCTGTTATGCACTATTCTACTCTGTGCCACTCCACTATAGACCACTGGAATCTATGCTGCAGGACTCCGCACAACTCTACTCTATGCCACTCAATGCTACTCTGCACATTCGCACATTCTACTCTATGCCACTGCACTTTACTATAACCACTACGCTCTATGAACATGCGCTCTGGGCCAACGCACTCTACACCACTCTTCTCAAAACCAATGCACTCTATGCCACTGCAATCTAAGTAAATCTACTCTGCACCACTGTTCTCTACTCCACTATACTCTATTCAACAGCACAATACTCTACAACACTCTACTTATGCCACTATACACCATTGTACTCTACGTCACTGCAGTCTATGCCACTCTATTCTACTCTGCATAACTGTACTTTATAACACTGCCTTCTACACCACTCTACTCTGCACCCTACGACACCCTACTCTGCAATACTGCACTCCACTTTGCAACACTCTACTGTCCGCTATGTTACTACACTCTTAGCCACTATACTCTACGCATATCTACTATACTCTGCACCACTCTACTCTATGCCAAAGCACTCTATCCCACTCTACTATGCACCACTGCACTTTTCGCCACTGCACGCTACACCACTACAGACTTAGGCTCTCCACTCTACACCACTCCACTCTACGCAACTCCACTCCACTACACTCTATGCCACTCCACGCTATGCCACTCCATGCTGCAGCACTGCACTCTATGCCACTGCACTCTACGCCAATGCACTCTACTCTGTACTGCTCCATGCCAGTACACTCTACACTACTGCTCTGACACTGCACTACACCCTGCACCACTTCATGGAACAGCACTTCACTCTACTCTGAAGCAATCTATTCTGCGCTACTGCACTCTGCGCCACTGCACTCTGCACCACTGCACTCTATGCTGCTCCACTCTACTTTACATCATTCTACAGTGCACCAATGAGCACTACACCACTCTACTCTAAACCATTGTACTCTCCGCCAATGCACTCTATTCCACTATAATCAACACCAATGTAATCAACACCACTGCACTCTATGTTGATCCACTCTACTTTGGAGTATTCTACTCTACACCACTTTACTCAACACCAATGCACTCTATGCCACTGCATGGTATGTCATTCTACAGCGTTGCACTCTATGCCACTCTGTTCTACTCTTCATTACTAAACTCTATGCCATTACTCTCTACACTATTCTACTCAATAACAATGCACTCTACATCACTACACTCTGTGACACTCCACTCCGCAAGACTGCACTCTTCACCACTCTACTCTGCACCACTGCACTCTATGCCACTACACTCTACTCTGCACCACTCAAATCTACACCACTCTACTGCACTCGACGCCAATGTACTCTATGCCACTACACTCCACTGCACTCTACGTCATGACACTCTACAATACTCTACACCACTGCAATCTGCCTTGCATCCCTCTACTCTATGCCACTTCAGTTAACTCTGAAATAATCTACTCTACACCACTGCACTCTATGCCATTGCACTCTATGCCACTCTGCTCCAGCTTGCACCACAGCACTCTGCATCCCTGTGCTCTATGCCACTGCACGCTACCCGGTGGTGCTCCACTCTTCTCTACACCACTATGAGCCACTGCACTATATGCCTCTCTGTGCCAATAAGCTCTACACCACTTTACTCAAAGGCAATGCCTTCTACCCTACCGCACTCCACACCGATAAACTCTGTACTTTATGACACTTCACTTTAGGCTAATGTATGACACTACATTCCACGATACTCCACTCGAAATGCTCTATTTCGTTAAACTCTACTCCACTATATGCTACTCTAACTCTACTCCACTCCACAACACTCTGCTCCACTCTATAGTGTTCTAGTCAACTCTCTCTATGCCACTCTATGCCACTTTACTCCACTCTAATCTATGACACACCACTCTACACCACTCCACTCTAAGACACTACTCCACCAATTTATGAAACTCTACAACACTCTACTCCACTCTGCTATTCCACTCTACTACATTTTAATTTTTATTTATTTAAGGAGGTTTATATAGCGCTGTCCGGACCCGGGGGTATCGGGGCGCTTTACAGCAGTTTTTTTGCAAGAGTCATATAATAGAGCCTGTTATCTTGTTATACATATTGGTTTGGAAGTCCAAATGTGCTGTGCAGTATTGAGGTAGTACGTAAGTCTTGAGATAGCCTCGATTAGTGCACGTTGTCTTGGGTTGAACCACAGCAGTTTTTCGCAAGAGTCATATAGTAGAGAAGTGTTATACATATAGGTTCGGAGGTCCAAGTGTGCTGTGCAGTTTTGAGGTAGTACGTGAGTCCTGAGATAACCTCAATTAGTGCACGCTGTCTTGGGTTGAACCACAGCAGTTTTTCGCAAGAGTCATATAGTAGAGCAGTGTTATACATATCGGTTCGGAGGTCCAAGTGTGCTGTGCAGTATTGAGGTAGTACGTGAGTCCTGAGATAACCTCGATTGGTGCACTTTGACTTGGGATGAACCTTTAACGGGGGGAGTAACAGGAGGAGGTTAGAAAGCAGTGTTATACATATAGGATAGGGAGGTCCAAGTGTGCTGTGCAGTATTGAGGTAGTACGTGTGACCTGAGATAACTTCGAATTAGTGCACTTTGTCTTGGGATGAACCCTTAGGGGGGAGGAACAGGAAGTGGTCAGAGAGCAGGTAGGAGGTAGGAAATTGTGATACAGTGTCAGGGGGCAACCGCGAGTAGGGATTTGTGTTGAGGCGGCGTCTATCCCTTCGGGAGGGAGCGGTTGAGAAAAAGGACTTTTAGTTGTTTTTGGAATTTTGTGAAGGACGAGATGGTTCTGATATCTGCTGGGATTGAGTTCCAGATTTTGGGTGCCTTTCCGGCGAAGGATCGTGCAGCGGTTTTTTGTTTGTGTGTTTCATAGGGATGAGAAGTAGGGTATTTGAGCTCCTGAGGTTTCTAGTCTGACCTGCTCTCTTGAGTTTGGCAGCCAGGTAGTCGGGTTTTCCTGTGTGTAGGGCTTTGTGCGTGAAGCAGGCAGTTCTGAAGCTGGCACGCAGTTCGACTGGGAGCCATTTTAGTTCTCTGAGTGCTGGTGAAATGTGATTGTATTTCGTAATTCCAGTGACGATTCTGGCTGCTGCTTTGAGTGTTGTTTTGAGGAGAGCTAGATGGGATTTTGTTGTACCAGTGAGGGTTGCATTCCCATAGCCAAGTCCACATAGTACCAGTGATTGGGTGGCTTGTTTGAGATCTTTGCTAGGGACAAATGGTTTAATTTTGTTGAGTAGCTTCAGATTGAGGAAGGCACTCTTGGCGGAGTTTTTTGATGTGTTTGGCCATGACGTGTTTTGGGTCTAGGGTGATTCCTAGTGATTTTACGGAGTTTGCCAGAGTGAGCTTCCCGTTGGGAGCATCCATCACTTTTAGCCATTCTGCAATTTGAGGGTTCTCTTCTTTGTTGGAGATGAGGAGGATCTCGGTTTTGTCTTGATTGAGTTTTAGGTGATTTAGAGACAGCCAATGTTGGATTTCTTTTAGAGTGTCATTTAGTCTGTGGATGTCATCTAAGGAGGAGGTTTCTAGATAGATCTGGGAGTCATCCGCATATAGGTGGAAAGGGATGTTGGCATTTTAAAAAATGGTGGTGAGGGGTTCCACGTATATGTTGATCAGTTGTGGTGAGAGCACTGAGCCTTGAGGGACGCCTCTGCTGACGGGGTGTAGATCGGAGGTAAAGTTTTTGATTTTTATCCTTTGTGAGCGGCTGTGTAAGAAGGAGGAAAACCAGCGTAGAACCACCTCATCAGCACCAACCCTTTCTTGTAGAGCCTTGATGAGTAGTTGGTGATCGACCGTATAAAAGGCTGCCGATAGGTCCAGGAGAATGAGTAGGCAGCATTGATCGGTATCGAGAGATTTGTGGATATCGTCTGTGATGTTGAGGATCGCGGTCTCGGTGCTATAGCCTTTTCTGAACCCTGATTGGTGGGGGTCCAGAAGGTTGATGTTGTCCATGTGCTGAGTCAGTTGCAAGAAGACACATTTTTTGAGGATTTTGGATCGGAGGGGGAGATTGGAGGTCTGATGTTATTCAGGTTATTGGAGTCAATGCCTGTTTTTTTTAGTAGTAGCGTGACTTGTCCAACTTTGAGGCATTCAGGTATGATGCCGGTTTCTAGGGAGCTGTTTATGATTCTGCACCAGAAAGGGGCTATGGCGAGTTTCAGATTTTTGGTCAGTTGGGTGGGTATAGGGTCAAGGACGTGGGAGGCAGGTTTGGAGGTGGAAATCAGCTTGAGGATCTGGGCTTCCAAGATGAGGTTGAAGTACTTCCATGTTTTCATGGGATGCATGTACGTGCTGTCTTTTGTCACTGGGGGCAAGCTTTTGCAGGCGGGTTGGCTTTGATGTCTAGTGAGAGCTAAGTTGTCTCCTTTCATTATTAATGTCCGTGTTGAACCAGGATCTAGATGGGATGTTCCTGTTTTTTTCCGTTTCAGTGGGGCTACTTGATCTAGAATGGATGTCAAGGTTGTGTTGTAATGGGCAGTGAGTTCAGTGATGGATAGATCGTCCGCGGAGGAGATGAGGAGAGAGTTAACCCTTTCTTCAAGGTCATTCATGTTGATCTGAGTGAGGTTTCTGGTCCATTTGGGAGGGTCTTGGGTGGGGGCTTGGGGAGTGATCAGTTGAGTGAGGTGGAAGAGGATTAAGAGGTGATCTGACCAATCCATGGGCAGGGAGTAGTTTATTGTGATTGTGTCGCGTTTGGCGATAATGGCATCTAGGATTGCTCCTTTGTTGTGAGTTTCCTCTATGCAGTGTTGGGTAAGGTTGTTGCTGTGTAGCAGCTCGTTCAGGTTCTGGATTGGCAGGTTGTTTTCTTTATTCCAGTGTAGGTTGAGGTCGCCCAGAATGAAATTGTTCGCATCTCGGAGAGAGCAGTGGGCAATTAGGTCAGACAGGTGTTCAGTGAATGTGGTGTTGTTACCTGGGGCGTGGTAGATAAGGTGACAGATTAGTGTTTTGTTGTTGCTAGTGTTAATGTTGATGGTTAGGCATTCAAAGGTGTTGTAGTTAAAGGAGTCTGTTTCAGTCACGGAAAAAGTGTTTTTGTGGATGATTGCTATGCCTCCTCCTCTTTGTTCTTTTCTATCTTTGTTGGTGATTGTAAAGCCTGGGGGGACAAGAGTGTCCAGAAAGGGTAGGGAGGAATCATTAGGCAGGTTTCAGTGAGGAATGCTATGTCTATGTTGTGAGTGGGTGTGTGTGAGTGGGTGTGTTGACCGTGTGGGTTCTGGGCGGGGCCGTGAGTGCAAAGTGGTGGGGGTCATGTTGAGATGTCGGTGTTTTGTTGCTTGCGGGTCTGGGGAGGTGGTTGGGAGTCAGAGATTGCGTGCTGAAGTCGTGCGAGGTGGGTTGAGGGGGGTGGAGGACAGATGGCGGGTGGCGGTGAATACTGGGGGGGTGGAAGTCATGGGGTTTTGTTCTCTCTAGTAGTGGTGAGGGTGAGGTCACGTGGCAGAGGGCAGTACACTAATTCACACCCCTCCACTCTTCAACAATCTACTACGCTCTATGCAACCTTCTATGCCATTCCACTCTGCTCCACACCACTCCACTCTACAACACTCTACTCTCTCCATGACACTCCACAACACTATGCCATTTCACGCCATTCCACTCCACAACACTCCACTCCACTCTACTCTACAACACTTCACTTTACGACACACCACTCCATTTTACAGAACTAACATTTAGCCATGCTGAACAGCAGCCAGGCTGGTGTACAACATGGCTAAAACGTATTGGCAAAGCCAATAGCTCTTGCATAGGCTAGACCTATTGTCTTTGCCAGTGCTTGTTTTATGAGTCACTCGTACATGGTCTGTGACAAAAAGGAGAGTTTTTGCTTCAATAATCAGTTTTTACTCATCTAGCCTCATGACTTTGGATCTGGAAATGCTGGTTACCGGCCCAAAGACGCCTTTATGCCCTCCTCCCGGAAATATGTAATAGTGCTGCCTCTGATGAAGAATACAGCTGCAGAGCGCCATTTTGGTGGTTTTTAGGCCTATTTCCATCTTTCCCGTGCAAGTAAAATCTTGGAAAAGCTATAAATAAGCAACCATCAAGCGCTCTTGAAGCACACTCACTCCTGGATGGCTCACAGTTGGGTTTTTGGCAACAGTACAGAACAGAGACTGCTCCTCTAGCAGTGTTAGGACAGTTTTGTGCCACTCTAGACAACTGAAGTCATGCTCCCTTGGTGCTGTTGGATCCCTCAGCAACATTCAATACCATGTCACACTCCATTCCATTGTAGCAGCTGGCCAAGTAGGGTATTTGTAACTCGGCACCAAGGATACACCCATTTCTCTAAGAAAGTCAGCCTGGGCCTTTATAAATCCACCTCTTCCCACTTAAACAGGGAGGGCCCGATTCACAGAAGTAACTTAAGACAGAATCTTAAACTTACTACCATTTTGGTATTCACAGAAGGCACTTACTCATTTTGGTATTCACAGAATTTAGGAGTCCTAACTTTCGGACTCCTAAATGCCTTCTGTGAATACCGAAAGTCTTAAAGTTAGTATTTTTCTCAGTTTAGTATTAGTATAGTTAGGACTCCTGACCTTAGGACTCCTAAATGCCTTCTGTGAATACCGATAGTCTTAAAATTAAGATTTTTCTCAATTTAGTAGTAGTAAAGTTAGGACTCCTAACTTTAGGACTCCTAAATGCCTTCTGTGAATACCGAAAGCCTTAAAATTAGGATTTTTCTCAGTTTAGTAGTAGTATAGTTAGGACTCCTAACTTTAGGACTCCTAAATGCCTTCTGTGAGTACCGAAAGCCTTAAAATTAGTATTTTTCTCAATTTAGTAGTAGTAAAGCTAGGACTCCTAACTTTAGGACTCCTAAATTCCTTCTGTGAATACTGAAAGCCTTAAAATTAGGATTTTTCTCAGTTTAGTAGTAGTAAAGTTAGGAGTCCTTACTTTAGGACTCCTAAACTGAGAAAAATCCTAATTTTAAGACTTTCGGTATTCACAGAAGGCATTTAGGAGTCCTGAAGTTAGGACTCCTAACTTCTGTGAATATCGAAATGAGTAAGTGTCTTCTGTGAATACCAAAATGAGTAAGTGCCTTCTGTGAATACGAAAATGGTAGTAAGTTTAGGATTTTGTCTTAAGTTAGTTCTGTGAATCGGGCCCGTTGTTTCTCAGGGCCCAAATTGTACAATCCTTAAATCTACTTTCTGTTCAGTCACCCACATGACATACCCTGGCCCTCCATCCATAAGTGAGTGCTTTGTAAGACTATTCTACTCACTGGGCCAATACCTGAAGAGGTCCTAAATACTTTCAAAGGCTAGTACAGATGTACAGTCCAGAGAGAGCTTTAAGGTCGACGGAAAATAAGTTCCTTACTGTACCCAGGTTTCCGCATGCCCGGATGTGAGGGAGTTCTTCTTCATGGCTGTCAACCACTGGACCTTCTCACAGCTGGTCTGCGTATGACACCTACTGTTCTGATGTTCCAAAGAAAATGGAAACCCTTGATTTTTAATATTCCACTTTTTAGCTTGCATTGTCTCTAGCACTGGAACGCCCCTTGCGACAGTTTTTATTCATTCATGGCAAGCAAATTACTGCTTTATAGTTGTATGACTGTTTGAGAACATCCAGGCCGAACCCTGCTCAAACTGGACTTTGGTCGGCTGGCACTGTGACATTTGCCTACTGACAGGCTCAAAAGAACAATAGGACGACTTGGCATCCATGGTGCTTGTACAAAAATGGATGCACCCATTTTTGCACTAACCGTAATTTAGAGCTGAGTGCACATTACTATTGCCTGGGTTTTTTATTTTGGTGTTAGCAAAATCATGTTACTGGTGAAAAAAGTGAACACAAAGTGAATAAACTTTGCTGCCAATACGAGTATATATATGGTTTGAGGTGCAATTCTTCCAGTTTAAATCTGGAGCAACAACTCAGTCCAAATACCATGGAATCGGTAATTGTGTTTGCTAATACGGAACGTAGTCAATGGATGAATTGCGATTGAGTGTTAGGAACTCCGGATTTGGGCTCTCATCTTGGAGGGCCTTAGGTGGATGCTTGTCATGTTTCCTACCAATGGACTTGCTGCAGAGCAAAAGAGGAGCAACTCTGGATGGGGCCCTCTTCCCAGGTACTCGACGGTGGTTCCTCTCGGTGGACCTCTGGTGCATTTACGCATTCATTATTTTGAACTTGTGGGACTCAATAAGTTGCATATTTTTTGCTATGCCTTCTTTGTTGTGGTCTACTGCAGGAGTAATTGTTAAAGTACCAGCCCAGATGAAACATTATCAATAATCAAAGGTATTTCATGGGACGAATTTCACATTTTTTGGAAGACTATCCACTGACATTCATTATTTTGATGCAGTATTTCCTAATTAGTTAAGAACAATCCACTCATCATAACATATGTCCATTTGATTGAAACATTAACTATTTGTCCCCCAAAAATTGCTTACACGTCCAAACAATCATAGCGCATGTTTCTGTTGAGGCCATCAATAATTTTCATGTCTTCAGGAGACAAATTGAAGTCGAACACCTGCAATTTAAAAAATAATGAATTTTCGGTGAATACATTTGGAAGAGAACTACTGAATTTTGAAACATATGGAGAAAATCAGCACTTCAGTGAATGAGTGAAAACTTTAGCTGAAAACATTTCTTAGAGCGGTGAGGAGAAACTACCTCATGAAATAAGACCTATATGCTTGATACTTTAAGGCCAATAAGTGCACAGGTCTCTTAATGGTAATCGCTCATTTCATCAAATTCCTTAACATCGGTTGGTAAAAACAAAAACTGAAGTTGAGAAGCCATTCCTTCAATCTCTCTCAGATGGGAGGCGGAAAATTCTTGGGAGGATACAGAAGGGTTTATGGGAGCAAAATCTAGGTGATACGTTTCAGAAGGATTAGTGTTTTTTAAGAGAGAGAGAGAAATAAGGAATTAAAACAGCATCATCACTTTTTTTTTTTTAACAACAAAGCCCAGCGAGCATGGAAGCATGTATAGATACAATAGACACTAGCAAGGCACCATATAACATCCCCAGTGAAGTCTGCAGAACAGCAGACCCTAAACCCCCTCCCCACACCCCAACCACGCACCATACATCATTTATACAATATTATACAAACGTAGTGTAATGTTGCTCCTTTACTTCTGCATGACACCATTATCCTGTATCGGGGAATTGCGCACAACCAACCTATCAACTGGGTCTCGGGAAGCCACTGACTCCAGAAGTGACAGGTCTATGACACGGTACGTGGCCCATCTGGCTCAGATCTTCTTATGTTTTTGCAGACATCCACGAGCCTGAAATACTGCTACTTCAGCGGACAGGCACCCATCCATTGCTTTCTCCCAGGTACCTATACTGGGTGGGAGTGTTGCCTTCCAGTGTTGTGCAATGTCGCGTTTAGCTAGTACAAGCCCTAGAAACAATAAATGCCTTTTATATCTGTTCCCCCTAATGTCCTCATTACTGTGTAGGAGTATCAATCAAGGGTCTGCAGGAATACACCATGCAAGCACCTGCCCCATGCAGGACTTTACACCCGACCAGAAGTATTGCAGGGCCACACAGGTCCACACCGTGTGGAGAAACTACCCCTCCTCTGAATTACATCAGAGGCAGACAGGGAACTGAATAGCCCATATCTTGTAAAGGCGTAAACGTGTAAAGTAAATCCTGTGAAGATATTTGAACTGGATCAGTCGATAGCGGGTGGAGACCGCAGAGTACCGGGGGCTAGCCAGTGCCTCTGCCGCCCACTCCTCATCTGTCAATGTGGGCACATCTGCTTCCCACGCCACCCGAGTCCGGTGTATAATGGTCATGGAGTGTGTGGTCAGTGTTTGATAGATTTGACGAATCTTGTGGGGAACTAGATCCCCCATGAGTAACCGGCCCTCCAACGGGTGGCAATCCGGGTGACTTGTGAGGCCCCTTATCAAAGGGGATATAGCCTGTCTGAGTTGCAAATATCTGTGAAATTGCATTTTATGGAGGCCGAAATCAGCCTGTAGCTGCTGAAAGGATTTGAATGCGGACCCCCGCATTACGTCTCCCAACAAAGAAATCTAAATGTCATCCCACCTGCCGAAACCCGCCAGAGCCAAAGAGGCATAGCACCGGTGAGTTTGTCCCACCATCCCATCTGTCGGACCGCTCGCCTCCAGATCTGAATGTCCGTCCTACATGCCGGAGGGAGTTCCGTCAAAGACGAGGAGCTATACAAAAAGTGGAGTAACGGGGTTTCGGCCATGAAGAGTCATTCCACAGCATAAGCTGGGTCCGACTGTGAACAGTACCACCAGTCATTTGTCACCAGGAGATGCGATGCCCGGTAATACTCCTGTATATCAGCCGCCACTATCCCCCCGCAATAGGTAGATTGGATACAGGTTGCAAGCGCCACTCGAACCACTCCACCCCCCCAGAGAAACCTATTGAGTAATGCATTAATTTGACGAAACCAGGACAGGGGATTGGAAAGGGGTAATTTTGCAGCCTATAGAGCAGGCGAGGTAAAAACACTATTTTAAAAATGGCCAATCTACCATATAACGAGAGAGGGAGTTGGGACCACACCGTAGTCTCATCCCAAACTGTAGGCAGTAACGGCGCGATATTCCGTGACCAAGCTTCGGTTGGGAACCGTGTAATAACATCATCACTTTTTAAATATTAGTAAGTTACCCCAATTTAGGTCTTGTAGTCCAGAAGGTGAGGTGCATGGTATTTAAAAGTGAGACATACACAATGCATAGATCGCCATCTGGTGTTGGGCCCGGATGTTTGCAGTTTGTTTTTGTTCTTGGACAGTCTTTGGAAGTCACGAGTTCGGTGACTCCTCCTTCGGTCCATACTGCGCATGGGCTTCGGCTCCATCCTCAGATTGTTTTTCGCCAGCAGGGAAAAGATGGAGCGTAGTGAATATAGTGAAGAAACCCATGTGTGTTGTATCTAAATAAGATAGGCTGGAACGGATACAGGTAGCCGGGGAGGTGGGTGGGCGTGTATAGATCTGCAGCTCTACATGCCAAGAACAGATGCATACTGGTAAGTAGCATATTCTGTTCGAGGCATATGAGCTGCAGATTATACACTATGCATAGACTATATAGCAGTACCCAACCCTAGCGGTGACCACCGGTATGCGTTGCAGTAGTTTGAAACAGTGTCTTTAGTACAGCCTGGCCCACGCTAGCTTGTTGTTTAGAGTGCACATCTACACAGTAATGTTTTGTGAAGGTGTGCGGTGTTGACCATGTGGCTGCCTTGCAGATGTCATCTAAGGGTATGTTCCCTAGAAAAGCCATAGAAGCCACTATCTTTCTTATAGAGTGGGCTTTAGGTGGAACAGATAATGTTCTTTTTGCTTTGTGATAGCAAATTTGTATACACTTTACAATCCACCTAGCTATCCCTGATTTTGAAATAGGGTTGCCTTTATGCGGTGGAGAGAAGGAGACGAACAACTGTTTGGTCTTTCTGAAAGGTTGCTTCTTTGTATGTAGTACATTAAGGCCCTTTTAACATCAAGTGTATGTAGAGCTCTTTCCGCAACAGATTGAGGTTGCGAGAAAAAAACTGGTAATTCCACCGACTGATTAAGATGGAAGGGGGAAATAACTTTGGGCAGAAACTTTGGATTTGTGCGAAGTATCACCTTACTGTGGTGTACCTGTAGAAAGGGTTCTTGTATTGTGAACGCTTGTATTTCACTAACCCTTCTAAGGGAAGTGATAGCTACGAGAAAAGCTGTTTTCCAAGTAAGGAACTGCAGCTCACATTTATGCATTGGTTCGAAAGGTGGACCCATGAGCCTTGTAAGAACAACGTTTAGATTCCACACAGGTGATGGTGGTGCCCTGGGCGGAATTACTCTTTTAAGGCCTTCCATGAAAGCTTTAATAGCGGGCACTCTGAAAAGTGATAACTTCTGTCTGTTTTGCAGGTAAGCAGCAATTGCTGCTAGGTGTAAACGGATGGATAAGTATGCCAGGTTACACCTGTGTAGATGGAGCAGGTAGCAAATGATGTGCTGTATGAATACATCTAAAGGGTTGATGGTGTTGTTACGGCAGTAGACAACAAATCTCTTCCACTTAGCGGCATAGCATGCCCGAGTGGTAGGACGTCTGGCTTCCCTGATAATATTTAAGCAATCGGGGGGAAGGTTAAGGTATCCAAATTCTAAGATTTCAGGAGCCAGTTCGCAAGGTTGAGCTGAGCTGGGTCCGGGTGCCTGATTTCTCCATGGTTCTGGGTTAGGAGGCATGGGGACAGGTGCAGTTTTTGATGTGGTACCACTGAGAGCTGTAGTAGTGTGGTGTACCACGGCTGCCTGGCCCATGTTGGAGCTACCAGAATGAGTGTGAGGGAGTGCTGTTGTAGCTTCCTTACCACTAATGGAATTAGTGGGAGAGGTGGAAAGGCGTATGCAAATTTGCCTGACCAGTTCATCCATATCGCATTGCCTTTGGACAATGGGTGTGGGTATCTGGCGGCGAAGCTTGGGCATTTTTTGTTTTCGTGGGTGGCGAAGAGGTCTATTTGAGGATGCCCCCACTTGTGAAGAATGGGTGAAGAAATTGTGGATGCAGTTTCCATTCATGCATCTGCTGTGTTTGTCTGCTGAGCAGATCTGCCATGGTGTTTTGTATCCCTGGGACGTGTTGTGCCAGGAGAAAGATCTTTTGTGGAATTGCCCATCTCCATATGCTCTGTGCTAACCGAGAGAGCTGGGGAGAGTGTGTCCCCCCCTGTTTTTAAATGTAGTACATTGCAGTCATATTGTCTGTGCGAATGAGGACTGCTTTGGCTGAGATTTGTTTCTGAAACGATCTCAGGGCTAGAAAGATCGCCAATAACTCCAGATGGTTGATGTGGAGTAACTTTTGTTGTGGCGTCCATATACCTTGCACTGTGAGGTGTTATAGGTGCGCTCCCCAGCCGGAGAGCGATGCGTCCGTTGTTAGAATCACCTGAGGAACCGGGTCCAGGAACGGTCGCCCTTTGGGAAGGTTTGTGGTGTTCCACCACTGCAGAGAGCGATGGGTGCGACCGTCCACCAACACCAGATCCGTCAGCTGCCCCTGGGCCTGGTTCCACTGGCGTGCTAGGCACTCTTGGAGTGGACGCATATGAAGTCTTGCATGAGGCACTATGAAGATGCAAGATGCCATCATCCCTATTAGTTTCATGAACACTCTTGCTGGGAGAGAGTGCTGAAGAAGGAATCTTTGGCGCAAGGCTTGTATGCTTGCGATTCTGGCGGAGTTGGGATAGGCTATGGCTCTTGAGGTGTCTATAGTGGCACCGAGGTATTGTTTTGTGTGAGACGGTATCAAGTGGGATTTTTGGTGGTTCACCGTGAAGCCTAGCTGGTGGAGTAATTGAATGGTAGTGTTTGTGTGCTGCACACACTGGTGGTAGGACGCGGCTTTTATGAGCCAGTCGTCCAGGTAGGGGAAGACGTGAATGTTCTGTCTTCTGAGGTGTGCCGCCACTACTGCCAGGCATTTGGTAAAAACCCGTGGTGCGGTTGTGACCCCGAAGGGGAGAACCTTGAATTGATAATGTTGGCCGTCCACCACAAATCGGAGGTACTTTCTGTGAGCAGGGTGTATTGGAATATGAAAGTATGCGTCTTTCAAGTCCAGAGTAGTGAGAAAGTCGCCCTGACAGAGGAGTGGGAGAACTTGTTGGAGAGTTACCATGTGAAAATGGTCTGAATGGATATATGCATTTAGAGGCCGTAGGTCTAGAATGGGCCGTAGGGTCTCGTCCTTCTTTGGTATTAGAAAGTACAGTGAGTAGACCCCTAAATTTTGCTGATTGAGGGGGACCTGCTCTATAGCTTGTTTTTGGAGGAGTGAGAGTACCTCTTGCTTCAGAAGTGTGGTATGTTCTTGTGACATCGCACGGTGTCTGGGTGGAATATTTGGGGGGTGGAAGTTAGTTCGAGACAGTACCCTGACCGAATAATTTGGGTCACCCATTTGCCTGATGTTATGGTCTCCCAGGTTTGAAGAAAGTTTTGTAGTCTGCCCCCGACCGGAGTGGAATGGGCTGGGGGGAGCGGGGGAAAGTCATTGTGTGGGCGTTGTGGCAGAACGGGCGGTGTTGGTTTTGCCCCTGCCTTTATTATTGTTTCCTCGATATCCACCCCTTTGATAGCCTTTTGTGAAGGTATTTTGAGGAGGGCACTTATAGGACGTGGAGGCGTTATCGGAAGAGTAACCTCTGTTAGAGCCTCGAAAGGAGGAACGGCGAAAGGAGCGTCTAGGGGTGTGTGATTGTAGTGCTCTCATAGACTTCGCCGTATCTGTATCCTTCTTCATTTTTTCTAGGGCTTCGTCCACTTTGGGGCCAAACAAGTGTTGTTGGTCAAAAGGGTGGTTTAATATAGATGCTTGGACCTCTGGTTTAAAGCCTGACATCCTGAGCCAGGCGTGACGTCGAAGCAGAACACTGGTATTTATAGCCCTGGAGGCTGTGTCTGCTGCGTCAAGGGCACATTTGATCGAGGTGTTGGTAATGATATTTCCCTCTTGTATTAGTTCATTAGCCTTATTTTTGTATTTGTCAGGGAGGTGTTGCATTAGAGCCTCCAGCTCATCATAGTGTGCTCTGTCGTACCGCGCCAACAGCGCTTGCGTGTTGGCGATGCGCCACATATTGGCAGCTTGCGCGGCGGTGCGTTTGCCTGACGCGTCTAAAAGCTTGGATTCTTTATCGGGTGGCGGAGCTTCACCAGATGACTGAGAATTGGAGCCCTTCCTAGCTGTGGATACCACCAATGAGTCTAGGGGCGCAGGTCCTTTAATATAAGCAGGATCTGTGGGGGCTGCCTTATATTTCTTTTCTATTCTGGGGTTTAAGACTCTAGCCCTGACGGGGTCTTTGAAAACCTCCGTCGCATGTTTGGTCACCCCTTTGAGCATGGGCAATATAGCGGTGGATTTATCTGCTATGTCAAATGTGTCAAGTAGGAAGTCTTCCTCAACTGGATCACTGTGTAACTCCACCCCATGATAATGTGCCGCCCGTTGTAAGAGGTGGTGGAACCCCAGGGAGTCCTCTGGTGGAGATGGCCTGGATGGATACAGATCATCCTGAGGCACATCTGGGACGTCTGGATTATGATAATCCTCCCATGGATCAGGTGCTCCCGGAGGAGTGGGGTCCTGCGGGGCATCTGTGGGATCATAGAATGAATCTCCGTGGTCATCAGGGTCTGGAAACGGAGTTGGAGAGCGATGAGGCAAGGGTGGAGAAGGTGGGGGGCGGAGATGAAGGGGGTGGAGGAGGTGGAGGAGGAGGAGGAGGAGGAGGAGGTGGAGGTGGTGGGGAGGGTACTCTGAACGGGGATGTGGCAGAGTCCTTCCGTTTTGGTGGTGGAGGAGGAGTTGGCTTGTCCAAAAGTCTTTTCTTGGAAGACAAAATTAAATGTCCAGTCCTTGGATTCTTTATTAAAGTCTTTTGAAGAGGATCCGGTGTGAAAAGCTCCTCCGGCACCAATTCCTCCATCGGCGCCGATGTTTTCGGAACCGAAGGCTTCGTTGGTTTATCCGCGCCATGCTTTCTCGGTGTGTCCGATTTTTTGGTCAGCGCCGAGGCAGGCTTCGACACGGGAGCGTCGGTGCCGAGGGATTTGTGTTTGGTCAGCACCGAGAGGCCAGGTCTCGACCCCGATGGCTTCGGAGCAGAGCTTGTTTTCTTCGGTGCCGAAGACTGTTTGTCGGCGCCGCTAGGAGGCTGGCTCGAGCCCGAGCCGCCAGGAGACTTTTGATGCTTTTTCACTCACGACCCTCTGCGCCGGTGTGATCTCCTCCACGTCGGAGTCGTCAGCCTCGGAAGCGCTGACGACATCATCCTCCTGCTCGGTGTGCTGCTGTCCCGAAGTTCCGGTGTCTTCTCCGAAGATGTCAGGTGGAGCTGAGGTCGATGAGTGCGCCATGGTGCGTCGAGCTCGTCGATCCCGAATAGTCTTTTTCGAACGAAAAGACTTGCAGGCGGGGCAGTCTCGGGCCTCGTGTTCGGGAGAGAGGCAGAGGTTGCACACCTGATGGAGATCGGTGTGGGGAAATTTAGACCCACATTTTGGGCACTTCTTGAAGGGAGTCCTTTCCATCGGCCGAGACCGGAGTCGAGATAGGCCCGAAGGCCGCTGCCTGGAATCGAAGAAGTGCCGAAGAGAGAGATGAAGAAGTCGATTTTGTCTAAAGAATCTGGATGGCCGAGGATTTTTCGTCGAAGGTCGAACTGGGAAAGTTTGAAACCGGAGCACGAAGTATTACATCCGAGCCCGATGGCGGAAAAAAACAATCTGAGGATGGAGCCGAAGCCCATGCGCAGTACGGACCGAAGGAGGAGTCACCGAACTCGTGACTTCCAAAGACTGTCCAAGAACAAAAACAAACTGCAAACATCCGGGCCCAACACAAGATGGCGATCTATGCATAATGTATAATCTGCAGCTCATATGCCTCGAACAATTAATTTCACTGTGACATTTAGTGACAATTCCCCAAAAGCTATTTTCACTGTTGGAGGCCCCAACTGTCCTGTATGGAAACCTTGAGAACATATTCAAATATTAGTATTGCTTTCATGGGACTGGGAGCAGCTAGGAAAATAATAGAACCAATATTTGGTATAGATACTGAAAATCCTATTGATGATGAAGTTTTATTTTTAATATATAACAAGTACATCTCATTTTCACAATGTTTCCATCTACCTACTTGAGCATTAGAGAGTCTAATTAGCATTAGTCTCTGACAGCTGGTCAGCCTGTACTCAGCCATTAATGAGATGTGAAATTCCTTCCAGGAACCACATAATAGGTCACTTTTATTGACAGGTCTAACTGAATGGGCACAGATGGCCCATCTGAGCTCAGCAGAATATTCAGGGTGATGGCTGATGTCATCTTGTTGCACAACTGTGTCAAATCCTGCTTGATAGGCCTGTCTGAGGTACATGTAAAGCTTTTGTGCTCTTGACAGCGGTCAAACAGGATCATACATCAATTATTCTGTTTCTCCTGCCTGGTAACTGACAGACCCTGCTTTGTTTTACTCCACTTCTGTCTCCTCTTTTGCTGTAGGTCGAGGGTCTGCTTCAAACAAAATGTCATTGTTAGATGTGGGAGGCCACTGGTGAGTTACCTATACCTGAGATTGAAGCTTAGTTCCAGTCTGTTGTGACCATTCACTTACATTGCGCACTATGTGCCCGATTCACAAAGGTAAAGTTTGACGTTTGATCTAAACTTAGACCAAACATCTAAGTTTGAACTTTGGGAATTCTCTCAGAGTATTTAAGAGTACTATCTTTATGTCCGCACTTGGGCGGAGATCCGCCCCAAGTGTGGACATAAAGATACTACTCGTAATTGTGATTTGTGAATTCACAAAGTCGTAACTTTAGACATTTGGTCTAAGTTTAGACCAAGCGTTTAAGTTTACCTTTGTGAATCGGGCCCTATGTTTTTGGCATTTTGCTCTGATTTTAACTCAGATTAGTTTTATTTGTAAAAAAAAATGTTTGGGAATTTTAATGTGGTTTGTGTGTGACTGTTTTTACCGTTTAGACACCGCCTAAATAGTTGATACATTGGCTTTGATTAAAGCCTTGCTGCTTTGTGTTACATTAGCAGGGATTGTGCAGAGGTTCAGTATAAATTGTGTGACACCCAGCAGGTGGTGGCCTTATCCTTTGAGATTGACATTTGCCCAGTCGTAGTAATAATCCTCATTTTAAAAAAGATTAATTATGAGAGGATGTGATAAATATAAGGAAGACTGACATCGAAACACTATATAAATTATAGGTTTGATAACCCCCTCTCACTTCTGATCATTAAACAATGTAATTTCATATTTCAAAACACATAATCTGAGAAATTCTCTTCTCTTGAGAGGGGGTTAATAAACCCTCAGTTTCCATCAACAAAGCCAATGGGGCTCCGGGCCTCCGAGTGAATTGGACTAAGACCTGTCTTTTCCCGGTCCGCAGGGGCACCCCTACCCCTACTCTGAGTAGGGAGATTAGATGGGAACCCGACTGCTTTAAGTATCTAGGGGTGTATGTCTATCATGAACCTTCTGGCCTCCTGGATGGGAACATTGCCCGGGGCATTCGAGCACTTCGAGGCAGTATGGGCTTTTGGGCCACGCTACCGCTCTCGGTGGCGGGGCGGATTGCTTTGCTTAAAATGGTGGCGCTCCCCCGGTTGCTATATTATTTCCGGACACTACCGATCTGGGTCCCACCGACCACGTTTCGACTTATACGATCCATGATAGTCGGATTCCTTTGGGGTTCGGGCCGCCGGCGGGTGGCCCTCAAGACCCTACTGAGGCCGAAGGAGGAGGGTGGGCTTGCGGTGCCGGACTTCGAAAAGTATTATTTAGCGGCGCAGCTCCAGGCCTTCACCCAGGAGATCGCCCGGGAGTTCCGGGGCCCCGAAGAAAAGAGGGGAACGGGCATGGCCAGGCATGTTCTCTCCTTTATAGCGATGAGACAACGGTTGGCCTTGCAGGACTTGTCAATGGAGGAGCGGACTGTCCGCCTGTGCTGGAACCGAGCTCACGCCCGGGGCCACCTGCGAACACCGTACGCACCCGAAATACCGCTGGGGATGCTAACGGCTCTGCCCCATGGGGGTGACTGGTCGCGGCTGGCGACCTGGGAGGACGCCGGTCTACAGCTAATCGGTGATCTATACGAGGACGGGTCGCTCTTGCCCTTCCAGGAGCTCATTGAGCGCTTCGGGATTCCCCGCGGCGACTTTTTGCTGCACTCGGCCCTTGTTCGAGCGATCCAGGCGCACTGGAGACGCGGGCAGGAGGAACCTCCTTTATCCCCGGTATGCCAATACGTGATGATGTCTGCGGGCACGGTAAAGGCGGTCACTTGCCTTTACGGCAGACTGATCAATGAGGGGCTGGCTCCCCTCACCACTTTGAGAAACCGCTGGGAGGAGGACATTGGCAGGGAGATCCCGGAGACGACCTGGGCCCAGCTAGTGCGGAGGGCCTGGAAGGGCACACGCCACGCCCGCTTTCAATTGGTCCACTACTACGTGCTCCATAGAGCCTATTTGACCCCGGTGAAAATCAGGCGATATTTTGATATGACTTCGGCGGAATGCCCCAGGTGCCCGGCCCAGGAGGCGGACCTCCTCCATATGCTGTGGGCCTGCCCGGGATTGTCATCCTATTGGGAAGAAGTGGGGAAGACCCTGGAGGAGACGACGGGGAGATCTTTATCGCTTGACGCGGCGGTGGGTCTCCTGCACTGGTTCCCTCATACCCCCAAGAATAAAATATCTAGCAAGTTCATTGATCTGGGGCTGCTCCTTGCTAAACGTGAGGTGACCAGGAACTGGAAGGCACGAGCTGGTCCGACGGGAAGCCGGTGGCACAGCGAACTTTTGAAGTGGGCGGCGGGGGAGAGTACGCTCAGATACCAGCTAGCTTGGAGGCAGCGTAATGAGAAGGCACAGGAGGCAGCGCTGGAATGGGAGATGTTAGTACAGGCCCTTAGGGATTATTGCGCCCCCAGCGACTCTGAACTTGAGGAAGAGGCTCGCCCCGAGTCCCGATAGATGATTGCACTTTTCAGATCTATTGCTTTCCCCGTGGGTCCTCTTGTAGATCCTGTTGCGGTTGGTGCCGCGCGCTGATGGCGGGAGGGGGGGGGGGGGGGGGGGGAGGGTTTTCCTGGGTTTGGGGTGTTTTAAGAGTGGGGTGTTCTTTTGGGTTTATAGGCTTGTTTGGAAAAGCAGATGACGGACAACGGGTCCTCCGGGCCAGCCTCGACATCCACCTGAGCCCCCATTGAATTTCGCCGCCCGACCCTAGGGTTGTGGGCTGAATGGCTGTGTAAGTAACTTACGGTGGGGGGACGGAGGGTTGTATCTCATTGATCGGGCTTGATATATAATGTTGGCCGATTATGTAACGATTTACTGCTTCCTGCAATAAAAATATTTAAAAAAAAAAAAAAAAAAAAGCCAATGGGGCTTCATCGACAGAAAGCTTCCCTCAATACCTTGACGGAGATGGGGTTGTCGGAGGAAGGGCACTGCAACGCCCACCCTATTTAGGGTGGGCAGTGTAATGTAATTTGTTTTCTGTCTGTCACAGATAGAAAAAACAAATAACAACCCCCACACTCTGGAAGATAACTCTCAGGGTGTGGGGTCATTAGTTTTTTTTTTCTTTTTTAAAGTTTGGTGGATAGTCTTCAACACCAACAGCGGTCACCCACAAATATTTTTTAACAATGAACGAACATGCCGAAACAGCGGTTGCTTTCAAAGTAAAGAGATGACCACTGAGCCAACAGCCATCGCTAAATTTGGTGGATAGTGGCCTGTCAGGTTGTTGAAGGTAATTCTTCCGCCACCCAGAAGGACTACACTCGCCTGCCAAAAATGTTGCCGTTCATGGAACATTCACCAAACATTCACACATCAAAAGAACTTTCAATCAGAAGTAAAAACTACCATCCCTTTGCAATGCTTGAGGGTACAGAAAATTATAAGCTAGCAACTACAACAGCGCAAAACTGGGTACAAGTACCCTAAAAGCAGCCAGCCTTCAGAGCTGGCACTAACATTCAATAGTGTGACAGCACCGAGTGGGTTAGTTGATCTGGCCACAAAGAATAGTGGCATGTGGTTTTCCTGAAACGTTTACTATAATATTGCCGTTCAAAAAGTATATCAGGCCAAGCAAAATGGGGATTGGCAATTCACTACTGGATGTGAATAAAGCTTTCTATATTGACAGAATATACTGTTAGACTAAAAGAACAACCCTAGCTGCTCCCTATCAGACATCGTGACAGTAAATGGTCTCTAGCAGTGTTGCATTCTATCACCTATGCTTTTTAACCTTCACGTTTGCTCATTGTTCGTTCATTGGTAAAAAAAAAAACTGCGTTCCTCTCTCATTATGGTGGTGGCAACTCTCTCTACTGGTTTATGTTGATGGCATTATTTCAATAGATTATACACCTACTGATCTGAAATTTGATACATAGAAACAATTCACAAATTAGGTATGAAGGTGATGCTTATTTTGATGTGGGTAAGGTGTTGTTGGATCATTAAAGGATTCAACACTCTTTATAGTGGGCCTCTAACGCACCATTGCTGGAGCCATATTGAACAAAGTTATATACTTGCTTTGATATTGTGCATTAGTTCTGCTTGATAAATGCATTGATAAATTTGATCTTATGGAATGTACACTTATTCAGAAACTAATGAATTTGCTGACAAAATCCTTCCAATTTGCCCAGCACTTTCAGCTGGTTAGAGAGGCTGTTGCGGAGCTTTCAGTTTAAGTGCCAATTCTGTAGCTATACTTTCGAGTAGGTTAATTGTCAGTCAATCTTTGCCAGCAGCAATGTGGAACAAAGTTTAAGATATCAGAAAAGGCGAATTGACGGATTTTGTAAAGAACTTTAGTGTGAATGATGTTTTGAATAAATACAAACATAAATCAATATTAGATATATTTTTAGATAGGTCATACTTTACAAATTAGTGGTAGAACAAAAATAAATCTGCATATCCTACGTATTGCTAAATGTATTTTCACGGTTTACTAGACATTTCCACAAGGTGGACCATTCTTCAGGCTTTAACCTGAATGTTTGTTTGTATCTATAAAATGTAGGTGGGAGATAGTTTGTCAATTTTTGCCAGCAGCAATAAGGAGCAAATGATAGTATGTAAAAAAATATTGACCCGGTTTTGTAAAGAACTTTGGAATTTATGATATTTTGCAGAAATTATTACCTAGATTACTTCTTAGGTATGCTTTTACAATACGTCATACTTTACAGATTAGTTACAGATCACAAAACCAATATAAATCACATATTTTCCTTTGTACTGATTAAAGACATTACTACCAGAGGTACCTTTCTTCAGGTTTTAGACTGCAAGATTGTTTTATCCTTATGAGGTTTAGGCTTCATCACCTTGTTTTGTTGAGTATAACAGAGAGTCAGAAAATATTCCTGCTAGAAATGGGGGTCTCTAGTTGGCAGAGGTAGGTACCTTTGTCCAAATAGGCACCCTTGCTTCTAGTCAAGGTAAGGGGGATACACACTTTAGATGAGCCCTTCTAACCCCCTTGGTAGCTTGGCACGAGCAGACAGGCTTATCCCAAAGGTATGTGTAAAGTATTTGTACCAACACTCACAGTAACACAGTGAAAACACCACAAATGGACACCATACCAGTTTAGAAAAATAAAATATCTTTATCTAAACTAAACAAGACCAAAACAACAAAAATCCAACATACACAGTTAAAAATATGACTTTCAAAAGGTTGCAAGAACTTGTACCATAAAAAACAATGGATGCATGACTTTTCACCAAAGTACCTGTAGTTGCGTCAAAGTTCAAGCCAAACTGCAGCGGCGGAAAACAAAGAGATGCGTCACTCCTGAGACCTTGGGGAGGCGATGCGACAGTCCAGCTGCACGCAGAGGAAGGGTTGCATTGAATCCGGTCTGTACGGGGGAGTGATGCGTCAATTCTTCGTGCCGGTTCCTGTCTGCGGGTGATGCGTTAGAGGAACTTGCCGCACAGGTACGATGCGTGGAAATCCGGGATGCGTCGGCGATCGATGCAGCCGCATCGAGCAGCGCTGTGTCTGTCTTCTCTTTAGCCGCGATCCCTCGATGTGTCGATTGTGTAGTTCTTTGAGTTTCTTCTTGCTTCCAGCGCCCAAACAGCAGCAAAAACCTCCAGAGGCCCCAAACCTGGCACAGGCACCTCTTGGCAGGCTAGAACTCACAACAGCAGCAGAGTTTAGGGGAGTTGGGGGTGAAGTCTTTCTGTCCCAGAGACTTTAGAACAGGAGGCCAGCTCGCTTCATGATCTTCGAGATCTCCTTCAAGCAGGGGACACGACACACAGCAAAGTCCTTCTCCTTTCCCTGGCAGAAACAGCAACTGCAGGCCAACCCCAGACACACAGCAAGGGCAGTACTTCTCCTCAGTATCTCCAGCTCTTCTCCTTGGCAAAGGTTCCTCTTGAATTCCAGGAATGATGTAAAGTCTGGGTTTTTGGGTCTGATACTTATACCCCAAAATGTCTTTGTTCTCTTTGTGCAATGGGCTCGGAGCCCAGTTCAAACCATTTCTGGGGGGTACTCTGCAAGTGCACAACAACATCCATTGTCAGTGTGAGCCTTGACTCCAGACACACCACAGGGGGGCAGAGCCAGCATTGTGGAAGGCAGGCACAGCCCTATTCAGGTACAGGTGCTACTTCTCCCACCACTTCAAATGCAGATCAGGCCTAGTGCTGACTCATCAAGACTCTCGGAGCCACTGCACCTCCCCAGCCCCTATCACTCCAAAGCCAGGCAGTCAATCCACAAACAGGCAGAGGCACACAGGATGGTTGAACAAGAAAAAAACCATCTTTACTAAAAGATGTGTTATTAAATCCTGAGTTCAAGGATACCAAACTCCATTTTTCTATCTTATCCCTATGGGAAGATATGCTTGTAAAATATTACAATATATTACTAGAAACAGCAGTCCCTGTCATGGATGGTATTAGGCTATAACCACAAAAATGTAATCAGCGTTGGGTGTACTGTTGTCCCAATGGACCTTATTTAGTTTATTTACTTATTCAATAAACATGAACTAGCATACAATAACATAAAGTGAGCAACAAGTGAAGGGGTTCTGGAAATCAAAAGATTTCCTGACCTCAGGCATGTAGTGGTAAAGTGACTTTTCATTGATAAAGAATACAGAAGTCACAATAGAGAAAACACATCTTGTACTCCACAACAATCAAGAATTAAGAGTCGGAGTTAAGATGCTGTTGTCGACGACGTTTCGATCCCCAATAGTGGTTATGGGATCATCATCAGGACAGGTCAATCTAAATGCCTGAGAGGTAGCCTCCCTCCGTTGCTGATAATTGGTGGGGTTAAGTCTTGTGCCAAGCTATAAGTCGAGGCTCACAATGGAGTGCTATGTAGGAATTACCCGTGGCGATTTCGAGGATCTGGTCATGATTGCAAGCACATCGGATGCGTGCCCGTAAAATGTTAAAATGCATTCCCCATCCTGTCCTATGGGGCAAGATAGCCTTTCAGAAGTGAAAACAAAATTGTCAGTATTTCACTATCAGGACATGTTACACCCTGCCCAAGGGGGGGGGGGGGACCTCAGGCCTACCATAGGCGTGTCTTATGTGTAAGAAAAGGAAGGGTTGGGCCTGGCAAGTGGGTGCACTTGCCAAGTCGACATGGCAGTTAACAAACTGTGCACAGGCACTGTGATGGCAGGCCTGAGACCTCTTTTCAGGACTACTCATGTGGGTGGCACAATCAGTGCTGCAAGCTCACTAGTAGCATTTTATCTACCAGCCCTGGCACACTCAGTGCACTTTACTAGGGACCTACTGCGGAAACAAACATGCCAATCAGGGAGAACCAATTACAATAACAATTTACACAGAGAGCATAAGCACTTTAGCACTGATCAGCAGTGGTAAAGTGCCCAGAGTCCTATAGCCAACAAACACAGGTCAGGAAAAAAAAACGTTTGGAGATAACCGTGTAAAAAGGGCCATTTCCAACAATTCCAATGTAACGAAATTGTACCAAACATATCAACAAAGCAATCTTGATGAAAAAGGTTTCTCTCATATAACAGGCTGCTACCCCAGTTTTGCAAGTTAAAGACCCCATCATTCGAGGGGTTTGTTTATTGACCTGTGTCCAAAAATTGTCACAGAATTTCTCTTGATCTGTCTGGAGAGCATGACTCTTCTAATACGGTTACTACATTCTTGGACCTTCATAGAGAGATACATTTAAAGAACAAAATACAATCCTTGTTGGATCATTGGAGTCTTAAGTTTTACTGAACTGTAACATTTGCTTTTACAATACTACTAACAGTGCAGCATAATTTTTGTGTATAGAACCAACTGAGTAACTGTTCAGTTTGAGTAAATCAAACCTAATGTGCATACTTGTGTAACATGATAACTGGAGATTAATGTCAGGTTTAATATTCGGTATTCTGAGATAGTCATTGGAAGTAGATCGTCATTAGCTAAGATTGTTTTAGGCATCTTTAATTTATTGAGAACAACTATTCAGTTGTTATGACTAATGATATTGTTTATAAACTGGCAACTTATTGGATTTATAGATATAATTGTACTATGTTGCACTATGCCTAAACAGTAAAAAAAAAACTGAAATTCTGCCCTTGGACCCCGTCATTCAAGCTCATTCATTCATTATTGTGTGTCCAAGGGAATTGGGCTGTCCTTCAGCCCACATTCATAAAGCCCACATATTAGGTATGATGTTTGAAAGTAATGTGGCATTCATTGTCCCTAAATAAATGGGTTCTCAACGGAGCATTCTACCATCTATGTCTACTAAAAGGGGTTCTTCTGATGCCCCACTGCTCTCAAACTGGTCTGAATCCTTTCCTTGATAATGTCACACTGGGATTCTTGCAACAGCATACAAAATTGTCTCCTAGATATATCTCTTTCACAACTCCAGAGCGTTGAAAAACTATGCAGCTTATCAATTCCTCGGTCTGAAAAAAACCATGTTTGCATCCCACTGGCCCCAAAATACATCCATTTGCACCCAATATATGAGTGACAGTTAAAATACCTTGCCTTGTGCAAAAAATCAGGCCACATTTGTTCATCAAACTATCTTACAGAACTGGTTGCCCCTCACTAACCGACCAGGAGCCTCATTTCTCCTCAATATTGTTGACACATTTGTTTCGATATAAGACATATGACAGTTGATCTCTTCAGGTCTATGGCGACAATGTGACAATCTCAACATCTAATTGGAAATTGGAAAAAGACGACTACTGCAAATTAATTAAAACATCTACTTCTTCATCACACTATTTGGTTAATCATAGTCTCCTCCTGATTGCCTTCTCCAGCTGGGTCCCTAAGTCCTGTGCATTCAGACAAACTAATACCTGTTTTATATTACTCACCTGGACTATCAGGACTCTTCCTCTTCTCCAAGGCTTTGTGACCATGTTGGATCCATACAATGGCTAGAATCTCCAAGCACTGTTCATCTCTGCTGGATTCTTGCTAATGTTGTATTTTGCTGCTCACCACTCTCTCTTAAACATGCTCTCACAAAGAAAATACAGCACAGTGGCTAGTGGTACTTAACAAACCTCTCTTGCAAAATTAATGTCAATCATTCAAACATTTTTAATTAAGATAATATATGGTTTTAAATTGTTATTACAATAAAGATGATTCATTTATTCATACAAGTTGCCAGTAATACACAATGGTTATTTCCTATGGCTACCATGTAGCCTCATACGATGCTACTACCCTTACAGAATTACACACCTCAGTAAACATTCCTCGACCCCTCACTTTGTTTCTCACCTGGAGGTTTTGCTTAATGTGCTCAGCATTGAAGCTCTTAGCAAGGGCCACAATGCCCCTCTGTAGCTGGTAGCGCAAGGCGATCACGGCTGGTGACTTATTGTACTTTTGCCCAATCTGCATAAGTATAGGGTCTTCCAGGAGCACTGGGGAATTTTGATCAATCCTGCATGAAAAAAGGCAATAATCTTTTCTTACTTACTGCAATAGACTGATATGCACAGGTTTGAAAAATGTTTAATATAACATATGACTGGACCATGATCAATATCTCAGCATTCTTGACCTTCATGCATTACACCATCTGTGTCAGCAGTGCTCTTTGTATGATTGAGAGTTTAGGGTGTCCTACTAATAATTACTGATTCCACTCCAGGAAGGGATAAAGAACAAAAGTCAACTAGCAGTTGTATAGAGCGTCACCTGCAGGTAGATAGGTCATTGGTCCGACAACCAGCAAATGTTGCACCCGTGTTGAGGAGATAACTGCATGACCTAGAGCTGCAAATATCCTTTCCCAGGCTCTGCTGTGACAAAGCAAGCTTTTTAGCGAGACTCTGAAATTGGCCACAAACAAAAGAGTTGCAGTGAATCAGCTGCACATAGTGAACAACTATACATGTATCGTAAGCTGACGACACAATGTAGCAGTGCTTCGGTGTACAGTATCTACTCGGACAGAATACGTTCTTATGTGGTATCCATCTATTCTAAACCTCTCAGGCATAGCCCCTCTGGCCAACACAGAATACTTCCTTAACTTGTACTAAATACACACTGAACTTGTGACGCTACCATCATCTGATAACAACCAATAGAAGTGAACAGAACTTGCAAGTGTGTCCTTATGACTGACCCAATCTGAAAACTTCAGGTACCCTTATTACAGGCTTGTGAACTCCTTTGACGTACACAGTGCTAGGGTGAGTCATCATGAGTGTGAAGGCTTTGCCATGAGTGTGATGCATTTGAAATTCGAAGGGATGCTGCATGCTGTGGGTGAACTTCCATAACAGTCAATGGGGTCAATAAATCTTGTCATTTCTAGAACTAGACTTTAATAACATGTTACTTTGATTGTCCCGACCTGTTGACGAGTGAACAAAATGGAAGACAAACGTGAAAACGTCCAGCAGAATTCAAACTGTGTGAGAGTAGGATCCCGCGTTAGATTCCAGTACCCTAGTTTCCAGTCATCTCCTTGCTACATTCCTACCTACAACATCCAGTGTCAACGTCACTCCCTAGTCTATGCCTTTCTACTATCACCTAGTAAAAAATTCAACATTTTTTCAATTCATTTTTGCGGTTTGCATGCCTATGTCTCTCACCTTTCATTCCCAGCAAATTTTTGCACCGTTTCACATCAAGTTTTATTCTCCATTAGTCCCCTCAGTTGTAGAACAGTGAGGCTAGCGTAAACGTCTCACTACGCTTACAAGTACTCCTGGGATACTATTGGCATTTGGCGTGAAAATTCATTGCTGTCCTCTCTTTGCTCCTGGCTCTCTAAAATGTTTACTCTTTGCTTAAAGATATCTGTTATATTAAAATTCACAGTACTGCCGTTATACTTCTTTTGTTGTTGTCCTTTTAGATTTCTGTTTCAAGATTTCTGTTTTTCGAAGTTTCTTTTTACACTTTGCTTTGAGGAAGGGAAGTCACACCAGACTAGACAAGAGCTGAAGAAACATCTCTTAAAGAAACTCTTCATTCACCATTTATTATATGCCCACCCCAGGCCCTACTGATAAGAGACTCCTTCACCTCACCCCTTGCTCACTTGATGACTCTCTTGCTCACTTGATGACTTTCTCGCTGAAGGCCGCTCTGTTGAAGACAGGTTAGCGCACCAGCAATACAAACAAATGCATACGCATTGTCATTTTCTGAACGATTGATAGAGTTTGGAATGGGTTTGACACTGTGGTATTGCCTATTTTTTTAAGTTTGAGATACAAATAAAACAAATAATATAAACATAGTGATCACAATGGAATGCATTATTGTCTCTGATGTACTCTGTTGTAACATCATGTACTTCTAACTGGTGGAGTATTCGGTCACCTGTATTCTATAGATTGTACAGCCTGACTATGATTCCAGTGGGAACAGTTGAAGCTGAAGAAGATATCCCTCACACTCAGGCTGGGGTTTTATCAATAAGGACAACTTCGGAACCTACAAACTGGATGTGCCTTTCATATTTCACAGTGGTGGTGTGGATGGGATCAGTAGGCCTTCATAAGGGCACCTGTAATCTTGGCGTGTTGAGCCGAGTGTCCACTCTTCACCACTGGGAAAGATGAAACATTAGCACTGTACTATAACTATACTGTTTTGGGATTAGTGATCAAAGTGTAAAAAACTATATAACAACATTGCAGAAGTTAGAATCATCTTGCTAACTTGGGTCTACACTGGAAGAACGCATTAGTGATCAATTCATGCCTAAATGCCAGCTGACAAAGTCAGTCAAGAGGTGTGGTTGAAAGATGACATTATTATTGCTAAATAAATTCACCAGTCAGTGGCATATGTAGAGGAAGGAACTTGAAAAACATTTTAGGCCCTCCGACAGTAATGCTGAGAAGAAAGATGATGAATTAAAGGTAAGACCCTAACAATCAATAAAAACTAACATCAAGGGTGTTTGCTAAATATATGGTTTGTTGGACACATGACCACCATTAAAGAAATATTTTGCCCTTAATATTGAGCAAGATAAGCAACAAGAGGGGTCATTTGGCAAAGTGTTGTCTTTCACGCACAAATAATAATAAAGTAAACTAGGTAATATCAGAATTGGACAGGGAAATGGGGGACTGCATTTTGATGGTGTCTGATGGGGTAACATAAAATCATCCCATAGATGGGGTGACTATAAAATGGTATTCAAGATGAGTCACTAGTTGATTCAGGGGCATAGTGGACCCTGATATCTAATGAAGTCTTTAATGTAATATTTCTGGGTGAAATTCATTTAAAGGAACATGATGTTGTCCACGGGTGTTGTTTTTGCAATTGTCTGACATATTTAGGTGCTTCAGGGGATGTGGACACCAAATGAAGTTATGGGAGGGTGCAGTTTCTATAGTTAGTAACGTCATAGTCATTGCTATTTTGATACGAGAAGTGGTCCAACGTGAAGTAAAAAAAGTTCTGCCAAATAGGGATCCTTGAACTTTGTGAGTGTTCCTTGAAATTCGCTTGTGTGTGGATCTTGAAGCACTCAATAAGTGTGTCATGGTTGAGCATTTTCCTCTTCCGAATATAGCAAAGATTCTTATGAATCTGCATGGTCCAAGGTTTTTCCACTTTTGATATCCCTGTAGCATACCATCAAATAAGGCTGCATCAAATGTCAAAGGATCTTATGACTATCATAACTCCCATAGGCACTTTTCAGTTAGGTTGCCTTTTTGGGCTGGTACTCGCTGCCGCTGTCTTCCAAAGGTTGATGTATGGCCCATTTGAGGAATTAGGTTCTTTCAGAATAGCATCCTAATTTTTGGAGAGTCCATAGACCATGCTCAATTACTTTTTCAAACATGAACAAAAAACGTAAACATAATTGTGAAATAAATATCCCATGTCCTGGTTTAAACCACAGTAGCCTCCTATCTCCTTCTGGCCACAATTGGCCTGTCACTTTCCAGATGTCCATCACTTCCCTATGCTTCTTCACTCCTGCTCCTAGAGGGAGTACCAGCATCACCATCAGCCACAAAAGCACTGCTGATTCTAGGTCCTTCCTTACTCTCTGCTGGTGGAGCCTTTGTGGTAGAATGTGAGTTTTGTATTTCTTCTGGTCGTTGTGCAGGCTGCAAGTATGTCTGCTACATGGCCAAATGCCTGTAGACAGGTCGATGAATGACGTTGGGATCACCACTGTGAATTTATATCTTCTCTTATAACACAGGATAGTGGGTTTACTATGGCCTGTGAAATATTGAACTACATGTTGTGTCAAATTCATTGTCCATGGTGAGTTCACAAATGGCCTTCTGCTATGCTGCTGCACATGCAACATTGCCCACTAGCCACTTGTACATCATCTTTGCCCTTGCCTGACCTTTCTTGCTTGCCTTCGATAGATGGTCATACTTGTGCAGACACTGGCTGCCATGTTGTGCATTTTTGAGATGTTGAAGGCACAGAGGAAGAGACTGTAGTGGTACCAGCTGGTGTCTTCTTCTTTTGACCATGTAACTGATGGCCTCTTGTTGCTGTTGTTTCATAAAAGTTGCCCTATTTGCCCTAGATCTTGGACTGGTTTGATCTCCAAACAGCTACTCTGTGTACACATGGACCATGTGCGTTATAGGATTAGCTAGGAGGCAGAGTAGATAGGATGTGAGTGACCATTTGGCTTATAAAATAGATTAGTAATTATTTGTAATGCTGACATGAACTTCGCTGCATGCCAGTTTCTTATGTAGCACTGTTGCTAGTCATATGGTAAAGTTGTAAAGTGAAAAGAAATTGCAGATGACATACTGCTACATTTGAAATGTTGATAAGCAAGGATTTTGTGTGGTTGATATTTGAGCTAATTATGTTTACTACACTAACATATGTCTGTATGAATGGTGTTTCTTCATTTGATAACAACTGAAGGGCTGATAATATAATTGATATTCGTGATTTCCTGAGGTAAAAATTAATTACAAGACCGGAGGCTGCCATTATGCAGTAATCTTTTAATGCAACTTCAAGTACAGCCACTTAAAAGTTACATCATAAAGGAAAACTTCTAGACTAAACAAGTGTAGCTAGGCAACAGCAGCACAGAGCTCTGCCTCTTTTAAATGCGGCTTCAAGACAGATAAGTTGTGTTTTTCCTAACCTGTCACTGTATTGCTGTTTCTTACTTTCTATTACCTAGTTATATTCCTGATTCTCTTCTGAAACCATTGTAAACCCTTAGTTATTCTTACGCCTGGTTGAATGACCTAAATCACCATTTAAATTGCTTTTACCCTCTTTGCCTACTTAGGCTTGCCGTCTTTCACCTTTCCTTCTCTGATCTGTCTAAAGCTACCTTTCACCGCAAGATTGTCCTTGTTATGTAACCATATTTTACGATTGCCTACAATATACCGCTGTTTGGAAATATCACCTTAATGTAGATGCTTCGCCGTGACTCTCTCCGGTTGCGCCTCGCACCGTTACCACTCCAAGAGGCCTCTCATCCCTGCCGGCACAGGGCAAAATCGCCTCACCTACTTCACATCTCAGTGCGTCTTGGGTACGGCGCGGCTGCTCCTTGCAGTTACAATGTACGGTCTGTAGGCCACGCCGCACCACCGTCGTGCCTTCGGTTTTTCCCTAGAGCATTCTAAATTTCCCTTCAAGACCTTGCCTTAAACATAAAAAAAAAAGGGGAATCAATGACGGACTTCTCTAAGGGGGCTCCAAATTAGAGGAAACACCCTTAGTAACGACACTTACCATGTCAGACACGTCTCGCAAGCACCTAGTTACCTAGCAACGCTGCCTTCAACAGCTGATTATCGGCAGTAGACAGCGTATTAACTTTTCCCCTCTCTGGACGAACAAATCTATCTTTATAGTCCAAATAACAGATTCCTGATTTTAATGATTAACTTTCTTGGTTACCTGAAACCATTTCTATATTAAGGTATACATATAATAATACTACTTATATAATAATACTACCTACCCCTAATTCAGGACTAAATACCCAATCTGGGCTAATTTTTCATATACTTGTATCATCTTCCTAGTGATTCAGTTTAACCTCTATCATGTCTGATGCTGAGTCCGATGAATCTCAGACCCATGTACCTGCTCCCAATACCATAAATAAGATTGTTGCAGGTAAAAGACCCCCCCTGCACTCCTCAGAGCACACTCTGACAACCCGATCAAAACTGGGGGTAAAAAAACGAAAAAATGTGATAATGAGAGCACTATGGGAGGTCCAAGCACCAGGGAAGAGGTGTGGCACAGCGGCCAGGGCGACTGACTCTGGAATCTGGTGATCACCAAGTGACTCTGGGCAATAGCTTGCTTAATCTTCCCGACGGCCCCCAGTGCCTAGAGACCCTTACAGGTGATTGTTCGCGCTTTACAAATGTGGATTATTATTATTATATTGGGAGGTCTACGCGCCTCAAGACACGAAGGACGACTAAGCTCCTCAAGTAATACAGGAGGCCTACGTGCCCCAAAAAGACCACGTGCCCATAACCGCACATCTCATTTGGATGCCCTAAGCGGCTCACAGTATCAAAGTGCCAATACGGATCCCCTCTTATCTAATGACGTTATTGACCTTGATGTCTCAGAGGAGGAATCCCCCTCCTCCTCTAAGGAGATTATTTTTGATCCCCAGGGTGGGGAAATGTTCTCTCCTGATAACATACAGCACCCTAGGAGCTCCCAGTGGTGGCCCCAAGATCATGTGGCCAAATTCATTAAAAGATCGGTCAAACACCCACTAGAAAAAGAGGCAAGGAACATCCTTAAGGCAGAATGCCCATGACCCGTCATCCAAGACAAATACTGCCTTACACCTAACTTGGACCCTGAACTCATAAAGTTCCTATTCAAATTGGGTAGAGACCCCAGGAAAGGCATGGAACGCTCCCTTAAAACTTGTCAGGACAGAATGCTTGACATGCTCGGCCCATTGTGCCGTATGATCGATCTAATTGAGGAGAGCTAAATCAATGGCTCACAACCTAACATTGATCTCATACGGGGATGGAGCCAAAGGACACTTATCCTCCTTGGCAATGTCAATGCCTCTCTCAATACTGAGAGGAGGAAAGTAGTCCTGTCCAAATTTGACCCCAAGCTCTGCGATATGGAAGAAACGGAAACCTCTTCTAACCCTAACGGACTCCTCTTCGGGGAGGATATGGTTAAAGGTTTGGGGAAGTTTGTTGCAACCTTTACAGCTCTTGATAAGGCGCAGGCCAACATGCACAGAGTTTTCAACGCTAGTGTTTCCGCAAGGGCCGGCAGAAGGGGTCGTTCTGCCGGCCGCATGTTCCAAAGACCCTTCTCAAGACCAAGAGGTTTTGGTCGAGGGTACCAACCAATCTCTTCATTCTTTCTACAATGAGGACGTTCCTCGCGCTCAAGAGGCTTCAGGGCCAGAGGTGTCAACTCCTCCAACATCTCAAGTAAGTACCCTTCCTCCTTATCCATCCTCTTTAACACAGAGAGTAGGGGGTCACCTAAAACATTTCCTACACATTTGAAAACGAATCACACACGATCCTTGGGTTTTAGAGACCGTTCAGGGCTTCAGAATAGATTTCATGGGAAGACCTCTTCAAGTTTCAACTCCACAAGTATTAAACCTGACACAAGAGCAGCAATCTATCGTCGCAGAAGAGATAAATTCAATGTTAACGAAGGGTGCAATCGTAGTAGTTCCTTGGGAACTCAAGAACTTTGTGAGAAATATTTTCTTAGTAAAAAAGAAGGACAAGGGGTGGAGACTGGTAATAAATCTAAGAGAGTTTAACAAATACCTCACCTACAATCATTTCAAGATGGAAGGTGTATCCATCTCCTCAGGGACATGCTCTTAGAGAAAGACTGGCTAGTGAAATTAGATTTAAAAGATGGCTATTTCACCATTCCTATGGTAGAGGAATCGCAATCTTTCCTTCAATATGCGTGGAACAACCACCTATATCAATTTCAAGCTCTTCCCTTCGGCCTATCTTCGGCTCCCTGGTGCTTCACCAAAGTAATGAAGGCCATTACCACGGTCCTACGAGAAAGGGGTGTCCACCTCATAATCTATTTAGACGACATTCTCATCATGTCTGAAGACCGTTCTCAAATTCTGAAAGACTTGAACACCACTGTGGAATTAATAGAGAGTACAAGTTTTATTATAAACAGGAAGAAATCCATCTGGACTCCATCGAGGTCTCTAGAGTTCCTAGCCTGCATGGTCGACACCGTGAAATCTATGCTTTTTCTTCCTCCAAAGAAGATATCCAAGATTTGGAAAGAGATACGTCACGTTCTGAAATTAGATCTCCTAACCTTAAGGGAACTAGCCAGACTTCTGGGCCTCCTATCTTCATCTATCCAGGCCATCTTTCCAGGTCCTCTACATAACCGAGTCCTTCAAAGATTCAAGGGCAGGGCCCTCCGTTCCGGCCTTTGGTACGGAGACCAAATTCACCTAGACACGGAAGCCAAGGCGGAACTGACTTGGTGGTTAGAGAACCTAGACGCATGGAACGGGAAAGCCATTTTTGGGACTTCCCTGGATTACGTACTGGAATCGGATGCCAGCCTTCATGGCTGGGGTGCTTGTTTTCTAAAGCAGAACACAGGAGGTTTATGGTCCTATCCAGAGATTTTACACCACATAAACTTTCTGGAGTTAACCGCCGGGTTTTATGCCCTAATGAGCTTCAAGCATTCCCTTCAGAGAAGGTCCGTCGTCCTCAAGATGGACAACATGTCAGCTGTCGCCTATATAAATCGCTTAGGGGGCACAAGGTCACCAGACCTCTCCAACCTAGCCAAATAACTGTGGATGTTCTGCTTGAAACACCAAATTTCGTTAAGAGCAGAATACCTTCCAGGTCTAAAAAATGTCTGTGCGGATTGGAATTCAAGGTTCCTCGTAGATCACACCGATTGGAAATTAAACGCAGAGGTGTTCAACAGTCTACACTGTCTTTGGGGTCCCCTAGAAGTAGACCTCTTCGCAAGCAGATTCACCTCACAACTTCCCAAATACTTCAGCTGGATGCCAGACCCGGGAGCTCTAGCAGTGAACGCTTTCTACAGCATTGGAAAGATATTCGGCGTTATGCTTTTCCCCCCTTTGCGATGATCCAACGCATCCTTCAGAAGTTGAGGACAGAACAATCTTCAATAGTCCTAGTAACCCCATTTTGGCCGTCCCAGGCGTGGTTTCCAACGACTTTGGAATTAGCTTACAAAATACCCTTTCTTCTTCCAGCTTCACCAGGCCTCCTAAGAGACACAGACAGTTTGGATCACCCACTCCTTCTGAACGGGACTTTGAGCCTTCTTGCCTGGAAAGTGTCAGGCGAGCCAATGAAATCTCTCGGCTTTCGGCGCAGGCTTCTTCTTTGCTCCAAGAATCTCGGGCCCCTGGTACACACTATAGATACAATGCCATCTGGAAAAGATGGGTTTGAGGGTGCCTGGAAAGGAATCTGGATTCCGTGGAGGCTCCTATTGTGCATGTAACCAATTTTCTTGTGGAAACAGTTTGAAAGAGGTCTTTCCTATAGATCAATTAAGTGTTATAGCTCTGCCATTTCTGCGGGTCACTCCCTTTTTAATGGTAGAACTATTGGCAAAAACCCTATAATTTGCAGAATTATGAAAAGTATCAGACTTAAAAGACCTCCAAAACCTAAATACGACACCCTTTGGGACGTTAAGTTGCTTCTTGATCTTTTTTGTAACTGGCCAAGTAATAACGTGTTAGATAATAAGAGACATCAAACTAGTTTCTCTCCTTTGTCTAATAGCCTGCCGTAGAGTTTCGAATGTCAAAGTGTTGGAGATATCCAACAGATCCTATGACGCGTTCGGCGTCAGATTAGAAATTTTCAAGAGAACTAAAACGATGTCTTCTATGATTTTTTACCCTAGGTTTGACGCTTGTAAAAAATAATGTGTGGTGGATTGCATGAAGGAATATGATTAAAGAATGGACCCTCGTCGCACCCCTGGTGTAAACCAAATCCTTATATGCTTTGTTAAGCCCTTCAAACCTGTCACTTCTTCTACGATAGCTAGATGGGTCAAACTGGCTATGCAATTGGCAGGCATCGATCTCCTTAGATTTCAGGCACATTCCTTAAGAGGGGCTATGGCTATCCAGACCTTTTGGAAAGGAGGGAAGTTGGATGATATTTTCAAAGCTGCAGACTGGTCAAGTTCCTATACGTTTGCAAAACATTACTGCAAACCTGTCAAACACATGTCAGATGTAGTTCTTCTTGACTACCAACATGCATAATGGCAGCCTATGGTCTTGTAATGAAATTGCGATTCTCCTATTACCATGACCAGAGAATCTGGATTTCATTTAAGACACGGAGGCTGACATTATCACAACCCTCCCTCCTGGGAGTGGATTTTAACATCTCTTTGATTTGATATGATTACAATTTTACTCAGTTTTTCACTGTATTTTGCATTTTAATGTCTAATTTCATTTACCACCGTTTCTTTTCCCCTTTACAGAGGGTGTTAAGTTCTTTTTCCTAATATTTGCCTTTTTTCAGATAATTCATCTTGATTGGCTCATTTTCATGACCCGTTGCAAGCAGCTCTCGACTACTCGCCATCCTATGTTCCAAGGAGTGGCCTTCTCTGCATGATTCCAGCTTGTGGACTTTGTTGCCTTCGGAAGAAATTTTCTTTGCTCTCACTTCATTTAAAAGAGGCAGATCTCTGTGCTGCTGTTGCCTAGTTACACTTGTTTATTCTAGCAGTTTTCCTTTATGATGTAACTTTTAAGTGGCTGTACTTGAAGTTGCATTAAAAGATTAATGCATAATGTCAGCCTCAGTGTCTTTAATGAAATCCAGATTCTCTGGTCATGGTAATAAGAGAATCGCAATTTCCTGAGGTAAAAATAGGACCTGCCACTTTCCTCTGCCAGTCTGAAATCCTGTACTGTACAGATGAAGATTTTAGGTTACAGGTGACACAAAGACCTGACTGAAATCTGGACTACTCAGAGGAAAAAACTATCATCCAGATAAACATCTTTGGACAGGTGACAAAACTTCCCAGGAAGGTGTTGGTGAGCTGAAGCAAGACAGGCATACTAGACTGCTTTCACCTTCTCCATCCTGTTTAGCCCCTGTAGAGATAGGGAAGGCATTCAATCGGAAGGATAGCATAGATGGGGTGTCCCATGGACTACCATATGAGCAATGCCCTTTCCAGTCCACTAGATACGGAAGAGTGCCTCTATGTTTGCAGGATGTAAATATGTCTTGGACTCCCTATTCATGTTTACCCTAAGAATTATGGAATCTGTAGCATTTGATATTTTCCATCAAAGGCAGTAGGTAGAAGAGTAATATGGAAGACCAGAAAGATATGCCAGGTAGAAGACAAAGATTTTACCACAACAGGGTTGATGATTTTAACAATCTTAAATGGGCCATCATACTTGATGCCAAAAGTAGGAGATTTGATGAAAGGAGTAAAATTGGGATAGAATTACCACAATTTATCACCAAGTTGAAAAGAATACATTTCTTTCTTGTTGCATTACGGTTTTTCTTCAGATTTTTGGATAGCAGTAGTTAGCTCCTTTCTAGTGCCGTTCATTGTCTTTAAGACACCACAAAGGACAGGAATGTCTTAGCTGTTTGGATAAGTGTTAGGGTAAGCACATTTATGGACTCAATAAGAAGCCAAAGGGGGCCATAATCCTTTGGCATTGATGGCATTGATCAGTCTGTTGCTAACAATAGCCTCCAATCAAATTGGGTTACACAGGTAAAGCACTGCATATTTATTGAGGCCCTTTTTTATACATTTGTTTAGAGGGTAAAAAAAGTAAAAGAAAAATATCTAGCTAAAAAGAAGCTCTTTGAATGACTTAGGGGTTGATTTAGAGTTTGGCGTGGTACTCCATCTCAGCAGCGATGGAGTATGTCCTCCACCAAACTTTTGATCTGCTTGCCTAATTTAGAGGTAGGCAGACCACTGCAAGGGGGCAGGGGGACGTCAGAGGTAAGCCACCTGTCTGCCCTGTTAGTAGTGGGCAGTTGGATGGCTTTTTATTTTTTACTGTATGATACTGCTAGGTTTATCCTGGTGGTGAGGGCTGGTAAAAAAAAAGAAAAATTACCCAGAGGCCATAGGAGAAAACTCCTATGGTATGGGAGTCATTCGTTTTTTTTATTTTTCAAAAATATACTTGCCACTTTGGGTGTTTGTTTTTGAGAATAAAAAAATTTGAAAATGTTTGTTAACAAGCCATCATATTTGACAAAGCTGCCCGTCAAACTTCTCATACATTGACAAGAACCACCATGACACGGTCCCTGCAAATGTACAGAGATTTCTGCTGGGTTGGAACACATCTCTAAATGTGGCAGGGTGAGTAAAGGATGTAAGTCCTCAGTCTGCCTTTACTTTGCCTGCAAAACCTTAAATTACTCCCTTAGTAGCTTAGATAATTGGGAAAAATAAGCCACCTGTTAGATATTGTTGATGGTGACCATGATAGTAGTAAATCTTTCAGAAGGAGAACATTCTACCATAAAGTCTGTTGAAGTGTGTTCCTACTGACACAATGGTGCATGCAGAGGTCTGTTTCACATAAAGACTACCCTATGCTTGTAAACAAATTCAACAACTTTGACATCTCTGGATATGGGTGGCCACCATAGATATTATATGAAATATTTTCTGTGACCCTTACACTTAAAAACCATGCTGGTAAGGAAAAAGTAAGGAGTTAAGAAAGCCAAAATCGTCTTTGAAAGATAGGTTTTGACATCTTAAGGGTGTTGTTCTTCCTGATAATGATAGGTCAAAGTCAGTAACAACATTTTGGTTTGAGCTATGCAAGAAATGTCTCGATTCTATGAAGGAGTGTTGAATATAGTAGGAAGCTTAAAAAAAAAAATAATAATAAAAACAAAAAAAAAGAATATAGTAGGAAGGTCTTGCAACCAAACTGACAAATATTTTTTAGAAGTTGACAACATTGCTGTTGGTTGTATCTGGATCAAAGCAATGGTGACATTTTCCGTTTAGGTCAAGAGATCTTTGATATCAGTATGGATCCACAAAGTAGGAGATCTCTGATGGTAGCAGGAAAAGAGGAATAATGAACAATTAAGTTTTTAGAGAAGTTCGCAACTCCACGATAACATGACATTTCAGGGTTGGAGGTTAGCATCAGCCTATCCTGTATTCATCTTTACTTTCCATATGCGATGGAAATGTCTTCAGAGAATAACATTATTCCTAGGTATTTTATAGAAGATATTTCAGAACAACATTTCCTTGGATTAGCAAACGTGGTGTAGTGAGGGCTGCGATTTATATACATACATTGCTATATTAGCATAAGCGCGTTAGATGTTAGAAAGCCATCTTGCCACTTTTGCTGCTTTTGCACACGACACTGCAGATACACGTTATTATTTGAAAACTGCTTGCTCGCCTTTTTCTTCACATGAGAACTGTCTGTTGTTCACATCCCTAGACGTGCGCTGCGACTTTGGTCTGAACATTGTGTAAAGAAACAGTCTGGGTCGCCAGACAATGCATGTTTTTGAGTTCAGGTTGATCGGCCCACTATTTAGCCATAACACACACGCAGCTGCAAATACCTGAAAGTCGAGTGCTTTTAATATTGCAGACTGCATGCCTTACACACATTCTGAAGAAGAGCTTTCCCAGGAGCAGAGCACACCTGATCCTGTGATGTGATTCAACTAAGCTGATCTTTACGGTATGGGGTTCCCCATTCAAGCCTAGAGACCTTCTACTAGTCTAATACTATTAGTTTACTAGCGAAAGGAAGGTGGCTGTATTCCGCTGTCATTTATACTATGATTTCTCCTTTCATTTTCTATGGTATTGTAACAATGCTGATGGTTTTGACTTTAATCATTTGTCTGCTTATGTTAGCCAAAGTACTGCATCTTAGGACACGTAGTTTATAAAATAAACATTTTAAACTTTACCATGTCTCTGATTACTCTTGTTGTGGACTGAAATGAGAATAATAACGAACAGGTATTTCTGATTCCCACCATTCCTGAGAGTACTCTAAGTCGCTTGTTCTGGGTTGTCTATACATTGGGACCTCCGAGATAATACGGATAACGAATGGCACACTGATGCTGGTCGGATAGGGGTTCTGGGTTCTGAGGTGAGTTTTTGGTACACCACAATTCACTGAGGTCCTGGTTTCTTGCGCATAGTTCTGTGCATGAGCAGAATCCCTGCGACAGTGGGAAGTATATGTAAATAGTACTGGAATGCTTTGACCTGAGTTTCATGCTATTCTGGGGTTTTGGAAACAATTAGTATGCAATCTCACTGTAATATAACAAAATATGAAAGATACTGTCCTTGAATCTTTAAAAACTCGATGGAGTACAACCAAACCTAAAGAAAAATTACTCAGTAGTATAAGTGACTCAACAGAGTTGGGATAGAAATAATAATAATAATAATAATACTGCATTTTATAAAGCGCGAACAGCTACCTCGCAATGGAGGTGTCCCGGCGCTAGAGGAGTACAGTTGACCTAGAGGCAGAAGGAGAGAGGCTAGCGGGGATGAATGAAGAGCCAAGTCTTCTGTTTGCATCAGTCTCTAGTAAATGGTCCTACTTAAGTCTAACTTGGTAAAGGTCAGGGCTTCCTTTAAGATCTCCAAGACATCGAAAGTAGGAAGAAGGGACTATCTTTTTTAATAGTAACTTAATTTAAACTCCCATGATTAGTGACACTCTGTGTTTCAGTGGTGTTCCACTATGGAACAAAAAATAGAGAGGCACCAGAGTCTTGGGACTGATAAATAAGTGAATGAATTGATACTCTGCAGAGATTGTCTCTTCAGTTGAGTTGCGGAGAATATTCTTCTGAAAAACAGCATGTTCCTGTAGATCTATGTGATAAATTAAACTTCTGTATAATGGTAAAATTCTTTCTAGGGCATCACATACTATATGCAAAAATGGTATGACACTTAGTAAGTGTTTCATATATATGACTACTAAAGCTGGAGAGTTTAAGTTAATTTTCTATGAGAATGTGGAATGGCAAAAGACCAGAGTCGTACAATGCTATACCCAATGTACACATCTAACTACCATGGTCTTGAATAGTGAATTTTCATTTTTATTATATATATTAACAGAGAGATCCACAGGCTCTCTTATGACACCAAAAAACAATATTTTGTATTATTGTGCTATTTGCAGATGAAAGCGTGGTGTCTTATTCGTAACAGAGCTGATGGAAAGTATTGTTTTAATGATATAAGGGTTTTTGTTTCAGGAGGTAGATTAAGGAGAGAATATGTCCAGTCAACAGACAAATATTACTGAAGCATCTGAATCAACATGAGTACATGTATTATTCGATCCACAAGTGCTTACGTAAAAGAAAAATATTGGAGTCCGTTTCTGGAATTTGCACATGAGCTGTTTGATCACTTAACGCGTTCCTCTACCTTACAAATAAGTGGACTATTGTTTTAAGAATAAATCAGACAGCTTCCCTTTATTGCCACAGTACAGAACAAAAAGTAATTGAATTCTTTTCTTGTTCTATTTTTTTAAGTTTGAGCTTTCTTAGAAAGGTGCTCTTCATACCAATTGAGGAAGTAGACAAGATGGTCAGTGAATCTTAGTTTTTCTCTTGCCTTCTTTCTTGGATCTGGTTGTCTTTTGAATAACTAATGGAACCAACTCAACTAGAAAGGAGTTCTGGCAACTTATGCAAACTCATCTTTTAATTCCACTTTCAGTTATTTTTCAAAGAATTTTAAGACATTATTTTCATGCCAGTTTGCCACTTTTGCTATGGCCTTATATCTTGATATTCAGATCTAGGTCATCAATATCCAATAACTCTGGTGGATGTAAGTTCAAGTTGAATGGCGTGCATCTCACTATATCAGTGAAAAGTCTCTTTAAAAGATGCTAAAGAGTTGTCACAGAGATGTAAACTTGCCTGTGAAACATATGGAGAACCTCGAGAATGAGCACTTCCCACTACATTGTTCATGATAAAGTCCAATTTCCCCCATCTCTGGTACAGCTATGCAGCTTAAATATAAAACAAATAATGAAGGTTTTAAGAAATTCTTTCAGTTTTCTGAGATTTTTATCAAACGTTAGTTCTTCAAGCCCTGACAATGGTGGATTAGGATTATTTTGTGGCACAGCACAAACCTAGGGCAAGGCAGCATTCTTAGTGGTTAAGAGTTGCATATGAATAGATATGAAGTTCGCATCAAACCTTTGACTTAGTTAATTTCTGCTCCTTCATATGCAATGACTAGTAATTGCAATGTGAGAGAAACAATGAGAGAGTGAGGAAGGACAATGGGGTACATCCCTTTCCCCTGAATAACAGTAATCCAGAACAACGTGGACGGACCCACTAATGAATCCTCATGCTAGGATGACTCCGTTCCATACACAGGAATACCAGAAACCAAATAGGTTTTTAAGAAGAACCCTCACCCACCAACCTAGTTGGTGGCATGCTTCATCATTGGGTTTCCAGCTGGGCTGCCGAATGCATCCCAGCTGTGCTTCGACGCCTGAGTTACAGTGGAGCGGGTTTTGGTTTTTTCAATGTGATGTGTGTTCAAAGTAGTGAAGTTAAAAATGCCTCTGGGATCCCCTGCTGACAACATTTTTATTCACAGGTGCCTAGGACACAGTTAAAAGAAAAAAAGGAGGATAAAGTGAAGACGAAAAATTGGTCTTCGTTATACGTCAAATACTGGTCGACATGTTTCAGCCTCGTTAACAATAGTGAGACTCTAGTCAGGACCATACAGTGTGAAATGTGCTGCGACAAAAGCAAGCCACGTGTATTTATTTCAGCACACATGCTAAGGTGTGCTGTGCATGCAGTGGTGTAACCTTACTTACGGACCCACCATCTGGTTAGAACCTGCAAGACAAAACACAACATAAAGGATATACAAAACATGTGAAGAAACGTGATTGGGACAGCTCCTTTCTCATTTCAATATCCTTTTGCTCGTGGTGTGCTTACCTATGTATTCATGTGCAATCCGTGAGTCGGTTTCAAGGATTCTTTTTATATATACAGTCATACAAACAAAGACATGCGACATACACCTGGTGTATGCAGATTCATGCATGGTGGTTTGGTGCAGGCATGCATGAATTTACTGTGCTTAGCTAGCTTGTGTGACCAAGTATCTATGTGATCGCAGCACAAATGATTTGTGCTAATTATAGCTATTGTTTGGCCTCTCCATGGTGAATGCTATTATCGGTAGATATGCCCTAAGAAATGGTGGCCACGGTGCAGGATGGAGGCAGGGATTAACTTCCTGTGAGTGCATGTGTTCCTGTAAGCATGCAATTTTAAAACATTCACATTGTCACAAGAAGTAAATGTAGGTGAAAAAGGCATCTTACACCAGCGAAGTGATTACAGTAGCTGTATTAGATCCCGGAAGAGGCAGACTCCTGTAGTCAAACACTGTTATAAGACAAATGTGGCATCTAAGTAAGTAAAGGCACTTGGCCTTAGGGAAAAATTTGGCCGAGTGGAGCCAAAGTTGGGCCTAAGTCTATAGTAGAGACTTACTTCATCAAGGCTAACCACCCGCCTGCCTCACCTATTCCAGTCTTCTCGGGATCCCCGGTGATAACTGAAGCCAGTGGTTTCTATTCTTAAAAAGCTTCCTGGCAGTAGCCACAGGCGTGGCTGCGTCTGATGATGTGATCGCGTCATCACGTGAACGTGTGACGCTGTCTGTGTCAATCAGGCGCTAAAGCGCGGTATTTAGGCGGAAGTTCATATCTGGGCTTTTAATGGTGGGAAAGCGGAAGTGGATGGAGTACGTTAATGCTGCCAATGTAATTACGATATGTGGTACTCGATCACATGCTGATTGAAATACATTTCCAAGTATTTGTGTGGCCTAAGGTAAATGTATGTGTTTGTATATTTTTTACATTCCCTGGGCTGATGTGTAAGTAAGAAATAATTTACCTAAATAGATATTGAAAATGCACTAAACTTAGGAGATAAAACATGAAAGAAGTTATCCTACCATTTGCCTACAGTGTAGGAAGGGTAGTTGCCCATTCTGAGTGTTATTATACCACAAATTCCAGTCGCTGTTATTGGTGGACTGGATCAATATCAGTAGTTGGTTAGTAGGTGCTAAGGTGTGTAATTCTTTGTATGATATCTAGGCACTGGGATATTGTGCCTTCGATGATGTAGGTTGTACTATGGTTTATAAGGATGCAGGACTCCTGGAAAAAAAACAGGCCAGAAAAGGGCACCCATGTTGCTACTACTGCCATAATACTATGTTCTGTGTTGTTAGAGCCACATGGTTAGTGCCTTAGTAATGCTGCTTACTCCCATGTTCATTAAGTAGTTGGGCCCCGCTATTAAGGTCTGTTCAAGGAATTCCATGGGATGTTATCATTGAGTCCATTTTTATGTGTTGATAAATGGTAGACCCACCGTTGTTCCTTTTCTAGAAGGCGGCTCTGAAGATTGGTGGTGGTTTGCTCCAGCCGTTCAATAACCACCCAACTTATGTCATTGGTTGTATGTCCAACTTCAAGTGGTCAGTTATCCTTGTGGTATTTCGTTTGCATCGGATATTGCGTCAATGTTCGCAAATCCAAATTTTATTTAATGCACAAGGACAAGTGATCAAGCAGATGACATTAAAAGAGTTGCAGTTTGTATGTTTTCTAATCTGCCAGGTTCTCCCTGGTTCCAGGTTTAGGGTTTTTGTGGGTTTGGTGAGGTGGCATACACTACAAATCCCACATGGGAAATGACCAGTCACATTAGGGAGTCTCCAAGCATTCAGCACTGTGTTAGTTGGCTTTATATGATGTTGTGGGCGTGTTGTCACCAGACTATTTTTTAGGTTTCTCGCTCTTCTGTATGAGAACATGGGGTTTTCCCAATTCAGTTTGCCAGTTGTCAGTATCCTCCAGTTTTTTTGTATGATTCGTGACACTTTGTTTGAAATTGAATTGTAGGTGGTCACGCATGTTAACGGTATTGATGAGGATGTGCATTGTGTCTGTTCTAGTAAGCCATCACGTTTTTGATTTCTTGCTCGTTTCTGTGCTGTATAAATGACTATCAGGGTAACCTTATTCCATGAGTTTAGTTTTCAATGACTGTGATTGGTCTTTGTAGTCTTTGATGACACTACAATTTCTGCGCAGTTTAAGGTATTGCCCAAATGGTAAATTCTCCCTTAAGGGTCTGGGGTGGAAGCTATCGAAGCGGAGAAGGGAGTTTCTAGCTGTAGGTTGTAAATGTGTTTTTCTCGTGAACTGACCTCCCTCGGCCCTGATATCCAGGTCTACGAAGGTGATGCTTTTTTTATTCACACAGTGGGTGAATTCAAAGTTGGGGTAGCATGCATTGATCCAAATAAGAAAAGAGTGGATTGTGTCTTCCAGACCTTCCCATATGAGGAAGACATCGTCAATTTGCCTCTTGTAAAATTTAATGTTGACTGCAAAAGGCATCCAGAAGTTGAGGAGATGTGTTTTTTCAAAGTTGAAAACAAACAGCCCGGCCACACTAGGGGTGAATGTGCTACTCATAGATGTGCCGTATGTTTGCAAAAAAAGTCACCTTCAAACTCAAAGAAATTATCCTTGAGTGCCAGTTCTGCACATTGTAGCAGAAAAGATTTTGGAGTGGTTGACTCCAATGATAGTTTGAGTATGTTAAGTGTGTCGTCTTGGGAAAGGCGTGTGTACAGACTCTCTATGTCCAGGCTGACCAGAAAGGAGGTGTCAGGATCAAAGGTGAGTGTCCTAGTAAGTCTTTTGCATCTTTCAGGTAGGTAGATGTTTCCTGCACAATAGGTTTAAGGAAAAAAATCACAAAAGCGTGAAAGAGGTTGCAGCAGTGAACCAATGCCCGACTTATGGGGCAGCCTGGTGACGGGTGTTTGTTTTTATGTATTTTGGGGATTGTGTAAAAGTACGGAATCCTTGCTGTGCTTGTGATCAAAAACTGGGCTTTCTGTTTACTGATTTTTCCCCTTGACTCAGCATCTTCTACTTGGGCTTCTATTCTGGCTCTTAAACTTTTACTGGGGTCTTGCTCCAGCTGTTTGCAGTTCTTTGTGTCACTGAGTAGGCATCTGCATTCCGCTCTGAAGCCATCCTTATTTTGGAGTTCTATACCTCCTCCTTTGTCTGCTGGTTTTATGATGATCTTATCGTCAGATTTCAAAGTCTGTAATGCTTAAAATTCTGTGCCGCTTTTGTTTTTGAAGTATGGTTCTTCATTTGTTGTTTCTATTTCATTGAAGAAGGCCTGTTAAAATGTGGTAAGTTCTACCGGTATTGTATTTGGAGGGGGGAATGAACATAGATAATAGCTTTAGCTTTTTATCTCCTTGCCCCTCTCTTTCGTCGTCTGTTGGTTGGTTTTGAAAAAACGCCTTTTGTTAAAGTTTTCGAAAAAGTTCTGCAAGCTTGCAGTGTAGTTTACATTTGCCGAGTCTTACAGTGGGCACGAAGCCTAGACCTTTGTTCAGGAGATTCTCCTCTGTCTAAGTCAACACATGGGAGGAGAGATTCGTTACTAGGTTCTGTGTGAGCTGGGTCCTGCTTGTTGTTCCTTGGTTTTACTGCGTGTGTTGGCTCCTTGGTTCTGATCTTCCTCCCAGTGGCCCTGATTTTGTCTCCTTCTCCTGCTGCGTCCTCTTCTGCCGCTCCCTAAAAAAGGAAACCTTAAGTTGGCATTCACTTTATGTTGGTGGGTGAGGGTTTTTCTTAAAAACCTATTTGGTTTCTGGTATTCCTGTGTATGGAACAGAGTCATCCTAGCATGAGGATTCATTAGTGGGTCCGTCCAAGTTGTTCTAGATTATTAATAGTAATTGCAATGTGTCATGGCTTTGTGTTAGACTTGATTTTCTTAACTTCTCGTGCTGGAGATAGTGTCTGCCATTTCCCTTCCCCACCTTGTAGTCCTCAAATGAACACAAAATGGTACTAGGTGTGAGATAAAACAGGCCGTTCTAGAGGAAAATCCTGGAGCACAAATTTCTGCTTTAAAGAACCATGCAAAACTAGGGTTAGTTGAGTTGAGGAAATGCAAATAATAGACTCCAAATAAAAAAAAAAGAATAGGGTTGATAGTTGTCATTGCTAGGAAAGCAAACATTCAAATATTTCCTTATGAAGCAAACCCTAATGACAGATAATTTTTTACCTATGTGCAATATTCCGTATAGGTACCCCAATATAGGCTCGGGTAACATCGGGTAACATCCCAACCTTTCACCTATAGTCATCCCCACACTACATACATAACGGGCTGCTAGGATTGACCCTTTACCTAGTTACAGTACTCCTTACAGAACGTGGGGTTTTCCCTGAACACTAGCCTCATACATTATGCACGAGGATCCTTGGATTCTTGGAAACTCAGCAGGACCACCATCTCCTGCATAATAACTATGTACAAGGTTCATTCCCGACGTCATCCTAAGTCCGACAGTGGCACAGCAAGGTAGAACCCCTGGGATATTTTCGGGTATATAGACATCCCATCTTGCTGAGATAGTCAGAGGAGATCAGGACTTCCATGCCCACACACTGAAGTGAGACGCTGAAGCCCCTGCATGCAGATACTCCAGCTTGCAGTGGTCTGACATCCCTTGCAGGGTGTCCAACCCGAGACCAGGACCGGGTCCCAGAGTTTCTCACTTCAGGTAATGGGGGTAGAATTTATACTAAAGGGATTCTTCGCTTAACACCTACATACATGCTAGGTACACTTAGGTACGTCTAGTTAGGGTAGTATTGTAGGAGTACGCATTTTTATTGTCATGTATTTTATATACTTGCCCATATTCCTGACCAAAGCAAAATGGTAGAAATCTACCATTGTTTTACTTTCTTAGTGCTCTAATCAGTAATATCTGTTAAAGTCTGATGATTGTTTCAGCACACCTATTTTACACTAGAATGACGACTGTTCAATAAATGGTTATTGGAAACCTTCCATATCGTTTATTCTGTATATCTCTCTGAGACTGAGTGAGCAAAAGTGACTGAGCGAAAAGTAGTAACTGTTTCCACAGTCCAGAGGGATTAGAGTTGTCATGTTCGATAGTTGCCAAGAAATATTCTCTCCTTGGTACGAGGAGTTTCTAGTGGCACTGTGAGCTAGCTGCTACACATGCCAACATACCCTGTGGAGGTGTCTAAAATCAGTCTGACATTAATCCTGCAGTGCATGTTGTCCAAACGCGCAGATCCGGTATAGGTTTTATAGGAACTACACGACAATTGTCTATGGAATTATATATGATCAGTCAGAATTTTAGTCAGGAATGGAAAAGTTACATTTTATTCCTAAAGACCCTAATATAACTGTAGGCATAGAATCCACAAATACATATACAACTCCAAGAGCATTAAAACCACTAAAATCTCTTTGTAAACGCTGGTGTTGTGCTAAGTGGCAGAGCCTCACAGTCACTAATCTGATTATGTTTTAGACTGAATATGTTTTTAGACTATAGACTTTGTGTGTAAGCCTAATTCATCAGCCCACCAATACATTTAGCCATCCCAAGTGTCTTTCGTCCTACCATGCTTTATTTCTACTTGATCCAAGAACACTGTACGCCACCAAGACAACTTCCTTGGACTTGCAGAACTCCAATAATTTACTTTGGTTCAGATATATGTGGCACTCCACCTGCAGAACAAAATACATTTTGAACTGTTAAGGGACTGATACACAAAAATAACAATTAGAATTCTGAAAAGGAATGGAACAATTTGAAGAATACATTCACAATTGGTGGCATGGGTCAGCTTTTAAGAAACAGCATAAAATATACCTTATTATTACCCTATTACCCTTTATACCTACACTGGGAACAGCATATATACCACCTTATTTCACAGCATCCTGAAAAAAATAGATGTTGTCAACTTCAATATTTGGAAGAAGACTGACGTCAAGACATGTTAGGTATGTTATGTCACCCATGAGTATACTACAATGTTTCCGATCTTTATATGGATTACGGTCACATTAACGGGTATGACCTCCAGAACATATGCAATTGAAGAAGTGATTGCAATAATTTCCTTACTCCTGAAAATAGGGAAGCATATACCAGATCACGAGAAACATTTGTGCAAATGGTGGGGGTAAGATAGAAGATTGATGCTGTCAACAGAAACGCAAACGGCAGCCCTTTAACCCCTTCTCTGCCAGGCCTTTTCCCCTCCTGTGCCACGCCCTTTTTTGGCTATTTGGGGTAGTGCGCGCTGAGTCCCCTGTAACTTTTTGACCACATAAGGTATCCACGCCAAATTTGCGTCCTTTTCTTCCAACATCATGGGGATTCTAAAGGTACTCAGGGTTTGTGGATTCTCCTAGAGGGGTCACAGAAATGAGCCAAAATACAGCAAAATTTAGTTTTTTTCGGAAAAATGGGAAAAACGGGCTGCAAATGAAAGCCTCTGGGTTTTTCCCTGCAAACGTTATCAAAAAAGGGGTTAAAATCACCATTTTCCCAGCTTTTCGGGGATACCAGACTTTTGTCAGAAACCCAACATTTTTTACACAGTTTTGGCATTTTTCTGGGACATAGCCTAATTTTGCTATTTTTTGTGCTTTTGACCTCCTTCCAGTTAATGGCAGAAATGGGTACAAAAGCCATAATGGATCGTGTAAAGCTATACATTTTCGAGAAGATGACAAAATTCTGAATTCAGCAAGGGGTCATTTGTGTAGATCTATCAAGGTTTTTTTTAATGAAACTAACAGTTAAATATAGGATAAATTGAAAATTAGTTGAAAAAAACAGCCTTTTGTGTCAACGTTTTCACCTGTAACTTCTTCTAATTATGACAACTCTTTGAAAGCAATATACCATTACATCCGCTGGACATTACTGGTTGTGGGGATATATAGGACTTGTAGGTTCACCAAGAACCCGACGAACCCAGAGACAAAAACTGAGCAGCAACTTGCAATGGTTTTTTATTATGTACCGGGTATATAGTAATTATTCTGTAAAAATGTGTACATGGAAAAATCGGTATGAAAGACACCTATGTATTTCTGAAATAGGAACAAAATATAGAGTTTAGAAACAGTAGATATTTGCACATTTCTGAAATTGGGAATACTCATACTAGCATGAGAATTAGCAGTAATTTTTTAGAATGACTTCTTTTTTACACAATATCTTTCATTTGGAAGGCAAAAATGCATCGAAAGTCAATAGATAATAACAGTTCCTTCACAAATCTGAATTACCCTAAGGCTCCCGATAAAAATGGTACCTCACTTGTGTGGCTAGGCATAGTGCCCGCGACAGGAAACGGCGCAAAACGCAACGTGGTCACAACTCAATATCGCAGTGAAAATTTGCCTAGCTCTAGTTTTTGAATCCTAGCTCTGCAGGCACCTTGGGAAACCTAGAAAACCTATACATTTTTTAAAACTAGACACCCAGGGGAATCCAGGATGGGGTGACTTGACTGCCTCCCACCAGGGTCTGTTACCCAGAATCCCTTGCAAACCTAAAAAATTGTCCAAAAAACCACATTTTCCCCACATTTCTGTGGTGGAAAGTTCCGGAATCTGCGTGGATCCACAAATTTCCACCCACCCTGCGTTCCCCAAAGTCTTACGAGAAAAACGGTACCTCACTTGTGTGGGTCGGCCTAGTGCCCGCGACAGGAAACGGCGCAAAACGCAACGTGGTCACACCTCAATTTCGCAGTGAACAATTACCCTTTTTTGGCAAAATGTCTAGCTGTAGTTTTTTAACCCTAGCTTTGCGGGCACCTTGGGAAACCTAGCAAACCTATACATTTTTAAAAATTAGACACCCAGGGGAATCCAGGATGGGGTGACTTGACTGCCTCCCACCAGGGTCTGTTACCCAGAATCCCTTGCAAACCTAAAAGATTGACAAAAAAAACACTTTTCCCCCACATTTCTGTGGTGGAAAGTTCCGGAATCTGCGTGGATCCACAAATTTCCACCCACCTCGCGTTCCCTAAAGTCTTACGAGAAAAATGGTACCTCACTTGTGTGGGTCGGCCTAGTGCCCGCGACAGGAAACGGCGCAAAACGCAACATGGTCACACCTCAATTTAGCAGTGAAAATTGACCCTTTTTTGGCAAAATGTCTAGCTGTAGTTTTTGAACCCCAGCTCTGCGGGCACCTTGGGAAACCTAGCAAACCTATACATTTTTGAAAACTAGACACCCAGGGGAATCCAGGATGGGGTGACTTGACTGCCTCCCACCAGGGTCTGTTACCCTGAATCCCTTGCAAACCTAAAAAATTGACAAAAAAAACACATTTTCCCCACATTTCTGTGGTGGAAAGTTCCGGAATCTACGTGGATCCACAAATTTCCACCCACCCCGCGTTCCCCAAAGTCTTACGAGAAAAACGGTACCTCACTTGTGTGGGTCGGCCTAGTGCCCGCGACAGGAAACGGCGCAAAACGCAACATGGTCACACCTCAATTTAGCAGTGAAAATTGACCCTTTTTTGGCAAAATGTCTAGCTGTAGTTTTTGAACCCCAGCTCTGCGGGCACCTTGGGAAACCTAGCAAACCTATACATTTTTGAAAACTAGACACCCAGGGGAATCCAGGATGGGGTGACTTGACTGCCTCCCACCAGGGTCTGTTACCCTGAATCCCTTGCAAACCTAAAAAATTGACAAAAAAAACACATTTTCCCCACATTTCTGTGGTGGAAAGTTCCGGAATCTACGTGGATCCACAAATTTCCACCCACCCCGCGTTCCCCAAAGTCTTACGAGAAAAACGGTACCTCACTTGTGTGGGTCGGCCTAGTGCCTGCGACAGGAAATGGCGCAAAACGCAACGTGGTCACACCTCAATTTCGCAGTGAAAAATGACCTTTTTTTGGCAAACTGTCTAGCTGTAGTTTTTGAACCCTAGCTATGCGGGCACCTTGGGAAACCTAGCAAACCTAAACATTTTTGAAAACTAGACACCCAGGAGAATCCAGGAGGGGGTGACTTGACTGCCTCCCACCAGGGTCTGTTACCCAGAATCCCTTGCAAACCTAAAAAATTGACAAAAAAAACACATTTTCCCCACATTTCTGTGGTGGAAAGTTCCGGAATCTGCGTGGATCCACAAATTTCCACCCACCCCGCGTTCCCCAAAGTCTTACGAGAAAAACGGTACCTCACTTGTGTGGGTCGGCCTAGTGCCTGCGACAGGAAATGGCGCAAAACGCAACGTGGTCACACCTCAATTTCGCAGTGAAAAATGACCCTTTTTTGGCAAAATGTCTAGCTGTAGTTTTTGAACCCTATCTATGCGGGCATCTTGGGAAACCTAGCAAACCTATACATTTTTGAAAACTAGTCACCCAGGGGAATCCAGGATGGGGTGACTTGACTGCCTCCCACCAGGGTCTGTTACCCAGAATCCCTTGCAAACCTAAAAAATTACAAATAAAACACATTTTCCCCACATTTCTGTGGTGGAAAGTTCCGGAATTTGCGTGGATCCACAAATTTCCACCCACCCCGCGTTCCCCAAAGTCTTACGAGAAAAACGGTACCTCACTTGCGTGGGTCGGCCTAGTGCCCGCAACAGGAAACGGCGCAAAACGCAACGTGGTCACACCTCAATTTCGCAGTGAAAAATGACCCTTTTTTGGCAAAATGTCTAGCTGTAGTTTTTGAACCCTAGCTCTGCGGGCACCTTGGGAAACCTAGCAAACCTATACATTTTTTAAAACTAGACACCCGTGTGCTTCCAGGGAGGCATGGCTTGCGTGGATCCCCCAACGTTTCCTTACCCTGAATCCCCTGCAAACCTCTATTTTAGCTGAAAAAATCACATTTTTCACACATTTTTGTGTGGGAAAGTTGTGGCTTCACCGGGCTCACTCAAATTTTCCACCACCCAGCATCCCCCCGGGTCTCCCGGTAAAAATGGTGCCTCACTTGTGTGGGAGGCCCAAGTATCCGCGACAGGCAAGGGCCCAAAACGCAGTGAGGCGACATCAAAATTGCCTATTTCAAAACCACCTGGTTTTGCAAGGGGTGTCACTTGGGTTTTTGGCCCGATGCTCGGCGGCCATCTAGAGAAACATACCAAACCCATACATTTCTGAAAACTAGACACCCGAGGGCTTCCAGGGAGGTATGGCTTGCGTGGATCCCCCAACGTTTCCTTACCCAGAATCCCCTGCAAACCTCAATTTTAGCTGATAAAATCACATCCTAAAAAAAATTGTGCAAAAAAAATCCCTGGTGTTTAGTGGGCTTTCTGCCCCCCCGGAGGGGCAGATTAGGGGTGGGGGGGGCAGAAAGACTGTAATAATTGGGGGTGGGGTGGCGGAATGGGCCAGCCCGTTTTAGGCAGCCCCCACCCCTATTTTATTTTATTTTTTACAATTCCCTGGTGTCTAGTGGTCTTGTTGCCCCCCCGGGGGGGGCAGATTGGGGGTCAATGCCCCATCTGCCCCCCAGGGGGGGCAGAAAGGCTGTAATGGTGGCAGGTGGGTGGGGGCATTGGCGTGCCTGTTCCGGGCAGCCCCCACCCTAAAAAAAAACTGAAAACAAATCCCTGGTGTATAGTGGGCTTTCTGCCCCCCCAAAGGGGCAGATTAGGGGCCAATGCCCCATCTGCCCCCCGGGGGGGACAGAAAGACTGTGATAATTGGGGGGTGGGGTGGGGGCATGGGCCTGCCCGTTTTGGGCAGCCCCCACCCCTATTTTTTTTTTTTTTTACTATTCCCTGGTGTCTAGTGGTCTTTTTGCCACCCCGGGGGGGGGGGGGGGAAGATTGGGGGCCAATGCCCCATCTGCCCCCCAGGGGGGGCAGAAAGGCTGTAATGGTGGTGGGTGGGTCTTGGCATTGGCGTGCCTGTTTCGGGCAGCCCCCACCCTAAAAAAAAAATGAAAATAAATCCCTGGTGTATAGCGGGCTTTCTGCCCCCCCGAAGGGGCAGATTAGGGGCCAATGCCCCATCTGCCCCCCGGGGGGGCAGAAAGACTGTGATTATTGGGGGGTGGGGTGGGGGCATGGGCCTGCCCGTTTTGGGCAGCCCCCACCCCTATTTTTGGAAAAATTCCCTGGTGTCTAGTGGGCTTTTTGCCCCCCAGGGGAGGCAGATTGGGGGCTACTGCCCCCATCTGCACCCCAGGGGGGGGAAAAAAGACTAAATAATGGCCAAAATATTTGGGGGGAGCAAAGGCCCTTGCCCAATGGGCCGCTCCCCCCTCCCTGGTGGGGGGAGCGGCCCAGATCGTCATTACAGTGATACGTGTCGGGGATGCCTCGGGAGCTGGGGAAGCTCTTACCCTGCTCCCGAGGCTATATGCAGTAAAAGGGAATCCCTCTGGTGCCCGCACCAGAGGGATTCCCCAGGGAATGCCTCATGACGAGCTGGACTCGTCATGGGCACAGCACGACTGTGCTCCATGACGAGTCCAGCTCGTCATGGGCATACAAGGGGTTAATAACTTAATACTTAAGGACTCTCTGGGAACGACAGACAAGTGTTATGCCAGAGCAGCCCTCCTAAAGCGACCCTTTGTTTAAATTGCCATCAGTGCTGCAGTGCATGATTTGGAGCAATACAAACCCATCATTGATTAGAAGCAGAATAGTTGCTAAAACTACGCTTAAAGATATTGGCCAAAAATCCCAAAAGGGTTTGCCACTTTTCTATCGTCGCATGGATGGCAAAAAGACTCATGGTGTGCTTAAAGATTACGCTGGAAAAACAGATATTTGATGTGGGCAGGTTTAGAGTGTTGGTGGTGAGGTTGAGATCTCCATATAGAAGAGCCTTTTTCCACCTAAAACTTGGGAACTAACCAGGGATCCATATTATTTATTTGCATTTATACATGGCAAGGGCTCAAGCCATAATTAACTCAGTATTCTATTGATGGTGAATATCAGATGCTTTTTTAAAAATTTCAAATGTCATTTAAAACAAAACATTTTAAACTATAAAAACACTGGAATTCACCATATAAATCACATCCCCACATACACAGTGTAGTCATCAATGATGTCATTTCAGTTGTCATCAGTGATGCTATTTTTGATATCCTAAGCAGTGCATGGCAAGGGTGGGAGTTATAGTATCTTTAGTTAACTATAACTGGTGAATTTCAGTGTTCTTTTAATGGTTTAAATCGTTTTGTTTTGTTTTAACTGACATTTTCACCTAACAATACCATGATTTAACCTTTGTTTTCAAAATGTAAAATATTATTACCATACCGAATTAGAACGACACTTTAAACTTAGATTTTTTGAGTGAATCTCTAGGGTTTTTGTAACCTAAAGTAATAGATTATTACCATTTGTACCAACATTTTCTACAGCAAATTTCTTTTTTTTTTTTTTTCACAAAGTACTAATTTATTATTATAAGTGACGCCAACCCCATGCCGCGCACTGGCCTGCGTCCAACTCCTCGCTAACAGCCAACCCTATGCCATGCTTGGTTTGGGGTTGACCGCAGACAAGGCCTTTCACTCAACAACACCCAGGTTCCCAAACCCTACAGCTCCCAAACCATGTGCAGATGGGGGTTAGAGCACAGAGCCTGGATGTCATTTTAAGGAAGGCAGAACTACTGACTATCTTATGAAATCAGAACACCAAAATATAAAAAGTGGGTCTATTGGCTTTATGAAGAGATCGAGATATCAACATATATAAAGCACATGTATTTTCTTTGATAAAAAATTAACAATAATTACAATGAAATGCATATTTAACCAATTCACACAGAACAATGTTTAATAAAAGTGAATTTCATACAAAATGTGATAAAGTTTAACTAAAAAAAAAGAAAATTCCAATATTTTTTAAGCTGCTAAGTATAGGCATAGAACCCACCACAAGGTAGTTTTGCACTCCAGCTGAAGAGCATAGAGCTAAAGCTTTAAAAATATGGTAATCACTCCTGGAGTCAAAGATTTAATGACTCACAAGACTTACTGTTTTTTGTAGGTTGTTGGGGGGCTGTTGCACTTCCTGCAGCACCCCATAACATTTAAACAAAAATGCTTGGTTGTGCCCCTGCCCCTTACTAGTGATATCACCAAGCTAAAAAAAATATTTAAAGTGCCCTTGCAGAACATTATGGGGTGCTCCTTCAAGGACAGTGAATAGTAAATGAGTGGCTCCTGCTGCTCATGTATTATTCTTATATATTTTTTTATTTATTTTTGGAGTCCCAGTGCCCACCAGGGACACCCAGATCTTTATTTTATATGGGGATGGGGCTGTGGGGGGAGCCCCTGGCCTGTGGCCCTAAAAGCTCCCCTGCCAGCACCCTATCTGAGTGTCCAGCGGCAACAGGCAATTCTTTATTTTTTTCCTTTTTAAATTGTTGGAGAAGCTTTCAATGATTCCCAGGGACACCATCCTCTGGGGCCGTATTCTATTATTAAGTGGAGGGGGCACGTGGCCCCACTCCCATAGCATTTACAGACCCAGAGACTCTATTCCATGGGGCTGTGTTAAGTTTTTTTTACAAAGAGGGGGGGCATGCCCCACTTCCAGGGCCAATACTTGCCCGGGGACCCCGTCTCCCAGGGCCCTTGGAGGGTGCCCTGGTGCTCACCCAGGGCACCCAAGACCCAAAACGTTAGAGGCCAAGGGGGGAGCCTCTGCCAGGTCCCTGCATGCATCCAACCTGGTGTCTGATATCTCGCCTGACAGTAGAATATATTTTTGGTGGGCTCACTGAGACAACAATGGAGCCAACCCGGAGGGATGGGGTCTCCTGGACCTTTCAAAGCTCTGGGAGGGGTGCTGCTCACCCACTCCTATTTTTTAAAATAGCTTCCCCAACGGGTGAGGTCCCCGGAGAGTTACAAGGCTCGAGGAGGGACGCCGCATGACCCTTTTAAATAATTGTGGCCACTAGGAGCCTTCTAGAGGCTTGGGGTGGAGGACCAGGTGCCACCTCCCCAAAATATACACATGCACCCCCCCAGCCCCCAGCCCCTGGGCCCTGTCCCACTTCAGGTTTCCCTCTTTCAAGTGGAGGCATTTTTTTAAAAATGTTACTGCAGATTTGCGGACCCTACCTTAAAATCCTAACTAGTAGGAGCAAACGCACCCAAACAACATGATCAGTAGAAATGTGAGCAGTATTTTTCAACACAAGCAGCAGTGTTTTTAACCTGTGAGGAAAACCTATATTTCAGGCTGAATATTTGCCCGAATGGACCATTCAGGTAACTTTTTAGCAGAGCACTGGGAGGCTATTGCACATGCAGTAGCAACTTTCTCTTCCTGTCCGGAATACTCCTCCCTTTGCTTTTTTCTGCCCTTGCTCGGTTTGGATTTGGAGAGAGACCATCACTCTCTTTTTGTCTAATATCTATGCAGCATCTACACCCTTGCCATTTTTACTTTTTGGAAAAAAATCAAGTAAGTTCACTGCAGTAAATTGTAAAACGTTTGTTGTATGGGGCAGGGTAGGCACCACTATTTTTGTTTCTTTTTCTTTGTTGGTGGATGCCAAAGGAGTTTTGGAGTAGGGGCCAGTGTGGGATGTTCATTTTCAAAGAATAATGATTGCATATTTATGGTGGAGAATCTCAATTGTTCTTCATTTCATTCAATTTTCAACGAACATTTATATTAAAAGAAGTCCATGTCATTTTATTTTTGTTTTCTATTATATTTTTCATAATATCTTTATAATGGCTGATTGCACTGTTCTGTAGTACACGGTTGCTATTTTTCTCTCCCTCCCTCAGCTTACATAGGGGTTCCATGAGTCTGGAAGGGCCATCAGCTATTATTTAATTGCTTTATTTGTGTTGTCCCTGCGTCTCATTGCTTCCCATAGTGGTCTTTTGGGCCCTGGAAAGACACATGCTGTATATAAGATGTTTGCCTGACTGCCTCAGCCTTCCTTGTCCCATTGGCCCTGGAGGGACACCAACATAGAATTTCCCGTTTAATGTCTAGTTAGTTATTTAGTTTATGAATGAATGGGCACACTATTCATAAGCATTTTGATGATGGTGACTTGTATGACAGTGACTAGATTGCTCAAGTCTGTTCCTGCTTCATTTATATTGGCTGCAAGCGCATGAGACATTACACACCATTCTGAGAGTGAGAGAAGGCTGCGAACTACCTGACAGTGACCTCCGTCCTCTGCTAGGTGCTTCGGCTCACATACAAGAAGCAGTGAAGATGGCCCTGAAGAAGGAGGGCCATGCCAAGAAAGTGGCTACCGGGGAAAAGTAGATTGTTGTTAGGCCATCACTGGCATCAAACCCTCATCCTTTTCCGGAAACTTGATATACCTGCCAGACCCTCTTCTGGGCAGGAAGGGACTGTGAGAAGGATCACCCATGGGTCAACTGCACCATCATGAAACCAAAGCCCATGTCTCTCAGTGCTGCAGTAACTGAAGGCATAGAGAGCAAGTCTGAAATTGATATGTCCCGGCAGTAAAAACTGATCTTCAACAACAAGAACCACCGCCTTCAACACCTGATCTTCTGGAAGTAGGAGCAAGCAGGACATTGAGCTAGCTCCAGAGCAGGATGTTCTTGTGACTGCTCTTCCATTGGATACTTTCGCTTCACGATCTCTGGCAAGGAAAAGAAAGAGCATTCACCCATCTTCTCCATGCCCTCTTTCGATAATCTTAGTATGTTTTACAACCCGACCGATATCCACCATGAGAGATGAGGGAAAAGGAAGTTTCTCTGAAGCCTTCGTAGTGTAGAAGCTGATGATGAACTAGTGATTTTTAGAGTGCTCCTCATGGGAACAGTCCACCCCAAAATGCCAGGCCAGGCACCCACAAGAAGGGAACACAAGAAAATTCCAGACCAGTTTTAGCCTTATTAGGCCTCGTTAGTGAGGTATAGCTTGTGCAGTCATCACCTGCAGTAATCTTAGAAAGGTGCAAGAGGAGAGGAGTTTCTGGAATTTGTGGAGACCCTTTGATCAAAATAGAAAGTTCCCATCCAGACCTTGTTTTCCACTGTTGCTGTGCCAGCGCTCCACCACCAAGTACTGCAATTGTTTGACGAAGCTATGAAGGAGAGAGCTGTCTGTTAAATCATCACACAATATAAAAGAGGACCAGTTGTTAAGCAACTCATGCTGCACTCATCACTGCACACTGGATCTTCTTCAAGGGAGAGAAGCAAAGACTAGCTGCTGGTCTCACCACTGATGATGCTTTAGAGGTTTATGGCGGCATGCAACAGTTGTGATGTTTGCTATGGAGAGATTGAGAACAGCTGCCAAAATCTTGGACAAATTTAATACCAAAGTATACGAATGGCTTCAACCAAGAAGTCTCAGCACAGGATTCGCTGCCATTGGCAGTAATATTGTCAAAGCCATGACTGACAGAGGATACTTCATACTCCTGTGCGTAGGCCTAATTGTGCAAGACTGCCTGAAAAAGAAATAGCCAACAACATACTGGTCTCCTGTCACAGACTTTTCACTCTTTTTAGTCATATTTCAACCCCAAAAGCAGTTGAGGATCACTTAAAGTGCTCATGAAGTCCCCTTTAAAGCCCCAGTACAGAAGATGCCAACACGAGGAAACCCCACCTTCTACTAGCTCCAATGTCTGTTTCAGCAGTACAGACCTATCAATGATTACGTACTATATTGGAGAGGAGACGGAACTGTCAAAGCCATGACATTGGAGTAGAACAAATGGGGTCTAGCGGTGTGCTAATCCAAATGCTACTGCTTTTTGCGATTATGAGACAGGAAGTCAGCAAGAAGGAGAGTACCATGAGCCAAGCAATCCTTTTATTGCATCTGTTGCAGGAAGCTTTGTAAAAAGTGGAACCAAAATATTGCAGTGCCAATGAAGAAGCTGCTGCTTTTTTCAAAATACTTAGTCATTCACTTGAACACAGTTAAAGCTGCAATAAGAGACCTACCAAGAGTACACCTCTGCCACGATACTGGACCAACAGTGCAAATGTATTGGACTCTTTCATTCCTTTCTTAACCTTGGATGTCTTCATTAACAGGAATTGGATCATCAGGAAAGCAGGTGAGCTACAAGATGAATGACTGAAAATTCGAGGCCAAGGCAGAACTAATGTGCAGCCTTCAACTTCACGAGAGGGTAGTGGTGTTGGCTCTCGGTTCTCCATTAGCCTGCCACGCCTGCAGCAGCAGCACCCAACACCATTGCCGGCTATTACTAAATCAACAGCAACAACAGCTTCACCTCCAATATCTGCAGTGGATTGGTTTCACATGACAAGACTTAAATCAAGTGTACAGGCAATGCCGTCACAGCAGGTGTCAACAACAATAACAATTGCGAAGATGGCCCGAGGCTATCTGGATGACCCTACAGAGGTGCACCTGGATCAAGACCTGTTGACCTATTAGCATGGGTAGAAGGAACATTGGGCAAAACTCAGCAGGCTGGCAATATAGTTTCTAGCGTGTCCAGAAGCCAGTACACCTTGAGCATGCATTTTGTCATGGTCAGAAGGGCCCACCTTTCTCTTCAAAACATTGAAAGACTGATGAGGATTAAAATGAATAAACATTTTATCCCTAAAGATTATCATGCTTCAGAAGACACGTATGAGAGCAATTGGTAGGACATCACAAGTATGGTCAGTGATCCCCTTTGAAGACCCCCCCCATACTCTGAGTTTGAGGATGATCTCTACTTTTCAGATTAAAATATGAACACTTATACAACTGACATGAGATATAAAATATAAATGTTCTCCATGCACAGTCTTCTTATCAATGATGTCATGTCAAATGTCGCAGTGTTGTTATCAATGATGATAAAGAACATGTCATGAATGATGTAATATGTGCGATAGTTTTCTGTGCATGGCAAGTGCACAAGTTATAGTTACCTTAGGGCAAGAGATACTGTAACTGGTGAATTTCAGTGTTTGTTTTAGTTTAAAATGTTAAGTTGTCACTGAAATGTTTGCCTAACCATAACGTAACTTTTCATTCTGGATCATCAATGTATTTATTTGAGAAGTGTTATAAAGCGCAAACAAGACCCTGATCGGGTATCAGAGCGCTGTACAAAGAGGACAATTAGCGTTGCCGTGAGGAGACAGTAAAAGTACAATATAAAAAAGGTAGCATAGGAGGAACCAGGTGAAGGCCCCTAGACGAGGCTGTGCAGTTTACGCAGCGCACTACGCCCCAAGAACGGTACAGTACAATTCGAATCAAGTACATATTTCAAAATACATAGAGAAAATGATTGTCAGACACACATTACAATACCCAAAGTAAAAATGATTGTCAAGCACTCGAGGGAAGTGATTATCACAAGACATAGAATCTATTGCTGCTGAAGTTCTTCCAAAAGTAGCCATTTGACTTGTTTCTTGAATGGAGCAGTCGAGGGGTTGGCTCTGATTTCCGTCGGTAGGGCATTCCAGATTCTTGGAGCCAGCCCTGAGAAGGTGTGATTGTAAGTTCTTTTTTTTGTTGAAATTGGATGGTTTTAGGAATAAGGTATTGGAGCTTCTAAGTTTCGACTGGAACCAGAGAGCTCAAGATTCTTTGCCAGGTAAACTGGGCTATTGAGGTGTATACCTTTATGTGTCAGATATGCTATCTTGACGCGGATCCTTGCTTCAATGGGAAGCCAGTTAAGTTGAATTAGGTCAGGTGTAATATGATCATGTTTTCTGAAGCCTTTGATTAGTCTGGCAGAAGCGTTCAGAGTAGCTCTTAGCGGAGCTAACCTTGCTTTAGGAAGCACTGCTAGGGTTACCAAGCCATATTCTACTCGTGAGATAACAAGGAATTGGACTGCTGACTGGATGTCCTCGGAGGTAGGAAAGGTTTGATTTTCCTGAGAGTGTTGAGCTGATGATTGGCACTCTTAGTAGTGGCACTGATGTGTCCTCGCATGTTTAGATATTTGTCCAGGGTGATGCCTACAGAGCAAGCGGAGTCCATCACGTGCGGGGCGCAGTTGAGTCCAGAGATATTTTTGATTCAATTTTGCGTTGTGGTCTCTTGGTTGCGGGGTGTAATCAGGAGAAATTCTGTTTTGAGGTAGTTTAGTAACAGATGATTATGTGTTAGCCATTGTTGAGTTTTTAAGAGCGCTCCATTAAGAGTTTTAATGTCATCTGGAGAGGATATCTTCAAATACAGTTGAGTATCTTCCGCGTACATATGGTATTGAATGTTTGACCCGTTCAGAATAACAGTTAGCAGTTCCAGGAAGAGATTGAAGAACGTGGGCTAGAGTGCAGATCCCTGAGGTACCCCAATAGTGACTGGGGTGCATGCAGCTAAAGATTGGTTGACTTCGATTTTCTGTGTTTGGTTGTGCAGGAAGGAGGAGAACCAGTTTAAGACAGGGCCAGATAGCCCCATCCTATATTGCAGAAGGTTAATCAAGTTATCATGTTTAATAGTGTCAAAAGCAGAGGACAAGTCCAGAGGAATTAGAAGACAAGGCGTATCTTGGTCCAGAGCTCTCAAGGCGTCATCCACAATATGCGTTAGGGCTGTTTCTGTACTATGACCTGGTCTAAAGCCTGACTGATGTCGGTCTAGCAGCTGAAATTTCTCGATGTGTTTGCATAGCTGTGTGTGAACGCATTTCTCGAGCAACTTCGCTAAAGACATGATGCTGGTGATCGGCCGGTAGTTATTGGGGTCTGTTAGGTCTGCACTGGGCTTCTTGGGGATAGGTGTGACTTGCCCCATTTTAAGGCAGGCGGGAATCCTCCCCTGTAAGAGAAATTGTTGGATGATCTTGGACTAGAGAGGCAGAATGGTCGGGTTGAGGTGTTTGAGTAGCATAGCAGGGAGAGGATCACTGAAATGGTTGGATGGTTTAAGAGATGCCAATGAATGTGATACCTCCATCAAGTCTGGGAGTATGAAGGTGTTCCAGCAGTCATTGTTTCTGGGCCTGTTCTCTGTGGGGTAAGGCAGAGCACTCACTGCTGCAGGTACTGTCAAACCCAGGGGGCTCATCGACAGCAGGTTAGCGGCGGCACATTGCAGTTCCCGATCAATACTCCTAGACTTTTCCGAAAAGTGCGCTGAGAAGTCTTCTTCACTGGGACCAGTGGTTTTGATTGCAGGAGTAGGATTAGCCTGTTGTTTGATGATATCAAACAGTTTTTAAGCACGGTTTTTAGTGCTGTCAAGCTGAGCTCTGAAATGATCTGATTTAGCAATGCGAATGTGTTTGTTATAAGAGCTTCTCTTCCTTCTTAACTGTTTGAGACTAGAAGTGGAGGGGACATTTCTCCAATGTCTCTCAGAGAGCCTTAAATTGCGTCTTTCATCATTAAGGGCACCATTGAACCAAGGTTTGGATTGTTTGCAAGGAATCCTTCTGAGTTGCTTCGGGGCTGCAGAGTCTAGAATATTTGTCATGGTGTTGACGTAGTGATCTGTCAACTCTTCCAAATTATTCAATACTTCCACTTGTCACTGGGAATGCTACCTTAATTGATTGCCCTTTCATTAACTTAAGTTCATCATCTCTATGTCCTTCTGAGTTCACTCAGTTTACCTAGATTAGAATAAGAATCCATTTTCTTTTAGCAGGTCGATCTCTTTTAGGAAGAAATAAAAGCTGTAAATGCCATTGGAAATAGCCATCAGAAGAACCAATGCCTTCCTACTTCTATGGCAAGCAAGAGGATTCAAAAAGGCCTACCCTTGTGGACATGAGAAAGGTGTGTTGAAAATGCAGACTAGTTGCTCATTGCAAACTCTAATTCAGTGTTTGTGTTCTGGGCATGTTACATAATGGGTGAGGTATCGGTGATCAGCTGGGTACATGCAATTAAATGTCTGGGATTCGTACAAGATTGGCTCTTACTCCACTGTTACGCTACTGTGCCAGCCTATGCACCTCACTCTGACTCATCATGCATCATGTCTACCTTGACTCTACAATGTTGTCATTATCTTTTGCATTTCACAGTCCTTCTACTCTGCAATGAACCACCTTGCCGTTCTTACTCTGCAGTTCAGCCCTGCACTCAAGATGGAAAAATGCAGGTGCACCATCCATTTGTATACAGTATAATTTTTCTATCTTTATAAATATATTTTTAACTCTGTGGGTCTTCCCTATTTTGCAGGTCCTTAATTCTCGCAATCCAACCGTTCATGAACTCCCTTACCCTCTACCCCCAAGTTGTGCGATCTTTTGTGCAGTTAATTTCTACCATCAACAGATCTCACACCTGGCAGGGTAGATGTGTTAATGCTACGCCCACAGTTACAGGAAGAGGTTACCAAGAATTTGCTCCTACCAAGGGAAGAAAGGGACATCATAGCGCAGAGAATAAATTACAACAATTGCTGGCTGCCAAGTTCCAGAATCTATGTCCCATGGATTCTACTAATATAACCTTCACCCGAGTCCTGATAATTGATGGCTTCATTATGCTTACTTTAGTAAATAACTCAACACTATGGGCCTTATTATGAGGTCGGGCGGACTTGTGTCTCCCGACACCATCGAGGAAACGGGACCGACCAACCTCCGGTAGGCAGTCCCGACTGCATAATCACGGTGCCTGCAACAAGGTGCGGGGATCAACAGGAGGAAACCATAGGTGCGGCCTCGCCCCCTTGCTGGAGGCCGAATGCTAGGGGCCCCCAGACATGCTTTTCGACAGGGTTTCCATTTTGGAAAGGCCGGCATGGAAACCCTGCCGGAAACCATGCATCATACTCCAGAAGGCGAAAACGCCTGTCATTTGGATTACGGGCTGGTCTCTAACTGGAAGCTGGGCTCCTGGAGTGCATCAGAAGCCAGCCGGAATGACCAGCCAGTTTCAATTCTGACCAGCTGTATCATAATCAGCCACTCAGAATTGAAACAGACGAAGTTGATCGAAAGGCCTCCGACCGAATGTCGGAGGCCTTACAACCGACATCGGTCTCGGGCAGTATGTTGTTACAGTTTTTCTCATGATCGTGTGCCTTTATTTTTCATTCACTCTTTTGATTTCTTTTAGTCTATTTAAGTCTTCTTCCTTTTGGAAAAAACAGTATCAAGATGTTGGGACAATTTGGGGAGGTGGCTGATTAATTTATTTTTTAGTTACTCAGGTAAAAAACTGAAAATTCTAAGATCTGGAAGAAGGTATTTTGGTTTTGTCTCTGTAATGGCAGACACCATTAGTGGTCAATAGCTAATAGCTAAAGAGGTAGGGCAAAGGCATTAAGTAAGTAACTATCACTGATAAGAGGGAGAGCGATGTACAGCCTGATCAAGCCATTAGGAGGGCAAATGGTCGGACTCGGTCATGGTCAGTTTTCCTACACTGCAATAGCCTTTATCTTTCGAGGCACAGTCAAGCAGCTATGTAATGCAGTATCCGGCAGGAAAAACTGGAAGGTCAAAAGGAAGAAGAAAAGAACATGAATTGTAGTACTCACCAATAACACTTGTTTATAAAGTCAATCAGTTAAATAACATTGCTATTCCACTAGGCCTGCCTTCTGCGCGCATAAAAAACACAAATCAGTGCTGCCACCTTCACCTCATTATAAATGTAGTGCCAATGTCGATCACAGGGGTCCTAAAGGGCACGGTGGTGCTGCCTGCCTCCCCTATAACTGAGATAGAGAAAAAGGGTATCTAGAAATACAAAAATACAAAAAAACTAAAATTGAGCAAAAAACTAAAAATAAAAGCACATGGCCAGTCAGAAAGTAACAAAAAGAGAAAGTAAAGTTGAGAAAAGAGGAGAAGCTAATAAAAAATGTGGTAAATTGAGGTGGATGGAATCTGGGGAGCAGGGCACAATTAGGTATAACTACGCCGGAGTAGGCTGGGGTAAACTAAATGGCCACACTCTTTTCAATAAGAGTCACCGGAAATGATGTGTAATTTTGCATACTTTTTGGGCTGTTTCATGTAATAATGCAATTACACAAATTTCAAACACTCTAAAAACAACCTTATTGTCTCAGATATCGCTTCGCAAGGTGAGCTAGAAGTAAGGGTATGCCCAGGTTAGGAGCCCCAGAAAAGGTATACACGGATTACTAGTTAAATGGCCCTTCAGGTGTGGATCTCCTGGTAAAATGTGCCAGTTTGTATGTAAAATCTCATAAATGTTATAGGGGCTACCGAATATTGCGTAGTGAACCTCAGGATTTCAGAATGCTCCCCTCTTGTACTTTTATGAGGAACTTATTTCTGCCATGTGCAACATTTTTTAATGTTGAATGCAGGATATTAGAATGCTGTTCACATAGAAACAAATTGTTTGTATCTTTGGTTAGCTTTGCACGATCTACACATAATGCCACAAATTCATCAAATATTAAGGAACGCACTTTTATGACTGTTGTGCCAAAGTAGGCTGTGCTAAATATGTATCTGCTTCATATTGTTGAAATCAGTCTCTTGTCATTGCCAATATATTTTCAATATTATTAAAGACAATTTTGATTGTAGTGTAGTACATTGTACATTTCTAAATTTGATATGACAGTCATTATGGTTAGGGTACTTTTCCTAGAAATGTAGATGCATGTAATAATAATACATTCGTGTCTCCATATTCCAAACCAAAGAGGAACTAACTCTGGCAGGGTACTCTCAAACTGATAGCAAACCATGCCTCATAATCGAACTAACATTATAAAATATAATCACATAGGGTGCTGGGTCCCATAAGGTCTGAAATGTCTTCTGTGATTTGTGAATTCCATTGATGATCATGCAACAACAGCATTTTTGCCTGAATAAGAGTGCGTAGTGTGCATTTAGGCATAAACACATATTATGACTTGTCAAATCGTGTTTATCTCCACAGCAAAAAATATTTTCCTCTGGAGAAGCCCCCACCTCCGGAAAATGTTTTCTCCCTATTCCCGCCTTGAAAATACACATTTCTGAACGTTTCCAAGTTGGAAAAGGGTCACAGAATTAATTGTCAATACCCACAAACAGGTACATAAATGGGTTTTCCCATACCTTCTGGGACATGGAACTGCACTCCATGACCCAGGCTGACGTTGTATTCAATAATAAAGTATGTGGGAGGAAATCGTTTTAGAAGTGGAAATCCACAATCTATCAATCTGAAACATGAATTTGCACTTACAAAATGTATTTGTGTATGTAAGATGAACCTGGGAATGGCCTTGTGAATAAGGCCCATTATCCTCCAGGCAAAACCACAGCATGTGTAGTAGCATGCTAAAATGGCATTAAAACTAGCTGATGGTGTTCGGTACTTCTATTATAACAGATTTCAGTGTAAAGATTCTTCATACCATCGGCAACCAAGTCTAAGGTCATCCATACCTTCCAGAGTACAGACTGGTAAAGTAGGTGCATAATGGGTGGGAAAAATATTAATGTATCGTATAAATTCTTTACAAGGTATCCAACACAAAATGAGTGAAATGGCATAAGTTGAATAATATTTACACGCTTCTCTCCCTGCCAGTCTCTGCTGTCTCAATTCGTTAATAAGTGGTGTGTAATGAAATGTAAATACATTGTTTGCTTAAAACAGTGGTTAATTTGTGAAAAAAAATAAGTGTCACAGCCCTTGTCAGTAGGCCACAGCAGATTGCCCCACACACTGCCAGCAACGCCAATGACAGTACCTACACAACTGCGAACATTCACACTGCTACAAGTGTGACAAATTAGACTGTTTGAGGACTCTAAAGCTATAAGAATGACTTGGATGACAGGTATTGGTTGTTTTAATGTATGTGGAATAATAACCAATTGTTGTTCAGATCATCTCTAAATCACACGAACAGCGCCACCATGTGGCAGCTGTTATAAGTGCCCGTGTTGACAATTTTGAGTGCTGGTGCTGAGCACCGGTAACCACTGCTCAAATTGAACACATGTCGAATGCCATGAATACATACCACATTGTTTTCAAGACCTAAAGGTATTCTTCTCCAAAAATTCCTGCTGCTATTTACTATATTGAAAACTGCTCAATTCCTCTTAAACATATGGTTCCCAGCATCAGCACAGAAAAGGCGAAAGCAGCTTTATCTCAAACGAAGGACACAAAGATGCTACTAACCACACATACTTTTGCTAGGTTTATGTTTTAAGGAATGGAAGATCTGAGAATACGTTTAAAAGATGATGGGACAATGGACGACATTTTAGAGCAATAGGCATTTTAAGCTATTGGACTTGAAATGTTGTTTCTGATTTACTAGCTTGATGAATTTCTGATTAAGCGTTTATGTTAAATTTTAATTCCTGCGAATCTGATGATATTGATTAATTTTGATGTATGAATTTCGACATTTTGATGTATGAATATTAAGATGCTAATTTATGTAATATATGGATTTCAATAAAAAAAGGAAAAAAAAAACAGAGAAAGATGCTACTAACCAGAAGCAACAACAGCCTTAATTTACGACATACCACTTATCTTCAGAGGTGATTCCTTGCTTGATCAGAATTAGCAATCCATCCTGAGCAAATATGGAGTTTTTCAGCAATTCTAGGGGTTTTAATTGTTTCTATGCTGGTAGGGCCCATTCTGAGACACACAAATGATGGACGGAATGTGAAAAAAATTAAAACATTAACTCCCAGTCAAGAGAACTGGGTTAAATCCATTCATTGTTCCTTTGCTCACCATGCCACCCCAGTTTAGACCCAGACATATGCAAATCAGTCTTGACCCTGAGCCTCATGGGAACAGTCCAGCCCGAACTGACAAGCCCTCCCTAGACCAGATACAAGCATCCTGGGACCGATTTCAGGGTTTCACCCCTCATCAGCCAGGCTATCTTGAATCCAATGGCACAGTGAGCAAGGGACCCACGTCTGGGCATATGCGGCACACTCAGGGCGAGAAAGCAAAAGGCACAAAAATGATGGATGAATGTGGAACAAATCAAAACATTCACCCCCTGTCAAGAGTTCTGGGTGAAATCCATTGATGGATTTAACCCAGATCGGTGACTGGGTTTAAATGTATGATTGTTTCAGCATTCCGTCCATCATCTTTTCTTTTTGCAAAAGTCTGAGAAATAAGCAAACTTTGTTAAAAGGGCTTTCTTCTGTTGTGCAGGGGACTACATTCACGCACTTTCACTCCACTGCAAAGCCTCCTTTTGTGATATTTCATCAGAACACTTCCAGTCACAACCTGGAAAGGAATCATGGCTGTGCCACTATTCATGTAAATCATTCATTCTGGACAACTCAACAGTGATATGTCATGGAGATCTCATCTGGGATAATAAAGTGTACCAAACAAGACACTGCAAGAAGAACCAGGCACCTCAGCTTGTCCGGACTCCTACTTGCAGACATCCCAGGAATATGGAAACCAGATCGGGCCGTCAAGCCTTTCCCTACATTGCTCCAAACGCATGGGACAACCTGCTGCTACACATAAGAGTCTCCTCCTCACTTCTTGCAAGAAGCTGAAGACCTGGCTTTTGGAAAAATCCTGCTAAGCTCTAGACTCACAACCCCTCAGCACCAAGATACCCTCCTGGGTGACAGTGTGCTCATCAAATCGGCATAGCAGAACAAGACCCCCTTGGATTCACCATGAAACCTAACATGAAATATTTTCTATGGATTATATAGGGATCCCTTAAAGAGATTTCATAGTGATTCATAGTGGAGAAAGTGAGAAAATGTATTCCAGACACAGCAATTAATTCAATCAGGGGAGAACGCTGAAGCAGAATAGACGCCACTGAAGGTTTTAAAACCAGAGAAAATATTGGTGCGCCAGGTTGGGCTTACAGTCTCTTACCTGGTTGCAGACAGGTTTGTACTTGAGCCCTGGTTTGTTACGGATCAGCTCCAGTTGCCTGCGGTTGAAATTCGACACCCCAATGGACTTCACAAGACCAGCATCCTTGCACGCCTCCATGGCCTGCACGACAAAAAGGCAAGAAACCTGTTAACAAGCCTGGCATACTCCTGAAGAGCTATAACTCAGAGGAGGATACCAGTCAAAGACCCACTAGGAGAGTTCACACAAGGAGGCCAAGTTTCCAGAATCCACATATGAAGCAATCCTATGACTCCATGTAAAGTTTCCTGATGGTGCTTCCATAGTTCTAAGTGACTCACTGCACCTCCTGTGAATGTTTAAAAAATGAACAAAACCTACCCACGTACCAAATACTATGAACATAACAAATTCCAGGTTTTTCCACCAAAGAGTACAAATTGTGCAACAGAGCATTGTTAGAGGACAGACAACTGCCCACACCTCTATAACCAGACTAAACATGTATTGCTTTGCCGTCTTTGGTTGCTAGCGCCGAGATGCACCTACGGGTGTGATTCGTTCAGCGCTTATCAAATGCCTATAACATAACATACTCTGAGATCCGAGTGATAGAACCTTCCATAGACTAATGTTAAGACTTGGAGGAAGCTGACCGAAGAAGTCAGAATGCCTAACTGATAAGGCCCCTTGCCTCTTGTCCTTCTTGCAGTGAGTTTACCCCACCGAATTAGCATGATATCACCCAGGACCAAAACTCAATGTAATCCTCTCTCACATTTGTGTACAGTTTTATCCAAAGAATTCCAGGTGTAGGGTAGATATGTCCAGTCACACACAAGCTCATGAGCATCAATATTACCATCCATTCCTCAGTGGACCAGGATTTTTGTCCACTTATGTTTATGTGAAGCACTGAAGGAAAACTGCATCTTAGATGCTGTGCCCTTCACACAACCCCATGCATCATGGAACTCACCAAATAAACTAGAAACAAAATAATATTCTAAACTACATTTTCGTTCTGCCCAGAACAAATTGGTGCTTATCACTGTAAGTTGGCTTTGCATATTAAAGAGTCCTAAGTTGTGGAGATCTCAATCACAAAACACTCATGCTCCATGAATTCACAAATGTGAACAGCAGTCATGCTCATACAGCTTGCATTGAAAATTAGACCAGCAGAAGGAGACATTTTCCAACAGGCTAGCAGACAATTACAACACAGACCTTATCTAATTAAATGCTCTATGGAAAAGTATTTAATCAAGAAACACTAATGTCTGTGACAGAAAAAGTATTACATTATTTGTATAGCACTTCATATCCAAAGAAACTTCTGGAATAAGTAACAATCCCCATAATTATGCATGGGTGGCAGTGTTTTGACTTATAAAGCGGTGATGTTTGACAGAATATTGTGACCAAAAATATCGAGCGGCACAAATGTAACATATAATGAGAGCAACAAAAATATTACGGCAAAAATATTGTGGAAAGAATATCAACCAGAAACAGGTTGTAAATATCAACTTTAAGGAAACTTATTCAAAATAGTTAATTAGAAATAATATAATGTTAACCATATCGTTTCTTTAACCTTTTGTTTTTTAGTGAATTTCTAGTTTTTTTTAATGTATATTTAATTACCGTATGTAAATGCAACTCACTGTCACGCACAGCCTGCACTGACCTCTGTCCATGCCCCAGCACACCCCCCACATGCAGCCACCCCCACGCTGCGCATGGCCAGTGTCCAGGCCTGTGGCAAACCCCATAAAGGCAGCCAAATCCACACTTTGCAGAGCCTTCGGTTGTGCATGGTGTGGGGTTGGCAGCAGGGCCCAGCCTGTAGCCAGGCTAGGAAATGCGGCCAACCCACCGAATGCAGTCAACCCCACGCTGTGCACAACCTTCGGCGGTGTATGGTGGGGGTTGGCTAAAAGGCTTGGCCTGCATCCAGGCTCTGTGGCCAATCCCCCCAAATGCAGCCAACCCCACACTGCACACAGCCTTCAGCTATGTGTGGTGTGGGGTTGGCCATAGGGCCTATCCCTGGGGACCCCATCCTTGAGGCCCGTACATATAAGTTAAAAGGGAATAGGGGCACGCAGCCCCTACCTGAACCTTGTAAGGCCATGGGGACCCCATCCCCAGGTTTTTCATGAAAGGGGAACTGCTCAATGGAATTATACCAAGTTTGGCAGGAAGCTAGATCTTGGCCCGCAGTTTGTGCATTTTGTGACTTGGTATAAATCCGTTAAGTGGGTTTTTACAAATTAAGTGTAAAAAATCTTTGTACATCTATACAGTGTGGGTCCGCGAGAGGCTTGAGAGATTCTTGCGGGAGCGCCAATATAAAAATGGAGTGTTCCAATTGGCCCAGGGAGCTATTTTTGCACTTGAGCCAATTCGCTCCAGCAGGAGTCATACTCCTGTGGAAGCGAGCGCTCTGAATGGCTGCCAGAAAAATGTTGCTGGTAGCCATTACAGGACTTTGGGACTTAGTCCCCTATCCTGGGGTTTAAAAAAAGTAATATAAGAGGGCAGGTTAGGAATCCCCTTCCCCCTAGGTCCCATGTGGTTGACTCCCTTGGGATAAAAAAAAAATGGCAGCCGGGGTTGCATTCTTAAATTATAGGCCCTGGGGAGCCCACCCACAGGGCTACAATATTTATTTAAGGGGAAGAGGCGTGTGGCCCCCCTACCTGAGCCATTATGGACCCCAGGGCCGCATTCCATAAGGGAAGAGGGAAGTTCAGCCCCCCTCTCCCCAGGCCATTTTTGGTTTCAGGGCCCGCAATATTTTATTTATCGGACGGAGAGCACCGCCCACTCTCAAGACCACTTTCGGCCCTGGGGACCCCATCTATTGGGCCGAAATATGCCTAAAAAAGGGAGAGGGGCCCACCCCAAGCCTTGAAAAGCCCTGGTTGCCCCATCCCTCAGGGCCGCTAACTTTCTAAAAAGGGAGCGGGCCGATTGCCGGCCTCCTTGATTCATTAATAGCCCCGGGGAACCCATTCCCCAGGATTGGCTCACTTGCTGTGTCCTGGGGAGCCCACACCTGGGCCACAGTAGTTTCTGTTTTCTCCCGCCTGGTGGGACGCGGGAGCAAACACAAAGTCTAAACTGATGCGGGTAGGGAAAAAGATAAAGAGATTGCTCCGGCCCGGAGTAGAGCAGCATAAATGGCTGCTCCCTGCAGGCAGGGCCTCTAGGGTGGTGCGACTGGTGCCACCGCACCGGGTGCTGACTCTTCGAGGGGCACCGTGTTTGGAAATATTTTATGGTTTTAAAATCACCTGCTGCTGCATTGCTGGCCTCCGGCAATTTTCATGCAACTATAAACATGTCAAGATAACTCCGGTGATTAATGTTCTTCCTGGAGAGAGAAGGAGCTTTGTCTAGTGGAAGTTTGAACTCATTTTATGGTACCACATAGGGTTAATATGCATGCGGCAGAGAACATGTACCAAGCACATCACAAAGTGCATATAGTTTAAATAGGTCAGTGCTTTTTGTCAGAGAGATCCTTTTGTTACTAGCATTGTAGATGTTAAAATCCTAACACGGAACAGTAAACTAATAATTGTGATCAAAGAGCTGCATGCAAACTGCAAGGTATAGATTAGAGAATTATGATGTTTTCCTCGGTCTTTCATTATTCTAATGTTTCAAAAAGGTAAAAAAACAAAAACATTATTATTAAATATAACCCCCAACTATGGGATTATATTTTAAATTCTGAGTCTGTGCTTCTCCATAACAAGCTCTCTTAAACTATACTGTCTACCAGTATAGATGATGTGACTCACCTTGTAGTTTCCTGACTTATGTAACATTTCCTATACATTGATATACACATATATGATTGATTGTCTTGGTGTAATGTGTGTGATGTAAAGGGCTCTGACACACTACACTTGTATAGGAGGCGCTATATAACTAATTAAAAACATCTAAGAGAGAGTGGTTATGGAGACTTGAGGGGGCACTGTTAAAGGGCGGTAGTGAGGGAGTCTCTGGGTGCCGCCTATGGGCGGTGCAAACAAACATTGTCGCACAAGGCTCCACCAGTGCTAAAGCTGGCCCTGCCTGCCGGTGAGAGCAATGCTGGCTCCTGCAGTATGTGGGGAGAAGTCTAGGTACAGGGGGCCCTGGGGCTCCCCTCCATGACCCTAACCAGTGAATGGTGGGTGCCCTGGGTGGGCACAAGGCCACCACCCATATTAAAGGCAGACCCTTGGGGATGGGTCCCTGGGGCCAAAAAAAAAAGGTTCGGGGAGGGGCCCGCACTGCCTCCCTCACATTTAAAAAAAGCAGCCCTAAGGGATGGGGTCCACAGGGCCTAAGAAGGTTCAGGGTGGGCCACGTGGCCCCCCTACTGTTTAAAAAAAAAAGGCCCTGGGGATGGGGTCCCCAGGGCCTAATTAGGCTCAGGAAGAGAGAGTCGAATGGCCCCCTCCCTTTTTAAAAAAAAAGTCCTTGGGGGATGGGGTCCCCAGGGCCTAATGAGGCTCGGAGAGGGGCACAGCCCCTTCCCTTCAATTTATGAAAATAAAAGGCCCTGGAGGATGGCTTTCCCAGGGCCTAATGAGGTTGGGGGAAGGGACCACATGCCCACTCCTCTTCACAAAAAAAGGTGGCCCTGAAGGATGGGGTTCCCAGGACCTTAAGAAGCTCAGGGAGGGTGGCCACGCGCCCCTCCCTCACCTGTAAAAAAAATATGGCCCTGGGGGATGGGGTCCCCTGGGCCTTAAGAGGCTCAGGGAGAGGACAACGTGCCCCTCTGTCTTTTTTATTGGAATGGGATCGTTGGGGGCCAGAGAAGGTCTTAGGGAGAGAGCTGCAGCCCCTCTCCCCTTTTTATTTGAACTTGCCCAAGGAATGGGGTCCCTCAGGACAATTAAGGGTCAGTAAGGGGGCTGCATGCCCTTTTCTCCTTAATATATATGTATTGCCTCAGCGGGTGGGGTCTCGGGGGCTGAAGGCCAATCCAAAGGCTATGCACAGGGGGGGGGAGGGGGTTAACAGCCTGCTGGGGGTTTGGCCCCTGTGGCCAACATCCTCCTGCACACGCTAAAAGCTGTGTGCAGCATGCCGCTGGCTGACTGCTGGGAGTTGGAAACAGGGCCTGGTTGCAAGACAGGCCCTGCAGCTAACCCCATGCCACACATGACCACCCCATGCACCGAGTGGGGTTGGTTGCCTCCGTGTGGGTGCCTGAGGGAAGTTGTAAGCAGGGTCCGGCGGCATTCCATAACATATTACTTTATGTTCAAAAACACACAAAAATTCACTGAAAAAAGCAAAGGGTGATGTAACATTATAGTTAGATCTGATAAATAGATCTATTTTTGTTTTAAAAAACCTTTGAAATTCAGGAAATTGTAGAAGGCGGTCCCATTTCTCTTCTTTGGTTGAGCATCTCAGGTTCACAGGGGCGGGGTCTTGACTTCTACAGCAATAGTATTACACTAGGAATAGAAACAACCCCTCAAAGAGTAGGTTTCAGTTATGCTTTTAGTGCATTTATTTATACACATCTCATTTAAGAATATATGAATCAATTTGAACAGTATAATGAAATACTTATACAAGGTACCCCTAAAAGGTAACGGCGCAGTAAAAGTGATATATGGTGAATAAAAAGTACATTTGTGGTATGTATAAAAATATATACACACACATTTGGCTGATAAGGACAATAAAATGTTTGAAGTCAACACCCATAAAACTATTGTTAATATCCACCATCAAATTCTTAAAAACACCGTCCACATGTGGTATTCTTTGACGTTACAACCCTTGAGCATAGGTATTTTAAGCAGCGCCATCATCAGGACGCAAAATATGTAACGGAGACACCAGAAGATTGGGGCAGAAAGTCCCATAATTGAACGATATCAGACAATATATCCTGCAGCAACTTCAAAGTGGCATGCAAAAGATTGTGTCAAAAAGAGTCCCATAAGTGTAAAAGTGTCACATACTACTTAAAAGGACAACTTCAAAAATTGGTTTGAGCACATGGGGGATCACATAGGTAAAACTGGATAAGTCTATGTGGTTTCATCTAGAATTGGAATGCATAATAAAAGCGCACCAAAACTGCTTCAAGAGAGCCTCCAAGGGGTGTTCTCAGGACCGAAATTCAAACCAGTGCAAAATCCAGTATACCGGTAGATGCGTTCATAATCTGCAATAAAGACGCCTTCAGTCGAGATATGCTTTGTATTGAATTTTTGTAAATGATAACGAGACATGCCACCCCGTGCTCAGCTCCCGAAATGCTAGCCGATCACACACACAGGTGCAAGTTCAGCAGAGCCACATGAGGTAGAATGAGGCACTACTACAGGTATATCCAACCTCTGAGGATATCAACCTGTGAATCGGACAATGACCCTGCTGTCAGCATGTCACATGAGAGATACGGGACGATCGACAAAGGGGGCCACGCTGGATCTCGCAACCGGTGCATCCACTTACAACGAACAAGATGCATATTCGTGCCGAGGTCCCCACGGTCAGGCGGCCACACACCTTAGATGTGACCAAGGCTTTGGGGCTCCGCACAAGGAAATCCAGTCTCCAGGCAGAATTGCTAGTTCCACGCTCATGCCGCACTACCATCTGAGATCAAGCAGACGATGTGGGCACTTGCGAGGGCACTGCTGTTGAGGTGTCACAGGTGGATGGTGTGGGTCCTCGTAGGAGAGGTTCGATATTCCTGAGACCTTCTTAAGAACAGGGAGAAAGCTCAACCAGCCCTTGGAGAGCACACTTCAGGGTGCCATACAGTAGCAGGTAGGTGGCCCAGGTCAGCCACTTTTCAGGAAGGGCACGCTTTCCCTTTCAATGGCAGTAATCCCCTTGTGCACAACAGATTCCTCTTGCAGTGTGCACCATGTAGTTCCAGGTTCTCTAGTACAACTACCCCCACAAGGGTATCTCACCCGGTGCTGAAGTATGGGACCAGTAGTTATACTGTAGTATGCCTTTTAAGTTGTGGGTGGTTCAAAGGGTCTCTCTTTAAACCACAGCTGTCTCCCCTAAATATCAGTCATGTCTGCCACAGGGGCGTGGAATGCAGATCTGGAATAGAGGCTAAGTGTCAAATCCTCCTTCTTCAATCGCACCAGCCAGGCCCACAAATGGCAGAGGTCAGTCATTCCAGTTGCATGCCCAGTTTTTTATTGCTGTCGCTAGAGAATGCCCAGATGTGCTCCCCAACCTATTGTGTGGACTAGAGCCAAGCACCCAGGCACACAAAGAGTTTTAGAGTATATAAATGTCTACATTCTAGTAGTAGCATTTCTACGCGAATCATGACATAGCCGCCTTTACCACTTGAAAGGGATTGTCACTGCAAATCCAATGTATGAAACATAATGAGACTGCTCCACTGCAATCCACTTTTGCAGCCTGAAGTAATTTAAAGCATTCCCCCATGTTAGCTTTTGGGAAGCGCAAACCTCCACCATAATGAAGAAACAAGGGTATTCCTCACTACCCGGGCAAGGAACATGCATGAGTACCTGCCCTGCCTTTCAACTAACACTTGCTTCACCCCTTAAGACGTACCCTCAGGGTGCTCTGGCTGTAGTGAAAGGTCCTCTCAAGATGGCTAGTGATTTCAACAGCCTGAGTAGTTGGGCAATTGCTCACGCATAGAACTGCACTGGAAAGCTGGACACATGTTAGAAACACCACCGGTGCAAGTGCACACCAGCCTGCAATGGCAGGCTGGACATGTATTTAGGGACACCATCAGTGTGAATGCCCACTCCAGTCTGCAAGGGCAGGCCACGCACATATTTAAAAACAACAGGTAAGCACCACTTCCTAACATGAGTAGGAAGGGCGTGCACACTTTCACACTGCATTTACAGTGGGAAAGGCCCTAAGGCCACCGCAAGAGAATCAGAAAAACCCGGTAGGAGAATGACCAAAGTTTGAGGAAATGCTATCTGAAAGATTCAGGTGTAAAAGACAGGCGTCCTCTTGCAGGTGTGCCCTCTGCTTTCTCTCGCTGCAGGCCATATAGACCCCGTTCTCTCCTCCAGCAAGCAGTTGCAGATTTTCGGGTGATGTCCCCTCACCTCTAGGAGAATGGCTGTCAATGACATCAGCCCTGGATCGCAACAGTTTCCCTAATGCTCGGCAGAACGGCACCTCTGCGTTACTGAGAAGTCTTGGAGCCATTTGAGGAAGTTTCTAGCTTTCACGTATTGTCATTCCTGTGACAAGGGATATTGTTTCTACTGTCACAACTATGGAGCTGGTTTTAGGTGGTGTGGTGTATCTCCCCTCCACAGAGCAGGCACAGTCTTTGTCTTCAGGTGATGGTCCCACAGCAGGGAATGATGAGGGCTGTCTCCAGTGAGAGCACTCAAACAAGAGCACAAGGAGTAGTGAAATCCTTGCGCCTGGCAGCCATCAGTCTTTTAGAGTGCAAAACTCTAAGAGAAACAAAAGGCAGGCTCTGACAAACTATTTATCCTGCACTGACAAAGGAGACTGCTGTCTCCACTTCCCCACACTCTCCATCTATCCCAATGTGACTGCTCACGCACGATCAATCAGCCAGGCCAATTCTGAAAGGACACTGTTACATTTCTATATGAAGCCTTCTTTCCATTTTTCCACACTTTAAAGTCAGGTGCTTCACAAAGGGGTTAGGAATGTCAAGGAAACTCTTTGATCGTCTAGGTGGCAGTAAAAATACTAATAACTTATTTGTATATATTTTGTAATGACTTTTCTTTGCTTCTGTTAATATTTTTGTAGTTTTTCGAAATTGATAAATTATTGTTATTATGTTTAAAATAAATATGTGTATATTATTTATATATTTAGTGGGAAGTATTAGATACAACTATTTGTATATGTTTTATTTTTAAATTACATTCCTTTTTTGATTGTATATATGTTTGCTGATTTTCACTTTAATATACTGTTTATATTTAAAATCAAACCTATTGAAAGAATTATTTGTAATAATATTTATACACATATCTATCATATATCATATATATTTTTTTGTTGCAGATTTATATATATATATATATATATATACATACATATATTTATATATACATTTGGGACTTGGCCCTTTCTGGCTAAAGTTCCCTAAACTTTTTGTATTTCCCCTAGACCTTTTTTCTGACATGTGTTGCCAACTTAGATGTTTTGGACACTTTGCCACTGCTAAACAGTGTCAAAGTGCAAGAGCTCCCTGTGTACAGTGTAAGGATAACTGGTTGTCCATAATTGGTATGTTGCATTACTAATGAAGTCCCTAGTAAAATGCACTATGTGTGCCAAGGCTAGTAACGCAAATGCTACTTGTGGGTCTGCAGCACTTATTGTGCCATCCACTCAAGTAGCCTTGAAAAGGGAACTCAGGCCTGCCAATTCCGGGCCTGTGCGCAGTTTGGCAAACTGCTATGTTGTTCTGTCAAGTGCACTCACTTGCCAGACCTTCCCCTTCCACTTCGGTGCTCCTAAGACACCCGTATGGTAGGTCTACGGTCCCCCCTGGACATGGTGTAGTGCATGTGAAGGGTAGGGCATGTACTAAGGTGTGTGTCATCTCCTGACAGTGAAATAATCTCCATTTCGTTGTTTACTGTTGAAAGGCCATCTTGCCCATAGGATAAAATAGGAAGGCTGTGTAATATGTTTTCCAGCCTATCTTCCCAAAGGCTTAAGATGGAAAGGTGAAGTTTAGTATGCCTGAACTCACCCTGCAATAACACATCTTTTTATGAAGATGGTTTTTGCATCATGTGTTTGTAAGCCACTCTTTACAAAAGTGTCTGGGTTGTTGTGCTTTACACATTTCTGTGTGTCTCTGCCTGGTTGTGGATTGACTGTCTGGATCTGAAAGTGATAGGATCTGGGGAATGTCTTGACCCAGGGGAGGAGGTGAGACAGCACAGGCTAACCTGCATCTGGAGTGTAGAGGGAAGAGAAGCCCCTAGAGGTGAAGAGGCCTGGGCTGGTGCTATAAAACAATCGTCCCATCTGCTGCTGAGTGATTGAGAATCCAGACCCCCACTATTCAAAGGAAGAAGGTGTCACTGGTAGGGAGGCACCCAGAACTGGTTTGAGCAGGGGTCAGTGCCCCCTGTAACTCAAAGACTTCAAACAAAGCCACTGAGGGGTATTGCTATGCGAGCTGAAGCCCCTGACTTTTGGAGAATGGCTTGATCAAGTGTGAACAAGACTGGAGCTACTTCATAGTTAAGAGTTCCTTTGCCAAGGAAGAAACAACTGAAGAGACTGATGGATAGGACTGCTCTTTCTGTGTGATCTGGGGCTGGCTTGCATTTTGCTGTTTCAACCAAGGAAAGGCTAAAGGGATTTTGCTGTGTGCTGTGTCCCCCTGCTTGAAGGACTTTGCTGAGTGCTGTGTCCTGAAGTAACTGTCCCCAAGGGGCTGAGGTGAGCCGACTCCCTGTTCGGAAACACACGAACACAAAAGTTTCAAGAGAAGACTCTCAGAGACGCTGTGTGTGTGTGCTCTGTCTAGCCTGAGACCTTCGTAAGTTGTGCCCTGTGATCTTGGGCACGTGGAGTTCCAAACGAGACTCAGCGATGCAGTGTGCGTGTGCTTGGTGCAGCCTGAGTCCTTCGAGAGTACTGTCCTGTGAACGTAAGCACCAGGAAGCCAAGTAAGTCTCAGCGACGCAGAGTGCGTGTGGTTGGTGCAGCCTGAGACTTTAGCGTGGATTGGCCCATGATTGTCCACAGCAGAAGGGCAAGTGTGTCTCAGCGACGCTGCGTGCCTGTGCTGTTTGCAGCCTGAGACCCTCGCCAGAGGTTCCCTGTGATCGGGGGCACCCGAAGATCAAGCGTGTCTCGAGCGATGCTGTGTGCATGTGCTTTCTACAGCCTGAGACCTGCGCAAGTTGTGCCCTGTGATCGGGGGTGCCAGAAGATGAAGTGTGTCTCCGTGACGCGGAGTGTGCGTGCTTTCTACGGCCGGAGACCTGCGCAAGTTGTGCCATGCGATCGTGGACACCAGAAGATCAAGTGTGTCTTAGCAACGCTGCGTGCTTGTGTCGTGTGCAGCCTGAGACCCTCGTGCACCATTGACTCTGAGCGCGGGTGTAGTGTGCAGCCTGTGATCTTCCCATTGACCGGAAATTCAGAGAGATTGCATCGGAGGCCCAAGTCGCTGGATGAGGAGTAGAGAGTGGGTTCACGCACCCAGTTAACGTGTGTCGACTCCTGGGGCAGGGCGCGGGCTCGGATGGAGATGCTCTCTGCCTTTTTCTCTATCCTGCAGCACAAGCCTCTGCTTCGGCTCGCAGCACGGCCCGTGTGCCAAGGGAGTGGCAGCACCGGGGCCGGAGTGCGAAGCTGCATTTACTGTGTTATATCTTACCCGTGTGGGGGGGCAACTGTGGCCAGAGACTAACCGCAAGCCAACACGAGTGGCGGAGGGGCCGCCGGAGGCACCGTGAACGGTGCTGGAGTAAATTACGTATTGCATTATTCCTGCACAACAAACTGCCTGTTTGTCGTATTGCCCATTGCATTAGTTTTTCATAACGAACTGCCTGATAGGTGTGTTACGCATTGCACTAGGTTTGCATAACAAACTGCCTGATAGATGTGTTACGCCTTGTCTTAGTCCTGCATCACGAACTGCCGGATTGTCGTATTACACATTGCATTAGTGTTGCATACCGAACTGCCTGATTTATGTGTTCCGCATTGCATTAGTTTTGCATTGCGAACTGTCTGTTAACTGGATTACTCATTGCATTGCTTTTTCCTAACAGAGTATCTGAAGGGGACCGTACGCATTGCAATACGGGGGCATAGCAGTTTACAACGTTGTTGCATTACGCACTGCATTACAATAACAGTGCAAATCGCCAGATAGCCGTATTACGATCTGCATTATTCCTAAGTTGTGATATACCTGATTGTTGCATAATGAACTGCATATTACAACATTAGGAGTACATACAATTGCTTAGTTTAGCTCAATAGTAATAGGCCAGGGGGAGCTTTACCCCGACGCATATGTTGGTTTAGTATTGTGTGGTATGATCTTTAGCACCTTGAGACCTTGGTTATTTTAACTAAATAGTCGCTCGTTGGACAAGGTTTGCATAGAGTGTAAACTGTGTTTAGTAGATGCTTTTTAATGCTCTGTGGTGTATTTCTCATTAGAGTTCACTGTCTGCAAACAGCAAGATACAGAGTAAACTCCAGAGTAAAAACTGTTAAAAGTACCCACTTTTCTAATCCTATCCACTTCATTTCTCAAAGTTGGTTCAGTGACTGTCAGGGCTTTGATACAGGTAAAGAGAGTCCTTAGTAGGGCATTAGTTATGTACGAGGACTTGAGTATCTTGAGGAACTTTGTTTTCCCTGAACAGTTTTATACAGATTGAACACTGTGTGCAGGATAGGTTACCCTTTCATCTGTGGTTCATAGTTAACATGAAGTCAGCTACCCAGGAAGTGTATGGTATAGGGTTTATGTTACAAATAACATAAGCTTGCTTTACCTATGAGGGTTGTATGTGTGGTAGCATTAAAGACATTTCATATTATTCTGAGTTTTTTTGCACTTACTTTCATAGTTCTAATGGTATACCCATTTAAGGAGCAATGTGTACAAAAGAAGCTTGGATGGACATTTGAGGTGTCATGAGTGATGTCATAAATAATGTCATAGAACATGTCATGAGTGATGTTATATGTGAGCTAGTCAGCAGTGCATGGCGGGGGTGCAAGATGTAGTTAGCTCTGCTAACTATAACTGGTGAATTTCTGTAGTTTTTTTTTCAAAACTTTAATGTTATCACTGATATATTCACCTAACTATAACGTTACTTTAGCCCAGTGGTACCCTAACTTTTTCGACCCGCGGCTCCCTTGACTCATTGGCCATTGCCCGTGGTGTCCCACTGTTACTTTTTTGGAATATGAGGGGGATGTAAGCCCAGCCTCGGTAGTACTTGCATTTTTCTCCCTGAAAATAATTGAGATGAAGCTGATGAAGGAATTATAATCATATACGCAGAGCATTTCATATTACTGAGGCTGCGCCTCTAATAAATATTTCTAGTTACACTTCTTTGCCAATGCCTTTTTTAGAGTACCCTCTCAATCCTTTTTATCCCACTTACAGTGCTAGATAGCACCCCTATGCATGTAGGCACCATTGCCAAAGTGTTTCTGCGCTTGAAGAATATTTGCATGCACTTCCATTTCTACCCATGTCATACATGCCAGCACACATTCTTTAAACCACATACAGCTTTATTTTTGCTCTCTCCTCCCTAAAATTGCCTCCAAATCAATGCAAGCCAAATAAATTCCTCTGACTTTTTTTTAAACGTCCCTCTCTTGCTTCCAAATGTTGGCATTATACCGTATATGGGGTTTAACTTCCATGTGCTCAAGCAGAGAGCAGGCCTGTCCGGAAATGTGTGCGTTTTGAAAGAAATGTGTACTGGAAGTACCTATGGTTCAAGTACAAATATCAATGCTTAATAAATGTTAATACTTAATAATACTTAGTGTGTTTAATAGACAGGACAACTGTACTTTCGTGATAACTTGCATTGGTGTAAAATGCATTTGGAAAAAAACAAAACTATTAACGAGTAACAAAATAAATCAGGCATCTTTCACTTACTTTGGGAGTGTTGAAACATGGGAATCCAGTGAATTATGGAGGTCATCTCCCTCCAAATGCCATCACTTAAAAGCACTACGTTTACAGCTTTAGGCATGTCACTTGCAAATCATCCACATCATGCGTTTAAGTCTAATTAGTTTAACTGAAACCAACAGACCCTTCAACATTAAATGCATTAAAGTGCTTGGTGCGCGGCTCCCCTGGATAGGTTTGACGGTGCCCCAGGGAGCCACGGCACACACTTTGGGAACCACTGCTTTAGCCTTTTGGTTTTCCGCATATCATTGCAATTCTTACAGTACTGTATTAGGTTGATGGGACCGTTCTTGCAACCTTTCTGCATTTGTCATCTTGCGCTGTAGTCGTCCCTATTCGGGGCCCCAGAGCACAGTGGACTTAACACCGGTGACCAGGGTTGCAGCTTGAGCATGCTGGGTCGACATGTCAAGGCCTTTTTACCTGCCAGAAAGTGTGCCCAATGGGCAAGTGAATGGGCGGGTGAGAATCTCCCCTGGGGTCTACCAATGAGCTGAGAGACGCAACTTCATGGATTAGCTCTATTTGGCTGCCTGTCTGCTGGAGGTGGTAGGGTAACCCCACTACTCAGTTGATAGATTATTAAGACGAGCCAGTGAGCACTGTGGCCCAACAAGACATATGGGGTGCATTTCAGGTGCAACTTACCCCACATTATTCATAGCAAGTTATTATTCACACTAATTTAACATAAGGTATGCAGGTCTTTTATGACCATGAATACTCACAGTTTTATGAGGGCGAAGAGGAGGAGTGGCCCTCCTATGGGCTGAGTCTCCCTGAGGATTTGAGCAAAACTCCTTCACAAACAGTTTCTGAAATCCTGAAGCCTATCAATACCTCCTAATGTTAGTGGCCAAAAGCCCCAAGTTTTAAATAGGGGGAAATTGCCCCCAGAGACAAGAGGTAGTGGCATCCATGAGCCAACTAAGTCCACCAAGCTTAGCTGTACTATTAAGGGAAAATGGGGGCGATGTTGCCAGGAAATGTGATCCCGACACAGAGTCACCTGTAAAAGATGAGGAGGGAGGCACGAATGGCAAAGCCACATCTGATGCTAAATGCAAAAACAACAGTTGATGGACAGAATGCAGAACAATGTCATATATTCACCCCAATACAGAGATCTGGGCCTAAATCCATCGTTTTTTTGCTCACCATGCCATTCCAGTTTCAACCCAGACATATGCAAATCAGTCTTGACCCTGTGCCTCATGGGAACAGTCCAGCCCGAACTGCCAAGCCAGGTCCTCCCTGGACTGGAAACAAGCATCCTTGGACCGGTTTCGGGGTTTCACCCCTCTTCAGCCAGGATAGCTTGATTCCAGTGGCATGGAGAGCAAGGGATCCACGTCTGGGCATACCCTTCCCACTCGGGGTGACAAATGCAAAAACAACAGTTGATCGACAGAATGCCGAACAATGTCATACATTCACCCCAGTACAGAGATCTGGGCCTAAATCCATCCCTGAGGATTTGAGCAAAACTCCTTCACAAACAGTTTTTGAAGTCCTGAAGCCTATCAATACCTCCTAATGTTAGTGGCCAAAAGTCCCAAGTCTTAAATAGGGGTAAATTGCCCCCAGAGACAAGAGGTAGTGGCATCAATGAGCCAACTAAGTCCACCAAGCTTAGCTGTACTATTAAGGTAAAATGGGGGCGATGTTGCCAGGAAATGCGACCCCGACACAGAGTTGCCTGTAAAAGTAGGGGAGTGAGGCACGGATGGCAAAGCCACATCTGATGCTAAGCAAGAAGGTAGAAGGTGGCAGACATGTTTGGACTAAAGGAGATATTTCACCCTGGATCAGCTGAATATATTCTGAATGCTAAGGAAGCAGATTACGGGGGCCAAAAAAATCAGACAGCCCGTAGATAAGGAAGTCAGAGAGCGGAATGCTTCAGATCATTCATGGAGGGCAAGAAAACCCTAGCACCAGAAACTGATTGCATGATGTGCACCTTTTTCTACAAGTATACAAAAGACACCAGGAAAGGAATTGATTGCATTAAGAGGGCCTGCCAGGACAAAATCCTGGATATGACTAGCATTTTCACAAAATCGCTAGAACTGGCAGACAAAGCCAGATTCTCAGACAATCCTATGCTGGCTGATATAGTTTCTGGTAGGGCCTGAAGGGCAACAGCAACTGCGTATTATCGATGGAATAATGAAGATCCCTCCTCGTCAAAATCAAACCCCAGGATGGGGTCTCTGGCGAGTCAGAGGCAAAGTTGGTAAACCAAGGGAACCTTTATGGAGATCCCTTTGTCAAGTGGCTGGGGAAGTTCGTGGCAACTTTCTTAGCCCTAGACAAGGCTTTAATTTAGGAAACGTTTCCCTGGTAAGGTTTTCACCAGGGCTGGAATAGGCAGGGGCTGCTTCTCTTTCCATTCTTTTATTCAAGGTTTCTTCAGATGGCTTAGCAAGAGGAAAAATGGATGGTAAAACACATGCCAAGCTGGACTTTTCTTCCTTTCACGAGGTTTCGCTAGAGCAGGTATGGAAAAACATCGTTCAGGGGAGCCAACACCCCGTGGGCTATTCTGGTAAGGATTATTCATTCTTCCCTTCTAAAGCTAGGAGGGAAGTTAAGGTGGTTCAGGAACAGATGGGAAGAGCTGATGACTAAACAATAGGTCATGGTAATGATATAAGATTGCCATATAGAATTTTATGGAACCCCAATTAAGACTTCTCCGCCCCTCTCCTTGAAATTCTCAGACCAAGAAATGAGTCTCATTGACAAACAGGCGAAGGAGATGGCACCCAAGAGAGTTTCTAAGCAAAACATTTCTGTTCAGCAAGAAAGATAAAGGTTTCCAACCGGTAAAAAAACAAAAGAATTCAACGAGTGGCTGCTTTCCTGCCACTTCAAGATGGAGAGCCTCCATTTTTTGAGAAAAATGCAAATTATGGGGGATTGGATGGTCAGGCTCCAATTCTGGTGGTTGGGCCATGTGTATGAGTTTCAAACCCTACCGCTCAAACTTTCCTCAGCCCCCTAGTGCTTTACCAAGGTGCTATGTATTGTGGCGGAATACTTCAGGATGGTATCCTACTGATGGATCAAAAGATGTGGAGATATCTCTATGGAAGGAAGATGGATGGAGGACGAGCTAAAATTCTGGAACTTCTGACGGGTCTTTTTTGGAGTTATGGCCCTGTGACCCTAGTAATCTGCCAACATGTTTCAGCCCAGAAAAATTGGCTTTAGAGGTCCAGGGCTTTCATCAGGGCACAACAAGGATTCCCTCCCTGGCGTTGACCGAAAGTAATCCTATATATTGTTTTGAAGGAACAAAAAGCTGTAACCTCCGTGCAAAAAATATATATCATGGAGAGTATACTTATCTCCCTTCTTTACGTGCAAGAAAAATTCTGCCCAAATTGGGTGGAACAAGTGTTTCTCACGGATCTCGGTAAGTGCAGCCTTGTAGTCACACGTCCATCAAAGATCCTGCCCCATAAACAACGTATTTGGTGTCCATGTATCCCGGCATTGGGATGAAAGCCTTGGACCTATAAGGCTAATTTTTCTGGGCTGAAACATGTTGGCAGATTACTAGGGTCATAGGACCATAACTCCAAAGAAGACCCATGTTTTATTACTTTTTTAATATCCACTACGTCCCCGAGAATAAAAGGGATACCCGAGGAACGAAGTAGGATTTTTAATCTTTAAGTCCCCCTGACCTACATCTCCTAAGAGCTCCCTGAAATATGGTGGAGCACACCCCGACCTTTAGGAGTCAGGGTTAACCCGATGATGAAGCATGACACCAATAAGATGTGTGAGGGTTAAATAACAAAAATGAATTGCTTCCTTTCCGCATATTGTGGTGTATCCCACATAGGGTTGTATTCCTTCTAGAGCTCCATTGTGTCTGGATACAATTGTGGGAGTACATGAAATCTGAACAACTTTACGACCGACTGACATGCAGTGTGAGACATATGAGACTCTCACACTACCCTCAGCCTCAACGCTAAAGTTCTTAATCGTCGCCGTTAATGAAAGGCCATGCACACCCTGATCTCACACAGACAACTAGACGTGAATCAGTTCACATACTCATATGTTGCATTTAAAAAACTACAGCAATGCAACGTCTGAAAAAAGAAATGTGTAGGCAAGGTAAAATGAGATAAAATATGAAACGTAAATAGGGACTGCATCACAGACATTGAAAAGGTATTTTACAGCCATTGTTGAGAAATTGACACATGTTTTTGCTTGTTAAGTGAAGGACATGAATATTGGACCCTGTAGGGACCCTTTTTAATTATTGCTTGGTCTGAGCAATGGCAGGGCCCATCCAAATTAAAGCCATGAGTGTAGCCTGCAAGGGTCACAGTAGCTGCTGCTCCCTGTTCCAACAGAAATCCAAGGTTTGTTCTTTCCTTAAATAGCCCCTTCCCCCTCAGGGGGGCAGGCTGAGACGGGTCAGACCTTGAAGCACAGACCTTGACATAACAGACCTAACTGTACCAGTACTATGATTGGCCATTCAAACAGGGACAAAGTATTCCAAGTCACTGCTAATTATGCAAGTGAGACAATTAGAGAGAAAACACAGGCTGCAGGTGCACGTGAAAATGTAAAAATAACGGACACTCTTCCATTTGTGGATGGGCCACTGCGCTAGAACCAGGCCTGACTAAAATATATGTTAATTAATTCCATCATATTGATCGTTATTGGCCCACAAACCTTCAACAGCATTTAAAGTTAGTGGCAGTTCCCAGGGCAAGACACAGATTACACGTTCCAAAAGAAGTGACTAATTTCGTATATCTACGTATGTTGTTGTTTTACATTCAATCACGTCTGTTTTTAAGAATGCTTGGATTCGCCAAGCCTTTAGGTATTTAAGCAAAAAGTGAAACTACAAGTACCAGCATGCTTAGTGCTGCTGGCTGAAAAAAATTATTTGTTGATAATTCCCCCCTTGTCACGTGGTCGTTGGGGACATTGTCGACATAACTAAGTTAGCATGAGCCCTGCCTCCATGATGCAGCTTTGTGCACATTACTACATGGCTTTATTTTTGCAAACAACTTCATTTATGTCGACCACATGAAAACTCTCCGCTGTGTTCTTCTCTGCCTGTCTGAACATTGTGAGAAAGGTCGATAAACAATGCCCCTTGTTATTCTGTTCTGGTCAGGCCCTAGCACCTAGACAAAACATACCAATGCAGCTGCTGCTAGAAACTCGTACTTTGATATTATGGGGATACATGCATAGGGGACGCGCACTTGGAAAAGGACCTTTCCGTGGAGAAGAGCGAGACCGTGCCTATGGTGTAGAACTCCCATCTATAGTCTAAGGTATTGGTTCTGCAGACAAAGCCCAGAGCTCTTCTAATATATAATAATTCTTCTTAGCAAGTGGAGGGGGGCTAGGCTCTGTAGTCTTTTCTCTATTGACTTTTCATTATGACATCTCCCTTTGTGATATATGGACTAGCTGTTCTGCTGACTGTATTTGTATTATGCATTTTCCTGCTTGTGGTGGCATGTATACTGCATGTTAAGGCACAATAGTTAAAATATATATTTTAAACCGTTTGTGTCTCCGTCAGACCTTACTGTGGACAGGTACAAGAGTGTGAGCTAAAGGGTGTGTCTTGTTACTGCGATTCCTAAGAGATCTGGGAGTGTTGTGTTCTTGGGAGTCTATTCACTTGTTTTTCTGTGAGTGAGTAGGAGAGCAAGTGAGACACTATAGCTAGCCGGTCCTAGGCTTATGGGTACTCAGGTGGTAGGAAGACTCAGTCCCAACTTACTAAGGTCCCATAATCCTACGCATAGTTCTGTTCTGCACCCGCACAATATAATAGTTAATTTACAATGGTACTACTTATACTTGTGTCAGTGGAGTTGCAATGCAGATGTTTAATATTCGTGTAATGTGCTCGCAACTCGCCTGTCCAGACTCAACTCACAGAAGTGCAACGGGTTTCTCTGCTGTTTGTTACACACAACATGTTTGCAGAGTCAGGAAGCTCCTAAAGGTAAAGAGAAGAGAGCATGCATATCATGGAGCAGCTGTCAACCCCTGACTTGTCTGTATTCCATTAAAATAACAAAACTCATTTATGGGAATAGGGGAAAGATATCTGTTGGTGCAATTTACAAGCCGTGCCTGGGAAAGTTGAATGACCCGGGAGTGGGAGGGGGTAGTCAAGCAACCAAGCAGTAGGTGGGACCAGGAAAGAGGCAGCAACACCACAGAGGGTGGGAGTGTGCAGGCAAACATCCTTGTGTAATATGACTGGGGCGCATGGAAAGAGCTCCAAAACCTTCGGGTCGAGTTTATGCTATATTTTGAAAAATATTTTTAAAAAACAAGGACGGTAGAGGGAAGACTTGCTGCAAACACATCCGCTGGTAGGAGTGCTAAGAAAACAAGTATGACAAGAGTGGAGAGGATGTGGCGCAGTGGCCAGAGCTGCTGACTCGAGAGCTGGGAATCCTGGTTGGCGTCTTGGTGGCTCAACATTTTGTGATTCTGGGCAAATCACTCAAACTCTCCCTTTGATAACGTGCGCTACATGAATCTGCTGCAAGACGTAAAAGCAGAAAGAGGCAAAATGTAATGAAAAAATTGTTCTACCAAAACAGGTGTTAACAGTATTTTGGCTACGGGAAAATGATAAGAGAAGCAGCAGAGGAACAAGCATTGGTAAATGCAGGAAAATATGCTACAGCCAATAGAAATGGAGGAAAAGTAAGTGGCAAGCACAGAAACTAAAGAAAAGCCAGGAAAGAGAGGGGGCAGGATGTAAAGCTCCTTTAAGTTTATATGAAAAACAATAGATTTCACAAGCACAGCGCAATCGATGTGCAAGTAAAACCTAAAAAGTGAAGATAGACATGGATAATCCTCACCTCCTTGTCCTGACACAGAAATCAACTTACATTCTCTCCTGCACTATGAAAGTGGCGACGAGCGGACTTCAAAGGAAAATACTACCTACACTGTTACCGCCACCCCAGGAACCAATAGCTTCAAGTATCAAAACGCAAAGCTGGACAACCTGGCCAAAAGCAAGGAAACATTAGAATGCTTCTTGACAGTGGTGACTGTGGGAACGTTTGAGGGAAGATTCTTCTCCTTTGCAAAGTTTGGTTAATCTCATTTGTTTATCTTAACTGACTCTAAAAATTACATTCATTTTGTAATGCTGTAAAGTAACTGCTTTTCTGGCTTGCTCTCCAAAAGTCTACAAGTCCATATGTTGAATTATTTTACCTTCTGTAGAGGTTGTGTCCCACCAGCTGATCTGTTGACAACTGGGGGGAAATTCACAGCACTGGAGCCATCATATTCAGATTGCAAAAGGATATGACATTTACTTTCTGGATGGAAAGGGAAACATTTGAAAAAGGCTGGGAAAAGTCAATATCATCCACTTCATGGTGGCATATTTCTGTAATGGCTAGAGGAACAAAAATGTATGTTCTATGTCACTCCAACCTTTTCTGCAGTAAAACTGTATTAGAATTGTAATACTGACCACATCAGACAAGCTAATGTTAGTGGCCATCATATGCACGATTACCACCAGTGATCAATTTACTGGATTAGGCATGGTTCCCAGTTTTAATCTAAAAACATTTGTCAACGTGGAATGCCTCTAAGTGGGTAATACATGGGTAATACATAACAGCCATAGCTGCAATGCCCCTGGCACCAAGTCAATATTATAATCATAAGTCTCCTCTAACATCAGCTCATGAGTTCTGAAAATTCACACATTTTCGTACAGAATGGTCAATTTTGGTTACATGTATTAATTAAAACAAGCAGAAACTTCTAAGTTATTATGCTGGGCTTTGAAGCCTGCTCTAGGTATTGAAGCAAATATGGCTTCGCAAACACAGATATAATCATCACACTTGCTTCCTTTGAAGTTTCTAACTATGTGTTGTATACATTTTAATTTTCTGATAACTTTTACTTACATTTACTGTCCTGACCGTTGCTAATGATTAGTGGTCTTAACTGAATTCCTTATAAATTGCCTTCTTAGGGGAATATAAAACAGATTACTAATTACTCATTTAAAGTATAGCAGATGGAGTAGTGTCTTTGCAGTTGGCGGAAGACATTACCTCCACCTTCCCGTGGGTATTCTGACAACAAATTTAGAGATTACCTTCTGTGGTCACCTCTGTACACCGAAGGGAACGGCCATCACAGTGGTTCCCTTCAGTGTACTAAAGGTTTGGTTTACGGCTGCCATCACTTTTGACAACCGCACTCCAAACTTTTGACATATTTTTGTTTTTCAAAAACAAACTCACAGTGAGAGTTTGTTTTTGAAAAACAAAAACTAAATCAAGAGTGTCTTTTATGTTTTTTCCTGTCCCCCACAGCCAGGCTTTTCCTGTCTGTGGGAGACAGGAAAAAAGGCATTACACCATTAACCCTAAATAGGGAGCTTCTCCATTGGACTGTTAGATGAAGTATTCCATCGAAGGAGCCAACAGGGCTCAGTCAATGTAATGCTTAAGGTCAGCCTGTCTTTAATTGAGAGAGGCAGACTGGGGGTTTGGCGGGCAGGGTACTTAGGACCTTGACATAACAGACCTAACTGTACCAGTACTATGATTGGCCATTCAAACAGGGACAAAGTATTCCAAGTCACTGCTAATTATGCAAGTGAGACAATTAGAGAGAAAACACAGGCTGCAGGTGCACGTGAAAATGTAAAAATAACGGACACTCTTCCATTTGTGGATGGGCCACTGCGCTAGAACCAGGCCTGACTAAAATATATGTTAATTAATTCCATCATATTGATCGTTATTGGCCCACAAACCTTCAACAGCATTTAAAGTTAGTGGCAGTTCCCAGGGCAAGACACAGATTACACGTTCCAAAAGAAGTGACTAATTTCGTATATCTACGTATGTTGTTGTTTTACATTCAATCACGTCTGTTTTTAAGAATGCTTGGATTCGCCAAGCCTTTAGGTATTTAAGCAAAAAGTGAAACTACAAGTACCAGCATGCTTAGTGCTGCTGGCTGAAAAAAATTATTTGTTGATAATTCCCCCCTTGTCACGTGGTCGTTGGGGACATTGTCGACATAACTAAGTTAGCATGAGCCCTGCCTCCATGATGCAGCTTTGTGCACATTACTACATGGCTTTATTTTTGCAAACAACTTCATTTATGTCGACCACATGAAAACTCTCCGCTGTGTTCTTCTCTGCCTGTCTGAACATTGTGAGAAAGGTCGATAAACAATGCCCCTTGTTATTCTGTTCTGGTCAGGCCCTAGCACCTAGACAAAACATACCAATGCAGCTGCTGCTAGAAACTCGTACTTTGATATTATGGGGATACATGCATAGGGGACGCGCACTTGGAAAAGGACCTTTCCGTGGAGAAGAGCGAGACCGTGCCTATGGTGTAGAACTCCCATCTATAGTCTAAGGTATTGGTTCTGCAGACAAAGCCCAGAGCTCTTCTAATATATAATAATTCTTCTTAGCAAGTGGAGGGGGGCTAGGCTCTGTAGTCTTTTCTCTATTGACTTTTCATTATGACATCTCCCTTTGTGATATATGGACTAGCTGTTCTGCTGACTGTATTTGTATTATGCATTTTCCTGCTTGTGGTGGCATGTATACTGCATGTTAAGGCACAATAGTTAAAATATATATTTTAAACCGTTTGTGTCTCCGTCAGACCTTACTGTGGACAGGTACAAGAGTGTGAGCTAAAGGGTGTGTCTTGTTACTGCGATTCCTAAGAGATCTGGGAGTGTTGTGTTCTTGGGAGTCTATTCACTTGTTTTTCTGTGAGTGAGTAGGAGAGCAAGTGAGACACTATAGCTAGCCGGTCCTAGGCTTATGGGTACTCAGGTGGTAGGAAGACTCAGTCCCAACTTACTAAGGTCCCATAATCCTACGCATAGTTCTGTTCTGCACCCGCACAATATAATAGTTAATTTACAATGGTACTACTTATACTTGTGTCAGTGGAGTTGCAATGCAGATGTTTAATATTCGTGTAATGTGCTCGCAACTCGCCTGTCCAGACTCAACTCACAGAAGTGCAACGGGTTTCTCTGCTGTTTGTTACACACAACATGTTTGCAGAGTCAGGAAGCTCCTAAAGGTAAAGAGAAGAGAGCATGCATATCATGGAGCAGCTGTCAACCCCTGACTTGTCTGTATTCCATTAAAATAACAAAACTCATTTATGGGAATAGGGGAAAGATATCTGTTGGTGCAATTTACAAGCCGTGCCTGGGAAAGTTGAATGACCCGGGAGTGGGAGGGGGTAGTCAAGCAACCAAGCAGTAGGTGGGACCAGGAAAGAGGCAGCAACACCACAGAGGGTGGGAGTGTGCAGGCAAACATCCTTGTGTAATATGACTGGGGCGCATGGAAAGAGCTCCAAAACCTTCGGGTCGAGTTTATGCTATATTTTGAAAAATATTTTTAAAAAACAAGGACGGTAGAGGGAAGACTTGCTGCAAACACATCCGCTGGTAGGAGTGCTAAGAAAACAAGTATGACAAGAGTGGAGAGGATGTGGCGCAGTGGCCAGAGCTGCTGACTCGAGAGCTGGGAATCCTGGTTGGCGTCTTGGTGGCTCAACATTTTGTGATTCTGGGCAAATCACTCAAACTCTCCCTTTGATAACGTGCGCTACATGAATCTGCTGCAAGACGTAAAAGCAGAAAGAGGCAAAATGTAATGAAAAAATTGTTCTACCAAAACAGGTGTTAACAGTATTTTGGCTACGGGAAAATGATAAGAGAAGCAGCAGAGGAACAACCATTGGTAAATGCAGGAAAATATGCTACAGCCAATAGAAATGGAGGAAAAGTAAGTGGCAAGCACAGAAACTAAAGAAAAGCCAGGAAAGAGAGGGGGCAGGATGTAAAGCTCCTTTAAGTTTATATGAAAAACAATAGATTTCACAAGCACAGCGCAATCGATGTGCAAGTAAAACCTAAAAAGTGAAGATAGACATGGATAATCCTCACCTCCTTGTCCTGACACAGAAATCAACTTACATTCTCTCCTGCACTATGAAAGTGGCGACGAGCGGACTTCAAAGGAAAATACTACCTACACTGTTACCGCCACCCCAGGAACCAATAGCTTCAAGTATCAAAACGCAAAGCTGGACAACCTGGCCAAAAGCAAGGAAACATTAGAATGCTTCTTGACAGTGGTGACTGTGGGAACGTTTGAGGGAAGATTCTTCTCCTTTGCAAAGTTTGGTTAATCTCATTTGTTTATCTTAACTGACTCTAAAAATTACATTCATTTTGTAATGCTGTAAAGTAACTGCTTTTCTGGCTTGCTCTCCAAAAGTCTACAAGTCCATATGTTGAATTATTTTACCTTCTGTAGAGGTTGTGTCCCACCAGCTGATCTGTTGACAACTGGGGGGAAATTCACAGCACTGGAGCCATCATATTCAGATTGCAAAAGGATATGACATTTACTTTCTGGATGGAAAGGGAAACATTTGAAAAAGGCTGGGAAAAGTCAATATCATCCACTTCATGGTGGCATATTTCTGTAATGGCTAGAGGAACAAAAATGTATGTTCTATGTCACTCCAACCTTTTCTGCAGTAAAACTGTATTAGAATTGTAATACTGACCACATCAGACAAGCTAATGTTAGTGGCCATCATATGCACGATTACCACCAGTGATCAATTTACTGGATTAGGCATGGTTCCCAGTTTTAATCTAAAAACATTTGTCAACGTGGAATGCCTCTAAGTGGGTAATACATGGGTAATACATAACAGCCATAGCTGCAATGCCCCTGGCACCAAGTCAATATTATAATCATAAGTCTCCTCTAACATCAGCTCATGAGTTCTGAAAATTCACACATTTTCGTACAGAATGGTCAATTTTGGTTACATGTATTAATTAAAACAAGCAGAAACTTCTAAGTTATTATGCTGGGCTTTGAAGCCTGCTCTAGGTATTGAAGCAAATATGGCTTCGCAAACACAGATATAATCATCACACTTGCTTCCTTTGAAGTTTCTAACTATGTGTTGTATACATTTTAATTTTCTGATAACTTTTACTTACATTTACTGTCCTGACCGTTGCTAATGATTAGTGGTCTTAACTGAATTCCTTATAAATTGCCTTCTTAGGGGAATATAAAACAGATTACTAATTACTCATTTAAAGTATAGCAGATGGAGTAGTGTCTTTGCAGTTGGCGGAAGACATTACCTCCACCTTCCCGTGGGTATTCTGACAACAAATTTAGAGATTACCTTCTGTGGTCACCTCTGTACACCGAAGGGAACGGCCATCACAGTGGTTCCCTTCAGTGTACTAAAGGTTTGGTTTACGGCTGCCATCACTTTTGACAACCGCACTCCAAACTTTTGACATATTTTTGTTTTTCAAAAACAAACTCACAGTGAGAGTTTGTTTTTGAAAAACAAAAACTAAATCAAGAGTGTCTTTTATGTTTTTTCCTGTCCCCCACAGCCAGGCTTTTCCTGTCTGTGGGAGACAGGAAAAAAGGCATTACACCATTAACCCTAAATAGGGAGCTTCTCCATTGGACTGTTAGATGAAGTATTCCATCGAAGGAGCCAACAGGGCTCAGTCAATGTAATGCTTAAGGTCAGCCTGTCTTTAATTGAGAGAGGCAGACTGGGGGTTTGGCGGGCAGGGTACTCGTTGCATTTGTAATGCAGTACCCTGTCCACAAAACCCTAAATCTGGTCCTTAGTCTGTTTTTGCTGAGGAGTAATTCTGGATACTTCTAAAGAGAAGGCTTTAAATCATAAGCACACTGAGCCGGCACTTGTTCTTTGATGTAGTATGTCACAGCTGCCAGGATATAGCTGTGGGTTGTAACACGCTTTACTCAAATGTTGACTTTCCCTTTTGTTTTATAGAAACAAATACAAACCATCAGCGATGGAGATATCTTAGACCATCCACTGTCTGAAAATCCCTCCTCCTTGCAACCCTTGTTTTACTATTCCATACCTCCCATGTGGCGCACAGGTCAATATTCAAGCAGATGACTTTTCCAGCTTCATCCAGCGGAAACAAGCTGTCTCCAGGCTGAAAAAGAAACAGAAGAATAAGGTAAAAGCACAACTACAAAGCTATGCCACTATGTGTTTTTAAGGTGCATCGGCGCAGAAGATCACAACCTGTCTAAAATGTGTACCTATTCTTAGTTTCAGAATGTAGCCATCTACCTCTGCTGCACATAGGTTTTCAAGGTGTGTGTTATGGTGTATTGTGTGTATGTGTTCTGTTTATGTTGTGTTACATGGATGTATTGTCATGTGCTCTGTGTGTGGGGGTGTGTATGAAGTTTGCTTGTGTTAGTATTGGGAATGTTGATTTTGGTTACAGAAGGGTGGTTGATGAGAAACAATGAAGACGACCAGCTGTAAGCACAAACCTGGGAGTGACCTGCATTGAGAGTTCAGAATAACGGCTTTCTAACTCCCCATCATCGTGGACGGTGTCTTCTGAACAGTATGCTCATCTACCCCTAGTGTTTGCAAATGCATGTCACATTTCTTTTCATCATTAATATAACAGGCCACACTCCAGTCTTTACTGTTGCTGTATTCTTAAAAGCTACCTTGCTATCATACTTGCTCTTGAGTTCCTAATGATATCCAAGGTCAAGCATGGATACTGCCTCTGAAGTCAGAAGCAAACCAATAGCCAGGAATTTGATTAATTTCCAGGTCTTATAGAAGAAAGAAGACCTGCCCTTGGAATAGCACTAAAGATGCAGCCAGATCAAAAGATATATATATATATATATATATATATATATATATATATATATATATATATATATATATAAACACCAAGGTTGTCCCCAAGAGAAAGCCACACACATAGGGATTGCGCACATCACTTCGCAGGCAGCAGCGTGAAATCAAACTGCATACATTCCATTTAGCCATACGCGTTTCGAGCTCCCTTGAGCTCTTGATCACTGGCGGCATGAAGAGGGAAACAGGTAAGTAAGAACAGCTGACTTTTATTCAATACGAATAAAAAAAATGAATAAAAGTCAGCTGTGTATATATATATATATATATATATATATATATATATATATATATCCAAACAAAGTGTCGATTTCAATGAAAACAAACACTCCTTGTCTCTTCTGCGGCAAGCATAATTTATTCAGCAACTGATCACAACCTCAACGCGTTTAGGAGCTTGCAGCTCCTTGTGTATATATATAGATACACATACATATATACATACATACATTCTAATGGCATCAGTAGGTAGTTATAGTTAGGATCTAGTTTCAATAGTAAATGAGATTTTTGACCTGCCTAGATCTTTGAATATGATTGTCACATCTTCACGAAATCTGCCCAAAAAAGTGTCACGACGGGTCTTGTTGGGTATAGAAAGTTTTGGGGTAATCAGTCAAGTGGGCCTGAAAACTGGGGTGGTGGGGGGCCAGGGTTTAAAAAAAAAGTGTGCTTCCTATGTTAAATCCCATAGGAAATGTATACAAGACTACAGCCCGAACGCTGAATGGAATGACACCAGTTTGGCAGAAAGGTAGCTCTTGTTCCAGAAAGCGACCTTTTTGTTATTTGGTGTAAATCCGTTCAGTAGTTTTTGAATTATTCGAAGAAATCCAAATTTGTATATCTAGGTATGTGCAACCTCCCCGAGCCCCACCCCCCGATCTTGTACAGTGATCTGATTGGCTGCCAACACTTCAACCAAGAAGTGTTGGTAGCTATATTGGGACTCCACCTCAGCCGAGTCAAAAAGATTGAAAAAATAGAAAAGGGGGCAGGGTAGAAATACCCTGATCCCCTAGCCTTGGGACTCCGCCAGGACTAAAAAGCATCTTTTACATTTTTGCGGTGAAAATCACGACGGATTTGCAACGAAAAAAAACAAACAAGCGAGGGCTCCCGCAGTTGTTTTCAAAAAAGCCCCTGGGTGGCCCTGGTCCGGGGACATGCATACACATTTAAAAACCTGAAGAAGGGGGTGCACGGGGGAATCCTCCTGAGGCTCTTATGAGACCTGGGGACCCCCACCTCTGCTGGGCTTTATTGTAATAAAAAAAATGGGCCACAGGGAACCCCTCCTTGGGCACTAAGAGGCCCAGGGACCGTCACCTCCTTGCGGCTTCAATTAAAGGAGGGGGGGGTCGCATGGACCCTCCCCTCCTGCGGCTTACATATACCCCGGGGACCACCACCTCCCCGGGGCTAAAAAAAATACTAATGGAGGGCTTGCAGACCCCCAGGAACAACCAACTCTGCTGGGCCACATAATATTAAAGAATGGGACCACCACCTCCCCAGTGCCGGCCGTGCCAATTATAGGAGGGGGGCCCCCTCTGGGAGCCATTAATTGCCCGGGAAACAGCCACCATTCAGGGCCGGGTCCTGCTATCTCCCAACGTGCCGACCCTCTGGAGATAGCTGTTTGCTTTTACTTGGCGGGAGCTGTGACAGCTCCTGCCAAGCGAGAGCAAACACTAACTCCGTTCCCAGCAAGCGGGAGCTGTCAAACTGCTCCTGCTTGCTGGGAGTGGAGTCTTCATTGTTTCCCTGCCTGCTGTAATATGGGCAGAGAAACAGATGAAATAATTGCTCCCACATGCAGGGAGCTGCATATTCAGGAGCTCCCTGCATTTTGGAACAATGCCAGCTGCCACAGGAGGAGGGGAGATGGGGATCATGGGGGCATTGAGGCTCCCCGCAGCCCCCTGTTATGAACCCCATAATAGGCTCTGTTCATTCGAAGAGCCAGGTCTTAATTGCCTTCCTGAAGATGTTCAGAGTGGGGGCGCTTCTGATATCGATCATTCCATGTCTTGGCCGCGATGTAGGAGAAGGCTCTTCCGCCTGTTCTGACTCTGTGGATGCGTGAGGTTTCATGAGGGCAACTTCGGTGGATCGGAGTTTCACTTGGGTACGTGGAAGGAAATTTTCTCATTGAGGTATAAGGGCCTGGTATTGTGGAGGCATTTGTAGGTGTGGGTGAGAATCTTGAAAGTAACTCTCTTCTCAACAGGGAGCCAGTGGTGGTTCCGCAGGTGTTGGGTGATGTGTTTGTGTCAAGGGATACCGAGGACGAGTCAGTCTGCGGTGTTCTGTATGCTCTGGTGTTTGCAGAGCAGAGATTTGTTGATCCCGGCATAGAGGGTGTTTCTGTAGTGCAGTCTGCTGGTTATGAGTGCGTGGGTGACGGTCTTCCTTGATTCGGGGGAAATCCAGTTGAAGGTCTTTCTGAGGATGAGGAGGGTGTTGAAGCAGCTTGAGGTGGCGGCCTTGACCTGACGGGTCATGGAGAGGGAGGGTTTGCATCGAGAAGTAAGCATTCTTATTGTCATGCATGCATATATTCATTGTTTTAGCACTATGGTAGAATTCTATCTTTTATTTACTCTGTTGGTGCTTATAACCGTATATATCTGTTTCTGTCTAATGGTTATTGCAGCACACGTATTTTGTACTAGAATGACGCCGGTTCAATAAATACTTATTGAAAAACGTCCCCATCATTTATTCTGTACATCTCTCTGAGAGCAAGTAAGCACGAGTTACTGAGCGAAACGTACTGTACTATTTCCACGATCCCTGAGGGGTCAGGGTTCTCATTTCCGATAATTGCCAGAAACTATTCAGTCCTTGGTGAGGTTGTAGGGCTTGTAGTGGCACTGTGAGCTAGATGGTCTATAGACTAACATATCCTTCGGGGTGTCTGGAATCAGTCTGGAAACCAATCCCTTAGTTTATGTTGTCTGAAAGCGCAGATCCTAAATAGATTTGTAGAAACTACACAACACCCCATCAAAGCACACTGGGCGCCCAGGGTGGGGCCAACGCACTCATGTACTGATGGCCAGGTCCCGCAGAATGGGTCCCCAGGACCGAAATTGGCCAGAGAAGGGTGCGCGCATCCCCCTCCCCATGAGCACAAATGAGCAGAAAAAGGCAAAACAGAGGGCAGAGAGACAAGAAGGAAAGGCAAAATAGAGCAGAAAAGGTAAAACAGAAGCAGAAAAGAAAGCAGAAGAGGCAAAACAGTGGGCAGAAAAATGGGCCGAAAAGGCAAAAGAGAGGGCAGAAAAACGAGCAGAAAGGCAAAACAGAGCAGTAGAGGGCAACACAGATGGCAGAAAAAAGAGTTGGAAAAGGCAAAATGGAGGGCAGCGAAACAAGCAGAAGAGGCAAAACAGAGGGCAACAAAATGAGCAGGAAAAGCAAAACAGAGGGTGTAAAACGAGCAGAAAAGCAGAACTGTGGACAGAAAACAAGCAGTAAAGGCAAATAGAGGGCAGAACAACTAGTAGAAAAGGCAAAACATAGGGCAGAAAAGGAAAAATAGAGCAAAACAGAGGGCTAAAAAAAGAGCAGTGAAAGTGAAATGGAGGTCCGAAAAACGAGCAGAAAAGGCAAAACAGGGGACAGACAAGCATTGAAAATGCAATAGGTCTCGCCTATGATTAAGTTAAAGCCATTTGCTTTGCTAATGGTATTGTATAGCAAAGTAAATGGCTTTAACTTAATGAAAGGCAAGACCTATTGCATTTGTAATGCTTGTTTGGGCATTGGTAGGCACTCTTTTTTGGGCACTGGTACGTAGTGTTGCGCAACAGATTTTGATCTAACACAAGAGAGAGAAAAACACAAAAGAGAGCAACAGAAAGATGGAAAACCAGTGACAACCAGAAGAAAAACCTGCGAGAGTAGATAAAGCATCAGGGAGTGTCTTGTGGGGGCATTAACGAGGCACAAGGTGGAATCGCTATCATCGGTGGCGCTGCCTGTGGGCACTGGCACTTATTGTTTTACAAAGGGGAGAGGAGTTGGCCTAACGGCTAGGGCGGTCGACCTCGAACCGGGTTCAAGTCTCAGCAATGACGCTGAAAATCTGTGATTCTGGGCAAATCACTTAATCTCCCTGTGCCTAACAAAAATTAATGTGTCCTCATGTAACGCAACTGGTGCTATGTAAAGCGCTCTGATACCCGATACTGGGTAAATTTCGCGCTATATAAAACTCCTTAAAAAAAAATAAAAAAAATAAGCACTGCCTGCCCTGCCCTGAGCCAGGGCATAGAACCTTGCGCCTATTGAATGCAACTCTGGTATAGGCAGGGCTTTAAGTGGGCTGGGTCTCACTGGTGCTGAGCGCCAGCAGTTATTTTAAGGAGGCCTCGAAACGGGTCTCTATTGGGCTCTGTTTTGTGCCCTGGCACCGGCGCTCCATTTTCTTCTGGACTGCAGTGACAGCGGCACATCGATGTGCTTTGCTCACATCACGCACTTCTCACTAGTGGAGAAGTTACGGCATGAAGTCTTGTCAGAGTGAGCGTTATAGGAGAAGGGAAACCCTTTAAAGAAAGTCATTTTCTCTCTCTGGATTTCCTTTCTATTTTTGAAAGTCAGGAGCAGCAACATTGTCGTGGTGCCACCAGGGCTTTAAGTGGTAGCTTTTTCAATATTATATACAAGCGATAGTTGCTGCTTATTTATCTTTTCTAACAACCATTGACAAAGCCAATAGTCCTGACTTGTTGTAGGTATGATGTTACTTGTATCACATACCTGGATGCAATGACAGAAACAGCAAAATACAAGTCAGGTGGGACACTGTGCTAAGCACAGATTTGTAGATTACTTGTTTTTAAGCCACGCCCTTACTTACATTGGCCACGCCCCTTTGAGAGGACCATCCCCCCAGTTTTTTCATTCCACTTAAAGCCCTGGGTATAGGCACAGGTCGCTGAAGGCCATCTCAGGGAGACATCCAGTCGTTTATTAGCTACTTGAAGAGCATCCGTGGGATGAGGGAAGCACAGGGCAGGGTGGGTGTCGAGGCGCAGACCGTACCATTCACGGTTTATCGCAGGTACAAGTGTCCGGATGTGATTTATGGCGCCGGCCGAAGTGCCTCGCTGCCGGCTCCGCTAGCCCCCACCCCCATCCCCCGCCTCTGGGCTCAATACCAAATAAATAAACACCAATAATAGAATTCAGCACAATCACTCATAAGTAATTTAAACTCATTCTTATGCGCTGCACAAAGACTGCCTCTGTCAAGTAAATGAGTTTCCCTACATAATCAGCTCCATTAAAGCCCACCGAGTTTGGTTCGTTCTGCGTGACATTGTGGGTGGCAGAGTCTTGTGCGTCCGCATGAAAAATGACCCACATTTATCGGCTTACGGGGAATCTTACACACAGGGTTTGGCATTTGCGACTTATAGATGACAGGGGTTTGATGGCCAATGCCGCCCCGGGCTATCAGTTAGCGCGAGTGAGAGCCACTGATGCCGTAGTGAAATAGATGCCGCACCCTGGGCTATTTGCCACAAACTGAAGCCAATCGTGCAATCCTGTGATGTACTAGCGGTTTTATGTAGCGCCATCCAGGTGCCAAAGCGCTTTACATAGACGTGATACACCTTCAGTAATACATAGATTAAAACCATGAAGTGAACGACTAAAAAGACCCGAGGGCTCAATCTGACAAAAAAACAAGCGCTCGCCATGACGTTTTTTTTCCCCTTTTTCTCCCGTCCCAGGCCTCGCCTGCTAAAAGGTTTCTTATTTGTATGGGGCCATGTGTTTGGCCCCATAAAGATATGAAACCTTTTACGCCAGCAGTAAGTCAGAGCAGTCAGTCCAAGTGGGACGCAGAAAGAGAGAAAAGAGTACGTCACACAGAGCTCTTTCCCAATGGCTGGCCACCGTTTAGCATAAACGGTGACGCCAGCCAATGAAAAAGAGGGGCGGGGCTTAATGCCCTTTACTAAAAAATCCCCATCTCATTAAATCTCGCCAGCGAGACTGCGCATGCGCGCTGCCTACACCAGGCGAGACCTAAAAAATGAGCAAATGAAAGAGGCAAAACAGAGGGCAGAAAAACAAGAAGAAAAGGTAAAACAGAGCAAGAAACCACCAGAGGAGGCACAGGCAGATAGACAGGCAGTTGTGGGTAGCAGACTGCGGGCAAGCTGGAAAGGAGAACAGTCGCAGGGGGAGCTGACAGGAGGACCTGCTTAATCTGCTTAATTTTTACAGAAATTAAACCTCAATGGAGAACACATACACACACACACACACACACATATATATATAAATAAATATGCCAAGTTCAGAATATGTAAGCTCTCAGTCAAGAAAAACACGCTCTCAAAAATGAATGCGACTAGGATTATTCCACACGACGCGTTTCAACTGCATCCACAGCCTTGATGCCTTGAGAGCGTGTTTTTCTTGACTGAGAGCGTACATATTCTGAACTTTGCATTGAAGATTGACAGCACGCTCCGCTGGCGCGTACGCCACTTTCCATGGGTGCCAGCTGTCCAGAAGGGGCATTGCTTGAAAGGATATATATAAATATATATATATATATATATATATCAACAAAAAGAACTCCGAGTAGGCAGCCCCCAACCCTTCAGGGCGTCCTCGAAGACGAGCACGGAGACGCTCGCCAATTCAATGTTCAAACCAAAGCCAAAGAAGCTTACACAGGCCCATTTCAGGAAAAGTTGCTTTAATCCAAGTACCACTGCATACATGCTCCTTCTAGTCCAACATGTTTCTGCGATCCTGCCTTGATCACGGACAGGAGTGGTCACAGATTGCCTCGCTGTAGGCGTATTTAAATGTTACTAACCATGTGACTTGTTCAATACTGCATCTCCCACAATGCATCAGTTTATGCAACGATGTTTAAACTGAGATAATACTCATATTGCTTGAACATAGAATATGTACTCACAACCATTTGATGCATTGGTTCATACTGGAATTAAAGGGGAACAGTCTCGTAACATGTTTAAAAATACTTGGCATTACTTGAATTGCAGGCTTCTTTTCCTGAACGATCAATGGGGAAGTGCGTCCCCGTCAAATCCCTTCCAGCGCCGCAGTTGTTTTTGCTTTAATAGCATCTCCCTGGTGGGTTTAGCTGCGGCGAGTGGGTCATGCCGCCTTATGAAACCAACAAAAAGAATTTCGAGTAGGCGGCTCCCGACCCTTCAGGGCGTCCTCACAGACGAGCACGGAGACGCTTGCCAATTCAATGTTCAAACCAAAGCCACAGAAGCTTACAGAGGCCCATTTCAGGAAAAGTTGCTTTAATCCAAGTACCACTGCATACATGCTCCTTCTAGTCCAACATGTTTCGGCGATACTGCCTTGATCACGGACAGGAGTGGTCACACATTGCCTCGCTGTAAGCGTATTTAATTGTTATTAACCACGTGACTTGTTCAATACTGCATCTCCCACAATGCATCAGTTTATGCAACGATGTTTAAACTGAGATAATACTCATATTGCTGGAACATAGAATATGTACTCACAACCATTTGATGCATTGGTTAATACTGGAATTAAAGTGGAACAGTCTCGTAACATGTTTAAAAATACTTGGCATTACTTGAATTGCAGGCGTCTTTTCCTGAACAATCAATGGGGAAGTGCGCCCCATCAAATCCATTCCAGCGCCGCAGTTGTTTTTGCTTTAGTAGCATCTCCCTGGTGGGTTTAGCTGCGGCGAGTGGGTCATGACACCTTATGAAACCAACATAAAGGACTCCAAGTAGGCGGCCCCCGACCCTTCAGGGCGTCCTCACAGACGAGCACGGAGACGCTCGCCAACTCAATGTTCAAACCAAAGCCAAAGAAGCTTACAGAGGCCCATTTCAGGAAAAGTTGTTTTAATCCAAGTACCACTGCATACATGCTCCTTCTAGTCCAACATGTTTCGGCGATACTGCCTTGATCACGGACAGGAGTGGTCACAGATTGCCTTGCTGTAGGCGTATTTAAATGTTACTAACCACGTGACTTGTCCAATACTGCATCTCCCACAATGCATCAGTTTATGCAACGATTTTTAAACTGAGATAATACACATATTGCTGGAACATAGAATTTGTACTCACAACCATTTGATGCATTGGTTAATACTGGAATTAAAGTGGAACAGTCTTGTAACATGTTTAAAAATACTTGGCATTACTTGAATTGCAGGCTTCTTTTCCTGAACGATCAATGGGGAAGTGCGTCCCCATCAAATCCCTTCCAGCGCCGCAGTTGTTTTTGCTTTAGTAGCATCTCCCTGGTGGGGTTAGCTGCGGCGCGTGGGTCATGCCGCCTTACGAAACCAACAAAAAGAACTCTGAGTAGGCGGCCCCGACCCTTCAGAGCGTCCTCACAGACGAGCACGGAGACGCTCGCCAAAACAATGTTCAAACCAAAGCCAAAGAATCTTACAGAGGCCCATTTCAGGAAAAGTTGCTTTAATCCAAGCACCACTGCATACATGCTCCTTCTAGTCCAACATGTTTCGGCGATACTGCCTTGATCACGGACAGGAGTGGTCACAGATTGCCTCGCTGTAGGCGTATTTAAATGTTACTAACCACGTGACTTGTTCAATACTGCATCTCCCACAATGCATCAGTTTATGCAACAATGTTTAAACTGAGATAATACTCATATTGCTGGAACATAGAATATGTACTCACAACCATTTGATGCATTGGTTAATACTGGAATTAAAGTGGAACAGTCTCGTAACATGTTTAAAAATACTTGGCATTACTTGAATTGCAGGCGTCTTTTCCTGAACGATCAATGGAGAAGTGCGTCCCCATCAAATCCCTTCCAGCGCCGCAGTTGTTTTTGCTTTAGTAGCATCTCCCTGGTGGGTTTAGCTGCGGCAAGTTGGTCATGCCGCCTTACGAAACCAACAAAAAGAACTCAGAGTAGGCAGCCCCCGACTCTTCAGGGCGTCCTCACAGACGAGCATGGAGACGCTCGCCAATTCAATGTTCAAACTAAAGCCAAAGAAGCTTACAGAGGCCCATTTCAGGAAAAGTTGTTTTAATCCAAGTACCACCGCATACATACTCCTTCTAGTCCAACATGTTTCGGCCATACTGCCTTGATCACGAACAGGAGTGGTCACAGATTGCCTCGCTGTTGGCGTATTTAAATGTTACTAACCACGTGACTTGTTCAATACTGCATCTCCCACAATGCATCAGTTTATGCAACAATGTTTTAAACTGAGATAATACTCATATTGCTGGAACATAGAATATGTACTCACAACCATTTGATGCATTGGTTAATACTGGAATAAAAGTGGAACAGTCTCGTAACATGTTTAAAAATACTTGGCATTACTTGAATTGCAGGCTTCTTTTCCTGAACGATCAATGGGGAAGTGCGTCCCCGTCAAATCCCTTCCAGCGCCGCAGTTGTTTTTGCTTTAGTAGCATCTCCCTGGTGGGTTTAGCTGCGGCTAGCGGGTCATGCTGCCTTATGTAACCAACAATAAGAACTCTGAGTAGGCGGCCCCCGACCCTTCAGGGCATCCTCACAGACGAGCACGGAGACGCTCGCCAAAACAATGTTCAAACCAAAGCCAAAGAAGCTTACAGAGGCACATTTCAGGAAAAGTTGCTTTAATCCAAGTACCACCGCATACATACTCCTTCTAGTTCAACATGTTTCGGCGATACTGCCTTGATCACGGACAGGAGTGGTCACAGATTGCCTCGCTGTAGGCGTATTTAAATGTTACTAACCACGTGACTTGTTCAATACTGCATCTCCCACAATGCATCAGTTTATGCAACGATGTTTAAACTGAGATAATACTCATATTGCTGGAACATAGAATATGTACTCACAACCATTTGATGCATTGGTAATACTGGAATAAAAGTGGAACAGTCTCGTAACATGTTTAAAAATACTTGGCATTACTTGAATTGCAGGCTTCTTTTCCTGAACGATCAATGGGGAAGTGCGTCCCCATCAAATCCCTTCCAGCGCCGCAGTTGTTTTTGCTTTAGTAGCATCTCCCTGGTGGGTTTAGTTGCGGAGAGTGGGTCATACCGCCTTATGAAACCAACAAAAAGAACTCTGAGGAGGCGGCCCCGACCCTTCAGGGCGTCCTCACAGACGAGCACGGAGAATCTCGCCAATTCAATGTTCAAACCAAAGCCGAAGAAGCTTACAAAGGCCCATTTCGGGAAAAGTTGCTTTAATCCAATTACCACTGCATACATGCTCCTTCGAGTCCAACATGTTTCGGCGATACTGCCTTGATCACGGACAGGAGTGGTCACAGATTGCCTCGCTGTAAGCGTATTTAATTGTTATTAACCACGTGACTTGTTCTATACTGCATCTCCCACAATGCATCAGTTTATGCAACGATGTTTAAACTGAGATAATACTCATATTGCTGGAACATAGAATATGTACTCACAACCATTTGATGCATTGGTTAATACTGGAATTAAAGTGGAACAGTCTCGTAACATGTTTAAAAATACTTGGCATTACTTGAATTGCAGGCGTCTTTTCCTGAACGATCAATGGGTAAGTGCGCCCCATCAAATCCATTCCAGCGCCGAAGTTGTTTTTGCTTTAGTAGCATCTCCCTGGTGGGTTTAGCTGCGGCGAGTGGGTCATGACACCTTATGAAACCAACATAAAGAACTCCAAGTAGGCGGCCCCCGACCCTTCAGGGCGTCCTCACAGACGAGCACGGAGACGCTCGCCAATTCAATGTTCAAACCAAAGCCAAAGAAGCTTACAGAGGCCCATTTCAGGAAAAGTTGCTTTAATCCAAGTAGCACTGCATACATGCTCCTTCTAGTCCAACATGTTTCGGCGATACTGCCTTGATCACGGACAGGAGTGGTCACAGATTGCCTCGCTGTAGGCGTATTTAAATGTTACTAACCATGTGACTTGTTCAATACTGCATCTCCCACAATGCATCAGTTTATGCAACGATGTTTAAACTGAGATAATACTCATATTGCTTGAACATAGAATATGTACTGACAACCATTTGATGCATTGGTTCATACTGGAATTAAAGGGGAACAGTCTCGTAACATGTTTAAAAATACTTGGCATTACTTGAATTGCAGGCTTCTTTTCCTGAACGATCAATGGGGAAGTGCGTCCCCGTCAAATCCCTTCCAGCGCCGCAGTTGTTTTTGCTTTAATAGCATCTCCCTGGTGGGTTTAGCTGCGGCGAGTGGGTCATGCCGCCTTATGAAACCAACAAAAAGAATTTTGAGTAGGCGGCTCCCGACCCTTCAGGGCGTCCTCACAGACGAGCACGGAGACGCTTGCCAATTCAATGTTCAAACCAAAGCCACAGAAGCTTACAGAGGCCCATTTCAGGAAAAGTTGCTTTAATCCAAGTACCACTGCATACATGCTCCTTCTAGTCCAACATGTTTCGGCGATACTGCCTTGATCACGGACAGGAGTGGTCACACATTGCCTCGCTGTAAGCGTATTTAATTGTTATTAACCACGTGACTTGTTCAATACTGCATCTCCCACAATGCATCAGTTTATGCAACGATGTTTAAACTGAGATAATACTCATATTGCTGGAACATAGAATATGTACTCACAACCATTTGATGCATTGGTTAATACTGGAATTAAAGTGGAACAGTCTCGTAACATGTTTAAAAATACTTGGCATTACTTGAATTGCAGGCGTCTTTTCCTGAACAATCAATGGGGAAGTGCGCCCCATCAAATCCATTCCAGCGCCGCAGTTGTTTTTGCTTTAGTAGCATCTCCCTGGTGGGTTTAGCTGCGGCGAGTGGGTCATGACACCTTATGAAACCAACATAAAGGACTCCAAGTAGGCGGCCCCCGACCCTTCAGGGCATCCTCACAGACGAGCACGGAGACGCTCGCCAACTCAATGTTCAAACCAAAGCCAAAGAAGCTTACAGAGGCCCATTTCAGGAAAAGTTGTTTTAATCCAAGTACCACTGCATACATGCTCCTTCTAGTCCAACATGTTTCGGCGATACTGCCTTGATCACGGACAGGAGTGGTCACAGATTGCCTTGCTGTAGGCGTATTTAAATGTTACTAACCACGTGACTTGTCCAATACTGCATCTCCCACAATGCATCAGTTTATGCAACGATTTTTAAACTGAGATAATACACATATTGCTGGAACATAGAATTTGTACTCACAACCATTTGATGCATTGGTTAATACTGGAATTAAAGTGGAACAGTCTTGTAACATGTTTAAAAATACTTGGCATTACTTGAATTGCAGGCTTCTTTTCCTGAACGATCAATGGGGAAGTGCGTCCCCATCAAATCCCTTCCAGCGCCGCAGTTGTTTTTGCTTTAGTAGCATCTCCCTGGTGGGGTTAGCTGCGGCGAGTGGGTCATGCCGCCTTACGAAACCAACAAAAAGAACTCTGAGTAGGCGGCCCCGACCCTTCAGAGCGTCCTCACAGACGAGCACGGAGACGCTCGCCAAAACAATGTTCAAACCAAAGCCAAAGAATCTTACAGAGGCCCATTTCAGGAAAAGTTGCTTTAATCCAAGCACCACTGCATACATGCTCCTTCTAGTCCAACATGTTTCGGCGATACTGCCTTGATCACGGACAGGAGTGGTCACAGATTGCCTCGCTGTAGGCGTATTTAAATGTTACTAACCACGTGACTTGTTCAATACTGCATCTCCCACAATGCATCAGTTTATGCAACAATGTTTAAACTGAGATAATACTCATATTGCTGGAACATAGAATATGTACTCACAACCATTTGATGCATTGGTTAATACTGGAATTAAAGTGGAACAGTCTCGTAACATGTTTAAAAATACTTGGCATTACTTGAATTGCAGGCGTCTTTTCCTGAACGATCAATGGAGAAGTGCGTCCCCATCAAATCCCTTCCAGCGCCGCAGTTGTTTTTGCTTTAGTAGCATCTCCCTGGTGGGTTTAGCTGCGGCAAGTTGGTCATGCCGCCTTACGAAACCAACAAAAAGAACTCAGAGTAGGCAGCCCCCGACTCTTCAGGGCGTCCTCACAGACGAGCATGGAGACGCTCGCCAATTCAATGTTCAAACCAAAGCCAAAGAAGCTTACAGAGGCCCATTTCAGGAAAAGTTGTTTTAATCCAAGTACCACCGCATACATACTCCTTCTAGTCCAACATGTTTCGGCCATACTGCCTTGATCACGAACAGGAGTGGTCACAGATTGCCTCGCTGTTGGCGTATTTAAATGTTACTAACCACGTGACTTGTTCAATACTGCATCTCCCACAATGCATCAGTTTATGCAACAATGTTTTAAACTGAGATAATACTCATATTGCTGGAACATAGAATATGTACTCACAACCATTTGATGCATTGGTTAATACTGGAATAAAAGTGGAACAGTCTCGTAACATGTTTAAAAATACTTGGCATTACTTGAATTGCAGGCTTCTTTTCCTGAACGATCAATGGGGAAGTGCGTCCCCGTCAAATCCCTTCCAGCGCCGCAGTTGTTTTTGCTTTAGTAGCATCTCCCTGGTGGGTTTAGCTGCGGCTAGCGGGTCATGCTGCCTTATGTAACCAACAATAAGAACTCTGAGTAGGCGGCCCCCGACCCTTCAGGGCATCCTCACAGACGAGCACGGAGACGCTCGCCAAAACAATGTTCAAACCAAAGCCAAAGAAGCTTACAGAGGCACATTTCAGGAAAAGTTGCTTTAATCCAAGTACCACCGCATACATACTCCTTCTAGTTCAACATGTTTCGGCGATACTGCCTTGATCACGGACAGGAGTGGTCACAGATTGCCTCGCTGTAGGCGTATTTAAATGTTACTAACCACGTGACTTGTTCAATACTGCATCTCCCACAATGCATCAGTTTATGCAACGATGTTTAAACTGAGATAATACTCATATTGCTGGAACATAGAATATGTACTCACAACCATTTGATGCATTGGTAATACTGGAATAAAAGTGGAACAGTCTCGTAACATGTTTAAAAATACTTGGCATTACTTGAATTGCAGGCTTCTTTTCCTGAACGATCAATGGGGAAGTGCGTCCCCATCAAATCCCTTCCAGCGCCGCAGTTGTTTTTGCTTTAGTAGCATCTCCCTGGTGGGTTTAGTTGCGGCGAGTGGGTCATACCGCCTTATGAAACCAACAAAAAGAACTCTGAGGAGGCGGCCCCGACCCTTCAGGGCGTCCTCACAGACGAGCACGGAGAATCTCGCCAATTCAATGTTCAAACCAAAGCCGAAGAAGCTTACAGAGGCCCATTTCGGGAAAAGTTGCTTTAATCCAATTACCACTGCATACATGCTCCTTCGAGTCCAACATGTTTCGGCGATACTGCCTTGATCACGGACAGGAGTGGTCACAGATTGCCTCGCTCTAAGCGTATTTAATTGTTATTAACCACGTGACTTGTTCTATACTGCATCTCCCACAATGCATCAGTTTATGCAACGATGTTTAAACTGAGATAATACTCATATTGCTGGAACATAGAATATGTACTCACAACCATTTGATGCATTGGTTAATACTGGAATTAAAGTGGAACAGTCTCGTAACATGTTTAAAAATACTTGGCATTACTTGAATTGCAGGCGTCTTTTCCTGAACGATCAATGGGTAAGTGCGCCCCATCAAATCCATTCCAGCGCCGAAGTTGTTTTTGCTTTAGTAGCATCTCCCTGGTGGGTTTAGCTGCGGCGAGTGGGTCATGACACCTTATGAAACCAACATAAAGAACTCCAAGTAGGCGGCCCCCGACCCTTCAGGGCGTCCTCACAGACGAGCACGGAGACGCTCGCCAATTCAATGTTCAAACCAAAGCCAAAGAAGCTTACAGAGGCCCATTTCAGGAAAAGTTGCTTTAATCCAAGTAGCACTGCATACATGCTCCTTCTAGTCCAACATGTTTCGGCGATACTGCCTTGATCACGGACAGGAGTGGTCACAGATTGCCTCGCTGTAGGCGTATTTAAATGTTACTAACCACGTGACTTGTTCAATACTGCATCTCCCACAATGCATCAGTTTATGCAACGACGTTTAAACTGAGCTAATACTCATATTGCTGGAACATAGAATATGTATTCACAGCCATTTGATGCATTGGTTAATACTGGAATTAAAGTGGAACAGTCTCGTAACATGTTTAAAAATACTTGGCATTACTTGAATTGCAGGCTTTTTTTCCTGAACGATCAATGGGGAAGTGCGTCCCGATCAAATCCCTTCCAGCGCCGCAGTTGTTTTTGCTTTAGTAGCATCTCCCTGGTGGGTTTAGCTGCGGCGAGTGGGTCATACCGCCTTATGAAACCAACAAAAAGAACTCTGAGGAGGTGGCCCCGACCCTTCAGGGCATCCTCACAGACGAGCACGGAGACGCTTGCAAAAACAATGTTCAAACCAAAGCCAAAGAAGCTTAAAGAAGCCCATTTCAGGAAAAGTTGCTTTAATCCAAGTACCACTGCATACGTGCTTCTTCTAGTCCAACATGTTTCGGCGATACTGCCTTGATCACGGACAGGAGTGGTCACAGATTGCCTCGCTGTAGGTGTATTTAAATGTTACCAACCACATGACTTGTTCAATACTGCATCTCCCACAACGCATCAGTTTATGCAACAATGTTTAAACTGAGATAATACTCATATTGCTGGAACATAGAATATGTACTCACAACCATTTGATGCATTGGTTAAAACTGGAATTAAAGTGGAACAGTCTCGTAACATGTTTAAAAATACTTGGCATTACTTGAATTGCAGGCTTCTTTTCCTGAACGATCAATGGGGAAGTGCGTCCCCATCAAATCCCTTACAGCGCCGCAGTTGTTTTTCCTATAATAGCATCTCCCTGGTGGGTTTAGCTGCGGCGAGTGGGTCATGCCGCCTTATGAAACCAACAAAAAGAACTCCGAGTAGGCAGCCCCCGACCCTTCAGGGCGTCCTCACAGACGAGCACGGAGACGCTCGCCAATTCAATGTTCAAACCAAAGCCACAGAAGCTTACAGAGGCCCATTTCAGGAAAAGTTGCTTTAATCCAAGTACCACTGCATACATGCTCCTTCTAGTCCAACATGTTTCGGCGATACTGCCTTGATCACGGACAGGAGTGGTCACAGATTGCCTCACTGTAAGCGTATTTAATTGTTATTAACCACGTGAGTTGTTCAATACTGCATCTACCACAATGCATCAGTTTATGCAACGATGTTTAAACTGAGATAATACTCATTTTGCTGGAACATAGAATATGTATTCACAACCATTTGATGGTTTGGGTAATACTGGAATTAAAGTGGAACAGTCTCGTAACATGTTTAAAAATACTTGGCATTACTTGAATTGCAGGCTTCTTTTCCTGAACGATCAATGGGGAAGTGCGTCCCCATCAAATCCCTTCCAGCGCCGCAGTTGTTTTTGCTTTAGTAGCATCTCCCTGGTGGGTTTAGCTGCGGCGAGTGGGTCATACCGCCTTATGAAACCAACAAAAAGAACTCTGAGTAGGCGGCCCCCGACCCTTCAGGGCGTCCTCACAGACGAGCACAGAGAGGCTCGCCAATTCAATGTTCAAACCAAAGCCAAAGAAGCTTACAGAGGCCCATTTCAGGAAAAGTTGCTTAAATCCAAGTACCACTGCATATGTGCTCCTTCTAGTCCAACATGTTTCGGCGATACTGCCTTGATCACGGACAGGAGTGGTCACAGGTTGCCTCGCTGTTGGTGTATTTATATGTTACTAACCATGTGACTTGTTCAATACTGCATCTCCCACAATGCATCAGTTTATGCAACGATGTTTAAACTGAGATAATACTCATATTGCTGGAACATAGAATATGTACTCACAACCATTTGATGCATTGGTTAATACTGGAATTAAAGTGGAACCGTCTCGTAACATTTTTAAAAATACTTGGCATTACTTGAATTGCAGGCTTCTTTTCCTGAACGATCAATGGGGAAGTGCGTCCCCATCAAATCCCTTCCAGCGCCGCAGTTGTTTTTCCTATAATAGCATCTCCCTGGTGGGTTTAGCTGCGGCGAGTGGGTCATGCCGCCTTATGAAACCAACAAAAAGAACTCCGAGTAGGTGGCCCCGACCCTTCAGGGCATCCTCACAGACGAGCACGGAGACGCTCGCAAAAACAATGTTCAAACCAAAGCCAAAGAAGCTTACAGAGGCCCATTTCAGGAAAAGTTGCTTTAATCCAAGTACCACTGCATACATGCTCCTTCTAGTCCAACATGTTTCGGCGATACTGCCTTGATCACGGACAGGAGTGGTCACAGGTTGCCTCGCTGTTGGTGTATTTATATGTTACTAACCATGTGACTTGTTCAATACTGCATCTCCCACAATGCATCAGTTTATGCAACGATGTTTAAACTGAGATAATACTCATATTGCTGGAACATAGAATATGTACTCACAACCATTTGATGCATTGGTTAATACTGGAATTAAAGTGGAACCGTCTCGTAACATTTTTAAAAATACTTGGCATTACTTGAATTGCAGGCTTCTTTTCCTGAACGATCAATGGGGAAGTGCGTCCCCATCAAATCCCTTCCAGCGCTGCAGTTGTTTTTGCTTTAGTAGCATCTCACTGGTGGATTTAGCTGCGGTGAGTGGGTCATGCCGCTTTATGAAACCAACAAAAAGAACTCCGAGTAGGCGGCCCCCGACCCTTCAGGGCGTCCTCACAGACGAGCACGGAGAGGCTCGCCAATTCAATGTTCAAACCAAAGCCAAAGAAGCTTACAGAGGCCCATTTCAGGAAAAGTTGCTTAAATCCAAGTACCACTGCATATGTGCTCCTTCTAGTCCAACATTTTTCGGCGATACTGCCTTGATCACGACAGGAGTGGTCACAGATTGCCTCGCTGTAGGTGTATTTAAAAGTTACCAACTACATGACTTGTTCAATACTGCATCTCCCACAACGCATCAGTTTATGCAACGATGTTTAAACTGAGATAATACTCATATTGCTGGAACATAGAATATGTACTCACAACCATTTGATGCATTGGTTCATACTGGAATTAAAGTGGAACAGTCTCGCAACATGTTTAAAAATACTTGGCATTACTTGAATTGCAGGCGTCTTTTCCTGAACGTTCAATGGGGAAGTGCGTCCCCATCAAATCCCTTCCAGCTCCGCAGTTGTTTTTGCTTTAATAGCATCTCCCTGGTGGGTTTAGCTGCGGCGAGTGGGTCATGCCGCCTTATGAAACCAACAAAAAGAACTCCGAGTAGGCGGCCCCCGACCCTTCAGGGCATCCTCACAGACGAGCACGGAGACGCTCGCCAATTCAATGTTCAAACCAAAGCCAAAGAAGCTTACAGAGGCCCATTTCAGGAAAAGTTGCTTTAATCCAAGTACCACTGCATACATGCCCCTTCTAGTCCAACATGTTTCGGCGATACTGCCATGATCACGGACAGGAGTGGTCACAGATTGCCTCGCTGTAGGCGTATTTAAATGTTACTAACGTGACTTGTTCCATACTGCATCTCCCACAATGCATCAGTTTATGCAACAATGTTTAAACTGAGATAATACTCATTTTGCTGGAACATAGAATATGTACTCACAACCATTTGATGCATTGGTTAATACTGGAATTAAAGTGGAACAGTCTCGTAACATGTTTAAAAATACTTGGCATTACTTGAATTGCAGGCGTCTTTTCCTGAACGATCAATGGGTAAGTGCGCCCCATCAAATCCATTCCAGCGCCGAAGTTGCTTTTGCTTTAGTAGCATCTCCCTGGTGGGTTTAGCTGCGGCGAGTGGGTCATGACACCTTATGAAACCAACATAAAGAACTCCAAGTAGGCGGCCCCCGACCCTTCATGGCGTCCTCACAGACGAGCACGGAGACGCTCGCCAATTCAATGTTCAAACCAAAGCCAAAGAAGCTTACAGAGGCCCATTTCAGGAAAAGTTGCTTTAATCCAAGTAGCACTGCATACATGCTCCTTCTAGTCCAACATGTTTCGGCGATACTGCCTTGATCACGGACAGGAGTGGTCACAGATTGCCTCGCTGTAGGCGTATTTAAATGTTACTAACCACGTGACTTGTTCAATACTGCATCTCCCACAATGCATCAGTTTATGCAACGACGTTTAAACTGAGCTAATACTCATATTGCTGGAACATAGAATATGTATTCACAACCATTTGATGCATTGGTTAATACTGGAATTAAAGTGGAACAGTCTCGTAACATGTTTAAAAATACTTGGCATTACTTGAATTGCAGGCTTTTTTTCCTGAACTATCAATGGGGAAGTGCGTCCCGATCAAATCCCTTCCAGCGCCGCAGTTGTTTTTGCTTTAGTAGCATCTCCCTGGTGGGTTTAGCTGCGGCGAGTGGGTCATACCGCCTTATGAAACCAACAAAAAGAACTCTGAGGAGGTGGCCCCGACCCTTCAGGGCATCCTCACAGACGAGCACGGAGACGCTCGCAAAAACAATGTTCAAACCAAAGCCAAAGAAGCTTACAGAGGCCCATTTCAGGAAAAGTTGCTTTAATCCAAGTACCACTGCATACGTGCTTCTTCTAGTCCAACATGTTTCGGCGATACTGCCTTGATCACGGACAGGAGTGGTCACAGATTGCCTCGCTGTAGGTGTATTTAAATGTTACCAACCACATGACTTGTTCAATACTGCATCTCCCACAACGCATCAGTTTATGCAACAATGTTTAAACTGAGATAATACTCATATTGCTGGAACATAGAATATGTACTCACAACCATTTGATGCATTGGTTAAAACTGGAATTAAAGTGGAACAGTCTCGTAACATGTTTAAAAATACTTGGCATTACTTAAATTGCAGGCTTCTTTTCCTGAACGATCAATGGGGAAGTGCGTCCCCATCAAATCCCTTCCAGCGCCGCAGTTGTTTTTGCTTTAGAAGCATCTCCCTGGTGGGTTTAGCTGGGGCAAGTGGGTCATGACACCTTATGAAACCAACATAAAGAACTCCAAGTAGGCGGCCCCCGACCCTTCAGGGCATCCTCACAGACGAGCACGGAGACGCTCGCCAAAACAATGTTCAAACCAAAGCCAAAGAAGCTTACAGAGGCACATTTCAGGAAAAGTTGCTTTAATCCAAGTACCACCGCATACATACTCCTTCTAGTTCAACATGTTTCGGCGATACTGCCTTGATCACGGACAGGAGTGGTCACAGATTGCCTCGCTGTAGGCGTATTTAAATGTTACTAACCACGTGACTTGTTCAATACTGCATCTCCCACAATGCATCAGTTTATGCAACGATGTTTAAACTGAGATAATACTCATATTGCTGGAACATAGAATATGTACTCACAACCATTTGATGCATTGGTAATACTGGAATAAAAGTGGAACAGTCTCGTAACATGTTTAAAAATACTTGGCATTACTTGAATTGCAGGCTTTTTTTCCTGAACTATCAATGGGGAAGTGCGTCCCGATCAAATCCCTTCCAGCGCCGCAGTTGTTTTTGCTTTAGTAGCATCTCCCTGGTGGGTTTAGCTGCGGCGAGTGGGTCATACCGCCTTATGAAACCAACAAAAAGAACTCTGAGGAGGTGGCCCCGACCCTTCAGGGCATCCTCACAGACGAGCACGGAGACGCTCGCAAAAACAATGTTCAAACCAAAGCCAAAGAAGCTTACAGAGGCCCATTTCAGGAAAAGTTGCTTTAATCCAAGTACCACTGCATACGTGCTTCTTCTAGTCCAACATGTTTCGGCGATACTGCCTTGATCACGGACAGGAGTGGTCACAGATTGCCTCGCTGTAGGTGTATTTAAATGTTACCAACCACATGACTTGTTCAATACTGCATCTCCCACAACGCATCAGTTTATGCAACAATGTTTAAACTGAGATAATACTCATATTGCTGGAACATAGAATATGTACTCACAACCATTTGATGCATTGGTTAAAACTGGAATTAAAGTGGAACAGTCTCGTAACATGTTTAAAAATACTTGGCATTACTTAAATTGCAGGCTTCTTTTCCTGAACGATCAATGGGGAAGTGCGTCCCCATCAAATCCCTTCCAGCGCCGCAGTTGTTTTTGCTTTAGAAGCATCTCCCTGGTGGGTTTAGCTGGGGCAAGTGGGTCATGCTGCCTTATGAAACCAACAAAAAGAACTCCGAGTAGGCAGCCCCCGACCCTTCAGGGCGTCCTCACAGATGAGCACAGGGAAGCTCGCCAATTCAATGTTCAAACCAAAGCCAAAGAAGCTTACAGAGGCCCATTTCAGGAAAAGTTGCTTTAATCCAAGTACCACTGCATATATACTCCTTCTAGTTCAACATGTTTCGGCGATACTGCCTTGATCACGGATAGGAGTGGTCACAGATTGCCTCGCTGTAGGCGTATTTAAATGTTACTAACCACGTGACTTGTTCAATACTGCATCTCCCACAATGCATCAGTTTATGCAACGACGTTTAAACTGAGCTAATACTCATATTGCTGGAACATAGAATATGTACTCACAACCATTTGATGGTTTGGGTAATACTGGAATTAAAGTGGAACAGTCTCGTAACATGTTTAAAAATACTTGGCATTACTTGAATTGCAGGCTTCTTTTCGTGAACGATCAATGGGGAAGTGCGTCCCCATCAAATCCCTTCCAGCGCCGCAGTTGTTTTTGCTTTAGTAGCATATCACTGGTGGATTTAGCTGCGGTGAGTGGGTCATGCCGCCTTATGAAACCAACAAAAAGAACTCCGAGTAGGCGGCCCCCGACCCTTCAGGGCGTCCTCACAGACGAGCACGGAGAGGCTCGCCAATTCAATGTTCAAACCAAAGCCAAAGAAGCTTACAGAGGCCCATTTCAGGAAAAGTTGCTTAAATCCAAGTACCACTGCATATGTGCTCCTTCTAGTCCAATATTTTTTGGCGATACTGCCTTGATCACGACAGGAGTGGTCACAGATTGCCTCGCTGTTGGTGTATTTAAAAGTTACCAACTACATGACTTGTTCAATACTGCATCTCCCACAACGCATCAGTTTATGCAACGATGTTTAAACTGAGATAATACTCAAATTGCTGGAACATAGAATATGTACTCACAACTATTTGATGCATTGGTTAGTACTGGAATTAAAGTGGAACAGTCTCGCAACATGTTTAAAAATACTTGGCATTACTTGAATTGCAGGCGTCTTTTCCTGAACGATCAATGGGGAAGTGCGTCCCCATCAAATCCCTTCCAGCTCCGCAGTTGTTTTTGCTTTAATAGCATCTCCCTGGTGGGTTTAGCTGCGGCGAGTGGGTCATGCCGCCTTATGAAACCAACAAAAAGAACTCCGAGTAGGCGGCCCCCGACCCTTCAGGGCATCCTCACAGACAAGCACGGAGACGCTCGCCAATTCAATGTTCAAACCAAAGCCAAAGAAGCTTACAGAGGCCCATTTCAGGAAAAGTTGCTTTAATCCAAGTACCACTGCATACATGCCCCTTCTAGTCCAACATGTTTCGGCGATACTGCCATGATCACGGACAGGAGTGGTCACAGATTGCCTCGCTGTAGGCGTATTTAAATGTTACTAACGTGACTTGTTCCATACTGCATCTCCCACAATGCATCAGTTTATGCAACAATGTTTAAACTGAGATAATACTCATTTTGCTGGAACATAGAATATGTACTCACAACCATTTGATGCATTGGTTAATACTGGAATTAAAGTGGAACAGTCTCGTAACATGTTTAAAAATACTTGGCATTACTTGAATTGCAGGCGTCTTTTCCTGAACGATCAATGGGTAAGTGCGCCCCATCAAATCCATTCCAGCGCCGAAGTTGTTTTTGCTTTAGTAGCATCTCCCTGGTGGGTTTAGCTGCGGCGAGTGGGTCATGACACCTTATGAAACCAACATAAAGAACTCCAAGTAGGCGGCCCCCGACCCTTCAGGGCGTCCTCACAGACGAGCACGGAGACGCTCGCCGATTCAATGTTCAAACCAAAGCCAAAGAAGCTTACAGAGGCCCATTTCAGGAAAAGTTGCTTTAATCCAAGTAGCACTGCATACATGCTCCTTCTAGTCCAACATGTTTCGGCGATACTGCCTTGATCACGGACAGGAGTGGTCACAGATTGCCTCGCTGTAGGCGTATTTAAATGTTACTAACCACGTGACTTGTTCAATACTGCATCTCCCACAATGCATCAGTTTATGCAACGACGTTTAAACTGAGCTAATACTCATATTGCTGGAACATAGAATATGTATTCACAACCATTTGATGCATTGGTTAATACTGGAATTAAAGTGGAACAGTCTCGTAACATGTTTAAAAATACTTGGCATTACTTGAATTGCAGGCGTCTTTTCCTGAACGATCAATGGGGAAGTGCGTCCCCATCAAATCCCTTCCAGCTCCGCAGTTGTTTTTGCTTTAATAGCATCTCCCTGGTGGGTTTAGCTGCGGCGAGTGGGTCATGACACCTTATGAAACCAACATAAAGAACTCCAAGTAGGCGGCCCCCGACCCTTCAGGGCATCCTCACAGACGAGCACGGAGACGCTCGCCAAAACAATGTTCAAACCAAAGCCAAAGAAGCTTACAGAGGCCCATTTCAGGAAAAGTTGCTTTAATCCAAGTAGCACTGCATACATGCTCCTTCTAGTCCAACATGTTTCGGCGATACTGCCTTGATCACGGACAGGAGTGGTCACAGATTGCCTCGCTGTAGGCGTATTTAAATGTTACTAACCACGTGACTTGTTCAATACTGCATCTCCCACAATGCATCAGTTTATGCAACGACGTTTAAACTGAGCTAATACTCATATTGCTGGAACATAGAATATGTATTCACAACCATTTGATGCATTGGTTAATACTGGAATTAAAGTGGAACAGTCTCGTAACATGTTTAAAAATACTTGGCATTACTTGAATTGCAGGCGTCTTTTCCTGAACGATCAATGGGGAAGTGCGTCCCTATCAAATCCCTTCCAGCGCCGCAGTTGTTTTTGCTTTAGTAGCATCTCCCTGGTGGGTTTAGCTGCGGCGAGTGGGTCATGACACCTTATGAAACCAACATAAAGAACTCCAAGTAGGCGGCCCCCGACCCTTCAGGGCGTCCTCACAGACGAGCCCGGAGACGCTCGCCAATTCAATGTTCAAACCAAAGCCAAAGAAGCTTACAGAGGCCCATTTCAGGAAAAGTTGCTTTAATCCAAGTAGCACTGCATACATGCTCCTTCTAGTCCAACATGTTTCGGCGATACTGCCTTGATCACGGACAGGAGTGGTCACAGATTGCCTCGCTGTAGGCGTATTTAAATGTTACTAACCACGTGACTTGTTCAATACTGCATCTCCCACAATGCATCAGTTTATGCAACGACGTTTAAACTGAGCTAATACTCATATTGCTGGAACATAGAATATGTATTCACAACCATTTGATGCATTGGTTAATACTGGAATTAAAGTGGAACAGTCTCGTAACATGTTTAAAAATACTTGGCATTACTTGAATTGCAGGCGTCTTTTCCTGAACGATCAATGGGGAAGTGCGTCCCCATCAAATCCCTTCCAGCTCCGCAGTTGTTTTTGCTTTAATAGCATCTCCCTGGTGGGTTTAGCTGCGGCGAGTGGGTCATGCCGCCTTATGAAACCAACAAAAAGAACTCCGAGTAGGCGGCCCCCGACCCTTCAGGGCATCCTCACAGACGAGCACGGAGACGCTCGCCAAAACAATGTTCAAACCAAAGCCAAAGAAGCTTACAGAGGCCCATTTCAAGAAAAGTTGCTTTAATCCAAGTACCACTGCATATATGCTCCTTCTAGTCCAACATGTTTCGGCGATACTGCCTTGATCACGACAGGAGTGGTCACACATTGCCTCGCTGTAAGCGTATTTAATTGTTACTAACCACGTGACTTGTTCAATACTGCATCTCCCACAATGCATCAGTTTATGCAACGATGTTTAAACTGAGATAATACTCATATTGCTTGAACATAGAATATGTACTCACAACCATTTGATGCATTGGTTAATACTGGAATTAAAGTGGAACAGTCTCGTAACATGTTTAAAAATACTTGGTATTACTTGAATTGCAGGCTTCTTTTCCTGAACGATCAATGGGGAAGTGCGTCCCTATCAAATCCCTTCCAGCGCCGCAGTGGTTTTTGCTTTAGTAGCATCTCCCTGGTGGACTTAGCTGCGGCGAGTGGGTCATGCCGCCTTATGAAAACAACAAAAAGAACTCCGAGTAGGCGGCCCCCGACCCTTCAGGGCGTCCTCACAGACGAGCACGGAGAGGCTCGCCAAAACAATGTTCAAACCAAAGCCAAAGAAGCTTACAGAGGCCCATTTCAGGAAAAGTTGCTTTAATCCAAGTACCACCGCATACATACTCCTTCTAGTTCAACATGTTTTGGCGATACTGCCTTGATCACGGACAGGAGTGGTCACAGATTGCCTCGCTGTTGGCGTATTTAAATGTTACTAACCACGTGACTTGTTCAATACTGGATCTCCCACAATGCATCAGTTTATGCAACAATGTTTAAACTGAGATAATACTCATATTGCTGGAACATAGAATATGTACTCACAACCATTTGATGCATTGGTTAATACTGGAAATAAAGTGGAACAGTCTCGCAACATGTTTAATCTCTACTGACCACACCTTCAAGAAGACATGACAGGAACCTTCCTGGGTTGATATCCACTGACACAAAGTTCTCAAAGATATACTAGATTATTTACTGATGTCAGGGGAAGGACTAGCAGGAAAACTATAGGGGCTGATCATACGTTTGCTGTAAGAAAGGACAGGAGAACATGTCCAGTAATAGATTACCATTAGCGGAGTCATATCAGAGACACATATATCAGCAGGGAAGCCAGTGAGCATGCATGGGACTGGAGACCTAACCACTGTGGAGTGGTTTGTTCATAGACTCACCTCCATAAAGGGAGTGCTGGGAAGAACTTCTGTGACCAAATGGTAGTCAAATGCCTGCAGTCCAAAATTATTTGTTAGCAAGCCCTTTGGATAAGTTGGCCTTCATAATATGTTTGGTGTTTGTTTATGCTTTGATTAAACAATCTCATGACAGTACTGCTGCAGAACTCTGGACAGTGCACTACCTACTGTCAAAGCTCAAGCACTATTGTTTCACCTGCAATAGTAGTATAAAAGGAGAGTTCCTGACCAGTTACATTGGTCTGTAACATGAAGGTTCTCTTCCTTGAGCTGTTTCCACTTCTTGTTGTTGCCTGTCTGGCAAAATGCCATTGATAATGGATGGAGCTTCTACTGCTAACTTGTTGAGGTGAAACTACGTTAAATGTAGGTTTGCTTAATCTAGGACTGCTCTGGGCATTCATTTGACTGGCACCTGTCTTCAACATCTACAACCATAAAGACACAACTGCTGCAGGTTGTTGTTTTTTCCTGCAAAATGACTCCTGTTCTCCCGATTGAGTAAACTGCATGCTTATTACTGTACTCATGCCGATATACTAGTTATTTGACTTTGCCTTACAGAATGACAATTATTGTTCAATAAACCCATTAGACAGAGACCCACGAGCCAATAGTTTGATCTGCTGTAGAGGTGAGCCCAACCAGCACGGTGACCCATTAACATCCTTATGTATTTGCAACTGAGTACAGGTCTTCAAATATGCAACATACTATAATCTACTCTGCACCCACACTGATAGCCAGCCCTTGGTTCCCAAACATTTATCAAGAAACACCTCAGCTTCCTCTAGGTTCCATAGCATGTCTCCTGGAACTTTAGTCTTAAGCAGGTGGTCAATGTCTAGTACCTTTGCTTCTCAATGATCATGCAGCTACGTCATTGTTCTGTGCTTCCACAACACTTACTTTAAAAGATCAGGTTACCTATGTAACAATGTTGTGTTTGCTCATGTCTGAATATATATCAATCCATGTGTTACTACTCTACCCGTTAGTCGACTGATCACTTCATTCTTCAATGCACTTATCTATACAGTTCTCTACAGTTTGATGAAACAATCTATCCACTGTATGCTCTTTAATCTGCATTTCTGTCAATTTTTCATCATCTGTTTATCTGTACAACACTCTGTTTACTAAATCAGCCTACAATCTAAATACTTAACTGATTCAAGTAAGTTGTTTATTACAAATGTCTGTCTATTGCCACTCCTTGTGAAGCTTACCGGAACGCTCACGGGACAATGAATGAGAAACAGATCCATATAGTCCAGTTGAAGATCCTTTAGTGATTTCTCCAGGCACAAACGGACCATCTCTGGGGAGTTATAATTTGGTGGCAGCTGTAGCAATAAAACCACAAAATAAATCAATTGTACATTAATATACTGGTCACATTTTACTAGCAGACACAAACATTTTCTAACTGGAAAATCTCATCTGAATGTTTTTTTTTCCCAGACATTACCTTTCCAGTGTAGAATATCTCTTCTCTCGTCACCACACCTTTTGCGATCATCTCACGAATGGCTTCGCCAACCTCCACCTCATTTTGGTACGAGTGGGCTGAGTCAATATGGCGGAAGCCAAGCTCGATGGCCAGTTTCGTAGCCTCTTTGGCTTGACTTTTCGGCACCTAAAGAATCAGTCAACAATGAAGTCGGGGTTGGGAGATTGTGTCTCATTTAATGAAAGTCAAATAGTACGTAGGTGTGTGTCTGAAACCCACCAAAATGCGTATTACCAGACGGACAACTATTTAAGAAAATTGTCAAATGTTGATTATTTTAATAAATGGTGACTGTTACATACCTTCAGGAGTAGGATAGCAAACCTGTAAAGGGTGCTATTGAGTAGATTTATATTACAACAGTTAGAGGTTGGTGCCCTGGACACAAACTATGAACAGAAAAGCCTGTAGATTTCCTTCCAACACTACCCTTCTGTCGCTATGAGATGATCTGGTATAGATGCTTGACTGTCAAATACTAACAATGACACTTGTCTGCCTCTGGGGATGTAAAACATGTTGGTATTGGCACCAGTAACGTGGCTGGTGCCTACCTCTTTATTTATTAGTATTATATGGAGCTAGCCAGCACTAAGACCCAATTCATAGCAATGGTGACTTATTAAAAAGGCTAGGTACATAAGAATAAAACTAGGAGCTTCAATGGCTAGTTAACATTTCTAGCTTTAGTCCTTGAGGGGAAGGAGGGTGAGGCGGAGCGGAGCGTGTGTGAGCACGTATGTGTGTGAGTATGTGTCTACCAGTCTTTGCCCACCTGCTCTATAGCAAGAGCCAACCTTGTAAACAATCCTCATTCATTCACTTTCAAGCCCGACCTCTGCCTTACTGTTGCTGAGAATGGGATGAATACCTTGCTCATAGTAAACACACACAGTTGTATCCTGTCTTTAGATAAAGAGCTGCTCTTTCTCATGGACCAGATCTACAACACTGTTGAAATTCGCCCACTTTAAATCTCTGCTATTTAAAAAAAAATGTAAGCATCACTCTACGTTTTCAAGGCTCTGACTTTGTTTCACAGTATTTCTCCACACAGTTGCCGCCTGCCCATTGTTCTCCTTCATATGCACCATTATACACTGTTCGAAAGGCATGGACATATGTATCATTCATTACTTCACAAACTCTTAGGCTATTTACTGTGTATCTTGAAAGAAAAATCAAACCCATTCTTCTACCAGATACAGGCTGGAAGCAGCAGTGCTCTGCCTCAATCTGCCTGATTCAATCAATCATCAAAATTTCTTTATTCGACCTTCCGAAGACAGGTCATAAAAGATGCAGATGCAAATACAGTGTTAAAACATCTCATAAGAATGTGCCATCATTATAAAATTCATTAAATTTGATCACCGGAATTTGAACACGGCTAAACTAACAATGCATATAAAATAACAGGATAAAGAGCAACAATATAATTTTAACAACCAATAAATAATAAAATCGATCATGAAATTCATATTTAGAAAGGCAGATCTGAAGATGGAGTGACTTCAGTTCAGGCATATCACCCCAGGACACCCTATCACTCCAGAAAGTGCAAACCAGCTAGGACTTGGATGCCTTAATATCTTGGGGCATCTTTTAGGGTATGACAGAACGGGAGAACCACAATACAATGTCGAATCACACTTGAAATTCCAAAGTCTTATTTGACGGCAAATACTCACTTAGTTCTGCCTATGGACACCTGCAGGAAGATGCTGATTATGCTATTTTTCTCTCTTATGAGCTACTTCTTGCAAACATGTAGCTTTAAAGCAACCATCAGTCCACTCATTACTACAGAAGTGTCCAATGAAGACTTTTAATGATAAAAGTGAGATAAGATGAGGCTGCTGTAAAGTGCCCAGGTAGCTCCCAATAACTGTCTCTAGGTCACAACAAAATACATTCTATAACTGAACTTATGGCCCACCAGTGAGCAAGCCTCAACACATTATATCACAAGCTTGATATGAGGTTACAAAGAATGCAGATGTCACACATCTCCCCCCTTAAAAAACTGAAAATAAAACATTAAAAGATACACCCTAAATCTATTCACTAGACAGTAGAGCAACATTTGAGTCAAATAACTGGCAAGGAATTCAGCTACTGATGGCTGTTGTCCCACTCAGTGCGAGAACTTGGGAGAAATTCTTATGGCACAAGAATGGTATGTTCTGTCTCCAACTGTTCAAGTCCTTGCTCGGCTTGTTCATCTCACCATCAGTCACATGTTTACTCAGTATGTTCACCCTATCAACCTCACTACTGTGCCTCCTGCAATCACCCCTCTATCAGTCACATCAATTCTGTTACTCTGCCAATCAGGCACAGCTTTAGCCAGACACGACGTATTTCACCACTGACCATTCGCTATATCCACAGCATTACTTTGTACCTTCACTATCTGACCAGCTTCTCTAAATTTAGACAAGCCTTACCTCAACAAAAAAGGATCTTCAATGCAAACTGATTCATCTGCTACAACCCTGGGCTTCAACAACTCTTCTTTCCTCTTCATCCTTCTTTCATTGAGGCATGATTACATTGTTTGACTTGGCACCACAGCTAGAGACATGCACATCACACTTCTGATTCAGAGCCTTGAGAACCTAGAATGGTTAATATCCACAGTAATCAAATGTGGTGTGGTCTTGTAGGCCCAAAGTGCGCCCCTAATAGCATCTACACTAGCTACTCCATCCATTGGCTTGATGGCGATAAAGTGTTGTGGGAGGTGTTTAATTCCACACCTGTACCAAAACTCTTTAATGGCAGATGACGTAAATTGAGCTCTATTATCGGTAACACTTCATTGAGATCTCCCTCCCTAGCAAAAACTTCTTGGAAAAAGAACATATGGCAGTAGTGGTGGTAGGTTCAGCCGCACCCTTCAAATCTACCCACCTCGACAAATGGTGCATCATAACTATCATGCATTTCATGTAATTTAGAAGAACATGGAATGGACCCAGAAAATCAATTGCCACCCTCTGTCACATTCCAACATTCTACAGGGATTGAAATGGGAGCGGATGTGACAAAATGCTTATTGCTACAGCTACATTGTACACAGGTACGTACCAATCTTTCCCTCTTCATCAATATCAGGTCACCAAAAATTACATCTAATTGCATTTAGTGGCAATCATTCCTAAATGATCCACATACGCAGATTCCAAAATTCTCAGTTTTAAACAGTAAGGCAGAACTAACAACACCTTTTACAAGTAAAGCATTTTTCAAAGATAATTTGTCTGCCCACTTTTTGACAGACTTTTCTTAGGCCATCCTGTTGTTACAAAATTCATGACCTTACTCAGTTCTGTGTCCTCCATCAGTTTTGCACACTGTAAGAAATTGAATTGTTGGTTGAGGGGGGATGTGAGCCCTTCTCAATGTGATACCCCAAAACCGGTCCCAGGATGCTTGCTTCCAGTCCAGAGAGTACCTGGAGTGGCAGTTCGGGCTAGCCTATTCCCATTAGGAGCAGGGTCAAGGCTGATTTGCATATGCCTGGGTCCAACCTGGGGTGGCATAGTGAGCAAATGAACAGTGAATTAAACCCAGATCTCTGTACTGGGGATGAGTGGTTGAAAGGTTTCAGTACTCTGTCCATCATCTTGTGTTTGCTAAGCCCTTCTCAATGAACCGCTACCATCCGTGTCAGGGTGAACCACAAGAAGTCACTAAATTAACCTCTGCTCAACCTTCTGGTAGCTTGGCACAACAGTAGTCAGGCTTACCTTAGAGGCAATGTGTAAGGTATTTAAGCATCCCACAAACAGAATGAAAGTGAAAACACAGCACAAGAAAAATCCCACAACAATGTAGAAATATAGGGTAAAATATAATAAATAATTTGACACTAAAACCACAAAGATCCAATCAGTAGAACTGGAGATATGCAATTTCAAATATTTAAGGTAAGTATAGCTCCTAAAAGCACCAAGCCCAACTTGCAGTTATATGGTCATGCACAAGTTCAGACTGAGTGCTATGGAGCGCAGGCTGGAAATCCAGGTTAGTCCTGCTGAAAAGTTTACCTTATGAAGTCCATCATACAGAACATCCTTCCCCAAAAATAAGGCTTGAATGTTTCAATTCCTCACACACAGGCTATCATCTCATTTCTCTATAAGAGAATAATGAGTTTTCCGGTCTCTCATTCTTCTGGATGCAAATAGAATCATGGCCTATTTAGCCCCATCCAGCTAAGACAGTGCAGGCTCAAACTATTATTCTTCTTGATGGAAACCCTACTATGACCTGTTTAGCCTAATCCAATTGAGACAGTACAGGCCCCATCCAATACTAACTTACATGAACTGTTACTATGTTTCATGACCCTCAAGGCATGATTGCAGAGCAAGAACTAAAACAATGCCATGCTTAATCATCTGAAAATTTTCCTGACATAATGGAGATCACATACATTTTGTGTTTAGTTTCAGTAACTTTCTGAAACATTCTGTGAGATTCAAATAGTTTTGAATGACCTACGAATAAAATTCTTATAAGCATAAGATTGGGCATAGTTGATCTCTGTCACAGGGATGCACACACTTTACGATTCCATTAACTAACCCCTTACTGGATAGCAGAAGTATTCTATCTTGTTCACACAAAAACTGCATTTGTCTCCCTCCAAGTTCTTGCAAAATTCTGAGTAGATTGTCAAGAACTGTGTCATGTTCAACCTCCGTTTCAGCAAATAGAAATATATTATCCTGAAATGCAACCACATGTGACTTACCTTTTAGCATTCTTAAAATAACCTTCTGTAATACCAGAAGCTGCTAAGGCCAGTTCATATGGCATATGGCAGAATTGTAAAGTACCTTCAGGTGTTACAAAAGATCTAGCTCCACATGGTGATACCTTGTTTGAAGACCTAATTTGGTAATCAATTTGAACTTACACATACTTGTGATCAAATCTATGTAAGTCAGGTGAAAATTCTCTACCCCAATAGCATTATTAACACGCAGTAGTACAATGCATTTGTTCCCTCATTTCGTTTTTTATCAAAACTAAAATAGAAAAGCAAAGTGTCGCTTCTACTAGCTCAATTGTTCCATCTTCCTGCATTTTCTTGAGAAGCAGGGACAGTTCCCCTTCCTTACACTCTGTGGGATAGCCTGTTTTATCTAGAACACTCACATATTTTACTTTGATAGACTGAAAAAAGTTCTTGATTCCACCTCTTTTCTCATGTATAACTTAGCTAAACTTTTCCATCCAGTTATGGCCAATATCAGTATTTACTACTGAAACAGGTATCTCTGCTCAGGTCTGAGGACCATGTAAACAGACTGGCGCCACCATCCCAACAGATTGATTTTCTTGTGAGCCACATATACTTAGCTTAAAGGTCCATTTTGCTACCTTCGAAGGCATTAGTTGTTACATCTGGAGGTGATAATATTTTCTTACACCAATGTTCTTTGTGCCTTTTTATCAAAATAATTGTGATCCTTGCACCCGACTCTAGAAGTAGTTGAATATCTATACCCTCAAGAGTTACGGGTACATGAGGATCACTGTACCATCTATTGTTTGGAACACATCCTACTTCCACAACATTTAACCCCTTCGCTGCTAGGCCTTCCCACCCCTGTACTAAGCCTTTTTTTGGCTATTTGGGGTAGTTCGCGCTTAGGCCCCTGTAACGTTTTGACCACATAAGGTATCCACGCCAAATTTGCGTCCTTTTTTTCCAACATCATGGGGATTCTAAAGGTACCCAGGGTTTGTGGATTCCCTGGAGGGGACCCAGAAATTTGCCAAAATACTGCTAAATTTTGTTTTTGGGGGGAATAATGGGACAAAAGGGCTCCAGATGAAAGCGTCTGTTTTTTTCCCTGCAAATGGTATCAAAAATCACCATCTTCCCAGCTTTCAGGGACAAGCAGACTTTTGTCAGAAAACCAAAATTTTGTACACAGTTTTGGCATTTTTTGGGGACATAGCCTATTTTTGCTATTTTTTGTGCTTTAAACCTCCCTCCAGTTAATTGGGTGTACCCATACTAAATTCCACCCACCTCGCGCTCCCCAAAGTCTTCCGAGAATAATGGTACCTCACTTGTGTGGGTAGGCCTAGTGCCCGCGACAGGAAACGGCCCAAAACGCAAGGTGGACACACCACATTTTCAGAGTGAATAATGACCCTTTTTTTGCAAAGTGCCTAGCTGTCGTTTTTTAACCCTAGCTCTGTCGGCATCTAGGGAAACTTAGCAAACCGATACATGTTTTAAAACTAGACACCCAGGGGAATCCAGGATGGGGTGACTTGACAGGCTCTCACCAGGTTCTGTTACCCAGAATCCTTTGCAAATCTAAACAATTGTCAAAAAAACACATTTTCCTCAGATTTCTGTGGTGGAAAGTTCTGGAATCTGCGTGGATCCACAAAATTCCACCCACCCCGCGTTCCCCAAAGTCTTACAAGAAAAATGGTACCTCACTTGTGTGGGTAGGCCTAGTGCCCGCAGCAGGAAACGGCCCAAAACGCAACGTGGACACACCACATTTCCAGAGTGAAAAATGACCCTTTTTTAGCAAAGTGCCAAGCTGTAGTTTTTGAACGCTAGCTCTGCCGGCACCTAGGGAAAGCTAGCAAACCTATACATTTTTTTAAACTAGACACCCAGGGGAATCCAGGATGGGGGGACTTGACTGGCTCCCGCCAGGTTCTGTTATCCAGAATCCTTTGCAAACCTAAACAGTTGTCAAAAAAAACTAATTTTTCTCACATTTCTGTGGTGGAAAGTTCTGGAATCGGCGTGGATCCACAAAATTCCACCCACCCCGCGTCCCCCAAAGTCTTCAGAGAAAAATGGTACCTCACTTGTGTGGGTAGGTCTAGTGCCCGCAACAGGAAACGGCCCAAAACGCAAGGTGGACACACCACATTTTCAGAGTGAAAAATTACCCTTTTTTAGGTCTTGGCTCGAAGGCTGCGCTTGCGCAGTCTCGCTCCGAGATTTAATGTTAGGAGTGGGGCTTTAACCCGCCCCTTTTTTTACCTCTTCTCCATTGGCTGGCCTCTGAAATACTGGTCAGCCATTGGAGAACAGCATTGTCTCTCCAAACAAGCCCCGTCTTTTTCGGATTCGGGGGTGTGTTTTTTACGTTCTTTCTCTCCTCTGAAATGTAAACACTCCAGCCAATGGCAAGAGGAGAGAAAGAAAAACACGCCCACGAATCAGAAAATGACGCAGCGTTTCTCCGAGGCATTTCTGCTTGACCTCAGAGAAACATGGTGGCACTCGCTCCCTCTCCTCGGGCCGAAGCTACTAAAATCAAATACAATACTAGGCAAAGCTCCTATGCTCATCCACCTTCATGCTGGTCGACCACTTACCGGGATTCAAAACATCTCCTGCACGTACGTAAAAATGCCTCATTATTTACCTACGCACCGTTTGTGAAACATCGTGATGAGACTTGAGAAGTTACTTTGCCTCCGCCATTTTAGAAGGCATTTAAGAATATGTTTGATATCTCTGATTTTCTGATCCGTCTCTGTCTTTTGTTTATCTGGTATTGTAATCCTGCTTAATTATTGTGGTGTTTTGTATTCTCTAGCTGCCCAGCAATGCTCATTGGGTGTCGTAAAAGAGGGCACTCCCTCCAACTGAACTGCACCCCCTCCTTCACATCTTTCAAAAGCGGTCCAAAGAAACAGGTGCTAAGCAGAGGCGCCTGTATGGCCTTCTCACTTACTCACCTTCGGGGTAAGTTTGCAGAGACCACCGGCACTTCTGATATGCCCTGTGTGCTCTTCAGCACATGCCCCCCTTTCTTATTGGAGTGTTAAATCTGCTGATTGACAAACTGTTTATGTACCCCCAGCTGTTTGTGCACCCGGCTTCCCCCCATCCGGCAGCTGGGGTGAGCGGTGCTGGTGTGTGGAGGGGCTCCAGCAAACCTTTCCTACAAGAGTGGGCGCTCCCGCCTCTGCACCTCACCCTGAGCGTGGCACCCCTGTGGCTGGGCACCCACCCATCGCCTGCCCCCGCCGCCCATGCACCCTCACTGCCAGCCGGGCGGGAGCAGCCCCCAGCAGGTGATTTGGGCTCAGAACACAGGGAGGCAAAATGAATCACAGTCCCAGAACCACTCAGGACGCGCGGCCTTTTCTCTGATTCATTTCCGCATTTCAATTAGTTTTTTTCTCTCTCGCTTTCAATCTCATTAGAAGGCAAACATTCGATTTGTCTCTTACACATGTGAAGTGCAGAACAGAGCTGGGGCCCCTGCCTTTGTGAAGGCCCGCGGCGGGGTGGAAGAGGGTGTCAGCGAATTTGAATTGCCTGATGAAATGGGGCACTAAGTGGTACCTCCACATTTTTCTCTTATAGCGGGTTGTCACCCCCTCCCACTCCAAGCGCTTCACTGCTGGTTGGAGGGTCTGGGCAGGAAGGCATCGATCAAGTGTCACACTTTTTCCACACCACAACAGCGGATAGTTTATGATATGCGAATGCGAGAGCTTGAGAAATGACCGCCAGACAATGCATATGGAGCCCAATTGTACTGTATTTGTAACCGCCTACAGCTGCTTGTTGTGTTATCTTTACTGCTAGTGACTGCTTTGGCTGTCGGTAGGAAGGTTGCTGTTGTGCTAATAGTATTGACAGTAGTGGGGGTGGGGTAGGCTGTGGCTGCAATGTGTGGGTTTGCTGTATCTCCTATACTAGGAGTTGGTGTGTATAATCTGGGTGCAGTACTGTGTGTGGTGGTTCTCTGTAGTACTGTGCACACGGAAACTGCAGTACTAGCACAAGCATCCCTTTTGTGTGCCCACACACCCTAGCTGCATTACTAGTAGTGTGTATGTGTGCACTTACTCTGGTTATGGGCTCCTTGTGTATCTATTAGCTGGCTGCGGTGCTGTCAGCATGGTGGGTGTGCGCCCCGCTGCAGTGCTTGCCATGGAGGCAACCATCACGGATGCATTACTGCTACTGACAATGGGTGCAGTGCTGACCCCGGCTGTAGTGTAACCGCACGTTCGTGAAGATTCTGGACTAGCAGCATGTGCTCTGGCTGTGGTACTAGTAGTTTGTGTTCGCTACTTTGACAGCAGTGCTAGTAATTTGTAGGTATCTCTACAGCGTGCATACTATGGCTGTAAAGCAGAAATTGTGTACACTGCTGGGGGTGTGTGTGTGTGACCATCCATAGATAAGTGACGGCTATGTGTCTAGTCAGTGTTACTAACTGCGCACCAGCACTGCTACAGTGTGCTAGTAATTTCATTTCCAGTCTGGTTCCTCCCAACCCTGCCTCGTTTGTGAGCTGTGGTTCCATTCTTCAATGACATGACCAGTGTATGCCTGAAACGCAGAAACCTTCCTCGGTTTCTTGCACGCTTTATCTTTAGTGGCGAAGTTCTCTTTTTATTTCCTTCTGATGTTGGCATTTAACTCCTTCGTTTCTCGTGTCTTAAACACTGTTAAATGATGACTTATTGCTAATCTCGTCACAGGTGCTGGAAGGTTTGTGGAAGCCACTGTGTGTGTATGTGTGGCTCTGTGTGTGTGGCTCTGTGTATGTGGCTCTGTGTGTGTGGCTGTGTGTGTGGCTCTATGCGTGGTGGCTCTGTCTGTGTGTGGGTAACTCTGTGTGTGTAGGTGGCTCTGTGGGTGGCTCTATTTGTGTGTGGGTTGCTCTGTGAGTGGCTCTGTGTGTGTGGGTGGCTCTGTGTGTGGGTGGCTGTGTGTGTGTGGCTCTGTGTGTGAGTGCAAATGTAATATGTCTCACTTTGGAGAGTGATTAAGCTATTGACATTGTAAATAACAATGCCGTTTCTTTAAATGTTTTAAAAACAAAAACAAGAATAATGTCATGAGCAATGCCAACAGCTCTAACTTTAACAATGCCGAGACCATTGCATTGTAAATGCTTTTTTGTAAAGTGTCTAGCTGTAGTTTTTGAACCCTAGCTCTGCCGACACCTAGGGTAACCTAGCAAACCTATAAATGTTTGAAAACTAGACACCCAGGGGAATCCAGTATCGGGTGACTTGACTGGCTCTCACCAGGTTCTGTTACTCAGAATCCCTTGCAAACCTGAAAAAATGTTTAAAAAAACCATTTTCCTCCCATTTCTGTGGTGAAAAGTTCTGAAATCTCCATGGATCCACAAAATTCCACCCACCCCGTGTTCTCCAAAGTCTTCCGAGAAAAATGGTACCTCACTTGTGTGGGTATGCCTAGTGCCCACAACAGGAAACGTCCCAAAACGCAAGGTGGACACAACACATTTTCACTGTGAAAAATGATCCTTTGTTTGCAAAGTGCCAAGCTGTAGTTTTTTAACCCTAGCTCTGCCGGCACCTAGGGAAACCCAGCAAACCTATACATTTTTTAAAACTAGACACATGGGGAATGCTAGGGAGGTATGGCTTGCATGGATCCCCCAACGTTTTCTTACCCAGAATCCCCTGCAAACCTCAGATTTAGCTGAAAAAAATCACTTTTTCCATACATTTTTGTGTGGGAAAGTTGTGGCATCACCGGGCTGACACAAATTTACTACCACCCAGCAGTCTCCCGGATCTCCTGATAAAAATGGTGCATCACTCATGTGGGAGGCCCAAGTACCCGTGACAGGCAAGGGCCCAAAACGTATTGAGGCGACATCAAAATTGCCTATCACAAAACGACCTGGTTTTGCAAGAAGGGTCACCTGGGTTTTTGGCCCCGTGCTCAGCGGCCATCTAGGGAAACCTACCAAACCCACACTTTTCTGAAAACTAGACACCCGGGGTATTCCAGGGAGGTATGGCTTGTGTGGATCCCCCAACGTTTTCTTACCCAGAATCCACTGCAAACCTCACATTTAGCTGAAAAAAATCACCTTTTGCACACATTTTTGTGTGGGAATCTTGTGGCATCACCGGGCTGACACAAATTTCCTACCACCCAGCATTCCCTCAGGACTCCCGATAAAAATGATGCCTCACTCATGTGGGAGGCCCAAGTACCCGCGACAGGCACGGGCCCAAAACATATTGAGGCAACATCAAAATTGCCTATCACAAAACAACCTGGTTTTGCAAGGGGGGTCACCTGGGTTTTAGGCCCCATGCTCGGCGGCCACCTAGTGAAACCTACCAAACCCACACATTTCTGAAAACTAGACATCCGGGGGAATCCAGGGAGGTATTTCATTTGTCGATTTCAGCTATTGTTTTCTTAGCCAGAATCCCCTGCAAAACTCAAACTTAGCTGAAAAAAAGCACTTTTTCTACACATTTTTGTGTGGGAAACTTGTGGCATCACCAGGCTGACACAACTTTCCTACCACCCAGCATCCCCACAGGTCTCCCGATAAAAATAGTGCCTCACTCATGTGGGAGGCCCAAGTACCCGCGACAGGCAAGGGCCCAAAACATATTGAGGCGACATCAAAATTGCCTATCACAAAACGATCTGGTTTTGCAAGGGTGGTCACCTGTGTTTTTGGACCCGTGCTCGGCGGCCACCTAGGGAAACCTACAAAACCCACACATTTCTGAAAACTAGACACCCGGGGGATTCCAGGGAGGTATGGCTTGCATGGATCCCCCAACGTTTTCTGACCCAGAATCCCCTGCAAACCTCAAATTTAGCTGAAAAAAATCAGTTTTTTCACACATTTTTGTGTGGGAAAGTTGTGGCATCACCTGGCTCACACAAATTTCCTACCACCCAGCGTCCCCCCAGGTCTCCCGAGAAAAATGGTGTGGGAGGCCCAAGTACATGCGACAGGAGACCTGGGGAAACGCTGGGTGGTAGGAAACTTGTGTCAACCCAGTGATGCCACAACTTTCCCACACAAAAATTTGTGAAAAAAGTGATTTTTTAGCTAAATTTGAGGTTTGCAGGAGATTCTGGGTAAGAAAACGTTGGGGGATCCACGCAAGCCATACCTCCCTGGAATCCCCGGGGTGTCTAGTTTTAAAAAATGTATGGGTTTGGTATATTTCCCTAGATGGCCGCGGAGCCCGGGGCCAAAAACACATGGGACCCCCTTGAAAACCAGGTTGGTTTGTGATAGGTAATTTTGATGTTGCCTCACTAGGTTTTGGGCCCTTGCCTTTCGCGGGCACTTGACCTACCCACGCGAGTGAGGTACCATTTTTATCGGGAGACCGGGGGAATACTGTGCAGAAGGAAATTTGTGGATCCACGCAGATTCCAGAACATTCCCACAACAGAATTGTGAGGAAAATGTGTTTTTTTTTACAAAGTTTGAGGTTTGCAAGGGATTCTGGGTAGCAGAACCTGGTGAGAGCCAGACAAGTCACCCCATCCTGTATTCCCCTTGGTGTCTAGTTTTAAAAAATGTACAGGTTTGCTAGGTGCCAGCTGTGCTAGGGCCCAAAATCCACAGGTAGGCACATTGCTATAAAAAAGTCGGAGCCTAGTGGGCCTTCTGCTGCCCTGGGAGGGAATCGGGGGAGGGGCGGTTCATCCCGATATGCCCCCAAGGGGGGCAGAAAGACTGTGGCTTGTTTTTGTGGGAGTGGGGGCATTGGTATGGCCATTTTGGGCAGCCCCATTGCATAAAAAAAGCCAGCGAATCGCTGGCGCCTAGTGGGCTTTATCAGGGGCCACTGCCCTATCTGCCCTCCCGGGGGGCAGAAAGACTGGAATTTCTCAGGGGGTGGGGTGGGGGTATTATCATGCCCATTTTGGGCAGACCCTACCCCTACATGAATTAAACAAAAAAATCCCTGGTTTCTAGTGGGCTTTCTGCCCCCCCCGGGGGCAGATTGGGGGCTACAGCTCCCATCTGCCTCCCTGGGGGGCAGAAAGGCTGTCATTTTTGTGGGGTGGGGTGGAGGCATTGGCGTGCCTGTTTCGGGCAGCCCCCACCCTAATTATATATGGCAACGAAAAATCTCTGCCCTCCTCCCTAAAAACAAATGCTTAAAAAAAATCCCAGGCATCAAGTGGGCTTTCTGCCCCTCAGGAGGGGCAGATTGGGGGCTACTGCCCCTATCTACTCCCCCAGGGCGGCAGGAAGGCTGCAATGGTGGGGGCATTGGCATGCCCGTTTCGGGCAGACCCCACCCTAAAAAAAGTTGTGCAAAAAAAAAATCCCTGACGTTTAGTGGGCTTTCTGCCACCCCGGGGGGCAGATTGGGGTCACTGCCCCATCTGGCCCCCAAGGGGGGCAGACAGGATATAATGGTGGCAGGGGGGTGGGGGCATTGGCATGCCCGTTTTTGGTAGCCCCCACCCTAATTATATATGGCAACGAAAAATCTCTGGCGTCAAGTGGGCTTTCTGCCCCCCCAAAGGGACAGATTGGAGGCTAATGCCCCATCTGCCCCCCAGGGGGGGCAGAAAGGCTGTAATGGTGGTGGGGTGTAGGGGCATTGGCGTGTCTGTTACGGGAAGCCCCCACCTTAAAACATATACGCCAAAAAACATCCCTGGCGTTTAGTGGGCTTTCTGCCCCCCGGGGGTGGCATATTGGGGGCTACTGCCCCATCTGCCCACAGAAAGACTGAATTATGCCCATTAGTTTATGGGGGGAGCGAAGGCCCTTGCCCAAGGGGCCTCTCCCCGCTCCCTGGTGTCTAGTGGGTGGATCCCTGCTTGGGGATCACCCTCCTGGGGATTCTGCCCTTTCCAATACTGAGATAGCCCCCTGAGCATGTAGAGAGTGAAACTGAAATGAGCGTAAAGGCTCTTTTCAGTTTCGTTTTCTTTGACGTGCACGCTGATCGTCAGTTCACTGAAACAGCGGGGGGCCTCGGGAGCTGGGGAAGCTCTTCCCCAGCTCCCGAGGCTTTGGGGAGAAAAAGAAATTCCTCTGCTGTCTGCAGCAGAGGGATTTCGTGCCCCTGTCCTCATAACAAAATGGTTCCGACAGGAGCACCGATGCACTTGACAGAACCATTCCGTCATTTGCATCGAAGGGGTTAAGGAAAGTACCAATTCATTTATCTTGCTTTCTACCATGTCAGATTCTTCAGAAAGACCTTGGTCTTTGTCCACTCCTGACAATATCATGTTTGTTCCTGTACAAACTTTACTAAAGTGTCCGACTGTATTGCACCTCCAGCCTTCATGAGCTATATCGAGACACTTCTTAAAATTGGACACATGAAAACAAGATCCAACGTAGAGCACTGTTCAGGTTGAGAAGCATATAGTACCTCTTCCTTTACTTCCAATGGATAACTTTTTAACTGCTTGGTATATTTTTGAGAACATTCAATACTTTTGTTATATCCACAGATCAGGGCCTGATTTAGATCTTGGCGGTGCTACCGTTGTCCCGCTGCAGTGGCGGTTCCTAGTACTCCATCGCAGCTGATGGCAGTCCACCCACCGTATCTAGATGTTGGGTCAATAGACACGACTCCGCTGCAGCGCTGTTTTCTATGATGGCTAACAGTACTCCGTCGCCATCAGGTTGGTGCGATTGCGCCAAGCTCATTTAGATGTTCCCATTGTACTGACGATGTCCGGGTGTCAGAGTCCTGAAGGAGTGAGGCCCTGCTGGTGTGGAGACAGGTAAGTACTACTTATCCTTGTCTTAATAAACATACATTTGTTGTGAATGTGTCATGATGTATATGTAGGCAATGTGTAATGCCCATTTCTTGCATATTGCATAGCATACCAGCATACACACACTAATGTATGTACACCCACAGTCATCACAAGCACAACACCCACACCCACCACTACCAGAAATATAATTTTTTTATGCGTCAAAACAGGTGTGTACATTTTAACACAATAAGTGGTAAGATGTACACTCAAGCATTACACAAACAAATTTGCATGTAAGAGCAATGTTAAAATACACTGACAAATGCTAATGTCAACACAAAATTCGTAGTGAGACAGGTGACACAGAAGCCTACCTTAGATTCCAGTGACAACAAGGTGGCTGAGCATTGTGATAAAGTGGTAGCAGAACAGGAGGACCTGAACGATAGGGTTTAAGATGGGAACTGAAGTGGGAATCCGAAAAAAGGTAAGTTTTGATCTTCTTTTCGTATTCCACCAAACTGAGCTTGGAGGTTTTTCCACCACAGTTGCCTCGACGGAAAGGCACATCGTAATCAGGACAGTGGGAATCTTGGGGGGGGCTCCCTCCGACAGCTGCTTATGTCTCTGACGGCGTTGATGTGGGAGCAAAATGGGCAGAAGGGGTGTATGCTTGCGTAATTCCACCAAGTAGTCACTGCTAATATTTATATATAGATTTGGAAACAAAATGAAAAATAGAAAGAAGAAGCATTCTAATCGTGGTTGAGATCTCTTGTGTGATCAGCTCAAGCATGCAGATAGCTGTGGTGTATGATTGCATAATTCCACCAAGTAGTCACTGCTAATAATATGTATATATAGATTTGGAAACAAAACGTAAAATGGAAAGAAGAATCATGCTAATCATGGTTGAGATCTCTTGTGTGATCCGCTCAAGCGTGCAGATAGCTGTGGTGTATGTAAGAAGTGCTGCAAATACGGGGCCTCATTTACAATCCCTGTGCTTCTTTGGAATGTCACTTTTAATGATGCGCACTGGGCTTAGCCATATCCACAAGGCCACGTAAAGCCACCCTGTGTGGTTTTTCATGTTTTTGTAAATATGGAGTAAGACAACGCAGGGCAAGTCGCTGAGTTGCCTCACACTATGATGGGGAGGCCTTCCATGGGCGTTACGGTGGGTGTTCCTACGTAACAACCATGGCATTTGACATATTACCAGATTTACAAGTTGTAAACCTGACGAATGCATTAAACTGCATTCGCCTCTCCTTGTTTTATCCTCTTTATGTATGTGCTCCATTCAGCAGCACACATAGAAAGAGGAAATCGCCTGAATTGATTCCTGGAAAACAAACAATCATCCCTACAACGGAGACACCGTGTGGCAAGGGTGCCTGCGATGGCAGGTAATTGAGCGCCAGCACAGGGAAATATCTATCTAATAGGTACGGCATATTCCTGCCCTTTTCTTTTTCTGTAGGGCAGTGCAGCAGGAAGGCTTGCAGCACTGTCCTACGGCAAAAGATTATAAATGAGACCCACAATGTTTAATGAGTTAATTAACACAAGCGTGCTGATTGTTGAAGAAAATGCCAGTGAATTGCGTTAATCAAAAGTATCCATTAGATGTTGTTTTAATGCAGTTTTCAGAACCTGTGGAATAGTTAACTTCCTGAAGTGATGTCATATGTGTGTCAGTAATCCTGCAGAGACTGACAAAATAAACATCTGAACAGACTTTTGAACAGAATTATGAGGTTAGATGAGCTGCGGTGAATAAATGCGTGACACGAAACCCATTGGAGACACTGTCACGCTAGGGAGCCATGGGGGGGGGGGGGGGGCGCTGAAACGATAGGGTGTGCTTGGTCTTCCGGTGCTCTGACTGAGGCATCGGGCTAGCAATGCTGGTCACTAGCACACCAGCTGCAGGGCAGAATAAGGCTTGACAGTACCAATCTCTGGCTCGAGTGCATCACAAAGTAGACTGACTCCGAGCTAACGCTGAAAGATTCATCCATTCCAAAAGTGACTCATTGTCAGTATACAAGGTAAATTAAACATTTACGATAGGGATACCCTGGGACCCTACCCCTCTACACTGCAACAGGACTCCATATGCCACTGAGAAGTCTCAACTTGAATTTAATGAACGCTTTGTTCTTTAGATTGTTATGTTTCATACAGGTACCCGATATAGGCTCAGGTAGCAAACAGACCTTTCAACTACATTTCCCCTGACATTACACTACATAATGGTTTTTAGTACTGACCTTTTACCTAGTTATGGTAATGCTTAAATTACATGGGGCTTTCTCTGAATACTAGCCTAATTCATTATGCATGAGGATTCTTGGAATCACAACAGGACACAGCTGGACACCATCTCCTGAATAATAACTATGTACAAGGGTCCTCCCTCCCGTCATCCTAGTCCGACATGACACAGCAAGGTATATCCCCTGGGGGTACCACTTTGTGTATATATACACCATGTCTTGCTGAGGTAGTCAGAGGAGAAAAATACTTCAATGCCGACACACTGACGTGAGAAGCTGAGGTTCCTGCACACAGACACTCCAGCTCACAGTGGTCTGACATCCCTGTCGGGGTGTCCATCTCAAGACTAAGACGGGGTCCCACAGTCTCTCACTTCAGGTAATGGGGTTGACTTTATCCTAGAGGGATTCTTAGCTTTTACACCCACATACATGCTAGGTACACAACCTTTTTCCAGAAATCGATTTTTCAATTTATTGACCACATCTTATTTCACTGTGGCTTCAGTTTAATAACTATCCTGACAATAAGTTAGTGGATACTTCGATAACGTCTGGTGCAGTTGTGGCTTGTTGGCTGTACTTCGGAGCAGCTGAGCGGAGTGGAGGACCGGACCATGTGGACACCATCAGACTTTAAGGCGATGGGTAGGTGAGCCTGTCCTACAGTGTGATTGAACGTTGGATGAATAAGTACAGCCAACACGCCACAACTGCACCAGACGATATTGAAGTATCCACTAACTTATGGTGGGGATAGTTATCAAACTGAAGCCACAGTGACATAAGATGTGGTCAATAAATTGAAAAATCGATTTCTGGAATAGGTTCAATAAAAAGTCATTCACCATATTTTTTTAAGACAAAAAACAGCGGGTGGCCCGAGTAGTATTGCTGACCCAGGACTGGAGTATCTTTTTAATGAAACTCAACAGTGACACAGTGGTGTTTAATAGACACGGAAAGTCATCCATGAACAATTGGCCTCAATTTAACACGGCCTATTACTGAGAGCATAGGCACCTGTTTTATGAAAAAAATCTCTTTTTTTTTCAAAAAGAACAGAAAGGAGAAGATTGAATTACTTGTTTAACCTGATGAAGGTGGTCAGATTGATTTGATACACTGAAACACATCGACACTGGAATTTCTAATAAATTTGTCAAAGATAGTAAATATACAAAGACAGAAAATGACCCCCTCTGTGGTGTGCTGTCTATTATCTCAAATTAACAACTAAATGACAAATTTAAGTGTCTTATTACATTCCTTTCCAGGGGGTTGTTGGGATTGTTACAATTTGTAAAAGTGTAATATATTATGTTTTTAAGGTATATTTAATGTATTTTTTAACTTTCTTAATTGTATGTTTTTATAAAATTATTGTGGGATTTTTATTAAATACTTTTATAAGTGCCTTGGCATCCTGAGTTGGTGTGTTACCTTGATGAGTTGTTGGTGACTGTATACGACTGGTGCGGATATCTGTTTATGTATGTATGCTTAGAAGTATCTCAAAAGGGAGAATTGATTTTTGACTTTTGAGCCTGTTGGTTCTCTGTCCCTTTTGAGTATTGGCGCACCTCTCCTTGTTTGTCAAGGCCAATATACTTAAAACATATGGCAGGAGACAGAACCCAATAAAACAAGATGCGAAAAAACAGGTCAGGGAGACCTTAGATAAACTTGAGTACCAGGGTGTAATAGAAACTTGCACCTCCTCAATGAATAATCCTTTGTTTCCTGTAATAAAACCCGATAATTCATATTGTCTAGTTTTAGACTAAACAGACATCTGAACACATGCACTAAAACATTTGTAGTACAAAATGCACACAGTGCCGAATTAATGAATACCATTGTGCGGAAAAAATACAAAACAACGCTAGATATCTCAAATTGATTTTTCTGCCAAAATCAAACGCCTGAGAGCAGGTATTTGACAGCATTCTCAGCGTCAATTTTGTCGACTACCCCAAGTGTATAAGAATAGCCCTGGGTCGTTTTCCGCTAGGGTAACCGAGCTACTTTAGAATTTGGATGACGAGGCATTGTCCTATGTAGATGATATTTATCTGATGGATGATGATTTAAACGATCACTTGACCAGGGTGAGCAACATAATTTTGGGGGTCGCCTCTGAGGGCTACAAATTAAACTTTCAAAAACAGCCCACCTCAATGTCCTATTTTTAGAATATGAGCTATCAAGTGCAGGAAAAAGCCATCCAGCCATACAATCCATATTGGGATTTTTTAATTTTGGCAGAACATACATTTTGAATTACGCAGAAAAAGTTAAACCTTTCTACGACTTAATCAGACCTGATTTTTCAGTTAGGCATTGGACACAGGAACAAACAGATATCCTTCATTCCCTACAAGCTGACATAATAGCTTCAAAACACTTGCAGACACTCATAAATGTCCGCAACTTGGTGATCCATGTTATAGCGGGTCAGGGTCAATCTAGGTACACTTACCTAACCTTCAATGAAGGAGAAACGGTACCCATATCATAAAAAACACACTTGTACACAAACGGAGAAATGCATTTTGCGTCTACAGAAAAAATACTGACAGCAGTACAGACCTCTGTAGTAAGAGAAAGAGCACTGGCTCAGGGGACACGAATAATTGTCATAACTCTATTAACCTTAGAGGCTGCTACAAAGCGTTCCAAATACTAAAGACTTACATACAAGATGGATACAATGGGCTAATTCTCTCACTGCAACGGATGTAGAATACCGATATACCCTAGTTTAAAAACACACACATTCCTGTAATATGAACAAGAATATCCTCTCCCAAATGAAATAATGCCTCTAGATCAGTATGAATACATTATTTACACTGAAAGATCTACTCAGCCGGCAATAGGAAGTAAACTGGTAGCACAATTAAGCATAAAATTCTATGGGAACAGGTAGCTGAGTTGAAAAACGAACTACTAAGAGCTCACATGATACACACGCTGAGTCATCAATGTGAGGGCATTCACGTTGAAGGGAATTCATTGGCTGAGGAAACTGCGAAGGGGGCAGTACGAACTGCTGCCGTAGCTGCAATCACTCGTTCAAACACGAGAATAGATGGACAGATAATGTCATTGCTACACGCAAAAATAGCCCAGCCTTACCTAAAAGCTTTCCACTAAAATACTCCTACAAGTTAGATGCTAATAACATTCTGCATACTTAAATTCCAGGAGTGGGGGACAGAGTAATACCATACATGGATCGCAGATTAGGTTTAATTCTAGCTGCACATGAGGGTCTAGGTTCTGCACACGCAGAGATTACCGCAACGGTTTCTTTAATTGAAACAACGCTATTGGTGGCCTGGGTTAAATAAACAGACAAGAAATGTTGTCCTAAATTGCGACATCTGCCAGCAGATGAAGGGTTCCACCGTAGCACATCCAGCTAAGACACCATTACTAATTTCAGACAGACCACTCACATGTGTCTATTTGGACCACTGCGGCCTCTTACACACAGATGGGGCTTACAAGTATATCTCGTGGCAGTGAATTCATGCTCTAGATTTCTATGGGTATGGCCTCAGCACTTGGCTGGCGCGAGAGCTGTTATAAAGGATTTGCGAGGCTTTACAGGGACATACCCAGTTGGCACATTACACTCTGACCATGGCCCCGCATTTAGCTCTATGGCTTACAAGGAAGCTATGGAAGGTTTGGGTGTAGCGTTGGGGTACTCCTCTCTGTACCATCCTAAGGGAAATTCGGTTGTGGATAGGAAGAACCGGGACTTAAAGCAATCTTTAACAGCAAGAGTATTAGGTTCGGGTGGTAGTTGGGTCATTCACTTATATGGGGTCCAACAAGCCCTTAATAGCATGCAAAGAAGTTCTCTATGGTGTGTCACTACTTAATATGTCCTATTTGGGACGAGAATGTGGGTACCTGATCTTGATTGTGAAAGCACTGTGGCGGATGAAAAACCCTTTGAAATCAATAAACGTTTGGCTGTTTTACAGGATCTGATTGAATCCCGAGCACTACTAAGTAACGTGCAAGTAAAACGCACCGCCACTGGGGAAGTCAAATCAGTCACTGCAAGACCTGTCTCGATCCCAAACGTCGGGGATCTTGTCAGAGAAAAGATCGAAGACAAAAAAGAATTTGGGCCATCATACAGAAAGCCTGTACCTCTCCTGGCTGTCAAAGGAACAAGAACAGTACTTCTTCCGTTTCTCAAAAAGGAAAAGAGATTAGTCTCCATTGATCTGGTCATAACCACACTATGTGGCCAATACTGAATAGTAGGCCTCGAGGCTCCTGGGTACCATCTCCTCTCGTACCATACAGGAAGTACAGACAGAAAGACTCAGAACATTTGAAGAGTCACCAATACCAAGTAAATAAATTTACAACAAAGAAATGGAACTCGTTCCTCTTGAAACAGAACTTCATACTACAAATGAAAGACAAATATCAATTCGGCCTAACACCGATGTCTACATCAATATGCTTCAACAAGAGACAGTTCAACAAAACCTGCTGAGTTACCAAAAGATAGATCGAACTGCATCTGGCTACTTCATTGATTTTGATACCTTCTCTCTTGATCCCAGTGAATCTGAGACAACGCCAGCTCCAGTTTTCCATAAGCAACAAATTTCTGAATTCTACACTTTTCTGAAAAAGACTTACTTAGTATCACTATGGCTCCAACTCTGGATCATAACTGGACTATTGTTCTTTCTGTTCTGGATTGGCCTAGTGACTGTTTTTTGCTTACTCATGAATGGAAAATATTTGCCAGAATGCTCTTCAGTATCAAATGTGAACTTGGTCCTGAAACCTCATACATCATCTCTTTGTGAACAAAGAGACTTGTTTTCTGTGAACATTACAGCATTCCAGATGGTATGTTGTGACAAGGTTGATTTTGATGTATTCGGCCCTACTAAACTTTTGAAAATTCCAGATTTATTTAAAATTTCTCTAAATGATATTATTACCTCCAGTGCATTTTCTGATGTTTGGGATTTAGAAACTGTAAACAATATGTTGTCTGATTTGGAACAATCAGCTGCATTTTCAAACAATGAAATGTTAGATGAGACATCTGACTTTGATAGCATGTACTGTTACCAACATTATGGTCATCACTTCTTACACAAATCCAGTATCCAAAGAAATGTTTTTACATACCACCAATGGGAACATTGTCCAACACCACCAAAAGTTGGTTCAAAAACATTTGCACAGAAGTTTTCCTATTTTTCAGGGTTTAACACTTCAGACCCGACCTCATATTAGTATAAGGTTGCACCTACACCTGCACGGAAAAATATGTTGACTAACACCAAACAGATTTATTCTGCACCCTTTATTGCCCAACTGTCTGACCAGGGTTTCGACTTATGGAAGGACACAATAGACATTAATTCAGTCTGGGGTTCTAAGGACTGGCAGGTAAAAGGAACAGAAGCACTATTTCGCATTTGCCTCATCCCAAGGCAGATCATCTTTTTGAATGACACAGTGCAACAGACTTCCTGTCTTGGTCTAGCCGAGAACAAGGATTTTAACACACTTCGGATTCCCCCACCTTCACACACCAATTTTACATGAAGTGGAGGGGATACATTAGATGACATCATTCAGTACAATACTTTAGACCCCAATTGGAAGGGATAGTTAGTTTCGACCACAGATACAAATAGATGGCAATCAAGGTGCAACCGAAGGGTTCAGTATCCATAGGCCGGACCAACGCTATATACAAAGAGAACATGGGATAGTGACATCCTGCAGTGTTTGGAAGTTATGCCTCGATTGGCTAAAAACCTCTGCACTGTCCCAGGTGAAACAGCACTTATCCTTACTCTCAGATGAGGTGGATCTAAGGGATTTTTTATTAGGTTCCCGAAAGCAACGTCAGAAATGTTTCTATTACACTGTCTGTTAGACCTGTGGGTCTCTAGTTGGCTGAGGCAGGTACCTTAGGCCAAATAGGGACCCTTGCTTCTAAGTCATGGAAAGGAACGACACCTTCTCAGATAGCCCCTGCTCACCCCCTTGGTAGCTTGGCACAAGCAGCCAGGCTTATCTCCAAGGCAAATGTGTAATTATTTGCTACCACGCTCTCAGTAACCCAATAAAAAAACCACAATTATACTCCACACGAGTTTCATATATGTTTATATAAAAAGATATACGATGAGACCACACGATCAAAATCCAACATATGCGTGTTTGTAATATTTCACCTGGCCGGTTATTAGGCCAGCCAGCCCTTGTAGGTTCTTGCAGTATTAATGAGGAATTCTCGATGATCCAATGCAATCCTAATGCAATGCTATGCAGTTCGTAATGCAAGAATCAGGCACTTCGTAATGTAAAAATAATGCAGTTTGTTATGCAACAATCAGGCAGTTTGTAATGCCAAAACAATGTAATTCGTAATGCAATGATCAGGCAGTTTGTTATGCAAAAATAATGCAATGCGTAATGCAACAATCAGGCAGTTCGTAATGCAATGCGTAATGGAATGAGTAATGCAACAATCAGGCAGTTCGAAATGCAAAAATAATGCAATGCGTAATGCAATAATCAGGCAATTTGTAATGCCAAAATAATGTACTCCGGCACCGATTGCGGTGCTCTGCGCGGTCTCTATGCCACTCTTACTGACTCGCGGTCAGCTACTGCCAAAATATGCCCCCAACATGGTTTAGGATGGAAAACAAATTGTAGCTCCACACTTCGGCCCCGGTACTGCCATTCCTCGGCAAGTACGGGCCGCAATACGGACTTTAGCGGAGGCTCGCGCTGCATGTTGGGGAAAGGCCAAGATTGTTTCTCTCTGAGCCCGCACCCCGCAAAATCCAACATATGCGTGTTTGTAATATTTCACCTGGCCGGTCATTGGCCAGCCAGCCCTTGTAGGTTCTTGCAGTATTAATGAGGAATTCTCGATGATCCAATGCAATCCTAATGCAATGCTATGCAGTTCGTAATGCAAGAATCAGGCACTTCGTAATGTAAAAATAATGCAGTTTGTTATGCAACAATCAGGCAGTTTGTAATGCCAAGACAATGCAATTCGTAATGCAATGATCAGGCAGTTTGTTATGCAAAAATAATGCAATGCGTAATGCAACAATCAGGCAGTTCGTAATGCAATGCGTAATGCAATGAGTAATGCAACAATCAGGCAGTTCGAAATGCAAAAATAATGCAATGCGTAATGCAATAATCAGGCAGTTTGTAATGCCAAAATAATGTACTCCGGCACCGATTGCGGTGCTCTGTGCGGTCTCTATGCCACTCTTACTGACTCGCGGTCAGCTACTGCCAAAATATGCCCCCAACATGGTTTAGGATGGAAAACAAATTGTAGCTCCACACTTCGGCCCCGGTACTGCCATTCCTCGGCAAGTACGGGCCGCAATACGGACTTTAGCGGAGGCTCGCGCTGCATGTTGGGGAAAGGCCATGATTGTTTCTCTCGGAGCCCGTATCCCGCCCCAGGCACAACACACGCAAGCTCGCTGAGCGTTACCTGGGGGGTACGATCTCACTCTCCTCTCCTCTTTCTCGCGGCTTGGGCCTCCGATACGACTTCGTTGATCTTGGGCAGGGGAGCACGGGCCCCCCCCCGACGGGTATGGTTCAAGGTCCCTCCTTGGCAAAGGCAGGCTCGGGCCGGTGGCACAGCTCCTCTGGGTTTGCCGCTCCGGGCCGATGGCAATGACGAAGGTCTCAGGCTGCAACAGGGTACATGCACACTGCGTCGCTGAGACTCACTTGAGCTTCGGGTATACACGATCACAGCAAAATCCTCACGAAGGTCTCAGGCTGCACAAAGCACGCGCACACAGCTTCGCTAAGACTCACTTGGGCTCTAGGTGCCCACGATCACAGGACAATCCTCACAAGGGTCTCAGGCTGCACAAAGCACACGCACACAGTGTCGCTGAGACTCACTTGGACTCCGGGTACACACGATAACAAGACAATCCTCACGAAGGTCTCAGGCTGCACAAAGCACCTGCACACAGCGTCGCTGAGACTCACTTGGACTCCGGGTGCACACGATCACAGGACAATCCTCACGAAGGTCTCAGGCTGCACAAAGCACACGCTCAAAGCGTCGCTGAGACTCACTTGGACTACGGGAGCACACGATCACAGGGCAGTTCTTATGAAGGTCTCAGGCTGCAAAAAGCGTTGCTGAGACTCTCCTGGAAACTTTTATGTTCCAGAGTTTCCACAACAGGCAGCCAGCTCTCCTCGGGCCCTTGGGGACAAATTACTTCAGGACACAGCACACAGCAAAGTCCCTTAGCATTTCCTTGGTTAAATCAGCAAACTGCAGGCTAGCCCCAGAACACACAGCAAGGGTCAGTCCTTTCCTTCAGTCTTTTCAGCTGTTTCTTACTTGGCAGAGGTTCCACTTGACCACAAAGTAGTTTCAATCTTTTTCAGTCTTGAACAATCCAACGTTCAGGGGTTTCAGCTCTCATAGTTATACCCCTAAATGTCATTGAAGTCTTTGTGTTCAGGGGGGCACTGACCCCTGTCCAAACCAGTTCTGCCAGTGACACCTTCTTCCTTTGATAGTGGGGGTCTGTATCCTCAATCACTCAGCAGGAGATAGAGCCATAGTTTTATGGCGGCAACTCATGCCTCTTCACCTCCAGGGGCTACCACTCCCCCGTACAGTCCAGATGCACCTCCTCCCCTGGGTCAAGGCATTACCCAGATCCTATCAATCCAGACAGTCAATCCACAGCCAGGCAGAGACACACAGAATTGTTAGAACACAAAAGCCCAGCCACGTCTAAAAGTGGGGTTTCTAAACACACAATGCAAAAACGACCTTCACAAAAAGATGTGTTATTAAATTGTGAGTTCAGGTACGCTAAACTTCACCTCTCCATTTTAAGCCTATGGGAAGATAGGCTGGAAACATATTACACAGCCTCCCATATTCTGTCTTATGGGCAAGATGGCCTTTCAACAGTGAAAAACGAAATGGAGAGTATTTCACTGTCAGGACATGGTACACACCTCAGTATATGTCCTACCTTTCACATACACTGCACCATACCCAGGGGGTACCGTGGGCCTACCATAGGGGTGTCTGATGTGCATAAAAAGGGAAGGTCTTCCTGGCAAGTGGGTGCACTTGTCAGGACAACAAGGCAGTTTAACAAACTGCGTGCAGGCACTGCAGTGCCAGTCCTGAGTTCCCTCTTTAAGGCTACTGGTGTGGGTCTCACAATTAGTGCTGCAGGCCCACTAGTAGCATTTGTGTTACCAGCCCTGGCACACATAGTGCACTTTACTAGGGAAACAAATATACCAATTATGGACAACCAATTGCCATAACACTTTATACAGGGAGCACTTGCACTTTGACACTGATCAGCAGTTGCAAAGTGCCCAAAGCATCTAAGCCAGTAAAACGAAATCCATCACAGCATCAAAAATAGAGGAGGTAGAGGCAAAAAGTCAGGGGTAATCACGCCAAGAAATGCCAGGTCTAACACTGTTTTGATGAAATATGGAAAGTCTCTCAACAAGAAGCTGCAGAGAGACTTTGTGAAATAGATAGAATTAACCTAGAAAAGGCGTTAGCTGTAGTTGACAATGGTATTACTACATTAACATCCAGGATTTATTCACTGGGCAACATTGTATCTTCTGCTATTGATATAATAGAACAGAACTTGTCCATACTACAGCATGGTCAATCTCAACTACGTTCTATTAAGTTATTAAGCTGGAATCTGCAATCATAGCACGCTGGTTATGTGCCTTGGCGATTTGTCAACAGTACGTCCCTATTTTCTGCATACAATCTAACTTAACAGCAGATAACAATAGCACAAAGGGGAGCAAAATATACAATGCTGCGTATTGAAAAACTCAACAAGTTACCTTTTACTGTGGTAGAAGCACCGTCCACAGAATGGTTAATCCATGGCCATATAATATTACCGGTCAAAACTTTCCAGTTTCAGTATTGGCTAGAACAACAACAGGCAGGCAGATATGAAGCGATGGGTGGGGATTTGATCAAGGAATCTTGGGAATTGCCATACAGATTTTGATGCGGGTATGGGGATATAGAAGTGGTTCTTAGTGATACTAACGGCGAAAGCGCTTTAAGTGGATCTCTCATATGCCAGGATATCATGCTTCAAGGGGCCTGTAACAGTTCTGTTGCTAACTTATCCGGTCACTTAAAAGGGTCCCCAGTTACCGTGATTAATCCGGTGTTCAAGTTGCTTTCAAATGGGAGTTACCTGATGCTGAATGATCAAGGCTGTTGTGGGATGCTCCCGGGCATCGCATATCTTGTTACTGTAAGCTCCAGGGTTACTTGCTGTATGCAAGTATTGTTTCAACCGACACACACAATCAGTGAGGCGCTGTTATGGCGTTTGTTGAATGTTTCATTTATACACTTTGATGCTCTGAGTAGACTGAAAGACATTCTTTTAAAGAAAACCGTGCCCTCAACCTCCGCCCGAGAGACTTATGATCTTCAGGTCGCAAGGTCCTCGGCTGAGATACTGGCACTCGTACTAACAAACTGCCCTTTCCATTTCAAAGAAATGGTACAATGTATCTTTAACATTTCTGATACGACGGGTATAGCACACCTATTTAAGACCATAGGTTCTGGACTGTTAAGCACCTTTCAGACAATCTTCTGAGTTATTTGCAACTTCATACACTCCGTATTCGGAAGCATTTTTGGAGGGCTTCCGCTGATCCTGTTCCTAATAACAGGAATCCTGATTGTCATTTTTCTGCTACGCAATGGATGTCCCAGTCACCAAGGAGATGGAAAAAACGCTCTTGGAGTGCCAACACCATGATCGCATGGTACTCCATCTGGGCACACCTCGCCTTCGGGAACTAAGCAAGTCTTGGTTCCTATCATTTCGACCAGTCTGGATTGACTGTTTTCTGCCTATCCTCCGCTGCCTTTTCTGCAGACAAGAATGCGTGTTGGATCTCTGTCTACCACTTCCATCAGCTGTGCCACCGGATGTGGATGCTTTACCGGACCCGTTAAAGGCCCAAGTATTGCAGTGTCCTCAGCGTATTACAATGGTGATGTCGGCCATTGTTAGGACCACCACAGGTGCTTTAGCTCCTGTTGGAACGGAGAACGGCTCCTCTACAGGCACACCAGTCATGGAGACTAAACAGGATTCACCAGAATCGGCTGAGGGCACTGCAGAAGATCATCTGTGCTCGATTGACCTGATCTGTGGGGTGTTGCAGGGATCGTCATCTGCGTTGGCAAGCAACAGTGATGTTGCGTCTCCCAGCCAGGACACATATACATTTGGCTCATCATGTGCTGGGACAAATTTGGCCTTTTTCAAAACAAACTAAATTTGAATCTTAAACAAAAGATTTTTTTAAGTACTGCATGGCTTTCAGGCATTCATAGTTGTTCGAACCATATATACGAACATATTTTAAGAGACTTCTTTAAGAGACTTCTACAGCTTATACTAGAAATTTTAAGCACATTTTTCCTGCATTTTTTCTTTCTAGATTCTCTGCGTATTTTAGAAGTAATGTAGTATTTTTTATATAGGTCATCCAGTCGGATAAGGAGTGGGTGTTATGTTTCATACAGGTGCCCGATATAGGCTCAGGTAGCAACCAGACCTTTCACCTACATTTCCCCTGATATTACACTGCATAACAGATTTTAGTACTGGCCTTTTACCTAGTTACGGTAATGCCTAAATGACTTGGGGTTTTCTCTGAAAACTAGCCTCATTCATTATGCATGAGGATTCTTGGATTCACAGCAGGACACAGCAGGACACCAACTCCTGCATATTAACTATGTACTCTCTTGCTGAGGTAATCAGAGTAGAAAAGGACTTCCATTCCGACACACTGATGTGAGACGCTGAGGTTTCTGCATGCAGACACTCCAGCTCGCAATGGTCTGACATCCCTTGCGGGGTGTACATCTCGAGACCAAGACGGGGTCCCAGAGTCTCTCACTTCAGGTAATGGCGTTGACTTTATCGTAGAGGGATTCTTGGCTTTTACACCCACATACATGCTAGGTACACTTAGGTACATCTAGTTAGGTTTGCATCGTAGGAGTACACATTTATTACTGTCATGTATTTTATATACTTGCCTGTATTCATTATTTTAGCATGATGGTAGAAATCTACCATCCTTTTACTCTGCTAGTGCTTCTAATCATATATAGCTGTGTCTATCTGATAGTTTTTCAGCACACCTATTTTACACTAGAATGACGTGGGTTCAATAAATGCTTATTGAGAAACGTCCCCATCGTTCGTGCTGTTTCCACAATCCTGAGGTATCAGGGTTGTCATGTTTGATAGTTGCCAAGAAATATTCTCTCCTTGGTAAGAGGGGTTTCTAGTGGCACTGTGAGCTAGCTGGTATACAGGCTAACATACCCGGTAGGGGTGTCTAGAATCAGTTCGGACACCAGTCCTACAGCGTATGTGGTCTAAATGCGCAGATCCTATATGGGTTCATAGGAACTACACGACAAGATCCTGTTGTCAACATTGTAGGAATTAGTAACTTCCAGAAGTAGTCCCCCCGGCCCCCACCGACCACGCACGCAACCTGGGAGCCATCCTCGACTCGAAACTCTCCATGACCAAACAAGTCAACGCAGTTTCCTCCACCTGTTTCAACACCCTCCGCATGCTCCGCAAGATCTACAGATGGATTCCTACCAACACGAGGAAAACAGTCACCCAGGTCCTAGTCAGCAACAGACTCGACTACGGAAACACCCTCTACGCCGGAGCCCCGTCCAAGATCATCAGCAGACTACAGAGAATCCAGAATGCCTCTGCACGCCTTATCCTCGACGTCCCGCGCCTTGACCACATCACCCCCCACCTGAGGAACCTGCACTGGCTCCCCATCGACAAAAGAATCTCCTTCAAACTCCTGGTCCACGCACACAAAACACTCCACAAAACCGGCACTGCCTATGTCAACAGTCGACTCTCCTTCTATGTACCCAACAGGAACCTCCGCTCCGCAGACCACGCCCTGGCCACGGTCCCACGCATCCAGAGAACCACTTCCGGAGGCAGGTCCTTCTCCCATCGCGCCGCCACCTGCGACAAACCGAAGACCTGCTGTCTTTCAGGAGACAACTCAAGACCTGGCTCTTCGACCAGTAACAGCACCTCCCTCCCCTCCCCTCATCCAGCGCCTTGAAACCCTACCGGGTATGTAGTGCGCTTTACAAATTATGTGATTGATTGATTGAATGAAGTCCTTTAATGATAAAAGTGAGGTAAGTGGCCCCATGCCCAATCACCATCTCTGCCTCAATTCAGGAAGGACCTAAGACCTGGCTCTTTGACTGAACAGCAGCCCTGCCCCCCCCACCCTCCTATCGCAGCGCCTTGAGACCCATACGGGTGAGTAGTCGCGCTCTATAGAATCCTGATTGATTGAATGCCATCTGTGACACCTTCAACCAGTCCTGGTCTTTTAGCCAACAGCATTTGTATGATGGTGTTTTTGAGCCCCAGCGTAGGATCTCATGGGAGAGATTACAAGTTCTAGTATCCAAGTTTCTGCTGACTAAAGCATCAGGATTGGCTTTAAGTGTCACAGGTGATATGGGCCATTTGGTAACTATTGTTTTTTCCCCAAAATCATCACATGTTTCCTGGGAGTCATGACACACAGATTGATTAAACGCCTGTCTGCACTCTGTATTCAACTGTATCTCCTTTACATTGTATTACTGCTCACAATAGAGATTCAGACTGATATTTTAAATGAAACATCTGGAGAACTGCCCTATAGGACAAATGTACGAGAAGGAAAGAAGAGGACTTGCCTCTTCCGGGGCATAGGTGCCGAAGCCCAACACCGGTATCCGCTGTCCGTCATTCATTGTAATGAAGGAATCTTTGTTGAGCTCCATGGTCTTTCCAGCAGGCTTCTTGAAGATAGAAATGGAAGCAGTGGCAATGCTAGATAAATAAACATTGACACAGGAAGGATTGGTAATATGCATATTTTACTTAAATACAAATAAAGGCAAGCATGCACAAACTATACTGTCTGTTTAGTAAAAAGGTAGCTAATCTACTACCCATATATTTGCTAACTGCAAACTCACAGTGAATCTTCTTTTTAAAAGGACTTTATTTTTAAGCGCAGAAGTATTTCGTTTAAAGGAATGGGTTGTATCAAAAAATGTTTCCTTCATTTACACACAGACATGGTGGTCTCTTGACCCTTGCAGGCCCCCATTCCTGTGATTGTGTCCATTCAGCATTGAGTCACAGTTTGTGCCCATCCTCATGAATATTATTGAGGCAGGTAGTATGATGACCTACTCTGATTCGAAAATTTAAGAAACTGACCTACCATCCATAAACATTTTTCACTGGTTGCAACAATACTGGTAGCAATTTGTAGCCCGTTTTTATGACCAGTGTAATGGTACATCTGGCTGTATGTGTTTCAATAATACAGTGTACTTTAAAAGCAAACCGTATAAACATTTCTTCTTGCCTCAAGCAAAGCACTTGATGTACTCCTCAATGTACAGAATCCTACCTTTCAAAGGAATACATTAATCTAGACACTTTCAATTACACAACATAAACTTAGGTGGGTAGCTTTTATATTTGAAAGGTAACACACTGATATTGTGAATGACATACAGAACCAAAGGCTCAAGACACATTGAAGACAGTGTGACATGCGAGTAGTTTTTCATCAAGATTGGTGATCATGCTTTGCTTTATGTCCACAGGAGAACATGTGAACAGAATAGTGGCACTAAATTATATAGATTTACACAAATCCAACCACCAAACTTTAAATGATATGGTACTTGAGAGACAAACTGCATGTAATACTTAAAGCAGTACTGCTCACACACTACAAAATACAGTTCACAAACCTATGGTCAGAGCCCTTTGCCTCCATCTCCCCTATCTTTTCTTTGTGGAGATGCATCTCAAAGAGACAGAGCTCTCCGCACACACATAGGTATGCAGTTTTGAAATAAATGTGAGAGGGATTGGGAGAGTGGTGGAAAAATGGGGAATAAGTAACTCTAAATGGAAGGAGGTTAGAAAAAATTAAGGACTGATTTAATTTTTAGGAGGGGCATACTGATAAACATGCCCACAAAACAGTAAGACTTTCCCATAGGGAGCTCTCTGCCACAGTTGCATAGATCTCCACCAGCGAGTGCGAAATTAATACCATTACAATCATAAATTCTGTTGTAGGCGATTCCACCCCATAATTTGAAAGTGTGAAGGTGTAAATCTCTACTCAGAAATGTGGAATATACCAAGGTGTAGCAGTAAATATACACATGAGTAAATATACATTTAATTGTGAATGAGGTCCTTTGTGTTCAAAGTGCCATTTTTAATGGATAAATCAGATGTACTGACTTGTTAAAAGTACTAAAGGTCAGAAGAAAGCGAGACGTGTGACTATCACAGTTCTAAAAGTATGGCAGGTTTAGTAAAGCAAATGGTTGGAGCTAAGCCTATATTGAACTCATATGCAAGTTGTTGTAATATGGCCCTTTGCAAATAATACACAAGAACTAGCACTGTCAGTTGTGTTGGTTTTACTATTTCAAAACGATGATCACAAGTCCACGCACACACACACAAAATCTTTCACCACTGCTTTGTGTTATATCTCTACTGTACATGCATCCCCTACGTAGAGAACAGATATCAGCATGGGCATCAGCAATAGTTGTGTTTTTTGCTTACATCGAACAGGCACCATGCAGGAAACAGAAATGGAAGCACAGACCAAGTACCAACAGGACCATCAGAAGTGCAAGCTACCCACAAAGAGAACAGGTATAGCTGTGTCTGCAGAGCATTGGGCATCCCTTCCCTTCAGGGCAGGGGGAGAATCACTGCGCAAATAGTATCCTAATATGTAGGGTAGGTCTGAGGTGGTGGGGTTGGAAGAACAGGAAAGAAATCCTTTCAGGTCTGTTCCGAAGCCATTGAAGGCTTTTGTATGCCTTTAAAAAATCACACGTTTTTGAAGTTTAAATTTAATTAACTAGAGGGCACCTGATATTTCCTCTGGAATCAGGATATAGGTATCAGCAATCTACATTATTTTATCACTGGGAAGTGGAACTAAGAAAAACCTTAGTGCTCAAGCCTGGACTTGTGGCACCGAGTGTGGAACCACTCTGCTTGTAAGATCGTTGTGGCATACTGCTGAAGTTGCCTCTCCTTGGTTATGATACACCTTGAACTTAAGCTTCTACTCATTCTGGGTTGAACTTGGGGATGTTTATGTGAGTGAATTAGGGGTAATTGAATTGCCCTCTACTTTGCTTATGTGACTGCCCATGATCCTTCAGACTCCATCGTCAGACTAGATGAACAACAAAAAACAGTGGTAGGGACAAATTGCGCAGGGAAGTGAAAGTGTAAGAGCAATTATCAATATTAAACCATTTGCTGCAAGGTTGACAATACGACGACCACTGTACGTCGTAATAGATGAACAAAGGTCCACCTCATACAGGAACAAAAAGTTGAAAGCCGAGCAAAATGGTTCAGAAGTAGAGCACGAATCAATATCCAAATTTGAATTCAATAAAGTAGTCCTCTTTTAATACAAGCTGTCCATATCTTGTCTTTATTCCAAAGTATAATCTTCACTGTATGCCATCAGGCCAAGCCAACACGTGTTTCGTCCTGACAATTATGGGTCATGGACTTCATCAGGGCATAAACATCAAATCTTAAAAGCACAAAGATGCATGTCTAAGGACACTTGGGCGCAATATCTGTAATCCTAAAATAATGGTATACTGTCGTTCCAAACGGTCCAATATGGGGAAAATCTCAATTAGTCTCTATCGAGTAGTCAGGTTAAAGTATTAACCATGCTTCCTGCTGACGAAGGGAACGGGTCCTCAATCAAGACCTCGCATGATAGCGTTAGCGTCCATCGTCAGACTATTCATGTGCAATAATAGCTTCTGGATATACTGCTATGTCTAACTTTGATAGCTAACCTATGGGACCTGTGCTTTATAATCTGTTAGATACTTATCTGAAAATTACTTGGAATATAGGTCACGTAAAATAGCTGTCATCCTCAGGATGCCTTGACTGATTTGCTTGCCCATTGACTGATATGCCAATGCAGCATTGACTAGTCTCTGTATAAAGCTGTGCATATCATTTTTAAGTTAATGTTTATCATGCTGTGTTCAAATAACATAGCAGTACAAAAGGGGGTGGTGATGGACGGAGCATCAGAACCAATCAAACACTCACACCCAGTCAACAGATCTGGGTTTGATCCATCACCATTCTTTAGCCCACTCTGCCACCCCAGTTCAGACATGGCCATATGCAAATCAGTCTGACCCTGTGCCTCATGGGAACAGTCCAGCCCGAACTGCCAAGCCATGCCTTCCCTGGAGCAGAAACAAGCTTCCTAGGTCCGGTTTCTGGCATTTCAGCCGTCTTCAGCCAGGCTTGCTTGAATCCAGTGGCAAAGTGAGCAAGGGACTCACGTCTGAGCATACCCTGCCAACTTATGGCGAACAAAGCAGTACAAAAGGGGGTGGTAATGGACGGAGCATCAGAACCAATCAAACACTCACACCCAGTCAACAGATCTGGGTTTGATCCATCACCATTCATTAGCCCACTCTGCCACCCCAGTTCAGACATGGCCATATGCAAATCAGTCTGACCCTGTGCCTCATGGGAACAGTTCAGCCCGAACTGCCAAGCCATGCCTTCCCTGGACCGGAAACAAGCTTCCTAGGACCGGTTTCTGGCATTTCAGCCGTCTTCAGCCAGGCTTGCTTGAATCCAGTGGCAAAGTGAGCAAGGGACTCACGTCTGAGCATACCCTGCCAACTTATGGCGAACGAAGCGGTACAAAAGGGGGTGGTGATGGACGGAGCATCAGAACCAATCAAACACTCACACCCAGTCAACAGATCTGGGTTTGATCCATCACCGTTCTTTAGCCCACTCTGCCACCCCAGTTCAGACATGGCCATATGCAAATCAGTCTGACCCTGTGCCTCATGGGAACTGTCCAGCCCGAACTGCCAAGCCATGCCTTCCCTGGAGCAGAAACAAGCTTCCTAGGACCGGTTTCTGACATTTCAGCCGTCTTCAGCCAGGCTTGCTTGAATCCAGTGGCAAAGTGAGCAAGGGACTCACGTCTGAGCATACCCTGCCAACTTATGGCGAACAAAGCAGTACAAAAGGGGGTGGTGATGGACGGAGCATCAGAACCAATCAAACACTCACACCCAGTCAACAGATCTGGGTTTGATCCATCACCATTCTTTTGCATATGGCCATGTCTGAACTGGGGTGGCAGAGTGGGCTAAAGAACGGTGATGGATCAAACCCAGATCTGTTGACTGGGTGTGAGTGTTTGATTGGTTCTGATACTCCGTCCATCACCACCCCCTTTTGTACCGCTTTGTTCGCCATAAGTTGGCAGGGTATGCTCAGACGTGAGTCCCTTGCTCACTTTGGCACTGGATTCAAGCAAGCCTGGCTGAAGACGGCTGAAATGCCAGAAACCGGTCCTAGGAAGCTTGTTTGCGGTCCAGGGAAGGCATGGCTTGGCAGTTCGGGCTGGACTGTTCCCATGATGCACAGGGTCAGACTGATTTGCATATGGCCATGTCTGAACTGGGGTGGCAGAGTGGGCTAAAGAACGGTGATGGATCAAACCCAGATCTGTTGACTGGGTGTGAGTGTTTGATTGGTTCTGATGCTCCGTCCATCACCACCCCCTTTTGTACCGCTTTGTTCGCCATAAGTTGGCAGGGTATGCTCAGACGTGAGTCCCTTGCTCACTTTGCCACTGGATTCAAGCAAGCCTGGCTGAACACGGCTGAAATGCCAGAAACCGGTCCTAGGAAGCTTGTTTCTGGTCCAGGGAAGGCATGGCTTGGCAGTTCGGGCTGGACTGTTCCCATGATGCACAGGGTCAGACTGATTTGCATATGGCCATGTCTGAACTGGGGTGGCAGAGTGGGCTAAAGAACGGTGATGGATCAAACCCAGATCTGTTGACTGGGTGTGAGTGTTTGATTGGTTCTGATGCTCCGTCCATCACCACTCACTTTTCTACCGCTTTGTTCGCCATAAGTTGGCAGGGTATGCTCAGACGTGAGTCCCTTGCTCACTTTGCCACTGGATTCAAGCAAGCCTGGCTGAAGACGGCTGAAATGCCAGAAACCGGTCCTAGGAACTTGTTTCCGGTCCAGGGAAGGACTGGCTTGGCAGTTCGGGCTGGACTGTTCCCATGATGCACAGGGTCAGACTGATTTGCATATGGCCATGTCTGAACTGGGGTGGCAGAGTGGGCTAAAGAACGGTGATGGATCAAACCCAGATCTGTTGACTGGGTGTGAGTGTTTGATTGGTTCTGATGCTCCGTCCATCACCACCCCCTTTTGTACCGCTTTGTTCGCCATAAGTTGGCAGGGTATGCTCAGACGTGAGTCCCTTGCTCACTTTGCCACTGGATTCAAGCAAGCCTGGCTGAAGACGGCTGAAATGCCAGAAACCGGTCCTAGGAAGCTTGTTTCCGGTCCAGGGAAGGCATGGCTTGGCAGTTCGGGCTGGACTGTTCCCATGATGCACAGGGTCAGACTGATTTGCATATGGCCATGTCTGAACTGGGGTGGCAGAGTGGGCTAAAGAACGGTGATGGATCAAACCCAGATCTGTTGACTGGGTGTGAGTGTTTGATTGGTTCTGATGCTCCGTCCATCACCACCCCCTTTTGTACCGCTTTGTTCGCCATAAGTTGGCAGGGTATGCTCAGATGTGAGTCCCTTGCTCACTTTGCCAATGGATTCAAGCAAGCCTGGCTGAAGACGGCTGAAATGCCAGAAACCGGTCCTAGGAAGCTTGTTTCCGGTCCAGGGAAGGCATGGCTTGGCAGTTCGGGCTGGACTGTTCCCATGATGCACAGGGTCAGACTGATTTGCATATGGCCATGTCTGAACTGGGGTGGCAGAGTGGGCTAAAGAACGGTGATGGATCAAACCCAGATCTGTTGACTGGGTGTGAGTGTTTGATTGGTTCTGATGCTCCGTCCATCACCACCCCCTTTTGTACCGCTGTGTACAAATAACATAACAGGTTTGAAGTATTGTCTAGCCACACCTCAACATCAGGAAGAGAAAGTAGAAGTGCTTTAAGAACCATGTTTACTTACAGCCTTCCTTCCACTTTATCTCGCCTTTCAGCAGTAAATAGGAGGCTTCTAATGAACTATGTTTGGGCGAAGGGGTCAGACCTGAGATGTCATCTGTGGTCAAAGAGGATATGATCTCACCTCTGCTACCTCTGGCATTTTGATGATTAAATATCGATCTCTGCAGCAGGTACAGTGATTTATCAAGCTATCTCACCAGAATTGTAGCATGGGTTTAATAGTAACCTCTGAAGCAGATGTGATCATCCACCAAGTTACATTCCCCAACATACCAAATTATTTAGCAATTACTCTAGAACATTGTCTGAGAAATCACGTAAGGTATACCTGGCTTAATGCTGATTCTGCTGCCCCAGAACTACCAGATGCTGAAGGTACTCTCTTGCGTACATTGTGCCTTGGCAGTTTCATGCTCATTTAGTAGGAATAGAAGGCGTTATTAACAGTGCCTAGTAGAGAACAATGTGACCTGAAGGTACAGTAGAAGTACAGTGCCTGAAGGAAATGAAACAAGGTTCAGACCAGGCTTGTCAGATGTTTTTACGAGGCCAGGAGCCTAAATGTAATGCTGGCCCCCTGGATGCCTCATCTGTTTTGTCAGGTGCCATTAGCTCCTGTGTCATAAACCACCTACCTGGATCCCTGATGATTTCAATGGGGCGGTGATGCTAGTTCCTGAATCCTCCCGAGACTTGCCCTTGGTTTACAGGCGGAGACACTGCTCTGGTGGCAAAACAAAAGTGAAAGGGGGTAGGAATGGAGAGAGCGTGTAGAGTTAAAGATGCTGTGGCTCATCTACTCAACAGCAACAGTGCAGAAGGTATTCACACCAGTCTGATGAATGGTACCGGCAGATATGGCACCTATGGCACCTATAAACAAACAAATAATAAGGGTTTAGTCTAGAATTAACTCTATCTCTTAAGGTATCACCTCACGAAAGCTTTGCAAGTCTCAACCAACCTTTAGTTTTGTTTCCATTTAGATTGTCCGTAGTGGCTCCTTTATCAACATTTGTTAAACAGTAGTGAGTATGATTTTAGCATTAAACCCACAACTTCACCCATGTCCTCTCTGGCAGAGCCCTGCCAACAGTAAGTATAAGTTGAACAAAAACACTGGTTACCTTTGTTTGCAGCACAACGTTGTGACTGAGCCCAGAGTGTAGGAAAATCAAGTCTGTTAATGCACCTCTCCTTTTCTTCTTGGTCTTTTTTCCATCCAGGTGCAAGACTAGTGTGAGACGTTCTTTGCGGTGAAGTCGAAGCGGGAGGATCAAGGGATCTGGCAAGACAGAGTCCTGGAAGCCAGGAAACAGGTAAGTGGCAGGCGAAGAGGCTAAGTGAAGGGGAGGAGTGTGAACGGTCTTTGAATAAGACTGCTTTAGAAAGTCATAAAGATCACATTCTAGTTGTTTGTCAAGTCAAGTCAGAGAATCTTATAGAGCGCACATATCACCAGGTAGGTCTCAGGGCGCTTGCAGAGACTCCAGAGACTGATAATCATATCCGAATTGCGTTATTTCTGGTCAAACAGGCACGTTTTCAGTTCTTTGCTAAAGCGCTGGTTGTCTGCAATAGAGAGAAGATGAGATGGCAGCTTGTTCCAGAGATAGGGGGCGAGAAAAGAAAAAGATTGTTTCGTACAGTGCAGACTAGCAGTGGGGTAAGAAGAGATTTTGAACTGGACCTTAACATTCTTTCTGGCTGGTATCTTTTAAGCTTTTTCGCTAAATAACCGGGCCTAGTACCATAGATACTTTTATGGGTAAGGCACAGGATTTTGAAGTGGCCTCTTTTTCTTACTGGAAGCCTGTGGAGGGACCTCAGACTTGGGACTGAGGGGGATCTCGGTGGTAAATTTAGGATAAGTCTGGCCGCAGTATTCTGTAGAATTTGTAATTTAGAAAAGAGGTCTTCATTTAGGGAAGCTAATAAGGCGTTCCCATAATCCATGCGGCTTACGATTAAGCCCTGAACCAGAGGCTTCCTGGCTCCGATAGGTAGCCATTTAAAGATTTTGCGTAGCTTCCGCAAGATCCCGTAACAAGAGCCCAACACAAGATTGACATGATTTTTCAAAGATAGCTTGTTGTCAATCGTTATTCCAAGATTACAGACTGCTCGTTTTGGGTATGGCCACGGGCCCAATGCCTGAGGCCACCAGCTGTTAGACCAATACTCTTCGGCCCTGAGGAACAGAATGATCTCTGTCTTACTACCGTTGAGCTGTAGTTTGTTGTTGCCCATCCAGTTGTTAATATGGGTCATACAGTTTTTAAACCGGATCATTGTGTCTGTAGGGTCAGGACCAAACTTGATTAGCAGCTGGGTGTCATCAGCATATGACATGACCTCAAACCCATGGGACCTGATTATCCTGGCCAAAGGTGTTACATAGAGATTAAAGAGCATAGGGCTCAGGATTGACCCCTGGGGAACTCCTATGCTGACTGGTCTGCTGCGTGAGGCCAGGGTATCTATGTGTACAGTAGTGGAGCGATCCTTTAGGTAGTGTTTAAACCAGTCCAGGGCTTTCCCTCGGACTCCCACTTCCCAGAGCCGATGTTCTAAAATGTCATGGGAGATGGGGTCGAAGGCGGCTGACAGATCCAAAAGAACCAGCATAGCTCATTCTTTTTTATCCAGAGCCAGCCTGATGTTATCGACCATCTCTACTACTGCCATTTTGGTACTATGCGCCGACCGAAATCCTGATTGCGATGAATCAAGCAGTCCATGACTTTCCAAATCAACAGTAATTTGTTTATTTACCAAGGATTCGAGCGCCTTCCCGAAATAGGGCAGTAGCGAGATGGGACGGTAGTTGCCTGGTTCTCTGGGATCTAAGGTTGGCTTTTTCACAATGGGTCTAACTTGAGCTGTTTTCCATCTTGTCGGCATCATTGCTTGGTCTAATGACATATTAAAAATCTCTGTTACATTTGTTATTAACAGGGGTGCTAATTGCATGAAGAAGCGGAGTGGAAGAGGATATGCTGGTGAGCCTGATTTAATCTTAGCTATGGCTTCTGATACTTGTTCACAGGTCACAGTTTTAAATTCAACCAGCAGAGGCAACATGGGATGGCTGTTCACAACTGGGTGAAAGTCAGTGTTGTTGACATTCTCTTGAGGGAAGGATCTGTATATACCTTTAACCTTTTCGCCGAAAAAGGAGGATACTGTGTCTACCCATTCTTGTGTGGGGGGAAGGGTGCGCTGGTTGGCCTGGAGAGTGGTGAACTCCTTCAAAATTTTATATAACGCTTTATTGGAGTTTGCGGCTTTGTTGTATAACAAGGAACAGGTGCAGATAATTAACTTGATGAGGCTGCCTTCTAGAAGGTGTTTTAGAATGTTATCAAAGGTTGCGTTCTAATTGTTTATAGCAAGGAAAAGGGGTAGGGAATTAATTTGATGAGGGTTGTCTTCCGGAAGGTTCATGTTGAGGTCGTCTTTGCCAGTTGCTTGATGCTTATTCCGGTGGATTTTCTGGGTGTGTCCGTGATGCGTGAAACCTGACCTTCCAAATGCATGGTCAAACATTTGTAAAAGCTATTGAGCTTTTTCAAACAAACCAGGCAAAACCAGCTGCAGCAGCTATTACCAGCAGCATGTAATATGGTCAAAAGTCAGGGTACAAGATGTTTGCTCATTTATAAGTGTTTGGGAGGAATTATATTGAGTCATGCTGGTATATTGTGATAGTCAAGAGAGGTGAGCTGTGGCAAGAATCCTGACATCAGGTTTCTAAGTATTAAAAAATATGGTACTCTGGGGAATGAGAAAACATGGCCTCTGTCTCCATAGAGCGGTGTGACCATGTAAGCGGCCTCATTAATATTGAGGCTTGCTTGTAATTAAAAAACCACAAGCAAATGTCAATGAAGAAGATCAGGGCTTTAAAAAGCAGGGGGCATGGTCATAGTGCATGCTCTACTGCCAACTCGTAGTAATGGAAGTTTATCCTGCTTCATATAGGAAAGTTTAACGTGTATCCGGAGAACCTGGCGTTGAGATAGGTGCACAGGCCTTGCCCATTCCATTCTGGAAACCCAACTAAAGCTGCAAATATGAGTATGGTGAGACATGGATTTTTAGACTAGCATTAAGTAAAGTTCCAATCGATTTTGTTGGAACAGCAAAGGTCAGTGTCTCTGTCAGAATAAAATACTATCGTGGTCTCACTTCGTACAGCTCCAACAGTCTGTTACAAACCTCATTGGAGACAACACTCCACACAGCCAATCCTTGTTCAAGACTGGATGGCTTTCGTGTCAGTCTCAATTGTATTGTTTTTATTGATGGCTTTCCTCCCTTTCTGTGTTTGTCCCACCTACTGTAGTTTTTTGGGTTCTCCATTGGTAAATTCGTTGTCTGTGGTGTGGCTTGCTGCCTTTGGGGGTCAGGTTTCACCATCAGTAGATTTGTTGTTTCTGTTTCCGTCTCCGGCACCAACTGCCTACCTTGACTGTTTCCATGCACCTCCTGCCTATCGTATTGCACCTTCCTTGCTTCTCCATGTGTCCTATCTATCTGCACATGCTACATATATTCATGCTCCTCATTGCCTTTGTACGATATTCCTGTATCACTGCTCTCCCAGATACACACCTGTGCAATTCTCTGTCTGTATCCACAGCGTTCTGCCTAAAACCCTCCCAACCCTCACCTCTCTAATGTGTGCTTGCGTATCCTCCACGTCTCGATGCACCTCTGGTATATATCAACATCCCCTGGTATATCTTGCTGGATTTGATATGTGTTTCCATGTGCATTGTGTCCATTTTCCTGCACCTTCCCAGAGTCCTTGAACAATCACCTTTCTCCCTACACTCTCCCATTACACCATTTGCATGCCTCCTGTCTTCCTTTCTCACAGCAATCCCTTTCTGTCTCTATGCATCAGGACTTTAAGTGGGTTAAAAAAAGTAGGGCGGTCTCTAAAAGGGACATGACCTAAGAAGCGTTATGAATCCTTGCTAAGAGGTGTGGTCTATATAATTAGGGTGTGGCTTAAAACATGTAAAGTGAAAACCTGTGATTCCCAGAGTAGAACAACTAACCATTATTTTGGTACTTCTCTGTGAGCTTTCTGTTATTACTTCCAGACATATCACACAATAATGGACAGGCACCTAAAACAAGCCAATTCTTGTTAGAACTTTCCCATAAATGAATAACAACAATGATTTTGTTGTGAATAATTAGAAATTGTTATAATTCTGAAAATACAAGCCTGTGAGACAAACATTATATGGCCACTCTGGTGGACAGTATTGATACCAGCACCAACAGATGCAAATAAATCTTCACCATTGTGAAGGATTCCAGCCCACCAGAGGCCGCCAGCAACTCGACCACCCCCTTGCAGGACCTATGCAGCAATCTCTCTCAGCAACAGCAACAAAATGACTTCCATGTACTGAAACTTAAACCTGCAACTGGACACGACAGACCTCACCAAATGCCTCATGATCTTATCCAAACAACCAATGCTAACTACAAGGCCTATCATCACCCCAGAAGAAACCACCACAACCATGAAGTCCATACACTCCGGCACAATCGGACCCCTGCCCCCACCACACCTGCAACCCATCTTACACCCATTCTGAATGCCTAAGCCTCTTCTACAACCTTTTCAGAGGCTAATAAACATGCAACAGTCCTTTAATTGCTGAAAAAGCTCTCCACAGACATTGCAACACTAGCCAATTAGAGACCGATCTTCCTGCTACCATTCTCAGCCAAGGTATTAAAGAAAAGCATCAACAGATGTCTCACCGAATACCTCAATGACCAAAGCCTCGACACCACTCATGCTGGTTTCAGACCCAACCACAGCACAGAAACTGCTCTCATTGCTGACACAAATAACATCCGCATGAATCTGGATGGAGGAGATACAGCTGTCCTCATCCTCTTGGACCTCTCCACAGCATTTGATACGGCTGCGGTCTCCCACCTCATCCTCATCCAACTCCTACACAATATTGAAATCCAAGTATATGCACTCCGATGGAGCTGCTGTTTCCTGACAGGTAGAAATAAGTCAGTTAGCCTGGCACAGTACATCTTGGATGCCCGCATCCTCATTTGTAGAGTTCTACAGGGATCCTCACTGAGCCCGACCCTCTTTAACGCGTACAGGAATCTTCTAGCCAGCATCATCTCCTCTCATAACATCAACGTCTTCTTCTATGCTGACAACATACAACTCATTCTCTCCCTCACAGACAGGACATTACCCGGATCAAGTTCAATGCCTGCACGGCTGAAACTGCCCACTGGATGAAGACTAACTGTCTAAAACTGAACACCGACAAGAGCATCATTGTGATCTTCGAGAAGCACTTCACCATGGGATGCTAAGGAAGATATTCAAATGACTGCCAATCAGCACCCGGAAAACTGTCATACATGCCCTAGTCACAAACAAGCTGGATGACGGGAACACACTTCATGCTGGGATCAACAAAAACATTTAACAAAAATCTGCAGACCATTCAGAACTCGGCAGCCAGAATCATTCTCATGCCACACTCACATCACACCTGACCTACAGGAGCTCCGCTGGCTCCCAATACACAATCACAATTCCAACTCCTCATCCACCCTTTCAAGGCCCAGCATACTTCATCAATTGCATTTGCTTTCACAAACCTTTCAGACACCTCCACACGTCTCGACCCCTACTTGTACAGATCTACATCTATAGAAAATCAGGTCTTGCAAGATTCCGCAGGAATAGCTGAGATCTCGTGGCCCTCGATAGGCCCGACGCATAATTACAGGCCCCACCCACTGGCAGGTGCCAGTTATTGAGAGTTTCTCTCCAGGAAACACCGTATAAGGAGTGCCTCGAACCAACTGCCAAGGAAGGAGTATCCCAACTTCTGAGACAAGTTACTACCAAGACACCTGACACACAAAGGTGAGAAATTAGTATTCTACAAAACACTGAGTTATCTCAGGTTTTGGGGTGTACTTCGCTAGTACTTAATAAAATTCTGGAAGGTTAAGATTTCTTAATTAAATGCGCCACCGAGAACTCAAACCATGAGTGATTATTTTAAATTATAATTTAAAAGCATGTCTGTTATGACAAAATTCTGATTTTTTTAAAGACGACTTTGAAATAATTTTTTTATGGCCAAGGCTCCTTTTTGGTTGTTTCCCAGGCGTATCTCCAATTCCTGTCACATGAAAGGGGCTACTACCCAAAGCAGTATTTGGTGAAAGCGGTTTCTTAGAGAACATTTGGACACAATACATTTTGAGGAATATAAACTTATATCGTTCTCGTAGTTATTTTGGTGGGGGGGGGAATGAGTGATGTAAAGCGCTCAGATATCTCCGTGTCTAGCCAGCGCTACATAAAACTTTTCAAATAAATAAATGAATACAATTTACTTAGGGTGCAGTTGTTTATGACTCATCTTCATTTTGGTCTCCTTCCGTGCAATGCCGCTTTCCTACCCAATTTGGAAAAACCACTGTAAGTTACATGTTTAATTGTACCAACTGTTGATATTGGCACTTGCCTAAATTTATTTATTTATTTGAAGAGTTTTATATAGCGCTCGCTGGACCTGGAGGTATTAGAGCGCTTTGCATGAGGTTAGCGTTGGACAAGAATATTGTATTTTGTTGTTGTTTTTTTTTAACGAGGTGTACAGACAATACTGAGAAAAGAAATATAGCAAACAGAGAAAAACAAAAATTATCCACAATAACCAGAACCAAAGTAGTAATAAAAAGTACAAATTAAACATTACAAATAATACATGAGCAAGAAACAGTACAGAGCAAGTCCTAAACAAATTCTAAATAAGCCATATAGATGTTAAATACAAAAATATTCTAGAAACTTCTACCATCAGTCTGGTGACATACAATACTAAAGCTCAAAGTGTTTCCAAATTCGACTAAATCTTACCATTGAGCAAATAGATTAAGTTTTAGCAAGTATGCGTTCTCTTTCGTAAGTATCCTTCATGAGGACAAGCCAATCGAATAATGAAGGAGAGTTGGGGCTAATCCACTCTCGCAATACAAAGACGGGCAGTTACTAATAAAATGGACATTAAACCCTCCATGTATGGGTCATCACACGGCTTAAACCACAGCATGATCTCTTTAACAGTATAATCAAGATTCAGACGTCGGCCTATATACTGTATAACCTTTTTCCAAAAGTCTGATAGCTTAGGACATAAATAGAACATGTGAAGAATATCAGCAGCCCTTTGACCACATTTAGAACAACATGTTCTATCCGTACCCCCACTGCCCCCACTGCCAGATGCCAGTAATAGTTGCTGCCACTTTGCAATTATTTCCGGAGTGTAGTATAGTATGCAGATAGTGTGGTAAATTTTAATTACCTAGACTTAATTTATGCGGTAAAATACAATATGAATAACTCAGTAAAAATAAGAGGCAGAATCCGTGGTATTCGAGGGTATAATAGGGTATTTATTCCTTACAAAGGAATGATGGTTCGAACCAGGCAATCGAGTTCCATCACCACGAAGGTTCAGGAAGGGATCAGCAATACATTATTGACAAGTTGTCATATTTATATTGAAGTGCATTACAGTAAAGACAGATACAGGAGGCGTAACAACTGATAAGAATACACATACGTAATAGAAAAGGCGTTACAATAAGCGTGCATAGAGGCGTATACTAAAAGCGTCATTATGATGATGACACAAATGGGTGGATCCATAAGAGAATCCTGCAAAGTCAGCGAAAATACATGGCAGAGATGCGCGTGCAGCCGCATGACGTGTGATTGACGTGTAACTAAAGGGTGAAGGGAACTTGACATTTAGCCCTACATGAGGAGACAGAAGTCTGGGGTGTCAGGACAACCTAGTCCTAAATCATATCTAATATCTTGTGTTTAAAGAACTATATTATCTAGAAGGAAAGGTCTTCTCGGACAGATCCTATTCTATACTGACTGCTAGTGCGTGTACAAGCGTCTAAGTGTCTACATGGGATGCGAGGGGGGCATGGGCCTACCATGGTAACGAGAGTCATGAATTACTTGCACGGAGACAGTAAGGCCGGGCCCTTAGCTCTGCAGCTAGAGGGATGTTTACCTAAGCTACTTAGACAGGAATGCATTTCTTGAGGAGCGGAACAGATAACTTGAAGGCTGAATACAGTTTTGGCAGGCAACAGGCCGGGCTAGGCACCGTTAGCCGCGCAGGAAGTAAGACAAAGTTCATGGATACATATGCAGGTCCAGGCTGGAGCATTCAGAGGCAGAAGCAGGAAAAGCTCGATGGCAGAATTCGGGGCCTACCTTGCCAGAGCTGGAGAACGTGAAAAGTATACCATATAAAGACAGTGGCAAGGCATACTTAGGAACGGAATATCTGGCCCATTCATGGCAGATATGAAAGAGTACATATTAACGTTGGACACAATTGTATTTGCGTCTTCATAGCTTGAAGTGGAGGGAACATACATGTACTTGTAGCATGTACATGGAGCCGTTGGGGTCTAGATAGGGGACACAACTGACCATAAAAATTCATATTTCCTCATTCCCTCCTTGTCCCCTACGGACCCTCATGAAATATCGATCCTCAGGAATCCATCAATCTGTTCATGTAACATCATTTGCTCTTCTTTCTTCTTCTGGGATCTTGAATGAAAACTTGAACGTGGAATACACGATGTGGCACACAGGCCGCAAATCGCTGGTCCACATTGTAGACATAGGCAACAACTGAATACTATGAGAAGGCCAATACCTAGGAAGGATAGGACTTTCCATCCCCAGGCTGACAACACGCTCCAGAACCAACCGGACCATGTCCAGGTGCCTGCATTCTGATGTATCTGATTTGCAATCTTGTGAAGACGAGTTATGGCTTTATATACGGATGGCGCGTTTTCTGGGATGAAAACACAGCAACTTGATCCGATGACCCTACAAGCTCCGCCCCTATCTGCTAGGATGACGTCAAGGACAAGACGATTTTGAAGAACAACAATCCGTATCGCAGACTGCTCCTCTGTTAAGTTGCCTAGGGCAGAGGTAGTTTCATTCACTACTGCTTCAAGGGTTCTGGTTAATCTTCGTATCAGTTTACTATTTGAGACAACACCTATGTAAGGAAAGAGACCTTTATTGAAGTCTGTATATTGTTCCCATGCTGTTTCGGTGTAGTCAACAATCGGGATATCTCTCTGGGGCCTATGGTGTACTAGATTGGTATTTCTATGATAATCAGGAGGGGCTAGGAAAACAGGTGGCAAAAGGAATGCAATGTAACAGGTACCATCCCAGTCTGGAGGTAGACGTATATATGCGGTATGACCACATATGAAGTAGGAATGACGGGAAGCTCTAAATGTAGACTTGCCTTTATCACTGAATTCGATCACAGTAGTACATTTACTATGACCCAGGTGTACTGAACCATTCTTTCTTACACAGAATTCACCTTTTACGGGTAATACGGACATAGCAGGCAAGACTAGTGTAGCTTCAGATTCAACATTTAGAATCATGAGGTTAAGTGTAAAATTACCTAATCCATACACTTCATTTTCTAGGTCCGTTCCTGTTCTTTTGGGAAGTCCCTCCTTGTTAGGATGACAGGCTTTAAGCAAAACTAAGTTCAGGTTTCCCCATACCCAGTTGCTCTGGTATACTACAGTGTTTGAATCTAGAGAGTTAATCAAACTAAGCCATGCTCCACAGGAACCATTGTGTGTAAACGGATATGGAAAGAGAGGCAGAACTCCTTTGTATTTCTGATAGGGAGGGAGTCGGCCACATATCCAACAATTTGTAGCATTGCTGGTCTGATGGGAATGATGTAACATACTAATGAATGTGTTGTTGCGCAGCGCAAATCTATAGGACAACTCATGTGGAGGTAGTTTACTAAAAGAATGTTCGGCAGTAACATTGTAAGCACGCTTGAAAATAGGATAGTACATGTGTAACAGTATACTTGCAGCAATAATAAAAAGACTTAGGAAAAACATAATCAACAATGTCACTATACAGTGACTATGAAGTGATTTGCAGTATGCATGTTTCTTGAGCTGCTTCTGTCTATTTTTCTCTCTCATTCGGTCTAGAGGATACATGTCAAAGACTTAATTCAACTGATTCACCTTGGAGAGGACTTAAACAATCGAATTGTCTGACTTGCTAGACCTTAGTTTCAGTTTATAGTTCTCTTTTTCTGACTTTTCAACCAGGGGGAGTTTTGAGTCAGTCGGTGAGGGAATGCAGGGCTGAACGTTTAAATCCGATGGTAGTCCATGAAATTTCTTGATATGACTCGAGTGTAACCACCCCTTGCGACCCTCAATCTTCACGGCTGTCCTTGTGGTGAGAAGAACGAGCTTGGGTGACTGCCAACGAGGCTCCAGCGGGCTCCTCCTGTCGAAGTTTCTTACAAGCACTAGGTCTCCAGGAACCACTTCATGGGGCTTTACCTCGGTGTTGTCGGGAAAAGCTGCAGCTACCTGTGAACGACAAGATTGTAGTGCAGACATCAAGGAAGCCAGGTAATCTGTCAGCATATTACAATCAACATCAGTTATTTTACGAGGTATAGGCGTCCCCCACATATTTGGTGGCCTACCGAAGACCACCTCGTACGGGGATAGCCCTGTGCGAGAATGTGCTACCATTCTCATGAAAAATAGTGCAACCGGTAAGGCTACTATCCAGTCGACACCTTTCTCTCTACAGATTTTGGAGAGTCGTATTTTCAGGGTCTGATTATGGCGTTCCACGAGACCTGCTGCCTCGGGATGTCGGACACAGTGGAATTTCCATTGATAGCCTAACAAGAGTGAAATGTGTTTCATTAGCTCGGATGAGAACGGCTGGCCATTATCTGAGTACACGATACGAGGCAAACCATACCGTGGGAAGAATTCACGAACTAATTGTTTGGCAGTAGTCGGGGCAGTGTAATCTGAAACGGGATACGCCTCTGTCCAACGGGAAAGAGCGCATACAACTACGAGGACATATTTGAATCCTCGACATCGTTCCATCTGGATATAATCCATCTGGAGGACTTCAAAAGGGTGATCGGGAGGTTGAAATCCACCCTGCTCTACAGGTACACCTTTACCTGGGTTGAACTGACAACAAATCATACAAGTTCGGACTTTCTGTTTGGCTGCGGCTCGTAAGTTCTTGTTGAACCAAATGTGTTGAATACTGTCTAACATAGCTTTTTCTCCTAGATGTGCTGGACTATGTATTGTGTTAATGATAACTTGAACCATTGAGTCGGGGAGAAACCATATAGATTTTCCCTTCGTCATCCATCCCTGATCGGTTTGGATCCCTCCTAATTCAGTCCATTTCTTTATTTCCTCTGGTGTAGCATGTGTCTGTATGTCAATTACATCAAGAGCGGGATCCTTAACTGTCATGCAGTGTGTCGGCGTCGGAACTATTGTCTTTGTCAAGTCAGTTGCATGAGTCTGATTCTGTGCTGTTTGCCTAGCTGTTCGGTCTGCTAGGTCGTTACCCTGGGAAATAATATCGGTGACTTTTGTATGAGCTTTACACTTCATGATAGATATTGAAATAGGTAGATGTATTGCATCTAATAGAGCTTGAATGAGGGAACCGTGTTGAATGTTGGCACCGTGAGAAGTCAAATAACCTCTCTCTCGCCAAAGGACTTCGAAGTCGTGTACGACTCCGAAAGCATAACGTGAATCTGTGTATATGTTAACTTTTCTATTCTTGGCTTGAATACAGGCTTGTGTCAGAGCAATAAGCTCTGCTGCTTGAGCTGATAATGTGTCGATACAATTTGTTTCAATGACTTCGGTGTCTGTCGTGACTGCATATGCGGCCACTAACTTTCCTGTACTTGTTCTCATACATGAACCATCTACATAAAGTGTCAGGTCTGGATCTGGTAATGGGACATCTGTCAAATCTTGTCTGGGTTTCGTCGTAATAGTAATGACTTCAACACAATCATGTGCCAGTGGGTCTGTTCCACTTAATGGCAAAAGTGTGGCAGGATTTAATGTACTACAACGTCTGATTTCTATGTGTGGCTGGAACAATGTGAGTTCGTAACCTGTCAGTCGTGCTATAGTCAAGTGTTGTGTCTGTGTCCGGTTCAAGAGAACCTCTACTGCGTGTGGTACTTGTACTGTCAATTGATGTCCTAATACTATGGAATCGCTTTGCCTAATCGCTAGAGCTGTCGCTGCAACTGATTTCAGACACGGAGGAAGAGCTTGAGCTACGGGATCTAATGTGCTAGAAAAGTAAGCACATGGCTTGTGTGATCCTGCTTGTTCCTGAGTGAGTACTGACAAAGCAGTACCTTCACGTTCTGTAACAAAGAGTGTAAAAGGCTTACTGTAACATGGTGTCGCTAAGACAGGTGCTTGGCATAACGCTTTCTTTAAGTCTTCAAAAGCTTGTGTATGTTCTGGAGTCCAAGGGAGGACAGTCGATGTCGCTGCCTCCTGGGTTGTCAACTGAATGAGTGGTTTAGCTAAAAATGCATATTGGGGGATCCACTGCCTGCAGTACGAAGTGAGGCCTATGAAGGCCCGTACCTCCTTTTGTGTCTTGGGTGGTGGCATATTTACAATTAACTGGATGCGATCAGGTGTGAGCTGTCTCCCCCATTTGGACAGCAAGTGCCCTAGGTACACAACTTGCTGGGCACAAAATTGCAGCTTTGAAGGGGACACCTTGTGCCCCTTGTCGGCTAAGAAATGTAAAACCGTCAGTGATGCTTTTTCACATTCGGGTTCGCTTCGGGCGGTGATCAGCAGATTATCGACATACTGAAGCAGTGCAGTGTTAACAGGCATGTGTATACTGTCAAGTTGTCTTTTCAGTGCTTGGCTGTAGATGCTAGGACTTTCTGTAAATCCTTGAGGTGCGCGTGCGAATTTAAAACTTCGTCCATTTAAACTGAATCCGAACAAATATTGGCTTTCCGGATCGATTGGGACGCTGAAGAAGGCGTTCTTGAGGTCAATTACGATAAAGAACGTTGCCTCTGAATCAATAGCTGTCAGTAATGAAGAAATATCCGGGACCACGGGATATTGTGGTACAATGCATTTATTTAATTCGCGTAGATCAATAACTAATCGATATACTGGGGGTGCTTTTGGGTCCGTTCGTTTAAGAATCGGAATAATCGGAGAATTACATATATTGGAGTCGGTTTCTACAACCACTCCTTGTGAGATTAGCTCGTCAATGATTTGCAGTAAAGCCACTACAGCATCTGGAGGTAATTTGTATTGTCGCATTCGTGGTAATACCACTCCTGCTTTGAGTGTGACTCGATATGGTGTAATGTGCATACAACCTACATCAGTGGGGCCTTGTGCCCATAAATGTGCAGGTAGATTCTGTAACCGGTGATCCATGTCTCTAGACACGTAGTGACCTTTAAAGTCACGCAAAAATAGTCGTACTCCGTCCGGAGAACAACATATTATAGCTCCTAGAGCTTTCAATGTTTTTATGCCTAACAAGTTTTCTGGGCATGATTTCGTAAGCAATAGATCTGTAGTCCGTGTTAATGGACCAACTGTAAATGCCAGTTGTTGCGATACTTCGTTAATAGTGGGCTTTCCTGAAAAACCAAGGGAAATATTTTGTGAGCCTGAGAGGGGTGCCCCTGGGACTTCATCGTGACTTATAGTTGTTCTGCTTGCCCCTGTATCAAGTAGAAATTTTCTGTCTTTCCCTAATACTTGACTCTGCACATAGGGACCTTCTTGATCTACAGGAACCTCAATAAGGGGTAAGCCAACTTCCCTCTCTAGGCTATTTCATGTGTATCGCTGATACTCTGGATAGTCATTTTGTGCATACTTGGTACATCTGTTGTGTCGTGTTCTGTGTTGCAGCAATAGGCTGTGGCTGTTGTTGTGGTACGGTCTGTTGTGCAGCTTGCATAGGCTGTATATTCTGAGGTACTTGTTGTTGGATCTGATCCTGTCTAGGCGGACGCGGTCTCTCCTTAGTTTTACCCGTAGAGATATTATGTTTCAGAACTGCACAATCGTTTATATAATGACCTGGCTGTTTACAATAGTTGCATGTCCCTTTAACGGGAACCGCTGAATTACTGGACTGTGTCGCACCCTTTTTATGACCGTCAGCTGGAACTGACTGAGCGACAAGCATTTTCATTTTCGTGTCTTTCATACGCCTTGTTTCGTGTTCTTGTTCTTCTCAAATTCTATTCTGGTGATACTGTAACATTTGTGAAGGGGTGTTAGCTTGCCAAGTGCTCTCGACTTTCAATACTCTGTTTTTGACCTGCGGCAGAGAATTCTCGACTAGTTTTGTTACAAAAAGATGTGGATATGACTCACTATTTGCTTTCAGGCCGCTATTAATACCAAAACATTTTTCAAATCGGGAATAAAAATCACTGGTGTCTTCCTCGGGTTTCTGTTTACAGGCTGAGATTGCTCCCCAATCTTCCTTTTTCGTAGTTAATAAACGTGGCAATACTTGTACTAATAGACCTGGCAATGCTTTTGTTTTGTCCCCAAGCCCTACGCCTGCAGTTCTGTTATTTTCTTCAGTTTCTAATGCGGTCCAATCAATCTTTTGGTCTCCCACCTCCCATTCTTTTTCCTTGAGTTTCACATAAATACCGGCAGGCAATAATACTTTCAGTATTTTCATAATGTCAGGGTAGGTATAATCACCCATGAGTAACATGTCCTTTAGTTCACGGTGGAAACCTGCTGGATCTTTGTCATGGCTGGGCACTAATTTTTTCATTTCCAATAGTTCTATTTTGGTTATGGGCGTGTACACAAACACGCGTCTAAACGTATTGTCATCATTCCTGACTGGGTGTACTTCGCGTAAGGGATTCTGTCTGTCTATGTAATACTGGTTTCTCTCCATGGAAGGAGCTGGATCATGTTCTGGGCCCAAAAAGGCACTATATCTATGCCTGTATTCTAGAATTACTTTAATTAGATCGGTACCTAGACCTCTCCATTTATTCGTGAGTAGTTCTATCAATATATCAGGTAGGGGACCAGGATCGGAGTGTTGGCCTTTATATATTATAAGGAGATGTTGTATCATGTATATACTAGCCAAACGTTGTTCGTCTGGGGCGAGATTCAGAAACGTGTGTGCTAGCGCATCATCACTATATTTTTCAGGGCTGTCAGCCCATTGTACTGCTGACCTGGCTAATTCTTGTTCATCCATAGAATCGAGCACATGGTACCCCCTTCGTTCTCGAAGTAATTTATCGGTAGCCTGGAATAAGTGTTCAGGGGTCCTTGGATTTGTAATAACTGTTTGAAAAATTCTGTTACATTCTGGACGTATCGGACGTATTGTTTTATTAAAGGATCTTCCTTTTCCTACATAAGCTATCGTTTGTCTAGCTGGTAATTCAAATTGTCCTGTGTTCATTTCTGACTGTTCCTCCTCCTCTTCCTCTGATTCAGTTTTATCTGCTTCTACTCTGTTTTCATGTATTCGTTTTACTTCTTTTCTGATCCTTCGGCACATTGCTTCTATACACTTCTGTTTATCATGTCTCCCGTCTGTTATATTCTGACCCCATCTGGTAAGTGCTTGCATTTCCTCCGAATCTACCTCTGGCCTATCTCTATTTCTGATCAAACAGTTTATAAAAAAACGTAACAGTAATTTTTGTATGTCTACTTTCTGGTATTCCATGGCTTCGGCAATACTTTCAGGACCTTGCCCTGATTGGATAAAGCGGTATATTTTGTCTAGATGTTCAACCATTCCTGGTAACGTCATTAAATAGTTTGCAGCTCGTCGCAAACGTACTGAAGACAGCAACATTCTGTCGTGTTTTCCTGGTACTGGATCATATCTACAATCGGAAAGACGCTCGTTTAATATATTGTCTGATATTCTTTGGGGTGTACGTCGATATGCTAAATCTCTATAAGTTAATCTAGTTGTTGGCGGTGGCGTGGAAAAACCTCCTGTCGCACCCCCTGAGGTGCCAAGTCCAAAAGGGTTTGTTGGGTGCAGGGTAGAGAGTGTCGGTGCAGGAAGGACTGTAGAAACAGATGGAATTGTTAGAACTTGAGTAGGAGTTTGTTGCTGCGGAGGTGAGTGCAGCTGGTTTTGGGGTTGAGTGTCGTTAACGGGTGGTGTGCGTGGCTGCACACCATTAGCATATTCGGGGGCTGCATCGTCTAAATAGGAAGAAAGGAAAATGTCTTTTGCGGTCTTGGGATGTACTTTAATCGGGAGTAACGGAGGTGGCAGATCTTCTGGTACCTCCAAAGTGGCCTTAGGCAAACCCACGGCCAGAAGAGGATACATACCATTCATAAGAGTGTTTCGTTGTCTGTCTACTTGTTCTGTTTTTATTCGTGTACCTTCGTCAATTAATATGTTTTCTCGGGCCTTTTCTGAATCTTCCCTACTTTTCTCTTCCTTTCTGAGCGCTTTCTCTGTGCGCCTATGCGATTCTTTACGCCATAGTTCAATGGCATCTTTCTGTGACTGTCTGGCTTTCTTTTTCCATAACGCTTCTTCTATTCTCATGATGCAATCTGCATCCCATGTTCCAGCAGCGGGCCATCTCTGACTCTCTGCCAAATCCTTGGTGTAGTCCACCCATAGATCAAGATATAATACGGCATCTAGGCCATGTTTATGGTACATAAAGTACCCTGGAGTGTCCCTAGGTGGGATAGGAACAGCTTCCTCGAGTATCCCTTTTCTAGTTTTTATCTGTCTTAATTTTGAAAATAACGGCATCTTGAACCTTGTTACTTAATTCTTACTTTTACTCGGACCTGAACACAACTTATACAATAAACACAATAATGAAGATCGAACAATCACTCATACCACGACATTTTAAAACATATCAAAACATTTTAGAACGAACAATAATAATTAGAATAAAACTAGTTAACTGCATAATACTAAATATACTGTATGTACTGCTAAACAGTACAGATACACTGCTAAAACAGTGCAGACCAGGTCTGTGTACCCAGACCCGTCTTGACCGGCACAAACTAATGCGCACGTCTAGATGCGTCCCCAGCAACGGTACTCACCGGGAAGCACGGAACGGAAGGCCTCGGAAGTCTGGACTGGACTAGACCAAACTGGACTGGACTCGACTCGTGACTTAGGTACTTCGGAACTTCGGAATCTGGTGGGCCTCTGTATACCTCGGATCTTGCTCTCTCAGCTAGGCTCTGGTCGGGATTCTCCGCACTCCTCACCGCCTCGTCTGGGTGTTGATCGCAGCCTCAGTCGCCCCCGTTGGCCTGAGGGAGATACAGGAAATCCTGCGGGTACGCGTAATTGTCCGTCCGGCTGTGGCAGGAGACCGGGTCTGCAACGCACCTCCGGCGCGTGGGGTGTGAGAGGTGTCCCTGTTCGGGCGCCAATTATGTGGTAAATTTTAATTACCTAGACTTAATTTATGCGGTAAAATACAATATGAATAACTCAGTAAAAATAAGAGGCAGAATCCGTGGTATTCGAGGGTATAATAGGGTATTTATTCCTTACAAAGGAATGATGGTTCGAACCAGGCAATCGAGTTCCGTCACCACGAAGGTTCAGGAAGGGATCAGCAATACATTATTGACAAGTTGTCATATTTATATTGAAGTGCATTACAGTAAAGACAGATACAGGAGGCGTAACAACTGATAAGAATACACATACGTAATAGAAAAGGCGTTACAATAAGCGTGCATAGAGGCGTATACTAAAAGCGTCATTATGATGATGACACAAATGGGTGGATCCATAAGAGAATCCTGCAAAGTCAGCGAAAATACATGGCAGAGATGCGCGTGCAGCCGCATGACGTGTGATTGACGTGTAACTAAAGGGTGAAGGGAACTTGACATTTAGCCCTACATGAGGAGACAGAAGTCTGGGGTGTCAGGACAACCTAGTCCTAAATCATATCTAATATCTTGTGTTTAAAGAACTATATTATCTAGAAGGAAAGGTCTTCTCGGACAGATCCTATTCTATACTGACTGCTAGTGCGTGTACAAGCGTCTAAGTGTCTACATGGGATGCGAGGGGGGCATGGGCCTACCATGGTAACGAGAGTCATGAATTACTTGCACGGAGACAGTAAGGCCGGGCCCTTAGCTCTGCAGCTAGAGGGATGTTTACCTAAGCTACTTAGACAGGAATGCATTTCTTGAGGAGCGGAACAGATAACTTGAAGGCTGAATACAGTTTTGGCAGGCAACAGGCCGGGCTAGGCACCGTTAGCCGCGCAGGAAGTAAGACAAAGTTCATGGATACATATGCAGGTCCAGGCTGGAGCATTCAGAGGCAGAAGCAGGAAAAGCTCGATGGCAGAATTCAGGGCCTACCTTGCCAGAGCTGGAGAACGTGAAAAGTATACCATATAAAGACGGTGGCAAGGCATACTTAGGAACGGAATATCTGGCCCATTCATGGCAGATATGAAAGAGTACATATTAACGTTGGACACAATTGTATTTGCGTCTTCATAGCTTGAAGTGGAGGGAACATACATGTACTTGTAGCATGTACATGGAGCCGTTGGGGTCTAGATAGGGGACACAACTGACCATAAAAATTCATATTTCCTCATTAGTACGAAATTGTTGCAACTTTAAATTAATAGAATGTACAGAGTTATTTAATTCATCGAAGGCCAGCGTAATTTCTGATACGTTTGTAGCCATATTAATTGTGCAACTCCATTTATTTGCTAATTCACTAAGATCAGCTTTTCTAGCGCAACATATACATTGTAATAATTTTAGCTTTATAAGCGAGATTTAAAAAACATGTGAGAACTACATGAGAGGGTCGAAGTTGCATTAATTGTTGTTTGAGAAAATAGTCTCTAAGTTGTAGGTATTTGAAGAATGAGTGATATGGAAGATCAAAAGATTGTTGCAGCGATGTGTAGGTAGAGAAGCCAGAGTAGTCATATAGCTGTCCCAATCTTTCGATCCCATGTCTGGCCCAATTACGAGCAACTGAGTCATGGAATATATTCGGGAGGGATGGATTTTTCTATAGCTTAAAATGCTCATGCCTGGTAAGGTCCTCAAAGGTAATGAAAAATAATTAAGAATTTAGTTCCAAATACGAACGATGTCCCTTATAGTCCTAAACTGGACTCTTTTGTAATAGTTAGGATCATTGACCCTGTACAAAAACAAATGGTTATCTGTACCTAATGCTAAGATGAGCCCATAGTAAGGCAGTTTATCAGTTAGTACGCTTTGTATACGCCCTGTAAATGCTGCCCAAAAATATAATTTAAAATCAGGAAGCTGCAGACCGCCAAACTTATAAGAGAACTAAAGAGATTTTATCGAGCGGTGTGCTTGCTTATGCTCCCAAATAAAACTATTGATTGGGCCCTCCAATTTTTTAAAAAAATAATCAGGAACTCGTATAGGAATAGCCCGAAACAGATATAGAAATTTAGGTAAAATCGTCATTTTAATTATATTAGCTCGACCAATGATAGTTATTGGCAACTTATTCCAATGCTTAAGTTGCTCAATTACTGTCTGAAGCAATGTTTCATAGTTGAGTTTCCAAATTTGATCCACATTTTTAGTGATCCTAACGCCTAGATATGTTGCAACAGCACAAGAACCCGTAATAGATGCAGTAGATTCTAAGTTATGCAATACTTGAGTTTCACTTATGTTAAGTTTATATCCCGAAAAGCGCCCAAAGGCTCTAGCTTCTTCCTGAATAAGACTAAATGTTGTTGCTGGGTCTGATGTGAAAACCACGATATCATCTGCATATGCAACGGCCTTAAGTTGATATGTACCATTAGTAAATGGGATGATATTACAATTCCGATTTAAAGTTTGGATCATTGGCTCAATATAAAGAGCAAAAAACAAAGGGGACAATGGGCAGCCTTGCCTTGTGCCGCGTTGTATTGAAAATGTAGTAGAATACAAGTTAGCATATATTAATTTAGCCTGCGGAAAAAAATGTATAGTGCCTGGATTCAATTCATAAATCGAGCTGGTAAGCCGTTATTACTCCACACCACCCGATCGAATGCTTTTTCCCGCATCTAAAAGAAGCATCCCCATAATACCAGAAATGTTATTGGCAATATATCGTAAGCAGTTATGGCTGTATTGACATGTGCAGTGCTATCTCCGCCTGTAATAAATCCATGTTAGTGTTCGGATACCAGACCAGGCATGAACGAGGACAGGCGGTTAGCCAGCACTTTAGCAAATATTTTAGCATCGGTATTGATGAGAGATATTGGGCGATAAGACCCACAATCATCAGCACTCTTCCTCTTCTTCAGAAGAAAAACAATATTAGTCATGTCCTAGGACTCAGGAACTTGCTTACATTCACCAATATGATGCATGACCACTTGAAACAATGAAAGGATTCGAGTTTTAAAGACTTTATAAAACTCTTTGGGTAGAGCATTGTCCTCAGCAGTCTTGCCTGAAGGCAGCGCTGCTATAGCAGTTATGATTTCCTCCTATGTTATATCAAGCTGGAGATGATCCGCAGCCTCTGAGTCAAGGACATGAGGATCCAATGATTGTAGATATTCTTCAGCCAACGCTGGCTCAAAATCGTCAGACACAGCATACAGCTCAGAGTAAAACTGATAGAATTGTTCTAAGATTGACTTAGACGAATTATACGATCGACCATCTCTACCCTTAATTAAAGCAATCCGGGTTTTAGCTTTCTTGTCTGCAATCTGATAAGCCAGTAACCGCCCAACCTGATCCCTGTATTCATATTGGTTCAGTCGACTTTTATTATAGGCAGCTGCAGCCTTCTCTTTAAACTGTCGAGTCATAAGCGCCCTTGTATTCATTAATGCAGAATATATAGCTTCTTTATTTGACCCATTCAACATAATCTCCTGAGCGTGTGCTAACTCTAATTTTGTTAAAGTGTTACAAAGCTCGTTCACCTGCCTTTGATTAACCTTATTTGAATAGTAAATGTATTGTTGAGTGGACCCTCGTATAACAGCTTTCATCGTGTCCCATACGGGGAAAGAAGTGGCAGTATCTATATTATTGTCACGGTCCACAGAGACGAAAGACTAGGGTATGAGGTAGGTAGGCTTTTATTGGCCCTATACAAGGGAGTAACAGCAGGGTGGTTGTCCTCCTGTGGCTCAGGATCGCTCCTTGTTGCCGTCGTTTTCTCCTTTGGGTCCTTGGGACTTCTAGCGTCTGTTCGGGTCTCTTCGCGGGGCTGGTTTCGCCGGACGTCCCCTCGGAAATAGAAAAGGACAGGCGGTTAGTTAACCCGCGTCAGTGGGCTTTTTCTGGCTCTACACTTCCTGGTTCTGCACAGGGATTCCTCTCCCTAGGTTGCGCTGAGTTCGTGTGATTCAGAGGGTCCACCCACCCTATCCACCTCCCTGGGCCCTTTCTTCAGGGAACTCCCAATGGGGTTTAATGGGATACCCCCTCTTTTGTTTTGATGTGTCCTTCCTGGTCTGGACTGTTATTGGCTATGGGCGTGAGGACTCAATTCCCTCTTTTACCCGTCCCCGCTGCCGTAGCCCACCCCGTTTATAGACCTGAGAAACCCGCGTCCCTCTGCCACCACCCGAACAAGGACCGCCCTGTGTTCCCCACTACTCGCCTGAAACCGGAGCCCGCTGACAGGGACCCGGTCGCCTCGTCCAGAACGTCCTCCTCGGGGTTCGCCTGGAGCCTCGCTCCCGCTGCGTCGTCGCTTCCACGAGCCGCTGCCCAGCTGGACTCCTCCGTGCTCGTCACCGTTGCCTTGCTTCTGCTTCCTCCGTCTCCTCCGTCTCCCTCGAGCTCCTCGCCTCCTTTGCGTCTCTCTCCCACGGCATCTGCTTCTGGGTTTACGTCCGCTTCTCGGCTCCGCCCCCCTTCTGTTGTCAGCGTCAGCACCAGTCGAGCTGTCGGAGTGCCCCAGGGGCACTCTTGTTGTGTTTCCCCCGCTGGTCCTTCACAATTATGTTGTAAAAAATCAGTAAGAACCCCTTGAGTGTGAGAAATATATGGTGAATCAGACAACAAATACCTAGGAAATGAAAAAGGACGATTGCTCCTGCCCTCAATAAAAAAATGCAAACAGATCAATAGCTGGTTGTGATCCAATGTTATACGTGGGTAAACTTCCATATGTGACTTTTCTAAAAGACAGCTATTCACAAAAACGAAGTCCATTCTAGAGTAATGTTGATGCGGCCTAGTCTAATACGTAAAACCGGGCCTAGCGGGGTATAATGCATGCCATAAGTCGGTCAATCCATGAAGCTGAGCCAATTCCAGAATCGCCTTTCGGACCCTGCTCATTCTTGGAAAAGCAAGTCTATTTGTTGAATCAATAGAATAGTTTAAGGTGCAGTTAACCCCTTCCATGCTGCGCAGATTCCGCCGCTGTGCTGACGGAATCTTGCGCGGGCGTGGTCATGACGGAACGGTTCCGTCATGAGCACAGCTCAACCGTGGCTCATGACGGAACCGTTCCGTCATGAGCACCGAAGGGGTTAAAGTCACCCAAGATAATAATTTCCCCCTGCCAGTGTAAAAGCTCCAACATTAGTTTATCAAAAAGAGTAGGATCGTTCTAATTTGGCCCATATATTGCACACAAGTCTAGCTTTCTGTTGTTAATTTCAAGTTGTAAAATTACCCATCTGCCACCTGGGTCAGAAGCTTTTTTTAGTTTTTTACAGACAAAGTGTTTATCTTTTAGAATAGCTACACCTCTAATGGCTGCGCCCTGCGAAGTACATTCTAGCATCTCTAAACCGAGCTGTTTGAACAAGCCCTAGTCTTAGTTTGTCAAGTGTGTCTCTACTAAAACAACCAAGTGCGGTTTATATATCTTAAGCTTCTCTCTGACCAGACGTCACTAAGAAGATGAGTTTAACCCTGCCACGTTCCAACTTATACATCTAATTGTACCCATTATATAAACTTATGACATTTCGGGTACACAAAAATTTAGAGAGCATCAATCTTTTAAATGTTCACATAAAAAACATAAACAAAATATCCTTGTCCATACGGCTTTTATAGCTTATATCCATGTTCCATACTAATTTAATCTGTACACCCCGTAGCTTACACTTTACCCCCTCAATACCAGTAAATTTCAGTGTTATTCGACTGATGGTCAGCCCCCACCCCCAGAACCAGTCCCAATCCTCCCACCAAGTGTTCTAGAAAAGGAATCACCTCCTCTAACCTGCTGTCGATCTAAAACAGCTAAGAGAAGCTACGCCCCCCAAGAGTCTCCCAAATGGTATTTAGAAACGTTGAATTAATCATTTTAAGGTAAAGCCAAAGATAGAGATAAAGAGGAAAAGAAAAGAGAAAAGAAAAAGGAATATACAGAGATAGCCCTTTGATTATCACAAATCAGAAACCAATTACTAAGTAGCCAAATGTCCAGACGGTCCTGACAGAAAACACATTTGTACTGTCCCATCACATTACTTATTGGGGTTCTGTTGTAGTTTAAGGAGCGCCAGTTTTGCCTCCTGATCCGAGTAGTAAATCTGCGAGTGACTTACCTTAATGACGTTCTGTCGAGCGGGCTCTTGTAGATAAACCAGAGCGCCAAGTGCTTTCTAAGAGTCAATAAGTTGTCGCATCCTCCATCTTTTATCCAATGTAGTTTTACATAGATCAGATTTAACAGTGATGGAGAACGACTCCACTGACACTTGTGTCATAGGCCAGGCTTTAATAGCGATGGCCTGATGCAGTAAAAAGTTACCGACATAGATAAGGATTGGTTGCGGTTGGCGCGAAGCAGACTGGTTTGCTTGGTTGAGAAAAAGTGGCAGCCGATGAGCTTGTTGAATTTGAGTACCAGTCTGCTAGATCAGGGAAAGCTTTCTGGAATGTTTGTACAATGAATGCTCGTGGGTCTGAGCCTTCTCTGCTTTCCGGAATCCCAAATATTCTCAGGTTATTCCGACGTTGCCGGTTTTTCAAATCTTCCAACTTTCCTTGTAAATCATTGAGTTTGGCATTGTGATCCCGAAGTAAATTGGTTCTTTATTGTCGGACAGTCTTTGCTGTATTGTCATCACCTCAGCTGTAAGTTCAGACACCTTTCTGGTTACTGTGACCAATGATTGTTGAAGCATAGCATTATCCACCCTAAGTTGTGTGTAGTGTTCATGCGCCTCAGATCTATGTGCTGTTAGCACTTGCATGATTGAGGCTAGAGAGGGTCGTGATGCTAATGCCGCTCCCGGTGTAGTTGCAGCTATCGGAACATTCATTATCATAGAAACCTCCTTTACTAATTGTGTCGACTCAGAGGGTTCGAGAGCATAAGAAGTATTAATAAATAGCTGTTCCTTTGTGGGCTGAAGAGAAAAAGTATTTTGACAACCTGTAGCTGCTGAGTTTTGTACTAAACAAGAGCCAGACAGTTGTGAGACAATAGCTTTAACTTCCCCCTTCGAGGTTACCCATTTCCGTAGAGGGCTGCCTTGATCATTTATTTTGGTTTTAGATTGTGCTATCGTCACTGCGCCCCCTTGCTTAAGGAATAAGTTACTATTGAGCTCAATAGCTTTCTTGCCGGTTCTAATTTGTTTAGCAGCTTTAAGATTGCGTCTTTTCTTTTTAGTAGATTTAGAGTAGTGAGTCTCCTCAGGTGAGAAGCCAAATGTGTCGTCAATATTCGTCAATATTCGCTGAGGGAAAAGACGAAGATGGAACATCGGCTTGTAGCTCAATATGCTCAGCCTGCTCACTATTTTGTTTAGCAGGACCCACGATAGGTATTTCCACTATTCGCTGAGCTGTCCTTCCACTTGATTCCATTTCAGTATTTACTAGCTCACTTGATGGACCATTTACCGGTAACCGATTGCTTTGCGTGTTATTTTGCGTATTTGCAATAAAACCAGTTAAAGTGGAGTCTGCCAGTGCTGGTAGCTGGTCTATAGGCTGTGTTAACGTATTATTTGTTATAGGACCTCCGTCAATCATATGTCTCTTGTCTGTTGGCAACACAGAGGAACCAGAAATAACATTGGCGTCATCACTCACCTCAAGTCAAAAGGTCGCGAGTGAGTCTGTTGCGTATTCACAGTATCAGCAGGGCTCGAAAAATGTACTCGACCGCTCGCAAATGCGAGTGATTTTTTTGAAGGCCGAGCCAGTTTTCACGCCAACTTGACCGGCCTGGCGAGTGCTATCTGCCACTGCAGTAGCAGGTGAAGGCTCTAGGGGGCAGCACGCACCACCTAGCATAGTGGTGGTGGTGCGGTGTAGGCTCTAGGGGGCAGCAGGGTACGACGCCAATCAAGTGGTGGTGCGGTGAAGGCTCTAGGCGGCAGCAGGGTACGACGCCAATCAAGTGCACGCACCACCTAACATAGTGGTGGTGGTGTGGTACGGTGCCTATCGTTTTGTGGGTCCCAGGGCCGTCAATCGTGTAGCGCGCGAAAGCGCTACCAATGACGGCCCTAGACATCATTTTGGCCTGCCCCCGCGCTGTGCTGCCCAAAGTGCAGCAGTGACGCAGCACACCACCACGCGCTCTCTTCAGTGGAGTCGGGAGTGCAGGGCGATTTGGCTTGCCGTCTAGGAGAGGTGAGTCGCAGTTTTTTCCATTATGTATATATGATTATGGTGATGTTGGGGGATATAACGCAGATAGCATAGGAATTGAATGTTCAGGAAGATGTGAAATTAGATAGAGGTCTGAAACCAGCATCTAGAATCTACCCTAAAACAAATACTTTGTACCAGCTATGTGAAGGGCACAGTGGAAACTGATTTTTCTAAAGTTTGGATACCTACGAAGCCCAAAGGCTTCTACATGTGTAGAATATGCTCCATCCATCATCTGGGGTACAAAAGAAACACCAAATTCAAGTACAACACAACTAGGGAATATACAATTGAATAGTTTGTAAATTGTAATACGTGTTTCACTGTATATGTAGATGGTTGTGTATATGAAAAAATATATGTGTGGAGCAGCATTAGATGTTTAAAATCATGTATCTCCTCCCCCTCCACAAGCGTCTCGGCCCCCTCCCTGGACCCCGGTCCCCCAAAGCGCATCCAGCTTCGGCTCCCCCTCCTCTGGGAGACAGCTTCCTTTGCTCGCTTATCCTTTTCCTTTCTGTTCCTCTATTCTTTCTGACTACTTCTTCTCTCCTTCCTACGTTACCTGTTTTTGCTCTTCTTCAATATGGCAGAAGTTTTTTAATATTATCGCAAAGTGTGGTATCTTCTCTTCATGTGCTGGGAGTTTCATTATAGCTTGGGCACTACCCATCAGGATCCTTCTGTATCCGCAACTGTTGTATTACCCTACTCTTCCCCTGGATCTCTGGATTCGGGGCTTTTGTACCTTTGTTCTCCCCCTATGCCTCTCCTAGGCCTAAGACTTTTGCTCCTGCTGTGAATGACTTGGGAGGGTCCCATGCTCTCCATCGTACTTGGTTACCATAATGGTGGGGGTGGGGGGTTACCCTGAAGGGTCACTTTTACACTGTCTTGCTGTACCACCCTAGCTTATGATGCCTAATCGCTGTTGTTCTTACTATGCCATATGTCTCTATATGCTTGCTTTCAATAAACAGATGTTAAACAAAAAATCCTGAATACAAGAACATGTCAGAGCGATTAGACAAAAGGGCGATGAATATCCAGTGGCCACATTTATACATTAATAATAATAATAATAGTATGTCAGTTTTTGTTCTGGTTTGATGCTGGGACAGGCTCCGCTCGCTCAGACTACTCAGTTGACAGACAGTGGAACCCGTCCGTAAATTATAAAGTTGTGGGCAATATTGTGAAGCACCTGAGTTGGAACCAATAATTGTGCAGGCTAGGCTTACATTAAATATTCATCTCCCTCGACCCGATAATAACTTAAGAATAGACCAAGAACCCCCTTCAGTTTAACCCCCTTTCGGAACATCGTGCTAAAGGGCTGCATTTTGACCAACTTTTTAATTATTATTTGTTCTTCTTGAAAGCGTCCGGTCCTTTTTTGTGGTTTCTCATTAGTGCTGCATTTGGCCCGTGCGTTTTTAATATTTCCCTAATCTCTTCACGATGCTTGGGCTGCACAGTAATTACGGCAAAGCGCTTTCTCCAGCAGCAGGGGCCTGCAATTGTTTACAGTGCGTGCGCCCATATAGAAACTGTTTAAAAACAGGTTTGTGACGCTTTTCACGGATGAAGAGTCTGATTTTGGTGTTTATGCGGCGTAGGGTTTCATGTATACTTGCACTTAAATGTCCGTACTTCTGTCAGTGCAAGAGCCTTCACAAATAAAGTTAAGGACTGTAAGTAAGGTTTGCAATAAGTAATGAAAGGTTGCGTGAATGTATCCTTTCATGTGCCACCATAACACAGAATAACATTCATTCTGCGCCTATACCCCTCCGTCGTGCAATTTTGAAGCGGCCTAATTGCTGGAGGCGTACTTTTTTGCAACTTCAAGTGACAGCAAGCTATAATTCATTACCACTCACTGGCCGTAGCTAATTCTGGGACCTTAAAGAGAGCCCCTTTCACTTGAATCTAGACAGGAGAACGGGTTATCTGAAGATACAAAGGATATTAAATGAAATGTCTTCCCAGAGCTTATAATAATCCTGCTTATGCAAGTTGCATTAGAACATTGTGTGGTGAATGTACTATGCTGACACTGTTTCTCGTTGCTCAAGTGGGTGTAATTTGTGAATATTTGTATGTTTCCCTCACCTTCATTGCTTGATTTTGCTCACAAGAAAGTGTCACTCATCACCTCTAAGGTGAGGATTATGCAGATTGTGTGACCGCTAATTACGACACCCCCAGTTTCCCCCCAAAAAGTACGTTTAGGCCCAGAGTTAGGCTTTGGGAGGGGGGAGTGAGCTTCACTATCGTAGATGTTGTTTCCGTAAAAAGATTATGGGGTATTTTTTGCCATGTATGTTCGCAGAAACGTTCACCACGGCACTTTGATACACACATCTTAGGGAGGTACTGGGTGATAAATTAATAAAATTTGCTGTTAATTTGGTTGACCAACGTTTTCTTGGGTTGTTGGCGCTGCAAATGATTTGTAAAAAATTCATATGCGATCAATTTGTGGGTCGAGTGCATTGATGTTAGGTCGAGTACAAAAGTCTACTCACTCGACCTGCAGGTCAAGTAAGATTTTTTAGATTTGTCGAGGAGCCCTGCCGTCCTCCATCTAAGTGGATAGCAGCCATTCCTCCTGAAATGGTCACCAGCTCAACCTCCTTAGCGAGTTCACGCATCACCTCAGGCAAGTTGCTGAATTCACGTTGCACCGCTTCCATGACAATCTCTGCCATGGCGGCTTCAGGGGCGGCAGGGAGGAAATCTGTAGCCTTCCCTGACTGAAGCCATCTCATCACCGGTCTGCCCACCCACGGTGTGCTCTTCTTGATTCCACCGTCGGTCATATCCGTAGCGGTTTTGAAAGCAGCGCTGAAAGCGGCAGAGATCGCCGCGGAGTTCCGGGCTACACGTCCAGTCCGCTGCACATTCAATTTCGGAGGGGCCATAGGCTGCCGAGCTGGAGAGGCCGGAAAAAAGTGAGCAGGTAGACTGGACAAGTAGAAAACAGAACACCTCTGAACGCTTCGTTCGCTACGACAATCCATACAGCTCCAGGTGTCTCCAAAAAGGAAGAATGTATGGGCGCCCAACCGTAGCATTTAGAGTGAGTGATATGGCTTGTGCTGTTTAGTTTGAGCCGTTACATCTTTGTATCAAAAGAAATGTTCTCCCCACTCTCTACCTGCCGTTAGCAGAGCAGTACTACATGCATTTTCCTCATAGAATTCAAGAGCTCTCAGTGGGCGCTGCTACTCACGGTGGAGTCAATCCGCCATCGTCCTTTTCGGAAAAGAACATTGTTACATAGTTACATCAGTTACTAGAGCATAGCATAACATAGAGAAAAGGAACGTGATTACAAAATTACATCAATTACTAGAGCAAAAATGATATAGAAACAAGTCCTCTAGAGCATAGAAGGAAGAGGGGGAAAAGGTAAAGGGGCTGGGAAGCAGATCGGGTCAGGTTGACCGGACATGAATGATAGTACTTCAGGGGACACCAAGAAGTCAGAGAAGTGAGTCAACAAACCGAAGGGTGTCCAGAAATGATAACATCCCATGACGGACTCCCTCACTGCGACGGATCACCTTAGAAATGGAACGGGTCCAAAGGAGGGGGCGAAAGGGTGCCTCACTGTGACCATACAAGAAGCGTGGTGTGGGTATCCCAGGAGGGGGCCGACTTAAGGCAAAGGTCAGTCAGGAGGAAACAAGGCGCTGACCAGCAATATGAATCGATCAGGGAGTCTGTCGAAATCAACAGGATGGAGGATCCAGGTCAAGGACCCCAAGACTTCTTAACTAAAATGGCGGGATTGCAGGTATACAAAAATCCGATCGAAAAGCCAACAAGGGAACTTACCCCATGGAGCAGGGCTGAATGGGAAGGCAGCCACAGTATCTGGCAGGAGGAAGGCTGAAAATCGCCTATTTCTCTTGGGTTGTGCCTCCATTAAACCAGCTGTATAGTCAGGGGAAGTTAGCGCGGGCACCCAGGCAGCAGCTCCGGAAGAGGAAGTAAGCTGCAGAGTGAGGAGGGTGCGCTCACTGGAAAACGAAAAGGGAGAACAAGCTCTGTGGTACAGGACAGCAGCGAAGTGGGATACTCGATGCTGCTTTGTCGGAGGAACAAGACTTGTGTGTCCCAGCCGCTTTCCCAGAAAGGAGTAGAGGGGTGCCAGGCAACAGTGGTCAAGCCCGGAAGGCAGGCGACTGCCGGAGGGGTGATCCCCAGCCATCTCCTCCATAACTACCAGGGCAGCTCAACCGGGCATCAGCAGTGTTGAATAGGATCCGCTATCGGCAACTTTTTTGATTTCATCGGAAGGCGAGGGAAAAAAGGCGACGTAGCAGGGAGACAAGAAACAGTGCCCAAGTCCAGAGGGTAGGTGATGGCCGAGGGGGAGATCCGCTGCCAATTTCCTCTATAACTACCAAGGTCTCCACCGGGCATCGGCCATGTTGCTGGGGCTCCGTTGACGGTAGATTTTCATGCTCCTCAAGAAGTTGTTGAATCATCAGTTAAAATTCAATCGAGGGAATTGTAGAAATCAGAGGGCAACAGTCCATCGATCCCCAGGGGTGTAGAAGGTCCAGGGGGGTTGATTCCAGGGGAAAAAGCCAAAAAGGCAATCCCTAGCCAGGGAGCTCTGGTCGGCGCTCCTCACCTGTCGGCCATCTTGGATCAATCTTCGATGCATGTGTACGCATGCTGTTAGCAGTTTATAGTTTGTACGCCATACCACAGTCATACCATAATATACTATACAATACATCCCAGGACAAACAACACCATGCCATACTATGCAGTACCAGACCACAACATACCATATTATCCAAAAGCAAACAATAGCATACCATAAAATGCCATACCATACTATACAATAACAGGACATGCCATACAATACAATGATCGCCCATATCAAATCTAACCACATTATATCAAAATATACAATTACAAGCCATGCCTTAACATACTATACAATAACAGCTCATACCATTCCATCCCATCCCATACTGTACAATGACCAATGACAGGCTGTACTGTGGCGTAAGTTACGACTCTGGTGTAAGTCTATAAGGTGTGCTTTCTCATCCACGGGCGACACAGGTTAACTTGGTTCAATGCACCAGCAATGAATGTGAAAGACAGGTTATTGTAGCCCCGCGGAACATTAATCATGTGTTACTGAAATCTTGTAGCTGCTTTTACGTTACTAACAATCCCTAGGAAGGGATTAGGGGCACCGTGGTAACAGTAACAAACCTGTTTTATAATTCACAATATCACACACACACACTACACATAGAAGAATTAACACTTTTAAGTAAAAGCATTTATTACTACAGGAACAGTCTGATGCCCAGTAAATCTAAAACAACTGCACAGAATATTATAAAAACAGCAAGAAGTAATGTTGTTAATAACAAAAATAAAATTAGCATTTCTAACATTGTTAAGATGTAATTTAGAGCCTAACACCCTTACATCTACTTCTTTGTGCTATACTAAGAGACCATGGAAGGCACAGCGACTTGCAGTTTTAGTTTCTTATGGAGAAGAGACACACTGCATACCTTGTTGGCAGCAAAGGCTGTCTTTATCAATTGCACAAAGACAGTGTTCCCTGAGAAGGGCAAACACATGATGTGGTAGCAGTCACTCTTCCTCCGGGACTCTGATTTATCAGCTTCAGACGACATGTGGTATCTGCGAAGTGTGCTGGCAGTAGGTAAGCCCGCCTCTTGCAGAATCTCATGCAATAATCTGGGCAAAGGACCTCTCCTGACAAGTGGCACTTCTTATATACTACATCTAATCAGAAATTGAAATTTCTGACAGAAGTGTAGGAATGTCTGGCGTAGATTAAGTGGATCAAGGCTTAATCCAGTCCACCATATCCCTGTTGTTGCTTGCTCAGTCCACTCCCAAACCCCCTCACTCTTTATTGCAAGCCCACCCCGTCCTGCCAGAAAAAAACACCCAAAACTCATGTCAAGATGCTACAAAGATGCAAATGACACTGTTCTCTGCTTTGCTTGGCCTTGTTGGCACCGTCTTCATGTGGGGCGAACTTCAGCTCAAATGTAAGATAAGTAAACTTTGTGTTTTGGAGAAGGCAGAGAATAATCCCGTACTAAGAAAATGGCTCACTGCCCCTACGCTGCTGCACAACATGGCTACAAGAAATTGACAAAGCCAATAGGTGAGACTCATGGCATTGTCAATGCTTGTTAATCTTTATCTCTGCCCATTGGTAATACTGTTAGAGAAATTCCCAGTCAAAACATGAAACTGAAATACTCCTCATGCATAACAAGATTTCTAGTGGCAAAGCTCCTTATTGCCCCTTGTAGTGGGCCCATGCCCGGAGTCGGTCACTCAAGCTCACAGCCTGAGCATTATTAGGGACACTAATTTGACCCTGGACGCACGAATTGCCTCTGTAGCTATATCTTACTTTTTTTAATTTAGAAATATTAAACGTAATTTCAAAGATTCACTCACAAAGTAACTGTGACTAACATATTCAAGAAAAGTTAGACTAGGGTAAGTCGATATACTTGAGCCTGCCAAAAGAGCATAGACTGGCTCCAGTTTATATTGAAACACTTTTCAAGCTGAGAAAATGTATCATGTATCAACCTACATGAGACAGGTATATTGGCTCCCAATCATTAGGCAAATTCAATTTAATGCAGGTTGCTTACTACAGAAGATTTATCATGGGAAACAACACTCTTATGTGGCTCAGAAATTTCATAAATACATGACTGTTTAAATCCACTAATAATCTTGATTTCGCCATTTCCAAATACAAACGGTAGAGTCTTCTCTGTCGCCTGCACTAAACTCTGGAACTCTCTTCCCAACTCCTTAAGAGAGCTAGAACATTTCCTGAGGTTCAGAGAGTTCCTTAAGAACAGGCTAGTTGAATAAGGACTGGGAAAGGCTGTGGGCCCGATTCACAGAAATAACTTAAGACAAAATCCTAAACTTACTACCATTTTGGTATTCACAGAAGGCACTTACTCATTTTGGTATTCACAGAAGGCACTTACTCATTTTGGTATTCACAGAAGTTAGGAGTCCTAAGTTTAGGACTCCTAAATGCCTTCTGTGAATACCGAAAGTCTTAAAATTAGGATTTTTCGCAGTTTAGTAGTAGTATAGTTAGGACTCCTAACTTTAGGTCTCCTAAATGCCTTCTGTGTATACCGAAAGTCTTAAAATTAGGATTTTTCTCAATTTAGTAGTAGTAAACTTAGGACTCCTAACTTTAGGACTCCTAAATGCCTTCTGTGAATACCGAAAGCCTTAAAATTAGGATTTTTCTGAGTTTAGTAGTAGTAAAGTTAGGAGTCCTAACTTTAGGACTCCTAAACTGAGAAAAATCCTAATTTTAAGACTTTCGGTATTCACAGAAGGCATTTAGGAGTCCTAAAGTTAGGACTCCTAACTTCTGTGAATACCGAAGTGAGTAAGTGTCTTCTGTGAATACCAAAATGAGTAAGTGTCTTTTGTGAATACGAAAATGGTAGTAAGTTTAGGATTTTGTCTTAAGTTAGTTCTGTGAATCGGGCCCTCAGAAATCTTCTTTAGACATGGCTACTTGATTAAGGATTCCACTTTTCCTAGGGCGTGTAGTACTCTGCTAGCACCTAGAGACTATAGTCTATGAGGGGTTATGTGCCTTACAAATGAAATTATTCAAATACATAAACACACATGATCACCTGTGAGTGCCCAACTCATCAGTGAGTTTAGGGGTCCTTCATTTATAAGCCAGACCTATTAGCATTGCCAATACTTGTTTCATAGCACTTTCACGCTCTGCACTTAAAACCTCAGTCTATTCCCTCCAGCTCTCTCTATGTCCCACATTGGCACACCAGATGCTGGCCTCCCTGATGCCTTGGATATCCCCTTCCACACTCCCAATGGTTTACAAACTTGTCTTCTGCTATTAGCATGGCCTCGTCGAACTAGTGCCCGGGGCTGTTTTCTTTAGTGTTGTCTGCAGCTGGAACACGAGCAGTGATACAGTTTGCAAAGGTCATTCTGGTGTGTTGCATCGAGATTGGTGCTTATGCACGTGTAGGTTTCTTTCTTGAAGTAGCGATTACTTTGAGCCGAGATCTTCTACAACTGTCTTTGAAGAGTGGGATTTCGCTCCTCTCTGGCACAAGATCACCAAGCACAAAAACTGCAATTCCACCCGTCCAGAATGACTTTCCACCTCCCACTTCCTGACATGCAATAGAAAAGCAATCTATGGCCACTTCCTGTTTCTTCCAAGCTTACCCTGTTTGTTGAAGCCGAAGGAACCTCCAACCCATCAGGCTGAGTAGGGAAACTTGAACTGTAACGAAGATGGCCTGATCTCGGAGTAATGAAGGTTACCAGTTAAATAACTGGGTCATTACCTCCTCGTCCGTCTTCCTCAGCACAGTCCTTAAACAGTGAGATGTCACCAAAGCCAATTGCTCCCTTATGTTAAAGAAATAAACACATTTCAATATAGTTCTCCTGAAGTTGTATGTATTCCATCCTTACTTTAATACCAACTGATTGTCCAGTATCACTCCCCATCCCACCCCAGTCTCATCTGTGGTCATGATTTTTGGGAGAACCCCTCCGGAGAAAATTCGCTGTCCACATTCTCTGTGGTTACCGCCACTGCAGTGCTTGGGATATTTATGTCAAAACCAAAACTCTTGAAGTTCCAATGCCGAAGTTCATGATGGACTATCAGGAAAAAGATGGAGTCTGGCTCAAGGTAGGATTATCACCGACAACAGTCTTAACCAGTCTCTGGCGGTCAGGTTTGTTTGAGTGCGCAGATTTGAAATGTTTGACACCAGTTTCTGGAAGAGGGCTCCTGTTTTCTGCGGATCTTGAGCCGCTGTTAAGTGAGGTTTATTACTCTCCACCACTCCACACACCTCCTCCCCATTTTGCTCAGCCTTAGAAACAAAAGAGGAACAGATCAGCCAGTCACCAAAATACAGGAATACCAGACAGCATTTTGCATGGAAAATCCCCACAAACTGTGCCAATATCTTGGTAAAGATTCTCAGAGAGGTGGCAGCCCGAAAGGTAGTACCTGGAACTGATAATTGTCTTTTTGTACGTCAAAGCGATAATAGTTTTGCGATGGCTGAAGTATTAGTAAGTGCAGGTATGCGGTCCATGAGACCCAGCGATGGCGGCAAATCTCCTTTTTTCACATACTGCAACACTCTCTGTAATGACATCATTTTGAATCTGACATGTGCGATAAAGGTGTTCGCTAGTTTCAGGTCTGAAGCTCCCAGATGCCTTCTGAACCAAAACGCGGACACAGTAGAAGCCTTCTCCTCTCTGTGAGGGCAGAACAGGACTATAGCTTTCTTCTGTAGTCTATCTAATAAAGCACGCCTGTTCACTTGATCCTTCGGGTGAGGTGTTGGTCGAAAGTAATTGCCCGGATCTGATTGAAATTGAGATTCCAAATCTACTCTCTCCGCTTAGGAGGATTGGAAGGTGCTGCGGCTTGAGACCAACGCTTTTCTGAAGGAGAGACCCCCTGGCCATGAACTCTCCCTCAAAAGGGCTGATTCATCATTGTAAACTGAAAGACTGTGCCAAAAGGCCCTTTAAGCGTAAAAATTTCCCGTTATTGCAGGTTTGAAGGTATTATTAGTTTTCTGTCCTCCGCCGATTTCTTTACCGGAGTCTATAATTGGTGCCGATCAATTTGAATCCTGTGAAGACAATATATATCAAGAGGTGTTTTGTGATGAATCCACCTTCCAAGACCTTATCCAAATTTGTCTTCCTGCAGCAAAGAAACTTCTGCTGCTACTTCTGACCCAATGAGTCGGATGACACATCTGACAGAAAGCAGACTTGCTGTTCCATCATTGCTATGGTAGATGTCACCCCCACCCCCGCTCCATTTGTTCTGCCCAATTTAAAAAACCCCATTAAAAATGTATTGATATGTTTAGCATATGTGGATGCTCTGATGGCGAAGTTAGAGACTGAATATACCCTCTTTTAATTGCATCTTCAAACCTTTCATGGGCTGGATCAGCTGATGACACTTCTTCAGATATAATCATGCCTTGTGAAGAAATCCTGCCATTAATGACTCAACCTTCACCTGTGATAAGGCACCTCTATAAACCCTTGCAGAGGGCATCTTTTGGCATGAAAATCGAGAAAGGTATGCTTGTCAACCTCTGTCATCACTTTACTTATGGCCCCATGCAGAGCCAATCTTTCTAGCTCTCTCCTCTGATATTGCATAAAGAAATCCTCGTCGTCCTCTTGGGCATTAGGTCGTGGACCAGGGTCAAAACGGACTCGATAATTCTCGCCCCGGTACCTACACTAACCAGGAACACACTCTGCAACTCTGGGCATTAAGCTTGCCTCATCTCTACAACGGCCCCCCACAGACGCCGGGGATGCCTGGTTTCACCTTGGAGATACCCAGAAAGGGACCATCTCACAGGGATAGCCAGGACGGGTTCCCCAGCGGTCTACAGCGACGGGACGCCCTGTTGCTGGGGTAGCTGTGCGCTTTACAAGTCTACAACATTAACATTAGCATCTGGAAATACTAACTGTTGACTCATGTGCTGAAGCGCCTTCTTTAACTCCGCCCCCTGGACGAATCTGGCCTTCATTTCCCAGTCATGAAGGCACTCAGCACTTCCAGATGGCGTTTGTTGGAAGCCCACTTTGCCGAATCTATACTGGAGCCCAGCAGTAACAATGTGGCAGACAAAGTATCCCCTGCTGCAAACAGCAACATTCATCCTGGGGATCAGCTCTTTTAAACTCAGGCTACTAGCACTTCTCATTAAACCGTCGCCATGTCAAAGTCAGGCAGCGGTCCCACCACTTGTTAGGTCTCGCCTACGCAGCGCGCATGCGCTGCATAGGAGAGAGACCTAATGCCATCGGCACAGCTTTGGGGGCAAAAACGTGCACGCGTTGCATTGCTTGCAATGGCAACGCGTGCACGTCTGGCGATTATCTTGCGGGATCGCGTGGCGCCATATGGTGTCGCCATAAGGTCGCACGCTCCCGCAAGGAAATCGCGCAGGCCCCCTCCCCCTGGTGTCACGCGAGGCGCGCGCTCCGCCAGCCACACGTACTGCTGCTTTGATATGGGCTCTCAGATCTTCAGCCCCGCTGGAATCCTTTTCACAGAGGAGCACGTGTCACCTGCTATGGCCTGGCATTTGTCTGTATGGTGTTGACAGCCTAGTATTCATCGCTTAAAATTTATAGAGACATTGCTGCACCCAAAATGTTATGTGGGGCTCTCTAGCAGCGCTCATAATTTACGTCAACCGAACTGAAGCATTTTCAATATTATATAGAACAAATCCATAGTTGTTGCTTAATTACTTTATGCAGCCAACAGCCATTGACAAAGCCAATAGTCTTGGCTTGTTGTAGGTATAATGTTACTTTTTTGTATCATATATCTGGATGCAGTGACAAACAACAAATATGCCATTAGAGCAGCACGCTATGCTAAGCACATATTTTTAGCGTACCACGCTCGTAATTACATCGACCACGCCCCTTTAGGAGACCCACCCCACACACTTTTTTCATTCCACTTAAAGCCCTACATAGGGAGTATTCCTTATTAAAGTGAACGATTTTATTGCACATACTCAGGGACCAAATTTACTTTTGTCACTGAAATCAAATACCTATAACTTAATTAGTTGTCCTTTGTTTCATCTGCCGATAGTGAAAAGCTGACTGAGGAACTGGCGCATTTGAAAATCAACTGCCGTTACAAACAGAGCTTTCTGGACAGTAATAGAGGCAGCATTTTCTGTCTGACTGTAAGGACTGTGGGTAAAAGTGGCCCTGTAATCATGGTATCTCCTCTTTTGAAATTGTGTTGCAGACACGGCTCAGAAGTGGACGAGTGGTGGGTTCAATGCACAAATCATCGCATTGATAGAGGACCCGATATCTCCCTCGTTGCCAAAAGCGTTAAACTTGTAATGTGTCTAATTGAATTGAATTGTAATGTGTCTAAATATACATATATGCACGTACGTACGTGTAGATATACAGATTGCTGCATAGTTCGTTAATGTTGCTGTCAGTTTCTTTGAAGTAATATTTCAGAAATGCGCAATGTTTATTGAATCTTTCCATTATATTGAGGGACCTGCGGGTTTAAATGTGAAGCTCGCCGGATGCAGTGCGCACGCCCCAGCATCTTGGCAGACAATGGACACGCTGCATTTGCATGGAAGGAACATGGAGCTTGGGGGAGCTTTCCCGTTCTGTTAGAACTCGTGCTGCTGGGGTGTGTACTAGGCACGTCGTACATGCTGCGATGCAAAGCAGATGGACCATGGCAGCTTGCTCCACATAAAAGTCTAATTATAATTGCATCCTTCATTTTGGTAGATTGTACTTAGTGCCAGCTAATAACCCTTATTTATGCAGTGCGTTATTGTACACAGTTTCATACACGGTGGCCCAAATGCAATCCATCTGTTGGCCTAAGGGCTGGTACAAACTTTTCCTACCAGCGTGGCCTCGCCATGCTGCAGCCTGTTCTAGGCTTTGGTATTTCCATCTAAGTGACAGTCTCCGGTTCACACCCGAAATCAAACTGCACATCTCAGCGAGAATAATTTTTGTGCGCCCCTAACCCCGTGACCACCTCCTCTGATTCTCTCACTACTACTGGTCATAAGTGCCCCATAGCTCTTCTATCCAAAGTTATTGCTAAACACACAGCCCACCCCCCCCCCCTGAGTTTGGTGCTCCCTCCACAGGTCAGCGCCCAGTACTGCCCTAAAGCCGGCCCTGAACTAACTCTCTCACTAACCCACTAACTAACTCACTCACACTCTCCAGCACTAACTAAATAACTATCACTCTCACAAACTAACTAACTCTCTCACTAACTAACTTAATTACACTCTCACTAACTAACTCACTCACACTCACTACCTAACTCACTTCCTCTAAAAAAACACTAACTCTCTTACTAACTTACTCACTCTCTCTCTCACTCACTAACTCTCTCATACTGACTAAATCTCACACTTACTCTCTCACTCTTTCTCACTAACTCTCTCTTTCACTAACTAATTAATTCTCTTACTCTCACTAACTCTCTCACTCACTCTCACTCAATAGCTAACTCTCTCACTCACTCTCTCACTAACTAACTCTTTCACTCTCACTCACTAAATCACCGCCGCTGGTGCCGTTCATCAGTTTGGCAGGACTTCATGACCTACGATGAACTGAGTCCGCTGAAGTTGGACCTCGCACTGTGCCACGCGCCAAGCACACCCAAGCGGGACATCAAGTACTGTCTACAGTTTTGTAAAGTGCTACACAGGCCTTAACGCATGATCAAATTTAGCATTTCTACATAAACGAAAACACAGGAACATTCATTTTTAGATAAAAGAAAACACAAGAAAAATGTTACTTGTTTTTGCTTGCCTCTCGTAGAAAGAAGAAACAGCAACCAGTCATAAGGCTTCGTGTCCTGTTGCATGTGTGAGGCAGTGTAAGGATGGAAGCCATCCAGGGTGGGCGGAGTCGCTGTTTGTAGGGTTGCGCCAGCGCATGCGCGCTTGCGACACACTGCTGTGTACACTAAGGGGACTGCAGCCACCCTTGCTTACCATTCGTTGGCTTATTTAGTGCTTTTCTTTGCTGCCTCCTATTATTAGTCGTGATGTGCTTTGGAGTCACTCACTTCCTGTTGTTCTATGAAGCCTTTAATTAGTCTCCCTCCCCTGATCGGGCTGCGATTCAGGTACTGTTTTCATTGTCTGGGTTTCTCCACTCTCTCCTACCCCACCACCTTAGCGCTTTCCCCATAACTTTTAGCCTTGCCGAATGGCTGAAAATTATGAAAAAATAGCGCTGTGGTGCATTATAATGCTGTGGAAAAAGCGCCATTACAATACTTCTCCCATGAAGGTGCTCACTACCTATATATACAACTTCATTTTTACTACGAGAGTGCTCACAGTCATAACATATATATGCAACTTAATTTTACAGTATGTTTTCATAAGTAACACATTGTCCCTAAAGCCTAAACCAACAATACAGAGACGTCCAAAGGAAATCTAATTTACTAAATGATCAACTGTGCTGTAGAATGTTTATTTACGGCAGGTTGGCAACTAGGGTACGTTAAGAAAGGCAACATCGCCATCTGCTGGAAGTATACTGAAAGCACTCTCAAATAAAATTTCAAGACTGGCGTCCCAAAACTTGGGCAGTGCAACAATAAAAGAGACAAATGCAAAAAGAACTAATGAGGCCCAGATCTCTGTACTGGCGTGAATGTATGACATTGTTCTGCATTCTGTCCATCAACTGGTTTTCTGCATTTGACACCCCGAGTGGCCAGACGTGGGTCCCTTGCTCTCCATGCCACTGAAATCAAGCTATCCTGGCTGAAAAGGGGTGAAACCCCGAAACCGGTCCTAGGATGCTTGTTGACAGTCCAGGGAGGACCTGACTTGGCAGTTCGGGCACAGGGTCAAGACTGATTTGCATATGGCTGGGCTCAAACTGGAACGGCATGGTGAGCAAAAAAACGATGGATTTAGGCCCAGATCTCTGGACTGGGGTGAATGTATGACATTGTTCGGCATTCTGTCCATCAACTGTTTTTTTTTGCATTTGTCACCCCGAGTGAGAAGGGTATGGCCAGACGTGGGTCCCTTGCTCTCCATGCTCCTGGAATCAAGCTATCCTGGCTGAAGAGGGGTGAAACCCCGAAACTGGTCCTAGTATGCTTGTTTCCAGTCCAGGGAGGACCTGGCATGGCAGTTGGGCTGGGAAAACTGATTTGCATATGGCTGCGTTCAAACTGGAACAGTAAGCAAAAAAAACAATGGATTTAGGCCCAAATCTCTGTAATGGGGTGAATGTATGACATTGTTCTGCATTCTGTCCATCAACTGTTTTTTTTTTACAATAAAAGAGACAAGCATTGGCATAGGCATAGCCAATAGGTCTCAGCCTTTGGGACCTTATAAGTGCTTAGCCATGCAACAGTTGATGTTGTTGCACAAAGGATATTGTGATGCATAACTAAATACTTATAAGGTCCCAATAGCGAGACCTATTGGCTATGCCAATGCTTGTTTAACTAGTGGAAAGCAGGTTTCAAGTCGAACCAAATATGGGAAACCAATTTACACAAAATTTGTTTGGTCTGCCCAAATGCACCCGCACAGATGCTTCCATTGGCCATTAAAGTTATCTAATAATGAGCAAGCAGTCCATCCAAAGCAACCCTGTAAGACACTGCCAGCGACAGACTGCTATGGTGTCTGTAGCGAGACTGCAAAAAGCTGCTAATTTCTCGTTGCATTTGTGTGAAACGAGCCTTCGTGGATTTTCTGAAAGACTTCCTGCATGTATTCCAGGAAATGTGCCCATCATTAAAGTATCTAGTGAGAAGTGCTGGCATTCCATGCAGGTGGATTCTATGGGGAAAATGTCTTGATTGCATTTTTTCAAAAACCTTAGCCTTTCATAGATCCCTTACTTTCATTGGTTATTTAATTGAAAAGGCAACATTGCCCCCCTTTCCACTTACTCAGTAGATCAGAAAAGAAGTCTCGCGAGGTTTGAGTTTGCTGGAAGGGGAACCCGTTGACACTTACTTTTTCCGCTGAAGTCTAGCTATGTAAACAGTCACAAGGTTAGGCCTTTTTGGCTTTGAAATCTGTAGTACTGAAGCTGGTATACAGGGATGGTTACAGCTTGTTCCCTCAGAGTCAGTCAAAGAAACCACTGTCGCTGACTCAGAAAAATCTGTAAATTAGGCAGGTTCTAATATACCCATTTCCTCTGTTGAAATATCTGTGGAACAGAAGACTACGTTGTATGAGACCTGCAGTATTGTGCTGACATGATCTTTTCCCCCTTAACTACTTTCCAGCTTCTAGAAGGGGTTTCCTTTCACAAAAAGAGGGTATTGTACAAAAGTTTATTGCCTTTTTAATTTTACTCGTGTTTGCCCAGTGCCCCTGTTTCTCTGTGGAAATTGCATGAGTCACACGGATCAAACCTAGCGTAATTGCACACATATCACTTCTGCATTTGGTAGAGCCATGTGTGTACTATGTCAAATGCCATATAGCCCATTTAGCTAACTAGGCAGTTGACTAGTGTGACTAGTTAAATGGATTACCAAATTTGAGGAAAAAGTATGAAACAAAACAAGAGTGCTTCACTTTTAATGTTAAAAGTAAAGCGCGGGTGCCGCGATTATAGCAAAAGTAAAGAAATAGACGTTTTTTCTATTTCTTTACTTTTGCTATAATCACGGCACCCGCGCTTTACTTTTAATGTTAAAAGTAAAGCGCGGGTGCCGCGATTAGCATGAAGCTGACAAGGAGGGAGTGGGAGAAGGGAGGGGGTAGGGGAGGGGAGTCACGCGCGCCCTGAAAGACAGATGGCAGCTGTGCACGACGCGCGCGCTTGTGCGCGTAATAGCAAGCTGGTGGCCGGCAAGGTAGCACTTTTAAAAGCAGCTACTAAATGTCTCGCCACCGCAGCGCATGCGCTGGCTCAGGCGAGACCTAAAGAGCGAGTTTTGGGTGGGGGTCGCCACATTACAAGGTTAATTATCAGATTGGACTGTGACAGATGAAAGGAACACATTTTTTGTGTTGTTTTCTGCTGCACTGATTAAGTTCTGCAGTTCACACAACATAACTAGCATTTGGGACAGTGCTGATGCATGCTACTGACATCTATAATGACATGAAGGTCTTTACCCCTTACTATCCACCTTTTCATGCGGCTTTACTCCCTCCAACCCTGCTGTCATAGCGCTTTTCCCATAACTTTCAGTGCTATGAGAAAAGTGCTATGACGCGCCCAGGACTAGCCACGTTAAACCACTTTCTTTTTTTAGGTCTCGCCTACGCAGCGTACATGCGCTACATCGGAGACCTTTGGCTGTCCTGCAGCTCGTTTTCAAAGCACATACTTGTGCTTGTGACGGCATAGGCCTTGCGGGAGTGTGCAGCGGCGGCCACAAGCCCGAGTATGTGCTTTGAAAAAGAGCAGACTGCTCTCCCCAGCAGTGCACCCCTGCGCCTCTCTCTCCCCCGCTGCAGCCTGCATGCCTTTTTTATTTTTTTTAACTTTCAACGCGCGGCGTGCGCTTGTTGTTTTTTCATGCATCCTCTGCAGCGTTAAATTGTTGTGAAACAGAGGCTGTGCAAAAAGAGAAGTGAAAACCGTTTATTCACCATGTCTACAATAGAAAATATTTGTTTTTGCACTAAATGTTTGATGTTGTCCTCGATGTTGTCAATATTTACTTCCTGTATTTTCTTTGACAGCCCCAGGGGGAAGTAAAGGTCGCAGACCAGTCTTCCCCCGGGGATATTCCCGCAAGGCCGGAAGGACAAGGTGGGGGAGGGATTTAGAGGATTGGTGAAGGAGCGGGAGTTTAGCATTGAATATAAGGTGTCAGGAGAGGAGGATCCAGCCTCTTCCTGACACCTTAGCACCACTGGGGGGGTTTAGAGTAAAGTTTGTCAGGTTAGTGGGGCCTGTGGGTGGGTTTGCGAGGTTTCGACGTGGGGTAGGGGGTTGGGGGATGCGAGATGGGCTTTCTGCGCCACTTGTGGTATCCATGGCGGGGACGGTGTGTCCAGGAGGTTGGGGGCGGGGGGACCTGGGCTGGTGTACACACGGGTGCTTTGCCCGCAACGCTGCATGGTTTCCGAGGGCGGAGAGTAGGGGGCACTTGCGGGCCGTCGGAGTCGCGGCGGGGTTGGGGGTTGGGAGTCATTAATCGTTAATCAGCCAGTGCGAGGAAGCTGCCTGGCGTGAGATTAGGAACAACGGTTGGCCTGTCTTTAGGGAAGGGCTCAGCGTCGCGCCGGGCTGGGTTTCTAGGACAACCACGGAGAGCTTTAAGCGTTCTCTTCCCCAACCTGCAGAATGACGGTGCCTCCCTGCAAATGCTCTGAGGAAAAGTGAATGCTGCGGCCCAGTTACTGGCCGACGACACGTTTTCTCCGCGGCGGGTGGTGGCCGGCGGAGGACGCAAATTGGCTGCTGTGGCAGCCGGTGTCTCCCGCCCGACCGCCTCAATCGCGGGATGAATGGGGAATTTTCTCGGGGCCTGTCTTAAGAACCTGTAGCTGGCCAGGGCCCTGCCATCATGTAGCCGGTCACCCGTGCATGGTGTACCGCGATAGCTGCAGGGGTGCTGGAGGGAGAGGGGTTGTCAGCTGGGTCATAAAACCTCTGAGCATGCATGGAGGGATGGGATCAGGAGGTCGGCGGGCAGAGGTGGGTAATCAAAGCGACGGCACAGTGCTGACCACGTGAGTCGGCGCTTAGGGTGGGTGCCTGCGGGCTCCAACGCCATATTGAGCCTCTGCAGGAGGAGGTGCCGAGGCCAGGCAGCCTGGCCCCTGGGTTTTCCGGGGGGGGGGCTCATCTGGGTGGGCTGTGCGGGAGAGGGTGCGGCTGGGCCAGGTCAGACAATTTTTCTGCCAGTGTGGTGGGCCCCGTCCCCCCTTGGGAGGTCGGGTAGGGCTTGCGGCAGGCGCTCGGAGTAGGAGGGACGGGGCCCTGGGGAGTTTGTTTGCTGCCACGCGGTCCCGTGGGTAAGGGTGACGGACTGCCAGCACGGCATGAAGCCCAGTGGTGCTGGGGACCCTCTAGGTTGGAGCGACCTGGGGGGTGTGGGGTGTACCAGGACCGGCAATAGATACCGGCAGAACAGGGGGCATAGCCAGTGGGGCGCATGACGGCCCCAGGGCACTGGCCGGAAGCAGTAGAGGTGTCCGCTGCGGCCTTCCCTCCCACGAGGGCTTGCGCAGCGCAGAATACAACGGGATGAATACAATTTGTGCTGGATGACCTGGATGGTGAGAGGTTCTGGATTGGGGAGTGTGATGTTGTATGACAGGATGGGAGTGTGGAATGACGGAAGAAATGCGAGGACAAATGTGGCTGCGTGTGGTTTTTAGGGGGGGGGATTGCAGGTAACTGAACTGTGTTAGTTTTGCAGGACGCAGGTATGGTTTCAGATGGACCAGTGGACGTGGAGCAGAAGGGCGCAGCAGCGCCGGTCTGGACGTGGAGGTCCCAGACGGACTCTCAGGTAAAGGAATAAGGCCGAGGGTAGGGGTTGAGGGAGCACGGGCAAGAGGGGACGTCAATTGGTCGGCTGGAGTGTGTGGGTGATTGTGAGGGATTTTGCACAGAGGCAGGTGCAGCAGCGGCGTCCTGCAGGGGAATTGGGAGCTTGGCAATTTGGTGGGGATGGGTCCAGATGGACAATGGGGTGCACACATGCAAAGAGGGGTCAACCAATAGGTCACATCTTGTTGTCGGCCAGGCTGGACGGGAGTGTCGCATGGGCTAGTGGTGCCTGTTAATCTGAAAGAGGACATTGGTCTCCACTGTTGGGCCCACATCTTACGGTGTGGGGCGATTCGGGGGGGCAGGGCAATTGCCCTGCGGATACGCCATGGTTGGCAGCTGAGCAGCAAGAAGGATGGGGGGTTTTCGCACGGCTGAGCAAGGCGGGAGGAGGGCTAAGCTTCGCCCTGACTTGCCTGAACCACTAGGGTTCATTCAATGCTCCGATTATTCGCGAAGCGAGGGTATGATAGCGGCATTATCGGATTTACGCGGCGGTGGAACTGAGTATAAGCGTTGTGTAGTAAGGTGGGGACGAGGTTTATCAGCCACGATCGGGATGGGGGGCCGGATGGGTGTGGGGGCCCTGGTCAGACACTGGGTGACATACTCCGTGGGGCGACATATACAAGGTGGAGGGGGCCTGGGCCGTGAGAACCTGTGGGGCCCAAGGCCGGTTCCGTGTTTCTTTGACAGTGTTCATGTCACAGGAATTACTCACAGGGTATGGGGGAGGAGGTCACAGGGTGACAGAGTGTTGATGCCCAGGCATGGCTGGGGAGGGCTGGCGGTATCATAGAGTGGTTTCTCTATTTATATGCTTTTATTCATTAAGTCTTTCTATCAGCGCTCGTGACCCCCGTGGGTATCAGAGAGCTTGACCTACACGCAGAGAGGGACACAACTGCCTTCCAGCACAGGACATGAGGACGCATAAAGATATATGCAGAGATTTCGGACCTATGTATACGGTGCAAGGGGGTGATAAGCAGGGGGTTGCAACAGTCTGATGACCATCATCCTGGTGGGCCGAATTGAGAGGGGAGTTCAGTGGGTTGTTGACGCCTAGGTTGGTTGACTTGGTAGGTGATTTTATTGGTTGAAGAGCACAAGTTGCAGGTCCTTGTTGAAGCCAGAGAAGGAGGTATTGGGTTGTTTGCGACTAGTTTGGGTGACCTGGTCAGTAATGTGTTAGTTGCGGAGCGGGAGTTTTCAGGTCCTTGTTGAAGCACGAGAAGGAGTGGTTGCAGCTGAGGTCGATGGGGAGTGTGTTCTGGATCCTGGGGAACATTATCAGGAGGAGCGGTATTGGGCCGTTTTCATTTTCAGTTTCGTGGGGATGAGAAGATGGGAGTGGGTGCTCTCCGATTTCGGTTTTTCCTGTTTGTCCCAGTTTGTGGTTATATAGTTGGGGGGAATGGACCGGGGGTGACCAGGTTTGAGGTGGGACAGTGAGACAGAAGGCAAGGGTGGACTGAAATGTTGCGAGGGATGAGGTTGGTTTGTCAGAGGCAACGTGGGTGTAGGCAACAGGACGCTGTGAGGCAGGCACTGGGCGAGGACGGTTTGTGGATGTAGAGAAGGAGGGGCTGCACACGGTGGGGGATTCGAAAGTACGTGGTTAGTGGTATTTTTCCGGAGGTCAGGTTGGACTGGGGTGTTTTGGGGAGGGAACCTTGGAGACGGGACGATATGGTTGGGACGGAGCGTAGGCTGAGGGTCCTTGGCTGGGATGAAAGGGTTGTTTGGTGCACCTGGTGTGTGGGAGGGGGTCCATGGGAAAGGGTTCATTAGGCAGGGCAGACCAGGGTTGGCACAGTTGATGCATTTGTGAGGACGGGGTTTTTGCCTGGGGGACAAGGGCGATTTGGGAGCGTTTGAGTCGTTCTTTTTGAAGCAGCAGACAGGTGCAATGGAGCGTGGGGTCATGGACAGCAGGTTCACCAGGAGAGGACAAAGGTAAAAGGAGCGTAATTCTTTCAGGACTAATCATGCTTTTTCTACTACAGGAATTGGGTGTAGTTCGGGCTCCAGGGAGGTCGCCTGGTTGGGTGGCCATTCACCCGGGCATTGGACAGCAAAGGAGGCAAACTACCAGGGTACAGACGTCATCGGGCGGGGAACGCAGTCATCGGGCTGTGAGATGATGGGGGAAACAGTGGAATGAAAATGGGGTGGGGGGGAGTTGTGGCCAGTACGGCTGACATTGTGTCACATGAAACAAGAAGTTGCCACGATATGAGGATACATGTGGGAGAATGGAGTATTCTGGGATATGTCAGGTTTGGCTTTACACTATGAGACATGGAAAGGGATATGGTGAAATGGAACGTGGGGCAATTTTGGTCACGTAAATGACTGGGGCCTTGCAGACGTGGGGAGAGGGATGCTATCGAACTGACTGGCCAGGTAATGACACGCTAGGGAGTTGACTGTTTCGAAGAGACACAGGTGGTTTTGTTTCAAAAGGGGACACAATTTACGGACGAGGGTTGGCCCGGATGTTACTTATTTCACGGGATGCAGGCTTAGGTGGTGAATGGTCGTTCACCGCGATGGGGAGGCACCTTTCATGGACAGGGACTGGCCCGACAATGTGACTGGTTACACAGGATGCAGGTACAGGTGGTGGATGGTCGTTCACCACGATGGGGGCACCTTTCCTGGACAAGGATTAGCCCAAAACTGTTACTTGTTTACACAGGACGCAGGCCCAGGTGGTGGATGGTCATTCACCGCGATGGGGGGCGCCTTTACGGACGAGGTTTGGCCCTGAAATATTGATGGTTACACAGGACGCACTTTGACGTGGTGGATGGTCGTCCACTGGGAGCCGCAGTGTGGGGGACGCATTGGGGGTACAGGCATTGGCGGAGCAAATGGTCTTGCGTAGGTTTGGCACCTTTCGCGGCCAACAACTGTTCCAACAATAGTAATTTTGTACGGGACACAAGTTTCGGTGGATTGGTCGTTCACCGGGTGCCGCAGGGTCGGCTGACGGGAGGCAAAAGGTGCCCAGGTACTGTGGGGGAGGGGCAGGGAACCGCCCTACTGGGGTTCCCTGGTTGGCGGTACTTTGGAGGGGTGGTGAGTCACATACGGTCGGATCCACCCCTCGGGGGGGAGAACGGTACACGGGTGACTGATAGCGGGGCGCGGGAGGCAATGAAGGAAATTCAACAGAGGATGCTTGGAGGGCAAGTGAAGGTGACAATGGGGAGAGGAAGGAGGACACCGAGTGAATGGGGATCGAGTCAAACAGGTGAGATGGTTTTGAGAAGGCTGTAGGGAGAATGAGTCGGTATGGGATGGGAAAAGTATTTATTGCATTTATGTACTGTTTAATAAAGTCTAAATGGTTGCAACCTTGTCAAAAATAAAATGGCCTTTTACGCTTCAAGTAACAGCGGGGAGTGTAGTTATTGCGCGATGATGTCCCCCGCGGGAAGTCAAGGTCGCAGACCAGTCTTCCCCCGGGGCCTTTCGTGCAAGGCCGGAAGGACAAGATGGGGGAGGGATTTAGAGGATTGGGGAAGGGGCTGGAGTTTAGGATTGTATATAAGGTGTCAGGAGAGGAGGATCCAGCCTCTTCCTGACACCATAGCACCACCAGGGTGGTTTAGAGTAAAGTTTGTCCACCCACCCACCCTACAGGTTTTAGGAGGAGGACATGGTATTAGGATCAGTCTTAGCGTGCCAGTTTAGGGCAGGTTGCAGAGTAGCGACGTTACGGTACTTTGGAGGTGTGGTGAGTCACATACGGGCGGATCCACCCCTCGGGGGGGAGAACGGTACACGGGGGACTGATAGTGGGGCGCGGGAGGCAATGAAGGAAATTCAACGGAGGATTCTTGGAGGGCAAGTGAAGGTGAGAATGGGGAGAGGAAGGAGGTCACCGAGTGAATGGGGATCGAGTCAAACAGGTTAGATGGTTTTGAGAAGGCTGTAGGGAGAATGAGTCGGTATTGGATGGGAAAAGTATTTATTGCATTTATGTACTGTTAAATAAAGTCTAAATGGTTGCAACCGTGTCAAAAATAAAATGGCCTTTTACGCTTCAAGTAACAGCGGGGAGTGTAGTTATTGCGCGATGATGGCCCCCGCGGGAAGTCAAGGTCGCAGACCAGTCTTCCCCCGGGGCTATTCGTGCAAGGCCAGAAGGACAAGGTGGGGGAGGGATTTAGAGGATTGGGGAAGGGGCGGGAGTTTAGGATTGTATATAAGGTGTCAGGAGAGGAGGATCCAGCCTCTTCCTGACACCTTAGCACCACCGGGGGGGGTTTAGAGTAAAGTTTGTCCACCCACCCACCCTACAGGTTTTAGGAGGAGGACATGGTATTAGGATCGGTCTTAGCGTGCCAGTTTAGGGCAGGTTGCAGAGTAGCGACGTTACGGTACTTTGGAGGGGTGGTGTGTCACATACGGGCGGATCCACCCCTCGGGGGGGAGAACGGTACACGGGGGACTGATAGCGGGGCGCGGGAGGCAATGAAGGAAATTCAACAGAGGATTCTTGGAGGGCAAGTGAAGGTGAGAATGGGGAGAGGAAGGAGGTCACCGAGTGAATGGGGTACGAGTCAATCAGGTGAGATGGTTTTGAGAAGGATGAATGGAGAATGAGTCGGTATGGGATGGGAAAAGTATTTATTTCATTTATGTACTGTTTAATAAAGTCTAAATGGTTGCAACCGTGTCCTAATAAAATGGCCTTTTACGCTTCAAGTAACAGCGTGGAGTGTAGTTATTGCGCAAAATGGGATGTTCATGTTTCTCTGGCCAACTAGCTCGTACATAAAAGAAGCCGCTTACTGGCAACATAAGCTTGTGTTTCGCAATGCGGGAACTTGTGATGTGGTAAATGCTCTAATAGCAAATCAAAATGTGCGCTAGTCCTTTTTTTATTGCGGCTGCTCCTGCTTAGCTTCTCTTGAGGTACTCGTTATCAGTGACATAATTGACATTCTCAATGCTTCCTTGCCTCAGGGCTGACAACTTAGGTGGCAGGCAGTTAACTCATGACAGAATGCTCATTCAACAAGACATGAGTAATGACGGCATATTAAATAAATCTCTCTTTGAGGGAGTTCGAGGGGAGACCTTGTACCATTGGCTAGAATTAGTCTTGTGCACATTTTTGTTCTGGTTTAGGGTTAGTTTGAAGCCTCTTGTCTAAAATGATATAATTGTTTACTTTGCTTATTCATATTATTTTCAGTTGCATTCTTGGTGCATATAATTGTTCATAATTGCATGGCAATTTTAGTGAATGTTATACAAGACATGTTAGCATTATTTCCCAAAATGTTAGCCCTCCCATATTTTATAAGGTATTTTCCAATTTTACATGTCTTTTTTTTTTTTTTTAAATATTAGACAGCTTTGAAAAGGGATGAATTTCTCTAGTCAGTCTACTGACGCCCTTTCCATTGCACAATTGCATATTGTATTGTAATGGCTCATTTTAAGTGCACAAATACCAAAAGGACAACCTCGTACCATCGCGAACACGCTAACTCCTCGAGGGACCAGGCTGGGGGAACGTGGTAAACCCAACAAAGTGCTTGAAAACTGAAGGTTAATGGGTCTGGTTTCCAGTGCTCTAAGCGGTGGGCCACCCATGCAAGGAAACGTGCCCCACGAGCGTGGTGTCCGCGTCTGTCCGTACATTGACATATTAATTCACCAGACCCACTGAAATAAGAGCGGTCATTCCAGGGTTCACAAAATGATAGATTCCCCAGTCGTCTGCCTTTCGGGGAAACCCCTGGCAATGGCAAGGTGAGAACCCCGCCCCCCCTCGCTCTGGCACAGAATCTCCTCTGTCACCCGCCTAGCATCTCTCAAGACACACTGTCAGACCCAGCTTACATATATTTCGCATCTTGTAAAGATAACATAACTGAAAACCACTGAATGGGAATATTCCTTCAATGCTTTAACTGTAGCATTCCACCAATTTGGACCTTCCAAGCAGGATTGACAAATGATGAACTGGAATTTTAGTACATCCCCCTCTTTTAAGGTGTGATTCAGTTATTCTTCTAATCTTAGGGCTTGATTCGCTGATCATAGTGAGAGAGGTGGCTATCCTGCTATAATAGTATGACCTTTTCGTATTATTGAGAGGCCACCGATAAGCCTGTAGTTTATGCAGTCCCAGGGCCAGATTTACCACTTATTCATGTAGCGCAGTGCAGCAGCCACACATGCTGCGCTGCGTGAGAAGGAGAGCGCAGGAGGGAGCCACATTTTCTGATTTGTGGCACTCTCCTCCCCTCGCCCTAGCACCGGCGCTGAAATCAGCTGCCATTCGTACGTGGACACCTTTGCGTCATAGTGCAAGCATGTCTGCATGAGTCTAGCATAGGTTTTCTACTGGAAGGATAACCTTCCAGTACAAAATACTATGCATAGACTGACTTTAAGCTTTTTCCCTCTTTGTATGTGTTCTGTACAGTGCATCACACATACAAAGTCATAAAAGGAAGGATAAATGAAAGCATTTCTCCTTTGTTGCACCTACTTCAAAAGGGTGCAGATTTCTGATGCTAAACCCTGTCTACCTTCTTTAGTAAATAGGGTTTAGCGTCAGAAACCTTGGGTGGTTGCATGGGAACGCCCATGCACTATCCATGGTACTAAGTAATGCAAAGCAGCCCTATGCGCTACTTTGCGTTAATTTCAATTTATTTCCAGCGGTAAGCAAGTTCAGCGCTAGAAAGTAATTCAGAAAAAAAGATTTTGCGATGAAGTGGCGCGAAACAGCATAAAATCTTAGCAAATCTTTTCTTTTCTTAGTGGAGAGGCTAAAAAAGATTTAAATGCTCACGCTCGTTTCTTAAATTTCATACTAATGGCATTCCTATATTATGTCTTAAGGAAAGGGTGTAGTACCACAGGCTGCTACTAGGTGTCCCAGGGACACCTATTAACAGCCTGTGGTACTGCACCCTTTCCTTAAAACCTAATGTAGGAATTCCATTACCACAAGGCTTAAGGAACAAGAGTGAGCATTTCTGTGCATGTTTTAGGGCTTTTGTAGCCTTTGAGATAAGAACAGAAATTGCACTTCTTAAGGAAAAAAAGCTTGCGCTAGTTCTTTAAGCCTCATGGTATTAGAATTCCTACATTATATTTTAAGAAAAGGGTGCAGTACCACAGGTTGTTACTAGGTGTCCCTAGTAACAGCCTGTGGCACTGCACCCTTTCCTTCATGTGGAATTAATTTCTTTTTATGTATGCTACTGCTGGCATAATTTCTTGTTACAGTGACTGCTTCCACCACTCATAAGATTGCAGCTTCAAAAATGGAGCAGTGAGGAAAACACCACCTAGGAAAAAATGTTCAGTTAAAGATAATTGTTAAATTAATTAACTTATTGTCCGGACCACTAGAATTGTGCAATTCTTCTGCTGTGGATTTTTCTGCAAAATTACATATTTGCTGCACTTGTTACATAATCCAGCATCTTCTGCATAATGCACTGGTTTGCAAAAAATAGTGAACAAGCATTTGCAATGCAATAGGTCTCACAATTACGCACGTTTGAGCTATTGGCCTTGTAAATGGCAATGCCTTTTGTTTATGTTTTGGTTTTCAGAACATAAATAAAAGGCATTGTCATTTACATTGCCAATAGCTTAAACTTGTGTAAATGCGAGACCTATTGCATTGCAAATGCTTGTTTAAGCGAGGTTGTCAGAGAGTTCCACAGTTTAGCTGTTGTGGGAGTGAAGCTCCTGTCACCCCACCTAGCCCTACTTGCTCTAGGAACAGCAACATTTCCAAGCTCGGCTGACCTGAGGGACCTTGATGGAATATATTGCTTAAGAAAGTTTGCCAGCTGCGTTGGTCCCAAATTGTTCATTGATTTAAAGGCAATGCAAAGTGATTTAAACTGAATCTGCTTGGCTACTGGCAACCAGTGCAGACGGGATAGAGCTGTGGAAACTGAATCAAATTTAGAGAATCCTAGGAGTACTCTTGCTGCTGCGTTTTGAGCCTTCTGCAGCTTTTGGATGCTGTGTTTGGGGGCACTGGTAAAAGGAGCATTGCACCAATCCAATCTAGATGATATCAGTACAGATCCTACCGTTTTCCTTAAATCCATAGGTATTGAGGGAGGTATCATCCTGAAATCTTAAGGATAAAAAAGCTGGCAGAGGTGAAGTTGGTTTGCGCTTCAAAGGACAGCTTAGTGACAGAGATGACTCCTAAGTTTTTAGCTTTAGGCACTGGTGTAGGTAAAGGACCAAGTTTGATCGGCCACCAGCCTTCTGTCCAGAATGAGGGGTCTTGGATGAGTTTTACTTCAGACAGTTGTCTGTCATCCAATTGGCTATATTGCTCATACAGTCATGAAAACTGATGGCTGTGGGGCAGAATGAGTTACTCACAGAGATAATATTCTGAGTATTGTCTGCATATTACACGAGGGCAAAGCCATAACATTTTATCAATTTGGCCAGGGGAGTAACATAAAGATTAAAAAGTGTTAGGCGCAGGGAAGATCCCTGAGGAACTCTACACGGCAACGAAAAGGAGGGTGAAAAAGTTTCCCAGCGCAGCCAACTGAAACCGCTCAAACAGAAAGGAGCCCAGCACGGACAGCGCCTTATCCCTGATGCCAGTGGAAGCTAGATGGACCAACAGCAGCTCATGATCATCTGTATCAAAAGCTGCTGAAACGTCCAAAAGGATCAGGGCAGCGCTCCCTCCACCATCTAAAGTGCGTCTGAGCTCCTCAGTAGCTGTGATGAGGGCCAGCTCTGTGCTATGGTAAGCACGAAATCCAAATTGGGAGGGATCCAGAATAGCATTATCATTAACAAAGGAAGATAATTCAATGTTAATGGCTTTCTCGATCACTTTAGCAGGATAGGGGAGTCTTGAAATAGGTCTGTAGTTAAGGGTCTCCTTAGCATCGAAATTAGTTTTTTTAAGTAGGGGAAGTATGGAGGCATTCTTCCACTCCACAGAAAACACCCTGAGGTAAACATGGCGTTAAAAATAGCCGTAAGGGAAAAAAGCTATGATTTCCAGAGACAAGTGCAGAATTTTGGGGGGGCAGGGATCTGAGGGAGAACCTGATTTTGGTAGTCTGTTCGATAGTCAAGGCAGTAAAGGATGAGAGGACTGGGGTATCCAATTCTACTGTGGATTGTAACTTGTTGAGTTGGGCAGGAATCTGAGCCAAACAGTTGTCCTGGAGTACAAAGGTGTCAAAAATAGACTTAACCTTGTGCTGAAAGGATTCAGCCAGGTAGTTACAAAACTCCTGACTGGCATTAGTGTCTGACATAGCTGGCAGTTTAGACAAATTCTTTATTATGGTAAATAAAGCTTTAGGGCATCTATTGGCCGCTCTGATTTTCTCTGTGAGTAGAAAGCCTTTTCCCTAAGGATACGTTTCTTATACATTTGAAGGGATAATTTATATTCCATTTTAGTGAGTGAGTTGTCCTCAAGTCTCCATTTCCTCTCCAGTTTACGGCATGTTTGTTTCTGAGCTGTAAGAATATTATTATACCAGGGTTCAGAGGGTGAGCACCTGGAATGACAATTTATTTTAGGAGTGGCTAAGTGCGTCACAGCTGAATCAAGCCAGAAGTGGTAGTTGGCTGCTGCATGATCAGGGTCGGTGGTCGTAGGCGGTAGCGTTTCTAAAAGAAGAGGGTTTAGCAATTTAGCTTGTAGTTTATTCCATGAATGACTGACAAAAGATTCCCTTAGGACTTAAGAGGCAGTAAGGTTTCAAAGAGGATTGCCCTATGATCGGACCAAATCATACGCAGGGAACTAGTCTATCTTAGATGAGGGTTGTCAGAGAAAATCCCATCTAGACAGTGTCCAGCATAATGTGTCGAACCCTTTACAAGTTCACATAATCCCACGCTGGCCATCTGATCAGTAACAAAGACGAAAGTTTTGCTCTACCTGTCTGAATAATGATAAATAGACTAAATCATACTGATATACGACCCCCAGAGTCGCTCTGGCTAGACCATTTGAGAGAGAGCACACCAACAATACAATTGAAGGTTATAGTATTTATTTAATAATTCTGTTGATACATATACTAGAAACAGGATCTCCAAACACAATTCAATGTGATCTTTGAAAGAATATTTACAAAAACCAAGACAGGCCCCATCAGAAAGGTCAGAGGGGTATATAAACAATCATTTCACATTCATACTAACCAGACATAACATTCAACCTTGCACAGCCAATCATTATACTACATGTTCATTTTCGCCACATTAAGAATATATACACAGAGATACTCTCCTCAAGTAGTTGATATACACTGTTAGGAGTGATGGAAACAACCAAAAAAACACAGTAGGGTACGCCAACGCGCGTTTCGGTGCAATCACCCGAAATTGTGGGTGCCATCTTCTTCAGGGCGTAAATTTTATAAGTTTCTGTTGTCCGAGGGGCCTGTGAAAATATAAAAAATCATGATATCTCACTAATAAATTATACAATTGTTTTGCTATATTATAGTCAGTACATCAATTATATATTTGTGAATTCAATGCACTAGTGATATTCGTTGTTGCCCAATCTAGAACAAATGGTGTGGACTGAGAGCGCTCAGATAGGGTTTCCAATTAATGGATCAAGATACTTATTTTTAAAATGTCAAACGTAAATTGGCAGAAAAGAGAATTAAGAAAAACTGCACATTTCTTACCACTCCTCACCATATAGACTGACAGCTGGGGATAAAAGGCAAATAGCAAAGACCCGCCTGGGTGCCATAAAGTGACTGCTAAAACAAAGCAAAAGTTATGGAAGGGTGAGTCTGTAAATGGATATATACAACACTCACCTGAGCTAAATCATATAGTACATCAGCAATGTTGCAATGGACACACAGGATCGATACTGGATGAGTCCAAAATGCCAACGCACTGAATAGAAAAATATAGATAGAAAAAACACATGTATTGGCAACTAAAGGAAATACAAAATATAATATATTAATACAAAAAGAAAAAGGGGAAAATGATTTGCGTTCGAAGATGGACGGAGACTACTTGCCTGGCAAGCGGGTTGGCGGTAAATGATGTAGGATAACTCCAGAAACGGTGATAACAAACTGAGAATAGCAGGAATTCTGAATTGGAAGTAAGTCGATTCTTTTAATGGTTTCAGACTGAAAGAAAAATAGATAAATTGAGATGTTTTTAATCAAACAACCCAGAGGCATAGTCTCGTATGTGGTACATACGCCGGTGGACCAGATAGAATGAAGATTAAAACTGGAGTAATTTAATCTGATAACTGCAGTTCCTTATAAACCAAAAATTATAATCTCAGTAAGCACTTCAGTGTCCGGGTAGGTGGCATTTTCCAAGTGAAAATTGAAGTCGCCTAACACGGAGAAATTAGAATGTTCAGCTTTGGGAGCTAAGAGGAGACCTAAATTGTCAATAAAAGAGGCCTTAGGACTAGGTGGTCGATAAAGTAAAATACCACTGAAGGAGAATTGACCATCCAATTCAACTTTAAAGTCCAAGGCTTCACAATCCTGATTGTCCAGATTCACTTTGATACATGATTTGAAGCTTGATTTGAGAATAAGAGCTATGCCACTGCCTTTTCTTCCTACTGTGTCAACATTATGAATTTGAAAACCTTCCGGTATGACCAGAAGTAAATCAGCGTTAGAGGAAGCATCTGTCCATGTTTCCATTATGAAGGCAATTTTGATTTGATCGGATTTTAAAAACTCACGGAATGCAATAGCATTATTAAGTAACAACCTTGCATTAATAAATACACATGATATTGAAAGTCGTGCTTCCCCATTAGTAGGAGTGGTGGAGATGGTGGGTATATCAGTAGGCAATGAAAGGTGCTGGAAAGTAAGGCCACAGTGAGAGCAATGCGATGTACCCTGAGCTGAATAGGGGTGTAAACACATACCAGGACAGGTCTTACCTGACAATTTCTAGTCTATTATAGAGTCCCTAGTGTACGGAAGTTTATGCTTCGTGAGGGAGATATCTGGCTCAAATCCGGCAGAATGGCTGGCGCTGAGCGCTGTCCGAGCATGGATGGGCGCAGATGGGCCTGCCTTTGGCGGGCCAGAGGCTCGCCTGGTTTCCATCCCGTTTAAAGCAAGTGGCCGGAAATACCAGAGAGAAGCAGAGAAAGGCTGGCACGTCAACCTCCCTCAATGGCAGTAAGCCAGAAGCAGAGGCAAGAAAAAACAACTCTCTCCGCAACAAACAGGGCAACCCACGGCAGACGGGAGAGTTCAAGTTAACAGCAGGTAGGAACAAAGATATATCAAAAACAATACAGAGCTTAAAAGGTGTTCTTTAAAATTATAAAAAACTCTTGCAGTCTCCCCAAACTATCAAATAAGAAGCATATAAACATTAACCGGACAGCGGCGCCTCACTCACTATATGCGTCCGCTGCGCACCTGGGTTTCCATCCCATTTAAAGTAAGTGGCTGGAAATGCCAGAGAAAGGCTGGACTGTCAACCTCCCACAATGGCGGCCAGCCGGAAGCAGGGGCAAGAAAAAACAACTCTCTCCGCAACAAATGGGGCATCCCACGGCAGACCGGAGAGTTCAAGTTAACAGCAGCAGGTAGGAACAAAGATGTATTAAAAAAACATACAGAGCTCAAAAGATGTTCTTTAAAATTATAAAAAACTCTCGCAATCTCCCCAGACCATCAAGTAAAAAGCATATAAACATTAACAGACAGCGGCGCCTCGCTCACTATACGCTTCCGTGGTGGAGAAATGAAGGGCAGAGTAATGAGGACTCAAACCTGACAGTCCACTTCTGTTATGTTATTTCGTAGTGTTTATAAAGCACACAGATGCTCTAAAACCAGGGCTTCTCAGAGCTGGACCTAGAGGAAGGTTGACCTTCATCTACCGGCCTGTCAAAGGGAAGAATGAGGGAATAATCACCTTCAGGAAGACCCTCAAGACCTGGCTCTTCGGCTAAACAGATCTGTGGACCCCCCCTCCCCTCAGTGCCTTGAGACCCTCACGGTTGAGTAGCGTGCTTACAATTCCATGATTGATTGAAATAAGCCATATCTTCAGGGTTTTCCTGAAATGCAGGTGGTTCTCAGTGTTTCTGATGAAAAGGGGTGACTAGCACCAGAGAACAGGGGCCTTGACATGAAAAGAGTAGCCTTCCGTTCTTGCTCTTCTCACCCGAGGGACAATGGTAAAATTGAGATCAGCTGAACGTAAGGAACGGGAGGGTCGATAAGAGGATACAGGATCAGAAAAGATGGGGACCCCTGGGAGTGCAGAACCTCGAGAGCGGCATTATAATTTTTTTTTAAAAACTCTGGTGGAACGACATTAACAAAAATGTCAAATGTGATTGTAAATCTGTTATTTATTACCTAATTGTTGCAAACTAGCTGCCTTTGTCTTTGTGTACCTAGCAAGTTCTGATAAATTATAGTGGTAAGATATTTTGTGGTAAATGCTCTTGCTGGATAGATCCATATATATTCTATGCAGAACTTAACATATAGATCCGTCACATGCATGTATACACTCAGACACTCAGGTGCGGCACGTGCAGGAAAGAGCTGTGGGGCGGGGGTGATGTTATGAGAAAGGCCCCTCACACCAAAGGTACAGGGCTCTGTATGAACTAACAATCAATAAATGCTCCCTTTGATGTCAAACTTGATCAAACACTACCAGTCATACAGTTCCAATCTCAATCCAGTGCCATATATTCATCTGAACCCCGCGTACACTTATGGTGCCACAAAACAAACCAATATTTAATATCAAAATATTGAGTATTTCATAAAACAGATTTGATCCACACTGTTTCTTCACAGTACTAAAAAACCATCATAAAATTACAATCAAATTCTTAAAACCCAATAGCACGATCAATTGTATTTTATAAGATAATGCACCACTATACTCTATGAGCAACAAATCATTAGACAATTATTTTCAACATATATATCATAATCACAATATAAAAACACTACACATTCATATTAAAAGGAGAATAGAGAAGAAAAAGGGAGATAAAGCACATACAACAAGACACTTAGGCGTGTGTTCATTGACTAATCGGTTTGACTAATCATAACAGATATCTGATTAATGTGAAATTTTCAGTAAGCACGCCAGTATGTCCACCAGATTTTAGTTTATTCCATGCGTCAACGCGTTTCGGTGGGATAAACCGTATGTAAGCCACCTTTATCAAGACCCGACTTGTTTCTCTCTATTTAAAAAAAAAACTGTTGCAGTTAATACCTATGTAACATTGACAAATATTAATATTATATTCTTTACACTACCAATTTTGTAAAAACACATTACCACTTCATAAATATAAAATTAAAACCAAATACAAAGCACTCTATATCATGATTATTTTTATAAATTCCCCACCATTCATCCTGTTGTGGCACCATAATGTTAATCGGGGCTTAATACATATATGTTCATCCCTCTCAGAACCACCCATTGGACCACACCGGATAGAAACCCAACTTAGCTCCACCCTTATCAACTCCCCTGCATATGGTAGGCACGTTCTTTCCTGTCCATTTACAACACCAACTGTCAATCTCTTCTAGACCAACCCATATTCACAAACACTCAAAGTCTATTCATAACTTTTAAACGGGGACAGTTCTATCCCCTATGGACTCACCACTTGGTCTCATAAGTTAGTCTCCACGTTCTATCAAGTAAAAGCTTACTAAAATGCCCGCATGACACTTTACTTTTTCGTCCACACTCACGAAGAATGTACTTTCATTGAATTTATAAATAACAAAAGGCAAAAAACCTTATTTAAGTGGGAGAAGATATAATATACTTGGAGTTTATCACATAAAATCCCCCACCTTATTGGTCAATGTAATCCCTACTTCATAATTATGTAGGACTTGCTTCTTAAAGGGTAGATAAATCTCCATCCTTTATTAATCGGAAAAAGGAAACGGTATCCACTTCACCTCTATGGGTCAGTTTTCTGTTGATGCATAAATAAAGGAAAATAGGTGTAGTATCCACCTCGATGTTCCTCTTGACTCGTAAATACACATAAATAAAAGAAGGAGCCCAACCCTCTGTCCTAAATTGAACCTACGCTAAGTTCACTTACCTAATCACTCAATGTATATATGGCGTCTGTGTATATTGCTTTTCCATTTGTGTACATCATGCGCCATTTTGAGGCGTTTTATAACTCTGCCTTACATTGACGCTTGTTTCTGTTTCCTCCCAGTTGGCACACTTGTTAATGAGATCCCGCTAAACTTTCTTGTTGCGGAACCGCTATATTTAAGTAGGGTGTTGTAAACCTAACCTAATTCAAAATCACTTTTTATCTTCGTTAATTCAGAAATATAAAGGCTTACTCTGCGAATAATCTATCCGTTTTTATTCCCACATGTTATGGTGGCAAATTTTAGAGTTAATGCTACAAAGCACGACTCCCTAGTAGACATATTACATATCGTCACAGATAGGCAGGATATTAAGGATAAATAGCACAACTGCAGAAAGTAGGTCATCACAAGACAATAGAATAGATAGAAATGGTTCTAGACTTAGTTCCTCATTTATGAGGCCCTTACGCCGCAGTTGCGTCACTTTTCAGTGATGCTGCGGCATCGTAAACAATGCGCCGCATTGCGCCCTATTTACAAAGTGACGCATCTTGTCAGATGTGTCATTTTGTATACCCTGAGCTACCTTATACCTGCGACAGGTATAATGTATGTAGGGTGGGCGGTCCGATGCAGGAAAGCCTCGTAGAAGTGGCGCAGTGAAATCTGTGAGATTTCACTGCGCCACTTCCAAGGCACTTCCAAGGCATCACTGTGTCAAATACTGCTTGAAGCAGACGTAAGGGGTGACGCAGGGGTTTTCATGTGGGGCTTGCCCCTTGTGAAATGACACATTGCTAGAGTTGCGTCTGTTTTCAGACACATTCCAGCAATGCGCCATTTTTGCGCCAGCAGATACGTCACAATTCCTGACGTATCTGTTAATCCTTGCAACATGGAGCGCCGTACTGTAAATACGGCACATCCATGGTGTCGCAAGGATGGCACACTGAAAAGTGTTGCATCACTGTTCTCCTCAAGCGATGCAATACTTTTCAATAGTAAGGCCCATAGTCGTTTTAGGAGTGGCACATCTGCCCAATCGGTGCAATAATTATTTAGTCAACCCTTTGCCCCCGGATTGTGTCAATGGGCCCACACTCAAAGTTATTGGATCAGTTCATGCCCATGATCAATGGCATTCCAATATTGAGTTTTCTTGTAGGTCCATGTCCCTATGGAATGGCACTGGCATTAGGATGCAATGGGAAAGTGTGCCAGAATATGGGACAATAATATTGCATGATACACTTGGGTGGATGGTGCAGTAAGCCCCGGGACTGTCATGAAATTTCAATATCTGAGAATATAGAAATATCTGTTTCTTTATGTTTCAGAGGGAATGACATCATCAATTTAGGGAAAAATATCAACTGCAACACCACAATAGATAACACCGACATGCAAGGGGTACCTCCAGCCTCATAGACTATTATGATCAATGGCATTCCAATATTGAGTTTTCTTGTAGGTCCATGTCCCTATGGAATGGCACTGGCATTAGGATGCAATAGGAAAGTGTGCCAGAATATGGGACAATAATATTGCATGATACACTTGGGTGGATGGTGCAGTAAGCTCCGGGACTGTCATGAAATCTCAATATCTGAGAATATAGAAATATCTGTTTCTTTATGTTTCAGAGGGGATGCCATCATCAATTTAGGGAAAAATATCAACTGCAACACCACAATAGATAACACCGACATGCAAGGGGTACCTCCAGCCTCATATTATTGAAAGTGCGGAAAACTTCTATACATCCCGTAGCCACCTAACTGGAACAACCTCTGTTCTTTGGTTACTTTGCACACACCAGTCTTGGTCATTCCAGGAATAAATATTTCCAAATTACATGACCACTCCATGAGCCATCCAATGACCTTGTTGCACCATCACCAGAGGGGAAGAGCTGCAGAATATTATGGCACTGCTACCTGGAAAGATGTTCCCCAAGGGCACAGATTGTTCAATGACACCCAGCTGTTTTTTTGTACATGTCACAAAAAACTGATTTAACGAAATAAAGGAAATGCTGCGTGCCACGGACTGATGATATGCAGCACCAATATGTATTTGATCATATGACGGCCAAGGAAGGAGGAGTATGTGCCAAGACAGGGACTGCTTGTTGTACTTATGTCCCGGCAAACTATGCAGAAAATTGAACATTGTCGGCGGCCATCCAAATATTGCACAGTTTACAAAAGAAAATGGTTGTCAGACTCTAGTTACGGTACTCAACTACACAGGAACAGAGATGCTAGTTCCCAAATCCACCCCGACAGCAATCCAGAGCTTAGTGTGACAAGTCTCTAGAGTGGCTATCTTGGGGGAAGGGGGAAATTGGATAAAATAACAAAAGAGAGAAGAGACTGTTCTGCGGCTTCCTTCAGGAGTCCGTCCAGCAGACTTCTATTACTGAAGAGGTAACCTGTAGACAAGAGTTATCGTTATCATAAACTTTTAGTCCTTAACCTCTCTTATCTCTTAACCACTATTGCCTTATTTCTTTACCATGCCAATTCCAGAACTCAGCTTCTCTTCTATTTCTTTTATTTCTTTTCTGTGTGTGCTTTTTATTTCTTAACTATATTCTTCGTCTGCAATTAAAAAGGAAATAGCTAGAACCCAAGGTTTATCTGCCTCATATGAATCTTTCTCTCTGTGCTTCTTACTTACTTTCCTATTTTTCTTTTCACTCTCCTATGTTTTATCTTCCTTGGTATCTGCCTTAGTTCACAGTTTCTTTTTCTTTTTGCACACCTGCAATATATTTACATTTATCTGTTAAGAACTTCTGCTTTCTTTTTAACTAGGTGTTATCTATTTTAATTTGGTATTCTACTTACTGAGTTTGAGGTCCTGAAGTGCGCACCTGACTCTCTAGAATTCTTGGTGAAGTGCGCAGTTCCTAAGCAGTGCGAGCCTCACCTAGGATTCCAGCGCGTTCTCTGCCAAACACTAGAACGCTAACAGCTACTCGGATCTGGTGGCCTTTTCCGGCGCCATTTCCGAGTCAGCTTCACCCACGTACCTTCCATTGCTCGGGGTGTACAAACTTTGAGTCTTCGATGCGCAATTAAACCTATCTGTAATCTTGGGGTCCTGACAGTACCCTCCAACAAGGTAGGTTCTCTCCTCTGGGGTTTAGTTGGTGATCGTAGGTGAAAGGCCTTAACTAATCTTGGAGCATGGACACCTTCCTCTCGTTCCCAAGATCTTTCCTCGGGCCCATAACCCTTCCAGTCCACCAAATAGTATAACTTCCCTTTTTGCATTTTGGAGTCTAGAATTTCCTTGACTTCAAATTCAGTACCAGTCTCTAGCTGAAGAGGCCTTGGAGGCAGGTTTTTTCGTAGATTTTCTGGAGCCTTCTTCAACAGGGATATGTGGAAAACTGGATGTATTTTCAACTTTGGTGGCAATTGAACTCGGTAAGTCACCGGATTTATTTTCTCCTCTACCAGATATGGACCAATAAATCTCGGTTGAAACTTCCGATTACCTTTCAATCTCAAATTCTTAGTACTTAACCAAACCCTGTCTCCTATTTCCAATGAGGGGCCTACTCGTCTCTTTCTGTCTGCATAACTCTTATATTTTTCTTTAGCTAGTTCAAGATTTTCAATTGCCCTCTTATGTACCTGATCTAACTGTGTTACGATCTCCTCCACCGCCGGAACTGAGATCTCGGTTTGCCTGAGGGTCGAGTTGGGATGTCTTCCATAATTCATAATGAAAGGGGAATACCCAGTTGTAACATTTTTTTCATTATTATGGGCGAACTCTGCTGCCCACAAATAGATCGACCAAATTCCTTCTTGTTTCAAAAGAAGCAATCTCAAATACTGTTCAAGTTCCTGGTTCACCCTCACGGTTTGACCGTCAGTTTCTGGGTGGTAACTGGTGGAAAAACGGACTTCTGTACCCAACCCTTCCATGACAGATTTCCAAAAGTGGGAAATGAACTGTGGACATCTATCTGTGATTACTATTTTAGGGATTCCATGTATTCTCACTATTTGAGCACTAAAATGAGTCGCCAACTGCTTAGCTGTTGGCACTCCCTTTAAAGCTGTAAAATGAGCCATTTTAGAAAGGGAATCTACTACTACTAAGATGGTATTGTAGCCCTGACTAAGGGGTAAGTCAGTTATGAGGTCTAATGTAACAGTGTGCCAAGGATAAGGTGGAGTGGGTAAGGGCATAAGTAAACCTTTTGGGGCCTGCCTTTCGGATTTTCCCTGAGCACAAATCTCGCAAGTCTTAACATATTGCTCAATACTCTTCGACATTTCAGGCCACCAGTAGTGTCGCTGGATCAGTTCTCTGGTCTTTGCCTCTCCCTTATGTCCTGCCAACTTTGCATTGTGGCATTCCTCGATAATCTGTTGCTGCAACTCTTTAGTGGGAATATACAGAGCTCCTTGGAAGTAGGGCAACTGATTACGAACCTCTCTTCCTTCCTTCTTCGCCCACTCTTTCAAGATCTTTTCATCCATTGCGTCAGAGATACCCTGTTCAAGATCAAATGAAGTGATTGCTCCAATAATCTTTTCACTTGGGATAATGGATTGATTTCCTAGAGGTGTCTTTTGATTTTCTGTGTCTATCCTAGACAAGGCATCTGCTTTTCCGTTCTGGGCCCCTGGTCGATAAGTAATGACAAAATCGTAATCAGCAAAGTACAGCGACCATCGCAATTGTCTTGGTGTTAAGGTTCTGGCTGTTTTTAGAAATTTTAAATTTCTATGGTCTGTATATACTGTGACTTGATGCTGTGCCCCCATTAAATGATGTCTCCAATCTTTGAATGCGTCTTTTATGGCCAATAGCTCCTTCTCTGTGATTGTATAGTTTATTTCTGCCGGAGTTAATTTTCTTGACCTATAGGCGACTGGATGCAGCTGCCCCGTTTGCTTGCTTCGTTGGGACAAAATTCCTCCCACCGCCTGATCAGAGGCATCGGTCTCCACATAAAATGGTTCAGTCGGATCTCCATGTTGTAGGATTGGGGCTGACGTAAAACTTCCCTTTAGGGAATCGGAAGGCTTCTTCAGCTTTAGTTGTCCATTCAAATTTGACCCCTTTTTTCAATAGACGGGTGAGTGGTAAAATCTTATGCGAAAATTCTCCAATGAATCTCCGGTAAAAATTGGCAAAACCAATAAAGCTTTGTACTTCTTTGACGCTCTCGAGGGACTTCCAATTTATCACCGCTTCGATCTTTTTGCGGTCCATAAGAATGCCCGTTGGTGAAATTACAAAGCCCAAATATTCAACCTGAGAGACACTGAAAGCACACTTCTCTAGCTTTACAAACAGTCTGTTTTCTCTCAACTTCTGTAAGACCTTTCTAACCTGATCCTGATGTTCTTCCTTGTTCTCAGAGTAAATAAGTATGTCATCAATGTACACCAGTGCACACTGGTCGATGAATTCCTTCAATACGTCGTTAATGAAGTGTTGAAAGGCTGCGGGAGCATTACATAGCCCATAGGGCATAACCTGATATTCAAATAGGCCGAACCTCGTTCTGAATGCTGTCTTCCACTCATCGCCCTCCTTCATTCTCACCAGATGATACGCTCCCCTCAGATCCAACTTCGTGTAAATTGTTGCTCCTTTCACTTGATCTAGCAAAACAGATATTAGCGGCAATGTAAATGTATGTGTCTTGTAAAGCGCACTGCTGCCCTGAGGCGTCGTGGCGCTGTAGACCGCTGGGGAACCCGTCCTGGCTATCCCTGTGAGATGGTCCCTCCTGGGTATCTCCAAGGTGAAACCAGGCATCCCCGGCGAATGTGGGGGGCCGTTATGGAGATGAGGCAAGCTAATGCCCAGAGTTGCCGAGTGTGTTCCTGGTTAGAGTAGGTACCGAGGCGAGAATTATCGAGTCCGTTTTGACCCTGGTCCACGACCCTGCCGCGTCGGGAATTGAACCCTGGTCCCTGGCCGATTCTCTGCTTGCGGATCTGCCGCCTCTAACCAGTGAGCCACACCTCTCCAATGGATAACGGTTCTTTTTTGTAATCTTATTGATGGCTCTGTAGTCGATGCAAGTCCTCAAATCTCCTTCTTTCTTTGGCACAAAAAATAGGGGCGAGGAGACTGGGGACTGCGAGGGACGAATGAAGCCGTTTGCTAGATACTTATCCAAATACTCTTTTAGGTGATGGTGTTCTTTTTCCGTAAGGGCATACACACGGCTGAAAGGTAGATTTGAACCGGGTTCTATCTCAATTTTACAATCATAAGGTCTGTGGGGTGGTAATTGTTCTGCCTCCACTTCATTGAATACGTCTTCAAAATCTCGATATTCCTCTGGTATGTCTTGTACATGGATTACACAAATTGATCCTCCCGTCTGACACAACGAATGTGCAGGATTCACCTCTTGCTCCTGCAGCTGGCCTCAGAAACAATTTCCCAAACAATAATCTGATTCCATCTTAATGGCTCTGGTTCTCCAGTTGATTGTTGGATTATGTTCAGAAAGCCAGGGAAGCCCAAGGATCAACTGGAATTGGGGGGCATCGATCAAGTTAAACTGGATCTTCTCCTCATGTCCGTCATTCGAGATCAGATGAATTAATTCTGTGTGACTGATTATTGGACCTGAGGACAGATTGGTTCCATCCACAGCCCTAATGGGCTCAGCTTTTAACTTTTTGATGGCTTCGATTCCCACCTTGCTCGCAAACCTTAGATCGCAAAAGTTTCCGGTGGCTCCTGAGTCGATCATCACTGAGACTTCCTTCAGCGTCACGTGTCGAAATCTGATTTCCATTGATAAAGTTAGATGTGGCGCTGCAGACTGTAGAGTATTGGCCACCCTATGTTCTTTTGGAGTCTGATCGAAAATCGCATCCACCTGTTCATCTCCTCCAACAGATGGTGCCTTTAGTTTTCCTTCGGCTTGAAACTTCCCTTGGGTTTCTTTGGACACGCACATACAAAATGACCTCCCGATCCACAGTACATGCATAGGTTGTTGGTTCTTCTCTTTTCCTTCTCTTCTTTGGAAAGAGGACCCCGTATTGTACCAATCTGCATTGGTTCGATGCCCTGCTGACCTTCATTGCTTCGTCCTCCTTCCGACCTTACTCGATCAAATCTTGGAATCACTGACTTGAAATCTTTCCTTTTTTCACCTTTTCTTTCCCCATGACGGAAATCGATTTCCAGCACTAAATCCACCAACGCTGAGATTTCTGTGGGTCTATTGGGTATTCCGGCCAATGCATCCTTTAGCTCATCTCTTAAACCTCGATAAAACACCGCTGCTCTCTTACTCTCAGGCCAGTTGGTTTCCACCACTAGTTTATTGAATTGAGCCAAATAAGAGACCACATTGCGGTTCCCCTGTTTCAGGTCGAGTAGCTCGTTGTCTACGGCTTGGGATATCTGCCTTCTGTCAAATATTCGAAGAAACTCTTCTTTGAAGTTCGCATAATTCCGCAATATGGGATCGTCCTTTGAAATCAGAGGCAAAGACCAGGATGCTGCATCCCCACTTAAGTATGACAACACAAAGGCCACTCGAGACTGAGCATCTGGAAAAATGGAAGGGCGGCACATGAAGTGTAATGAGCACTGCGTAATGAATATTTGAGCCTTCTGCGGATCCCCACTAAAACGCTCGGGTGCCGCTAATGGAATGACAGGTGAGAGGGAGTGAATCACCTGAGTTGTCATCCTATTAGTCCCTTCTGTCAATGAAGCTTGAGCGTCCGACCCTGAACCAAAAGGTTGTCTAAGCCTTTGCGCCAATTCTGCGGTTTCTTTTCTAGAATTTACTACTTCTAATCTGAGGCTCTGGTTTTCCTCTCGGACTGCACTTAACTCTTTTTGTATGGTATCTAATATTGTTCTTAAACCTTGTACGTCTATTCCCTCAGCCATCTCTGTTCGGGTGTAAAATGCAACGTGGGCACTTCACTCTGTCAGACTCTAGTTACGGTACTCAACTACACAGGAACAGAGATGCTAGTTCCCAAATCCACCCCGACAGCAATCCAGAGCTTAGTGTGACAAGTCTCTAGAGTGGCTATCTTGGGGGAAGGGGGAAATTGGATAAAATAACAAAAGAGAGAAGAGACTGTTCTGCAGCTTCCTTCAGGAGTCCGTCCAGCAGATTTCTATTGCTGAAGAGGTAACCTGTAGACAAGAGTTATTGTTATCATAAACCTTTAGTCCTTAACCTCTCTTATCTCTTAACCCCTATTGCCTTATTTCCTTACCATGCCAATTCCAGAACTCAGCTTCTATTCTATTTCTTTTATTTTTTTTCTGTGTGTGCTTTTTATTCCTTAACTATATTCTTCGTCTGCAATTAAAAAGGAAATAGCTAGAACCCAAGGTTTATCTGCCTCATATGAATCTTTCTCTCTGTGCTTCTTACTTACTTTCCTATTTTTCTTTTCACTCTCCTATGTTTTATCTTCCTTGGTATCTGCCTTAGTTCACAGTTTCTTTTTCTTTTTGCACACCTGCAATATATTTACATTTATCTGTTAAGAACTTCTGCTTTCTTTTTAACTAGGTGTTATCTATTTTAATTTGGTATTCTACTTACTGAGTTTGAGGTCTTTTCCTATTTGTAATTATTCATCTGTGTATTTAATGTTTTCTCTTCTTTTCGTGGTGGTATTTTACTCTCTGTTCTTAGCTACTGTCCGACGACTTATTTCTGTGGTAAGTATGGTTTTATATTATTCTAATTATTTGTAGTTGCTCAAGCGTTCTAACATGTATTGCAATTGTCTCTTCGCTTTTTCAGGACTTGCCGTTACAACTCGTTACCTCTGTGAAGAATTACAGTAAAGCCACTTTCCTCACAGTAAGTTCTATTACTCTATTGATATCAGTAATTTACTTCAGTTCTCTGACGTGACAAATATACACTCGTTAACTTAGCTTCGTTTTTCTTTTTCTTCCTTCAGATGCTCCTGTAGACGCTGCTTCCTCTCCCTGACGACTCGGTGCGAAATCTTCACAAACTGAGATTTGCTGTTCTCCTCAAATGTCACTCTATTTCATTGAACTCAGATTTCTAACTTGTATCTACTGACTTCCGAAAGCCTTTCAGTTTAGATTCTGAAAAGCCTTCAAACAAAACCTGAAACACTTTTTGTCAGCGCGCTCTGAAGTGCGCACCTGACTCTCTAGAATTCTTGGTGAAGTGCGCAGTTCCTAAGCAGCGCGAGCCTCACCTAGGATTCCAGCGTGTTCTCTGCCAAACACTAGAACGCTAACAGCTACTCGGTTCTGGTGGCCTTTTCCGGCACCATTTCCGAGTCAGCTCCACCCATGTACCTTCCATTGCTAGGGGTGTACAAACTTTGAGTCTTCGATGCGCAATTAAACCTATCTGTAATCTTGGGGTCCTGACAATGGTGGTTGAAGGAAGTGCCCCAGATGCATCGTTGAAGGTTGGTTTGATTGGCTACCATCCTGGATTTCAGGAGCTTTATTGCCGCTTATTGTGTTATTGCCTTTGATATGTTGTGTTTTTGAATTAGTTATAGCTTGCTGTAAGAGGATGAGTACAAAGATGGGAGGGATGTTCATGGTCAGGTCACCTACACAAGTAGTAGATCCTTAGGGTAATACATATCATTTGATACCAAGTACAGATCCAGGATTAGAGGAAGTAGTTGAAATATCAACTAGACGGAGGAATGTTAGGGAGAAAATGAAATGCAAGGAAATGGCACTCCCGCAGATGATAGTAAAGAGCAATGTGAACGATACGTGGTTAAAGAGCAATATATGCCTCGGAGTCATAAAGATGCAATGTAGGTTAAAGTTCACCAGAAAGCAGAAACACTAGTTTAGCAGGTTTTCAGTTAAATAGAAAAACATGTTTACAAGCCTTAAAGAGATTATATTCAAAGCACACAAGCAGAGTCCATTCTCGTTGTTAATTGAGACAGGATTTAGAAAATGTTGGTCAAAGGTTACTTTGATCTAAAGCATACAGTGTCAGATAAGAATTCTTGGGATCAAAGTAATCAAAATGAACACACTCGGGAAAGAAGGGTAATGTTTCGTTAAAGCTTTGTTAGAACTATGATAAAGAGAATGTAGAGAAAAGGTTACGAAGTTAACCCCTTCTGTGCCCATGACGAACTGGACTCGTCATGGAGCACAGTCGCGCTGTGCCCATGACGAGTCCAGCTCGTCATGGCACCCACCCACGGGGGAAGCGCTGGCGCTCCCCCCGTGAGTGGTCGATCTTTTTTTTTATTACTGGGAAGGCAGGGGAAGACCTTCCCCTGCCTCCCCCGGCCCCCCCAGCGTCATCAATGGCGTCAGTGCACGAGCCGCGCTGACGTCATTGGAGGTTTCCCGTTTGCTCTCCGAGGCACAGGAAGCCATTTGCTTCCTGCGCGTCGGAGAGTAAAGGTGAGTTTTGGGGCTGGGGAGGGTTTTTTTTTGCATCGGTGGGTTTGGGTTAGGGTGGGGGCACTTTGGTATGCCCCGGCATGCCAGAGGCTCGGCTTCGTTCGTGTGTGCCTGTTGTTGCTTCCCTGTGAAATGGATTCAAATTTGAAAAACGCTCGTCTTTCTAGTTGCTTTCCTGTGAAATGGATCAAAAAATGCAGAGAAATGCCCTTCTTTTTAATTTTTCAAATCCAAAGTGGAGTTGCATGATTTTTGCATCGGTGGGTTTGGGTTAGGGTGGGGGCACTTTGGTATGCCCAGGCATGCCACGAGGCTCGGCTTCGTTCGTGTGTGCCTGTTGTTGCTTCCCTGTGATATGGATCCAAATTTGAAAAACGCTCGTCTTTCTAGTTGCTTCCCTGTGAAATGGATCCAAAAATGCCGAGAAATGCCCTTCTTTTTAATTTTTCAAATCCAAAGTGCAGCAGCATGTAGAGAAATAGAATTTCTTATATGATACCTAACTAATAGCAAGACAGAGGGGTTGCAAAGTGGCCAGATTGTTTTTTTTTACATCCAAATACACCAGCATCACTTTACAGAGTTTGCCAGTGAAGTGCTACTTTCATTTTCTCGTCTTTCTTTGAAGAGCATTGTTGTTTCCAGGTTGGGAGAGTGTACCATTCCTGGAGGTACTGCAATACCTGGTTGATGGGTGGATTGGAAAACACAATGTGTACCATGGCTCTGTGTTTATGGATGTGGTCTTTTTATACCATACTGCTTACGTTTTGTAAGGATGTAAGCAATGGACAGTGAAACGGTTCCCTTCAGGGCCCTCGAGTCATGTCCATAACTTTTCAGGTGAAACCACTCGCTGATTTCTGAATAGTTAGTGAGAGATCGTTTAGGTACCCATGTTGTTTCTGCTTACATTTCACATGCTTTGCATTCCCTATGAGTGGTTGCTTTTTTAAAAAAATTTTTTAGGCAGCATATTACTCTTATCAAGTGCATAATTTGAATTGAGCCACATCCAAGTGTTTATAGCGGGCACAATTAGGTTACAGCTGAAGGCAGTGCGAGTTTCAGTGGGCAAGTATGGTGTGCAGTGGGGATGTGGCATTTGGAACTGGGGAACCGGATTCCGCATTCATGACCAGTCCACCACACCACTGTACTGAGGGAGCACATTCCCATGCTAGACCGTAGAAGGCCCCACTCGACCTTAGAAGGCTTGATGTCTTAGCACAAGCAGGTGTACCCTAGTGGTGTCAATTGTGGGTTAACCTTGAAGGCCTGTCCACCACCCAGCGTTCCCCTGGGTCTCTCGGTAAAAATGGCGCCTCACTTGTATGGGAGGCCCAAGTACCCGCGACAGGCAAGGGCCCAAAACGTAGTGAGGTGACATCAATATTGCCTAGCTCAAAACCACCTAGTTTTGCAAGGGGGGTCACCTGGGTTTTTGGCCCGGTGCTCGGCGGCCATCTAGGGAAACCTACCAAACCCATACATTTCTGAAAACTAGACACCCGGGGGCTTTCAGGGAGGTATGGCTTGCGTGGGTCCCCCAACGTTTCCTTACCCAGAATCCCCTGCAAACCTCAATTTTAGCTGAAAAAATAATTTTTTTCACACATTTTTGTGTGGGAAAGTTGTGGCATCACTGGGCTCACTCAAATTTCCCACCTCCCAGCGTTCCCCTGGGTCTCCCGGTAAAAATGGTGCCTCACTTGTGTGGGAGGCCCAAGTACCCGCGACAGGCAAGGGCCCAAAACGTAGTGAGGTGACATCAAAATTGCCTATCTCAAAACCACCTGGTTTTGCAAGGGGGGTCACCTGGGTTTTTGGCCCGGTGCTCGGCGGCCATCTAGGGAAACCTACCAAACCCATACATTTCTGAAAACTAGACACCCGGGGGCTTCCAGGGAGGTATGGCTTGCATGGATCCCCCAACGTTTCCTTACCCAGAATCCCCTGTAAACCTCAATTTTAGCTGAAAAAATCACTTTTTTCACACATTTTTGTGTGGGAAAGTTGTGGCATCACTGGGCTCACTCAAATTTCCCACCTCCCAGCGTTCCCCTGGGTCTCCCGGTAAAAATGGTGCCTCACTTGTGTGGGAGGCCCAAGTACCCGCGACAGGCAAGGGCCCAAACATTTTTTTGGATAGGCAATGTTGATGTCGCATCACTACGTTTTGGGCCCTTGCCTGTCGCGAGTACTTTGGCACAGATAGGAGAGCAGATGGAAGAGAAAGAAATGTTTATGCTCGTGTTACAAACCAAAAGGCAGCATTGCACTGCTTTTTGGCTAGGTTCCTGCTATAGAAATATTACAAACATTCATATACATACATTCAGCGTTTCCTCACTTGTACTTTTAAATTCCTATGGGCTTCTTTTAGGTTTTCTTTGCCAAAACCAATGATTATGCAAACTTTCTTTGAGTAACTGTGTGCGTTAAAAACTGTATCGAGCCTTCCAAGGTTGCCTACTCTGATAAAGACAGGTTCCACCTCATCTGTGTGCCGGGACAAAGTTTTATTTCTAGGGACCTCCAAGGGCTCTTACTGCAGAACTGATAATGCTACAGGAGTCATTTACCAGGTGTCTGGATTGGCCTTTGTGGCAGGCATATTATTCGTTGTTTGTGACTAGCAACTGAACTCTCAAGTCTCCATATGAGGAAAGTCAACTACATCCCCTTTGTCCAATATTCTGGAAATATTACACTGAAAAAGACAACCAGATTTGTTTGCTATGGTTTATTTTTCACATTTTTTGGGGGATTTGTCTACTATAGATTCAGGTGATACAGAATATTTTCTCTCTGTATCTATTCTTGTTTTAAATAATAGAAAATAACGTTATTACTATAATATCAGAGACTGCGCATTACATATGAGGGAAAGGTTGGAAGTAGTAAGTCAATATTCTAGGAGGGTCTTCAAAGGAGACACAGTGCAGCACTATCTATGCCATGAAAACCAAAGAAAATTGAAGATCACAATATTTGAGTTTGCAAAAGAGATGAAAGGTGCTGCATTCTGTTCACTTCTCTTCCTTACTGGATGCAACGTCTTAGTATTCTTCACTGAACGGAAATTCTGGGTGCTCTGCATATCTAGAAGTAGACAAAAACACAAATATTGTTTTATTTATTTAGACTCTATCACCCCTACTTGCTGCAGCTGCATTCTAGGACAAAACTTTGCATCTCTTTCTTCGTGAATCTGCTTTTATTATCTCTCAGAAGCCGGATTTCAAACTCTGCAGTAATAATACAATTTAGCTCTCAACTTAATAAATGTTTTGTTCAATATCATTAGCCGGCCTTAATATATTAGGCTTCAAAACCTGAACTCTAATGTTTATTGTGCAGTTTGTTTGAAAATTCCAATAAAGAAAATTGATTGATAAATGTAATAAATGACCAAGCAATATCTGATCTTCTATAGGTTTACACTCATGAGCATTGAATAGTTTTGCCCATACACAGCACCTGAAGCACTTTTTGGGAAACTTAATAATTTTGTTCTTCAGAAAAGCCAATTTCATTCTGTAGTTATGGTTATGTATTATTGTCTGTAGAAAGGTAGAGTTTTGGTTTGCTTATAACGTTGCTGCTATTTGACGAATTTGCATGAATCTTCCCCAAAAAGTAAAAGTTTTAGTATATTAGGTTTCGCGCCGGAGTTAAAACAAAGGTGGAGGTCAAAAAAGGAGCGTTTACACTTTTATGTCTTATATCCAGGTCCAGATCCTATAGTAACATGGTCTTTTCTACAGAAAAAAAAATGTGAAATGAATTTTACCCATAATGGCATGAAATTAGACCTTTACTCAGAAAAAACCCTTTGGTGTGTTTGCGGTAAATCTGGTAAGTATGTTTTTGGATAAAAAATTCACCACAAAAAGTTTCTTGTGGGCTTCAAATGGCTATATGATATATTGTCCATTAACTTGTGGATCTTCTGCAGATTAATTCATACAGAGAATCTCTGAGTCCATTTAAAAAAATGAGGAAGCCCCCCTAGATTAGGGAGCCTTTTTTCCCTTTGTCCAATGCTGATTTGCAAACTAGCTGCAGATTTGCAAATAATCCATGTTAGAATTGTCTGACGATCATAAAAATGTTTCCACCCTAGCCACTGTTACCTAGTGTGGTGCCCTGACATATATATATATATATAAATATATGTATTCACTGAAAAAACCATAGGTTTCAGGCACGTTATAGTTAGAAATGTAATTTGAGATGTCATCAGTGATGTTACTGACCATGTCATCAGCAGTGCATTAGCTGAACTAACTATAACGGGGGAATTTCACGGGTTTTGTACGAGTGCAATGTCTGACTAACTATAACTTTCCCTAAAACCTATGTTTTTTTCAGTGAATTTCTAAGGTTTTTTAAATGCTAATTTCTAACTGTAACGTGTCTGAAACCTATGGTTTTTTCAGTGAATTTCAAAGGTTTTTTAAATGCTAATTTCTAACTATAACGTGCCTGAAACCTATGTTTTTTTCAGTTAATTTCAAAGGTTTTTTAAATGCTAGTTTCTAACTATGCCTACAGAGGTACGACATGTGAAGAAAGAAGAAAAAATGCACAGAAAGAAGCAAAAGAAGTGCAGAAAAAAGCAACAGAAGTCCACAAAGACAAAGAAAAGTGCAGGAAGAAGGAAGACGTGCAGAAAGAACCGACAGAGGAGCAGAAAGAGGCCTTGTTGCAAAATCATCCTGTGTCCACAACTTGCCCACAACTTTTTCAGACAGGTACCTCTCAAATTTGGCATAATTCGGTTCAGCAGTTTGACCTGTAGCCTTGTCTAAAGTTTTCTATGGAAAATCCATTGAGAAAACATGTTTTCACACACCACTTTTTTCTCAGCCCCCCCTTGACCAATCACCCCTAAACTTTCAAGATAGGAGCTGATAAAAAAAGAGAAACTGTTTGGAAAATTTCATAAAGAATCGTCAAACGACGCCAAAGTTATAAACAGATGGAGAGCTCCAGGAGGGGGGCAGCCCAACCCCCCTCCCAACATGAGTGAAGCCCCGAGACTACGGGGACCCCAGCGGGCACCTGCAGCCCCAGTGAGCCCCCGTTATTATTTTTTAAGAAATGCCCCCGGTACCTACCCACCCCGGGGTCTCATTAAAATAAAACATGGGAACCCGCGACCCCAGCGTGAATTGCGCTGATTTTAAAAAAATTATAATAATACTCTGGGGGTCCTTCTGGGACCCCCTGACCTGGCCTAGGGGGTCAGGGTGTTTCTACTCTGCCCCATCTCTTGTTTTCTACCTTTGCTTCTCTGTTTTCTAGCGACTCGCTTCTACCGAGCCACAAGAAGGCTGCCAAGACTTCCTGGTCTGGAGTGTTGGCAGCCAATCACAGTGAAGCTCATGCACAGGACTTAGGCTACGCTCAGATATCGAAACTTTTATTTTTCTAATTTCTCAGCAACTACTGAACGGATTTACACCATTTAACAAAAAGGTCGCTTTCTGTCCCACATACTACATTTGTGCCAAATTTGGGGTAATTCCGTTCAGTAGTTTCAGCTGTAGCCTTGCACAAAGTTTCCTATGGGAAATTGATTTTTTCACTCTTATTTTTTGAATTTCTCAAAAACTGCTGAACCGATTTACACCATTTTAAAAAAAGGTCGCTATCCGAACCAAGCTCTACCTTTCTGCCAAATTTCGGGTAATTCCGTTCAGCAGTTCGGGCTGTAGCTTGTTGCAAAATTTTCTATGGAAATTAACATGGGACCCCCCTTTTTTCTCAGCTCCCGCTTGACAAATCACCTCCAAACTTTCAAGATAGGAGCTGACCTCAAAAGTTCAGCTTTTTGGAAAATTTTATAAAGATTCGTTAAACGACGCCAAAGTTATTAGCAAATCAAAAAATGCTTTTCCTATGGAAACTAGGTTGTAACTATGACTACCTACTGGCGACCGCCAGTAGGTAAGATATATATATATATACGTGTTTACATGTAGGCTGGTGGGAGGAACAGGTTCTGAGGGTTGTGCATCTGGAGGAATATGAAACACATGTGATTAATTGGATGAGACTCATCGATGATGTGTTTATAGTGTGGAAAGGCTCTAAAGAAAGTGCAGAGGCCTTTATAGGAAAGATTAATAAAAATAAATTCAATCTGGAGTTCACTTTACACACTATTAGGCACTTCATAGATTTTTGGGATGTACACATTTATGTGTCTGACAATCAACTTGATACAATGCTGCACTGCAAAGGTACGCAGGTAATTCAACACTACATGCAACCAGTTTCCATCTGAGGCACTTAATCAATAGCATTCCCTATGGTGAATTTTTAAGGTTGAGAAAGATATGCAGCTCAGATAAAGATTTGGACCAATGTCAAAAAGAGGCTAGGGAGAGACTCCTGGAATTTAGTGATAAGATCATCAAACAAGCTATTTCCAAGCAAACACAATATCGAGGGAAAGTATGCTTGGGCCAACTAAGATAAGCCCCGTCCATAGGGTCAATAACAGAGCAACCAGGAATTGTGTAGATTCTGAGATTAGGCTAATCACCTCCTATATTCAACAGGAGAGAAAGTTAAGGGCCATTATGAACAACAACTGGCCCATCGTATTAACTGATGCAGTGTTGGGCCAGAGGTTACCAGACAAACCTACTCTCACATTTAGGCGAGCACTGTCCATATGTAACGCAATGGTAAAGAGCAGCCCTGAGTTAAGTTCCAATAATATATGGCTCAGACCAAAGAAAGGGTTTTTTAAATGTAGCTATTGTAGGGCGTTTACATTTGGTATTAATACTACCCACTATACCACACCATTTAGTCCAGAAGCTGTGGTTTTAAAGGGCAATTACAATTGTCAAACAGAATTCACAGGGTTTGTACTTGAGTGCACCTGTGGGCTGCGCTATGTGGGTAGCACGAAGCTACAGGTGGACATAAGAATTCTACAACATTTAAGGGCAATTGTCAATTCAGGTCCTATGTTTCCGGTAGCCAGACATTTTAAATCAGAACATCATAATGAACTTAATTGCTTCACATATTTTGTAATTGGAGCAATAGGACCTCTAAGAAGAGGAAGCCATAGAGGAAAAATGTTCCGCCAGCTTGAAACGCGATTTATTTTGGAACTAGATCCCAAATCACCAACCGGTCTGAATAATAGCAAGGATATGAATAAACTTACTATGAATTTATTTGAAATATTGTTAATAATCTGATATGTTGATAAGTGTATTTATTGTTGTTGTATATAATCGCTATTTAGGTGCCTATTCCGATCCGGGTCGGAAAGCACTCCCACCGAGCCGGATCCGGAGTGTTTTCCGACCGAGCCGGAGTCCTGCAGTCCGACCGAGCGAGTACAATGCGGCTGTATGCTGTCGGACTCGGTTCGGTCGGACTCCTATAGAAGTCAATGGGAGCTGGTCGTACAACGCGTACATGGGCTTCCATTGCCCGAATGGGTACGTCGCGGACAAGTGCACCCCCTACAGTGAGTACACATCGGTACCATCCGCACCGTACATGCCTGTGTTGGGGGGACCCTTGGGTCTCCCCCTGTGTCCGAGTCGTAGGGCTGCGGGTGACAGGTGTCCGACGCGGACCCCCAAAGGCAACCACCCGGACGATTTGCGAGCCGGACACTCCGGCTCGCAAAGGCTGTCCGACGCGTGCCTCATACTGGCTCGGTCGTGAATCGCATCCATTGCACGCCACGGTTAGCTTACGACCGAGACGTACGGAGCGGTTCAGACCCGGAAACAACTCGGTCGGTGAATTTCATGTAGCTCGCATCGTACTTGCTCGCTCGTACAGCTGTACGAGTCGGGCGGAAAACACGCGTACGGCTCGTAGTTTTTCCGGCCGGATCGCGTTTGGTGCCCTTTCAACCCGGTTCGGAATTGGCCCCTTAGTAGATGTCTATCAATGCAATCCTCACTATGGACGGGCTGTTTAAGTGGACTGGGTCATAACTAAATGATTATGAGTTTTCATGTATAACTTTAATATATGCCTGAGATAAATTAATATTCCTAATACAATAAGACTCAGCTATTAGTATCGGCTCCTAAGCTGCTATAATATCCTCTCTTTGTTATTTATAGGTACTTTCACTTAGCACTTTTAGCACATTGCACTTTAGTATTTAATATTTATTCACTTTTAGCACTTTACTAAAAAACTATGGCATTGACAATATGGGCATTTCTATAATCAATATAAAATGTGCATGTGTCGTGTTGCACTTTGAGATATCATATGTTGTAAAGATGGTCTAATTGCAACCATTTGAAATAATTTTAGGTAAATTCCATATGAAACATTTTGTAGTTTTTTTTTATGATGTAAATGCCCAAATTATTTAACGATGTCCCGTTTACAGTCTGTCGTCAATGCCTAATGTATGAAGTGTCACGCAGTTAAACAATGGTTTCCTTTCAAAATGAACACTGCCGCAGAGCGTTTTTTATCTGATCAAGGTCACGTGAGGTGACCGAAACCTGTCATGACATGCAACGAGCAATTAATAAAATATATAGCACCAGCAACCTTGTAGTCTGTGCCCGTTTGTATGCTCGAGTGGTGGAATGCAGTGCAAATTGTTTGTATATATATAAATTGAGAAAAGTGAATAAGTTCGCCCGAGATTTGGCGGACTATGAAAATGGACACATTTTTACTTTCTCACGTCAATGAAAAGGCAGCGGTTCAGTGATAAGATCACAAGTAATGAAACAACAAAAAAATTGCATATAAATGAAGATGATTCAAATGCAGACACAGCATCACTGACTAGTGAATCAAGTCTAGAGACAGAATTAACAAATACGAGAAAAACAAAATTAAGTGTGGGACAGGAATTGGATTTTTTAGTGGAGGAAAGACTCCGGACACTTCGGCCGAGACAAAGAAGATTAGCAGATGCCGAAGGACAAAAAGGAGACGTGAACAGCGGAAAAGATGGAAACAAAAATACAAAAAAGAAAATTCAATGGCAACAGAAAACACGGAGATAAAAGATAACAGCGTTGTTAATCTGTCTACAGTGACACTTACGAAAGCGGAAGAACAATTACTTGCCCTAGGTCTCAATTATTGATTATGCACGAACACGAATTGATGTATATTGCTACATTCGAAAGTTAAAATTGAAGAAATTCTTTGCCCTTCAATCACACAAAGAGAAAAGTGTCATAATAACGGGACAAGAAGACATAACAGAGGCTAGTCTTGCTGCATCAGACATTCCTAATTAGCTTTTGTTCCATGAACTTAATGATGAAACAACGTCACAAGATGAGAATGATATGGCAACACAGGAAAGACTCAGAAAAATAAATCACTTGCAAATAGGTGCTGGGATCAGTCCTTTTAAGTCTAAATCATGTTTTGTACCACTCATGCCAAAAGATAGCATAGATGTATTTCATGACATGATTATAAATGATCTGAAAAAATTAAATCACACTGTGCATAAAAATAGAAAAGAGAGAAATCTATTTTTTTTAAAACGGGAGTATAATGAGTTAGTGAAAAAGCTTGACAAAAATCATGAGGTTATTGTAAAAAAATCTGATAAGGGAGGTAATTTGGTTTTGTGGCCTAAAAAAGATTATGTTTTAGAAGCATTAAGACAACTTAATGAAGCAAGCTGCTACACGAAATCTAATACCAAAGAATATGAAAAAGATAAGATTACATTGCTGAAATACCTTGCACTATGGAAAAGACAAGGCCTTATTTCCAATGAAGAATATAAGTTCATGTACAATGAATTTCCGGTACTACCTGTTTTATATTTGATTCCCAAACTGCATAAAAATATTTTTCCTGTCCCCGGTAGGCCAATTATCTCGTCAATTAACAGCTTGGGGGAAAATGTTGGCCAGTACATAGATTTCTTTCTGCAAAATTTGGTAAAGGAGTTGCCAAGTTATGTGAGAGATACTGGTGACTTTCTCAATTTCTCAAAAAGATTGAAAATGTGCGTTGGACAGATGATCTATGCTTCATTACCCTCGATATAGAATCTCTATATACGAGTATAGATCACACACATGGTATGAGAGCAGTCAAACACTTTTTGGATAACAGGGCCAGTACATTTTATGAACATAACAAAATGATTCTTGAGCTCATAAGTTGGTGCCTAAATAATAACTTTTTTCTTTTTGATAAAGATATTTTTAAACAAGTGAGAGGTGTGGCGATGGGGGCTTGCTTCTCCCCCAGCTATGCATGCTTGCATGTTGGCTGGTGGGAGGAGTGGGTCCTCAAAACCACTCACCAGGCGCTATATGAATCTCATATTGTTATGTATTTGAGATACATTGATGATGTTTTCATTTTATGGAGGGGAGGTGAAAAAGAGGCCCATAGATTCGTAGATGAGATTAATAAAAACTCTCTAAATCTTAAATTCACTTCCCATATACATAAAAGTCAGATGGAATTTTTGGACGTAAGGTTGTATGTCAGCAATGGTACAATTGAAAGCACTTTATATAGGAAACCAACATCTGGCAACATTACTTTGCATGCCACTAGTACTCATCCCAGACACCTCATTGCTAGCATTCCGTACAGTGAAATTTTAAGATTAAAACGTATTTGCAGTAATGACGAGGACTTTAATTTATGCCAGGTTGACTTGGTGGGCAGACAAAAAGCCAGAGGATATTCAGACAAAATAATTGCTGATGCAATAGGGAAGGCCAATAAACGAACAAGAACCAGCCTTTTAGACCCACAAAATAATGAGAAAAGAGAACCTGTATCTCATTCTTCATATAAAATAATGAATACCCCCAGGCTGATTACAAAGTATAACAGAGAAGAACGTAAAATAAGATCTATCGTCAACAAACATTGGCTAATAGTACTTACCGACAATATTCTCCGCAATGGAATGGCAGATGTCCCTATCATTACATTTAGACATGGAAGTACTATGGGCTCTACCTTAGACAAGGTGTCACCTGAAACAAGAAAGGCTGTTTCCTGGCTACAATCGGCTAATGGGTTCAGAAAATGTGCAACTTGTAGAGCATGTAAATTTGGCCGTAATATGACTGAATATTCAACTCCCTTTAGCAGAATTCCTTTTTCCATTCAAGGTTCATACAATTGTAAAACTGAATATGCCGTATATGTTCTGACGTGCACCTGTGGGCTTAACTACATTGGTAGTACAAAGCTGCAGTTGCACGTCAGAATACTGCAGCATAAAAGAGCCATTCTCCACAGCGATCCTGCATATCCTGTGGCGCGACATTTTAAACAAACTCATGACAATGATATTAATTGCCTTTCATAGTATGTCATTAATGCGGTGGCGAAATCCAGAAGAGGAGGTAATAGGGAACGCCAGCTTAGGCTATTAGAGACAAAATTCATTTTAGAGTTCTATTGTAAATGGCCTAACGGTTTAAACACTACAGATGATATGCATAATTTTATATAATTGAGATGGACATATTTAAAAACTGGTTTTAACTGTTATTTCCAATATGTCTAGATATAGTAAAGCAATCTGTAAATATTGAAGAAACATTGATGAATTAAAAATGTCCTGTATTTTCCCTCATGATCTGATTTTAATGAAAAAAGATTCTTTTAAATGCATTTTTGTAATTTTTTGGATGTTTTTAAGAGTATTTTGTCCCTGGTGGACATTTTACTGTTATTGTAATACAGATTTTTAGATATATTTTTTGCATTTATGGTAGATTTAATCGGATCAACTATGTATATAATTAAATTTTGCCTATTTGAGCACTTTATCTTTGCACTCTTTTGCACACTTTAGCACAGGGTTTAGCACAAGGAGAATAGTAGAAAAGAAAAAAAGTAGAAAGAACATAATGGTGTATATATAAAGTTTAACACATGACCATACAATGCAGCTCTGTGGCGCTTTCAAGCATAATGCAAATTTTTAAAACCATGTCTAAAATCGGTTAAGTAAGCTCTCATGCCAATCATAATCCAAAACAATATTGTGCAATATTTGCAGATAAATATCATATGCAACTGTTGAACAAATTCAGCCCGAGTGGGCCATTGCTGTACCCTATGGCTATGACATAAAGAGCTAGTACTAAGGAAGTGCCACCAAAAAAATATATATATAGTTTTACAGAAAGAGACAATTTTACAGAAACTGATCAGTGATCCCACGTGTGGGACAAGACTACTCGTTACGTACATCTTCAACGGATTACCCTGAAGAAGAGGTAGAATGACGGGTAACTTATCCTTCTCCTGCTGAATCCTAAATCATATTTCTATAGTCCTTTGTTCCTCCATCCAACCACACTAAGTTTCATGTAAACAAAATGGACACCTGTGATTGGAGTATTTCCAGATTAGCTGCAAGGAATGCTGTTGTAAATTTTATATAAATATGATGCAACCTGAAAAAAGAGATTTCAGACCATGTTTCTTAGAATATAAGTGCTGCCACTGGCCAGCTCCAGGCTTGTTTGCTAGATGCCTCAACAGAGTGCCACAGAAATATTTATCTGATCAACAAAAGAGTTCATAAAAAGAGCATCAGGAATATCATGTCCCACTTCTGGGCCTCTTTCAATATGTAGGGCCAGATGTACTAAAATTAGATTTGCAAAATGCAATCATAAATTAATCACCAACTGTGCAAACCCAATCTGATTTTGCGAACAGACTTATGTACATATGTCAGTTTTCAAAATAGGGACTTACAGGGTGCCACAGAACAAACTGCTCAATTAATTATTCATTAGTTAGATCACAGTTTGTGATCCCCTGAGATTGGCTTTATTCACAGGGATGGTGGCCTACATGGCACAGAAGACCACCTTACCTATAACTGAATTTCAAAATGTGCAACTTTTTTTTGTCTACAGCTGCCACCTCAGTTTTCAAAGAAGAAGGTGTCCAAAAGGGACGCCTGCTCCTTTGTGAATCAGTTACTGCACCAGCTTGGGAGTCGGTAACTGATCACTAGTTTGCGTCTGCAATTACTATTGCAAACCATTGATTCATGTGTTACTGATTCACAGTTTGGAAGTAACACCTCTAACACATCCTCACTAAATTTCAATTCGGTAAGCAAAAAACATTTCAGCATCAGGCCCATTCTGTGCATTAAATAAGGCAGTACATTTCAGAGTACAAAGTACAAAAAAGTACAAATACTTTCCCTAGCCCCCCAACAAAATAACTTACAGTTCCATAGGTAAGTAGCGCTTGTCTATGTTGAGCCCATCAATTGCTTCCATGTCCTCAGGAGCTAACTGGAAGTCAAAGACCTGCCGGGACAAAGACAATTCTTAACCAATGAGCACATTCATCACAATCTTTTGCGGGTCTGGTGAGAGCCACTGACAATAAATTTCAAGCTACGCGCTGGGGGTCCGCACCGTACCTACGGGGGTGGGGGTATGTGTCGTACATACATGGGTGGGGGTACGTGTCGTACATACACGGGTGGGGGTACGTGTCGTACATACACGGGTGGGGGTACGTGTCATACATACACGGGTGGGGGTACGGTGCGTACATACACGGGTGGGGGTACGTGTCGTACATACATGGGTGGGGGTACGTGCCGTACAAACACGGGTGGGGGTACGTGCCGTACATACACGGGTGGGGGTACGTGCCATACATACACGGGTGGGGGTACGTGCCGTACCTACGGGGGTGGGGTACGTGCCGTACATACACGGGTGGGGGTACGGCGCGTACATCCGCGGGGGGCTGGGGGTATGGCACGTACATCCGCGGGGCTGGGGGGGTACGGCGCGTACATACGGGGGCTTGGGGGGTTGTTTGGCGCGTACCGGGCACCTGTTTGGACGTCGCCATGGTTGCTATAGGAGTTCGCTCCGGACGGTCTTTTTACCATACGGTTGTACAATCGGACGGACGGTAGGAATCGTACTTGCGCGCTCGGACTTCAGTTTTCAGATTCGGACGTAAAAATGTCCGGGGACGTGTCGGACACCTTTTCCGACCCGAGGACGTGTCGGGGAATTTAGCCAATGCGATTCGTATGGACTTTTTCACATGCGAATCGTACTTGCCAGTTTGTACGGGACTTGTACGATTCGTACGGTAAAAAATCCAGATACGATTCATACGGGGAATATTTTTCCATGATCGGAATCGGCCCCTCAGTGTCTAGGTATCCCTTATCCTAGAAAATGTCCGGAAAAGACCTTGTGAGGAACCATAGTGTAGCAGTATCAGTAGAATTGTGCTGTTTTCTTTTAGTAATTTATATATTTACCCAAGAGACCAAACATAAACCCTTGTCCTATGCAGTCCTATGCAATAGTACATTAAATTGATATTGCTTATTATAACACACTGATGAAAAGAATGAAAGTAAAATGCTTCAATCCTTTTTCTAACTTAAAATAAGCATTCAATAATTCTCCTTTTCTTTCATATTGCAGGGTTCTCTCCCTCCAGAGGAATGAGATGGTTAATACTTTGACTGGGCCAATGGTTTCATTATTAGGAGGTTAATTGTGAGCTAGGTTTAAGTTTCAATTGTCCCGTTGGCTGCCAGTGCTCTGCATGGTCTAGTAATGGTGAGATTATTGGTCGGTAGTGCCTAGCAACAGGAGAGCAGTCCAATTGGTCTGCCTTAGTAGGGTCTGACAGTTAACGTGCGTGTTGGGATTGGGTTATCGACAAGTAGATAAATGAGAGGGGCAGAGCCCACTTGAGGATGGAAGGCAGATACCAAGCAACCTTTGGGGAGTTCACCTGGGGTAGGCCATTCCTGGGGCCTACATTCCAATGGTCTCCCCCAGATGGCTGCTAGCTGCTAACTACTCCTCTGAATGGGATAACCTCAACCTAGCAGGCATCATAATGCCAAGGACTCTGGGAAGGAAGCAGTGAGAGAGCCAGGCATGTAGGTCATCATTAGACGATCAATCCTGTAGGTGAATCGTGCACCAGGATAGTCTTCTACTTTCTTTTCCAGGATGGGGACCAATACCCAATTCAGGTGAGAGGCAGGATTTCCTTGATTAGGCATCATAGAGAGGCCATTCCCTGAATTGCTTCCTTTAGAAAGGTGAAGTAGGGTGTATTCTCTCACAGGGCCCCACCCGCTTGAGCTGATTCTACCACAGGACTGTTCCTCGGGCTCTAGCTAGTGTGCACTGCAGAAAATAGGACATGGGAGCTAGGCAAGAGTATAAACGAGTATAAACAGGGTGGTCAGGTAAAATTCTATCTCTACTACCCCATGCCTTGCGTGCCGAGGATGTTAGTTTGGACAATGTGAGTGTCATTGTACGGATGACTGCTTATGTGACTCCCAATAAGAAACCCTTGATTGTATTCCCTGTTGCAGGTGGAGAACACATCCATAGGATCTAACTACCCATAAGATAAAGATTGCTTCTATAATGTTTGCTGAAAGGAGAGAGAGTGTTTATCCATTTCCTGGTCAGGCAAATAATAGACAAAAGCACTTTGGGTATGGTTGTTAAGGTAGGGAGTGCAGAAGGGGATGTGAACGATCAATGTAAAGCCAACTTGTTTTGGTGCGAACCACTCTGGATCCTAGCCTATAAGGACAGGAAACAGTGTTATGCCCTAAAGGAAATATATCAGTGGATGAATTTGGGTAATTGTTGATGAATGAATGGGTAAGGGACGGGGCATAGATGAGTTCCACATCTGTACGGTCTCAGCCTTCTTCCTTGCACCCAATCAATTACGTATTCACCTATCCATGCACAGACTTATCCATCGTTTGAACTATCCTTTAACTCATTTTTGCTTTCACCTACCCAGCATAGCAAAACATACAGGGGCAGATTTACAGGCCCCTTGCGCCTCTTTTACGCCACCGTTGCGTCACTTTTGTGACGCAGCGGCGGCGCAAAACCAGCGCCATGCTGCGGGGTATTTACAACGTGACGCATCTGGGAGATGCATCACGTTGTAAAGCCCTGCGCCAGAAGTAGGCGTTCCTGTGCAAGGGGGGGCGTTCCGTCGCAGGAACGCCTCCTAAAAGTGGCTGAGTGAAATCTACAAGATTTCACTTTTGAGCCCATGCTGCGTCAAAACCCTGCACCTGCTTGAAGCAGGCGTAAGAATTGACGCAGCATTGTAAACATAGGGCACCCCAGAGCCTTGCTGGAGCTGCGTCGCGCTTGCGACGCAACTCCAGCAATGCGCTGCCTTTACGGCACAGATGCGTCACGCATCTGTCTGTTTTTGCCCCATGGTGCGCCGCATTTACAATGCGGCGCATCCATGGTGGGACGGAGCCGTGACGCACAATAACTGGCACATCCCTGCTGATATGCAGGGATGCGCCAGTTATTGTAAATCTGCCCCACAATTGCTAATCAGAAGCAGTTTACTTATGTTTAATTTTTTTTTTAAAGCAGGACTGACTGGCCTTGCCAATGCTTGTTTCTGTTTAGTGTCCTTCCCAGTGCTTGCTGTCATGGTAAGTGGTCATTTTAAAGTGAGTAGCTTGCCTAATTAAGAGGGTAGGAAATTATTTCTATCCAATCCTATTTTCCTGTATGTCAGACTTGCACCATACCGACGTTAGTAAATAATTCTCACCTAAAGGAAAACTATCATCAAAGTAAAAAAAAAAAAACAGTTCTTGTACCTCTGCTCCGTACTATGCATTACATTTTCCCAACACCACACAGGCTCTCACCCATACTTCAGACTGGTCATGCCACTATGTTTTGTGCCAATAAGGTACATTTTGGTATCACCATTGACACTTAACATAATGCTAGAATCTCAGTTTATGGGTGGGCGGTCTACTTAAAGAGCTATATAAACATGTAATTTATTGGAAAATTTACTCAGGGGACTTTATATGTTTCCCTCCAGATAGCGTGCCTCCTCTTAAAAAGGGATTCAAGGGGTTGTGCCTTAGCTGGTGATGGCAGTGGATGCACAGACCTGAGCGCATCACCGACTGCCTGCTTAACCTCAACGTTATAGCAACACAAGGCCGGCCAGCAGGCTGGTGCTGCCACGAAGCCATAAAGGTGAAGATGATCGATTGAGTTTGGTTGGTGGCAGAGGTTCTGAGGAAGAGCTTCGGAGCAGAACAAGGACCTGAATCCAAAATGGATCCTGCCCATGCAGGAAGAAGTTGGGGTGACCCTCAGAGAGCCAAATATGGACCCTCACAGGTGCAGGAGGCTTTGGAGAAGATCAATGTCTGCAGAGACTGCCAGTAAACATAGGAAAAGACACACAATTGATGGACTGAATGCAGAACAAATCAAAACATTTTCCTCCAGTCAAGATAACTGGGTTAAATCCATCATTCTTTTGCTCACCATGCCTCCCCAGTTTAGATCTGGCCATATGCAAATCAGCCTTGACCCTGTGCCTCATGGGAACAGTCCAGCCCGAACTGCCAAGCCAGGTCCTCCCTGGACCGGAAACAAGCATCCTAGGACCGGTTTCGGGGTTTCACCCCTCTTCAGCCAGGATAACTTGAGTCCAGTGGCGCAGTAGGCCCGGGACCTAAGTCTAGGCATACCCGGCGCACTTAGGGCGAGAAAGCAAAAAACACACAATTGATGGATGGAATGCATAACAAATCAAAACATCTCCCCCAGTCAAGAGATCTGGGTTAAATCCATCATTCTTTTGCTCACCATGCTACCCCAGTTTAGATCTGGCCATATGTAAATCAGTCTTGACCCTGTGCCTCATGGGAACAGTCCAGCCCGAACTGCCAAGACAGGTCCTCCCTGGCCCAGAAACAAGCATTCTAGGACTGGTTTCGGGGTTTCACCCCTCTGCAGCCAGAATAGCTTGAATCCAGTGGCACAGTGCGCCTGGGACCTACGTCTAGGCATACCCGGCACACTTAGGGCGAGAAAGCAAAAGACACACAATTGATGGACGGAATGCAGAACAAATCAAAACATTTTCCTCCAGTCAAGATAACTGGGTTAAATCCATCATTCTTTTGCTCACCATGCCTCCCCAGTTTAGATCTGGCCATATGCAAATCAGCCTTGACCCTGTGCCTCATGGGAACAGTCCAGCCCGAACTGCCAAGCCAGGTCCTCCCTGGACCGGAAACAAGCATCCTAGGACCGGTTTCGGGGTTTCACCCCTCTTCAGCCAGGATAACTTGAGTCCAGTGGCGCAGTAGGCCCGGGACCTAAGTCTAGGCATACCCGGCGCACTTAGGGCGAGAAAGCAAAAGACACACAATTGATGGACGGAATGCAGAACAAATCAAAACATTCTCCCCCAGTCAAGAGATCAGGGTTAAATCCATCATTCTTTTGCTCACCATGCCACCCCAATTTAGATCTGGCCATATGCAAATCAGTCTTGACACTGTGCCTCATGGGAACAGTCCAGCTCAAACTGCCAAGACAGGTCCTCCCTGGACAAGAAACAAGCATCCTAGGACCAGTTTCAAGGTTTCACCCTTATTCAGGCAGGATAGCTTGAATCCAGTGGCACAGTGAGCCCGTGGCCTACGTCTAGGCATACCTGGCGCAGTTAGGGCGAGAAAGCAAAAGACACAATTGATGGACGGAATGCAGAACAAATCAAAACATTCTTCCCCAGTCAAGAGATCCTGGTTAAATCCATCATTCTTTTGCTCACCATGCTACCCCAGTTTAGAGCTGGCCGTTTGCAAATCAGTCTTGACCCTGTACCTCATGCAAAGTGTCCAGCTCGAACTGCGATGCCAGGTCCTCCCTGGACCGGAAACAAGAATCCTAGGACCGGTTTCAAGGTTTCACCCCTCTTCAGCCAGAATAGCTTGAATCCAGTGGCACAGTGAGCCCGGGACCTACGTCTAGGCATACCCGGCACACTTAGGGCTAGAAAGCAAAAGACACACAATTGATGGACGGAATGCAGAACAAATGAAAACATTCTCCCCCATTCAAGAGATCCTGGTTAAATCCATCATTCTTTTGCCCACCATGCTACCCCAGTTTAGATCTGGCCATTTGCAAATCAGTCTTGACCCTATACCTCATGCAAACAATCCAGCTTGAACTGCAAGTCAGGTCCTCCCTGGACTGAAAACAAGCATTCTAGGACCGGTTTCAGGATTTCACTCCTCTTCAGCCAGGATAGCTTGAATCTAGTGGCACAGTGAGCCCGGGAACTACATCTAGGCATACCCGGCGCACTTAGGGCGAGAAAGTAAAAGACACACAATTGATGGGCGGAATGCAGAACAAATCAAAACATTCTCCCCCAGTCAAGAGATCTGGGTTAAATCCATCATTCTTTTGCTCACCATGCCATCCCAGTTTAGATCTGGCCATATGCAAATCAGTCTTTGACCCTGGGCCTCATGGAACAATCCAGACCGAACTGCCAAGCCAGTTTCTCCCTGGACCGGAAACAAGCATCCTAGGACCGGTTTCGGTTTCGGTTTCGGTCCTGACTACTAAATTGAGAAAAATCCTAATTTTAAGATTTTCGGTATTCACAGAAGGCATTTAGGAGTCCTAAAGTTAGGACTCCTAACTTCTGTGAATACCGAAATGAGTAAGTGCCTTCTGTGAATACCAAAATGAGTAAGTGCCTTCTGTGAATACCAAAATGGTAGTAAGTTTAGGATTTTGTCTTAAGTTAGTTCTGTGAATCGGGCCCTAGGGCCCTGATTTTGATGTGAGAGAGATAACCTCCGACCTCTGGTCAGAGCCTTTCCGACCAACATCTTCGGTTTTAATTTCGACTGCTGTATTACGAATACAGCGGTACAAAAGGGGGTGGTGATGGACAGAGAATGTATGACATTGTTCTGCATTCTGTCCATCAACTGTTGTTTTTGTATTACGAATACAGCGGTTGGGATTGAAACCTGCCATTCATTCCAGCTGGCTTCCAGAACCGGCACTTATTCCCTTAAGGATGGCGTTGCCCACAGGCTCTTCATGGCTTTCATGCATATCAGAAAGTGACTTTGCGGGACTCCCAGCAGGGCCCCCTTGAAACAGCGGCCTCCAGTTTGGGGCCTGGAGGCCACTTATGGTGCCCCCTGTCAATCCCTCCACTGAGTGGCAGGCACTGTGTGGTACCTGCCAAGCGCTGTAGGGATTAACAAAAACTCACATTTCTCTATGAGACCTTGTGCTGTGGCCGGTTTCCTACCGCAGCACAAGCTCCCATAGAGAAATGGGAGTGTGCAACCGCTCGCTCGATTTCGCAACGGTTTCATGTGGACATGAGTCTGCCCAACATCATGATGAGTCCCTAGTTGTGCTGTACTTGGGCAACCACACCACAGAAAGGCCCTCAAAGCAGAGTATTCCCTATCAAACTTTCTGCCATCTGGGTACAAGAGAAAAATAAGTCTGCCTTGTCCTGTTCAGGTCAAAGTTTGGCATTTTACATATTTTCCTGTGTCAGAGCACGACCAATCATCCTACATGAAATTTAATTTTTATTTGTAATGCACACTAATGCCCAAAGGTCTCTAGGTGCCAGTGATCTGATTTGGAGGGGAAAAACAGAAAGGATCGAAGAAGGCAAAGAGAGCAGTGTTAGGTAAGTTTTACTTACTGAACAACCAGGTTTTTAGAGATTTACAGAAAGAGAGCAGATCAGACTCTTTCTTAAGACCAAGTGGCAAGGAATTCCAAAGCCTGGCTGTGCCATAAAACTTCTCGCCCCCAGGAGGCTGTTTTGGCCCTGGGAATTAGGGCGAAAAGCGTTACAACAAACAAATGATGGACGGAATGCTGACAATGCATACATTCTCCCCCAGTCAAGAGATCTGGGTTAAATCCATCGTTCTTTTGCCCACTACACCACCCCAGTTTAGACATGGCCATATGCAAATCAGTCTTGACCCTGTACCTCATGGGAACAGTCCAGCCCGAACTGCCAAGCCATGTCTTCCCATGTAACGCTTTTCGCCCTAAGTGGGATGGGTATTCCCAGACGTGGGACCCGTGCTCACTACGCCACTGGAGTCAAGCTATCCTGGCTGATGACAGCTGATAGCCAGAAACCGGTCCTAGGATGCTTGATTCCGGTCCAGGGAAGACATGGCTTGGCAGTTCGGGCTGGACTGTTCCCATGAGGCACAGGATCAAGACTGATTTGCATATGGCCATGTCTAAACTGGGGTGGTGTAGTGGGCAAAAGAACGATGGATTTAACCCAGATCTCTTGACTGGGGGAGAATGTATGCATTGTCAGCATTCCGTCCATCATTTGTTTGTTGTAACACCTTTCAGAGGTTGGTCAACCAGGTGTTGGCTGGGCTGGAGAATTTCAGTGCCGCCTACCTGGACGACATTGCCATATTTAGTTCCTCATGGGAGGACCACTTACGCCACCTCTGGGAAGTGTTGATGGCGCTGCGCAGAGCAGGCCTCACAATCAAGGCCAGTAAGTGCCAGATTGGGCAGGGTTCGGTGGTGTACTTAGGACACCAGGTAGGGAGTGGCCAGGTGGCCCCTCTACAGCCCAAGATTGAGACCATCCTGGCTTGGGAGCCCCCAAGGACTCAGACCCAGGTGAGGGCCTTCTTAGGACTCACGGGTTATTACAGGAGGTTTGTCAAGGGGTATGGCAGCATTGTTGCCCCCTTGACTGAGCTGACTTCCAAGAAGCAGCCCAAGATTGTGAACTGGACTGACACCTGTCAGAAAGCTTTTAATGCTCTCAAGACTGCCATGTGTACAGCACCCGTACTCCAGGCGCCCAACTTTGCTAAGGAATTTATTGTCCAGACAGACGCTTCAGAGCATGGGGTGGGGGCTGTTCTGTCACAGATGAATGAGGAGGGACTAGACCAACCTGTAGCCTTCATCAGTAGGAGGTTACTTCCACGGGAACAGAGGTGGAGTGCGATCGAGCGAGAGGCATTTGCTGTGGTCTGGGCGCTGAAGAAGCTGAGACCATACCTGTTTGGGACTCACTTCCGGGTTCAGACCGACCACAGGCCCCTCAGGTGGTTAATGCAGATGAGGGGTGAGAATCCCAAGTTGTTAAGGTGGTCCATTTCCCTACAGGGTATGGACTTTACGGTGGAACACCGCCCTGGTACAGAACACGCCAATGCTGATGGTCTGTCCAGATTTTTCCACCTTAGGGATGAGAACCTCCCAGGGGATGGGTAGTTCTCCCCACATTTCAGCTGGAGGGGACGTGTGTTAGACCTGGCACCATTGGCGTGAGTCTCCCTTCCATTTTTTCGCTGTGTCTCCTCTGTTTTTGCTGGTTATAGATGCTCTGGGCGCTGTGCCACTGCCATTCAGTGTCACAGCGCGAATGCTCCCTTTGTAAAGATGACATATGAATTGGTACATCCATGATTGGCTTATTTGGTTTACCTGTTAGTCCCTAGTAGCGTGGTCTGTGTGTGCCCAGGGCTGGTAAACCGAATGCTGCTGGTGGGCCTGCAGCACTGGTTTGTGCCACCCACAGAAGCAGCTTGTAGAGTATGTCTCAGACCTGCCACTGCAGTGTCTGCGTGCAGTCCAGAACTGCCATCTTGGCTGTGAAGTGCACCCACTTCCCAGCCCCTAAACCTTCCCTTGGCATCCTGTAAGTCCCCCTTATGATAGGGCGCATTGTATGTGTAAGGTAGGACATGCCCTGATGTATGTAGCATGTCCTAGTAGTGAATTACACCCCATTTCGTTTTTCACTACTGTAAGGCTACCTGTTCTCCATAGGCCAGAATGGGAGGTCTGGGCTATTACATTCTATAGTCCTAACTGACCCACAGAACATGGTAGGAAAACGAATCTAGTATGCCTGAGCTCAGAATATTAAAATACATCTTTTAGTAAAGGTTATTTTTATATTCTGGGTTTGAAACTACCACTTTTAGAGTATAGGTACTTTCTTGCCTAAGCCTTCCAGTTTGCTCTGCTATGATGTGTATTGGCTGTCTGGTTTTGGAGGGACAGGGCAGGCTGAGTCAGACCTGGGTTGAATAGAGCGACCTGCCTTGGTGTGAGGGGAGGGGTAGCTCCTGCACTTGAATAGGACTGTGCCTGGCAAGGTGAATGCTGGCTCCACCTCCCACTGTGCGTCTGAGGCAGACCCCCTCTTTCTGAAAGGAAGGATGCAGCCTGATCAACAAAGTGCTCCAGGGCTGGGCAGAACTGGTTCTGGCTGGGTTCAGAGACTTGGGACCCCTAAGAACAAAGACTTTGGGGGTATAAATATTTGTGCACAAACCCCAACAATTGGTATTGCTCCTGGATAACAAGAAGAACCTCTGTCCGTGGGACTACAAGAATCTGCAGGAGAAGGACTGTCCTTGTGCTGGTGTGCTGTTTCTGGGACTGGCCTGCAGCTGTTACTACTGACTTCAAGAAGAGGAAAAGAACTTTGATTGGACTTTTATTTTTGTGCTACAGCAATCACCCAAGGGCTAGGAGAGAGCTAGCCTCCTGCTGGAGTCTCAGGCACATCAGACTCCACCATCAGCCTCCTGTTTCCTCCCAGCGAGGATTACTATCTGCAGGTGAGGCTCCTGTGTGTTCCAGGGCCTCTAGTTCTACTGCTGAGAAGAGAGCGCTGAAAATCGTTGCTAACCTCCGTTAGCGAGCCGCTGCAGCTGGTGAGCGTGAGAAAAATCGCCGCTACGCTGTCGCCGAGTGCTCGCTAACCCCGAAGATCGTCGCAGCACTTGTCTGCGGGCCTGAAAACGCCCGCTATCCGAAGATCGTCGCAGCACCTGTCTGCGGACCTGAAAACGCCCGCTATCTGGAAATCATCGCAACAGGATCATCGCAGCACGGACGCCGAGCGTTCGCCATTTTCCCCGCATCGAATCCGGATCGTTGCTTCCTCGCGGAGCGCCATCTTTGTCAACGCAGCAAGATCGCACACGCAACAGGCTCGGTGCATCATCCTCCCTTCGCGGCAAGGATTTCATTGCATCACCGGCTTAGCGTGAGGAAGTTTGTCGCTTTGTCCTGCCCGCAACCCAGCGCATCATCCTCCCTTGCGGTAAGGATTCAACGCATCGCTGGTTAGCGTGAGGGAATTTATCGCTACAACGCCTTAGCGACATTTTTGTTGCTTTGCTCCAGGAACCAGATACTTTGTGAGTAAAAGGGTCGCAGAGACCCCTGCCTTGAACTAAACATCATTTTGCGCATCCTGAACTATTTTTTCCTTGCAGCATTTCTAAAGTAATTATATTTTTATAGTATTGTGGATTTTTACTGTTATTGGTCTTGTGATTAAGTCTATAAAAATACCTATTTTTCATAACTACTTGAGTGGTGTCCGTTTGTAGTGTTCCTCATTATATTACTGTGTATGGTCATAAATGCTTCACACACTGCCTCTGAGATAAGCCTAGCTGCTCGTGCTACGTTACCACAGGGTTGAGCAGGGGTTGTCAAAGGGTGTAGGCTGCTTACTCTGACTTAGGAAGAAGGGTCCCTACTTGGACAGTGGCCAGCCATTGCCAACTAGAGACCCCCATTTCTAACAACCTGCAATTTATTCAAAAATCTTGACTGCATAATAAAATAGAGAACACCGCAGTAGTCAATCTTTGATAATATAAGTACAGAAATGACCGCTTCCTTCAGGTCTGGAGTAATAAAAGGTAGGACTTCCCTAAGAGTTTTTAACATGAGAAAGCAGGAGGAGGTTATGGAGTTTACCTGGCCTTCAAAAGAAAGATTGTCATTAAAATATACTTCTAGATTTTTTACCTTGGCCACTGTGGTAGGGAGCTCTCCCATTTCCTTCGGCCACCAGCTAGGTGTCCAGAAAGATGTGCTCCTCCCAAACAGTAGAATCTCTGTCTTTCCAGAGTTCAACTTGAGACACTTGCTGGACATTTAGTTTCCAGGTTTGTGCATACAGCCATGGAATCTGGAAACAGTGTCATCTCAGCCACCGGCCAGTGATGCCACAATTCGTGTCTCTTCGGCATATGACACTACTGTAAAGACAAACGACTTTATAAGGGTAGCAAGAGGGGTTAAACACAAATTAAAAAGTGTTGAACTTAGCGAGCATGCCTGTGGTACTCCGCAGGGAACAGAAAAGGAAGTAGACCTGAAGCCATGAAGTTCTACAAACTGCTCTCTGTCTGAGACAAAAGACTTGAGAAGTTTATGCGCCTTGCTGCTAATGCCCAAGGCAGAGAGACGGTCAATAAGAAGATCCTGATTGACCGTGTCGAACGCTGCAGAGAGGTCTAGCAAGATCGGGGCACCCTTCCAGCCCCTATCCAGGAATTGCCTGATTACCTCCGAGACTGTAATCAGAGCAAACTCAGTGTTGTGTTGGCTTCAGAAACCGTACTGTGTGTAACCTATGAGATTGTTAGACTTAATGAACAGGAAGAGTTTAATATTCATGGCTTTCTCTACAATTTTTGCTGGAAGAGGGACCCGAGAAATCGGCCTGTAATCATTGGCGTCTTTGCAGTTGCTCCGGCCCATTTTAGTATCTGGCAATTATCTACTAGAACCCACTCTGGTCGGATGGAACTTTTTACTTGCCCAATAGCGTGGAGGGAATAAACACAATTATCAGAAAATGCTGTCCGCAATTTGTCATAATCAAGGACTCGAGACTTAATCTCTTGGCTCTCTGGCTTTTATTATCAGCATAAAGATTTGAAGATACAAACTCCTCAATACGAGGCACAACAAGTACATAGGCACTAACACAAATGCTACTCTACGAAGAATCCGCATACGACTAAAAATAACTAAAAGCACAATTTCTAAAAGCATGAGGTAGAAAACTACCAAGCCAATGTCGATATTAGGGACACTGGACCATACCATCTCTGTCCCTACTCTGTACTAGATGACATCCCTGCTTAGCAATCCCTTGAGACCCTCAATCGAAAGGTGTCAGAGTGAAACTTCCTAAGAAGTCTTCACTTAGAAAGCTTGATCTAAGTTGCCCCCTCTAGCTCTTCGCCTAACTCTTCTCTGCTCAGGGCTGCTCTGTTCTGCCTCCACCCTCGGGGCGCTTTCCCTAATACAGAACCTCAAGTCCCAGAACACGCCCTTTTGCACCTCCTCTTCAGCGGGGTCGTCTTTCAGTAATTTTCCACAGAGCGCTATCCAGTTCCATCGTCCATCGCTTGGCCTTGAGTCCCAGACACCGTCCACACTAGGAGTTACAATTGGCACATTCCAATGCACTCCCATGTCTGGCTTTAACTACATAAGTCAATTCGTGAACAAAGAACTTCTCTACTAACGAGCAACTGTCCTTGCACCTGGGGTGAGATCATGCAAGGCAGACATACTTCGCAACTTTTAACTTTGCAATTTACTACAGCCTAAAACCTCTACTGGAATAAATCCTTTTTGGCCTATTGCCCTCGGCTAACATAAGAAAATACCAGGCCTTTCGCCTCAACGATATATGCGAATTCTGGCCACTACTTCGGTTACACAAGCATGTCAAAATCACAGTATTGACATTTACGTCTTTCTTTCATGTATGGTCAAACTAAACAGTCTACAGACACGCATTCTAAACTACACGTTTTAACATCACATTGTGTTCAAATAAACTAAACTCTATGCATTTCTCTAATACATTCACAATATGCTTGTACATAGCTAACACTTCTAAATTAAATCGATACAGCTTATACATCTCTTGATACATTTCGCACACTTAATACCCGAGTACATTAGACTATATGCGGGTGGCGACTAACAGTGAATATAACGCACCCCTACGATTTTCAACCTTTTAAGCGCTACATCAGTTCCCCCCTTTGATGACATCTGTCATCACACCATTACAATCTTCTTCTTTAGAACTAATTTAAACGGTACTGGTCATGACTCTGCCATGTCGAACTCCCTCCATTCTCTTAAGACTCTCGTATTGCTGCTCCTGAAACTTCGCCATTCTTTTCTCGTTTGCTCTAAGAGCTCTTTCAACCTTGCCTCCTTGATACCACTTCCACGCTTTCACGCATCCCCACAAACAAATCACACAAACAACTGCAATGATAATCGGCTTCAACACTGATCCAAGGAATCCTCTTCCCAAATTCGCAAACCACGTTCCCACTCTTCCAAATCCTTGTCCAATCTTTTCCCACACAGTCTCCTCCGTCAAATCCATAATTTCCTTGTGAATAGTTGTGATGTTGTCTATGTACTTCCCTAACTCCTTCGTATTGTCTGGAATATATGTACAGCATTCTTGAACTTTCAATAATTTACAGACTCCGCCTTCCTTAGCTAATAACACGTCTAACGCAAGGCGATTCTGCATAACCATATTTCGTATCGACAACATCTCTCCAGCCACCAACAACAAAGACCTCGCCGTATTCATAGACAGTTCATCAACTACAGTCGCCAACCTCCTGATCTTCACGTCATTCAACACCACACCCATACTAGGTATCATTGCTCCATATATATCCCCAATCACTGCACCTGTATTCACAGCTCTGCGTCTCCTAGAATGTTGTCTCGTCTCTAACAACTCCAAATCTTCCGTGTGATAAATCTTCGGGAATATGATAGCCAAGTAGCAAATGCCATACCAATTTGCAGGTAGTCTGACATAAGCATTCTTTCCACATACATAATACACCGTCGGAATCACTTCTACTGGACCTTGCATAAAGTCCTTAATAGAAGCCTCCATAGTGAAAGTCTGAGAGCAAGTGCTATGTCCTACTGCAACCTTTTCCGTGGCTGATTGAGGCCGCCCAATACACAAATTCCCTTTCTGCACTTCATCTAATGCTATTGGTCCATAGCTTCCCTTGGACTTGTGAGTTTTCTCCTCCTCAGTCCAATCTACTGGACTATCTCCGGTGTTTCGTGTCTGGGTCAACTTTCTATATCTGTCCTCTACTTGATCAATGAATTTCTTCTCCGTTTCAGATAACGCACATGTCAGGTTATGCCTGTGAGCATGCACAGTATCCAACTTCACAGTAGGTCTAAAATACTTCAGGAGTCTGTCCTCTTTCTTATAATAATCGTATTTATTCAAATGCTTGATTGCTGGAACTTCAGGAAGTACCGTATCAAAATTTGAAAAGAAATACTCGAACTGCCTCCTGTCGTAAAATAAACTGAGCAATAAACTACAAGAAATCCCATAGGTCAATGGGAGATGATGATACTTGATACCTTCATCCACTGAAGCAGGCAACTACATACACACATAACAATCCTTCACATCCATCGCATCCACATATTCGTACAACAACTTTGCATAAGCATTAAGCTTAAAATCACCCTTCGACAAATCCATGTGGAGTCTGCGATCCTCCCTTAACTTTGATGTTCCCTGTTCCCTGATACTGACACCTCTCTGTCCTGGGGTAATAGGTGTAGGTGTTCCCTGAACCTTCCCCTCCTGCCTGTGTGCCACCATGTATGAACCTATCACTGCTGCAAATATAGTGACTATCAAAACTCCTACCAATGTGCCTATTATCAATCTAGCCCTACGATGTGTGGTTGCAGGATCTGCCATCTTCGGAATATACTCAATGTTCAATACAGTCTCTGAAATGGTAAGTCTCTTTCTCATTAATGTCTCTTTTGTGAACTTTGGCAAAACCTCCCTAACTTTTCTTCGTTCTACAACAGAAAGTCCCTAATTTTATTCTTCTTCCACTTGGATCTAGGTTTTCTTCCTTCTCCTGCTTTACAACACTCTTGAATTAGTCCAGCATAACTGCTGGTCCCAACAGTTCCAGGACCCCCTGCAATATCTCGAGCTTAAGGATGGTCAGTTCTTGTAGATCTGGCACAGCTGTGAACGTCGGAAACTCCAAGTTGTCCAAGATCATACCACGAATGACGCTCAGAAAGGGTGGACTCGGAATATGGATAGTCAGAATTCCTTCGATCTCCAATCCTGGAACTTTCAGCAACACTTCCACTCTCTGGAGCGGAACACTGTTGACCAATGTCATCGACCTCAATCTTCCCATGCTCGGTAAACCTGGCATCAGTCACTGAATAGGCCCACTCTGGTGAGGCGTACTTCTGGCTGGGCACTCTAGTTCTCTTTGACCTTCTCAGAGTACCTTGAGGGTACTCCTCGTCCCTCGATTCTGCTTCTGGCTGCTCCGAAACTGGTGCAAGATCTGTGCTCGGTGCCAACCTGAGGTTTACCCGTTTCTGTCTTGCGGGCCAAACCCTTTCTGCTTCTGTGGCACCTCCGGTCTTCCCTTCGATACCCTGTGCACTGATCTCTTCTTCCTCGGCAGAACACAATTCTGCACTGCCCACTGCACCTCTTGCTCCTTCACCTGTTTCTGGGTCAGTGCTTCTCTCACTTTCTCCTTCAGCTTGATTCAGTGCACCATCAGCTGCCTCAGCAACCCTTACAGCTTGACTTACCCTCTCAGATGGCTCGGCCACCTCAGCTGGGTTTTCGTTCTCGAGAGGGGCTGTATCTTCCAAGGGTGCTGGAACTCTGCGGGTATGGGACGCATGCACCCAGTTCGGTAATCCTCCACACTTGACTGCCGTGTTCGTGATGAGGATCACTTGAAACGGGCCTCGCCACCTAGCATCCAGACAACTCTTCCTCACGTGCTTTCAGACTAGGACCCAATCGCCTGGGCATAAGTCGTGGCACAGGTCACTCGCAGCTGGAACCGTTGCTGTCTGCACCTGCTGAGACACAGAACGGACCACGTCAGCAAGGCCTTTACAATAGTCCAGGATCATATCATCAGTGATATTTATCAGAGCAGTGGCAGGTATCGCAGGCAAACGCATCGCTCTCCCCATGAGGATTTCATGGGGTGACAACCCAGTTCTTCTATCAGGCACACTTCGGAGGCTCATGAGGACCAAAGGTAATGCGTCAGGCCATTTCAGGGACGTTGACGAACACACTTTCGCCATCCGAGCCTTCAGAGTTCCATTCACCTGCTCCACTATCCCTGAAGCTTCTGGTCTATAGCTACAATGTAATCTCTGATCTATATTTAGGGCAGCACAAAGCAACTTCATGACTTCACTGTGGAAATGAGTTCCTCTGTGCGATTCAAAGGACGTCGGGAACCCGTACCTTGGAATGAGTTCTCTCAATAATAGTTTTGCTACCGTGAGTGTGTCACATCTGCGTGTAGGGTATGCCTCCACCCACCTGGAAAAGACACATACTATCACTTATATGTACCTCAACCCATTACACTTCGGCATTTCAACAAAATCCAGTTGCATCCTATTGAAAGGTCCTCCTGACCTCCCTATGTGACTCAACGTCACAGCTGTCCTCTTTCCTACATTCATCTGTTGACAAGTAACACACCTCTGGCACACGGTTTCAGCCACTGCCCGAAACTTCGGGTTATACCAAGTCTGACGAAACACTCTCATCATTGCGTCTCTACCAAGATGTACAGCACCATGTATCAACCTTGCCATGGGATTCAACAAACATTCCGGCAACACCGCTCGTCCATCATTCGAAACCCATATATCCACATCTCCTTTCTCACATCCAGCTCGTATCCAACTGTCTCGCTCCTGATCCGAGACCCCTTCCTGAAGCTGTTTCAGTTCCTCCCATGAGTCTGCCATTGCTAACATCTGGTCATACACCGTTTTCTCCTCAGTTTCCTCAATATGAGTCTCCGTGAAATTGCATCCCTGCTCTGCACAAAACCGGGCTACTTCGTCGGCATAGTTGTTACCCAATGAAACAAAATCATTTCCCTTCGTATGAGCAGCACATTTAACAACAGCAATTTCATCGGGACCTTGCAATGCTTCAAGCAATTTCCGCACATAATCACCATTTCTAATGGGTGAACCTGAAGACGTCATAAACCCTCTCTGGGACCATAGCTGTCCGAAGTCATGAACCACACCAAACCCATATTGGCTGTCCGTGTAAATCGTTACACGGACCTTCTCGGCTGCCACACAGGCACGAGTCAAAGCAATGAGATTAGCCACCTGCGTGGAGTGTACTCCTTCTAAACAAGCGGCTTCAACCACCCCCGTGATGGTGCATACAGCAAACGCTGCTCTCAATCGACCGACACTGTCTCTTAAACATGAACCGTCCACAAAGAAGATCTCATCTGAAACTGGGAGCGGTTCATCGACAATGTCTGGTCTCGGTTTGGTGCATAGTTCAGTAACGTCGAGACAATCATGGTCCTCACAATCTTCATTATCATCTATATTTGGAACAGGTAACAATGTAGCAGGATTTAAAACAGCACACCTCTTCAATATCACATTATCGGCTGCAAGAATGACTTGCTCATAACGAGTCAGCCTATTATTCGTGAGGTGCTGTGTTTTAGTCCTAGTCATCAACAGTTCAACCGAATGCGGCACATGTACAGTAAGAGGATGACCCATCACAATGCTCTCACATCTCTCGATGCTGACACCTGTTGCCGCAACGGACCTGAGACATCCGGGCAACGCAGAAGCTACTGGATCTAGAGTAGCTGAAAAATAGGCAACTGGTCTACGGACACCTCCATGATTCTGAGTTAACACTGCTAATGCACAACCTTCTCTTTCGCAGCAGAATAATGCAAATGCCTTGTTGTAATCCGGCATTCCCAACGCAGGAGCGCTACATAAGGCTTCTCTCAGCCTCAGAAATGATTTCAAACAGTCGTCGTCCCATGGTACTGGATCACTTACATCCTTTCGCGTCAGCCGCTGTAAAGGCTTCGCTTCAAAGGAAAAGTTTGGGATCCATTGGCGGCAATAACCCACCATTCCCAAAAACATTCTAACTTCCCTCTGCGTCGAGGGAACTGGCATTCTCAGAATCGCATCAATGCTATCTGGAGACACCTTCCTTTTACCCTTCTCAATTCTGTGCCCCAAATACTGTACCTCAGGTAAACAGTATTGCAGCTTGTTGGGGGACACCTTGTGACCATTCTCTCCCAAGAAATTCAACAACGCAATCGTATCTGTTCTGCAAGCGTCTTCTGTTTCCGACGCAACAAGCAGATCATCAATGTATTGCACCAAAACAGAGTTTTGCGGCAACACAAGCCTTTCAAGATTTTTCTTTAGAAGCTGATTAAAAATCGATGGACTCTCCGTATACCCCTGTGGGATACGACACCACGTTAATACACGGTTTTCTAGTCTAAATGCAAATAGAAATCTGCTCTCTTCATGTAGGGGAATCGAAAAAAATGCTTGACACAAGTCAATCACTGTGAACCATTCAGCTTCACATGGGATCTGAAACAGTATCACAGATGGATTCGGTACCACTGGACAACATGGAATGACTATATCGTTTATTTTTCGCAAATCTTGCACTATACTGAACTTCCCACTTGGTTTCTGCAGTCCCATAATGGGCGAATTGCATGGACTACCCATGATTTCCACCAGTATTCCCTGCTTAATCATAGACTCGATCACAGGTTTAATCCCTGCAATCGTTTCAGGGGATAATTTATACTGGGGTGTTCTCGGGAATTCCGCGTTTGGCTTAACCTGTATCTTCACCGGTTCCACTCCCTTGACTAAGCCAATCTCCTCTCCACTTAGGTCCCACACGTCGGTCGATACTGACTCCCTCAAGTCATGTGGAAGCTCCTCCACTGTCAAAGCTGGGTACATTTCCACACACACCCGCTGATTTGCAACCTTAAAGGTCGCGTCATCATCCCTTGTCTGTACCTCTACTCCTTTCGGGGTACAGTAGATTGTGCAATTGAGCTTGCACAATAAGTCTCTTCCCAACAAACAAACAGGACTAGAATCGCACACCACGAACTGATGTCGATCCCTAAAGTTTCCTATCCTGACTGGAATCGGTTCTGTCAAGGGGCTAACTAGCCTCTTGTTCGCCACTCCAACCACTTGTATGCTCTCTCCAGAAAGGGCTACCCCCGGAACTACTGCTGATCTTATAGTTGACCTGGTAGCCCCCGTATCAACCAAAAAGGTAGTAGGGTGTCCATCAAGCTCTGCTTCCACAAAGGGTCCTCTCTGATCTACCTCTAAAATGGCCCTAAGTATGCAGTCATCATCTTGGCTTAAACTCAACCGAGCCAGCAAATCCATATCCTTCTCCTCGCTTACTTCAAACATGGGCATCTGCAAATAGGTTCGAGCTCCCTGCTGTATGTTCTGTATCCTGGGTGGCTGGGGAATCTGCACTTGCGGGATGCCGGTCCCCCCTTGCATCATCCTTGGAGTAGTCACCGTCTGTACCTGTTCCGCCCCAGGGACCTGAACTATTCCTCCCTCCATCGGCTGCTGATTGTAGGGGTTCAGGGGACACTCGCGCCTCCAGTGTCCCACCTGGTGACACTGATGACAAGCAGTTGTCTTTTTCAGTATCGCTACATCTATGCCTGTCCTAGGGTCTACGGGCCTCGGCCTTCCCTGACCCTGTACGTTCTGATTCCCTGTCTGATAATTTCCCTGTCTCCTTACCACTGGACCCCCATTCGGCGGTCCCTGAGCAGCTTGCATCTGAATGAGCAATAGATTATCTTTCATCTTCTTGTGCTTCGACTCAATCTCATCCGTGCAATACCTAGCGTACCGCAAGATTTCATCCACGGGCTTATTCTGCCAACAAATCAAATGCTGCTGTATCATGAGACTAACCTCGGGCTTCAAACCCAGCACGAACTTAGAAACAAACTGTCCCATATCTTTCGTTTCCAGCTCATCTAGGCCACTATACTGCTTAAAAGCCTTCAAGAGTCTCTCATAAAACTCATGTACTGTCTCCTTTGGCTCCTGCACTGTCCTGTCTATTTTCACCCAATCAATGTCTTGGGGTGAAACCTTCGATTTCAACCAAGTAATTACTTTATCATACAGCCTCATCACTGCTGGCGACGGACCATTGGTAATCGAGTTCCTATCAGGCTCATAGTCCGGCCAATGAACGGCAACCTTGCATGGGTTCCACAGATCTCCTGGAACCACAATATCGAATAAGGTATTTAGGTTGATCCACAACACCTTTGAAATCTTAACAAAGCACTCAACTTGCTTGTACCACTCTGCAGGCTTCTCCCTGAGCCTGGGAAAATCATTCGTAAATGATGCCAAATCCCCCCTGCTCCATGGTACATGCACATAGCCTCCATTCGCCACTCCCCTCAACGGGAAGGTCTTTGCCAATAGCAACCCTTCACCCGGAGTTCCTCCTTCCGCTCCCTTAGAGGTCTTTTTCTTAGACCATTTCTCTTCCTATTTCTCAAGCATCAACCATGGTCGCATGGCTAGGATCAGTTCTCTAGTATGTGACCTTAATCCAACAACCCTTTTCTCCTCCAGCTCTCGCTCGGTATAATGCATCCTATGACTTCCTTGCAACACCCTAGTCTTGGATAAGTCCACATCATACTCTTTCGCCAATCCCCTCAATTTCTCATGTGCGATTCGTGCTTTACGAGTCACATCTTTCGCTATAAAGAACAGCTCATCCGGATTGTATGTTACTATTCTCTCAAGCGGTAGGCTTCCATAGACTATTTCATCTACCTCAGCCTTGAGTCTGACTATGTCCAACATCCCCGCTCTCAAGGCTCCTTTCAACACCTGACAACTTGCTCCGCGTCCCTCATCATATTCACATTCCGGCTCCTTCTCTCTCCTCTCTTCCGGTGCTTCTATAGGAGCCGAATAACTCCTAAAGTTATCCCGAGCTCTGTCCGATTGGACCACATTCGAATTTATATGCCTCTCTGACGGTACCCATGACCTTAAATCTGATCTTGACTCCATCAGATTTTTCGGCCTCACCGGTCTCTGTTCCTCTTCTCCCCTAGATGTATCTGACACCGCTACCAATGGTGTACTCCATTGTACAGGGCTTGGAGGTCGGGCCATTGTCCCTTCCAACCCACTTTCCTCGCTTTCTCTCCTCGATCTTTCTGCTACCTGTTCGGACCTCTCCCTTTCCTCCGATTCCGGACTATAAATTGACACAATCGGTCCAATGGTGACCGGTACCCTCAATGCATCCGGTAACCTCATCTCTCTCTCAATCCTCCCACTAGCCTCAGACTGACTCCGGGGACTCTCTGTTCCAAACGAGACCAACCCTTCCACTCGAGTCTCGGGTTGAATTGTTACTCTTCTAATTTCCCCTCTCTCACCCAACCTGTCGTCTGCTTCTTCTGGATTGTAAGGAGGTGGTCTTTCATCTAACAACCTCTGCAATACTCCGTCATCGGAGTCACTCTCTTCATCCTGTGCTTTCACATGCCTTATCCCCGTCGAATCTATCAATAAGGGATACAGTTTCTCTTCCTCAATTGCCTGGACTCTCCATCTTTTCTCCGCTGCATCCCACTTGGCATCCTGAAATGCCCTGATCGATTTTCTCATCCTTTCCTGACTCATTCCCTTTTCCTTATCATGCGCTGCTCTAATCCACGCATGTAATGCTTCGAACTGTGTTGGTCTTGGCAAGGGTCTTAAGGACCCTATCACCGACTTCAGCTGGTACAGCACCGCTAGTCTAAATGAGCCATACCTCGGGAAAGCTAATTCCCCTTCACCTTGCGTAATCTTATGCCAATTCTCGATCCAAACTATAGTATGTAACCCCACATTCTTTGCCATGTAATGTGTTGGGGTATCCTCGGGAGGGGCTTCTTCTCCCTCTCGAACAACTACATGCTTATCGCCTCTACACAATTCTCGTAAAACCTTAAGACACTTCATGACGAGCAAGTTCGATCTCGCGCTCTGTTTACTTCTTGGTCTCAAATCCTCCAATAACAGCGCGACTCACACCAACCAACCTATCACAGCGCGACACTCTCTGACGTCACCTTCCTCAGTTCGCAGCAGTTCCCTTCTCCAGACACGTTTCACGCCTACTCTCGTCCCATTCATACACTGAAATAACCGATTAAGTTACTTCTCTGGCTGTCCGTCCACAGCCTCTGACTGTTCGTCCACAGTCTCTCGACCTTGTTGACCTCGATTGGCGACCGTCTGCCCCCGTCCGGCTAGACAGATCGCCACTGATAGGTTACTAACACTCCGATCCACACACAACAACCCACGACCAGCGTTAAGTTGCCATACACACACACGTTCGCTCCCCCTATCTCGGTCCAGGTGATCGATGGTACCTCACGATCTCCTTTGGGTGGTCAACAAAATCTATCTCAGGTGTCTTCTACACCACAACTCCCGGGCTGCGCGCACTCACAGCCTGATCTCACAATCACACGACATACACATCAACTCCGCAAGATATCACACAACAAATCAACACCACAATCTACAACATCTCATTTTGTTCATACTCACTCCTGGAACTGCTGCTTTCTGCCGCACTGCTACTCGTCGTCGATGCTCATCTGCCGCCGTCGTCTCTCGCTCACCATCTGATGATTCACCATCACTTATCGTCTTTTGGGCCTCAAGGATCACTTATCCTTATCTAATCTAATCGTCCCTCGCTATCGGAAGTAACCATCCGTCTCTGCTACCAACTGCTCCGGCCCATTTTAGTATCTGGCAATTATCTACTAGAACCCACTCTGGTCGGATGGAACTTTTTACTTGCCCAATAGCGTGGAGGGAATAAACACAATTATCAGAAAATGCTGTCCGCAATTTGTCATAATCAAGGACTCGAGACTTAATCTCTTGGCTCTCTGGCTTTTATTATCAGCATAGAGATTTGAAGATACAAACTCCTCAATACGAGGCACAACAAGTACATAGGCACTAACACAAATGCTACTATACGAAGAATCCGCATACGACTAAAAATAACTAAAAGCACAATTTCTAAAAGCATGAGGTAGAAAACTACCAAGCCAATGTCGATATTAGGGACACTGGACCATACCATCTCTGTCCCTACTATGTACTAGATGACATCCCTGCTTAGCAATCCCTTGAGACCCTCAATCGAAAGGTGTCAGAGTGAAACTTCCTAAGAAGTCTTCACTTAGAAAGCTTGATCTAAGTTGCCCCCTCTAGCTCTTCGCCTAACTCTTCTCTGCTCTGGGCTGCTCTGTTCTGCCTCCACCCTCGGGGCGCTTTCCCTAATACAGAACCCCAAGTCCCAGAACACGCCCTTTTGCACCTCCTCTTCAGCGGGGTCGTCTTTCAGTAATTTTCCACAGAGCGCTGTCCAGTTCCATCGTCCATCGCTTGGCCTTGAGTCCCAGACACCGTCCGCACTAGGAGTTACGATTGGCACATTCCAATGCACTCCCATGTCTGGCTTTAACTACATAAGTCAATTAGTGAACAAAGAACTTCTCTACTAACGAGCAACTGTCCTTGCACTTGGGGTGAGATCATGCAAGGCAGACATACTTCGCAACTTTTAACTTTGCAATTTACTACAGCCTAAAACCTCTACTGGAATAAATCCTTTTTGGCCTATTGCCCTCGGCTAACATAAGAAAATACCAGGCCTTTCGCCTCAACGATATATGCGAATTCTGGCCACTACTTCGGTTACACAAGCATGTCTAAATCACAGTATTGACATTTACGTCTTTCTTTCATGTATGGTCAAACTAAACAGTCTACAGGCACGCATTCTAAACTACACGTTTTAACATCACATTGTGTTCAAATAAACTAAACTCTATGCATTTCTCTAATACATTCACAATATGCTTGTACATAGCTAACACTTCTAAATTAAATCGATACAGCTTATACATCTCTTGATACATTTCGCACACTTAATACCTGAGTACATTAGACTATATGCGGGTGCCGACTAACAGTGAATATAACGCACCCCTACGATTTTCAACCTTTTAAGCGCTACATCACAGTCTAAGATGATTTTCTTCAGCAAGGGGAGAATGGAGGCCTCTTCCATTCTTTGAGGAAATATCCTTCCAAAAACATCTAGTTTAAGATGCCTCTAATATAATTAGCCGTAATTTCAGGCACTAGTCGAAAAAACTTTGGGGGACAGGGATCCCAGGGAGACCCTGACCTTGCTTGATAAACAAAGGTTTGAACTGTAGATTCTGACGGGGATTAAAAACTTCAAGGATAGACATATTGCCCGATCGGGAGTCTACAGTGTTAGTCCCCTCCAAAAAGTGAGTGTTTCTCCCCTTCGAAAGAGTCTCTTCGGCAGGATGGAAGTAAGCAAATGAATTATAGACTGCTTTTACTTTATTCTGGAAAAAATCCACTGAGGAATTGCAGAATTCTTGATTGACTGCAATGTTGAGGTTCACGCAGCTTATACAGCTTTCTTACTGTTGCGAATACATTTTTGGGGAACATTAAGAGAGGCCTCAATTTTGGCCTTAACCCTTTCGACGCGCATGACGGAACGGTTCCGTCATGCACGTCGGTTGGGCTGTGCTTATGACGGAACCGTTCCGTCATGGCCCCGCCCGCGCTCAGAACCTTCAGCGTGGCGCGGAAATCCGCGCCGCGCTGAAGGGGTTAAAATAAGAAGGTTTGGCTTTGTTGACCATCCCTTTATAGACCTGAATAGACTTTTTATAGGAGGATTTGTCTTTAGGGTTATACTGAGGCCGCCATTTCCTTTCAATCCTACAACAAGCTTGTTTCTGGGTTCTAAGATTGTCATCGAACCAAGGCTCGGACGGAGAGGTCCTTCTATTATTGAAAGTTTTGAGTGGAGCAAGCAGGTTCAGATTGAGGGCAATCCATGTAGGCCATATTACAGCAGATAAATCTCTCATAAATGAAACCGGTATGTTAATTCTACTCATCCTCCACAGTTGTCTCGAGAAAAGGTAAAATGTGGATAGGGCTGGTAAAAGTCTTTCTACCATTATGTAAACCAGCTGAAACATGCAAAAACATCTTTATACACATTGAGTTTCAGTTATTTGAGATATAGACATCTCTCTTGCAGTTACCTCCTATTCCCCAGGAAAAATCCTTGGAAATTATGAGAAGCCCTCAAATCAGGCTCATACTCTGACCCTTGCCCAGCCAAAGTATTGGCTTCCATAGCTGGGATTACCAACCCAGCTGTGAATTTGATTCTCAATACTTCACTGCAGAATGGGCTGGTACCTGACAGAGGGAAGAATGCAAAAATTCTCCCCCTATTAAAAAAGCCTTTATCTGATCCAGCGATAGCCTCAAATTCCAGGCCAATATCTTGGCTCCCCTTTTTTTCCAAAGTACTGGAGAAATATGTGAACCTCGTCACCAGTGAATATGTGGAAGCCAACCAGGTGCTACACCAGAGCCAGTCCGGCTTCAGAGCAAACTTTAGCACTGAAACAGCGCTACTGGAAGTCTCTGAGGTCATGAAGGGGACTTTAGACAAGGGAGGCAAGGCTTTGTTGATATTGTTGGGCCTATCTGCGGCCTTTGATACCGTGCCCCATGACGGGCTCCTGCAGAGACTCCAGGAGTGCGGCCTTGGCGGCACAGTACTTAAGTGGTTTTCCTCCTTTCTGAAAGGCCATCAGCAAACGATTTGGTGCCCGCCCTTTGCTGCCCCCAGTCCCCCCGTATAAGGGAGGGATTCCTCAGGGCTCGATTTTGAGCCTGACACTATTTATACTATATATAGTCCCCCCTGCGCACTTGGCCGTGGCCTATGGAGCGACTATAGGATCATACCAGGGTGATACGCAACAGCTCTTTACCTGTGACAAGGGCACTGATTTATGAGGGGATGTGATTAACACCTGCCTATCAGTGTTGTTCTCCTGGCTACAATTGAACCAACTAAAGTGTAATTCTGAGCAATCGGAGATCATTTTCTTTGGCCTTCCCCCTTGCAATGTGTGGCGCCAATGGTGGCCCTCGGACATGTCCCCTCCTACAACCTCGGTAAAGACAGTCAAGAACCTGGGGGTCATGCTGGAGGATAATTTATCTATGAAGGCCCAGATCCAAGCAGTAGCTGGGTTCTACTTCGGTCTGCTAAAAATGCTAAAACAGTTTCTGCCCCTACTTCCGGTTGCACACAGGAAAACGGTGGTCCAGGTTTTGATAGTATCAAGGCTGGACTACGTGAACGTTCTGTACCTGGGTCTACCGGAATATTTATTGACACGCCTTCAGGTGGTCCAGAACGCAGCGGCTAGGGCGATACTCATGCTTGGCCCTAGAACGCGGATGTCCGCCCATTTGAAATCCCTCCATTGGCTACTGATGCGCAAGAGGATTCGGTTCAAAGCTTTGGTTCTGGCCTTCAAAGCTCTCCATAACACGGGTGCCTCCTATATCAGGAAAAGAGTCCAGTACTATATTCCGCACCAAACTTTGAGGTCTTCATCGCAGCAGCAGGCGTTCACCCCCAAGTTCTCCTGTGCCCGCATAGGGGGCCGCTCCATCCAAGTGCAGGCCTCCCGTCTGTGGAACTGTCTGCCATTGGCACTTAGACAGGTGCAGGATCTACTTACCTTGAGGAAGCAACTGAAAACATGGTTATTCCAGCAATAGGCTTTGAGCCGAGTCTATGGTAGTTATACTGTCAGTGTCTGTCGTGAGGTCTTACAGCACCAGGACACTAGTTGAGTAGATGCGCGCTCTATAAGTACCACGTTACAATTACAATTACTGAGATCAAAATAAAATAAAATGCCTTGCAAGGATGCCATATAAGTTTGAATAATTCCTTCTTTGCAATAGCTCTACAATTCACCTTCATCTCTATTAATTCCTGGTTTTATAGATAATTGGGTGTTTTAAGCTACTTATCCTTTTATGTATGTAAACGTTTAAGTTTTAACAGGGGTACTGAGGTCTTTGGTTTACTCGAAACATCGATGGTAATTCTACACGAGTAACTACAAAGATGTGTAGTTTGTTATTATCCAAGCTAGAAACATTAACGAATATAAACAACATTAGTACATTAATTTCTACTATGACACATTACTCTGATCCATCTCATTTTCTCATGCATTCAAATCCTTTCAGGAATCAGATTCCTGTGTCTCGAAAGTGAATCACTTTGTCATCCTTAATTTTTTCATTAAAACCACCCTTCTTTGATTTTAATATGAAGATCCAATGTTGTTACCTTAATTTTCTCCATTCCTTACTGTCTGTTTATTCTTTCAAGAATTAATCGCTTAAAATTATTTTTTCGGTGGTTCATGTGAAATGCTTCAGTAATGGAGCTGCAAGGAATTTTCTCTTAATTGTAGACCTATGTTCACATATATGTAGTCTTTTTTCTTTTCCTCTCTTTCCACTAACTTTTTTTTACACAAACCACTGTGTCAGATAAGTTACATTTTTGTTAATTGTTTTCCTTTTGCACACAGACATGAACTACTCAAAATGGCTGGAAGGCTGAGAGTGAGCCACCTATATCTGAAAAAGAGATTCATCTCCTTTGGTCAGCCGCATAAGCAATTTCATTTGGGACCTGGGAAGTTCTTACAATATACTAGACTATCCCACATCGATCAAGGGATTTGGCCATCCTTTTCCCGATGAGCCACAGGAACACATGACAATATCTCAAATCCTGGCATGGTGCAGATGCCACATAACTCAACTATATGTGTCCCTAGCGGCAGACAGGCGTGGTTCAATGAAACGTGCTAGAGACAGAGGTAAAATTGGGATTGTGAGGATGAACTCACTGTGTTGGAAAAGAATACAGCGTGTGAACAAGTAAAACTAGTATCACCCAATGCAAGATTTTAACTTATTCAGTTCCAATTTTTGTATATAGCGTACATGACACCCTACCCCGATAGTCAGGCAGCCTGTTCGCTGTGCAAAACGCCCAAAGCTGAACTCTTGCATATGACCTGGATGTGCCCCCACCTAATGGACATCTGGACCGAGGTGCTGAACCGTATCAATTACATAATGGGTTTATAGGAAGTAGGAAAGCTCGGTAGAACTATATAACACAATAGAAACTCTCCAAAATGCAGACCCGCTTAGTCGCTATGGGATTGGTTCTGACAGGACTTCAGATAACATTGGGTGGCAGCTAGGGCGCCAGAGCCCAAACTTTGGGTGACTGATCTGTTGGAATAGGGAATTGAGATGAGCAACATATAAAATACACCCGTTGTGTTGAGAAAGTGGCTGAAGATTTGATCTGTTGGGGGCCATGATGAATAGATCATCAGAGACACTTAGAGACTCTTCTGAGGGAAACCACAGCGCTACATCTGACTAAGAGAGGTGAAACAGGGGTGTAGTTGCTAGCTCTTGGAGGACACTGGGGAAGCCACCAGTGGAAGGTTGCAGAAACTGCAAATTGTATGTACAGAAATGGGATTGGGTGTGGGGAACAGGGGTTCATGGCTGCCTGAATGGATTAGATTTTTGCTTATATGATTGTTGCACAATTCAAAAGAAAATATAGTAAACATTTGTTTAAATTATTTCACAGACCTCACTCAAGGTTGACAGTTACCATAATGGAAATTACTGAATAGTAGAGCAAACCATCCTTGAGTTCTCTAGGACTGTGCTCGCCATCATTGTGAGTCTAAAATGTCAGTTTATTCTTATAGGAAATTGGGGTTTACTGAAATGTGTCAACATTGGTGTTCAGAATATGGCTTTTTTTTACTGATTACTTTTTCTATATTTATTTGTCTAACATGAATAAGCTGACACACAAATTATCTTTTTTGAAGACAGCCTTAAGATCATAATATCAGGCGATCTTAAGAGATACATTGACAAGTCTATTTTGAAAACCACGTGCTACTTGTTTTTAATGTCTTTTCATTCTGCTAGATTCATTGGGAGAAATTGTCTGAAAGTTAGATTTTTTTTCTGGCTCTTCAGGTGTTAGCTACCAAAGTAGAGGAAACGGTTTGGGATCAGTAGGTTTTGTAAATGTTTATAATATTAATATGTTCCTGGAAACGCATAATGAATTCTACATTCACACACTTATTAAACCCTGGGAAAAACCCGAGCCAGTGCCTCATATAGAGGCCATATGTAGGTAATTTCTAGTTACCGATTTCTAAATACCGAATTTTACCGATTCGGTATTTAAGAATCTGTAAATAGAATGTAGGTAAACAATCGGTAAATTTTACCGATTCGGTAATATTCGTTATTACCGATTCGGTATTTACCGAATCGATAATAAGGAATACCTTCCCATTCATTCCTAAGGGCCTGGAGCGCCCATATGAATGAATGGGAAGCCATTCACTATTACCGATTCGGTAAATACCGAATCGGTAATAGGGGGAGCATATGCAAGGGTGGCAGGGTGTCACATTGACACCCTGTTGCACCCCTGAATCGTGCATGTGTGCACATGTGGCGCACATACATGCCCTAAGGGCATGAATGTCTGCCACATGGCACTTTTAAAAAAGCACAAAATTGCTTTTGAAAAGGTATTCGGTATTTACCACCAACTTGTAGTTGGTGGTAAATAATGAATCCTTAAACCAAAAATGCACTCACTTGAGTGCTCCCTACATAGGATTTAAGGATTCGGTAATTTACCGATTCCTTAAATTAAGGAATCGGTATTTTACTGATTCCTTAAAATAACAAATCGGTAAATTACTGAATCCATAAATCCATCCTCCTACATCGCAACGGGCTAAATACCGGTCGTTAACGGGAAATTTACCGATTTTCGGCCGTTACCGACCAGTATTAGCCCACCTACATATGGCCCATAGTGATATATCTTAACTGTTCACAGATTCAAAGATATTTGCGGGAAGATTTCCAACCAGAAGTAAAACCATAAATACAAACTGATTCACCTGGGTCCAGAATGCTTTACAAGCAATTCAAGTCAATGTCTAACGTGGTGCGACAGCTCCACTAGCTGCCAATAAGAAGCAGAACAAAATGTAAAGCTCTCTGTATTGCCTATAAGGCCTTTCACAATACAGGGCCAGAATTTTTGGAGAAGTCATTTCAGGTATATACTCCCATCAGATCCCTTCGCTCAGCAGGTGCCAATCTTCTTGTTGTCCCTAGAACCAAGATAACCAACTGGGGCAACAGAAGTATCGCAGTTGCCACTGCTAAACTGTGGAACTCTCTTCCCTCACAGATTAAGGTTAGCCCTACTCTGCTGTCATTCAGGAAACAAACAAAAACATAGCTTTTCATGTAATAGTTTTTTTTTTCCATTCTAAGCCATACCTTCTGGAGCACAGAGCGCTGAGACACCTATGGGTATGTGCGCGCTTTACAAGTCGTTTATATAAATAAATAAATAATACAAAGAAAGCACTTCTCTTAATTTAACGTAGCTGAATAAGAACTGAAAGAAATGGTGATCCTCTTCTTGGACATTTAAAAAAGAAATTGATATATTAGATTGTGCATTGATGGAGGTGTTATGGATGCGCATGGGCTTTAAAGAGGGGCTAATACACTAGGTTAGAGAGTCAAAAATCACTCTGGGTGGTAGTAAGGGTGAATGTATGATTTTCAATGCTTATGGGCATAAGCAGAGGTTCAAGACAGGGAAAACGACTGTCACTTCAGCTCTTTCTTTTTTTATACCAAAACAGTGGTAGAAAGGATCAGACACGGCTAACATTGAGGGCATCATATTGAGAAGTCAATATTTGAGGATAACATTCTTCTGACCCTGTCAAACCCCACCACAACCACATCAAGCCGGCTACGGGAATTGGCGTGATTTTGAGCAGTATTGGGATTCAAAATGAATTCCTTAAAGTCAGAGGGTCTCTTTGGGTCACTGGACAAAGAAACAGCAGAACAGTTACTATAAACCATGTTATTTAAATGGTCCCACTCACAGATATACTACGTCGATGTTGACATAGCAATGGGTGAGATGATTTTGAAAACCTACACTACCTTATTCAGTCCACTCATAGCCATGGACAAATGCATCATAGACCTGGGTGGTAGAGCACACATCCAGCTCTAGGCTGTAAAGAACATCACAGACAACAAAGCATGAGCACAGGTCTTCCTTCCAAAGTGCATGGCAGAAGGAGCTTGGGATTTAGCACAACAAGGAGCAGTGGAGAGAGATATTAATCAGGAACAGTAACTTTTCCAGTCACGCTCAAGGTAGAGAACCACTCTTCAAAACTGTGTGCATGAATTAGGCAACTACAGCACACAAAAACAATATCTACTGTGAGATGTGTCAGTAATAGTGACGCAGTGAGTCTGGTCGCTGAAGTAAATTTCGACTAGGCAACTGCCTATTAGTTCCATGCATTTCACCCAGAGCTTACCCCTCATACTCCCTCTCTCTTCCTAACCAACCCCAGCCATTGGTGAGTACGTTGCTAATTTCAGTTCTATTTCCAGGGCTGGATATTAAAAGAAAAGCTAGTGCTCATAAAGGTCAGACAGAAGGAAGAACATTTAGGCTGTAATGAAAAAAAGAAGCATTATGTCTAAATGACCCTTCACATTAAGATCCAGCACAGTCAGTCAAAGGTTTGTGATACTCATTCTTCAAGTTGCTTATCTATAGTGACTATATAGTGGCAATAGATTCGATCTAAAGCCTTCGAAAGTTAAAGGGGGGATTTCCCTCACTGGTCTTTGAAAGTTCTTAATTGTAGACAAAGGTTGTTGATTTACAAGAGCATATCTCAGAGGAACTCCTGTGCCGCAAGCTTGCAATCTTAATGCAACACATCTCTCTGTCTAACTCTGACCATTTACCACAATAATGAAAATCATCTCTCCTCTTTCTTTGCTGCCAACTCTAGTCCCAAGTAACATCCAGATCTTTCCCTCTTTAATCTCTTTTCCCCTCACCTTCTTGCTAAGTTAATCTTCCCTCAGGCACATCCACACCACCCTTTCCATTCATTGAGTTGTAATACCTTACTCCGTTGCATTGAAGCTAGGTCCATGCTCCATAGATCTCACCAATGCATTTGCACATACCTACCTGAATATTTTGTTTAATGTGCTCCGGTTTGAAGCTCTTAGCCAGAGCTACAATGTCTTTTTGGAGTATGTAGCGAATGGCAATCTGAGCAGAAGATTTCTTGTACTTTACACCAATCTTCAAAAGTACAGGATCTTCCAGGAGCACTGGAGATGCTTGGTCAATCCTGCATCATAAAACAAAAGAATTTGTGAAACAAAACCATTACAATTATATTACAAAAATCTGCAGTTAAATTATATTGTGCAGTAAAACAGATATAGAAAACACGAATTGGCATTCTACTGTATTTTGTAACTATTAGTTCCAGAACAAATCAGTGGTCACTCCAGTGGTGTAACAAAACATGAGGGGGCCCCCCAGCAAATTATATGGAGGGGGCCCCCCACTCCCCGTATCCAGGAAGCCAGGGGCCCGCCACCCATGCATATTGCAGGAGGGGGACCTCTGGAGCTAGGGGGCCTCCCCGCACTACGGGGGCTATTGCTACGCCGCTGGGTCATTCAAATGTCAGGTCATAAATAAACATTCTGAGGAGTGCAGGAAGAATAGCATGAGACACATTTATAAAGAAGAAGTTACCTGTAACTACAGTTCTACAGACCTGCTATTGTGCATAGATTTACACATACAGTCATATAAACATAGACTACCTGTAGTCGATCCACCTCATTTATTGCCTGAACTATGGCCAATGATAAGGACAGACTCAGAGTTTCAATCTCCACATCATCTCTAAATGTCAGATTTTCAAGAGTAATAATTTGTAGTGTAAGAAACAGGGAGGAGGGCTAGTTACATGTGACTTTATGAATGCTATCGATGTTAGAGAAATGTAGCTACAGGCAAGTAGCTTTTTCTTCACCCGCAATGGATCTTTCGTAGGTATACCTGCTTGAATTATGATTACCAAAGCAGCATTGTTACATTGTCTGCTTTTCGCCTGGTGGAAGTGATGGTCCCCTTAACGAAACAGGTTTCGCAGCCCACACTCATGCCTTGGATCCTGAATCTTCCTCTTCTTGAAGGAGTGGCTGGAGACCCACTTTTCTGCTTTACAAATGCCCTTCAGTGGTACTTTCATGAACAGCAGGACTGTCGCTGCCATGCCCCTAGTGAAGTGAGCTACAATTCTGTTTTGTTGAGGTCTGCCAGTTATGGAGTGGTAGAATGTAGAACTCATTGTAATCCAGCATGCAAAGCCTTGCATGGACATGGAACACCCACTGATGAAGTCGTCAGAGCAGATGGAGAACTGGTCGGACATGCTAAAGTCTTTTGTTCAGATGCAGAACTTTATGCAGTGTTTAATATCCAATGAATGAAGGGCTCTCTCTCTCGGCGAGATCAGTTGATTAACAAATGCTGTTAGGCAAATCTTTTTATTCACATGAAAAGATAAGGGCTCCTTGGGCATGAAGGAAATATTTTTGGAGAACTTTATTATTATTTTCAACCTTGAAATAGGGAGTTGAATGGACAAAGCTTGGATTTCCTCGATTACTAGAAAGAAAGCTGTTATCTGAGATATCACCTAGAGTGAAGCCTGTCTTTAGGATGAATGGGTCCTACATCAGAGCTCTTAGAACACTGTTGACTAGCTGACTTCACAAGCAGGGGGCGGAATGGTCACCTCATTCTTTTTTCCACTCCTCAGGAAACCAACATAGAATGTAGGTGCCTGGAAAACACTGCCAGATGAATTTGTACAGGCGAGTGCTTCAGATCAGAGTCCACTGGGCGCAGCAAATATGGTAGAATTTAATTCCTCTTGCATTATAATCAAACTATTCTGGTAAGCAGCCTTCCAAAGGCAAAAATATTCTCTTTTTAAGGCATTGTTTTTGGTAGTAGAAGTGCTACTGGTAGGCAAGCTGTGGGGATGTCATGTGACGTCGGCATGCTGGTCGGTCACCTGCACAGGCGGAAAGCTCGCTTGGCCCAGGGCGCGTCTCCCAACTGGAGACGTGATGCACACCAAGGCCCACAGCCAGATCAGAAACACGCAGATAGCAGCCCAGCTCTCTTCTCCACCCAGCGGGCCTTAGGCAGCTGGGTGGAGGTCTTCCTCCCTACAACCTCTGCTTGAAGCAGGCGTAAGGAGTGACGCACCACGTTAAGTATGGGCGGCCTCTGTGCACTGCAGGAGTTGCATCGCGCTTGCGACGCGACTCCAGCAATGCGCCGCCCGTACGCCACAAGATGCGTCATGCATCTGCCCCTCCTTGCACCATGGTGCGCCGCATTGTAAATGCGACGCATCCGTGGTGGCGCAAGGGGGGGATTGCGTGACGCATCTGTTCTGGCGCATCCCTGCTGATTTGCAGAGATACGCCAGAAGTTGTAAATCTGCCCCTCTGTCTTTCCCTTCTTGCCCAGGCAGTGTATACTTCTGCTCTGCCACTGGTAGCTGCACCCCCCTCTTCCTCTTGTTCCCTCTCTTATTGTTTCGCGCCTCCTCACTTACTGAAAACCGAGACTTCAAGAAATGGTTCTCACTCTCTCTTTCCTCCTTTCCTTTATTTGTTCCTCTGAGAAATGGATCGAAAAAAGAAAAACGCTTTTGCTTGAAACTTTGTCTTTTTCTGACACTTTTCAATTTCAAAGTGCAGTCTCGGGAAGGAGATAGATAAAACATTCACAATATGAAAAATTAAATAAATAACTAACTAAAGCAAGACAGAGTGGTCACAAAATGGCCAGATTGGTTTTATTCACACCCAAACATATTAGCGCCACTTTACAGTGTTAGCCAGTGAAGCGCTACCTTTGTTTACTCGAATCTCTTTGAACAACATTGTTTGACCGTTTAGGAAAGTGCACCATTCCTGGAGGGACTGAAATACCAGCTTGATTGGTGAATTGGAAAACAAAATGTGTACACTAGCTGTGTGTTCACGAATGTGGTCTTTTTAAACCATACTGCTTACGTTTTGTAACAATATAAACAATGAGCATTGAAATGGGTCCCTTCTGGGCACTGTAGTCATGGCCTTAACTTTTCAGGCAAAAGCACTCACTAATTTCTGAATAGTGAGTGTAAAAGCGTTAAGGTAACCATGTTGTTCCTGCTCATATTTCACGTGCTTTACTTAATCTTGCATTCCCTAAGAGTGTTTGCTTTTTCTAGGATGTTGTTAATTTTTTTAGGCCGCATATTGCTCTTGTCTAGTGCGTAATTTTAATTGAGTCACATTCAGGAGTTTATAGCGGGCACAATTGGGTTGTAGTTGAAGGCAGTGCAAGTTTCTCTCAGTGGGTCAGTGTGGTGTTGAGTGGGGGAGAGGTTGTGGCACTATGGTCAGTGGCACTGTAAACTTTCTGATACTTTATTTTGACATTTTTACCCATGCTAACAGTCTCTGCAGACATTTTGCCTTTATTAGTACCAGTGGAACATACAACTGCAGCAGTGAGAAAGGTGGTCTGTCAACCTTTGCAAAGGGCCGTCCACTTCACAGCAGCACAAGTCACATTTTTTAGTAACTTTTGATTTGTTTGAGCTACAATTTATTAGTTAAAATCATCGAATTATGCAGCAGGGGATGTATTATGTGGCAAGTATGGCAGACCCATAATTATATGGAAAACATTTTCAAACTAGGAAATTTTGCCATTCATGTTTGAACTGCTCTTGTGGAAAAAGTGCTGAAGACAGGAACTCCATGGCTCAGAGACAAATAGCTTGTGTTTCCACTTTTAAGAGTATTTGAGACATTCTGTGATTGGAAACGTATCCCAATTTGTAAATGTATTTTAATGTCAACCAATCATATTAAAGCTTAAAAAAAATGTGTATCCATTGGTTGAATTAAATAACGCAATAAGCTGTAACTCGTCAGTGAAATGGGAAACAAATACAAACAAGCATTGGCATAGCCAATAGGTCTTACCTTGGGGCCTTATAAGTGTTTAGCCATGCGACAGTTAATGTTGTTGTAGTAAGGATATTGTGCTGCATAACTAAGGGGCATATTTACAAGGGCTTTATCTCCGCTTTTTTGGCTTAAAAGCCACAAAAGCGGAGATAAAACTATCACCCTATTTACAAGAGGGTGCTAACATGCATAATCTCATGTTAGCACCCTTTTACTCAACGCCTCCCTTTGCATCTCTAATGAGATGCAAAGTGGGCGTCACTGGGCATACCCCAGATGGACAACCTTGTAAATATCGCTGATGTTCACATCGCGATATTTATAAGGCTGCCCCAGCATTTTAGCAGACGTTAGTTTTTGGAGAAAACAGCTGTTTTCTCCAAAAACTAACGTCTGCTAAAATGCAGACTTACCTATCTCCAACATTGGGGTGGATTATGCTGATACGACCCTGTGGGTCGTATCAGCAAGGTTATCACCATTTTACAGGGAACATCGCTGGAAAACCAGTGATGTTCCTTGCAAAAGGGCTATAACCTCGCTATCTCTGGAATTTTTAACCGCCCTGGAGTAACGCGTTGTTAATAACGTGCTACCAGGGCGACAAATTCCATAGATAGCCTGCGATATTATACTTATCGCAAAGCACGGCCGGCGATAATTATCGCTGGACGTTGTTAATATGCCCCTAAATACTTATAAGGTCCCAAAGGCGAGACCTATTGGCTATGTCAATGCTTGTTATCTATTTGTATTAGATGCTAATATTTAAAGTACTTTTATTTATTGAAACCATGGAGGAAGGAGTGATTACATCTTTACAGTGTAAATATATTACTTCACTATTTAGACAAGTTCATGTTTGCATTACGAACAAGGGGTCAGATGTATCAAATGCTGGTTGCAAAAATTAGTTGCAATCTGTAACCTGTCTTTTTCCAATCAGTATTGAATTTTGTGAACCGATCTATGTGCTATTAGTTTGGTTTGAAAAGCAGCCAATTGGAGTGTGCTTCAGTCTAATCTACATCATTAATATTCATAAAGTAGGTTGGAAATTGTGCCTCAACCTAATTGGTGGCAATCAGAGGAATGGTGGCCTGCACATGTTAGCAGAGCACTGTGATAGCGATTGCTTGGTAATAAATAATTTGTAAGAAACCCGATTCCCTTAAAGTGAATGGGACTTATTTCACAACAACAAATACTTTTGTTTAGTTTAAATGAGAGTTAACAATGGTTTGCTGGAATGCTGCCTTCTCCCTTTGAGAAGTTATCAACAATTTGCAAAGGGGAGGGGTCGAAAGGGGAGCTGTTCCCCTTTGTGAATAAGTTGTTACAACTTCAAATTGGAAACCGGTAAATTCTCATTGATCTGCGACCAGACTTCTGGTAGAAGCCATTGATATATCGTTTGCTGATTCTGTATGTGGAGGGGATGACATCAACGTGCCCTTTCTAAATATTGAATTGGTGCAGCCACAATCCCATTTTAGTACATAGTACGCCTTTGCCTATCCTACAATGTGATTTGTTTACAGCCCAAAAACATTTTTGCGGTCACCAACTCCAAATTGGACTGTTCGTGACTGCACAAACGTTTCAGATATATGACCCCTGATTTTTAAAGCTGTTGTTATTTCACAGGGTACTCATTCTTCAGAACATTCACACACATACATGTTCCTTCTCCTGTAAAGATCTTGAATCATAATGTCCCCATCTCTTAGTGAGACACATACATCATAAATATGAAATGCAATATATTGCGCTACAGGCATGTTTCTTTATATCAAGGGAATCTCCCACTTGCATTATAATGTGAACAAAGTGTAAACCAAATACTTATGACATGTTTTAAAATGTACGTGGCGGCACTGAATAAAAGAGGCACCACGTTTATTACGAGAAATGTGCATGTAAACTAAACTGATTGCCTACAGGGGCCAACTTATGTATGTGTTATGCTATTTTTTTTACACTGGCAAGTAGAAAGTACAGAGTTAATAGAATGGTTTTCCTGTGCATCCATGTAAGATAAATTATTATGGGATGGGATACGACTGTGTGTCCCCAAGCAGGAGGAGCTATTGGGACTGTTGTGGCCGCTCATGATCAACCCCTGAGTGTCACCATGGGAAACGGAGATGACGGGCAAGCAGGGATTCTGCTGGGCCAGCAGGGATTTGTCCGTGGTTTAGGTATACCTGTTACATGACCGGTACATGTGCTGCGTTTAAACGAGGATTTGGTGCACTGTACATTTTATTTTTACAATTACAAGTGCTGACAGTAGCTGGTTAGACAGTTAAAGTCTTCAAATAGTGTGTGAGGGACATCAGAGCTTGTACATTCTGAGGCGTGTGAAAGGTTAATGCTTACACGCCTGCCTATCCAGCACAGTTAACATCTCAAGCACGGCTCATGGAGACCTGGAATGCGGAGGGAAGGCGGCACATTAGCGGCCACAAGGAGCAGTGCAATCAGCAGACAGACTGGAGATAAGTAGCATGGACTGCAGGGAGTTTGAGAAGCGCAAGCTCACAGCTGATCTTGTGATTAAGAAAAAATAGGCTTACCACGTTGGTCTTGTGAGGGGGAGGAGCGTTGAGTTAAAGTCTTCAAGAAGTGCGTGAGGGATGTCAGAGCTTGCACATTCTGAGGCGTGTGAAAGGTTAATACTTACACGCCTGCCTATCCAGCACAGTTAACATCTCAAGAGCGGCTCATAGAGACCTGGAATGCGAAGGCAGCGGCACATTAGCGGCCACAAAGAGCAGTGCAATCAGCAGACAGACTGGAGATAAGTAGCATGGACTGCAGGGAGTAAGAGAAGCGTGCGCTTACAGCTGATCTTGTGATTAAGAAAAAATAGGCTTACCATGTTGGTCTTATGAGGGGGAGGAGCGTTGAAGCGCGTGCTTAGGAGCAAGTGAGAGGAAAGCCAGATGGCGCCTGATCGTGCGCTGTAAGGGTGCCTGCGAGCGATGCGAGGAAAGCCAGATGGCGCCTCTGCTCGTAAGGCGCGCCCGCGCGCATAACCACAAGCTCTAGGCCATGGTAGCATTTTCTGAAGCCCACTTACTAAAAGTCTCGCCAGAGAAGCGTATGCGCTGGCTCAGGCGAGACCTACAAATTGGGATGTTTTGCTCTTTCTGCCACACCTCTGACTCTGCCCAATGACCCAATCCATGGGTTATTCCCGCCCTCTGATTCTCCGCCCACAGTTCCCCTACTTTTTTCCCCCCCACTTCGACCACTGCTGACAGCACAGACCTTGCCAGTCCGCTATGCCCCTGGGCCTGGTTCCATGTCACCCCGCAGCATAGCTCAGCAGGCTGCAGGCCGCTCCACGTGGGAGTCCACAGGCGATGATGGAGGCAGCAGTGTTTCCACAGCAATTCCCACCCTGCAGGTAGTACCCCCACTCCTTGTGGTTCCGCAGTGCAGTCTATGGGGGTCTACAGACTCTTGACTGGCTGATTTTTCAGGAATTTTATTGCGCCTGGCAGGAGCTCCGGTAGGAGAGACTAGTCGGCTATTTTACACGGCCACACCCCCAGTCAGTCCATACTATAATATATTGTGCTTACAATTGTACACAAGGACTTTCTGCCTCGCAGTTTGTGATTATGAGAAATCATCTCTCCCTCTGAACCTCCCAACCGGTAGCCAAAGCTGAGGTAACTAAGGTAAACCGTGTGCTGGATTGCAAGAGCTGTTTAATGACAGTCATCCAATGTAGTAATTACAAAGTCTAAACCCAAAGTGATTGGCAAAGCAAAATCCCTTTTATGTATGAACATTATGTATGAGCATTTTGGGGAAAAAACAATAATCTGGCAAAAAGGATAAAGGTGTCTCAAAGGACAGGCCTTTCTTGGAAAAATATGCTTATCATTTTTGGCCATAAGCTTGAATCATTAAATAGTTCCTAAAATTGATGCGTCTGTTACAGGGAATAGCTTGTAGTGTGTAAGTCAGACATGTCTACTGTATGTATGGCAACTAATTGAGTTAGTGCTCTTATTGTAAAGATTCAAATTTTGGTGATAGGTGCTCTGCCTGAAATCTGCAAAGCATAACATTCAATTCTTACGGGCAAGCTAAATATCTGGCTACATCTTTTCACAGCGGACAAACTGAACTTTATTGAGCCCCTCGAACGTGTTCCAGTGTCAGCACACAGAGCACATATTGGGGAAGATATAGTATGATAATCCTCATCCTGTTATCCCCATGATAAATTCAGCACTACAATTCTCAGATGCAAAAAAGAGACTGCATGACCTGCTCACCCACGGCGCTGGGAAGCCTCAAAGTTCAAACTCAATGGCCAGTCAGCTATTCTCTACAACAGCTGGATAATTAGCAGAAGGACGCTTCTTCTCACTGTCCACGATGCCGCCTCTGATTGAGTCTGGTTGGTGCTGCAAACCGGAGTGACCCGTGGGGGACAGTCCTAGCGTGAAGTCCGTCCCTGACTATGATTCAATACTTGAGTATTTATAGTATGTAATTGCCGATTCTATCATATGTTATGAAAATAAACGCAGAGGTTAAATATACTAAGGTATCAACAAGACTAAACCATCACGGTGACAAATGCACCATCTCGATTATCATATTGATTATAGGCAACCATCATAATAAACAGCAAAAACATATTATGCTAGGCAGTAAGCAGACATGATGCAAACATTTCTCCCCATATCTTGAACACTTCACACTCTCTAAGAAAAGGCTTAAAACAGGCACGGCATAGAAATAGTAGAGTCCATTAGAACCAAATGATGGGAATGGAAAAGATGGAATGGGCACTGTCACTGTGCTCATGATGACTAGAGTGCTGTGTTTTTAAACAGCATTCTTAAAATGGATCATGCCTCAGCTTCCTCATCCTCCTCTTCCTCGTGCTGTCCTTGGCAGCCTGTGGAGGATAAGAGGGTGGACATGCGTTCTGGCAGTATTCATGAAACCATCAATGTTGACTAAAACTATGTATAAGTGTACCTGGGAGGCATATGATTACTAAAGGCTGAAACCTTCTGCACTTTATGAACATGACACACTTGGCTAAAAACAACACAGTATGATAAAATGTAATCTTGAAAAAGACGGAAACATAGTAAGCAGCTGCTAATAAAAACAAGAAGACAGACAGGGCTATGAAGCTACTTTGAAGTTATTTGTTTTGTTCTGCTTGTAAAGCACATGATCTGAAGAAGACCTGTGAAGTACTCGGGTGCGGCTTTAACACCAAGCCAAGCAGCAAGTTTGCAATTATGTGTTTGTTTGTACTCCAAAAGCATATAATCAGAAAGAGACCTGTGAACTCCTTGGCTGCGGCTCCAACAAAATGGATATTAAAGCAGGCACCAACTTAGCAAAAAAAAAAACGTGTTTCTGTGTGCCTAGGAAGCACACTGTGGGCAGGAGCCGAAAGTTTTTGCACTTTAATAACATTACACGCTTGGCTGAAAAACAACACAGCCCAAAAATAAATTGTAATGTTGATTTAAACTATGTATATGTGTACCTGGGAGGCATATGATTATTAAAGGCTGAAACATTTTGCACTTTATGAACATGACGCTCTTTGCTAAAAAGACAACACAGTATGATAAAATGTAATCTTGAAAAAGATAGTAAGCAGCTGCTAATAAAAACAACTGTGTGTTTCTGTCTGGAAGGCATAGGATTAGCACGGGCTGTAACCTTTTGCACTTTATAAACATTATGCCAGCTGAAAAAAAAACCTGTGTTTGTGCCTGGAAGGCAGACTGTTATCAAAGGCTGAAATCTTTTGCACTTTATCAAAATGACGCGCTTGGCTGAAAAACAACACAGTACAATAAAATGCAATAATGTGTGTGTATCTTGAGGAATAGCGCTGCTGTCTCTGTCCTTGCACATCACTGTGTGTGTATCTCGAGGGATATCGCTGCTGTGTCCATCCTTGCAGAGGACTGTGTCTGTATTTAGAGGGATGGCGATGCTGTCTTATTCCTCGCAGAACCGTGCATGTGTATGTGGTATCTCAAGGGATAGCGCTGCTGTCTCCTTTCTCGTTGAGCACTGTGTGTGTATGTAGAGGGATACCACTGCTGTCTTCTTCCTTGACGGATATCACTGCTGTTTCCTTCCTCGCTGAGCACTGTGTGTGTATGTGGTATCTTGAGGGATAGCACTGCTGTTCCTGTCCTCGCACATCACTGTGTGTGTATCTTGAGGGATAGCGCTGCTGTCTCTGTTCTCACACATAACTGTGTGTGTATTTTGAGGGATGGCGCTGCTGTGTCCGTCCTCGCATAGCAATGCTTGTGTATGAAGGCTCTTTATCAACAACACAGTACGATAAAATTTAATCTTGAAAAAGACGCAAACACAATAAGCAGCTGCTAATAAAAACATGTGTATTTCTGTCTAGAATGCACAGGGCTATCTCCACCCACCACTGAGAGGAGGGAGCAAGCAAGCACGAGTAAAAAGGAAGGGCAAGCAGCAGCAAAAAAGGAGGGACATAAAACACGCTAACCCAATAGCAAGTAAGATATTTTGAATGACACACTCAAAAACAAATAGGAAAACGGAGGCGGAGACTCCCTCACTAAAGCATATACTGCTTATCTCAACGAGACGGTGCATGCGCTGCCTAGACGAGACCTAAAAAGGGGGTCCAGCAGTAGCTCGGATCTGGCATCTACCAGTGAGCCTGCTGTGAAACAGTGCGGCTGCTGTGAAACATGCTGACTGTATCATCAAGTAATTTGCCCACACCTGGACACATTCAGCATCACTTGCACTTCATGCGCTTTTGAGTCTAGAGCAGCAACCAGTAGTGGGTGAGGGAGAACTCTTACTTCATTACCAACACAAATGCTTCACTTAAAGGGCTACAAGCACTCCTTTTGTTTGAGTCTTACCTGAATGAGAGTTAAATGGAGCCTAACACATTAATGCCAATACCATCACTAAAAAAAAGACACTCAGCTTGTTGCTTCACTCTTCATTTCAGAGCTTAAGATATAGATTTGTGCTTTAGCGCAGTTTGTACTTTGCCATGCTCTGGTGATAAGTGTTATTCATGCATTGTAAGAATGCCATTTGTGCCGTATATAGGCATTCTTGATATGGCCTTTGACGAAAAACATCTTTTCAGAAAGAACATGAATGATGCTCTTAAGCGGAATAAGGTGGATACCGACACAGCACGATCACTTGGCACCCTTCAGCACTAGAAGAACTACCAGACCTACACAACTGCAGTAATGCGTGACTTTAGGGCCGACAGATACATCAGGGTTCCAGACGTATCTGTCATTGGTTGCGACATGGAGCGCCGTACAAGGAATTGCTTGTAAATATCGTGGGGTTAGCAGCAGTTTTTGCAATGGAACGCCCACCTTGCATCTCATTTTCGTTAAGTCTCACTAACAGAATTGGAGATCTTAAAAATTCCGTTAGCGGCAACTTGTTAAATAAGGTGATTAAAAAAAGCCCCCGTAACGTCAGAAAATTGACACTAGTGCAACGTTAAGTCCTTGTAAATATGCCCCATAGTGTGAACATTTCTGAATGGATGTAGACACATTTTTGCAGGAATGCAGAATATGGTGTGCAGCGTAACGCAAGGCAGCGACTTGTGCTGCTTGTGTTTTTTCACATTTAAAAGGCGACCTAGGGTGACGTATGGTGGCCATGCATTGCTTGGTAAATCTGACTTGAGTATTGCGTTGCCCTTGCGACACCGTGCATGATGCAAGGGTAATGCAATACAAAGATATATATGTCCCTTCGTGATATATTGATCCATGGTATACGACGGTATTGCGATATGGTGTGGTACATACCAATGACACTGCAGTACATAATTGGCTAATGGCTGTCTTTACTAAAACACAGTCGTATTCTTTTTACTACATTTTAACTGTGTTCTGGGTTAGGTTCATAAATATAGGTAAGTAGTAGTTTTTATTGTGGTTCTCTACCACTTTATTAAAATGTTAACAGGTAGGTAAATTAGTTATATTTTTAAATATATATATATTTTTTAAAGTTTACGGAGTAGTGCGCTAGTCTTTAAGACATACCATGTTCTTTAACAAATGTACCGGTTTTACACTGATGTTAGCCGCTCTACTAAAAGATATGTACCGAAGGAGCAAGCTAAAGATATCATGGCTAGGCCGATCAACGGCGTGAAGGTTAATTACTTGCCATGCCTAGTATATGTCGCACCCACTATGTTCCTGTGGATCCCGCGTGGGACTATTCAACAAACCCAAAGGCAGCTTCTGCAGTTTGTGTGGCAGAACTCTACTCCCCATAGACCTAAAACAACACTTTATAAGAGAACGCTGGATTGTGGGTTGGGTTTCCCTAATGTAGAATATTATATTCACGCAGCCCAATTGCAATCTGCCTTAGACTGGCACAACACCCCCTTTATCACTCCTTGGGTGCTTTTAGAACAGGGTTGCTTGACCCTTCCTTTACAACATATCATGTGGTTGAGATCCCATCTTCCCAAACACCAATATATGCCACTGCAACTCTTTGCAGGTACTGGGACAGAATAAACCGTAGCAGGGCCGCTACGATCTATCAATCAATCAATGAATCATTGCATTTATATAGCGCACTACATACCCGTGAGGGTCTCAAGGCGCTGGGGGGAGGGTGGGGACAGGAATGCTGCTACTGCTCAAATAGCCAGGTCTTGAGAAGTCTTCTGAAGGTCAGCAGGTCTTGGGTCTGCCGTAGGTGGATGGGGAGGGTGTTCCAGGTCTTTGCAGCGAGGTGGGAGAACGATCTGCTGCCGGAGGTTGCTCTTTGGATGCGGGGGATTGTGGCGAGGGCGAGGTCGGCGGAGCGTAGCTGGCAGGTGGGGGTGTAGAAGCTGAGTCGTCCATTGAGGTACGCTGGTTCGGTGTTGTGGAGTGCCTTGTGTGCGTGGGTGAGGAGCTTGAAGGTTATCCTCTTGTTGACGGGGAGCTGCAGCGAGGGATGTCGAGGATCAGGCGTGCAGAGCCGTTCTGGATGCATTGAAGCCTTTTCAGGAGTTTGCCGAGGCTCCTGCATAGAGTGCGTTTCCGTAGTTCAACCTGCTGCTGATGAGGGCCTGGGTGACCGTTTCGGTGGGGATCCACTTGTAGATCTTGTGGAGCAAGCGGAGGGTGTTGAAGCAGGAGGAAGAGACGGCGTTGACCTGCTTAGTCATGGAGAGGGTGGTGTCGAGGATGATCCCTAGGTTGCGTGCCTGGTCGGTGGGTGTTGGAGCTGTTCCCGATGCAGTCGGCCACCAGGAGTCGTCCCATGCCGAAGGGGTGGATCCGAGGATGAGGACCTCCATCTTGTCCGAGTTCAGCTTCAGTCGGCTGTTCCTCATCCATTCGGCGACGGCCTTCATTCCTTCATGGAGGTTGGTTTTGGCAGTGTGGGGGTCCTTGGTGAGGGAGAGGATCAGTTGGGTGTCATCAGCGTAGTAGATGATGTTGAGGTCGTGTAGTCGGGCGACGTGGGCGAGCGGTGCCATTCTGCCCCATAGTAAACAACCCAGACGTTGTGCTAGGCACTCATTTTTCGAAGTGGGGAGGAGGAGCACCCCCTTTATTGGGTGACCTTTATCACGAAGGAATATTTCTAGACCAGCAAACTTGTAGGCAGCGCTTCCACTTGACCTCGTCAGACGAATTCCGGCTTACCAGACTGCTACACTTGTCCAACTAACCAACAGTGAGGGCAAGGGGTGGTAGAACCAAGACACCCTTTAAACAACTTTTTGCACAAGGCTCCACCAGAGAGGGTATTACCTGCCTGTATTTGATCTACTGTGATCTCCTTCAGCCTCAACAACATCCATATCAGTCACAGTGAGATCAAGATTTGAGCAATACTATTTCTGACGATGTCTGGCAGAGGTTGTGGGCACAGGCGGCCAAGATCTCTATCTGTCTCTAACACAAGGACAATTCTTATAAACTTCTTATGCCATGGTACTTCACTCCAGTTTGGCTGCATGCCATGGTGGGAACCTCTTTTGGCATGGCTGTGACTTACTGAGTGGTGGAGAAAGGGAGCATGACCTCCAAAGACCTCTCAGCAATCCCGCTGTGTGGGACTTCATCCACCAACTGGCAGTGTGCCAGGAGGCACGTTTGCAGAATAGTGGGGAAGGGGGCGTGGCCTCTGGTGACTAGCCAAGCTTTTTTTTTAAAGTAGGGGGGCTGTGTGGACCCCCTCCCCTGGGCCATTTTCGACCCTGGGACCCCATCCCTCGGGCCAGGCCTTTTTTCAATGGGGAAGAAGGCCGTGCAGCCCTACTCCCTGGGCCGCTTTTGTCTCCAGGGACCCTATCCCCGGGGCCCGGCCTGTAGTGTGAGTGCCCTGATCCCACCTAGGACACCCACTTTTTAAAGGTTGGGGACTGCAGGGGTAGTAGCCTCAAGGCCGCCCGCAGTCCCTGCTGGCTCCCCCTTACTGTGGGAGCAGGCATTGCTTTTACAGATAGCATTTTCTGATCTCACTTAGTAGAAGTGGAGCACTGTTTGCTATCCAATAACAAACAGCACTGTCCCGGGATGGGCACCTTGGGACATTTCAGGAGCCGGCCCTAGGTGGTAGCGGTCCCCAGGGCTATCGAAGGCTCCAGAAGGGGGGACGTGCGGCCCCCCTCCCATCTTTTAATTTGCCCCCCCCCCCGCATTCAATTGAAACTTATGGCCTGGGGAGGTGGCTGTCATCTGGGCTGTGTGGGGCCCACGTGGCCCACATTTTTTTTAAATGAAAGCCCCAGGGAGGTGGCGGCCCCGGGGCGGTGAGTTGGCGCATGCGGCCTTTCCTGCATCAAATTACAATAAAGCCCAGCAGGCGGGGAGGGCATACGGGTCTCACCCTCATTAATACTTTAAGAAGCCCTGGGGAGGTGGTGGTTCCTGCGGGATAATGAGCCTGAGGAGCCTGAGGAGGGGGGCCGTGCGCCTCCCTCCCTGATTAAAACAATGCCCCTGGGCCCAGGCCCACCCAGGGCCTGATAATAAATGAAGCGTGGGAGTCACACTTTGTTTTTGTTTTATTGGGCCAGATCCGCGACTCCCACAAAATTTTTTAAATAAATAATTATTTTGGCCCAGTTGGACCCCCGACCCCGAGAGGCCTATGGGGTCAGATTGTTTCTACCATGCCCCTTTTTCTTTTTTTTTTTTACAGTTATTGTGGGACTCGGTTCACCTGGGGTCCCAAGATGGCTGCCAGCACTTCCCGGTTTAAGTGTTGGCAGCTAATCAAATTTCAGTAGGGTTTCAGTAGGCTGTTAGGCTCCCAGATATCTGTATTTCTTTAAGTTAAATATCTCTAAAACTACTGAACAGTTAACACCAAATCACAAAAAGCACACTTTCTGGGCCATCATCTAGCTTTCTGACACACTGGATGTAATTCCGTTCAGCGGTTTGGGCTGTAGTCATGTTTAAAAAATGAAAAATTCCCATAAATATAACATGGGTAAAATCGTTTTGGGACCTCCCATTTTTCTTGGCACACTGCTTGATGGATCACCCCGAAGCTTTCAACACTGCAGCTGACCCAAAAAGGGGATGTTTTGGGAACATTTTGGGAAGATTTGTCAAGCGGTGCCACAGTTATTGGCAAAACAAAAAACACTTTTTCTATGGAAACTTTTGTCCTAGCTATAACTACCAACTGGTGACCAGTATAACCTGCAAAGTAGTGACCTGTGAAGTAAAGTACTGAAAACATACCTGCAATGTAAGGACTCCGGATGTACCTATTTGCAATATGATAACTAGTGATGTAATATCTGCGAAGTAAAGGTAGCATAGCCTTGTTAATACTGTTAATTGCTATGTTAAAACCTCAGAGATTTCCAGCCAGACAAAAGGGAACGATTCCAACCTGTGAATCTATGCTGGAGAATGGGATTTTCATTTTTAAACATTGAAAGTCCAGCCCCTGTTTCTTTCTAGTGTGCTTTCTCTCTCTCTCTCTCTACTCACCATCTTACTTGTTCTCTTCTATCCTATTCTGTCATGCACTCTTTCTTTTATTTATTTTCCATCTTGCCTTCTTTCATTTTTCTTCTCCTTTTAGTCACTTCCATCACCCAAGTTCAAATTACACAGCATCAGATCGGTGCAACCTAATGAGAACCAATGAATTCTAATATTTTTTATTGAAGCATTTAAATTGACTAGAAGTCGATCCCAGCATTGTTACACAGGATACAGTACCTATTTTTGAAAATGTATGAACCAAGAACTAAAAGACAACTTAGGATACCACAGTGACACTATTACTACCATAATAGGCCTTATTGTACAATATTAGGCTTTATTGTACCTTGTTGCTGGACCTAGATGCGCCCCAGATGATTTATAAAATGTTTTAACCGTGGTCAAGAGATTCTGGTGTGATGGCTTTCCTCAGAAGGGAAGGAGCAGCAGTTCACTTTCATTAGCAGGAGGGAAAAAGTGGAATAGACACCATGTCGGTATTGGGGGGGGGGGGGGGGTTCAACATAAGCAAGAATTACTGATGTTCTTTGGGCCTGTAGTGGTCAGGGCAAGTTTGTATTGTATTGTTATTGCATGAATATAGCATTTACTACTCATGATGAGGGATTGTACCATGCAGGTAGCCAAACCCAAAGTTAGTGGTTAGTTCAGTGTGGTTGGTTATTGGAATTGGTCTGGTGCTCTCAAGGAAACCTTCAATGAGTTCTCTCCAGTTTCTTTGTGGTAGATTAAATTAGTAGGGGTTAGATGTGAATATTAGTGTGGGATCATACAAATGATTTGCGGAATGAACAGACAGGCTAGAGGAGTTTAGGAATTATATGTTTGTAGGGAAATTGTTTTGATCTATGGGTGATGTGTGGGAAACGTGCAGAAATACAATAATAGCACGTAAGACAGACATGCATGCGATTAAGGGTATGCTACAACCTAAAGGGTAAGGCAACCAGAGGATGGATCTTTAGCAGAGGGTCATTCAATAGAAAGAAAGGAAAGAAAACAAAAGCTAATTTGAAGTGAAGGTCAATTTGTCATGCATTCAAAATTTGTAAATCCAAACTGCTAACATTTGCAGTTTAGGATATTGTCAATTGTGGGTCACACTTCCCATACCTTTGCCTTCTTACTGAAGGAATGTTGATGAGGGCAACCCTCTCTAGACGCCACACAACCATCCTCCAGAATTCCTGGATGGACAGAAGGAAGACTCCGAAGAAGGCCCCAAAGCAAAAAGTAGCAACCTTCCAGAAAATATGATTAAGACAAAACACATCAAAGCGTTACTCTAACAGAAGAAAAAGGAAGAATGCATAAAAAAATCTCTCACATGACAAAAAAAGTAGGATGACAAAATGACACAAGCATAGCTAATTGGAAAAAGTAGTAACAAGTAGTACCAAGAACATGCAGGAAAAATGACAAACACATAATTCCCAAAGAGTGAGAAAGGGGACTGCATGCAAGGGAGTGTAAAATGTGATAAGGATGGAACCATGAACATTGCAACACCTTGGATTTTGCACCCGTTTATATTTACCTGGGCTGGTGATGTCCTAGGAAACCACAGAAGCCTTCTCCACATTCCTCAATTGGGAATCCCATAGAAAATACTAGTAATGCTCTTTTACATACCATATGGTCATCCACCTAGTAGGTGTCACTGAACAGTAAAGACTTATCTTCTACCTTGACAATCTCCCCTGGCCAAATCTTTTAGATGAAAATGAAGGAGAGACATTTTATCCTATTCTTTTAATTACACTGTATCTATAGCCAACCTGTGGGAAGAAACAGCTGGGTACTTAAGGTAAAGATGCTGTCTTCTTCCTTTCAACAGTTGAGCCTAGAATTCCGACAAGAGCTCAGAATGGAAGTGTGGAGGAGCGCGGGTTTTGTGTCTGTGTCATCAGCGGAGTGCAGCCTCATGACCGCTTCTTTGAAGAGGCTGCGTCACAGATATAAGCAAATTAAGGGCATCATTTAGACCTTGGTGGAGCAGTAGAAACACCATAAATTGGTATAGCTCTTGCCTCAGCAACATCATGGTTCCCACAGCTCATTTATAGTCGAAGGCTCATCAGATTCATTCACCAACACTAAAGCCTCAACCACATGGCCACTGCCTTTGATACATTTTATGGAATCTCTCCAGAATACAACCTGTGATTCAGATTCTATAGACCATCTGGCAGTGCAGACTTAGCAACATGCCATCATTAGACAGAGAACACAGTGGGCTGTAACCCATGCAACCCACTGAGCATTACATGAAAATAGGCAATAATCAGTCCAATAACACTTACAGTAGCAGTTGCTATTAGTAGGCTCTAAACCTCCTTTCAGGTTGAGTATACATACTAGGAATATACCTTAATGATTTTATTAAAATCAAAAACCTATCCGAGATCAGACAATAAGTATAGTGGGTTATATATGTCAGTAGTAATGATATTGGCTAGCAAAAAGAAAAGTAAAAAATACTGCAACATTATAATAGTAACTCAAAGTTCTCTGGGTAAGTTCTCCAACCCTTCTCTTCCTGCTAACATAGCTAATCCTAGCATCAAAAGGAGCATGTGCAAATTTCTTAAATGCCTTTCTCTCACCCACATACATTAGTGGATGAACAGAACATTCATTTCAGATAAGCTGATAAGCCAGTCAAAAGACTTGATGTGCCTTCTTTTAGCCATCGGGAAGGGAAAGGTGATTACAGCTTTTGTTGGCATGACACTCAGCTTACATTCCTCTCTTCTAATAATGTACAAATGCAGCTTGAATACTTCATTTAGACTTTGTTGAACCTGATTGAAACAATTACTATAGAAGCACTAATGCCCTTTTACCTATTTGCATTCCTGTGGAACCTTGTTTACTGTTTTGAAAAAACACTGGAAAAACAAGATATCAGATAATACTGTAACAGCTTGCAGAGCGGTTTGCCACAACATTGGGGTTTGCCTGGGGGGGTGGGGGGGGGAGCTGGACCTTTACAACAGATACCCACAGGCTAAATGACCCCTACGAGTTTTGTACAATGTGTAAGTATGTGACCGAGATTCAAAGTGATGAGTCGTATCATTTTAAGGTAAAACATTGGAGTATGCACATGATGCTCAAATTATATTGGCAGTGCAGTATATTTAACTTTTCTGGGGTATGGTTAATGGTAAACAAAAGTCTAACAATCTCTTGCTGAGCGTTCATTTCTTCACCGTTGATGGTTCCCCCTGCAACACGCAATTGGTTACACCTATTACTAGGTAAAGGAAGAGAGTCAAACACAATTGGATATCAATCCATAATATACATTTTTATTAGTTTGAACCCGAGGGATACATGTTCTAACAAATACTACCAGTACCACTCAATTCTTCAAAGTGAGTGTATACTCCAGAGCTTTAAAGAGCTGTTCTTTCCTCTTTCATAGGCCTGATTTTGCACACAACTAGTGTGATCTCTATTGAAAGCACACTAAATGCATGAATTTACTTCACACTTTAAATGAAGCATTAGGGTGACCACCTGACTCCTGGTCATTAACAGTCCCCAGTACCAAACCTTTTCCCTACAAATCATTGTTTTCAGATGAGTTAGTCTACTTAGTTCAATAGAAGCAAAACAAGCCTACATGTCACAGGATGTATTCTGCTATCATACAAAAATCCAAGACTGGAAACGGTGTCTGTAATGACCTGAAGGGAAGCTGTCCTTGCCCCCAACTCAGTATCCCAGTATGTACAGCTGTGTTTTTCCGTCACTGTCTTACCACTTATCTCTACTTGATCCGAGGACCTGGTATGCCACCAGCACAATATTCTTAGATTTGCAAAACTCCCGCATTTTCCACTGGTTCAAATACACATGGCACTCAACCTGCAAAAATACAAAAAAATAGTAAAATTAGCAAATTATGTATATTGTTTGGGAAAAGGTAAGTTGAATGGCAAATGTTTATGAAGATAATCTACAGGAGCCTAACATGTTGCAGACAGAGCCATTATTGTCACCCCAGACAGTGTGGGAAACATGTGGAGTTACACTTGAATTGAGTACACACAAACAGGGAATACCATATAAATACACCCAACGTGGAGTCAGCATCAATGATGCAGACACCCATACCTTACTAATATAGGGGCATATTAGCAAGACCGGCGATAAAATTATCGCTGTTTTAGCAGCAGAAAACTGTCGCTAAAACGGCGATAATGGGCTTGCTAATATGCATTATAGAATTCCAATAGAATCCCAGGTTAGTTTTTGGCTTCTTTCTGCTTTTCATCTCCTTTCTCACCCTACTGGTTTCGTCCATTCTTCTCACTTTATAATTTCTCCATTCCTGCTTTCTATTCCTTCACATATCTAAACCTGTTTGCTCTCTGCTCTTTCTCTCATTTGTTTGGTCTGTTATAGCAGCTAACGATGGCATGTTATTTAATGATAACTGGAGACTGACAGCTTCAATATAAAGTCTGTTTATTTAAGATAATCTTGTTTGTCTTCAGAGATATTTTAAGGCATGGGCAAAGTGGTTAATTGCCCAGGGTCCCACTTTTCTAGCCACCCCCACTACTACACCCGCCAAAGGGATCAGGACAGCCCCAGCTTGCCTTAATAATAGTTTAATAAAAATCATGATTTTTTTTTGTTTTAGACTTTAATCTACTAGGTAATGTACTTTTATTGAAATGTGCAGAATATTGCCAACCTACATCACTCTCATCTTTCCAATGCACATTGTCCATTACATTCAGAAGTCTACTCTGTCCACTCTGTAAAGTGATGATTTTACCTCATACGCTTTTGAATGTTATATATATATATAACTCTCCTGCGGTAGGTGATTGTGATGAACCGCCAAGATATACTGAATGCATTCTCAGCAGATGCAAAGCATTTGGAGGTGATTTCATTTGATGCACAGCACTGTATAAAACTCTATAATAAATGAAAAATTGCCTCAGGGATGGAGGTAATCTTTCTAGAGTCTTGGCGATATTTCAGATTTTTACCTGGTAAATTTATAAATGATGTCAGCCTGGCAGGATGGCTCAGTAAATTGAACACTGAAAATGTGCAAGTTATTTTTAAGTGATGTGACCAGTGCTGTCATCAAAAATTTAATTTTGAATGATGTAATGTGTGAGGTCATATTCAGTGCAAGATGGGGTTGAAGCTACAGTTAGTAGACAGATCTGTAACTGGTGGATTTCAGTAGTTTTCTTTATTTTTCTAAACATTAATTCTTGTCTAATTCCATCAACTAACTATGTGTTACTTTTTTAGCATTGCTTTTATTATATATACATATTCACTAAAAAAATCAAATGTTAGAGTAACGTTATAGTTAGGTGAATATGCTAGTGACAACAATAACAAAAAAATGTCACACAAAATCACCAGTTATAACTTGGGCATCCCCATGCACTGTGTTGTATTTAACCTGTTTCCCCATTTGCCTCCTTATGGTTCATTGCGTCCCCCCCCCCCTCTTCCCTGCCCTTATTCATTTGTCCCTCTGGAATGTTACAAGGATTCTATGGTAAGCTCCCGGAGCCCAACTGTCACTTGGGTGATGGACGTCATGTGAGGTAGATTATTAAAACTTCATACCTGCATCAAAGTTTCGTTATTTCACACTGCTAATGAATTCACATATCACATCAACCATGACATGTTCTGTGACAGCATTTATGACATAAATGTTGTTATAGAACATATCGTAAGTTATGTAATATGTGAGGTAATAAGCAGTGCATGGTGGGGGCGCAACGTATAGTTAGCTCTGCTGACTTTAACTGATGAATTTCTGTGGTTTCTGAAAGAGCAAAACATTGATGTCACTGCGATATTCACCTAACTACGAATTCACTTAACCTTTGATTTATTTCTGTCAATACACACACCATCACACTTACACACACACCCCACCCACACACACACACACACATATATAGAACAAGCTGATTTTGTTCATGATAGATTGGTGCCTTAATAACAACTTCTTTATGTTTGACAGGGAAACCTATCAACAGCTGAGGGGTGTTGCATTGGGAGCCTGCTTCACCCCTAGCTATGAATGCCTCCATGTGGGCTGGTGGGAGGAGCAGGTTCTCAATTCCACTCTGCATGCTTCAAGTTTTCATCCTAGGTACCTTATAGCCAGCATACCCTACGGTGAGATGCTAGTAAGGTTGGGACAGTAGACACTCATTTAATCATTACCTATAGCAAGGAAGAATGTGCGAATAAATCGATTATTAACAAACAATGGCGCATCATTCTGACTGACCCTTTCTTAGGCTCTATAGTTGCCAAGCAGCCTTCGATCCAGTATCATCGTGCATTTTCCATGAGGAATGCGGTGATCAAGAGTAGCCCTGAAGTCATTGTGAAAACCAATTGGCTCACTGACATTAAAGGTTTCTTCCAATGCAGCACCTGTAGAGCCTGTAGGTTTGGTATCAACAGCACCCAAGTTACCGCCACATTCCGCACTGAACTCATTACAATCAAAAGTAGATACACTTGCAGAACTGAGTTTGCAGTATATGTACTACAGTGTGGTTGTAGGCTCAGGTATGTGGGTAATACCAAACTTCAAGTCCACATGAGAATTTTACAGCATTTGAGGGCTATTGTTAACAATGATCCAACTTATCCAGTACACAGGAATTTCAAGGAGGTACACAACAACAACCTCGAACACCTTAAATATTTTGTCATAGATAGTGTACCCACACTCAGACGTGGAGGCAACTGTGAGAAGTGATTAAGACCTCAGTTATCCTGGTTATATTTTATATTTTAACCTTCTTTCTTTACGGGTTGTTGACAACTTTCTAATTTGAATTCAGAGCATTTTCACGGTGGCTAGCTCGTATAATTAATGAATGAATTTTTTTTACAGCCTTCGCTATTAACAATGCAAAACGTTCCTCCTCCTCCTTTCTTTCTTATGAGTCCAGGTGAACCCAACATTCCTTGGAAAAAATGGAAAAATGTATTTGCACACTATTCTCGTGAGTGTGGTGTGTCACTTAGTGCGGAAAGGAAAATGTCTCTTCTCCTTCATTGTTTAGGCCCTGAGGCACAAGAGGTTTTTTAACATCTACCAGATTTACCCACATCAGAAGCATATAATTTAAATGACTATGAAAAATTAGATTTACATTTTCTACCTAAAGTCTCCACTGTCTTAGAAAGACATCATTTTGGAAATCGTAAGCAAAGGCCTGGAGAAAATGTTGAAGAATATATCACCAAACTGAGGAAATTAGCTTCCACATGTAATTTTGGAGCTAATTGTGAGGAGAGACTTAGAGATCAATTCATGCTTGGTTGTTCATTAGATAAAGCAAAGGAGTCTTGTTGGGATAAAGATCACCCTTCTTTGTCTGAGGTAATTTCCATTGCCAAATCGTGCGAACACACCAAGGCGTGTGTTGAGGAACTAAAGAAAGAAAATGGAGAGGGACATAAGGAAGATAAAAGTTGATAGAATCTATGATTCAAAGACCAAACCTAATAATTTTACCAACACTCACCAAAACAAAAATGACCCAAACAAATCGTTGTCCAACAAGAGTAATTCCAACAAAAATGTCCCTTACACTGAAAAATTTCAAGTTACATGTTATAGATGTGGGGAACATGGTCATGTAGCCAATTTTAAAGGGTGCATTGGATGGAAGACAACGTGCATGAAATGTAAAAATAAGGGTCATTTAACTAAGTTTTGTCGCTCTAGTATAAACAAAAAACAGGTACATGAAATTGGTTACTCTGAAGAGTGTGATGTGGAAGACATTATACTCAGAACCTCTGATGGTGAAAAAAGTGGTCCTTTCGAGACTGTTTACATTAATTAGACTCCTGTACGGATGTTATTTGACTCCGGGGCAAAAATTACTCTTATTCCCAAGGAAAATTTCGATAAAAATTAAAGGGTTTTGTAGTTTTAAATAAACCAGACATCAAAGCCAAAGGTTATGGAGGAGAACCTATTAAACTCTATGGTTATTTCAATGGTGGCATTGCGTTCAAAGATCGCAGCATCACTGGGAAGGTTTATATTTCTGAAAGAGGTGATTCTCTAGTTAGTTGGATTCATCAAAGAGATCTTAGAATTATCTTGGATCCTAATGAGACACCTTCAGTCTTATTGAAAACCTCTACCAGTAATGATTTACAACTTCCGTTGGGTCAAGTCAATTTGTGTATTTCATGTACTTCATTTGAAAAAGAATTTCCATTAGTTTTTAATGAGACTTTGGGATGCCTAAAAGGTTACTCACAGAAGATCATCTTGAAGAAAAATGCTGTGCCTGTCATCAGTAAAGTTAGAGGTGTTCCTATCAAAGTAAAAGACAATATGAAGGTTGAGTTAGAAAAACTACTCAATACAGGTATTATCACAGAGGTTGAAGCCTTGGAATGGTTATCTCCAGTCGTCATGGCGCTTAAAAGCAATGGAGAGTCAAGACTTTGCATAGACTTAAGGGAACTCAATAGGTGTGTTGTTGTTGACCATTATACCTTACCTAACATCTCTGAGATGCTGTCCCTCATAGAAGGAGCCAAATTATTTTCCTCTTTAGAACTAGTCTCAGCGTATCATCAGGTGAAGCTACACTCAGACTCACAAGATTTAACAGCATTTATTACGCCCTTTTGGGCTTATATCTGCAGCTGCTGTATTTCAGAGGAGGATGGAACACATTTTTAGTAAGGTCAAAGGCATAAAGATTTACCAAGATGATATGTTTGTTTATGGTTGTAACAAGAAAGAACATGATGACAGAGTGAGACAGGTTTTAAAGATACTAGAGTCTAATGATCTCACCCTTAAAGCAACAAAATGTAAATTCAATCTCACTGACATAGACTATCTTGGTCACAAAATCTCTGTGTCGGGGATAGAGCCCAAGAAAGAGCTTGTAGACACTATACGTCACTTAGCCAGTCCCAGCGATAAAGAACAAGTGGTAAGGTTCTTAGGTATGACCGAATACTACGCCACATTTATCCCTATCTTTGCAGTCAAGACACAAAATATGAGACTGCTTCTAAAGAAAGGAGCAGCTTTCACTTGGAACAATGAGTGTGAAAATGAATTTGTTTTGATTAAACAATTGTTGTCTAAAGCTTCTTGTTTAAGCAGTTTTGAGCCTAGTCACGACAAAAAAGGGTCTTGACCACACCTCCTCTAGAATTAGAAAATGGGTTGTAGCACTCCAAGAGTTCAACTTTACTGTTGTGTATGTCTCTGGTGCAAAGAGCGATTTAGCGGATTGTTGTTCACGCTTGGTAAACACTGAAAATACCAAGGATGATGAGTTTGAAGAGGAAAGTGATGATTTTGAAGACTTTGCTGTCTGTCTTGTCAATGAGAGCATCATCAAGAAGCAAGTGTGGGAAAGTGAGCTCTCAAATGATGTGTCTCTTCAGTCTGTATGTAATGGCATTGCCGGAAATTGGGTTAAGAATGCAAAGGTAGATGAAACGCTTAGCGGTTTCTTTTGTGTTAAAGATGAACTGGCGTGTCAGAATGGAATTTTAATGAGAGGCACAAGGCTCATTCCACCAACCTCTTTAAGGTCGCAACTGGTAAACTTTGCCCACGAGAACCACCCAGGTATCTCCAAAACAAGAGAGATTCTTAGGCAAACCTTTTGGTGGCCTGGAATGGACACTTTTGTGTAGAGGGTTGTTAGAGATTGTAATGAATGTAACAGAAGTGACAAGATTTTAAAAGCACATGTACAACCTATGTCTTTGAGAACTCTTCCTAAAAATGTCTGGGAGGAAGTAGTTATTGACATCCTAGGGCCTATCAAACACACAAGTGTAGATAAGTTTGTAATAGTTCTCCTTGATGTTTATTCCAGGTGGCCTGAGATAAGACTTACTAATTCAATAGAAACCAAAGATGTTATACGGTTTCTAGAGAACATATTCAAAAGGGGTCCAGTTCACATCTAAGGATATGATTGGCTTCTTAGATGATAAAGGGATAGTGCACAAAAAGTCAGCACTTTATCATCTAGAAACTAACGGTATCGTTGAGAGGTTCAACAGAGTTTTCAAAGAAACTATTCAGAGAGCTCTTTCTAATCATATCTCTTGGGAAGTAGAAATTCATAATAAAGTTAAAAATTACAGACTAACTCCTCATTCTTCAACTGGTAAGACACCCTTTGAGCTTTTTCGTAAGCGCAAACCTTCCACCTTGTTGTGTCCTTCTTGAATAACCAAAAGTTCGCCTGGTTCTTTGTGCGTAAATGAAGACAAAGAACGTATCGAGAAAGAGATTAAGAATATGTGCATGAATAAAGGGATTGTTGACAGAAGAAAAGCGGTTAAGAAAACTGTTGTGAAGGTTGGGGACTTAATTTGCAGCTCTCGTAAGACTTCTGTCTCTGAGGGTTCTAAGTTCTTGCTTCCCATGAGAGTCATCAAAGTGTTCAAGAATGCCATTAGAACAGAAGACCATAGAGTATGGAACTTGAATAGAGTTGCAAAACTTCCCAGTGTTCCTTCTGATGTCACTCTTAAAAATGGTTAACAGTTAAACAAAGATGTGGTACATGAGAGTAATGTGAGAAAACGTGTCAAGCCAAAATATTTAGATGATTTTGTACAATATTGAGCATTAACTTATAATCATCTAGCCATTATCTGGATCATTTTGTACAATATTAGGTTTTAACTTATAATGGTATTTCTACTTTTTGTTTAGTTATTGAGTGGAAGATGTGTGATATTCTGTATTATATTTTACTTTGTCAGCCATTGTAATTCTATTTCTGCTCCTTTCTTACTTCAGAGTTCTGGAACTCTGATTATCAAGCTTCAGCTTGGAATGTGTATCTTTAATCTTGTGAAGCAGTTATTCTGTTGTCTGCTCTGAAGGTGGAACTAGCAGGCTGAGGTGTTAGCCTTTACTTAAATAAAGAACCTTGCTTTCACCTTTGACTGTCTGGAGGATCTTTATAATAGTGTACCCACACTCAGACGTGTGGGCAACTGTGATAAACGATTAAGACAACTAGGGACTTGCTATATATAGGAGCTCAATACAAAGTCACCGTCTGGCCTTAACATCAGTGAGAATCTGTATAACTTTCTATAAACTCTGCCTCATCACAGTAATTTCTGTTCCTGCTTTTCTTTAAGTATTTACGCAATGTATATCTCTACGCTGATTATTCCACTGTTGTGTCATCTGAATCTCTGCATTTGTGCAGTTATCTGTGCACTTGACCTGCCATAATGTAACATCATACGGTAGTGGGCTCCGAAATATGGCGGAACGGAGTAAGGTAAGCAAATAAATAAATACAAAATGTACCTTGCGCTTGCTGCATCACCTACTCGGCGAGTCTCTGAGTGGGTCTGTACATGGGTGCGTCACTCTTCGAGTGAGTCTCTAAATGGGTGCCTGTGAGAGGTGAGTATGTACAAATATATATATACATTTTTAAATATTTTTTCCAATATTCACAACGACAACGGGGCTGGCTTTGCACTGACATATCCCTCCCGGGGTGATTCATGTGCACTACAAATCAAACTAATAAAATGGAAATAGTGGAAATAAGTACTTTACATTTAGGTGTTGGGATGCATATTTGCAGCAGTGTGCATCATTGCAAAGTCTCTGGGTGTAGTCTTTAAACATAACTCAACTTGGAGCTGTGGAACTAGTTAAAGCCTCTTTTAGGTTATGAATTATTTTCCGACTTTGATGTCTGCTATATTTGGCATGTAGTTAGGCTCAGTTGTATTTTCAACATGGGGAATCATAGTTAGGGCCCTCTATGGCAGCCATTTGAATAAAGTGGCACTTCCAGTGGGCACGTTCTTTGGTGCTAAGTTCTTTACTGTAGGTGTACCATTGATCTGTGAAGAGGAGTTCTCTTTTCTGTGACTTTGGGAAAGTGGCTACATTACACATGTTTATACATGTGACTAATTTAAAATGTAAAAGAGCCATTACATATTTGGTTCTGGCTTCTGAGTGTGTTTTACTTTGTTACCACTTTATAATTAGCACATTCATTAGTTCTTAGTACTTACATTTTACAGTTCTATGATTTTTTGTGTTGGTATCTTTGTAATATGGGCTTTTTTTGTTCAGGTAAGCTTTTTTGGATTTTCTTTTCTTCTTCTTTGCAGGCCTAGAGATAACAGCACAGAAAATATAATTTGTTTTATTTGAGCTGAAATATGTTTTAGAAGATATTTGCGTTGTTATATATTTTAAATACTTTAGTATTTGTTTCGTTTTTGTAAGAGTATTCTGTATGTATTTAGACTGTGTGGCAGGCTTCTGTCTTCTTGATAGGGTTCAGAAACAAAATGGGTTGTTTTAATGGTTTGTTTTGCAGTTTCTTTGGTCATTGTGCTTTTTGTTTTCCTTATTTGGAAAACACTAATTATGGTGACTGTACTATTTATTTTACTATGAATCATTATATCAATATTTATTATCATTTTTATTTTTTGCTTAATATTTGCTTGTCCTTAAAGTTGTTTCTCATTTATTTTGTGTGTATTCATGTCGGCATAGGATTGTTGATATTGTGCATTCTCTACTTTGCCCATTGCTATTATGTTATTTAAAATATTGTAATGACTGATATAATTAATGCCTTTCAATATTTTTGTATTTTACATACAGTCATTAGAAAATAGATTTAGTGCCACACAATATTTTTGACTCAATATTATTATACCACAATATTTTTGTGTTAAATATTCAGTAGTACAATCAGGATTAACAGGGCTCAGAGGTAAAGCAGCACATAACCTAGGAACAATTTCTTACAGGTAACATTTGATAGCAAATATGCAAATCTATAACTGTACAAATACACTGAATACTACATCAAAATAACCAATTATCATTGTCTGAAATAGTTTGCATCATTTCACATTTGGAAATGTTGAAAAACAAAGGCTTCAGTTATATTTAAAAAATGATAAAGAACAGGTTTGTTGTAATAGGTAGATGGTGGAATGAAGTTTCAAACTTCATGATACTTAAAGTGAAAAATTGTTTTAGGGCCATTGTTTTATTAATTTTGTGGGGTGTTTTTAAGTCGAGGTTGTCTCTGTTGCTGAAGTTGCATTGTCCACCTGAGATGTTCTGTTTTTGAGAGGCCTTGTTCAGAGTTCATAGAAATAGTACATTGTGGCAGAGGCATGGAAGTTTGAAGATGTTTCTCACTTAAACGGAGAGCTACTTTAGCAAGATCAAAGTTAGTGATTGGTGCTCACATTTTCTGGTGACGGTAGCCAGGCTGGTGGCTACATGGAGGGTTACATTAAGACTAACCATGAAGTATGTATAATATGCTATTTAAAGACACATTTTCATATTCAAGCCTCAACAGCAAAAGAACCTAGATGAACATCTCTATACGGGATGAAAGGGTGGTTAACATAAATGAATATATTTTGTAATTGTTCTACTTTTGCAATATTATTATGCAGCTGAAGTATACGATTATTTAAATAAGTGGAAGACAAATGATTTCCTGGAATCTAAACTGAGGTGTTGCAGTTGTGTACTGGGAATGGATTCGATCAGATTTGAATCGGGGTCATATAGATAGGTGAGGAATCTCAGGAAAATTTAGTTCTTAGTAGGTTACATTTCAGGTGGTATCCTTGAGTACATGGGCCATATGTTTCACTTCTTCTCTGGATGTGCTCCTCATGTAAATCTAAGTATTGACAGTGTTAGAAATTGGGTTTTTGGTTGACTGGGGTATGAGCCCTAGTCAAACAGCAAATACAATCCTAGTCAGGGTAAGAAGCAAGCAGACCATAAATTAACCTGTGCTCACCCTCTGGTAGCTTGGCACAGAGCAGTCAGGCTTAACTTGAGAGGCAATGTATAAAGTATTTGTGCAACACTTCAAATAGTACAATAGTGCAAACACCACACAAAAAGATTCCAAACTTGATTAGCAAAAGGGAATTAAATTTAATAAATAAAACAAGATCAAAATGACAAAAATCCAATAAGTAGAACTTGAGATATTGATTTTTACGCTTTTTAAGTTAAAATAGTGCTATGAAGAGCAAAGCACATAAATGGGATATCTGGTCGCGCCAGACCGGGACAAAGTCAAAAGCTCAGGCCGACTGCAATGGAGCATGGGTTGATACAGGGATCCAGCTAAGTTTTGTACCTTAATCCGAGGCTGCAAAGCATTGTGTGGGGTTGGGTTGATAGGTGATGCGCTGGTTTCGAGATGCAGCGAGGCTTCGGTGCACGGTCCTTATGTGTCGACATCAAGGATCCTGTTGATGGAGATTTTAGTACGAAGACAGGTGGCGAGGATGCATTGTGCAGTCGGGACAATGTGTCAGCTGCAATGCAGAGGTTTTGTTGTCAAGGCTACAGTCGATGAGGATGAGAGGACTTTGCACCGGGAAGAGTGTTGTGCAGTGGCTTTCACGAAGTATCCACGCAGCAACAGAGATAGGCTCATGTCAATCCACGCAACAGTGGTGATGCGCCGGTTCCAATCAACACAGCAGTGGCAATGCATTGGTTCAGCAGGAGATGTTTCGGTTCTGCTGGAGCAAACATCATAGGCCTACTTCCAATGGTCCCGGACGGGTGTGGCACCACTTGGCTGGGCAGACTTACAGATGGCAGTGTCCAGGTGCAGAAGCAGGGTGGTTTGAAGCCTTTTATGCCCCTGAGACTTCCGATCAGGAAGCCGGCCAGCTAGCCCTTGCAGTCCCTCTGGATTCAAGTGATGCAGGTCCATTCCCTCTCACCCAGGAAGGGTAACAACAGGCAGTAGGGCAGCACAGCCAGAAGGAAGTTCAGCAAAACAGCAGTCCAGCAGAGTGGCAGTCCTTCCGCAGCAACAGCAGTCCTTCTTCCTGGCAGAGTATCCACAGGTCCAGAAGTGTACTGAAGTGGTGGTGTCAGAGATCCAGTACTTACACCCAGTTGTGCCTTTGAAGAGGTCCTCCCAGTGCTTAATTTGAGCCTGTGCTTTCCGGTGCTCAGCACCCGCACTTAATTGTCAAAAACATACTTAAAACAGTCTACCACATGGTGGTGCTGCTCATCTAATTTAGAGATGAGCAGAACAACGGTTGTTTAGGAATACAATATACATTAGAATTGCCTCCACAGCCGTTCCTTTAGCTTTGGGGACCTGGAATAATCTGAACTGTAGCATTTACACGCGAGAGAGATGGTTATTAGTTGTTTTGGCAGTGATGACAAGGGCGCTGGGTGGTGAAAACTGCATTGGCCTCCTGATCAGAGCCCGGGCACCTAATATTTTACAAGTTAAGCACTGGGTCCTCCCTTCCTGCCTAGGCACCAGACTCACTTCAGGAGGGTATGCAGTCCTTTGTGTGGGGACAGGGCACAGCCTATTATGGTGTAAGTGAGGCTGTGTCCAGATCCTCCCTCTGATCCTGCCAGGATGGCCCATCACGTCACACCTAAGCTCCCATTGTGTGTGACTGTCTAGGGGGGGTACACAAAGCCCAGCTGTCACCCTCCCAAGACTTGTATCAGAGACAGATACAATGTATCTGCCTCTGATATTCTGATAAATGGCTAAAGTACGAAAATGTAAACTTTCTAAAACTTGGCATTTTCAGAATTGCAATTTAAAATCCAACTGAAACAATACGTTTGGATTTTAAATTGTGATTTTAGAGACAACAAATTAGAAAAGTCGAACTCTTCGCAATTGGGAATTACACTTCTAAAATGTAATATGGTAACCCCAATTTTATCCTATGGGAGATAGGCCTTGCAATAGTGTAAAACAATTTTGAGAACTTGTCACTACCATGACATGTAACACTTAAAAGTGCATGGCCTGCTTTTTAAATACATTGCACCCTGCCAACTGGGTTGTCCAGAGCCTACATTAGGGGTGACATATGCATGAAAAGGTAAGGTTTAGGCCAGGTGTGAGGTTTATTGAGCCAGGTCGGCATGGCAGTGTAAACTGCACACATAGGCTCTGCAGTGGCACACCCAAACTATTGTTAGAGGGCTACTTAAGTGGGTGGCACCATAAGTGTTGCAGGCCCACTAGTAGCATTTAATTTACATGCCTTGGGCACATGTAGTGCTCTCTACTAGGGACTTATAAGTAAATTAAATATGCCAATTGAGAATGAGCCAGTATTATCATATTTTGTGACAAGAGTACAAGCACTTTAAGACTAGTTAGCAGTGGTAAAGTGTGCAGAGTCGTAAAGCCAGCAAAATGAGGGTTGGAAAAGTTGGAGGAGGTAGGCAAAAAGTTGGGGGAACACCACCCTAAGGCTGTCAGGTCTAACAGTCTGCATAAAAGAACAAAGATCTTCCTTGCTGCTAACGATGAAGGGCAGTGCCTCCTTGTATAGATTGAGTAGGGAAGGAAAGAGGATAGAACCCTGAGGGGCGCCTTGATCCATAGACACAAAGTTAGATAAGAAGTTAGCTCCAATTTTCCAAATGTAGAGAAAACCAATTGAGGGCAGCAGCATTAATTCTTATTTTCTCATTGTGGATCTTCAGGAGGGTAGTATGGTTGACTGTGTCCAGGGCTTTACGTGGCAAATACAAGGAGATAATGGATGGAGCCAAGCGCTGAAACTTTTCAGACACTCACTCCTAGTCACGAGTCTGGGTTGAATCCATCATCGTTCTTTGGCTCACTTCACCACCCCAGTTCAGACCCAGCCATATGCACATTAGTCTTGACCCTGTGCCTCCTAGGAACAGTCCAGCTTGATCTGTCAAGCCAGGTCTTCCATGGACTGGAAACAAGCCTCCTGGGACCAGTTTCGGGGTAACACCCCTCATCAGCCAGGCTAGCTTGAATCCAATGTCAAAGTGAGCAAGCGACCCACGTCTGGGCATACCCTGCGAACCTAGGTGAACCAAGCAAACACAAGGAGATGATGGAAAGGGTGCTGAAACCTTTCAGACACTAACCCCCAGTGACAGAGCTAGGTTGAATCCATCTTTGTTCTTTAGCTCACTTTGCCGACCCAGTTCAGACCCAGCCATATGCAAATCAGTCTTGACCCTGTGCCTCATGGGAACAGTCCAGCCTTAACTGCCAAGCCAGGTCTTACCTGGATCGGAAACAAGCATTCTGGGACCGATATCAGGGTAACACCCCTCATCAGCCAAGTTAGCTTGAATCCAGTGGCAAGGAACCCACGTCTGGGCATACCGTGCCAACTTTACGTGGCCAGCTCCCTACACATCTCAGACCCAGTCGAGATTGAAACTGGTCTCTATCAGCCTTTATATATGTGCTTAACTTTACTAGCTACTAACACATTTCTGAACATTTAAAGTATCAAATAATAAGGAACAAATGATAAGGTGATCCATGTCAGCGATTTAGTTCCTGTTTATAATTAGCCAGTTTTACTTAATCTTGCTTTCCCTAAGATTGTTAGCTATTTCCAGTATTGTGTGTTTCTGTATCTTTTGTTTGTGTAGCACAATACTCTTTATAGGGCATAATCTGAAGTGTGTCTTTTCTATGAGTTCATTACTACCATGATTGAGAGCTTTGGAGAAGAGGTTCAAGGCAGTGCAAGTTTCTCACAGTGTCTGTCAGTGGGTCAAAAATGTGTTCCGAGGGGGCGTGGCCAGCTGCATGGCAGACTAGACGTGTCCCGCTGGAGCTCTGCAAGCCCGCAGTAGATCCTGTTGAAATCCTGAGCTCATATTCACTTCACAGCATCGCACTCTTGATCCGAGTGTCGGGGAATTCGGTGTGCCGGTCGCAGGTAGCATCCGTACCCTGTGACCCTCCCTGGCGGACAGAAAATCGCCAAGCGACAAAGGCCCGGCCAGGGAGGCAAGTTGGCGCTGAACGGAAACAAAAGTACCTGGAGGTGGACTGAGCGCAGCTGAGCTGTGTGCTGGGTGAGATCGCTGGGAGCTGGAGACTATCGGCGGAGCGGTGGACATCGGGGGACCTCCGCTGCCATTGGTGACAAACGAGCGGCTGCCGTGGGCACCGAGGCTGACGCCACAGCAGGAGACGCTGGGAGGTGAAGAAGGAAGCGCTAGAGGGAGGGACGCGGTGTCCAACTGCGGCAGACGCGAAAGACATCCTGAGTGCTACAGATACTCCCGGATAAGTAAAACGGAACACCCGGACAAAGACGCCCGGTGGAGATCGCACTGGGCGACGCTGGGCATGCCGAGGTGCTGCCAAGAAGGAGGTAAGCCCGGAGGAGCCGAAGTGCTGAACTTGCGGCATAGAGACGGCCGTGTAGATGCAGGCACGGCGTGAGGAGGGAAAGCCGCGGTGACCGGGGCTGAAGCACTGCCTGCGCGACGCTGAGGGAAGACGTTGGTGGTGGCTGCGAGGAAAGGATCTGCGGAAGCGCTGAGTGAGCTGGCCTGCGAGTGCTGGGAGCAAGGAGATCGGCCCGAGCATGGCTGGGAGAGAGATACGGATTTGCCTGGTGCAGTTGGGGGAAGAGGGGTGAAATGACTCTGCCCTTCCAGGGGAATGATTGATGCTGGGCAGACTGACAGTTCCAACCGAGGGGCTGTAGAGTGCAGCCAGTGTAGAGGGTGAGAGAGACCCAGTCAGCCCCTATGATGGAAGACAGCAGATCACCTCAACAGACACTGGAAGACACAGTGGTGTGAGATTGGAAAGGTGTGTAAAGCCTGGTCCTCGAGAGCATCAACGAGGTGGGAGCAAGCGACTGGAAGGAGCGAGTTGCATGTCTGAGGAATACAGTGTGTGGGGCCGAGAGAGGGGGTCCCCTGGCGGAGAAGACGCGCGGCGGTGGCGGCGGTGCGAACTCCTGGGGGTCGGGATACCTACCGAAGACCTATACTCAGTGCAAGGCACTTGTTGCCCCATGAGCAAAATCAGGGGGAGCAAGACATTAACCTAAGGGTCGCAGGAACCACCAGGAAAAGGGTAACAGATATCCGGACGCATCACCCGGCAGGTGAAGACGGATGATGTCAGTGACAGTCTGTAAGCACTGGAAGTGGCCAGGGTGGTTGACAAGAACTGAGTGATATAAATCAGTGAAGACGGGAGATCTGCGGTGGCAGGTCCTGCGGGGTGCAACAGCGCCTACCGAGGCAGAGCTGTTGATGGAGGTGACTTCCTGACCTAGAAAGCTGCAGGAAGGTGAACACCAGGGGCATTTCTCCGGAATCCGACTAGTGGTAGGAAACGAGTACCAATGGCGAGAGACAAAGACCCTAAAACACAGAAACAGGGGCAGCTGGATAAATTAGATCCCCTTGTGCCAGCTGCCATGGAAGCGCCGGACAATAGTGTTCTTCTCCAGGCGATCCGTTCCTCTAGAGAGGCGCTGGAAGGCAAAATTGATGGCATCAAGATAGATGTCAACCTGCTTCACCAGGATTAGCGGAATGTGTCCGAAAAAGTTACGCAAGCAGAACAAAGAATATGGGAAGTGGAAGATACCACACACACACTTCGGAAGGAGGTCAGAGACTTTACAGTGGCTATGAAGGATGTGCTATGGAGGGTGGATGATACTGAAAACAGGACGAGGAGAAATAATCTACGCTTTATTGGCTTTCCGGAAAACATTGAAGGGATGGATGCCGTTACCTTTCTGAAGAAGTGGATACTGGACTCTCTCCCAGATTTACACTTTTCTTCTTGCTTCATCATTGAAAGGGCGCACCATATTCCGGGGGCTCGACCTCCGGTGGGGGCAGCACCAAGGCCACTGATAGTGAAATTTCTAAACTACCAGGACCGCGACCTTGTCCTTCAGGGGATCCAAAAGAAAGGAGAAATCCGACTAAACAACACTAAAATCATGGTATTCCCGGATTACTCGCGTGAGGTCCAGAAACAACGCAAACAATTTGACTCGGTCAAAGATAAGCTGAGGCAGATCACCTACATGCTCCTCTTCCCCGCCAAGCTTTGGGTGATAAAACGCTGTTCTTTACTACACCCGAGGAGGCCTGGCACTGGATAGAGGAACGCCCTATGCTTGGACCCCCTGGGACTCAGCGCCCGCTCAGTGGAAAGACCCCGAGCCAACGCAGCAATAGACCCGGGCACAGAAAAGGGAATGGAGAGAAAGAGATACGATACACAGAGGCCACAACAGGACAACACCGTATGACACAAGAGGAGCTCCGGGCTGGACGCAGAGAGCCTCAGACTCGGAAAGCACTTCACGAAGGGACATGCCACAGGAGCGATGGATGGAGGCGGGAGCGGCTCGGCGGAAGTCGGTGGATGGCACGGATCAAGATATTAACACAGACTCGGAGGGTGAGCATCCCCTGATGCGGAACATTACTCTTCTGGAAAATCCAGGAGATACAGACTTGACAACCGGCGCAGAAACGCAAACGAGACCTGAAGATGTAGCCGAATGTTGAGCAGTGCTGGGCACGGAAAATTGGATGGCCAATAAGCAGACGGAAGGGTGCCCACGCCTCCCCACGTGTGCAATTTTCTTTTGGTGTATTTGAGTTTAGTTTACTTTATTTCCCTGTGTGTTTCCCTTTGTCCTTCCTCCCCCCATTATTGTTTGCATCTGTCCCTCCTTTCCCTAGGATTCTTGGTTGATTGGTGGTTTTCGTTTTGGATTTTCTTAATTGTTTCGAGCTTGGTTAGGTGGGGAATTTTGTTCTTATTGTAGTGACCGAGATCTTGGTTATTTGAGGGTGAGAAAAGGGCGGGGGTAGATCATAGAAGGGGGGAGGGGGGAGTTTGCGGGCCTAAAGTTTGAGGGGTGAGCGACAGACCTCTCCTGATCCAGATGACAAAGTTGGTCATGTTGACCCGAGGGAGAGTCACTTGGGTGAGGTTGTGAGTGGGGAGGGGGTGGGGGGGGGAACACTATAGTTTGTTTTGAAAAAGCAAGAAAGTATTGGTAGCAGCCATTCAGAGTGGGGAGGAGGGAGGCAGACACAGGGCAGAGGGATGACCACGGCACGATGGGATTTAGCAAGGATGACAGCTAATCAGACCCCATACTCTGTTTTCTTGTGGAATGTCAACGGGATGGGGAGTAAAGTCAAACGTGGATTGGTAGCGTCGTTCTGCAAACGGCTAAAGCCGGACGTGATTCTCCTACAAGAAACGCACCTGAGGGGCACGAGGTGTAACTTTCTGGGCCGTAGACCATACACCACACTGGCACATGCGGGGTTCTTCACAGGGGCAAGGGGGTTGCCATATTAATAAGAAAAAATCAGCCGTTTAGGATAGAGCGCACTTGGAGCGACCCTAATGGAACATATGTGGCAGTACAGGGGCTTTGGGACAGATGACAGATCACCCTTATTAATGTCTATGCACCCTCCCGGGTACAGAAGCAAACGATGGACAAACTGGCGGCCATTCTTCTTAAAGCCAGTTCCCACACCCACATTATCGGAGGGGATTTTAATGATGTGACGGATCCCACATGGGATCGCACAACAGCCCAACAAGGGGGCACCAGGGAAACCCCACTCAAAAGGTTTGCAGATACACTGACACTTACTGACCTGTGGCGGAGACACCACCCCCAGACTAAACCATATTCCTTTTATTCAGGGGCCCACAAGGCCTTCTCTAGATTAGATTACATATTCACCCAGGCGGGGGAAGTAGGGGAAATACAAAGGATTGAATACCTTGCGAGGGATCTCTCAGACCACTCACCGTTATGGCTCACAGTAGGGGCTCGGACACAACAACAATCTAGGGAATAGAAATGTAATTCTTGGGAGTTACCGGACCCACAGGTAGCCCACGAGATTAAAGTGGACACGGAACTATATTTCCGGGAGAATGTGGGGTCAGTGGATTCCGCTATTGTTTTGTGGGAGGCATATACAACGGTCCTTCGGGACAGAGCCCAGAATCTTACTGCACACAAGAAACGCAAGGAGAATGAGGAGATATCTAGAATTGAAGCCCAGCTCCTGCAGGCTGAATCGCGAGTCAATACAGGTGATAACCCTGGCCAGCTGAGAGGGCTAAAGCTCCTGCAGCAGGAATACCTGACATTAGCCAAACAGGATGCGCAACATGCAATACAGGCTATGCATAGAAGACTATATGATGCAAGTGATAAAACAGGTAGACTGCTCGCGTGGCTAAGCAAGAAAGAGCTTGAAAGCAGATGGATAGCTCGAATACAGATGGAGGATGGTACGATCCATGTAACCCTAGATGCAATAGCGCACGCCTTTGCGGGATATTACGAAGCCTTTTATGCGAAACGCCCCCTTGCAGACGCTGAGCAGATTCACATATACTTAGAATCTATACAGCTCCCGCGATTAGAGTTTAATGAGTCACAAACGCTGGAGGCGAAACTGTCAAAGGAAGAAATTGTAGGAACTATAGGTCAGATGAAAACAGGAAAGCCCCCGGGTCCTAATGGGCTCCCGCCGGAATTTTTCAAGCAAAATGGGGCATTTTTTAGCGCGCATCTCTTGCAGATGTACCTGGAGGCGAGGGAAACGGGTGCACTTCCCGATAATCTGCGGACGGCCACTATAGTGGTGATATACAAGGAAGGGCGGCTGCCACAGAGCTGCAGTTCGTATCTACCTCATAAATATGGAGACTAAGATTTTGTCCAGAATTTTGGCTAATAGACTAACTCGGGTCATTACTGGAATTGTTCATAGGGACCAGTCAGGCTTTATGCCTAAGAGATCGACGAGACTGAATCTCAGACGAGTCTCTAATTGGTTGGAAATGGTGCAATACAGGACTGACCCACATCTGGTACTGTCCCTTGATGCCGAGAAGGCGTTTGATACGGTCCACTGGCTGTTTCTTATGGCCGTTTTGGGTAAGCTGGGATTTGGCCCAGAGTTTCGGAGGTGGATAGCACTTTTGTATGAAGGACCGTTAGCGAGGGTCAGAGTCAACGGGGCCACGTCTAGGAAATTCCCAATAGGAACGGGCACTAGACAGGGTTGCCCCCATTCCCCGCTGCTTTTCGCAGTGGTTCTGGAGCCCCTTGCATCTGTTATTCGAGCGCATCCGCACATCTCCGGCTTTCGAGTGAACAACGATGATGACCATGATGAACTCATTTCTCTGTATGCTGATGACATACTGCTATATGTCACGCATCCAGAAATGGCGCTCCCCAATATTATGTTGAGCTGTGAGGATTATGGCAAGTATGCAGGGTATACAATTAATTGGGAAAAATCATGTGTTTATCCGGCAGTGGAGGGTGTTGGAAATACTATTTATCCTAGCCACCTACAAGTCGCAACCAATGGGATCAAATACCTAGGTATCTACATTACGCTGGATAAGCTGCTGGCACTGGAGCGGAACCTCTATAAGGTGTTAGGGGAATTCCGTGTAGACGCAGATCGATGGGCCTCACTACCTTTGACGCTGCTTGGAAGAGCCGCACTCTTCAAAATGATAATCTTACCGAAATTTTTATATGTCTTACAAAATACTTATCACTCTATCCCAGAAGAGGTGATCAATAAAGTTGATGACATCCTGAGAAAGTTCCTATGGGGAGGGAGACCCCCTAGGGTGGCCCTGGGGAAGCTACAGTGCAACCAATATATTTGCCTGCCGGATCTCCGGGCATACTACTGGGCATCCCATTTGATAGTGGTCAAAGAATGGGCATTCAGAGATAGGGACCACCCCGCATATGTGCTTGAGCACATGCAGTTCCTCAAAAGGACGTATTCCCATGATGTTTATGGAGGTGCTGGAATCGCAAAATTGCTGCCGGCCACTCAAATTGTGATACTGGCGTGGAAGAAGGCGGAGAGGCGAATGAAATGGGATGGCAGGGTGTCCAAGGAAACCCCGCTCTGGGTGGGAACACGACTCAAGGAATTTGCCAAACTGAAAGGCTTTCAGAAATGGGATTTGGTTGGCATATCTCAGCTCAAAGATATAATATATTGTAAGGAGCTAGTGACGTTTTTACGCCTCCAGAGTGAGTACGAAATGAATAAAACACAATATTTCAAATATCTGCAATTGAGGCATGCTTGGCGGGCACAATGTATCGACATGGAGGGCCTCCCTGAATATGCCCCGCTAGAAGGAAGGCTCCTGATGGACGAAATTGGGGAGAAGGCTGTGTCCTGGACTTATAGGCCGATCATGAATAACACACCAGACCCTTGCGAAAACTGAGATCGCACTGGTCGGACCTGGGGGATATAGACGACCTGGATTGGGAGATGGCTTTAATGCATCCTAGGGAAGTAGCTATTAGATCTAGATTGCATTTGATTCAACTCAAATATTTACACAGGATGTACTATGACAGAGTTCGATTGCATAGGATAGGCAGATCGGAGTCACCCACCTGTCTGAAGTGTAAGATCATGGAAGGGACCTTCTTTCACACTGTCTGGGGCTGCACACAGGTACAGTTGTATTGGGGCGCGCTGTTGAAGGAGCTGGAACTTATATTACAAGACTCCATATGCCCAGATCCTAAGTTTATATTGGTGGGTATACCTACAGAGGTAGATCTCCCCAAAGTGAAGCTGTTGTTGCTCCAGTTGGGTTTGGTGGTAGCTAAAAGAGGCCCGGCAAGGGTATGGGGTGCTGCGATCAACCCAACGATAGAAGAATGGCGGAAAGGTATGGACATGTACATGCTGGGGGAGAAAACGACCTATAAAGCGAGGGGCTGCCCTAAAAAATTCTGGAAAATATGGAAGCCATGGCTAACTTATTATGGCCTTGCACTCACGGACTCGCAGTAGGATGGGGGGGACACAGGGGAGGGAGGGGTGTGGGAAGGAAGATCTCGTTGACAGTAACTACTTGATGTCATTGATACCTTATGTGCTACTATTGCCGGACTCTGCTATGCTTGTACTGAAAACAGAAATTAGATGTTTTGAATATCTGATGTGGTTTTGTGATGTACCGAAGAAAATGCAAATAAATATATTCCAAAAAAATTTGTTCCGAATACATCAATCCTTGGCCTCTCTGCACAAGGTAATGGTCATGGCACATATTCTGGTTGCAACTGTGATGCAGTGGACATGTGTGTGAAGGAGGTACACATGTGTGAAACTGTGGACAAGGCAAAAGTAAAGGAAACTTGAGAGTGCTATCTATACGAGAGCGGGGTATCCGCTCATAAACAAATAGGATAGTCCTAGGTGAGTAGGTGCTCTGTGTGTTGGGGGTAGTGAAGTGAAGGAGATGTGAGAAAGTGCATTCAGGAGAGACTGAAAAGAGGGTGCTGAAGAGAATACAGATACAGATGAACGAGATGTGGAGAGGAAAAGGGCATACATGTCTTTCATCGAGTGAGCATAACAGCAGTGATTGAGACACTCTGGAGACCACAGGCCTCAGTAATGTTTAATTCACATTTTATCAATTTCAGAATTGAACATTTTCATTATTAATTATTTACAAAAAATGATTGTTGTTACTCATTTTTCTTGAAATACAACAAGACCTACCCTATGAACAAGTTTATAAAAATTCTAAAGTAGTGTGCAGGTGCTCAATCTATGTAGTGCCTGCCTAACTCTCAGTCACTGGTGTGCTCACCATATGTATCATAAGAACATTGTGTCCAAAGATGCTAAAAAACCTTACTAGTGATTAATTCGTGTTCAAGAAAAGTAGAGAAAGTAAAAAAGGTGTGATAGGACGACAGCGCCTCACGGAAGCAGCCCCAACGAGGTATGTATAGACTGGTACTCGTCTACTACCTCCTGTTGTCATCATCGGTCGCTGCCGCCCAAACAGAAATAGTAAAGGTGGAACAGAAATGTGTACTATACTGCACTCGTACTCTACGTGATAGTCCTAATGACTCCTATCCTATCAAGCAACCTGTGTGTTGCAGTGGTGTGTGCTAATCTACAAAAACAGGAAGTGTCGACCCAAATTTGGTGAGTTGAGCCTGATCAGGACTCAAGTCACTCAGAAGTAAAACCGAGCAGCATAACACTAGCTATGTGGTGCTTTATTCTCAGCTGTGTCGCTTGCTCATTTAAAAACCGACATGTTTCGTTGCCGTATTACTTTACCGGCAACTTCATCAGGGCTTGGGTCGACTGGTCTCTCTGCAAACGCTAATGTGTACCAGCGATATCTTTAAATCAGCACCTGGAGAGGACACAACAATAAAAACAATCAAACACACACATGTACTCTGTCTCTCCTCTACCAGGTCGTACCTGGTCTTGCCGAGCAGCTGCTCCTCATCCACAGCAATAGATTCATGCTATTGTTAAGATATTTACCCTCGAGGTGCTGTGTAGCAGCATACCTGCACCTCCGTCATATAAGTGTCTTGGGTATTTGTGTACCGGCCCCTTTGGCTGTTAAAATCAGAACTGCGGAACTTTGTTTCTAGAAAAGGCACATCAAAGGAATCTGTGTATCAAAATCACTAGCATCACATACTTTTGGACCAAAGATAATACTCATCTATTTGGATGTAGAGTGTTTGATTTTGTCCCGCCATTGGTCGAGAATCGTCATGGTGACTAGTTTACGATTCACCGTTGAATGCCTTCGTGCTGGAGTATGTGTAATGAGTGGTTGCGTGTGGGTATCAATTTACGCTATGTTGATTTCTTGTGGACCTACTGCTGTGGTAGCATAGCACTTTGTAATAATCAGACATGTATGGACATCCAGCTATACCCCCTCCTCATGTAGAGCTTCATACCCCCTACTTAGCCCGTGAAACGGGTCTTACCTCATCAGTCTGAGCCTCGGGTCGTAACTCGCCCTCGATCGCTAGTGGTCGGCCAACTACCAACCATTGATGAGGGACCCAACCAAATCGTTGCAAGCCACTATCCACACTATGGTTGCAGAGGCCAAAGAAAAGAAATGGCTAACGGCCAAGGAGGCTGAGTTTCTTATCAATGATAAGCCACGAGTCCCGGTTTTCTACATTGTCCCGAAGATTCATAAACAACAAAGGCCCCCTCCCGGGCGGCCCATAGTCTCGGGCATCCAATCCACCTTGGAACCACTGTCCCAATATGCTGACTTTTTCCTCAGGGAATGTGTGATCACGCAGCCCTCTCACGTCCAGGACACCACCGACGTACTAAGGATTCTCCAGGACATTGACTATGATCCCCAGAACCAATTCCTGGTCACAATTGATATAGAATCATTATACACTAGTATTCCCCAGGCAGCCACGCTGGTGGCAGCAGCAAGGGCCTTGGAATCGTGTGATTGGTTCTATGATGTTCCACAATCTTTTGTGCTCCAGTGTGTTGAGCTGGCCCTTACTAGGAATTTCTTTACCTATAAAAACCAACTCTATTTGCAAGTATCCGGGACTTCTATGGGTGCGACATTCGCTCCTAGTCTAGCATGCATCTATGTGGGGCAATTTGAAGCCGGCCATGTCCTACACAATGAAAATCCCTTCCAGAGGAACATTGCCCTCTGGAAGCGATATATAGATGATGTGCTATGTATTTGGACTGGATCGAGATATGAGTTGGAAGAATTCCTTGCGTGGCTCAACAACTTGGATGGCTGTTTGAAATTCACCTGGACCATCAGCGACACCACAGCCATATACTTGGATTTGGACATTAGGGCTGAGAACAACAAGTTGGTCACTAACGTTCATCAAAAACCAACTGACAAGAACTCCCTGTTGCATTACAGGTCACACCACCCGAGAGCCTTAAGGGACAATTTACCTGTCGGGCAGTTCTTGCGTTACCGCAGGAACTGTTCGTCCACAGAGGAATTCATGGAACAAGCCCAAGTCCTATCCAATAAGTTGGAAGAGAGAGCGTATCCCTCGAAAATTATCAAAAAAGCCCGCAAGCGAGCCTTGAACACCCCTAGAGCTGCTCTATTAGAAAGAACATTAAAAACTAAGAGCGACTGTATCCCGGTGGTCACTACCTTTGGCCCCTTGTCTACCAAAATCAGACAAGTCATTAGAAAACACTGGCCTATACTTAGCACCCAGTCCATGACGATGCCACATCCGCGTTTCGCCTTTAAGCGGTCCACGAATTTGCGTGACCGCTTGGTACACTCGCGATTCCAGCAGAAACCCAATGACACTGGGATTCCATCAGGGCATTATCAATGTGGGGGGTGCTCCGTGTGCGAGCTTACTGCTGTAACCAAACATGTCACTTTGAATGGTGGTAAAACCTGGTATTTGAATGCATTCAGCAATTGTAACACCCATAACGTCATCTACAGGCTGACATGCCCGTGTGGTATGCACTACATTGGTCTCACCACCCGAAAGGTGAAAATCAGAATACAGGAACACCTCAGCACCATTAGGGCAGGTAAATTAACCACCAAACTGGTACAACATTTCATGACATTGGGACATAATCCCAGAGATGTCAGGTGGGTAGTGCTTGAACGTGTCACGGGCGATCTGTATAATATGGAAGCTAGGCTCTTGACCAAAGAGGCCCGTTGGATTTACCAAGAGAAGGCAGACCAACAGGGACTCAATGACCTTATTGAGTGGAATAGGGTGGTACTATAACCTGTAAACTGCAGATATTGAAATATGTAAACAACCGGACATCTGCGGTTACAGGCCCCATTAGTTACTAACCCAGCATCACATTCTAGGCACTCAACAGGGTCAGGGATATACTCGCCCACACCTCTAAACATCTTAGTGTGGGCCGGCCTATGATGAAGGATGCTAATACCACTACCATTGCGCTCTTAGACAGCCCGAGGCAGACGAGTCATGAATTTCTCGGGTGAGCTGCATAAACACACTCCCAGCCTGTATCCCATACCATGTCAGAACAGAGCAGGTCACCTTCATGGAGCCTGCTATTTTCTCGGACAGTTAACAATCTTAAAAGTACAGATACAGGACCAACATAAGGCACTTGACAATAGCGGATTTATGAAGATGGCCGCCTCTCCCTTCAAAAACTACTTAGCACTTGGCCAACATGGGTATTTACTTTTTGAGCAAGGAGGAAGTCACCAGATTGCATCTGGACCTTTTTTCAGTCAGTAGTTGATAATAATATATCATACGATCAGGCTACAAACCGTTTTTATGTACATGAAAGTAGCGGTTTAACAAAGATGGCCGCCTTGTCCTTCCAAAACCTCTCCGCGCATGCGCTACACTGTTAACCACTCTGAATGGTAGCGCGGTTCCCGCGCGACTTCCGCATATAAGCAGGAAGTTGGCCGACCACTAGCGATCGAGGGCGAGTTACGACCCGAGGCTCAGACTGATGAGGTAAGACCCGTTTCACGGGCTAAGTAGGGGGTATGAAGCTCTACATGAGGAGGGGGTATAGCTGGATGTCCATACATGTCTGATTATTACAAAGTGCTATGCTACCACAGCAGTAGGTCCACAAGAAATCAACATAGCGTAAATTGATACCCACACGCAACCACTCATTACACATACTCCAGCACGAAGGCATTCAACGGTGAATCGTAAACTAGTCACCATGACGATTCTCGACCAATGGCGGGACAAAATCAAACACTCTACATCCAAATAGATGAGTATTATCTTTGGTCCAAAAGTATGTGATGCTAGTGATTTTGATACACAGATTCCTTTGATGTGCCTTTTCTAGAAACAAAGTTCCGCAGTTCTGATTTTAACAGCCAAAGGGGCCGGTACACAAATACCCAAGACACTTATATGACGGAGGTGCAGGTATGCTGCTACACAGCACCTCGAGGGTAAATATCTTAACAATAGCATGAATCTATTGCTGTGGATGAGGAGCAGCTGCTCGGCAAGACCAGGTACGACCTGGTAGAGGAGAGACAGAGTACATGTGTGTGTTTGATTGTTTTTATTGTTGTGTCCTCTCCAGGTGCTGATTTAAAGATATCGCTGGTACACATTAGCGTTTGCAGAGAGACCAGTCGACCCAAGCCCTGATGAAGTTGCCGGTAAAGTAATACGGCAACGAAACATGTCGGTTTTTAAATGAGCAAGCGACACAGCTGAGAATAAAGCACCACATAGCTAGTGTTATGCTGCTCGGTTTTACTTCTGAGTGACTTGAGTCCTGATCAGGCTCAACTCACCAAATTTGGGTCGACACTTCCTGTTTTTGTAGATTAGCACACACCACTGCAACACACAGGTTGCTTGATAGGATAGGAGTCATTAGGACTATCACGTAGAGTACGAGTGCAGTATAGTACACATTTCTGTTCCACCTTTACTATTTCTGTTTGGGCGGCAGCGACCGATGATGACAACAGGAGGTAGTAGACGAGTACCAGTCTATACATACCTCGTTGGGGCTGCTTCCGTGAGGCGCTGTCGTCCTATCACACCTTTTTTACTTTCTCTACTTTTCTTGAACACGAATTAATCACTAGTAAGGTTTTTTAGCATCTTTGGACACAATGTTCTTATGATACATATGGTGAGCACACCAGTGACTGAGAGTTAGGCAGGCACTACATAGATTGAGCACCTGCACACTACTTTAGAATTTTTATAAACTTGTTCATAGGGTAGGTCTTGTTGTATTTCAGGATTGTGAGTGGGGGGCCACCTACCCTTTAAACCCCCTAGGCTCCCTTGTTGTGTAACTCATTTTTCTTGAACAGCTAACAACCATTGACTAAGCCAGTAGTCCTGGCCGTAATAGGATGCATGCCTGTTGTTGTGTTATATAGCTATATGCAATAGCAGAAAGCTCAGAGAAGAACCAAAATACCAGTTGGTGGTACACTATGGGAATCAGTGTACATGTAACTTATTGTGCATTGTACATGTTTAAGTAGTGCTCTTTATTACATAGGACACCCCTTTTAAAACGTTTTGCATCTCACTTAAATCCTGAATGTGTCTAATGCAGCTGTTAGGTGTATAAGGATAAAGGAGCTTGTGCCACCTTGTTTAAGAATACAGAGAGCATCATCAACCACACGGTGTAGAAACCTGACTGCAACTCATCAAATAGATTGTTCACTTCAATGAAGAGTTTTTGTGGGGAGTCAACACAGCTCTCTGAAACCTTTGCCTAAAAATGAAGGTTAGAGGCCAGTAGGAAATTATTGATATCCTTTAGCTCAGCACCTCATTTTTTAATCAAAGGCAAGGCCTGGCCTGTTTTTGATGGAAGATGTTTAACTTTTCTTGATAAGTTTCATAAGCATTTATTCCAAAAAGTGAGTGGAATTTCAGAATTTAGCAATTTTTTTAGCCAATTCTTTTAAGAGACTTCGGGTGCAGTTTGTGTTAGACCTGGCCCTCGTGACATAGCCATACCTGAACCCTGCACCTCACACAGCCCCCGAACCCACGACCTAGCTGATCCTTCCCACCAGAACACACACACCCGACCCAGACTTTCCCGTCCGTGGCCTTCCTCCTTTCGGCCACACCGGGCCCGCGTGCCCACTTCATGCACCAAGATGGCCGCCCGGCCCCAGCGTGACCCTGGCCTAGCGGCGCCACTCCGGCTGGAGGACATCGCGCTCCCCTTAGGATGAGAGAGGGAGGAGCAGTTTCTATCACACCTCTGAGCTTCCCTGGGAAGGTGGGTTTCGATCGGCCCGCCGGCCTCCCCGAGGGCTGGCTCCACGCCTGCTGGGTGTCTGGGACTCCTCCCAACCCGGCCCTGAAAGGATCAAAAGACAATGGCAGGAAAACCCCGACAAGCAACCCCCAGGTGACAAGACCCCTGCCTGCACAGACTCCGGACATCAAAGAGGAGTCGCCCTATAACAAGGGGTGCTCTGGGACTGTCCGGCAGATTCGCCTTTGGAAACACCTGAGCCCTGCTGAGTGACTCGCGGCTCCCTGAAGATCGTAAGACCTCCGAACTTGTGCTTAAGCCCTGCTGAGTGACTCGCGGCTCCCTGAAGATCGTAAGACCTCCGAACTCGTGCTTGAGCCCTGCTGAGTGACTCGCGGCTCCCTGAAGATCGTAAGACCTCCGAACTCGTGCTTGAGCCCTGCTGAGTGACTCACGGCTCCCTGAAGATCGTAAGACCTCCGAACTTGTACTCGAGCCCTGCTGAGTGACTCACGGCTCCCACAGACTCTCTTGGTCCCGCCGGACCCCACGACGACAAGCGTATCCCCCAGCGCGAGGATTGTGAGCTGTGCGCCGGGTACGCTCCTGCATTTGATCCATATCCCCCAAAGACTGTCCCGCTACCTCCTACCCCCCTCAAAGACTCTGTGAGCCCGCGCTCCACTTGTATATATTTGCCTTGCTGATCATAAAGATCCTACAACTCCGATCTGATAAAGATTTATTCTTAAGAACTCCCGGTGTGGTGTCTCTTTGTCGTGTGGTGCCGAGTGTACGATCCTAGATACGAGATTCCTCCCCTGAGGAGTCTCCCACCAGTGCCCGGCTACGATACCTCGAGGGTTGGTCTCAGAATAGTCAGGGCCCCCTCCGGGCTCCTCTGAGGTCGCCTTCTAACAGTTTGCTTTTGAGTTCAATCTCTTAGTGGTAATTGGGATTCATGGTTTGTACAAGGCAGAGTGCGAATTCCTTCTCAATGAAACAGCTGGTGAACTAATTCTATGTTTCCTTGGGTATATTACAGAAGCTTTCTTGCTTGGGGAGAGTGGTTTGTTATTCGATTTCATGAAGTTTTTTCACACAGTTTTTGCCTAGTCGTATTCCATCTTTATATGTGAAGATTTTGCTATGAAGAGAAGCTTGATATATTTCATCATTTCAATTGGAATTTCAGACAGATTTGTCAGTGAATAGTGTTGATGCCAAATCATTTCGAATTTTCTAGGATTTTTCCAGCTGCTAAGTCCTTTTGTAAACCGTTGTGCTAACGGCCAGATGTACAAACACATTTTCTTGTAACAAACCCTGCGATTCGTCAAATAGAAATCCACAGAAAATGTGTTTTTCGAATGTACTAAACCCGTTTAGCGATTTGGTAACATGTTACGAAATCGCTAAATGGGTTTAGGAAATAATAAGGAATCACTATTTGAAAGACGCGTATTTAAAGCGTAGCTTCCAAATAGTGATTCCTTATGGTGTATATTAATGTTTTGTAACAACATTTGATCACAAAACATTTATATTTGACTGAAATCTCAAAGGAGGTGGTAATCCGTTCGCAAATATGGAGAGGTCACAAAGATACCACTTCCCCCATGTGAATGGTCCCAAAAACAATTTTTAGATCCTACTCATTGTTCAAACTTTTTCTTGTTTTTGTAAATGCATCCTGTTTTCCTCTAAGGAAAACAAGCTGCAAAAAAAAATAATCTTTATTTAAAAGCAATCACAGACATGGGGTCTGCTGGCCCCAAAACACTGATGTGATGGCAGTGAGTTGTACTGGGTAGCAAATTTGTAATCTACCTCATTAATATTGAGTAGGTAGGTTGATTTGTGAACCAAGCGATTCGGTATTTTGAGAACCGGCCTATTAGTACACCAGTCTGTTTGCAAAATACTGCTGGATTTGCTAAAAGCCGGTGCGCAAACTGAGGCCACTTTTAGCAAATCCAGTATACCTATATGGCACTAATTTCAAACTTTTCTCTCTTTTAAGAGATTTTGAGCTAGCGCTCGAATATTCTTTCCAATTCTTTCATTGTGTTTGATTGTGAGTGTGTTGGCTTTTTGTTTTGAGGAAATGCAATGTAGCACCTGTGTTACCTCTGAGGCAAGACGGGAGGACCCTCAAGCATTGCTGTGGTTTCCTGACTACTAATAGTCAATTTTGAGAAATGGAAACTGAAATGGAATTGGAAGTGGTCTTACATGTCAACCTGGCTCGGACAGTCAATCTTGATTTTTTCCTTTTTTGCTATGATAACATCTTGAATGACTCATTTCTGTTGGTCGGAGTTGATTGGTATGACTGTGGCGTAGAAACATGATTGACAAATATGTGAAGGATTATCTTTCATCACCACAGTGCAGATTACATTTTCCAATAAAAGCGTTGTGTTTCCCAAAAATGTTGTCTACTGGTTGGTGGTAAATAATATGCAACTTTACTGGCTCGGGATCAATAACTGTTATCGCAATTGAGAGGCCCTAAAATCGAGTAAACTGATCAGCGAAGTATAGAATTTGATATCTAATGTTGCACATGTGCACTTCAGTGCCATGTCTGCGACCAGGTCATTGCAACTTTTTCCCCCAGAGTGCTACACAGCATCAGCAAAAGCATTTTGTGTTTTCTCGAGGCTTTGATTGTTTTTATTAGCATTCAGGAATAGTCAGCCTTAGAATGCATTTTAAAATGCTTTCTTTTTATAGTTAATATTAAGTTTATGTACTAATAAGAGACGTATGTGCTGTCTCAAACTTAGACATGATGTAGCTACATTGTCGGGCTTAAGGCTGCCCATTGGCTTCCTTTTTGCTGCCAACATTCTCGCTCCATTTTTCATTCTCCCCATTTGTCAATGGCATGCATATGTCATGCCTCTTACGGTGTTTAGCACAGCCCAAACGCACCCCCCAACATCTTTTTCGACATATGCAGCGGCCATTGTAGGGCATTGTTTCAGAACTACTTTTTTTTTATTTCTTTCCAATTGCTTTTCATGCCCAAACCACTTAGACTGATGGTCCTGTGTATATACGTTTCCCCAAGTGTAGTGTGCATTAATTTTTTAACCCCTTCCCAGTGGGGTAATTACCCCGCGGTGCGGGAGGGTCAGGGAGGGGCGCGGCACCGCTGTGACGCCCACTGATTAATTCTCCCTCACAGGCAGGGAATTAATCGTGCGTGGGTGGGCCGTAGCCATTATGACGAGCTCAGCTCATCATGAGCACTCAACGGGATAATAGATGTGAAACCTTAAAATCTGAATCTCTCATTTTCTTAATTTAGCTGTGCTTCATTCATACTCACCTTTGATCTGTTTTCAGCCTGATTCTGTCCCTGACGCTACCTGCATAAACATTAGGTCACAAAGCTAAAGTTGAGACATTGTAGGCTGCGTAAACATGCAGAGTCAGCTTGCTCTGAGATTTTCAGGCAATAGTTAATCCTTAAGTAAAGTCTACTCAGAATAGCATATTTTGTTGTTCAGCCTTAAAACGTAGAAATTGCACAAAACACCGAGGCTGTCAGATTCTTGCCTTAGCTCATTTGTGTGTTCTTTCCAAAGTTCTATTTACCTCTGGGCGTTCCTTGTTTGTCATCTTCCCTATAAAAACCCATGTAGCTATTGTTCAAGTGTGCTCCTTTCTTTGAGTAACTCCATGGTGCTCGTTGGATGGAGACCCATTCTGAATGCTTAATAAATTACCTATGGTTTGTACTTCGCTCCACTGTTGATTCCTCCTTACTTGATAAGAACCCGTGGCAAAGTGGTGATCCCTGCACCAGCAGGTTATTAATTAATCTGCTCCACATAGAAACTCTTCCTGAAAACCTTACGTCATACTGTTGCACAAACCTACATGAACAGTTCTCCACTTTCCCTAATACCTTTGGCATTTCCTATGCTCTTGCTACACACATTTCCCCTTATCTACCTACTAAAAAAAGCCCAAATGATGGTCGGCTTCGAAAAATTGCTAAAAGCCTAAAACATATAACCTAGGAAGAAGGAGGCATGGCGAAAGACGTACCCCCACTACAACTGTGTAATTAGGAGGAAGTGGGAGGGAGTAAAACTATGTTTAAATGAAATCAGCTATGGTGCCTCCCTGGACCAGAAACAAGCATTCTGGGACCAGTTTCTGAGCATCACCCTTCTTCAGCCAGGCTAGCTTAAAGCCAATGGTGTAGTGAGCACAGGACCCACGTCTTGGTATACCTTTCCCACTTAGGGCATCATATGCAGAAGAAACAATTGATGGACGGAATGCTGGACAATGCAATCATTTACCCCCAGTCACAAGAATCTGGGTTTAATCCATCATTCTTTTGCTCACGACACCACCCCAGTTTGGACCGAGCCATATGCAAATCAGTCTTGAACCTGTTCCTTGTGGGAACAGTCCAGCCCAAACTGCCAAGCCAGGTCCTCGCTGGACTGGAAACAAGCATCCTGGGACCGGTTTCGGGGCATCACCCTTCTTCAGCCAGGGTAGCTTGAAACCAGTGGCGTAGTGAGCACGGGACACACGTCTGGGCATACCCTTCCCACTTAGGGCAACATATGCAGAAGAAATAGTTGATGGACGGAATGCTGGACAATACAATCATTCACCCCCAGTCACAAGGATCTGGGTTAAATCCATCATTCTTTGCTAACCACCCCAGTTTGGACCAAGCCATATGCAAATTAGTCTTGACCCTGTGCCTCATGGGAACAGTCGAGCCTGAACAGCCAAGCCAGGTCCTCCCTGGACCGGAAACAAGCATCCTAGGACCGGTTTCAGGGCATCACTCTTCTTCAGCCAGCAGGGCCGGCTTTAGGGCAGTGCGACCGGTGCCACCGCACCGGGTGCTGGCTTCCTGGGGGCGCCGTGTTTGAAAGTTTATTATGCTTTTGAAGCACCTGCTGCAGCGTTTCTTTCCCCCGGCAATTACCAGGCCTCACATAAATGCCAAGATGACTTGTGTGATTAATTATCTTCCTGGAGAAAGATCAGCATTTTGTATAGTTGAGGTTTTGACTTTTAGGTGAAGTTAGTGCAGAGGGTTAATATGCCTGCTGCAAAGAACCTGTACCAAGTAGATTACAGAGTGCGTATGATGTAAACAGATCAGCAGGTTACTGCTTTCAAAAGAGACATCCTTTTGTTACTTACAATTTATAACTTAAAGTCCTAATATAGAATAGTGAGCTATTAACTTTCATCCCAGAACTGCATACACACTGCAAAGTATACATTATTAGAGCATTGATTAATTTTGCAAAAAGGGTTAATTTGGCTAGAAATCGATTCATATTTTTAAAGAAAACTCCCAACTATGCTGTTTCTTTTCCAACTCTGAGTTTGTGCCTCTCCACACCAAGCACTCTTAAACTATACTGCCTACCAGTATGGATGACATGTGACTCCTACACTTTTAGTCCTTTGGCTTATGTAACATTTCCTATACACTGATTTACACACGTATGATTGATTGTCTCTGTGTAATGTGTGTGTGATGCAAAGTGCTCGGACACCCTACACTGGTATGAGTGGTGCTGTATAACTAATTCAATGCATCTGAGAGGGTGTGGTTATGGAGACTTGGTCACTGTTAAAGGGTGCTAGTGAGAGAATCCGTGGTGGAGGTGGTCATTGGGGGGGGGGGGGGGCACCAACAAACATTGTCGCACAGGGCGCCACCAGCGCTAAGGCCGGCCCTGTGAGCCAGGGTAGCTTGAAGCCAGTGGTGTAGTGAGCACGAGACCCACGTCTGGGCACACCCTCTCCACTTAAGGCGACATATGCAAAAGAAACAATTGATAGACGGAATGCTGGACAATGCAAACATTCACCCCCAGTCACAAGGATTTGGGTTAAATCCATCATTCTTTTGCTCACCACACCACCCACAAATAAGTATTAGCATTAGAAAGTTGTCCCATGGAAGGGAGCGTGGCCGAGGGGTCTAAGCCGCAGGATTGAGGCTCTAGTCTTTCCGGAGGCGTGGGTGTGAATCCCACTGCTGCAAATGATTTTTACTCCATTGCAATGTCCGATCGTATTTTGTTGATGTACATGACTGTAGGACATTTTTATTTTGAAAATATAAGGATCGCGTCTTGTTTCATCTGAACGCGACAATACAAAAACATTGCTACTATTGTTAACAGTAGCAATTGTACAACGAAATCTAGTTTTGGCTGCAGATTTAAAGACATGGGACATAACAGGATGCTCTCTTGCCAGTTTAGGTCTGGTAAAGGATATCTTTCTTATTAACGCAACCGTGAAAGTCATGCGTCTGACGTGTTTTTTATCCAACCAGAAGCGAGGTTTAATTATGAAGTACACAAGTGTTCAGCTGTATTTGTAATATTGTAATTGTGACTGCGAGTGACTGAAAAATAAGTTGAGCTGTCCTAATAGGCCGTTGGAAAATGATTCCTGGGAGACCTGATAACGTTAATTACATTCATGATGTCCTCAGAGAGAACTGGGATACATTCCAGGTGTTCCTTTTGTAGCTGTAGTTTACCATAAGCTAAGCTGTGAAGACATGTCCTATATCACTGGACTATGGGACAAACAGCCCTGAACCTGTTCACAGTCACTCCAGATCAACAGTTTCAGATCAGGCTGCACTTAGCAAAGGTCATATTTCCACTTATATGATGTCTTACTTCAGCCACCTTCCAAACCTCACCTTCTTTCACAAAAAGACCAGCAGGGTAAACTGCTTGCATCAAAATTATGTGACAGAGTTACATTTCGGAATAAATATTAAGGGGCAGATTTATGAGGTTTTGCCGTAGGGAAGCGCAGCAGGCCTTCCTGCTGCGCTTCCCTACGGCAAACGAAAAGGGCAGGGATGCGCCGTATCTATGAAATGCGGCGCATTCCTGTCCTTTTCCCCTGCGCCGGCGCACAATGGGCTGCCTGCGCCAACGCAGGCACCTCTGCACCATGGTGCAAGGGTGCCTGCGTTGCAGAGATGAACATTTTTGTACAGGAAGGGAAACCTTTCTGTATAAAAATAATCACAAGAGGTTTTTCCTCTTTGTATGGGTGCTGCAGAATGCAGCACACATAGAAAAAGGAAAAACGAGGAGAAATAAAGATATTTCTACCCGTTGCGCCTCCCTTACGCCTCCCCTGGGGAGGCGGAAGCTTTTGGCGCTGCCTCAGATTTACGATTTCTCGTAAATCTGGGGCAGTGTGAAAAGGCCATGGGTGTTGCTGGGAACACCCCCAGCAACACCCATTGCACGCCCCTTTAACGCAGAACACTGCGTTAAAGGGACTGATATTTATGAGGCAGCATTAAGCCACAAAAAGTGGCTCAGTGCTGCCTGATAAATATCACGCAGGCTTCTGCGCCACGGAACGTCACAAAAAGTGACGTTCCGATGGCGCAACGGGCCTCATAAATCTGCCCCTAAGTTTAAATGACAGAAAATTGAAGGGGCATCCACTAGCTTTGGAAATAAATTTGCTGTCTTCACTGACAGTTTCCAATGCTTCAGCGCCACCTTCTGGCCCATCAATTAAAAGCTGCTGTTCAACAGTGCAGTAGTCTAGAAGCCACCTTATTGTCTGTTATGTGACGCAGTGAAATGTTAAACTCTGTCTTTCTTTACAGAACATTTAATGATACTTGCCACCTGCATAATCAAATCATAAGTATCACATGAACAGGTGTGAATTACTAGTAGGGCACACTGAAGCAGGGCTGCCACGCTTTATATCAGGCAGAACAAGCTCATCTCAGCAGAACTGCTAGCGGCCTTATGGGCAGTATTTTCACTTAGCTGGGCAGTCATATTTTACTAGGGATAATGGGACACTTTTTCACAGTGTTGTGTTTTAAATGTGTCTGTAGGAGTACTTGTCAGCATAGCTATTGCATATTTAAAGGGCTGAATCTGCACATCTCAATAGGGTCGCTGTACTTTCAGTGGGACAGTTGTGGCTCTTCTCAGCAGGCAAATTCATTCTATATTCAGACAGTTTTAAAACAACTAAGCATTGCTAGTATTGTTTTAGTGGATCATTACTATAGGTTCTGCTATAGTTTGAATAGAACAGTAAGGGTACTTTCCAAAATGCATGCTAACTATGTAATAAGACAGTATCAGAACTCCAATCCACCCACTGCCTCAATCCACTCTAACACACTCCACCCTATCCCGCCCAATGCCAAGTCACTGTACGACACTGCACTCTGACACTGCACTGTCAAACTCTCTGCCACTGAACTCTGCTCATCGCTATGACACTCTACACCCCCCTACTCCACTGTACGACACTCTACTCCAACAAATTCTGTCTGACACTCTACTTCTCCAGCTCCACTCTAGGACACTGGCAACTGCCACATAGCAACAATCCACATAAATATACTCATATCATATCACATAATTTCAATCAGCATAATTTCACTGAACGCCACACAGTTCCTTGCAGCACAATTCCACTCCACACAATTTCCTTCCACACCATATAATTCGGCAACAAATCACATAAAGCAACTCAACAACACCTTTACCCAACACACCACATACATCCAATCTACACCACAAAACACCATATAATTAAATTCCACCATATAACACTACACAGCAAAATACCATTCCACATATTTACACTCCATTAAACACCCACTTCATATAATTCAACAACACTCAAAACCATATAATTACGATCCACATAATTCCACTGCACACCATGCCACATAATTCCGCGAACACATCCACTCCACACCACCCCACACAATTTCCCATCACACAATTCCACAACAAACAATAACACTCTCTCATATGGTTAACTTCAGGTCTTCAAGCTCAGTTTCTTTCCCATGCGTTTTCAAGGTGTCCTCTCCTCTAACCCACTCAGTCTGTGGTCTGCTGTCCCCTTCTTTCTCTCTTTCTCACACACTTTCTGCCCATCTGTGTAAAGTTCATTCACCACTTTTTGTACAAACTACCTATCCCTCTTTACCTTCCTTTCTAAATACTCTATGCAGCATCCACCCCTATCTATTCACCATGCCACATAATTCCACTACACAAATACACGCCCACAATACACAATTCCACAACTAACAATTCCAATACAGCCCACAAAATTCAACTGCACATAATTCCACTCCACACGACATACACCCACCACACTCCAAACCAGAACACATAGGTAAAGGACATTGCATTTACAATGCCAATAGCTCTCTCTAACTCTTACAAATGCAAGCCCTATTGCATTGCAAATTCTTGTTGTCCAATATGCTTCTGGTAGAAAGATCTTGCTTAAAAGAATGAAAGTGCAGTCCTGACCAGTAGTATTTGTCTCTATTCCTCCTAGCACGGGTGTTATTGTATTTCCTGGTTCAAAGGGATGCTAGGATTGCGTAAAATAGCCAGTGCAGCGCGACCAGTTCAGTTGTTGGCCTGTAAATATGGCCGCGACCATCCAGTCACTTATTGCCTTTTGTTTCTTCTTTAAAAAAGTATATCGACAGTAATGTTGTTATCTATTGGAGGTAAGCCTTTGAACAAACACACCGATGTGTCAGTGCTGCAGACATCTGAGTCTCATGACTGAGAGTCTGAGGAAGGCTTTTTGTAAAGTCATTCTACAAACCTGCTGAGCAAAAGAGAGCTACTCTCAGAGCAGCAATGTTCCTTAACAACAATCTTACTAACTGCTGACATATTAGGCACAAGAGCACAACAGTGAATGTGTCATAGCTGCTGACATGTGCAGCAAGATGGGTGGAACCGTATTGGGGACTGGGAAGCTGTTTTGGGTCACTTTGAAGAATGATGAGAGTGCCTGTTGGACTCCAATGACTCCAATGTAATTACTATCTACAATTTATAATGCAAATATAAATGTTTATACTGCCTCTTAGCTGTTTGACGAATAATTAGCTTTGGTCAAGTTCATTAACTCTGACAATTTATTTGTTAATTCTTTCTAGGTCTGGACTAAAGAAAGGTTTAGCTGTCTCACCAGCCTATTGCTTTCACTAACAAATAATGTATCATATGTAGTAACAATAACAACAGAAAGGGGCTTTTGTACTTCGAAATGTCATTCACATTTTGAGTCAGCCTACAGAACAGTATACATAGATTTATGGAATGTGCTGCCAGCTGCAGTAATGCTTGGCCCCGCCCACTGGACAGCCATTGGGTGGCTGGATTGTTCAACATTGCGAGTGATGGAACTCTCTTTCTGCAAGCGGGGCAAGAACCTGACAAGCAAAGGAGCCCCCTTTTGTGTAGAGCAGCATGAGCCACCCATCCTCCTTGTCAATCTGCCAGTTGCACTGAAAGCTTCAAAGTGTTCATCTTGCAAATCCCACTATGGACAAGCGTCATAGATATAGAAATGAGACCTCAACTTTACACCTGTTGTATATGATATATCATGGGCCTCACAGTGTTGGAACTGCCGAATGTTGTTGTACACACAAAATCCTATTCATTAACAATTTGCCACGTTTTCTGCCACATCTTTTATATACTAATACTAAATGATTGTACGGGAACATGCTAAGTATTTCTTCAAAACACTTACTTATGTGGTGTTTTATAAATAGTTATAGCAATGTATTATGCATTATTTAAACCGTATTGTCACTGTAGTCCGAAAAGTAAACATTGTAAAAACATAACATTTGATCTGTTAATGATTCAAGATGACTGCTGATTGGGATCACTGACTAAATATCGAAGGTCAAAATATCGACCTACAAAAATATCGGAACAAAAATATTGATGTCAAGAATATCGACATCCTGTCTACAACATGGTAAGTACAAAAATATCGATAATTAAATCTCGATGTCAAAAATATCATTAGTAAAAAATATCGTTTTTTTTTAGTTTAAAAATATATGTAAAATAAACCAAATCATACTCCTAAATAAAATAAACATAATTAAATATATTTTATAATATTTAAAATTAATAATTAATATATATAATTTAATAAAAACATTAATTAAACATATACATATAATATATAATATATATACTTACTTAATAATTAGTTTTAATTATTATTTTAGTAACATATAAATTATTAATTTTGTAAAAAAATTACCAATACATCTATACACATAAAACAATGACATTAATACATATTAAATAATTACATATAGCAAATAAATAAAAATCTTTTTAATTTGAATATTTTTTATTATTAATGATATATTACATTAGCTGAAATAATATAAAACATATTAAATATCAGAGAAAATAAAACTACTACTCCAACTCCAACAAAAAAAACAGTAAGGAAAATGTTGGATAGCGTAGGGCTAAAAATTACTATTTCCACTACAGGGAGTGTAACAGTAGGGAAAGTGTTGGATAGCATAGGGGTAAAAATAACTATTCCAACTCCAGAGAGTGCAACAGTAGGGAAAGCGTTGGATAGCGTAGGGGTAAAAATTACTATTCCAACTCCAAAGAGTGCAACAGTAGGGAAAGCGTTGGATAGCGTAGGGGTAAAAATTACTATTCCAACTCCAGAGAGTGCAACAGTAGGGAAAGTGTTGGATAGCGTAAGAGTAAAAATTACTATTCCCACTCCAGAGAGGGCAACAGTAGGGAAAGCATTGGATAGCGTAGGGGAAAAAATTACTATTCCAACTCCAGAGAATGCAACAGTAGGGAAACCAGTGGATAGCATAGGGGTAAAAATTACTATTCCCACTCCAGTGAGTCCAACAGTAGGGTAAGTGTTGGATAGCGTAGGGGTAAAAATTACTATTCCCACTCCAGTGAATGCAACAGTAGGGAAAACGCTGGATAGCGAAGGAGTAAAAATTACTATTCCCACTCCAGTGAGTGCAACAGTAGGGAAAGCATTGCATAGCGTAGGGGTACAAATTACTATTCCCACTCCAGTAAGTGAAACAGTAGGGAAAGCGCTGGATAGCGTAGGGGTAGAAATTACTATTCCCACTCCAGAGAGTGCAATAGTAGGGAAAGCGCTGGATAGCGTAGGGGTACAAATTACTATTCCCCCTCCAGATAGTGAAACAGTTGGGAAAGCACTGGATAGCGTAGGGGTTCAATAAACATAATCACCAATTAAATAATTTGTTATTAAAAAATTGCATATTAATAATTACTTTACAAAATAATGATTAATAAATACAAATAATGTAAACTAAATATGTGAATAAATAACATATTATTATTTATTAAATTACATCCCACACAATTCCCCCTTTAACACACAACACACTACACATACAAAAAACACAATAAATGTAACTATCAATTTATCTATTATTTACAATTAATAATACATTCTTTATAATTAATATAGTTATTAATTTACTAGTTAATACATATTAACTACCAAATTACAATTAATCAAAAATTAATTATTAATTAACAATACATTAATTAACAATAACAACAAATAAAATGAAATAATAAATTATTTATATTTACTATATTTAACTAACTAATAACAATTAATTACCAATTAATAATTAATTAACAATTAATTAATAATAAATACAAATAAAAAAAACAATATCATTAATTATTTTAATTTAATTACATCCCACCCTATTCCCCTATAAACCCACAACCCACTACACATATAAATTCACATAATTAATTTAATTATCAATTAATCACTTAATAAAAATAAATCACCAATTAATTATTAATTAACAATAAATATATTAACAATCACAATAAATACATATTAATAATAAACTAATCATTACTAATATAATTAACCAATTAATACAATTAATTTACAATTAATAATTAATTAACAATTAATTAATCATAAATACCAACTAAAACGCTAAATTTACTTTAAAATAATTATTAATCTCTAAACATTTATTTTTAAATGTATTAAAATACATTACAATAATCTTTAACATACAAATAAAATACATATAAATATCGATATTATTGACATCGATATTTTTGCTTATGATATTACTTACATCGATATTAAGTACTTCGATATTATTTACATCGATATTACTTACCTTGGGGTCGATATTCTGTCCATCGATATTCTTGACTTCGATATTCTGTCCCTACGATATTAAAAACTCGACATTATTGTAGGTCGATATTAAAAACTCGATATTTTGACTAACCACCTGCTGATTGACATCTCTGATCCCATCGCAAGCAATGACATTTTGACATGTCCTCAACATCCGGGGGAACATATACAGGTAGTCTAGTTCTCATTACAATCAACTACAGATATATGGGAAAACCATTTTGCCCACCGTGTTTAATATGTATGCAACTGTTCAAAGAAAGCCAAGATACTCAAGATACTCAACGTCTGATAAAAAATAAATGCCCCAATACAGACAGCTTTTATCTGTATTAAATCCCTCACAGTCACCAAACCTAAATTGAGAAATTAAATTGACATGAGTAGAAAAGTGGGTACAATGGTTTACTCTATGGAGAGAGTTTACTCTGTACCACACTGTTTGTAGACAGTGAAACTCTCATGAAAAATACACAACAGAATATAAGAAAGTCTCCACTAAGGACAGTGTACACTCTATGCAACACTTGTTAAAAAAATACACTATGGGCCTTATTTATAAGAAAGTAATGCAGCGCCGCACCGCAAGCCATTTGGCTGCACTTTGCTGGGTCACTTTCAAAGCACAGGGATGCGTCATATTTACAACAATATGAAGTATCCCTGAGCTCTCCCCTGTGCTGGCACAAATTTGTGGCCATGCGCCAATGCCGGCACCCTTGCGCCATGGTGCAAGGGTGTCTGTGTTTCAGGGGAGATTGTTTCTGGCTGGATGGGACACCTTCCTACACAAAAACAATCACAAGAGGTGTTTTCCAGCAAGTATAGAAAGAGGAACAAATGAGGAGAAGTAAAACAATTACTCCTTTTGCACCTCCTCACCTCTCTCCTGGGAAGGTGTAGGATTTTGATGCATTCCCAGTTTTATAAAATCTTGTGAATCTTGGAATGTGGCAGAAACCACGGGTGTTGCCTAAAAACACCCACAGCAGCAACCACGGCACGCCCCTTTCACACAAAGTGCTGTGTGAAAAGGGGCTGTATTGACAAGGCCGCGAAAAACCACACAGTGTGGCTTTATGTGGCCTTGTAAATATGGAGCACCACACTATGCCACCGGTACGTCAAAAAAAGCGATGCACCGGCGGCGCAAGAGGTTTGTAAATATGCCCCTATTTACTTAAAATAACCAGGGTCAGAAGATGCTAAAGATTATACTACCTGAAACCTTCATACAGTGGTGAAAACTTTACAGATAGCCAATCTAACATAGTAACTGGTGCCCACAGTCTTCTATGTTAAGTAGAATTTGACATGCTGTGATGATTCTGTCTAGTAATTCAAGACTGCTTATAATACTTAGTCTGCAGTACCTAAACTTGTGTGGAACATGCTGAAACAAGTCGTCAACTGTCACACAGAATTACTCTTCAATGCAAAGATTTATAACATGTTATAACATTTATAACAGGTCCTAGGGACCCCATCCCCTAGGTCAGTATTTTTTTTAAATTCCAGAACCATATTTTTTAAAGAGGAGGGAGGCTTTGAGGCCCCCCTCCCTGAGTCTCAATTGGCCCTAGGGACCCCAACGCTCAGAGCCTCTTTTTTAAGGGGAGGGGGATCTGCCTGGGACCCCATTCCGAGACTCCTTAGGCCCTGAGGACCCCAAGCTCTTATATATTTCTAAGGAGGATGGGGCCACGTGGCACAATCTGTGGAGTGGAGAAGTGTGGCTCAATGATTAGAGCGGCAGACCCTGATGCAGAGGTCTAGCCCGGGACCAAGGTTCAATTCCCTGTCTCGGTGGGTCTTGGGCTCAAAAATTCCACGGACCTGATAATTCTCGCCTTGGTGCCTATTCCAATCATGGAGCCCCACTCTGCAACTCTGGGCAATAGCTTGCTTAATCTCCACAACGCCCCCCCCACAACGCTAAGGATGCCTGGCCTCCACCTTGGGGGTGCCCAGGAGTGGACGCTTCACAAGTAAAGCCAGGATGGGTTCCACAGTGGTATTTGTACAAGCGCCTTGAGACCCTTGCGGGTGAGTAGTGCACTATACAAGTATCACATTTACATTTACAATCTGCTGACTGAGATCTAGCTTCCTGCCAAATCAGGTGCAATTCCGTTCAGCAGTTTTTTTCTGTAGCCCTTTTTAAAGAAAGTTTATGGAAAATGCATGGGTATTTTGTATTTTAGTAACCTCCTATTTTGCTGGCCCCTGTTTGACGGATCAGTCAGAAACTTCCCATGCACAAACTAGTCAAAAAGTAGCACTTTTTGGAAAGTTTTGTGGAGATTCATCAAATACAGCAAAAGATGTTAGCAACACAAAAATCGCTTTTCCTATGGAACAGCTGACCTAACTACAACAACCCAGTGACGACCGGGTAGGTATAGAATATAGTTAAAGTTAAAGAATATGTAAAATAGTTATAGAATATATAAAAACTGCTATGAGAACTAGGAGGAGACCGGGACCAACGTGCTCGCCTATCCGCCCAAGGTGCATCGCCGGTCAGATTGACTTTGTGGCTTCACCCGCTATCTTCTTCTCTGCAGCAGCAAATCCTTTTCAGACGTCCTTTGTCAAAGGGGTATCTGACATTGTGGAATTGTCTTTGGCTACAGTCCTCTGCCTCACCCAGACGGAGGTTTTTGACTTCCATTTTAGAAACCAAGTCTGAACGGAGAAATCTTCACTGCAGCTTCGTCCCAAGGTTATCTGATGACAATGCTCCCTCCTCAGACTCCTCCTTCAGCCTTGCCAGCTAAACCTTACCTTCGCAGAACATTTTTCACAAAACTTCTTCTAAGTCCGAAGGTTAGCGCTAACCAGGTGAAATCCCGCTTATGGATCCGAACCACAGTCCATCGCGCTCTGCCATATTTTTCGCCTTACGAGATTAGATGTCCGCAGATAATGCTTTGATCTTTTAGCTGCTAGTTTTCACCGAAAACGTTAGCACTGCATTACTCCATGTCTACTGATTGAATTTTCCTCAACTTATTGTCAAATAATTTATTAAAATTTGCTCTATTTTTTTAATTTGTGTGGGATTTTTTTTCTGTTGTTTTTTCACTTTATTACTGTTTGTGTCCTGCATAAATCATTTACACATTGCCTCTAAGTTAAGTCTGACTGCTTTTGTGCCAAGCTACCCAGGGTTAAGCAAAGGTTAGTTTAGTGACTTTTTGTGGCTCACCCTTCTTGGTAACGGCTCACACCCCAATCAAACAAAAACCCAATTTCTCACACAATATTACACCTTTACAGAAAGATCTTCACTAACTACCACTTAAACAAAGGGTTACCTTTAAAGCCTGCTATATTACTTTAATGGCGTTCTGGGAGGAGGGTCCTCATTCTTGAAGACTAAGATCATGAAATATTTACAGACTAGGGGGCAGATTTACAAGCCCTGTGCGCCACTTTTGCGCCGCCGTTGCATCACTTCTGTGACGCAGCGGCAGCGTAAAGCTAGTGCCATGCTGCTGGGGATTTACAATGTGACACATCTAGGGAAATGCGTCACGTTGTAAAGCCCTGCGCCACATGAAACCTGCGTCAGGTTTCATGTGGGTGTTCCAGCGTGGGGGGGCATTCCGGTGCAGGAACGCCTCGGAAAAGAGCTTGAGTGAAATCTACAAGATTTCACTCAGTCACTTTTCCGACCCCGCTGCGTCAAAACCTTGCGCCTGCTTGAAGCAGGCGTAAGGTGTGACGCACCATGCGCAAGATTGGCCGGGTTGGCACAGTGCTGGAGTTGCGTCGCGCCCGCGACACAACTCCAGCACTGCGCCAACGTTACGAAGGCAGATGTGACATGCATCTGCATTTCCTTGCGCCATGATGTGCCGCATTGTAAATGCAACGCATCCGTGGTGGCGCAAGGATTGTGATGCATGTCGCAAGTTTCCTGGCGCATTTCTGCTGATTTGCAGGGATGCGCCAGGAATTGTAAATCTGCCCCTTTGAATTTACAATCATCCTCCTACAATCTCCTCCCTATTCCCAAATTCAAGAAGCAAAGAATGGGTGGCATCAGGTTCTTCTTGCAAGCCTTTTCATTACGGATTTCTTTGCCTCCACCTCTACGTCATCAAATGGATTACTTGATATTTAGGAAGGAGTTAAAGACATGGTTGTTTAGGCACACCTCTAGCTTTTTTGTTCTATGTGTGCATTAGTTTAGGTTGGACTCCTCAATGTACTTAGTGCCAAGAAGCTGTTGGGTGAATGTGCGCTCTACAAGTTCATTGTATCCAATTTTTATGACTTACTTTTGCCTGGCTTAAATGTGGTTCCATATGCTGTCACCTTAAACCCAGAATAATTGTTTTTTGGAAATTCTTGTTTAATTAATTTCCATCTGTAAAATGCAGTGGGCTAATACACTGATGGACAGTCATAGATCCAATTGCTAAAGCCAGCTGAACAAGGCTTAAAGGCGTTGTCCAAAAAGTTTGAGTGTGTGTGTCTGTGTGTGTGTGTGTCTGTGTGTGTCTGTGCATTGACTGCTATGTTATATGTGATGTATGATGACATGAACTCTCACCAGCTATAGCTCTCTGTAGGCAAAAACTAAAAACATATGGGCCAGGTTGTAACAAGGTATATGGGAACCCACTTGATGCAGTTTTTCTGTGACATATTAACAGTGTTAAAATTTTAGGTAATGTTAATCCTTTACACTCAACACATTTAGTTTCTGTATGCAGCTGCATTTATTGGGAAATATTTAAAAATAAGTTCACGCACATGTGTTACAGATCAGCGACAACCCACAATCTAACTGCAAGACAAATGCTTCACTAGAAATATTTTATAAATGGAAGCCATAGCAATATCTTTGTCAACTTCTGAGGGTAGATTCAGTCCTAGGATAATAGAGAAAGCAATGGGTGCAGCATGAAACGTCGGTCATGTAAACATGGAGATGATTTCAGGAGTGGAGATCCTTATGAAATGGAGTTAGAGCCAGGTTTAACATGAATCTCCATATTATGGACTGAAGAAACCCCTTCCTGGTGGACATCAATAATATTAAGACTGTAAATTCCATCAAGATCCTTCTCAGGGGTTACATGGGGAACCACGTTTGATATAGCCGTAAGATTATCTCCACTCAGGGAATACCAGAGAGAAGAATCCTATGAAAAACAGACGTGTCCATGAAGTAATATGCAGATCCTTTCCAGAAACAGGAAGCCTGAGCATATGTTATAGTTCATAATAGTTCTTAAAAGGAATTAATCTCTTACCTGGTTACAGACTGGTTTGTACTTGAGCCCTGGTTTGTTAAGGATCAGCTCCAGTTGCCTGCGGTTGAAATTGGACACCCCAATGGACTTCACCAGACCAGCATCTTTGCACGCCTCCAGGGCCTGCGTGGACAAATACATGAGCTTCATTGGGCAAAATTATCACATCCCACAGGTTACACAAATAGGTTAATTTTTATCAGAGTTATGTATAATTCTAAGACCAAGCCATGAAAGGGCAACAGTGAGCTCTAAATAGCAATACGGCATCTGTGTTCTAAGTTTAATACACACAAGGCATGGCCTGGCCTGTATTTCACTGGCATCACTGGTGATTTTACTTACCATTCACTTCAGATCTTGATGCTACGTCCAAATCAAACTTTTCCACCTAATGTGGCTGGAAACACAAAAGTATCATTGAGTATAATTTTATCTCTTCCAATTTTTGCACTGTCTCGGTTGATTTAGATGTTAGTGTTTGTAACTTTAGTGACCATAACCTGTTTTCTGTCTCTTCTAATCGGTGCATTGCATTAGTAAAGAAATTGCAGCTCTATCGTATCCTAGGACATAACATCTCCAGGACCAGGGCTGCAGACTCTATTGGGACAGAATTCATCCAATTGATTTTTGGCAACTTTTGATGTCCTGCAGTCTTAAAGATTTTTTATGATAGTCTTGACTGGGACACCTCACCTAATGTATTACTTAATTATTTAACATCTAATATTAAGAGACTTTTAACTGCTCGATTTAAGGTTTCTCATCATCAACTTCAACTTTATTCCACAATTCTGTCATAAAAGCTTGTAAAAAACACCTTATACCAATTTTACAGTATGAATATGATAAAAAAGAAAAGAGACAATAAATACAATTATTTACATAATAATAAAACTTATAAAAAGATATTAAATGAGAGACATTTGTCGAATGATACTTAAAAAGGTCTGGATACAAACCTTCAGACCAATACTATGATATAAAATACATGCTATAAAATGCCTCTGCATCCCCAATATTCCCAGCTGAAAACAGCTATCTCTTAAGATATGGGTAGATGTTGTTTTAACGCCTTGGCTCGAATGGACCATGCCCAGCCTAAGAACTTGGCCAAAGCTATAGCAATATGAGGGGACGCGTCTGATCGAAGAACTCTGAGTGCTTCCTCGTGCTTTTTGAAACCCAGTAATCTAAATATGGGGATAACCCATGCCCTTCGAGGTCCAGTATAGATAGGGCAGAAAAACAGGAGGTGACTTAGAGATTCCTTGTTATCTGGGCACCATGGGCATTCTTCTTTTGAAGATCCAGCCCAACTGCTTGTAAACGACCTTAATGGGAGGGTGCCAGCCCTCAGCTGGAAATATAGTTTCCTATCGTGGGGTTTCGTAATCACATCCCAGTATTTTTCTAGTGCCGGTCTTTGCTTAAATTCTAAAAAATCGCCTGTTAGGTGCCTTGTGGATCTGCTCATACAAGGCTCCGCCATTACCCAGTCCCAATACATATTCTTCAGTGTTTTTTTTTTATGGGAAAACTGCATTTTGGGGATCATTCCACAGTTCGCTCAGACCCATCCTCTCAAGAAGCAATCTAATCTCTTTTAGCCAAGGGATGTTGTGGAAGGTGTCGGCCACTATTACATCCTTGAGACCATTGGTGTAATGTTTTAGTTCTTCTGTGCACCAAAGTCTTCGCCAATATAATAGTGGTCGTAGCTTTGCAAAATCATTTACGGCCTTCCTACCCAAATCCAACCGAAGAGGGTGCATTGGGGTACTCACTGGGACTCCAACCACTTTACGTAGGAATAAATTCTCTACCACAGTCAGTTGGTTCAAATTTGTGAATCCCCATAGCTCTGCTCCATAAAGAACAGAGCTCGAAACCTTTAGCCCATAGATTTCTAACACCGGAGCAATGGGCTTCGTACAAGAAGTTTTAAACTTCCCTAGAAGCACCCCCACCAATTTAAGAGTAGTCAAATTGAGTTGATATTTCCAGCCCATGTCCTTCTGTAAAGATACGCCTAGATATGTGAAGGCATTAACTTGCTCAAGCATAACGTTGTTCACGCTAATTTTGCCCCTGAATGATCTATGTTCGTTGAATGACATTAATTTAGTCTTCCCCGTATTTATTTCTAGGCCACGGATTCTACAGAACTCTTCAAACCTCTCTAGAGTTTTCTGTAGACCACTGGGTGTCTTTGAGATTAATAGGGTATCGTCCACAAACATGAGGACAGGAATGTGAACTCCTGATAGTACTGGGGCGTCGGAGGGGACCTGGGCCAGGTAGTCGGCCACCCCGTTGACGAAGAGCGAGAACAGGGTGGGTGCCAGCACACAGCCCTGCCTCACTCCCCTGGCAACGGGAAAGATCTCCGTGACCTCGCCCCTTGATCCCCACCGCACCCAAGCGTGGTTGTCCTCATGTAAGCGGACGATTAAGGACAACAGCTCCAAAGGCATGCCCAATTCACCTAGTACCTGCCACAACTTACGGCGTGGCACAGTATCGAACGCTGCCTTCAGGTCTATGAATACTGCATATAATGCTCCCCTGCCCAATAAAACAGTCTTCCAATAGATTGTCACAAAACGGAATACCTGATCTATTGTACTTGTGAGGGGGCGGAACCCTGCCTGCAGTGGGGTAAGTATATGGTGTTCGTCTATCCATAACTGGACTTTCTGCAAAATCAACCGCCCTACGACCTTTTGGATGGAATCTATAAGGCTGATCGGCCTGTAATTGCCTGCCACCGATTTATCGCCCTTTTTGTAGACAGGTATTTTTTCCGCTCCCTTCCATGAGGGCGGGATTGGAGCACCGCATGCGACTGCATTAGCGATTATTTGTATGTAACTACACCACAGCGATTTATTGTTCAAAAACACATCAGCGGGTACGCAATCAGACCCTGCGGCTCTACCAGGTGTCACTGTATCTAGTGCCCTAGTCACATCGCCCAGAGTAAATACCCACTTAATGAAGGGTTTATCATTGAAGGGTCTACTATCTAGTTCGTCTGGTGGTAATGCGTACTGGGGTTTAAAGTACTCCACCCACTTCTCCTGGGCAACATTGTTCTGTGGGGGATCTGGGCATCATGGATTTCATGGCTCTTAACTCGGCATTTAATCATGTCCACCACTTCAAGCTATGGTCCACCATGTTAACTCTAGATGGTAGATGTAAAAAACATTGTTCATTTTCTCTGTGACATACACTGTAATCTGACACCAAAATCAGATTTGTGGCTGGTGGTGAGTGCGCTGTCTATTAGTTTACACAGGAGAGTGCATCAACGCTACATTCTTGCCTCTTTTCTTTTTATACATTAGTCTGCTGGAGAAGTTTCTGATATGCAGTGGTCATGTATGCCGCTTGTTGATTCTCGTCCGATACCTGCTCTTTTGTATATGGACAATGCAGTTTTACTTTCGATAATTTTCAATAGTTTGAAAAACTACTTGGCTGTTTTTTCACTTTTATGGACAGCTTAGATTTGAGTACACGCTTCTCCAAAACACATATCATAATAATGGGTCCTAAATCGATCAAGAGTAGAGATTTTAGGATTAAGGATACTTTCATCAGTAAGATTATTTTTTTCCCTCTTAATGTAGGGCTCTAATCTGATTCATTCAACAAATAGTGCTATCTACAGACTGTTAAGAGACAATAGTTTTATAGATCTATCTCACCATTTTCTGATTTTACTTTTAGGTTATGCAGCAAATCTATCATAGCTTTGCTCAAGGTATGTCAGGCTGAATGTGTCCTTATTGCCTCATATGATTTAGGTATTTAGGACGACATGAATGCTCCCAATTTAGAGAAAGAGGAAAGCAGGTTTTTAGATGCCTTTTATCTGTGCCCCATAGCAGCCCTTTGTTCAACTGTCATGAAGAGGAGTTCAGCCAGTGATACACCGATGACACAATGGCTATCAATTTGATTGAAACCAGAAAGCCAAACGTAATCGCCTTATCATTAAAGAGTGTTTAAGATTAGATAGGGAAAAACCATTTACGAGGGGGGACCCCAAATACACAATAAGAAACCGGTTTATGCGGGGTTAGAGACAATCAACTGAAGAAGAGAATCAAAACCGGTTTCAGAGATATCAATTAGGGCCTAAGGAATAGGTCCCTGTTGTAGAGCAAAACGCAACTGGAAAAACATAAACCAAAAAATGTCAAACACCAGACACCCACTCAAGATGTGAATATAGGTATAAAGGTAAGAATATATGTACACCTTGTTACCAGTTTTTTGGTATTTTTAATTCAGTGATTTATTTTAGTAGTTCATTTTAATTGATACAAAAAGACATTCTTGATCTAATAAATACATAACAATAAAACATACATTTACACAACAACAATATATGTATAATCATAAAAGGCAGAGTTCAAGGCCCCATGAGTAAACAATCAGATTCATACACCTACTCATTCAATCTAAATCACATTCACCAATACACATCTCAAAATACACAAATTATCCTTGGGTATATAGATGGATATGGTCGTTGGTGTATCTTCCAACGATGGCCAGATGGTACATAAAGAGAAAGGAGGTCGCCAAATCAAGCGCCAACGCGCGTTTCGGTATCGGACCCACAGAGGGATCCCACCTTCATCAGGGCAAGGACCAAGGATAATAGGGGACAAGAACACACCTAGGAATTTAAAAAAAATAATAAACACAAATAAACCATATATAACATCAACCAACAATAATACGGAATATTAAATGCAATATTAAATGCAAATTTCTTCACAAAAGAGATTGTGGGCATTGATAAATATTACAAAAACAATTTCCAGTTACTTGCAAATCTAGATCGATCACAGAATTATTTAACACGGCCCAATGGGTCCGTAGGTAGCTCAAACAAACCTTAGCAAAAAAAGTTAAAAACATATAAAAAAGAATAGTGAAGAACCCAACACCAAGGTATATATCCAAAATATCCAAAACAAATCCTATAAGTTCGTTTAAAGAATTAGAAGGATAATAACAGAAAAAACAAGATAGCACCTGTATCGAGGATCCCAATTAGAAAGTGTAAGAATAGAAAAGGTAATAAGCCCGTAGTGATAGCAAAATGAGCCGTAGCTGGTACATACTGGACACACAGGTACTAGATAAAACGTTGGTACTGATGAATCGCACCCAAGCTCAAAGCGTCGTCAAACGACGAGCAGAAGCATCTCGTCTTTTCTACACAAAGGAAAAGGTTTAAGTTGGTCATAGAAGACTATGTGATAAAAGAAAAACCTTCAGATGGTACGAGGGGGTCACTCACAAAGTCTTTAACAATGGATCCTCGATACAGGTGCTATCTTGTTTTTTCTGTTATTATCCTTCTAATTCTTTAAACGAACTTATAGGATCTGTTTTGGATATTTTGGATATATACCTTGGTGTTGGGTTCTTCACTATTCTTTTTTATACGTTTTTAACTTTTTTTGCTAAGGTTTGTTTGAGCTACCTACGGACCCATTGGGCCGTGTTAAATAATTCTGTGATCGATCTAGATTTGCAAGTAACTGGAAATTGTTTTGTATTAATTATCAATGCCCACAATCTCTTTTGTGAAGAAATTTGCATTTAATATTGCATTTAATATTCCGTATTATTGTTGGTTGATGTTATATATGGTTTATTTGTGTTTATTATTTTTTTTAAATTCCTAGGTGTGTTCTTGTCCCCTATTATCCTTGGTCCTTGCCCTGATGAAGGTGGGATCCCTCTGTGGGTCCGATACCGAAACGCGCGTTGGCGCTTGATTTGGCGACCTCCTTTCTCTTTATGTACCATCTGGCCATCGTTGGAAGATACACCAACGACCATATCCATCTATATACCCAAGGATAATTTGTGTATTTTGAGATGTGTATTGGTGAATGTGATTTAGATTGAATGAGTAGGTGTATGAATCTGATTGTTTACTCATGGGGCCTTGAACTCTGCCTTTTATGATTATACATATATTGTTGTTGTGTAAATGTATGTTTTATTGTTATGTATTTATTAGATCAAGAATGTCTTTTTGTATCAATTAAAATGAACTACTAAAATAAATCACTGAATTAAAAATACCAAAAAAACTGGTAACAAGGTGTACATATATTCTTACCTTTATACCTATATTCACATCTTGAGTGGGTGTCTGGTGTTTGACATTTTTTGGTTTATGTTTTTCCAGTTGCGTTTTGCTCTACAACAGGGACCTATTCCTTAGGCCCTAATTGATATCTCTGAAACCGGTTTTGATTCTCTTCTTCAGTTAAGATTAGATAGGGGCATGAAAATCCAATGCTTTTGCGGACTTAGGTTGACCAAAACTGTTCAGCTAGCAAAATCTTATAACCAAAGCTGACTTACAATAGATTTTCATAATTTAGGAAAGAACTGAGACAGGAAAGGGAATTAACTAAATCCTCAGTAAGATCTTATGTATTATTAAAAACTGTTTCCACACTCAAACCTTACCTGTTCTTTGTAACTAATGGCAGGCGCAGTTTTTTATCGACTTGTTTGGATTGAATAGGATTCATCACTTTTGAAATTTCTCCAAATATCTTTCAATTTGCAGAGGTGCTGCGTCCTTGTGATTCAATCACTATGCACTTCATTACGTTTTGTATTTTTTTTAAACCATTACGGAAGCAATTTCTTGTTCCGCTTTTAAAGAAATGTAAGTTCAAACAAGCAAGTGCTAGGAAGTAGAAACCTTTTTTTACCATTGCTAGATTTCTTACTGGAGATTTCCATGTAAGGTCTTCACTATGTTTCTAATTTTAAACCTTTTTTTTTTTTTTGCATTTCCATGCATACCAACAGATTTGTAATGTTCTAAGGGATTTTACTTATGTGTGATAAGGTTTATAATATTTATTGATGACATGGATCTACTTTTGTATTTTTTGTGGGTTTTTGGACTGAATATCAGGGTTTCCTTGGAGATTATGTTTGATCTTATTTGATTAAATTGATTTCCTTTTCTTTTTCTTTTAAGTTACCTGTTTTAATAGTACTGTGTTAAATTGTTTATACTTGTATGGATTTTATAAAAACACAATAAAGATTATTATTACTATTACTACTACTATTACGTTTGAGCAGACTTTTACACACTATGGGCCCGATTCATAAAGGGAAACTTACACCTTGGTGTAAGTGTATTACTTTTTTGTAGTTACAAAGGTAAACTTAGCCCAAAAGCTTAACTTTACAACTTTCGAATACCAAAAAGTAATATAGTTAGACTTTTGGTCCAATTTTACCTTGATGAATACTGAAAAGTAGGAAAGTTACACAAAAGTGTATGTTACCCTTTGTAAATTGGGCCCTATGTTGGCATTTGTAATTGTTGTTCTGGCTTGGCTGAAGATGATGCAGAAAGTGCGAAAGAGAACGCAGTGCACTGAAATCAAGGGCCATATTTATCAAGAGTAAAGCAGGGCAGTGCAGTGCAGTGCAGCAACTTTCTTTGCTGTGCTGTCCAGCATTACAGGCAAAGGGCAGGAATGCACTGTATTTATTACAATATGGTGCATTCTAGGCTTTTCCCAGAGCTGGCGCACAATGTGCTGTCTAGCGCCAAAGCAGGCACCCTCGCACAATGGTGCAAGAGTACCTGCGTTACAAGCAGGATTTTGTTTGTGCAGAAAGGGGAATTTTCCTGTGCAAAAACAATCCCCTAAGGCATTCTCCTCTTTCTATTTGTGCTGCAGAATGAGAAGTGGGCTTGCGTGTCTTGATATATTGCATTTTAGGGTTGCATCATGCATGCACCCTGTTGCATGGTGCCGAAGCGACACAACCCGTACAAAAATATGTCCCCATAAATATAGGGGACAAGCAGCCACGAAATGTAGAGCAAAGACATTCACAGTAGAGAGTAAGTATAGAGCAACGAGCTGGCAAATAAGTGATAGTGAAAGATCAAATAGTTTAAGGAGGGAGTGCAAATGGGTGACAATAATTAAAAAACATATGTGAGAACATGAGAGAGATAGAGAGAGCGAGAGAGAAAGCGAAAGAGAGAGATAATTACAAAAAAGAGCATTGGAGTGACAATGCCTGAGAAAAATGACAGTGGATTGGAGTGACTGAAAAACAAGGAGAAGAGTGAGTAAAAGACTGAATGAAAAGAGAGGACAGAATAGTGACAACATATAGATAGCTGAGGAGTGCCAATATGAGAGAGTAGTGGAGTGATCAAGACGGAGAGGGAGAGGGAAGTAGAGAAATATTTAAAGAAAGGAATGTCATTGAGAGCAAGAGAGAGCAGATGAAGGACAATAAGGGACCAGTGGACTGACAACAGAGGGCAGTTGACTGGCTTGTGGGGAAAGGAAGCACAAAGAAGTAACAAAAGAGATGAGAAGAGTGACAATGAGAAAGATCAGACGAGACGATAAAAGAGTACAAGAGTGACAATAGCTGAGATCAAAATGGTAATATATGAAAGGCCAGAAATAAAGTCCAGAGAGGAGACATTTGCAGATCAGAGCACTGCGAATGAGCTAGAGAGAGTAGGGGATATGTACAATGAAGTGGCGGAGCGTGTCGTTAGCCTCCTTGGCTTAACGACAAGCTCCGTCACTTCGGAAACACAAGGTTGCACCATATTTACAAGAATGTGGTGCAGCCTTGCATTTCCCCCTGCAATGGTGCTAGTTTAAGAACTTAGCGCCAACGCAGGCAGCTTTGCACCAGAGTGCACGAGTGTCTGCGTGCAGGGGAGGATTGATTATGTGTAGGAAGGAGTCCCTTCCGGCACATAAACAAACCTACAATGCAATTATGTCACTTTTATGTGTGCTGCTTTATGCAGCACACATAGAAATGACAGAATTGCATTTGTTTTTAAAGGTTTGTTTATAAACAAACCATGGCATTTTGCTTTTTCCATGTGTGCTGCACAAGGCAGCACACATGGAAAAAGCAAAAACGAGGAGACATAATGCATTACTCCTTGTTTTGCTAACTTAAGACCAGGGTTTTCCAGGTCTTAATTTTGGTGCTGCCTCCTATGTACGCCACCCTTGTACATAGGGGGCAATGGGTGTTGTGGTACAACGCCCACCGCGACACCCGCTACACGCCCCTTTCACGCTAACCATAGCGTGAAAGGGTGCCTTATGTTCAAGGCAGCGTTAAGCCACATTAAGTGCCCCAGTGCGTCTTAATTAAAGAGAATACATTGGTAAAAGAGACATGCATGAATCATGCAGCATGCTTACTCTATAAAATTAAGGGTGCTTTTATTTTTTCAAAGAAGGTGAAGTTCCTCCCTGTGGTTAGGTGAGCATGGCCAAAGGCAGTACATTATCGTGCCCTGTATGAACAATGCAAAGTATACAGGGGTCAAGGCCTGCTAAGCAAAGCTGTGCTTTGCCTCCACGAGCAGTACACAAGGAAAGACAGAAACTGGAATAGTGGGCATGGACACTGGGACAAGAGTGAGACCCTGAGTGCAATGGAAAAACAAACTTTGGGCACAGAGGCGAAGGGACAGGAAGATTTGGACAGGAACACTAGATAAGAGGGACAGACCAGTGGGATAGGAAATTGTAGGCTATGGAAAGGGAGAAACAGTATTGGGGCAGAGAGGCATGTGCTCTGGAACCAGCATGTAGATGGGAAACATGGAAACACAGGCACTAAAGGAGAGACTGATTCTGAGACATGGTCAATCAATCAAGGTTGGTAAAGTGTAACTACTCATCCGTGAGAGTCTCAATGAACTAGGGGCAGAGGAGGTGGCTCTGTTGAGTGCTTGGATCACCTGAAAAGCCAGATCCTGAGGTCCTTCCTGAACTGGGGCAAAGTGGGAGACTGCCGGAGGTGGAGGGGGAGGGTGTTCAAGGCTTTGGCTACAAGATAGGAGAAGGGCATTACACCCATTCTAGTCTTGCTGATACGTGGGACAGTGGCCAGTGAGAGGTGTATTTGGGTGCGTGGAAGGAGAGGCGGCTGTTAAGGTACGCGGGTCCGGTGTTGTGAAGGGCCTTGTATGCGTGAGGAGTTTGAAGATTATCCTTCTTTCGACTGGAAGCCAGTGGAGATCACTGAGGTGTTGGGTGATGTGACTGTGACGGGGGATGTCGAGGATCAGTCTGGCTGTGGCGTTCTACACAGTCTGGCGTTTGCGAAGAACTTTCTTGTTGATTCCGACGTAGAGGGTGTTGCTGTAGTCCAGTCTGCTGCTGATGAGTGCATGTGTGACAGTTATTCTGGATTTGGTTGAGATCCATCTAAAGGTTTTTCGAAGCATGTGGAGGGTGTTGAAGCAAGTCGAGGAGACGGCGTTGATCTGGCGGTTCATTGTGAGCGATAAGTCTAGTATGATGCTGAGGTTTTGTGCATGGTCCGGCAGGTGGGGGGTTCTGAGGGCGGAGGGCCACCAGAAGTCGTTCCATGCAGAGGGGGTGGAGCCAAGGATGAGACTTCTGTCTCTTCTGAGTTGAGTTTAAGACAGCAGTTCTTCATCCCGGTGGTGAGGGCTTTCATCCCTTCTTGGAAGTTGTATCTGGTGATGTTGGGTTCTTTGTTGAGGGGGAGGATCAGATGGGTGTTGTCGGCGTATGAGACAATGTTGAGCCCGTGGTTCCTGACGATGGTTGCGGGGGACCATGTAGACGTTGAAGAGGGTGGGGCTGTGGGAGGAGCCCTGGGGCACACCACAGTTGGTCTCTGTCAGTTCCGAGAGGTAGGGAGTGAGTCTGACCCACTAAGTTCTGCTGTGAAGAAGGAGTGGATCCAGTCAAGCCTTGCCACTGGTGCCGGCGTCGTGGAGTCCGGTGGCTAGGGTGAAGTGGGAGACGGTGTCGAATGCAGCCTGAGAGGTCTAGGAGGATGAGGGGTGCCGTTTCACACTGGTCGAGGAGGGAGCGGATGTCATCTGTGGCAGCAAGTAGGGCGGTCTCAGTGCTGTGATACTTCGGAATCCGGATTGAGAGAAGTCCAGGACGTCGTTAGCTTTGATGAAGATTGCTAGCTGGATGTTGACGGCCTTTTTGATGACCTTGGTTGAAAAGGGAAGCAGGGAGATGGGCCTGAAGTTCTGCAAGTCTGTAGGGCCAACGGAGGGTTTCTTCAGGAGGGGGTTGACTGCAGCGTGTTTCCAGTCATTGGGGAAGGTGGCAGTCCCAAAGAAGCAGTTGGTCATCTGACGTTTTTCGGGTGGGATGGCAGAGGCAGCTCTGTGGAAGATGTGACATGGGCAGGAGCCTGAGGGTGCTGTGGAGTGGATGTTTTTCATGGTCTTCAAGGTGTTTTCTGTCGTGAGCGGGATCCATTTGAGCAGGGTCTGTTGGGCGGCATTGCATGAGGGGGTAGCTGGAGCGGTGAAGTGCTCTAGGTTGTCAAAGTTGTCATAGACCATCTTGATCTTGTGGGGAAAGAAGGTGCTAAGGCTGTTGCAGAGGTCTTGGGAGGGTCGCACGTCTGTTTTTTCGCTGCTGGGTTTGGTGAATTCCTTGATGATGAAGAAGAGTTCTTTGGTGTTGTGTTGTGCGTTGCTGAGGATTGGGACTGGGAGGAATTTCTTCCTTGGAGATTTGATGATTTGGTGGTGTGCGGTGGTGGCTGCTTTGTAGGCAGTGCGTGTTTCCAGGTTTTTTTTCGTTCCTCCATGTCTTTTCAAGTCATCTGAAGGAGCATCTGGATTTTTGGAGTGCAGGGGTGAACCAGTCTGCTTTCTTGATATGTCTTCCGGTGGCTTTCTTGAGCAGAGCGAGTGTATCAGCACAGTTTGTGATCCAGCAGTGGAGGTTTGAGCTGCGGTGTTTGCATCTGACGTAGTCGGTAATGGGGTGCTGACGAGGGTGGAGGGGAGCTGGTCTTCGTGACTTTGTTCCAGCTTCTCAGGGGGAGGCAGTGGTCGTGCTTGTATACTGTGGGATTTTTGAAGGAAAAGTGGATGCAGTCGCAATCTGTCCGGAGGTGTTCTATGGTGTGGCTGTAGGACACGCTGTTTCCACTGGTGAAGACGGGGTTGAGCGTGTGTCCTCCTGTGTACACAGGGGCAGTGACTAGTGGTTTCAGTCCTATATTGGCGAGGAGCTCTAGGAGGTGGGCGGTGTTTGAGTCATCGTGGTTATCCAGGTGGAAGTTTAGAAATCCGAATAGGATGTAGTCTGTAGATGCGAGGGTGTGGGGTGCAATGAGGTCGATGATGACGTCGGTAAAGGGAGCGTGGGTCCGGGCAGCCTAGAGATGAGGGTTCGGTGTTGAGTTGTTGCAGATGGTTGCACTCTAATTGAGACAACGAGATATGAGCACACACTCAGGCATAGGCATTCACGCACACACACACAAACACACACACTTACGTTCACTAACAAGTGAGCTTTTCATAGACATCCACTCCTTCCTATACACAATTATTTGTTTTGTGGTATCATACCATACCTCCCATGTGGCACGCAGATCGACATAATGGTAAATAACTTTCCCATTTTCATCCATTGGAATTATGCTCTCTCCAGGCTATAAAAGAAGAATAAGAATATAAGGTAAAAAAATATATGTATGTGTATCTATCTATCTATCTATCTATCTATCTATCTATCTATCTATCTATCTATCTATCTATCTATCTATCTATCTATCTATCTATCTATCTATCTATCTATCTATCTATCTATCTATATATATATATATATGTATATATATATATATATTTATATAATGTATGTATATATATTATATATATATATATAAACATACAACCAATTTTTCTTCTGAGAGGTCAAAGGGCGTATCTCTTAGATGTCCAATAGTCCTATAGACATAGGTACCAGGGGAAAGCTAAGTTATAACCTCAAATGATCATATGTTGCTAGACTGTTTCCTCTGTTTCCAGTGATCACAGATTTTGATGGTATTTTGCCCTCTCTGCTAACTTTGGGCCCTCAAAACCATGCGTTCTGCTATGCCTACTGCCTTCATTCCATTAGGAGGGACTACATTGCTACTCTCACCTGAATTCTTCAAAGCATCTTCCGATCTCTATAAGGCTTTCTTGTATCCTTGTTTATAGAGTGATAGAAGGCGTGGTACTTGTGCTACATAATACTTTATCATAGGTGCCCTCACTTTTATCTTATACATCTGGGGAGCTTCGTCTCCATCCTTGGAGTCTCTGTTCTGCCCTAGGTGCGAATGCTCTGGTTCTCCACATACTTTATTTCAAGTTCTCAGGACAGGAAACTGTGGCCAGTGTCCTCCTTGTGGACATAGGAGGACTGCATGCTGCAGTGTGCTAATATCCTCAGTTCTACAATGTATAAACCCACCGCTAGTGTAAATATTCATTAGCCTAGCACCTGCATGGACATTAGGGATAGCCACATGTGTACTGCCATGTCTACCAACGCATGTCTACTTGCACTATCAATCAATCAAATCTATCTTTATTCGGTTGCAATCACAAACATAAAATATACAATCACAGAGCAAATATATTAAATACAGTATCATAGTTAAATACCAAGAAAAAGATAAAATAAAATCCCATTTTGAACAATGTACAGTAAAAGTATATATATCCACATAATATCAGTCGGGTCTCGATTGTCTAGACCTCAAAGCTGCCCGAAGAAAGGAGGTTACTGCAAAAAGGGTGTATTCATTTGACAGTAAAATGGGCCTTATTCACCACAAACTGGAAAAGTGCAAGCAGAGATTATCATTTCTGTCTGAAAGTGCTATTTTGTTTGGGAAATCATCAACATTTACACAGGTACACCTGGAAAGCTGTTCCTGGCAAAGGCTTCCAAGCATAACTCTGAGTCTTTTGTCATAGCAGAGTCAACCACATAGTTGGGGTCCTGAGTAGATTTGTTTTTTTCCATGTAAAATCATTTTCCCCATGGTGCAAACTTAGTGGAGAAATATGTATTTATAAATGAATCTCTATGCAAATTTGTGGCAGATGTAAATAATTTGATTGTAAACCTATGTTTACAAGTGAACCTAACTTTGTAAATCAGCCCTTTGCATTGCAGTATTTCTGTTTTAAACAATTTTGGATGTTATCAGAAAATAAAAAAAAAAAAAAATCTCATTAATGTGATGAGTGACGTCACAGTTTTCAGTAAAGTTGACTGCTTTTAAATTGTGACTTCTCTTGTTTGGAGCCTTGAAGGTATTCTTAGACTGGAAGATCTACACGTTTTTTCCCTTTTTCCAATAAATGTTTCCTGGATTTCCTACCTCATCTGCCTCTGCCCAGTTTGGGTCTCTCACAAATCCAAGTGCTCTGTTTTACATGTTTATATCTTAATTGAAAAACGTAAATTCAAATGATTTTGCCATGCACCTTATTAAACTCCCGACTTTCAAAGAACTAAAGTATTTAGACTTCCCAAAGAGTTGAATAAATTCCAACATTTTAGGCATGAAGTTTTATGACTTTTCCAGAAAATGTAACTAAAGTGTTAATGGCTTGGGTCCCACGTGTTGTGTTCTGGGTGGAGTGTGCCCTTTCTGAGAAATTACTGGGAAAAGCCAATGGCAAACACATCTGGGCATCAACGCCTTTTACCAGCTCCTCCTTTTTGGAACCAAGCAGTAAACAAACATGCAGAAGAGACTGTAATCCATCAACTTCTCCCTGCATACACCCTTGGGCATACATGAATATATGATGCGGTCCATTTATTGCCTTAGACAGATTACCATAGTTACTATTGCTATACAATATGCTGATATTTTTACTGTGAATAATACTCCGGGCGAGTATCTTTCCTCATTCGCTGATGAGGTTTACCTTTAGGCTGAAAGGACAGTGGATGAGAAACAGATCGATGTAGTCCAATTGCAGGGCTTTCAGAGATGCTTCCAGACCTTGTCTGACCAGCTCTGGAGGGTGAAAAGTTGACCACAGCTGTACAAAAGAAACAAACATTTTTTTAAAGGAATTCACAATAAATCTAAGATTGTTGGAAACAGTTGCAAATTCAGGAAAACAGCTGTCTCGGATTGTGAGCTACACTGCAAGTGTCTCAGGCCTGCAGATATATGCAGATACTCAATACATCTACTGGATTTGTGGTCCTCCAGCCCTGATCATGTTAGGCAGAAGGAACTTAAGGCATGTTTGTATGCACTACTTTCCGCTGCCTGGTATGACTTTCTAGGGTTTTCCACACCCAGTTTTACCAGGAGTTCTCGAATCAGACCCAATTTTTCTAGCTAATAGTTCCAGCCGGAAACATTGTACGAGGATTTGGTTGAAGGAAGAGCCAAACCTACTTCCACATTTTTTAAACAGAAAATAAATGTATCTTCCTCACCTACTCCTATCCTCTTTCCTTCCATCCACACACCCCCTCCCCTCTTCTTCAGGCCCACACATACATTTACCACTTAGTCAGAGCATTTGGTAAATGTATAGGATAAAACCCTGTAGACTCCGAATTCAATGTGGTTTTACACCCAGAAACATCAGTACCACATGGTAATTCCCCATTCCAAGAGGTTCAATGTGTAATTGCACTGTAGTGGGGTGATTATGGAAGACAGTCATGGTGAAAGTGCATGCACTACTACAGTGACCACAGTACCGTACTCGTAATCAGGCCCGTAGATGTTGTTCAGTGTTATAAGACACACTCTCTAGAGCCCTCAATATATTTAGATAAAATACGTGAATAGCATGGAAAAATAGTTGTGAGAATATCCACAATACATAAAAGTGAGCGAAACATCTTATATCAGTCCTTTGGCCTTCGCGTCTCCAGTGGGAGTCCAACTGCACCCTCTGGGTATAGGTGATCAGAAGTACTTTCTGGTCCTTGGGGTCCTTTGAGACAGCTTGGTGTATCACCAGACTATTGTTTTTCCCAAAAACATACATACATATTACTGAGATATAGAGGGGCTTTCAGTCAAGGCTTCACTTCCATTAGTGGAGACATAAAAAGAGCACACCTCTTAAACCCCTCCACAACCTGGGACCAGCCTACATCGTTCGCTGCCTGATTTTACACCAACCCGCCAGACGACGGCGCTCCGCCTCCCTAGCCCTCGCCCACGTCTCCGGCATCCACTGAAGCCGAAAAAGAGGTCGTTCCTTCTCCGACTTTGACGCCAAGTCCTGGAACGACCTCCACCATCACTTCCTAACATCACTGTCACCCCCTGACTTGAGAAAGGTACTCAAGACCTGGCTCTTCGAATAATGACCTGCTGGACCCCAGCGCTTGGACACCCCCGGGGTGATAAGCAACACTATATAGAAGTACAGATTGGCTGACTGATTGATTGATTGCGTGATTTGCAATGGACACAGTAAGAGTGAACCTAATTATGGTTAGCTGCAACACCAGGAAGTGTTACACATGCACTCAGGAATTGTTTGATCCTTTCCACGGACGCAAGTCATACTTCACTATTCATGTTTCACATATAGCGAATATGAGAAATGAAATAATGTAATGAACTCATTTTACTTATGCGCACCAGATTGAGATAATTTAGCATAGATCCAAGTTGCCAGTTCTGTCTTTTTACTAAAGACAAGAGTTCAATATTGCTGCCTGTTGGGTCTGTGTTTTCATCCTATTGTTTTTATTTTGCTATGTTCAACTTCAAAATCATTTGTCAAAGCTTTATGAAATGAAGTCACCAGCAAACCGCTGATTCTCTTTAGAATATGCAGCAGACATTTTTATTTAATGATAATGGACTTGTACAAGAGGATGACCATGTTGAGGCCAAATTGGCAACCAAGAAGATTAATAATGTTAGGCAAAAATGTTTTATGATTTTCGGAAGTGCTTCTTCACAGAATGATCCTGCAGAAGGCAACTTGTTCATTTGTATTTTGAAAAGAAGATCAGGGTTGTATACAGGTGATTACCAAAATATCTGCATGGAAGGTCAGGTGGAATCTTACAGAGAATCTGGTGTAGAGTAGTTTTAGGTCTGGCCTTCAAGATAGCTTAATATATATTGTAAGACTATTGTTTTTTCCAAAAAACATACGTAATTTGCCTATAAAGATTGCCTTTTAGTCAGTGGACTTTATCCATTAGTCTGTGAAACTGTCATGGACAGTTTGCTTCAGACCACCTTAGCATGGGACAATGGATTGGCTCATTTGAAGCATTGGCTAGTTTCCCTTTGAGTTCCTGCAAAAAGCACGTGCACATTGTACACATCAGCCTAAAATAGTTCAACTCTCTTCAGTAACACAGCAGGTTCAAAATATGTTTTTAGAAATGTCTTTATATTGACTTTAAATTGCATTATTTCCTTTGCCTGTACAGGTGAGCATTTAGGGCAGAGTCTAAACAAACATTGGCATATATTGAAGGCGGACAGAACACTGCAGAACTTCATAACAGACAGATCACAGGTCACTTACCGTAGAGGCAGAACACTTAGCTCAATATTGAGTCCAAGCTACCCTTCTAAGGCACATTGTGAACCATGGCTGACAGAATTTTCTGAGGGATTCTTTAAATGTCGTCACTGCGGGATGTGCAGATGGGCGCAGGAAAAAACCAAACAGTTTAGCGACAACAAGGACAAAGTGTATACCATTCGTACTAATATTAATTGCGGTACAAAATATGTTGTATATGTAATTTCATGCAAATGTGGTAAGATATACGTGGGGAGAACGATAAGGTCATTGAAAGATCATGTAAGCGAGCACATGCGTGCAATAAAACAGAATGACGTGAGATATCTTATTGCTGAACATGTAAACAATTGCACTGCTCAGGGTCCTAATAAAACATTTGTTTTTTATGAGATTGAACACGTGAAGTAAGACCCACGAGGTGGACATAGGGAGTTGAGATTATGCAGACATTAGGCAAAGTGGATCTTTCGCCTTAGGGTCGTGGAGGACTGCCTTAATTTTGATCACAAGCTGCAATATTTTATGGGCGATTATAATGTCATAACTGATTAATTTGATTTGAACACTTAGTGGTCGTAATTCCTTTCGTGGTTCTTTTATGCCCAACTTACACTACATATTGAATCTTGACTTTGATTGTTATTATTTTATCCTCCTACATTTTTAATAGGGAACTATAGCTAAATAAGCTTGTACACCCTCGAACTGATTTATTGATTACTGGACTAACACTTGGTACATTACCGGGTATGAATATATGAGATGCCCCTCTTGTATTAAAATAGTCTTTTCCTTCTTTTTCTTTTATATATACATTGTGTGTTAAACCATTACAACTGCATCTTGGAGTAGTTGATGACACTGTATATATTTGTCATGTGACAGAGATATAACTTTATTCTTTGTCTGAAATGTCTACATATTGCCTGATTCGTATAGTAGCAACTATATTCATGTTCAAAATTTCTTTTGCTTTAAATGGCTAAAATCAGGTAACAAAGTAGTAGTGTAATTCATAATTCTTCATGATAATGAGGCACAGGATCGTATAGATAACGATTAATTATTATGCTCGGAAGGTATTGATGCACTATTTGCATCTCGCTACGATGGCGCCTATAATTTGCGTTAAAACATATTAAACGCTTATTTTTACCGTTTCAAGATGGCGCTCATGCTTTTTGTCGTAACTGCTAAGTCCCTACTTCGATTTCTTGTGTTTGGTTTAATTGAAACCAACAAGGGCGGTCGACTGCTTTACCTGTATTCGGGTGCGGCTGCCATTACCTTCAGGTACATTGGGTTTTTGATACGTTTTGGGTATGGAGGCTAAGTACGTTGCGTGGAGAGTTTGATTTCTTTATTATTCTAAATTACAGGTTTTCCCCGTACTTCAGGGACCTGATCTAAACATTAGGATTATACTGTCTCCCGAGGGATTTTTTGGTTACAGTCTGCGTCAATTTCATGTTTCCCTGTACTTCAGGTACCTGAAACTTACAACTGGGAGCCTTCTGTCTCCCATGATTATTTTGCGCTAAACACTATGGTAAGCAACTGTTGAATCGTGATAGAGGAACATTGCCCAGATTTAATTCGGGGTGGTATTTTACTGGCCGATTATTATTTTTTTGCAGAGCTGGCTGCATATCAAAGTCCTCAGGACTAATACAATACACACTGGGATGTACATTGCATATTGGACATAGGATCTATTGAATGGAATTTACATCAGGAGGTAAGAACCATCTTGGCTTATAATTCATGAAGTGTTGCAATTTAGGATCAAAGATATCGTATTGAGATACTTGTGCCTCATGATCATCTTGCTATAAATGCATACGTTTTTATCTTTTTGGTCATTACAGATTTTGATCTGGAATACATCTCTAAGGTACAGCACATGTCCCGGGTGTCCTTTTCCTTGGGAGCATGTGATTCACATTGGGTCATGAATGATAATTAGCACAAATACTGGTATATTTTTTTCTCAAGTACACTTTAGGGGCATCATGAGAATAGATTACACAATCTGATTAGATCTCAAGGACATGTCACCATCAGTATAAATATCTATATGTTTTGACTGAGTAATAGAAAGAATAGACACAAAATAGGTGTCTGTTCTAAAGAATGGTATTTATAACTTTTGCAGTATACTATTGGGCACACATTTTTGTATTATTTAGATCCTTTTGCACAGGGTAAAAAAACTGGGTCTGTATTAATTGCTAGAGACGTATGTATTACTTTGGTGTATTACAAATTTGGTATTTGTATTACTTCCAGCCCTGAGGAAGTCTTAGGGTTGTTACCCTGAAATGACGAAACGTGTTGGCTAAAGGGAGTGGAAGATGTTAAAACATTAAAGAAGAAACAAAACCTTTATTATTGTTTTCATGTTCTTTAATTGTATCTCACTTTGTTTTGGACCTGGGATGCGTGTGCTTCAAAAATTGTAAACGGCTTTATCCATTAGTCTGTGAAACCGTCATTGCTTCAGACCACCATAGCATGGGACAATGGATTGGCCCGTTTTAAGCATTGGCTATTTTCCCTTTGAGTTCCCGCAAAAAGCGCGTGCACATTTTACACATCAGCCTAAAATAGTTCAGTTCTCTTCAGTAACACAGCAGGTTCAAAATATGTTTTTAGAAATGTTTTTATATTGACTTTAAATTGCATTATTTTATTTGGCATTTAGATGATTAGTTGTTTTCATCTCCTTTCTATAGATGCTGTTATAACTTGTTACTGTGGCATGGTAACATTGTAACTACCTACATTTTGAGTGCTTGGTGAGGCCGTAATTACTCTGGTCATCTTCACAAATAATAATTATAATAACATGCATGGCCCATCTAAAAGGCTTTTTAGTAAAAACATTACTAGTGAAACAGCTGCATCAATTAATGTTTTTTAAATGTACAGTGTTTATTCGAAGTATATAGCAACCACTTTTGGGTGGTGGCATATTTTCCATTTATTTTTTATTTTTGTGGCGCATGCTTGCAATAAAAAGTAATACAAAAGAAATAAACATCACCAGCTGGCCAAGACCAGACCTATTGGCTTTACCTGTGCTTGTTTAAGGCTATTTTCATTGATGTCTCTATTGACCTTTCTACAGCCACATCCAACATGAACACAACATCCAGATGTCAAACAACTTGCGTTCCTCTTCCATACAATTTACCTGCACGTGGAAGCCGCGAGTCCAATAGACTGTGGACTAAATATGGTAACAGTCACTAAGCCACCACCTATCTAAAAGCTACAGCCCAAATATTCTCAGGGGTTAAATGTCCTTAAAATCTAATCTAAAAAAATGGTGATGTCAACAATAACTATAAAAAAAAATAATGTGCGAGCTGCAGCTGAAAGAACATGACCAAATGCACACAACCGAGAAGTAAAGAGGAGAAGAGGAATGTTTGCTAATAACTCTCTTAGGCAGTTGGAGTATGGAGACTGCCCTCTCCCTGAGACGAGAGCAAAATTACATGTGCGGTCAGCTGAAGAAGTGAGCCAAGGGACCCCAAAACCTCTAAAATGGGAATATTCCATTTATATTCAAGTATAGTTAGTGGAAGTAAAAAGGACTCTGTGCTTTTTGCACTTACACTAATAGTAAGTTGGGCATTTTTTGGGTCAACTCACAAAGGCATGTAAGAACAGGTAAAAGAGAACTTCTGTTGTACTACTTCCCGTACTCATAAATGTCTTTGTAAATCGACCTCACTGTTTACAAATGTGAGTGAGGAGGAAAGGGGAGTCATGGAACAGACCAATCCCTTTAATAGAATGAAAAGATCAGTGAAAATCTTGGCTATCAAAGTAATAAAATGTTTAAATGCATTGTGCAAAGCAAACATCCCTGGTATATTACCAAATATATGCCAAGATATGTATAGATAGGCAGGATTATTTGTATCCTGGCTCCGAAAGGATAGCGGCAATAAGATTGAACATCATACCAAGTCTTGGATGTATTCCACGCCTTATCAGTGATATTGCTGACCAACTTGAATCAATCTGGGAAGCGCACAGACTAGAATATCAGCAGAGGCCTTGGTACCATCGAAGACTGGCTTTTCCAGACACAGAAACCCATCTCATAGTAAGAGGAAATGGACTGCTGGAACCACTGGCCTCATATGGATCAAACAGTAGCGTGAAAGGTATAGTGGGTTGTCATTTGGATGAGTCCTAGGAACATTAACTTTTAGATGTATAAATGCACACCTTTAGATATCTGGGACTGGAATCTCATCTCCTTCCGCTCCCTCCTAACATCATAGATTTAAATTCAGATTTCACCCCAGCGAGGTCAGGATCAGTGTTTGATAACTGGAGGAATGCTGACCATAAGTACAGTAAATTCTTTCAGTCTTGTAAGGAGAAGTTTGGCCATCAGGAAAATGAGACACAAAGACACTTGTGAACTAAAATATCTAGAAGTCAGTTTCCTCTAACTTTACCTTTCCAGTGTAGAATATCTCTTTTCTCTTCACTGTGCCATCTGCGATCTTCTCCCGAATGGCTTCACCAACTTCCTCCTCGTTTTGGTACAAGTAGGCTCCATCAATGTGGCGGAAGCCAATCTCAATTGCTGCCTTTACACCCGCTTTGGCTTGACCTTTGGGCACCTAGGGCATCAATTAAAGAAGAACTGTGAGGATGGGAGTCTGTCTGAAGTTCACCAAAAGACTAGGAATGCAGGGCTGTGCATACATTTTGGTTTGTCTTGTTGCAAGCCCTCTCCCTATTTGCTTACATAAAGAATTACTGACACTCGAACCACATCATTAATACAGTACCCATGGAGTAAATGCACGTTTATTAAAATCCTTAATTATACATTCACACTATGGAAGGTTTGAAATTATCCCTTTCATTGCATTGGAGAGTCTGGCAGGCTACTAGGATATGCTTGTCCTGGGTTGACAGGATTGAACGGAGTCCAGGACAGTGCAGGATACAACTAAGGCAGGTCCACCGGTGGCAGTGTAGACTTCGGCAACATTTGCTGTGCTCCTTTTCTCTTTTCTATATGCAGCGGGAGATTTTAGTGGTGAATTAGTTACTATCAACTCATTTATCTTCCTCACCCAAGGTCTTATGCATTTAGTTTAGGACTCTGACAAAGAAGGCCAGGACTAAAAAGATTAGTAATTGGTAAGTAATCAGGTCTGTCACCTCTACCGTCCCACAGGCCGTAGCCAAGAGAAACAAAGTAGAAAGTAAAACATTTTTCACTTTCTGAGTTTTGTGTTGGTACCCAACCATTGACAATAGAACACATGCAGAGGCATAGCTATTGTTGGTGCAGTATGTGCTGAGACTTGGGGGCTGAGGGCCCACTGAACTATGATTATTGTTGAATTTTACTACCCATACTCATAGCAGTCAGGCGGATGACCCTTGTCACTCTAGCTATGCCGCTGGTCTAATCTAGTCTAGTCTAGTGTTTGCGCATGGCTACCTGAAGGCCTGGACACATGCATGGCTGGCAGCCAATCCAAACATAACACCCCTCCAAAAATAGAACAGTACAGACATAAAGGGATTGAGAATGCGTTACAAAGTGTTACCTTGATCACAGTCTTTGTGGGGTCTCGGGTGAGAACAGCGGCTGTAACATCCATAACTTCACCTTCTCTTGTGTATTCCCTGCTGGATGAGGTCTACTACTGGTTCATAACCTGGGACTTTGCACCAGCTCTCTAAGGTTTGGCTTCCCTACCCACTGGTGCAGGCACTAAGTTCAGTGCACAATCGCTTGAGCAGGAAAGTGCAGCTTATTGAAGCTCCACATAACCCACTGAGCCTACCTGCTGGTGTGTTATCCGTGCTTTCTGGGTTATCTACAGTCCCATAAAGGGCTCAGGGACGCTGTTGTAAATCAAACCTAATTTTAGTTTTTTGGAATAGCACACTCAAGTACTCCTAGAAAAGACACAATATATATATAGCGAAAGAAGAATAAAACCCAAGCCGGATGGCTAATAGCATCTCCTGTGTCGGTGTCCGATTTCATTTAAGTCGGGTCTGGTTGTAATATATATATATATATATATTATCTACTGGCGGTCGCCAGTAGATAGTTATAGTTAGGATCGTGTTTCCATAGGAAATCCGCAACATTCTGTTTGGAATAACTTTTGCGTCGATTGACGAATCCTCGCGAAATTTTCTAAATAGGTGGGGTGCTCCGCTCCGCTCTTTTCCTGAAAGTCTCGGGGGGATTCGTCAAGCGGGGGCTGAGAAAAAGGGGGGGTCCCAAAACGTGTTTTCCCCATGCATTTTTCCATAGGGACCTTTAGTCCGAGCTACAGCCCGAACGGCTGAACAGAAAACCTTGAAATTTGGCAGAGAGGTAGTCCTCAGGTCAGGGATGTGCCTTTTGCAGGTCTGGTGTAAATCTGTTCAGTATTTTCTGAGAAAATAGCATTTAAAAGCATATATATATCTATAGGCGCGCACCGTGTGCGCACGGTAAGCGCACCCTGCCGTGCACGAGCGCACTTCTGATTGGTTGTTAGATCTTAGTAAACATTCGAATCGGTGGAAACCAGGAAGTGTCGGACGCCATTTTGTCTCTCGCAGTCTGAGGGGGTGAAAAACAAAGGTGGAGAACATGAAAAGGGGGCAGGGTGGACAGTTCCTGACCCCCTAGCCATTGTCAGGGGGTCCCCAAAGGACCCCCAAGGGCCATAAATGTTTTTAATTTTTTTACGAAAAATCGCGGAGTGCGCTTACCGTGCGCGCGCGGTAGAAACGGGAATATTCCGCGAACTGCGCAACGTGGGTGCGCGGTGCGCACAGAGAGCGCACGGTGCGCGCACGGTGAAAAACCTTAAAAAAAAAATAATAATAATAATAAATACATAACTTAGTATTTAAAAAAACGTACAAATTCACTGAAAAAACCATAGGTTTCACACACGTTGTAGTTAGGAATTAGCATTTAAAAAACCTTGCAAATTCACTTAAAAAACCATAGGTTTCACACATGTTATAGTTAGCTGGACATTTTTCTTTCCTTTAACCTTTAGCTATACATATTTAATAAATATTTATTTTACAGAAAGACACATATGTCATCAGTGATGTAATATCTGACGTCATCAGCAGTGGATTGCGGTCGCGTGAGTTACAGTTACCTGAACTAACTATAATGGTGGAATTTCATTGTTTTTTTACGAGTGAAATGTCCAGCTAACTATAACATGTGTGAAACCTATGGTTTTTTAAGTGAATATATATATATATATATATCCGCTCCAATTCTCCTCAATTACGAAAGAATTATCGCACTCTCGGGGACGTAAAGGCAAACTTTATTTTCAAATAGCCAGCAACAAACGCGTTTCGGCGAACTGCCTTCTTCGGTGTATATGTATATATACATATATATATATATATATTCACTGAAAAAACCATAGGTTTAAGGGCTGTTATAGTTAGCTGGACATTTCACTCATACAAAACAATTGAAATTCCTCCGTTATAGTTAGTTCTGCTAACAATAACTCGCGCGCTCGCAATCCACTGCTGATGTCATTTGAGATGTCATCAGTGATGTCACTGACCATGTCATGAATGATGTAATATGTGACATCATCAGCAGTGGATTGTGGGCGTGCGAGTTATAGTTAGCAGAACTAACTATAACGGAGGAATTTCAATGGTTTTGTATGAGTGAAACGTCCAGCTAACTATAACAGCCCTGAAACCTATGGTTTTTTCAGTGAATTTCTAAAGTTTTTTAAATGCTAATTCCTAACTATAACGTGCCTGAAACCTATGTTTTTTTCAGTGAATTTCAATGGTTTTTTAAATGCTAATTTGTAACTATAACGTGCTTGAAACCTATGTTTTTTTCAGTTAATTTCTAAGGTGTTTTAAATGCTAATTTGTAACTATAACGTGCTTGAAACCTATGTTTTTTTCAGTTAATCTCTACGGTGTTTTAAATGCTAGTTTCTAACTATGCCTACAGAGGTAGGACATGTGAAGAAAGAAGAAAAAACACACAGAAAGAAGAAAAAGAAATGCAGAAAGAAGCAAAAGAAGTCCACAAAGACGAAGAAAAGTGCAGGAAGAAGGAAGACATGCAGAAAGAACAAACAGAGGAGGAGAAAGAGGCCTTGTTGCAAAATCATCCTGTACCGTCAACTTTTTCAGATGGATACTGGACTACCTCTCTGCAACGCAGCGCAGTGGCGCTTACTGGAAGCACCTGGTGGACTAGTTGGCCCCCAGGGGCCCTCAGGATTGAAGGCAAATCATTTCCCCATCTTAAAATGCGCCACAGGGCATGTTTGCACACGTCACCTCAGGCCCCATCCCCTCCCTTCACCACTGTGCAAACGCGCCCTGTGGCCGTTTTAATTTGGGAGATTAAGTCCCCTTGAATCCTGAGAGTCCCTAGGGTCAAACTAGCCCACTAGGTACCTCCAGTAAGCGCCATTGCAGAGAGGTGTAAAAAGGGGCACGGCCTGCACCACCTCTCTGCAACGCAGCGCAGTGTCACTTACTGGAAGCACTTGGTGGGCTAGTTGGCCCCCAGGGGCCCTCAGGATTGAAGGGGAATTAATTCCCCAACTTAAAACACACCCCAGGGCGTGTTTGCACACGTCACCTCAGGCCCCGTTCCCTCCCTTCACCACTGGGTAAACGCGCCCTGTGTCCGTTCTAAGTTGGGAAATTAAGTCCCCTTGAATCCTAAGGGTCCCTAGGGTCAAACTAGCCCACTAGGTACCTCCAGTAAGCGCCACAAAAAGGGGCGTGGTCTCTGAACGCCTGTCTGCAACGCAGCTCCCTGGCGCATACTGGAGATACCTGGTGGGCTAGTTGGCCCTCTGGGACCCTCAGTATTGAAGGGAAATTAATTCCCCAACTTACAACTCACCAGGGGGCTCGTTTGCACAATGGTGAAGGAAGGGGGCGGGGTCTGAGGTGACATGTGTGCAAACACACCCTGTGGCGCATTTTAAGTTGGGGAATTAATTCCTCTTCAATCCTGAGGGTCCCTGGGGACCAACTAGCCCACCAGGTACCTCCAGTATGCGCCAGGGAGCTGCGTTGCAGAGAGGTGTTCGGAGGCCATGCCTTTTTTTACAACACTCAGCAATGCAGCTAAAAAGGGGCGAGGCCTCAGAAAACCTCTCTGCAACGCAGCCCCCTGGCGCATACTGAAGGTTCCTGGTGGGCTAGTTGGCCCCCAGGGACCTCCAGTATTCAAGGGGAATTTGTTCCCCATCTGCAAAAGCGCCAGGGGGCGCGTTTGCAGAGTGCAGCAAGAAGGGGGGCGTGGCCTCCGCGATCCCGTTTTTCTTTTTTTTTTAAGAAGGGGGGCTGTGTGGCCCCCCTTCTTTTTCTAATTTATTACCCTGGGGACCCCATCCCCCAGGGCCTGCCCCCTAATTTAAAAAATGTATATATATTTGGAAGGGGGCCGCGTGGCCCACCTCCCGAGGTCTTAATCGGCCCCGGGGAAACCATCCCCCGGAGCATGGCCTTTTTTTTAATAATCTTTTGGAGGGAGGGTGCGTTGCCCCCCTCCTCAGGCCACCTATGGCCCGGGGACCCCATCCCCCGGGGCCGGCCTTTGCTTTTAAAAAAAATATATATTTTTTTTATTTTGTGGAGGGGGCCGCGTGGCTCCCCTCCCGGGCCACTAACAGCCCCGGGGCTGGCCCTCTCCGTTGGGGGCCGTGGGGGCGTCCCCAATCCCCCCACAGTCCCAACCGGCTCCCCGCCTCCTGCAGGAGCCGTCGTTGCTTTTCCACATGGGGAGCAGCTAACATGCTGCTTCCCATGTGGAAAAGCAATCTGCTTTGCTTCATTGAAGTGAGAGCAGGTTTCCCTGCTCTCGCTTTAATGAAGCAGAGCAGTTTGCAATGACAGGGTGGGAGCCGCGAGGCTCCCGCCCTGTCATTGCAAACGACAGTTTCCCGGGGGTGGGCACCCTGGGACACTGCAGGAGCTGGCCCTGGGGGGTGGCGGTCCCCAGGGCTATGACAAGTGCCAGGAGGGGGGCCGCGTGGCCCCCTTCCCACTTAATTTAAAGCCCCGGGGGGTGGTGGTCTCCGGGGCTTGGCGGACCATAACGGATCCCGTATGTTAAATATTTAGTGCCCCGGGGAGGTGGCGGTCCCCGGGGCTGCGGGGGGGCAGTGAGCCCCCACATATATTATCACAAAGCCCCAGGGGTGGGGGTCCCCGTGGCTTGGGGGGGCCTTTGAGCCTCCCCACCTATGTAAATTAAAGCCCCGGCGGTGGCGGTCCCCGGGGCTGGGGGGGCTGAGAGCCCCGCCCATAATTCAGAAAAGCCCCGGGGGGTCACGGTCCCCGGGGCTGGGGGGCCCCTCCGGGCCCCCCATTCCAATATGCATATTGACCCCGGGACTTGTCCCAGCCGGTGCTAATTAAAAACAAAGCGCGGAAGCCCGCGCTTTGTTTTTTTTTTTCACTGCGGCATGCCTTGGGGGTCCTTGTGGGACCCCCTGAGCAGGCCTAGGGGGTCAGGGTGTTTCTACCCTGCCCCCTTTTTGCGTTTTTTTTCACTGCTCTCTTGTGCCTCGGTTACCAAGGCACGAGATGGCTGCCAACACTTCCTGGTTTGAAGTGTTGACAGTCAATTAGCATAAAGCTCGTGCTCTGGAGGATCTGCGGCCCTAGATATATCTATGTTTTTACTTTTGAATTTCTCAGGAACTTCTGAATGGATTTACACCATTTAACCAAAAGGCACAAGTGTGAACCAAGGGCTAACTCTTTGCCAAATTTGGTGTAATTCAGTTCAGCAGTTCGGGCTGTAGCTGCGACTAACGTTCCCTTTGAAAAATTGCATGGGTAAAACACGTTTTGGAACCCCCTTTTTTTCTCGGCCCCCGCTTGACGAATCATCCCGAGACTTTCAGGATAGGAGCGGACCGGAGCGGGCCACGAGTTTTTGAAAATTTCGCGAAGATTCGTCAACCAGCACCAAGTTATTCCAAATAGAATGTTGCGAATTTCCTATGGGATAATAGGTCCTAACTATAACTACCTACTGGCGACAGCCAGTAGGTAATATATATATATATATATATATATATATATATATTCACTGAAAAAACCATAGGTTTCACACATGTTATAGTTAGCTGTACATTTCACTCGTAAAAAACCAATGAAATTCCCCCGTTATAGTTAGCGCAGGCAACTATAACTCACGCGACCGCAATCCTCTGCTGATGCTAATACTGTATTTAGACACTTATTTGCCCATGTCTTCTTCCATTAAATTTTAGCTATACATATATTACAAATATTTTTTTTTAATAAAGACACATATGTCATCAGCAGAAGATTGCGGTCGCGTGAGTTATAGTTGCCTGCACTAACTATAACGGGGGAATTTCATTGGTTTTTTACGAGTGAAATGTACAGCTAACTATAACATGTGTGAAACCTATGGTTTTTTCAGTGAATTTGCAAGGTTTTTTAAATGCTAATTCCTAACTATAACGTGTGTGAAACCTATGGTTTTTTCAGTGAATTTGTACGTTTTTTTAAATGCTAAGTTACTTTACGCCACTCGTGGCGTGCGCGCCCAGTTAACGCAGTTCGTTGCGTGCGCGCACGGTGCGCTTCGCGCACCGTGCGCGCACAGTGAGCACGCGGTGCGCTGCGCGCACCGCGTGCCCACTTTACGCAGTTAGTGCCGTGCACGCACGGTGGTCAAGCGGTGCGCTGCGCGCACCGCGTGCCCACGTTATGCGGGATAGGCCATGTACTCACGATGCGCTTCGCGCACCGTGCGCACATGGGGGACATATTATGCGCATATTTGAGAGATGTATTCTTATTAATTTCATCAACGTGATAAGCCATGCACAAATGGGGCCCTTCGGGCACCATTTGCACACGGGGTGGGGAGAGTGTGGATAATTTTTTTTACCATACGCGTACGGTAAGCGTAATCGCCGATTTTCCGAAAAAAAAAAAATCTTTTTTTTGGGGCTTGGGGGGTTTGTGGGGACCCCAATATCATTGATGGGTTGTTAGGATCTGAAGAAACTGCCCCTTTAGACTTTTTTGGCCTTCATTTTTGCTGCCCAACTCTGAGAGCGAGAGAGAAAATTGCGGCCGCCGCTTCATGGTTTCGACCGATTCGAATGTTTACTAAGATCTAAGAGCCAATCAAAATCGCGCTCGCGCACGCCACCGTACGCGTACGGTAAGCGCACCGTAAGCGCACCGTAAGCTGGCTCAGATATATATATTGATTTAAATGCTATTTTCTCAGAATCTACTGAACAGATTTACACCAAACCTACAAAAGGCACTTCCTTGACCTGAGGACTACCTCTCTGCCAAATTTCAAGTAATTCTGTTCAGCCGTTCGGGCTGTAGCTGTGTCTAAAGGTCCTATGGAAAAATGCATGGGAAAAACGCGTTTTGGGACCCCCTTTTATCTCAGCCCCCGCTTGACGAATCCCCCCAAGACTTTCAGGGTAGGAGCGGAGCGTAGCGCCCCACCTATTTTGAAAAATTCGCGAGGATTCGTCGACCGGCGCCAAAGTTATTCAAAATAGAATGTTGCAGTTTTCCTATGGAAACGTGGTCCTAACTATAACTACCTACTGGCGACCGCCAGTAGGTAATATATATATATATATATATATATATATATATATATATATATATATATATATATATATATATATATATATATATATATATATATATATATATATACATATATTATATATATATATATATATATTTAACAGTGTTTTACTTCAACAGTCTTGTCCTGATGCTTAGTACATGAGTAATAACCACAGAGAGTATAATCAAAAGACCACTTATGCATGTTTCTAGCAGCGAGAATGAAATGAGCAGCTCTAACATACTTAGAATGTTTCTAGAAGCCTATCATCCAAGACTACTTCTATGTCCTCCACTATGACAGCATGGATAGCTAACTTGCCTCAAGAGTTTCTTGGGGCGAAGCACAATGCATACCTTGTTCACAGGGGATCAGCTGTGATTATCAGACATCTGCTAGGAGAGAGTGATCCCTCAAAACGAAAACGCATGATCATCCAGGCAAGCTCCTCTCATCACTGTACCGACTTTTAGCATAAGAGTGGATGCTACTGCAGTTTGGCAGACCCTCTAGTGGTATCCTAGTGGGATGGCTCTCTCCAATTCAGTGATCAATTCAAGGAGTTTATATAGGGTTGACCACTGACATTCCCACAGCAGGTGTAATAGTGTGCCTTCATTGGAGAAGCTTCCATTAATAGGAGATGTTATTGGTCTAAACCAGCATGATGAAAATATGCCAACTCAGAATACATGTTTCTCTTACATGCCTAGTGTCAAACTCTGAAATGTAAACATCACATAGCTTGTAGCAGGCTTGTGGCATCTGCTATTACAGCATAGGCATTATTTGGATGAAATAGCACTTTCACAAGTGTGGCCATGGAGTCTTCTTCTTCAATGGCAATGTAAATTCCGCCCACATTGCCCACAATATCTTCACTTTGGAAGCGATTATCTGTTGTCCTAAGCATGTCTGTTTCCTCATTTCCTACTAAGCTGCCATTCAAATAGTTCTCCCTCGCCTTTCATGGCTTCTTTCTTTGCCACTCCAGTTAAGACTGTACACTCAAATGGCATGCAGAACCCCCCACCGAAGTGTCACTCTTGGGACAGTACCATATTTCCCAGGTCAACAATGGGTTGATGGGTCTGTCATTATTTTGAAGTCTTTTCTTCTCACTTTCCTCAATGGTGGGGGTGGTTGGGATCCACTGAGGAACAGAGGCAATGGTGAAGTACATGTAGATACACTTGGAGAAAGCTTTAGATAGCCAGTGTGAACTTTCTGCTCCACTCAATCCCCAGACTATTCTTGAGTGTCCTCATAAACTCAGCCCCTTGGAATGTAGCCCATTGTCCATCTTGGTCATTTTAGGGTTGATATTTGGGGCTAGTAATTTTTCAAGTTTGGGCAAATGAGTTCCCAAATGAGGTCAGTCACAATTTCAACTACAAGAGGTGCCTGTATCAACAAATAACAGTACTTGTCGACCACATGTTGTGGTGCTGAACACAGGGCCCTGTTTTGTCCATGGATAGTCACATTTCTCCTCAGTAATTACGGATGCTTGAGATATTCTGTGTTGCAAGAGACTTGGCAGAGATGGCACTGGGTTAGGCAGATTCTCTACCAGGGTGTTGAGATTGGCAAACTAGTTTTTCTCCTGCCGGCCTACTTTGGTTTCAACACACCGTTATGACTATTGCTCAATAGCTGTAGTGTTCTGTTGGTCAATGTTGTGGCTATGACAATGCAATCATATATTAGGACATCCTCATTCTCACTTTGTTTTATTCTCACACCCCACTCAGCTTGAAGTGTAGTTTGTGTTGATGAATTCCAGTCAGTGGCCTACTTGGATAGCAATGATTGTTTCCTGCAGAAACTCATATAATCTGGTGCAAACTTGACTCGCTTCCATCGATATTGCTTTGTGTGATGCTCCTTTCTGTCATTGCACATGCTATTTAATGCTCTCTGCTCGGGATTGATCTGACTTTATGCAGAGGCTTAAATTACAGAGACAGATCATTTACTTGCTTTTTGACAATGGGATGGTACTGTATGTCCACGTCATACAATTGGAGTTACAAAGCCAACATTTCTAGTCAAAAAAATGATTAAAGGTGCTGGACCTTGAATTAGAGAAATTACCAATGTGTAGTCCATGACTACTCTGCAGTGGTGGCTATATAAGTATAATTGAAAATGTTGTCTGACCCCTTTGGTAGCTATGGTCACCTATGTAATCTATGAGTTGAAAGATTCAATGGGTGTCACAGCACAGGTAGCAAAGCTGATAGGTGCTCGTTTGTCAGCTCCTTCCACTAGTGCACTACTGCCCCTTGCCCACAGGGGTTGACATCAACCATCAGCTGGGTGGCTTTCAAAGGATGGATCTATTTCATGGTGGAATAATATAAAAGGGCATCTTTGGTGGCTTAGAGTGTTTCTTTCTCTTGGTTTGACCTTATTCATTTGTTTCTGGTCAGGTTCATCAGCAGTTCAGTCAAAGTGGCCAGATTAGGAATGAATATTCTGCAGTATGTGGACACTGTGAGGAATCTATAGCAGTCACATTTTGAAGTGAGCGAGCAATACAAATGTCCTTCTGTGTTCTGAATCCACAAGTTCACTGGTCAAAACCTCCAGTATGTTTTGTAACTGGATCAGCAGGGTTAGCTACCAGTCTGTGTAGATCAAGCCTCAGTCCCTTGTGTAAGCAGTGTAGCATGGAAGAGAATGTCATGTTCATGACTCTCATCAGTCCAGCCTGAGCTTACCTGATTGCATTCTACGCCTGTAAATAGATGCAAAAATGTGCTCGCTGTATCTTTAAGTTCACACTTTCACATGCTCACTGCAAGCTGTATCAGTTGCAAGGTGTCTGAAAAGAAGTGCTGCAATGTATCAGAGTTGGAGCACCTGCCTGTCACATACAACTTGGACTTCACTGATTTCAGTTCATGACAAATGTTCGTTCCATAGATCCTAGCTATGGGAAGCGGCTCAAGGTTTCCCTAGGACTTGATGCTGGTGTCTCTCTTTGGCCTTTGGGAGTGAGGTTTTCATGGAAGAACCTGTTGGCAGGCCACGATATTCATGGAATCCACCTGTGTTGATGACTTTTCTCACTTTGCCACTGGATTCAAGCTATACTGGCTGAAGAAGGGGTGTGTGGCATCCTGCCTGCCTCATGATGTTGTTTATACCTTACTTTTGTTCTACCATTGTCTTGGCTACCTGGAACACCACTCCATGGTGTGCTGCATTCTGGTATCCTTGGTGCTAGAATGTAAATGTTCAAATCTCTCTAGCTGTTACCTGTACTGGCTGTGGCCTGGATGGGTGCCTGCTCTCTCTAGAAATAAACTTAGACTTGCTTCATCTTCAAGCCTCCAGTGTTATCTTTTCAGCTGCACCTGGTATCTTACACTGGCGTAGTCGGCAGCTGGAAAGGGAGAGGAACCCAACTCACCTCAATGTCTCTTTTTCTTGTTTGAGGACAAAAAAAAAAAAGAAACGACTGAGGAAAGGAAAGGAGGCCACAAATTCCTGTTCTTGTTGGCCCTGTTCTCAAGGTAGTGTGCTTTTACTTTCAATTTTTGGAGGGAGGCTGGGAGCTATCGCCGCGTTTTATCTATTCCTTGGATGATTCGCCCCTACTGTTGTTCTAGCCTGTGCCATAACTTGTTATAAAGGGTTGCCATCCCAGGAACTTAAAACTGAGTTTGACTTGAGCGGGGTCACGTCTCTCCCATGTTGCCTTGGGTTGGGAGCTTTCGCCACGGGTGCTGGTCGACGCGGGCTTGCCCATTTACCTGTCTCCAGCCTCTCAAACCTTATGCTTTGCCTGCCTGGTGTCACCATACTCGAAGCCCTCCACGGCCGCCAGTCTTTTGATTACTCTGAATTTGGGTGCCCTGGTTATAGCCTATGTTTCTGTCTGCTGTACTCTAGATCGTTTGGTACCTGCCCCGTCTAGTGTGGCGTGATTGAACAGACTCGACACACCTGCGAGGTTTGATTCTTGTGTCTATTTGATGTTTGCATCTATTTTCTACTACGTCTTGACAACACAACACTTCGAGAGGATTGTTAGTCTTTGATTTTAATCAACGGTCCCTTCCCTTTGCATTGGAACCTTCAATGCTCACCTTCCATATTTCCAACATTCTTCTCCTGCTCGCGGGATCCTTCTTCTTGAGTCTCCTCGTCTTCATAGCTGGAACGCTCAATGTCTCGTCTGCAACGCATGGCGTTACGTGTGGTGGGGTGCTACTCATGTTGTCTGCCGCCATTTTGACTTTTCAAGTGTTTCATTAGAGAGTGCTTTATTTCGCGTGCCACTTCTGTGACACACACACATGGATTACGCTTTCCTTCGCAACTGAGCAATGCAAGTGAGAACAGACAGTTTCCTAAACGCGTGCTGCTTATATAATATGTGTGCTCATTTCTACCAGCCATACCTGTGACACGCTTAAAGGTTATTTTTGTGTGCTGCTTATTACCACTCCAACTTTCATTAGCATGCCGCATCTGTGACACACACACACTTCATTGCTTCCAATTATTATGTTTGCTGCTTCCATAATATGCATTCTGAATACTTTTACATATTTCAACAGTTGTAATTTTTCTTAAATCAGTGGTGGTATTCCCTTCTTATAATATTACATTTCTTTAACATCATCATATCTTGGTTACGGCCACAACTATGCAGAATGTCACAGCTCCTCCTTTCTTTCTAATGTCACCTGGAGAACCAACCATAAAGTGGCAGAAATGGAAAAGAGTTTTCGAACGATATGCGAGAGTTTGTGGTGTTAGTCTCTCTGCCGAGCGCAGAACTTCCCTTCTCCTTCACTGCCTTGGGTCAGAAGGCCAAGACGTTTTTGACCATTTGCCCGAACTCAGTGAAGCTGAAGGCAGAGATCTCAATGAATTTGAGATTTGTATGAAAAAGCTTGGTAAACACTACTTGCCCAAAGTAAGCACGATACTGGAGAGATACCAGTTTGCTAGGAGAATGCAAAACGAGGGTAAATCTGTTGAGGGGTACGTCACTCAGCTAAGGAAACTCGCTTCTTCCTGTAAGTTTGGAGATTTGTCCGATGAGAGAATAAGGGATCAATTTATGCTTGGCAGCAATACTGAAAAAGTACAAGAAGAGCTTTGGCTGAGAGACAAACCCTCATTGGATGAAGTCATCCAGGTAGCTAAGAGGGTTGAGCATTCCTTGATATGTGTTGATACTTTGAAAAAAGATAAACAGGTTTCCGTTCAAGTTGTCAAGAAACCCGAGAAAACTTTGTCCAAAGTTGTTCACCCTGTTAAGCCGAAAAAGAAACCCTTTGTGCCAAAGTGTTTTAGATGTGACAAAGTTGGCCACTTTGCAAATGATAGTAAGTGTCCTGCCCTAAAAGTGATTTGTTCCAAGTGCAAAAAGAAAGGACATCTTTCAATTGTCTGTAAAACCAAAGTCTCCTCCTCCAATGTTAAATGTGTCAAAGCTGAGATTCTAGAGGAGGATTTTGTCTGAGGGCACTTTGTAGTCCAAGTGAGTTCCAACTTAGAACTCAAGTCTTGTCCCCTAGACACGATCCAAGTAGAGGGTGAGTCCACCAGGGTATTATTTGACTCAGGGGCAAAGATCACTAATATTTCTAGGGTTTTCTTTGATAACACACTATACCATAAGATTTCACTCCTCAAGCCGGACATACGTCCCTTGGCCTATGGTGGCGAGCCAAAACCACTACGAGGCTATTTCATGGGCCTCATTGAGTACAAGGGGCGTTATGTTTCCGGGAAGATCTACGTTTCTCATAATTGTGACAGCATAATCAGCTGGTTTCATCAGGGAGACTTGGGGGTTATGCTGGATCCTGACAGCGATAGTCTTATCAAGTTGAAGGAAGTAGTTCAGGCTGTCCATCTTAGCTCTGATGGTTCTATAGAAAGGCGCACTAAAGAGAAATGGCCTAATGTTTTCAGGAGTGGTTTGGGTTGTCTTAAAAATTTCAAATTAAGAATTCTCCTTTTCCTAATTCACAGCCTTCTTGTTGCAAGGTCAGAAATGTACCCCTAGCGGTGAGGGATGAAATAAAGCAGTTGCAGAAGCTTAAAAATGGAGGTATAATTGAGGAAGTCACTGGGACTGATTGGCTCGTTCCTGTGGTGGCAGCCCGCAAGGCTGATGGCTTTCTCCGCCTCTGTGTGGATTTGAGGCAACTAAATAAATGTGTGGTGGTGGATCGCTATTCAATACTCAACATCTCTGAGCTACTCGCATTGTTGGGAGGAGCCAAGGTTTTTAGTACAATTGACTTGGCTTCCGCCTATCACCAAATTGAGCTGGATGAAACTTCGAGGGATTATACCTCTTTCATTACTCCGTTTGGGACATTCAGATTTGTTCGTATGCCGTTTGGCCTTGTATCGGCGGCATCTGTATTTCAACGAATCATGGAGAAGAATCTGGAGGGTTGCAAAAGCATCTGTGTTTATCAGGATGATATTCTTGTTTTTGGTAAAGACCACAAGGAGCATGAAGAGTGTCTTAATGTTGTTTTGAGTAAACTGGGGGAAGCTAACCTTACCATTAAGTCTGAAAAATGCAAATTTGGTACCTCCTCCAGTCACTATTTAGGCCACACCATTTTTCGGTGAAGGAGTTACTCCTATATCGAGTACAGTGGACACCATAGCTCGCATGTCACCTCCCACATGTAGAGAGGAACTCATGAATTTTTTTTGGCATGATTGAATACTACAATAAATTTGTCGAATGGTTTGCTGAATTGTCCTCCTACATGAGGAGTCTTCTAAAAAAAGAATCTGAGTTTAAGTGGAATGTTGACTGTGACATGGAGTTTACTTCCCTTAAAGCAAAACTTAGTAGTGCTCCCAAGCTCATGAGTTTTGATCCCTCTAAGACTTCTGTTATTACCACCAATGGTAGTCTCAAGGGGTTGGGGGCTGTTCTCACACAGGAGGGTGAGGATGGTATGGTAACCATCATGTTTGCCTCAAGTGGACTCAAAGACCCATAGTCTCCCTATTCGGTCATCGAACGCGAGGCTCTGGCGGTCTTTTGAGCGATTAGAACATTTAAAAAGTTCCTTTGGGGCACCAGATTCTTGGTAAAGACGGATCACAAGCTCTTGTGTGAGACTTTTTCTAAAAAGGGTATTGAACTAATATCAAGCAGTATCACCAAATGGGTTTTTGCATTACAGGAATATTAATTTTGAGATTAGACATATCCCTGGGGTTGAGAACAGTGTGGCTGTCGAGATTAGTAGAAAGCGGCCATGATGATGTTTCTTTGGATGATTGGGATGATCCTGATATTCATGTTTGTCAAGTTGATGATGAGATTGTTAACCAAGAGCAATGGCGACTTATGTTGACTTCTGATCCAGTATTATCTGAGGTAATGTCCCTCATTCACAAGGGTTGGGACACAAAAAGGCAGGGTTCTGATGAAGCCTCAAAGTTCTGGGTTGTCAAGGACGAATTAGCAATTTGTAATGATGTACTTTTACGTGGGACTAGGCTTGTACCTCCTTCTGAACTTCGTAAAGTGTTGATTGATTTTGCACACAAATCGCACTCTGGCATGTCCCAAATCAAAGAGAGACTCCGGTGTTCCTACTGGTGGCCGGGCATGGACTTACATGTTGAGAGGGTTGTGAGAGATCACGTGGTGTGTGCTTCTAGTGAAAAGTCCAAGGTGGTTAGAGTTCAGACTATGGTCATTAGAGATCTTCCCAACGGACCATGGAGAGATGTGGCGTTGGATATAGTGGGTCCCATTCATTCCAATGGTCAGCAAGTTTTTATCCGGAACACCACTCCATGGTATTCTGCATTCTGGTATCCTTTGTGCTAGAATGTAAATGTTCAAATCTCTCTAGCTGTTACCTGTACTGGCTGTGGCCTGGATAGGTTCCTGCTCTCTCTAGAAATAAACTTGGACTGGCTTCATCTTCAAGCCTCCAGTGTTATCTTTTCAGCTGCACCTAGTATCTTACAGGGTGTTACCCCAAAACCGGTCCCAGGATACTTGTTTCCAGTCCAAGGAAGACCGGCTTAGCAGTTCGGGCTGGACTGTTTGCATGAGGAACACAGTCAAGACTGATTTGCATATAGCTGGGTATTAACTTAACTGGGGTGGCGAAGTGAGCTAATGAACAATGATGGATTAAACCCAGATCTAATAGTGACTGGGGGTGAGTGTCTGAAAAGTTTCAGCACTAGGTCCATCATATCCTTGTGTTTAGTTGATGAGAGAGGAGACCTTTAATCCTTACACCATCACACAAAACATGACCTGGTATCTCTTGAGTTTGATGGTTCTGCCTGCAAAGTACTTTAAGACCTCCTATTCATCTTCCATTTTATTTGGGCTGGTGGTATCCACACCGCTTCCTCATTTTCCATTATTTTGATGATTATTCTTCATGGAAGGATAATGTGTCAATATCGTGTTCAGTCATACCATGACATGCCTTTATAGAATGTTCTCCCTTTCGATGATGATGCATCAGACTAGTGTGTATCACTATGACATTGTCTACATGCTTGCGATCCATTGGCCATTCTTGGTGGATCCGGCTTCTTGTACGCTAACCAGTCTTCTCTCGTCTATGAATTCACATTTTTTGATATGGGGAGGGGGATGTCCTTGATTTGATGGACATCTGGAACAGCACAGTCGCAATGTTCATGGGATATCTGTGGATTGTATGACCTACCAAGCATGAGGATTGCATTTTGGATCCTTCTGGATCATACTCATGATGGTAGATGGTTTGTAGGCCGATATGATTTGTGCTCGTCAGTAAATGTGCTGGCGTGCTTTGAAATTTCCTAGTCTCCCCCTTATGCAGCTGTGCTTACTTCATCACACAGATCATTCATAAACTGGTTTGGTTTGAGGGGTAATTGCACATGAAGCACAGTAACTGCCTTTTCATAATCCGTCATTTGGCAATGCAACAGGGCTATCTTCATTTGGCATTACAGCCGGGCTCTCTTCACATCAGTCTCCATTCTAGCCATAAAGCGCCAGAATACCCTTGCGGGCGATAGTGAGCTTTACAAAATAACATCACATCACACAGCTTCTGTTGAGTATTGGCCATGGCAGGGGGTTCCCATTGGGCATAGGTGACCCTTTCTGAGCGCTACTATTGCAGGTGGGGTTGTTCTCTCCCATCACTCAGCAGGAACAGTAGACACAAATGTTGAACCCAGTGCTAATGACCCTGTTTCTCAATGCACAACCACTGGAATGAGAATACACATCCATCAATGATCTCTCTGCGCTTCCCTCTGTGGGTGTATAACCCTGTTATCCTCCAGTGCAGTCTCAGTGGCGAGTATCAGAGTAGTCGACAATGTTGCACATTTCATCAGACGTAAGTACACCACCAATACAAAGAAAACACCATCTTCCTATCCAGCACCCGCAAGCTTTCTTCGCCCTCCGTTCCCACCTCTAAGACCTGTGTTGTGGGTCCTGATTCCCTGAGGAGGCACAAATAAGGCTCACAGCAATTGCTCAGGTCAATCGGTGTTGTACAGAAGATTCAAGAGGTATGCAGAGAGTAATCAGGGGGACAAAGAGGGCAGCCAGGCTGTGGAGAGTGTGGTGAGGCCTGCCCAGAGGGTGACTCAGGGTGTTCAAGGCATCATTCAGCATTCAACAAAGGGCAGAATGGTGGTGTGCACGGTCAGACAGAGTGAATGCAGGACACAGCTGAAGGTGTGCACAGCTTAAAGTGTGAGAGAAGTGCAGAATGGCTCTTGTTCATGGTATTCAGCACATGGTCTGCCATAATACTGCATACTTCTTGATGTTTATTCAGGTTCTTATAAAAACGGGGTGAAGGAGCTCTATTGTCTTCTAGTAAAACATTATATATTGCTATCACTGCTGTAGGTTTCATTTGACTTTACTTACAAGAGCCTCTAGGTATTTGCCCAAAAGGGCAAGTATTGTCACTTAACTTTATAAATATGTTAGAAATATAAACACATTACAGGTGACACACATATTTTAAAGTGTGTAAGCTCAATGACTGTGTTGTAATGTGTACTCTGATGCTAGCATCACATTGCATGGTGGTCTGATGTCAGGAGTGGAATGGGACAGCAGCTGGTGCATGGTCCAGGCAGGCAGGTACAGTGTATGACCAGCACTGTTGGTGGAGATCCTAACAGTTTGCATCAGAACGAGTGCCGCACATGAATCGAGGAGCACGGCTGCATCGTTCCGATCAGGAAGATCAGTCCAGATGTTGAAGTCTCTTAATATGACACAGTGGAAGGGTGATTTAAGTACGGAGGATATGAAATCAGCAAACGAGCTGCCAAATTGATTAGTGGGTACAGGGGTGAAAAGCTAAAACACAGGTGATTGAACAGGTAAGGAAGATCGATATGATCGGACACCAGGAGTTACCCTGAGGGGAAAGCATACAGATGTAGCCGTGAGATTAGTAAGGGTCTCTTAGTAGGTCACCACCAGACCCCTTCATCTTTTGGTGGGCTAAAGCCTCACAAATCCATAATTCTGTGGGGAAAAAATATCTGGTAGGAGAGGATGTACACGAGTAAAACAAAAAACGACGGCATATTTACAAGCCCTCAGAGTCACCGAAGCGTCACTTTTTTGAACGCTCCATTGGCGCAGCGCCATTTTCCATATTTACAAGATAGCTCTAAACCACTAGCGAGGCAGCACCAAAAACTAATACCATGGAATACCAGGCGTTAGAATGGCGCAATGAGAAGAAATTATAAGTTTCTCCTTGTTTTTTGCTCGTTCCATGAGTGCTGCATTCTGCAGCACACATAGATGGTGCAAATCGCCTTTGATTGTTTATGTGCAGGAAGGTGTCCCTTCTTGCACATGAACAATGACCTCAGCTTTTTTTGCACCAGCGCTGGGAGAAACACAGGGGTGCGACGTTTTCTTGTGAATATGCCACATCCCTGCATTTTGAAAATGTCAGAGCATGGCGCTGCCAAATTAGTCGCAGCTCCACGCTCTGACTTTTCTTGTGAATGTGCCCCCAAGTGAAACAAGGGCAAACATTTGGAAAGGGAGGTTAATAGCACAGGTGGCAAAAAATGGGGAAAAGGGTCGCCATTGGTTGAGGCAATAATACTGCAGGACAGCTTATGATTCAATGACAGAAGAAACTCACAAGAGTGAGTTAGATGGGAATTTGCCATGTGATCGGGGAAGTATGGGGCATCACTGGTGCACAGCGGGGTTGGAGCACAGATGGGTGCAGATGGGCTCGCCAGTCGCGCTCTCCCCGCTCTCATCCATGGCAGCGGCAATCATGCCTCATTCAGTTTTAGACAAATACACATATTCATTTGGATTTTACATGTTTCCAAGGCTGGCTCAAACAGGATTTTCATCTGGAATACCTTTCCTGTCAATAGGGCAAATAAAGGACTAAAAGGGCTAGCAATTACAGCCAGGTCTTGAAACCTTCACTGTTCTGGATTGGGTGAGATAGACATTTTAACAACAAAAAACTTTCCTCGTGTTCCTCTGTTCTTGTTACAGATCTAAACGAAGATTTGTAAGGATGTGGTGAACTAAACACAACAAAAGGGTAAACAATGGAAGCTATACAGTTATTAGAAAATGATTACTTGGACAGCTGACCCACCAAGTGAATTGTACCTGTATTGGAAGGCTAAAAGCTTAACTCACTCTCAGCTCCCTGTGGGTTTCAATCTTTCACTCGCTTGTTACTCTTTCTACAGCATGGACTTAACCCCTCTGAGTTCTCTTGGTGACAATATTAATCTACCTGAGGCTTCGCCTCTTTGATATCAGACAATTTCCTCTATTTTGAAATTCTAGTAAATGGACATAAACTGATTTCAGTTCACTCTTTTGCAGCTCCACATTACCAAATAGGCTAAGTAGTCACTGGCCTATGTGCCCGACTCCTTTTAGGGGCCCGTGACAAAGGATCAAAATAATATTGATTTGATCTTGAAAGAAAATTTCAATTAAGCTTTCTTAAATATTGTTTTCAAAAGATAGAAAAAATGAATCATCTCAAAGAAACGAAATCTTTACATTAAATGATATATAGAAAAAGTATTGTATTAATTTAATGTCCCCAATAACAACTTAAAACACTGATACCAGAGACAACAGATTCACATAACAGTTTGGGGCATATTCTCAAGGACCTATCGCAGAGTTATCGGCACTTTATCCCAGCCAAAGTCGCGATAAATGTATCGCCCCATTCACAAGCTGGTGCAAACAGCGTTCTCACCAATTTTCTGGCGATAGCATCCCCAAAAAACATCGCCACGGATGACCCCGGCAAGTATCGCTAATGAGATGCAGAGTAGGCATTCCCAAGCAAAAAGCCACGACAACACCGCACCTCAGCATTCTAAACAACCAGCCAGATCGGAGATAAGATCACAAAACATGCAATAAGGCGCGTTAGCTGCAGGAAATTAACACCTGCTCTGACCTGATGCAAAGTCTGATGACAACCTGCATCATCAAAGGGAGACCAGCCCAGAGCCACACCTGAAGACCAACAGATGCCATGGAGCCACTGATCATACAGCACGGAGCCCCAACAGGGCCACAACACCCACAGCCACCACCCCCAGGACCGCCAACTCCCCACCCATATCCCCCTCCTTCCCCCGAACCACCACAGAGGCAGCGCGGACCAAGACAGCGGACCTTCAGAAAACGCACCAACCTCACAGACCCAACACCAGAGAATGCCATTGCCCACTACAGGTTCAAAAGGACAACCATCCTACGCATCCTGACCACCATTGCCCACATGCTGACGGTACCAACACAGCGGACAGCCAGCATCCTTCCGCAGACAAAGCTGCTGGCTGTGCTGCACATGTTGGCCTCTGGGACCTTCCAACCAACAACCGCCAGAGTCGGAGGAGTCTCACAGCCAGCCCTAGCAAATTTCATCACAACTGTCTTGGATGCCATCATCAGCTTGGTACCCCAGTACCTATACTCCCCCACATGGGCAGGAACAGCTGGAGGCCAAGGAAGGCGTCTACGCCATAACTGGCTTCCCGCACATGTCAGGGGGCAATTGACTGCACACATGTCCTACTTGTGCCCCCTGGTGACACTGCACAGAATTACTTTAACAGAAATCACACACATTCCATCAATGTGCAGGCAACAGTGCACCACCTGGGAGTCGCCACCAATGTCGTCGCCAACTACCCAGGCAGTGTGCATGATTCTTACTTCTATCGACCGTCCATCATCAACCAGCGCTAACAGGATGGCACCCATGGAAATGCACTGCTCGTTTGCAAGTACCAAATGAACACACCACATACCCCAAATACACAATCATGCAACTCACAACTCTGGCAATGCACACGTCACAATATCACATACAACATGCAAAACAACATGCCCACCCACCAGACACGACAGCACAACTTACTGTGTTAACCTTGGTTAGCCATGTACATGAGCCATCAACGGCACGGCACCTCAGCCCCACAATAGCGCAATGTGTGAAGAGGTGGGAACCAGGCATGTGCGAAGGAGGCAAGTGACCCATGAATGAGAATGTACCCAATGCCAAGTGTGGAGGAGATGTGCTGGACAGACTGCAGTATGCAGACCACAGACATATCCATGTCTACATGCACTGCTGGTCTATGGAGTGTAGTGGACAGTGGACGCAACCATGTCACCCCAGCCAGTGGGGAAGATTGCCGAAATGTAGCTTGTGACGTCCCCCCAAGTAAGCGTGTGCGGTGTGAATAAAAAGCACATAGCTCTGGGCGTGATTCTCTTCTGGAATGCCCAACATCTCTGCCAGGGCAGCGCCACCCAGCCCGCCACGAGGCCGACGCCGTTGCCGTGAGCGGTGTTGCCTGCGATCCTGTGCGCCTGCTGCACCCCGGGCCGCTGGTTCCCGAACCCGTCATGCCCACCCCTGCCCAGCCAGGCCTCACAGCTCACCTGACGACACCGGTATGTGTCAAAGAGGGCCCACCACAAGCCTCCTCAGACCATCACAGCCTCCGCGACACAGGCCCGCTTTACTCCTTTCTTGTTGACGTACTCTACCACTGCCTCCGGCCTACACTACGGTCAAGTAGGTCACACATTTGGAACTGAGTCTTGATTATGCAATGGCAGAGAACACATTTAATGGCTGATTTTATGTCACTATACTCCCTTCGATGTGGTGACACTAAGTCTGTGTATGGCATCCCAACCACACGTGTCTGTGGGCACTTGATGACCACGCCTTCCGCCTACACTGCGATCCAGCAGGCATCATACCAATCCAAACCAGTCCGTACCAGGCAGGACACAGCATCGTCGCTGGCAAAACACACGCTCAGCTCTATTGCTTCTACCTCCGTCAACCCAAAGTCATCCCCACATGCCATTTCAACGTCATGTGTCAGAGTTCCAGGAGGAGCTTGCCGAACAGCAGTTGGCCCACGCTGACCACTGCCGCCAGCCTACACAGTGGTCAAGTAGGTCACACAGTTGGAACTGAGTCTTGATCTGTGTATAGCAGAGTCCATATCATTGTACACAAGGAGAGGAGTAAGAGGAAGACGTGGTGCAGTCCTGAGGAAAAAAGGATCCTCGTCACGGGAGTGATCGAACATTGCCAACAACTGCTCTGGTGTCACTAACTATGTGCCTCGCGAGCCAATGACACGTGGCTGTGTGTCCCTGCTGACCGCTGCCTCGGGCCTACACTGGGGTCGAGTAGGTCACACATTGGGAACTCAGTCTTGATTTATTTATGGCAGACTTTATCTTATTGTACTGGTCTCATCGCAGACTGCATCCCTTTTCAGCTCCGGTGCAACTAACTCTGTTCCCCGACATCCATGGACACTCTCAGGTTGAACTTTGGTGGCGACTGAGTCTATGGACTGGGGGTTGTCTCCATCATCATGTCGGTGATACTGACTTTGTGGCAAAAACGAGGCTGTAGCATTCCACTCCTCCATTTGCCGCTTCCGGACGGCTTCTGCCCTCTGCATCATGCCCTGGAGGACACCTTCCACTTTCCCCCGCAAACCTCCGCCACATTCACCTTGGACATTGACGAGGACCCGCTCAGCTCGCGTGGCCCTATCTCACCGCAAGTCATCGTCCCGTGGCGGTGTGCCTGTGCCGGCCGCAGTGCATCCAAGACAACTAACTCTGTGCAGCTCAAGTCATGGACCCATTCTAAATGAATATTAGATGGCCTCTGTGTCGATGGCCTGGAGCACACCAAGGCCATGTGTCTGTGGCCCTGCGCTGTCCACTGCCTCCGGCCTCAACTGCGGTCCAGCTGGGTGAACACATTAAATTGAGTCCTGACCTGCCCGGGCATCGCATCACCGCAGTATGCACACGCCACCACTGCCAGGACCAAGTCCAAACAACAGGTGCCAGAGTCGGAGGTGTCTTACTGACAGACTATCAGAGTTGCTCATCTGTCGTGGGTGCCATCATAAGCTTGATACCCTGCCCAGCTCTTCAGGTGCCGCTGACTCAGTGCACCACACCTCATGGACCATTCTGGTTGCATATTTGGTGAACACTGTACTTTCTACTGCTACCACCATGATGCTTCACAGTTGTTTCTGTTATGCTTGTGTTTTCTGTTTCCGCTTAAATTCTGATCACTGTTCAAGTTGTTGCCAGCACCATCGACTCTATGAGGGCTGGCTTACACTCACCCCACACACATCCAGCAGAGACGTCACTGTAAATGTGATTCTGGCAAAAAAAGGTGCGGACGCACGTGCCCGTAGCCAGTTAAACGAACTATCTGATTGTGTCCGTGTGCTCATGATGTGTGCATTAAGGCCCAGGGCCCTACAACATAACATTGTGACATGTACTGCGGACGCAGCCATGTCACCGCAGGCAGCGGGTGAGACCTTGCACATGTGGCTTTGTCATCCACAACTCAATACGTAAGAGGAGTGAACTGGGCCAGCGTACACCAGTTCAGCATGGGGGTGTGGATGAATATCCCATGGCTCTGGGTGTGGTTCAGTGCTGGAAATGTGCAAAGGCATGTGTCTCTGTCGCAGTGTGTGTCTCAGTCGGGGAGTGTAGGTGGTTCCTGATGGGACTTAGACACTCACATATGTGATCTAGTCCAGCTTCCATGAGGTAGAACCCCACCCGCACCTGTTCGGCAACCCCCTTATGGCAGTTTGACACCTGGCCTTGGAATTCAAGGTGTGTTTCGATGGGCTGCTGGGAGCCAGCCGTGGTGGTGGGTGCGTCCAGCTGTGTGGTCTGTTCAGGAGCTAGACTATCCTTGATGCAGCTGGGCTGCCCTGCTCCTGGAGGTCGTTTGCCTCAGATGTCCATGTACAGTTGTAGGACGTCGTTGTCGGAAGTGTGGAGGTCCTCTTGAGAATCACTGTTGAGTTGTCTGGTCTGCTCTGCTGGAGGTGTTGTTTGTCCCTCTGCAATGTGAAGGGGAGATGCTTGTTGACATTGTGTTGGCATGTATTTTGATGCATTGTTCAAGTTTACATATAGACTGCATGGCAATGTACATTGTGACTGTTTGGGAGGAGCGGACAATTTGATGCGGGACAGTGGACATTTGGACTACATGACGTAGGTGAGGTTGTACACGTACATTTTCATCTCACAGTTTTCTGCTATGTAAGATGTGATTGGCCATTTTCTGCGCACAAGCAGACCCAGTTGTGTCCTCTGTTCTATAGTGTAAGTGTTGCACTGTGTACCACATTGTCGTCCATGTGGATGTGCTGTTATTGCTATGTGTGTGCGCTGCATTGTGAGAGATTCGCCCCTGCAGCTGTGATTTTGCTGCCCCTTTTCCCTTGGAGGCCTTTGACGTTTGTGCTTTTTAGGTGCTGTGATGTTGGTGGCTTGGGTCATTTGTGCTCTTGGACGGTTTTTGCACTCTTGTGCGTTGTTTGTCTGCGTATGTGTCTTTGACGACATGGGCTGTAGGTGCACGTGGATGTGTCAGAGTGTGACCTGCTCCGTTCTGGATGAGGTCCACACTCAGCCACCTCAGTGTCGTGACGTGCTCAATGTCATGGTGTTTGTACTCCAGCCATGCTGCTCGTCATGTAGTGTCACTTGCATTGTTGGTGTGGCTCACAAATACGCATCCTTGCTGTGTTTCACACGGGTGCATGTGTGTGTTGTGGAATTGGTGATGTGTGGGGGGAGACCTTTGGGCACATGGTGGACGGGGTCTTATTTGTTGTTTGTATGTGTGCTGCAGTGTGCCACGGGGATCAGGGACATGACCCAGGGTCATTGTGGGTGTGCGGTATGCTACATGTCATTGTGCATGTGTGCCATTGTGCCCATCCCCCCCGTTCCTGTTCGTGACTCATTCTGTTGATGTTGTGTCAGGTCTTGTCGAGCTGTGTCCGGACTCCTGACTCCTTGCACCGTCTCCACACTGATGACTGTGGCCGCCATTTGCTCAGGCTCCTCCTGTGGCGCAGGACTCCCACAACCATTCGCCGTAGCTGCCTTCCTGTTGGCATTGGGTTTCTGCTTGGTTTGGCTTTTCACATCATGCCAGCGCATCTTGGCCTCCTCGACATTCCGACTGCCTTCATGATGGGATGCCATTTTTCCGTCTGTGTTGCCAATGACACGGCCGAGATGACGGACAGTTGTCGTAAGTGTTCTGTCACCTCCGTGACGATGATTCGGTTGCCATGCGGACTTCAACCCGTCTTCCTCTTCCTCTTCCCCTTGGCCTTCCCAGAGCCCGAGGTTCCTTGCTGGTGGTCTGTGGGGCATGTGGGTTCCGCGTTGACCTGGGCACTCGGTCCGGGTGCATCCATGTTGCTACGCGGTTTATCTTGTTTTTGGTGTTTTTTTCTTGTTCTGCTTATATAGTTCATTTTCCCGCAGGACGCGTGGGAATTGCAGGCCTGTCGCTGGTTTTTGTATCGCTATTGGCCTCATCGCAGCTTTTTTTGTGTTCGTGTTTTGCATTTTTGCGGCGTCATATTGACTTTATCGCGGACATTTGACGCGTTATCGTGGGCCTTGTACCGCCGGGTTGAGAATACCACGTTACCACGGTGTTATTTTCCCGCGATGGACTGCGATGTGCAAATTTGAGTTAAGCTAATTTTGCGATGATTATCACATGTTCTTGAGAATAACCCCCTTTGTCTCTTAAATTAAAAGCTAATCTTCTGGCAGCTGCCAGTATGTAAAAAACAAAACGTTGCAATGGGTATCAGGAGATATTTTGCGAGGGCGCCCCAAAGTTTCGGCAGCCAAGGGGACTCCAGGGGGTTTAATCCAGCACTGCTCTTTTGTCGTGTGTTAGAGCAAAGTTAACAAAGGATATGACAAGTGCTCAGCACAGTACAAAAAATGCAGAAAATCATTTTATTATCACAAACTTTATTATTTCAGCTTACAAGTGTAACCTATACAATACACAACACAAACATTTTGGGGCAGATTTATGAGGCCCGTTGCACCATCGGAACGTCACTTTTTGTGACGTTCCGTGGCGCAGAAGCCTGCGTGATATTTATCAGGCAGCACTGAGCCACTTTTTTTGGCTTAATGCTGCCTCATAAATATCAGTCCCTTTAACGCAGTGTTCTGCGTTAAAGGGGCGTGCAATGGGTGTTGCTGGGGGCGTTCCCAGCAACATCCATGGCTTTTTGACACTGCCCCAGATTTACGAGAAATCGTAGATCTGAGGCAGCGCCAAAAGCTTCCGCCTCCCCAGGGGAGGCGTAAGGGAGGCGCAACAGGGAGAAATATCTTTATTTCTCCTCGTTTTTCCTTTTTCTATGTGTGCTGCATTCTGCAGCACCCATACAAAGAGGAAAAACCTCTTGTGATTATTTTTGTACAGAAAGGTTTCCCTTCCTGTACAAAAATATTCCATGGTGCAGAGGTGCCTGCGTTGGCGCAGGCAGCCCATTGTGCGCCGGCGCAGGGGAAAAGGACAGGAATGTGCCGCATTTTATAGATACGGCACATCCCTGCCCTTTTCTTTTGCCGTAGGGAAGCGCAGCAGGAAGGCCTGCTGCGATTCCCTACGGCAAAACCTCATAAATCTGCCCCTTAGTTTATAAAACACATTAATAGAAACTTGTGCTAATGAGTGCAATACCATAAAGTATTTTACTTCAATACAGTTACTAGGCTAGAATACACTTCCCTAAAATAAATTACAATCCTCTTGTATGATGCAAAAATAAACTTGATAGTAACATGCAAGTAAATCCCAATACCCACAATAGTATAAAAAGTATGATAAAGTGCTTTCAGCATGAACTGCTAAATAAGAAAAACATGTAGCTCTAAACATAACTAAAAAGGCTAATGAAAAAATAAGCTTTCAGAAGGTACTTATCTGATAGAAACATATGCTTTCAAATGAAAATAAGAGCAACATGTTGCTTCCTGCCACTTGTGCAAATAGCTCCTAAAGTATTAAAGCAGGACCATGTGCAAATGTATTATAAGCATGTACTATCTAAGGCCAGAGATTAAAGTTAAATTAATGCCCGGCATGAACTCTTGCAGCAAGATCCACTGGTGGAAATGTGCAAATGACACATGGAGCACTTTAACTTGAAGCTATATAAAAGTGGGGTGAAGACGCAGTATCTCCCAGGTCTAAAGTAATGAGTTTAAATTGATGGCAGGCACAGCATCCACTTCCATATTCCATAGGTGATTGTGCCTAGCACGGTTCCATGCCCTGCATTTAGGTCCTTATTACGATGCCTTCGGACCGCCCATCCGACCACACTGGCCTCAAATTCATACCCACAGCCGAGGCCGGGAAAGTTCTCCCCGCTGTATTACGATCCATCTGTTACTACCACAGAGGTCTTATCTATGGCAGTGCACATACTCCCAAATATGTTGCTGCAAGTGCATGCAATCTCACAGAAAATGTGATATGTACACGCATGCGTGACATATGTGGGGATATGCCTTGTGCAACATGTACCCCATTGCTCGAGTGTGGCGATCTGCGCACATACCAATCAAGGGGAATACATGCCACCCAGGGCCTCACCTGCATTCCAGCGCCCACAAGGTCGTAGTCTTTGGGGGTCAGCTGGCACGGTATAGGGGGGACCTGGAGGAAGGGATCTATACTGGAGACTGTCAGGGAGAAGATGATTTGGGTGAGTATGCATCCCAAGTTCATAGTTCTCGATGAATCCAGGCAGGCGGTCGAACAGCCACGGTTGGGTCGTTGGAAACTCACAACGTAATCCGAAGTGTGGTAGGAGATCCCTGTACTACCCTATGGATACTGTTTTTCTCTGGCCGCCATCTCAGCGGTCGGAGAAAGGCTGTCAGCGTCTTTCTGCGGAGTACAGGAGGAATGCATTGTAATTCGGCAGTCAGACCAACCGCTTCCATTGAGACCGCAGTGGTTGAACCTGGGCCTCATGGGAACAGTCCAGCCCAAACTGCCAAGCCATGTCTTCCCTGGACCGGAAACAAGCATCCTGGGACCGGTTTTGGGCTAACAGCCCTCATCAGCCAGGCTAGTTTGAATCCAGTGGCAAAGGGAGCAAGGGACCCATGTCTGGGCATACCCTGACAATTTAGTAATCGTTAGCAAACGTTCAGATTGTCCCTATTTCTCTATTATTCTTACTGAATATTCAGAGTTGCACAATCACTCACCACTTAATATGCACAGTTTTACACCATCATCACTTTGCCTTACACTACTTCGCCACTGCTTACCTTCCCAAGTAAACCCCTAGAATATGGGGAGGTCGGTACTCCCTCAATGTATAAGTATTAATCTCCATGAGACTGCCTTGTGTCGGAGCTGGTATTTTACAGCGGTGAACTTAAAAATACGTTGGCCTGATTCACAAAGTTAAACTTGAACGTTTGGGTAATTAAACACTTGCTGTAGCGACCTTACTACTTTTTGGTATTCACAAACTATGAGTGTAAATTAGTAGTAAAATTACACTTGTAAAATTACTATTAGTAAAATTAGACTTGCAGTTTGTGAATACCAAAACAGTAGTCGAGCTAGCTAAATGTATACTTTTGTATTAGTTTACACTTGGTGTAGTAACTTTACTAATGTTTTGGTATTCACAAACTACCAGTGCAATTTTGCTCTTGGTTTTCTCACTAGTCGTAAAATTACACTCATAAAATCTTTTGCGGTAACATTTCACTTGTAGGGCAAAGTTAATTGAATCACTGGCACATAGGCACAGCTGTCACGCTATGTCCGCACAGTTTCATTCGTTCCACTTTTCCTGAGATGTCCAAGCCACATTCATGCAAAGAAAAAGCTAAACTCTTCTAGATCCACACATTTCTTTCTTAACTTGCAGAGACCATTTGCTTAGCTGTTTCACAATACAAATATGCATTATTGTAACCAAATTCCAGGAATTGAGAACTGAGCCTTCGTCTGCATTAGGCTTTATAGTACAATGACTAACAGTATATAACAAACATGTTTTGTTTTTTTTGGTGGTTGCTTGTTTTTAGGTCTCGCCTGAGCCAGCGCATTCGCTGCTCTGGCGAGACTTTTAGTGAGGGCTTCAAAAAATGCTAACACACGCATTTGGTGGTGGCCTAGAGCTTGCGTTCACGCGCGCGGGCGCGCGCTTACTAGCACAGGCGCCAGCTCGCGGGCACCCTTGCAGCCGCGATTATTTGCACTTTCGCGGCGCCGCAATTACTTTCACTTTTGCAGAGCCGCCATCTGCCTTTCCTCTAGCTATGGTAGCTGGCTAATGATTTTGCATGGCGCGCTTTCATATGGCTGCCGGCCGTTTTGTCTTGCCTTTTGTGATCCCTCGCACTTCCTTTGCTACTTCCACTCTTAGGTCCAGTGAATGTAGGAAATGAAAAAATAAAGGTGCCTGTGAGGTATCTGTGTTTATTCGCTGCTGTTTCCACAACTCGCCATTCTGAAGCCATAAAGTAACAAACAGAAGGAAAAGTGATGTCATTTCCGTTGCGTCATGTTAGCATTCAGCTGTTTCGATGAACATGCAAGCACGAACACCGAGAGAGCTTCACGCTTACGAAGGGTGGTGGCAGGCCGCCTCCTACTGTTTACAAAAGAGCTCATAGCCCTTGTTACAAGAGGCTGGTTGTGTGTAAATCCCTCACGCATTCCTCCACACATGACACTTAATTAAAGAGGACCTCCGCACGTCACGGAGCACGTGCAAGCAGGGGCTGCCTTGGGAATGCTTAATTAGATTCCACCGAGGACACTTTGCACCTGGAGAGCAGTGGAAGATTTTGCTTTCGTTAGAAGAAAGGCATAATAACATTTTATTTTGAGTGCCTCCCCACTGCTGAAGTCACCGTTGTCCTTGAGAGGTCGTAGGGTCTTGCACGTGCGTCACCTTTGTCACCCCCACTTACTGCTGTGTCTGTCAGCTCTTCTAAAGGCACATTCAGAGAGCAGAGCACCACTCATTCTAGGCTTTAACAGAAGTTTGTTGATATGAAGTCAACCCCCAACTGCGCTGGTATTTCTTTTCCCCTTTCACCTGGACACTTCAGTCTTTCAGACTCAAGGCAAGATTTCCCATCCCTTCCTGACTCTGGCCGTTTTTTAATTCTTCCTGTATTTCTTTCCTCCCTTCGTTTTTTCCTTTACTTGTTTTTAGTCACAAATCATTTACTCATTCATGTGCATACAAGTCAGTGGGTAAGTAGTGCAGTAAGTAGATAAACGTGGAATTATACAGTCCTAAGAACATAATCTTCACTTGCTTTTTAGTGGTGTTTATTGGCAAGTGAAATATGTATTCTTTTTTAACAAACATATCACTCACTGAATATGAATCGATTGGTTTTGCGAACTTCTAAATTAATGCCACATTTTCATCATATGTAAATAAAAAAAATTCTTGAAAACAACGGGATCAGTTTTCTGCTCTTATGCCATTTCACTCACACATACACACCCACCTGCACATGCACTCACGCACCTGCCTGCACATGTGCGCGCACACACACACACAGACACATACACCACCCCGCCTGCACATGCACACACTCTCTCTCACTCACTCTCACCCACTGATTCTGTTAAGGCAATATATGTAAAGCACACCATCTGCCAGTGCTTTTTTCAAAGGCATCTTAATTACACTCATCAACATCATCTTTAACAGGTGCAGTACTTGAATCTTTGCCCTTTGCCACAGAAATGTCTACACTTGCATGATACAAATCATTAGCAAAGACACATCACATGTCTGGTTTTATTATGCAGGGGCTAACAAACAAAGGCAACATATAAAGGCACACAGGCAACGTAGCACCTCACGTTTGGGGAATAAAACAGTCACAGGAAGCAAAACAGAGGCTTGTTTCTCGTCGACAAAACACAAATAGTTTGTGTCTTCTTGTAATGAAATGCATTAGTCATGTACAGTGGCATGCCTTGTTCTCAGTTGCCTCAGTTGGGTACAATTTGCTATGCCACTGTCATAATACCCTAGTTAGATACATGTTTCCATCCCTGCAATCAAACATTTCAGTGGGATGAAAAGACTAGGGGGCTACTCAAAGGGGCGTGGCCAATGTATTTAAGGGCGAGGCTTAAACACACGTAAGCTAAAAATCTGTGCTTAGCATAGTGTGTCACCCGACTAGTATTTTGCTGTTTCTGTCATTGCATCCAGATATAGGATATAACAAGTAACATCACACCTATGAGAATTCAGGACTATTGGCTTTGTCAATGGGTGTTAGTTGCATAACATAAATAAGCAGCAACTATGGCTTGTATATAATATTGAAAAAGCTTCCACTTAAAACCCTGGTGACACCACAACAATGTTGCTGCTCCCGAGTTTCAAAAAGAGAAGGGAAATCCAGAGAGAAATTGACTCTCTTTAAAGGATTTCCCTTCCCCTACAACGCTCACCTGGCATGACGTCTTGCCGTAACTTCTGCATTAGTGAGAAGTGAGCAGTGTGAGCACGCGCACATCGATGTGCCTGCTGTCAATGCAGTCCGGAACAAGCATTGGCATAGCCTATAGGTCCCGCCTTTGGGACCTTATAAGTGTTTAGTTATCCAGTACAATATCCTTGGTGCAACAACATCAACTGTTGCATGCCTAAACACTTATAATGTCCCAAAAGCGAGACCTATTGGCTATGCCAATGCTTGTTTGTATTGTCTTTGGTTTTGTGTTTGCCTTTATCTACTGTATTGATGTAAAGAGAAAGAGTATGTGCTTGTTTTTAGATCATTATCAAATTGTTAATAATATATAGAGTTCCTCACAAAGTGGTATGAATCAAGCGGTGAAACATGTACATTCTAAATGGGGATATTAGTGTCTAACAGCCCGCTCAGAAAACCTTTGTGAAATAGGAATGAATTATGTCTCAAGTGCAATTCTAGACACCAACAGCGAATATACATATTCATGATGTATCGTACAATATAGAGTATACACTACATATGATAATATTATCGCTGTTAGTGTTACTTAGATTGATTTCAGTGGCACAGTGTCCACAAGATCCACATCTGGGCATACCTGTTGCACTTAGGGTGTCACCTGCAACAATTACATGGGGTCCTTGCACACTGTGCCACTGCAATCAAGCTATACCTGGCTGATGAGCCCATAATGAGGGCGAAATTGGTCCTGGGTTGCTTGTTTTTCGGTTCAGGTAGGACCTGGCTGTAGTTGGGGCTGGACTGTTCGGACTGGCGCAGGGTCAAGGCTATTTTGCAAAGGGCTGGGTCCAAACTGAGGTGGCATGGTGGGCAAAGAATGATGGATTGGGATGAGGTCCTACCAGCGGCTGAGATGAATTCAGGCATTCCATCCATCACCGTTTGTTGTTGCAGTACCCGCCCTAAGAACAACAGAGCTGGTAGTCCCTCTTCCCAAAAGTTTAATTAATGCATTTTACTTGAACGCCTGCAAGGGGTTGGGGAGCAACAAAGGAGCTTAAAGGGGTAGAAACAGGGGAGGGTATTTGAGGGAGGAGAGCAGCACATGAGAGTGAGAGGAAGAAAAAGCACACACTCTAATTGAGTACCTAATAAAGAAAAAAGTAGGTCCCTCAATGTGGCCAGCATTAGGATTCAAGTCAGCCAACCAAAAGGATGGTAAAGAGGACATGCTCCAGGTGAGGGACAGACAAAGAAGAGGATGGGAAGCCATCGAATGAAACTCAAGCAAATGAGAGTGACAATAAAGCCAGCCAACGGGAAGCAAAGAGCTGACATCAAAAGGTTTTGGCTTTCCGATAAGAGGTCTTTGACAAAGAAGCAGATAATACGTGACACCTAAGAAGGTAGTTCCCTATATCAGGAAGGAATACAGCTCACTGAATCATAAACATGGCAAAGAAGCTGTACTCAATGGGGTGGTGGGGGGGGGGGGCTAAAACAGAAGAATAAGGAGGAAATCCATCAAATCAGAAGCATAAAATCGAGACATTCAAAAAAGTAATTCAATCATGAGCAAGGGGTTGATCCAAAGTCTATTCTCTCTTTTGCATTATACACAATAGTCTTTGACAGCGAACAGTAACGCTATCTTTAGGCCAGACCTAAAAACTACTCACACAATAAAGGGACCTGCCTCAGACTCAGATCTGTCTCAAAACAAACAAAATACACTTCCAACCACATACAGAATGGTATAGCGTGCTATACATGTGGTTGCATGCTTAGACAGCACCCCATATAGGGGTACTAAGCGCTGTACAAATGCTGTAATACAATGCACCACAAAGCATTGTAAAGGCACACCTAGGAGTTGTGGGTCATTTTACCGTAATGCAGCCCGAATTCCCACATAGCAAACAAAAGGCAATGAGGAAACAGGAGAAGGCAGCCACCTTCTCCCTTCCACCTGCCAGAGCACGGCTTTGTTGACAATCAGGTGGACCTGCTTGGCTCGGAAATGGAAAATTCCTGAGCATGTGTTCATTTAGCAGCAGGAGGGGTGCAGGCCCTGCCAGGAACAGGACCTGTGCAGAAGAGAGAGTCAGTCAACGAAAGGAGTGTAAATTCTCCGAAGCATAGAGCATTGAAGTGGGTAACGCAGGCCCGCTAAATGAGTGAAATACAGGCCCAAAGCTGTGTATGATCGAAGTTAGAAGTACACAAAACCTGGATTCCATGCGATTTTGCAGAGGTGCCCTGGCTGCTGCAGGGCCACATGTGCACCGTGGTGTGGATAACAACTGCCACAAAAGTGCATGGCGATGGAGGGACGGCTGTCCTTATACTGCTGGATCTCTCAGCAGCTTTTGACACGGTTGATCATACTATTCTGATCGACCGTGTCACAAAAATGGGCATCCAACACAAAGCTAGAGCCTGCTGACTTCATTTCTAACTAACCGTACACAGTCGGTAAACTTCGGCACTTTCAAATCTGCCCAAACGGCCCTCCTGTGTGGTGTCCCACAAGGGTCATCCCTAAGCCCGACACTTTTTAACATCTATGTCAGACTTAGCTAAAGTCATCAAAGCCCACAGGATGGGCCTTACATCTTATGCCAACTACACACAACTAGTGCTTACTGTACATAACGATGGTGAAAAAGTAGCAGCTAATTTTCAAAAGGGTATGCTGGCCATCAGTAGTTGGATGACCAACAATTGCCTTAAGTTAAACTCTGAGAAAACAGAGGTTATGACATTTGGCAAATTGCCACCCATCTGGTCCTCCTCCTGGTGGCCCTACTCATTGGGTCCCCCTCCGCGCCCAGTGACCAAGGTTAGGAATCTGGGCGCCATATATGATGACAGGCTGACCTTCGCTCCTCACGCCAACTCTGTGGTTTCAACATCATTCCACAAGTTGCGAATAAAAAAAAAATCTACCATTTCTCCCCTTGAATGCGGGAAAAACACTGGTAAGTACTCTAGTCATGTCCACCATTAACTACTGTAATGGGCTTCTCATGAATGCCCAAAGCAAGGTCATTCATAAACTTCAATCAGTCCAGAACGCAGCAGCTAGAATGCTATCAGGAACACCCAAATACATGCCCATCTCCCATGTCATTCAACAGTACCATTGGCTCCCTGTGAGAAATCGCGTAACGTTTAAGGCCTTGTGCATTGCTTACAAAGCCTCTCGTAATTCTGGACCTCTGTTTTTAAACACGGAGCTAGCGGCATATACCCCGAACCGAGCTCTACGCTCATCTACTGCACGTCTGCTTAAGGTCCCACGTACTAAAACCACATCATGGGGTGACAGGCGTTTTATCGTTGCCACAGCAAAACTCTGGAATTCCCTTCCAATTAATATCAGATCCAGCCAGTCCTTACTAGCTTTTAGAAAAATTACAAAAACCTGGCTGTTTTAATCAATAACTCCCTCTGTCATCTGGTATAAACCCGCTGTCCTCAGCGCCGAGACACCCACGGGTATTTGTGCGCTTTACAAATCTTATGAATAAATAAATAAAATGTAAAATGACTATAGCCTTTGATATTTAAAACAATAATTAAAACAACTACGAGAGTGAAACGTTAGGTTCCTACGTTGTACGTTGTTACAGCTGTTCTGCTAAAATGTCAACCATTTTGAAAAACAATGTTTTCAAGTAGACGTGCATGTGGAATAACCTGACAGCCTGAATCTCCATGGAGAAGGGAATGTCAGGCAACAGATATTGTAAGTGACTAACCCTCAGACAAAGGGGTATATTTACTAGAAAAGTGGCAGGGGGTGGCGTTAGCCTCCTTGGCTTAACACTGCGCTCCGCCACTTTCAAACGCAGGGCTGCACCGTTCTTACAAGAATATGGTGCAGCCCTGCGTTTCCCCCTGCGCTGGTGCTAAATTTAGTAGCCTAGCGCCAACACAGGCACCGTGTGTCTGCGTTGAGGGGTAGATAGTTTATGTGCAGGATGGTGTCCCTTCCTGCATTTAAACAATCTTTAAATGGCTTTTTGAAACTTCCATGTGTGCTGCTTAATGCAGCACACATAGAAGTTGGAAAACATTTGTTTATGTACAGGAAGGGACACCTTCCTGCACATAATCAATCAAAGGCCTTTTGTTGTTTCTATGTGTGCTGCACAACGAAGCACACATGGAAACAGAAAAAAATAGGAGAAATTAAAAGTTGCTCCTCGTTGTGCCAGGGGGAGACCAGGTAAATATGGGGCAGCATCAAAATCAATGGGTGTTGTAGTGGAAGGCCCACCGCAACATCCATTGCCCTCCTCTTTCACGCTAAGTATAGGGTGAAAGGGGGCCTTATTTACAAGACAGCGTTAAGCCACATTAGTACATATCACCACAGCGTCACTTAAATTCCTGTGGTGCTAGGGGCTTGTAAATATGCTCCAAAGTCTTAATGAAGCAAGATATTTATGCCTTCCAGGAATCTTTTAGTGAATTTGTGATGCAAAAAATGAAAATTCTGTTGTAAACATATTTATGAGCAAATGTACCTTTTAAAGAGGCTCACAAGTGTCAAATGGCAGTCTGGGTGTGAATACCTCATGTCAATGAAGCAGTAATCCTGGAATTCATGTACAAAACGTTACCTTTTTGCAGTTGCTTTAAGCTAGAAGTTTGTGTTTTAGTTGTTACTCTAGAGAGGGAGGAGCTTCGACAAATGTCCTAGCAAGAGTCGTGGCATCAACCAGCAAGGTGTCACCAGGGAGCTGGGGTGTCCTCGCCTCAGGCGCGTAGCTAGGGGGGGGGGTGGTGGGGGCAGACCGTCCCAGGCGGCACTATTTTTAGGGCGGCCGCTCGGCACTGGTGGCCCGTTGCGGCTGCGGCGGCCTTTATAATTTATTTAGGGACACAGTGTCACTAAATAAATTTTAAAGTCCGCCACGGCTGCAACGGCGCGCGTGGCTGGGCGACCCAGTTTAAAAGTGCGCACTGCGCGCACCTGACCTACTAGTTTGTAGTGCTCAGTGCGCCAGTGCGTCAGCGCCTGCTGCAGTGCTGCAAAATTGCCACCATGACGTTCTGCAACTTCTGCCCGCGTATACGTTGTTGCTGTGAAGCCTTGACGGTTGTTGGTCCCAGCCTCCAGGGCCGTTAATCTTGTAGAATGCGCGCCAGCGCTACCAATGACGGCCCTGGGCTACGCCTACATTTTTGCCCGGCCCTCGCGATGAGAACGTAGCGGTGACGCGTAACGCGCTTCACCACTACGCGCTCTCGTGATGACCCAATTGTGGCCTGGGGCAGTCAGTGGCAGTGCTGCTCTGGGCTATTTGCTATGCTAATTGCTGGCTCTGGCTGTGGAGTTTGGGTGCTGCAAACGAGGTTTTGTTTATTTTTTCACCCCTTCATCTCCACATGGCGAAAGGAGACAAATCCTTTCTTTGACAAGGGTAACCTTTGCCTACTGTTCTGCTGCGTGGATAATTCTTTTTCTATGCAGCACAGGAGAAAATAAGTTTGTTTATTCCTATTCACCTTTCCTGACCCCTACAGCTGCTTATCACATCAGACTGTGACACAAAGTTTGACTAATGGAGTAGTAGGTAAGAGAATGTGTGACTATTTATTTTTCTTTTAAAAATCTGCACAGGCCCAGCAGGACACGTACTTCGTGTGCGCTTCATTTAAACAGTTTTTATAATTATTATGGCTGATGCAGAACAACAATAAGACAATAACAAATGTCCCAATAACGCTGGTGATTAATGATCCGCTGGAGAGCAATCATTTGTCTGTTAGTAGTTTTTAAATGCAGATGAACTGTATTTTATGTGGAAGCTCAGTGGGTTACTGCTTTTGTCACAGAGATCCTTGTGTTACTTGCAGTTCAGAAGTTACAATCCTAACATAGGACAGTGACCAATGAACTGTCACCAAAGAGCTGCATACCAAAAAAATGATACCATTCATGTTTGTATGCAGCTACATGTTCTGTATCCGCGGCCAGAGAAACTTCCAGACTCCAATACCTCTGAAGAGAAATGCCACAAATTGGCTAAATTCTTTGAAGAGAAAATTCATAAAATTCTCGCCTCCCTACCTCCAGTCGACCCCAGTCTCAATGATGAGGGCTGCACTAAATCGGACCCAATCACCACCCACCTAAACTCTCTCGGCCCGGTAACTATCGAAGAGGTTTTAACTACGCTAGCCACAAGCAAAAACATTGCTCCAGGGAAAAGTCCCCCCCAGCTGGAAAGCGGCCGTTGTCAAGGCGCTCTTAAAAAAACCTTCACTTGACCCCCTGGACCTGGCCAATTACAGGCCAATCTCCCTCCTCCCCGGAATCAGTAAAATTACTGAAAAGTTAGTCAATAAAAAGCTCTCGCAGTTTCTGGAGTCTAAAAACCTGCTCAGAAGCTCGCAAACCAGATTCCGCCCAGGTCAGGGCACGCACATCGCCCTGCTTGCGGCAGTGGAGGAGACCAGAGGCATTTTGGACCCAGGAGGATCAGTGGCAGTGATCTTCCTGGACCTCAGTGCGGCCTTCGACACTGTTAACCACCGAGTCCTAATTCAGCGACTCAGAGACATCGGTGTGGAGGGCACTGCCTTGGCCTGGTTTGCATCATTTCTAGACCATCGCTCCTTCCAGGTCTGGGAGAACGACACCCGCTCCCCTGCTACCCCCCTCCAATGTGGAGTGCCCCAGGGCTCCTCATTAAGCCCGACATTATTTAATGTCTACATGTCCCCATTGGAGGAGGTGGTTATCCCGTTCGGATTGAAAATCATCAGCTACGCCGATGACACTCAGTTAGTGGTGTCTCTATCTCATCCCAACCACGAACCATCTAACCTCCATAGCTGCCTTTCCGAAATTCAGGGATGGATGAATAGTTCGTCGCTGAAACTCAACGGATCCAAGACAGATATCCTACTCCTGGGTCAAAAGGGGCTCTCCCTTCACCCTAACATCTGGCCCTCTTGTCTGGGTGAACCCCCGGTCCCCAAGACCGAGATCAAGAGCCTGGGAATCTGGCTAGAAAAAGACCTGTCCTTCAAGACCCAAGCCAAAAAAATCGCTGGGACTTGCTTCGGGCTCCTTAAATCTATCAGGAAAATTCTGCCCCTGCTCCCTCTCGTCTCCCAGAAATTGCTCATCCAAGGCCTCATCCTTTCGAGGCTGGACTATAGCAACGCCATCTATCTGGGTGCCCCCGAAGCAACCTTCAACAAACTGCAAAGGATACAGAACGCCGCAGCCCGGCTTCTTACTAACACTCCGGCTAGACCCTCGGCCAAACCAGCTCTGAAGCACCTTCACTGGCTCCCAGTGAGAGAGCGAGTCAAATTTAAGGCTCTCTGTCTGTCCCATAAACTCCTGCTGGACAAAGGCCCCCCCATTCTCAAAAAATTCATCAGGCCCTACAAAGCCACAAGATCCCTTCGCTCTGACCATGAACACCTTATCACTATTCTCAGAGTGAAGAAGGCACGCACTGGCGGACGGCGTTTTTCTGTGAACACATCCCGATTGTGGAACGCCCTCCCCCGTAATCTTAGGATGGAACCAGACTACCTCCGGTTCAGAAAACTTCTGAAAACACACCTATTCTCCTGATCCCCGTTTTTTTTTTTTTTTTTTTTTCTCTTCTCTCCCTCACACTTCACCCTCTCGACTGTCCTGGTCTTAGCGCTGGGATACTTACGGGTTACTATGCGCTCTACAAAACCCTATTATTATTATTATTATTATTGTTTGTCTCTTCTGTTGCAACTAATCGCCATGCTGCAGAATGGATTCTTGTGATTCAGCCATGTCCAATGAACAGCCCTCAGTAATCCCTGCTATCTATGAAGACACTTTGTGGTAGATTTACTAACGTTTCACACAACAAAATACAGCAACCAAAGTTGCCGCACTGTGTGATAGGAAGAGCAGAACAGTGCCATATCTGCTAAGATATGGCGCTGGTTTCCTCTGTCTCAGTGCTGGCACTCTCTAGTCTGCCATGCGCCAGTGCACACACCTTTGCACCATAGGGCAAGGGTGTGCATTCTGTCAAGCATAGGTTTTGCATGGAATGGGACCCTTACAGTACACAGATTGTGCTTTAACACTTTTCCCACATTGTTTGTGTGCTGTTTAGTGCAACACAGATGCAAATTTGGGAAGATTTGGAGAGTTTTAAAACTTGATCCGCAGTTATACGTGCCTCGAGGAGATGTATGTTTTGGTGAAAATCCCTTTTCACCAATGTTAGAAGATAGAGCTTTGCATCAAATCCCATATATATTGTGGCATGGGAATGCACATGTATCACCCATGGAATGCCCTATTGACTCAAAGTAGCGAAAAGCATTGCATAGCGCTACTTTCCGTTACTGGGCCAACTTTAGAACGGAAATCTTGATCTGCGTTAGAATGTAAATATCACCACAACACTGTGCGCCGGATTTGAATTACAAAAATAAGAACAAACTAGGCGCTAAGTGTTAGCAAATCTTGGCCTTCATCTCTCTGTGTGGAAGTTGTTAGAAGCGGTCTACAGACGTTAGGTCTCACTAACTCCTTGGCGTTAGCCATGCGAAAATCTAGAAGTATTTCTACTTGTAAGGCTTGTTACCATCACTGGTCTTGTTTTGTTGCTTGGTGTAAGAAAGCAGAGTTAGACCCTTGTGTAAGTAATCCAGAATGGGCGTTACACCTTTTAGAGGATGGTTTGGATTTAGGACAGTCAGTTGACACTCTTAAAGTACAAATGGCAGCTGTTAGAAATGGGGGTCTCTAGTTGGCAGAGGTAGGTACCTTTGCCCAAATAGGGACCTTTGCTTCTAGTCAGGGTAAGGGGGATGCACACTTTAGATAAGCCCTGCTCACCCCCTGGGTAGCTTGGCACGAGCAGACAGGTCTATCCCAAAGGCAATTAGTAAAGTATTTGAACTCCAAACACACAAAAATACAGTGATAACACCACAAAAAGAACACCACATCAGTTTAGAAATATAAAGTATCTTTATCTAAACTTAACAAGACCAAAACGACAAAAATCCAACATATAAATATTAGGAAAAATGACTTTCAAAAGGTTTTAGCAACTGAGTCCATAGAAACTGTGGATGCATGATTTCTTGCAAAGTACCTGTTGACGTGACAAAATTCACCAAGGCAAACAGCTGCAGCGATGGGAAGCGTAGAAAAAACAAAGATGCGTCGTTTCCTGAGACCTTCATGGATGCAATGCAACAGTTCCGCTGGGCACAGGGGAGCGGTGTGTCGGGTCCGGTCTGTAGGGGGTAGCAACACGTCAATTTTGAGACTATTCCAATGCGTGGGTGATGCGTTGGGGAAAACTTGCCGTACAGGGACGATGCATGGAAATCCGGGATGCATCGGCGAATGATGCTGCGGTGTCAAGCGGCACTGTGTCGATTTCTTCAGTCAAGATCCCTCAATGCGTCAATTCTTGCAGCAGCGCCATGCGCTGAGTCAGTTTCAGCAGCGGCACAGCGATGCATGGAGATTCTTCTCGCACCACGGCGTTGCATCTCAAACTGTCGCAAGAAGAGTGATGCATCAATTTCTTTGTAGTTGTGTTACTTTCCAGCATCACAGCAGCAGAAACAACCTCCATAGGCCCCGCTCAGTCACTTCTTGGCAAGTCGGAACTCCCAGCAAGGAAGTTTAGGGGAGCTGGGGGTGAAGTCTTTGTGTTCCTGAGACTTCAAAACAGGAGGCAAGCTCTGCTCAAGCCCCTGGAGACCTTCCGCAAGCAGGGGACACAGCACACAGCTAAGTCCTTCTCCTTTCCTTGGCAAAAACAGCAACTGCAGTCCAACCCCAGACAAACAGCAAGGAAGTTCTTCTCCTCAGTTTCTCCAGGTCATCTCCTTGGCTAGCATTCCTCTTCATTCCAGAAGAAATGCAAAAATCACCCTCACTAAAAGATGCATTTCAACATTCTGAGTTCAGGGATATGGAACTTTATTTCTCTATCTTGTTCCCATGGTAAGTTATATTTATAAGATGTTACAAATAAACTCTGATTCTGTCCTATGGGCCAAGATAGCCTTTCAATAGTGAAAAACAAAATTGGTAGTATTTCACTATCGGGGCATGATACACACTCCAGTAAATGTCCAACCTTTCACCTACACTGCACCCTGCCCGGGAGGTACATTGGGCCTACTATAGGGGTGCCTGACATGTAAGAAGAGAGAAGGTTAGGGCCTGCACTTGCCAGGTCGAGATGGCAGTTTGCGAACTGCACACAGACATGGTGCTGACAGGTCTGAGTTAGCTTTTCAGGGCTACTCATGTGGGTGGCACAATCGGTGCTGCAGGCCCTCTAGTAGCATTTGATTTACAGGCCCTGGCACACTCAGTGCACTTTACAAGGGGCTAATTAGTAAATCAAACATGCCAATCATGGATAACCAATCATGATAACAATTTACACAGGGCGCATATGCACTTTAGCACCAAGTCCACAGCAGCAATTAAAGTAATTTGCTCTCCTTGGTGAGGTTTGGAGAAAATGGAGGACTTGTGTGCTGGTCTTGTTAAAAGGATCTTTTTTGATAAGTGTCTCTTTCCAAATCTTCAGTTGAATCCTGGGTTTTACCTTCGGCTGTGAAAGCTTTAAAATCCTAATTATGTGAACCAGTAGCACAGGAAAGTGGTAAATTCCTTTCTGACAAAACGTTTTTTTACTTGTTATGATATCTGCCAGAAGATTGAGTGAACTGGCAGCTGTGTCTGTTAAACCTCCTTATTAACAGGTTTACAGTGTTAGTATTGTTTTACGGTTAATGCCCAATTCCATCCAAACATATTCGCATCATTTCTTTTGGAGTAAGAGATAATGTTACCTTATATTTTTCCTAATTCTGCTTCTAAAGAAAAAAGTCTGACGCTTTCACCGGCCATACTCAGAGTGGTAATAACCTTTATCGCTTGTTCAGCGGAATTATGCTTAATGAAGTGTGAACTTGATTTTTTAAAAGGTGAAAAAGCCCCTTTTTCTACTTTAAGTTGAGGTGTAAAAACAACTATTTCTATTGCCAATTAAAAGCGTGGGGCTTCTCTACCATGTCCTGTTCAGGGACGTTTGACTCATGGAAGAATAGCTTCTTGAGCAGGGGCAGCAGAAGCTTCTCTTCAGGATATCTGTGGAGCAGCTACATGGCCGCACCCTCGACCTTCATCAATCACTAGAGGCTTGATGTTGGAAATATAAAAAGTCTAGAATTTGGAACCAGTATTTTGGATGCAGTTATTTCATTCTGAAATTGTTTAAGGTGATACTTGTCGAATAAAATTATGCTTTCAAGCACTGTACTGGGTGTGCTACTTTTTTTCTTTTTGGAACTTAGTTGTGATGTATTACTTTGCTATATTCTCAAATGTAAGGAGCGTAACAAATTAAGGGTTGAGGAGGTAATGTACTAATTACTTATCAGCAATCTTCACTACTCTGAATACCCTCTATGGTCCAAGTACTTGCATAATTCTGTCACAACTTTAATCCCTGAGGCTTGGAGAGGTCAGGCTGAGATCACTTACTTACTTGTGCCTATTAAGCCTTCTTGGGTATAGGCCATCAAACAGGATTCTGCAACCATCTCTGTCATGGGCTTTTCTTTCTCTTTGAGTCCTGCTGTAACCGATCTCCTTGCAGGAAGCCTTGAGGCCTCGGCGCAAGGTGTTACTTTGCTTTCCTCTTTTCCTTTTCCCTTGAGGGTTCCAGGTCAGGGCTTGCCTGGTGGTGTTTGATGCGGGCAGTGGGTGTGCACTATCCCGCCACAGCATTTTTTCATGATTCATGAGCAGTGAGTTGGAAAGTCTTCTGCCATAGGTCGTTGCTGATAGAGTTTGGCTAATAGATTTGGAGGATTTTTCTCAGACAGGTGTCTGAAGGTCGGGACTTTGTAGTTGGTGATCTCTGTTGTCCTCCAAGCTCCTGCTCCATACAGAAGGACTGATTTTAAATTGGTGTTTAAAAGCCTGATCTTGGTTTCCAGCATAAGGTCCTTGGATCTCCAGATCTTCTTTAGCTGAATGAAGACAGCCCTTGCTTTGCCAACTCTTGCCTTGACGTCAGCGTCTGAGACTAGTGGTAAATAATAAAGACATTATATGTTTTGGTACATGCATTTGAGGGATCAACGACTCTTACCTCACAATAAGCCAGAACACAGCTCCTTTCGCAATCCCAGTTATAGTGGGCACAAATAGCATCACTAGACCTGCCCTCTTGCCCAGACCCTCTTCCCAATACACTTCTATACATACAGCACACACCAACATTGAGGCTCCCCATCCTCTATTGTGCATGCTCCTCAACTGCAGATCAGCAGTACAACACGCCACAAACATTGCGGAAGTTATACTCGCGGAAGAAATAAACATCGCATTCCTCACAGAATCTTGGCTCAATGACCATTCTACCCACCTTCTCACTTCTCCAGGCTACAACATCATCAGACACGACAGACCAATCATAACAGGTGCCGATCTAGCTATCATTCACAAAGAAGGAATACAGCTTTTCACATTAAAATCTACAGAATACCTGACTCTTGAGTACCTAGGCATTGAACTAGCAGTAAAGGCACCACGTCCATCAAATTTCACACCATCTACCATCCTCCGGGTGAGCGTACCCTCTTCGCTGAAGAACTCACTGACCTAATAACATGTTTCTCCCTAACAGACATGAAAGACGTGTTCCTGGCTGACTTCAATATCCACTGGAACAACCCAGAAGACATCACAGCCCAGAACCTCGCCAACCTGCTTGAAATTACCAACCTCAAGCAACTCTGCAATGAACCAACACACATCAAAGGAGTAACACTGGATGCGATCATCACCAAAAATGAGCTGGTCTCTCTGAGATCGATTTCTCCCATTGACTGGTCTGACAACCACCTCATACTGTTTATTATTGACTCACATGTCAGATACTAACCAATACGATCTGACAAACCTAAGCACTGGACCAGGAACCGAACTGGAATCCAGGATTCATGCCCATCTACAACTCCAGCTGACCTCACAGCCCACTTTAATTCAACAATGACGGAGGAGTTAGATCAAGTAGCGCCACTCAAACTCAAACATTTGAGATCTGCCAAATCGAAATCTTAGTTCAATGTGGATCTTAATAACGAAAGACAACAACTCAGACAGTCGGAAAGGACTTGGAGACTCAACTCTTTGACTCTACACCTAGCGCAACTTAGATCAGCCCGGTCGGCATATAAAAAACACATTTTTAGAGAAAAGTCCACTTTCTTCTGCAGCCAACTAGACCAGGCCAAGAATAGACCTAGAGTACTCTTTAACATTGTCAAAAGTCAAACAAATGGCACACCCCCACAAGAAATAAAATCCACCAAGGATCGAAGCGAAGAAATAGCCAGCTTCTTCACAGATAAAGTCACAAAAATTGAGCAATCCTTCATCCAAACCTCAAATCCTCCCTCCCTCACAACCTGCCCCCCTTTTATCATCCTTTGACCAAACAGATCAAAATCATACCACAGACAACCAGGACCGCTTCCAACTGAAAAATTATGCTAATTGGTCAGACTTCAAACTCATGTCGGAAAACGAGGTCTTCAATATAATTGTAAGCTTAAAGCCTACTTCCCACACTATGGACCCCCTCCCATCCACAATAGTAAAAAAACTCAACCACATCATTGCCCCTTTCTGGACAAAAATCATCAACTCCTCTCTTACATCAGGTTGTGACTCAGACTCCCTTCAACGAGGACAAATCACACCCATACTCAAAAAACCAGGGGCCAACCCTAATGAGCTCAACAACCTCAGACCTATCTCCAACTTCCCGTTCCTAGCTAAAACATTGGAGAAGTGCGTTCTCCAACAACTTAACAAACATATTGATGACTTCAACCTCCTCGACACCTTTCAATCGGAATTCAGAAAAGGTTGTAGCACCGAAACAGCGATGCTCAATATTTCAGACGATATCCACAGAGCCTTAGATGAAGGTGAAGCCTGTCTCCTCATCCTTTTTGCCTTATCAGCGGCATTCGACATAGTAAATCATCCAGCTTTACTTGAGACTTTGAAGAGGCGCTCTGGCATTAATGGCACAGTACTAAAATGGTTCACTTCCTTCCTTCAGCACTGTTCACAACAAATTAATTTTTTAAAATGTATTTTATTTATTTTTGAGATTTATACAGCGCGTACAATTGCCCGTAGGCGTCTCGGCGCTAGAAACTTTGAAGGTATTCCCGAGGTTAAGCCGGTAACTATTCTTGATCAAACAGCCAGGTCTTTATCTTTCTACGGAAATGCATCAGGGATGGGCTGTCTTTGATGGATGCTGGCAGGGAGTTCCATAACCTAGGAGCTGCCACAAGGAAGCGTCTATCGCCCCAGTTAACTGTTTTTGTTCGTGGTATTTGAAGGATTTTAAGGTTGTTAGATCGGAGCGATCTTATAGAGGACTGGTATCTGAGATGGGATTTCAGGAAATGTGGACCACAGTTGTGCAATGCTTTATAGAGTATGCACAGCGCTTTAAACTTGATCCTGTTTCGAATCTTGAGCCAATGCAAGTCCCTTATAGTCTCAGAGATTGGTGAGAACTTAGGGATTCCAGACAGGAGGCGGGCTGCAGCATTCTGGATGGTCTACATTTTGTTGGTCACGCTTGCTTGGGCGTTGATGAATAAGCCATTACAATAGTCAAGAGATGACAGCACGAGGGTGCTTACCAGCGTCTTACCTGCTGAGGTTGGTAAAAACGGCATGATTTTCTTGATCAACCTAAGTTTGTGATGGGCTGTTGCTGCTATTTTATTTGAGTGGGCCATAAAATTTAATTTATCGTCAAAAATCACCCCCAGATTTCTGACGGTGATGGCTGGTGTAGGTGGTGTTCTGTGCGTGGGGGGCCACCAGGTGTTTGACCATCCTGGGGAGAGATGTCCAAATATGACGACCTCCATTTTTTCTGCATTTAACTTTAGACAGTTAGAGGCCATCCACTCACCGATCGACCGCATGCCCTCTTGAAAGTTTTCAGCTACCTTGTCTCCATTCCCGTTAATGGCCAACACAAGCTGGGTGTCATCCACGTACGAAGTAAGGCTCATCCCATAGGCCTTGATGACAGAGGCCAGGTCCGACACGTAGATATTGAATAGTGTCGGACTAAGGGATGAGCCTTGGGGAATCCCACACGGTAGTGACAGCTTGTGCGATTGGAAGGGCCCCAGTGTGACCACCTGTGATCTACCGGCCAAGAAGGAGGAGAGCAGATTTCTAGCCATGTGGCGGATGCCCAGGTTTTCGGCATGGTCGACCAGGATCTTGTGGTCGACCGTGTCGAAGGCTGCCGACAAATCGAGCAGTACGAGTATTGCTGTACCTCCCTGGTCCCGGATCACTCTTATGTCCTCTGTAGCTTTTATTAAGGCAGTTTCGGTTCCGTGGAACTTGCGGAAACCAAATTGGGTGTTGTCCAGTAGTTGATGTTTTTCTATGAACTCTGAGAGTTGTGAGTTCATAGCCTTTTCCACTACCTTTGCTAAAAAGGGGAGACTGGCTATGGGGCGGTAGTTTTTTGGTTGGTCCTTGTCCAAATTAACTTTCTTAAGTAGGGGTTTGACCAAGGTATTTTTAAGGGAGTCTGGGTATATCCCAGTTCTGAACATTGTGTTGCAGATTGATACAATGTCAGGGGAGAGATAGTCGATGATCGGACAAATGACTTTTAGAGGACAAGGATCTAATGCTGAGCCTGATTTGATTGTGGCCGTTGTTTCCTTGATTTGTGTTTCTCCAAGGTCTAAGAACTGAGAAAGTTCGATATTGTTGGTCCCATTTTTAGATATGGGGGGGCTGATTACTGTTTTTGTGGAGAATGCTTGATATATATCATTTACCTTTGTGAAAAAGAAATCAGCCAGAGAATCACAAAAGACTTGGGATTGTGGAGGATTCAGGTCCGGTGCGTTTCCCGCTAAGACCTTAGTTATCTCAAAAAGTTTTTTACTTGAGTTTTTAGCAGAATTGATTTGTTCAGTGAAATAGGATTTTTTTGTCTCGACAATAAGAGCTTTGTATTGTCCGAGTGCTTCCTTATAGCTGGTCTTGCTTTCAGCGCTGTAGGATCTGCGCCAATGTCTCTCCCTGTTTCTACAGAATTGCCTCTTAATACGGAGCTCCTCTGTAAACCATGGGGCTGATGGCGTTGCTCTGTTTCTAGAGAGTTTTTTAGTTGGGGCTAAGGAGTGGGTGGCGGTACCTATCCACTCCTGAAATTGTCGTGTGGCCAAGTTTGGATCAAATGTTGAGTCAGGACGAGTTTTTTCAAGTAGGCTCGTTAGCTCAGCGTGATCGATGTCCTTCCAAACTTTGATGGTTTGCGGTTTCGGTACAGAGTGGGGTCTGACTCTATTTAATATGACTGATATTTTTATAAAAATAGCGAAGTGGTCGGTCCATGGCATTGGTAAGGTAACTGTTATATTAACGCCTTGCATATTAGTAAAAATGCCGTCTAACGTGTGACCGGCTATATGGGTGGGGGTGGTTACCAGTTGGCGAAGACTCATGGTGTGCATGTCTGATATCAAGGACTGGGTATCTTTGTCAGATGCATTCTCAAGATGGAAGTTCAAGTCGCCCAATAATGTAAATGAGTCTTCCAGCGCTGGAGCTTCTAGTATTGCACCCAGATTTGCTAGAAAGTTGGTGCGAGAGCCTGGTGGTCGATATAGTAGGATGCCTTTAAAATGAAACGATGGGGTGAGTTTAAGATCGAAAAGACGGGCTTCGCAGGAGGTGGAGTGAATGTGAGATATTCTGACCGTTATGTAGTCGCGGGCGATGATGGCTAGTCCTCCTCCGCGCTGCCCCACTCTATCTAGGCGATAGGCGTTATAGGCTGGGGGGGTCGCAACTGCCATGTCAGGATCGGATGCTCCATCCGTCCATGTCTCCGTGAGAAAGAGACAATCAAGGTTGTTGTTGATAATAAGATCGTGTATTTCTTGCCGGTGCTTGACAAGAGATCGTGCATTGATTAGTGCAGCGGTGATGTCGGAAGACATAGATGCAGTGACAGCATGCGTTTTGATTTTTTCATTCATTATCTGTAGCACGTTACAGCGGGGACATGTAAATTTTGTGGTATCTGACCATAGGTGTGGATTATATTGAGCGCAGTCGGTGTTAGGCGTGCGCAGTGCCATCAATGTAGATTTGGGGTAGATGTGGGGAGCCTGTCGCGGGGATTGATCAGAGGTTCTGGCCCCTGGCCCGGTCTCGGCACGGACGAGCACAGACGAGCTTGCCTTAAGCGCGCCTTCGGCGCGCATTCGTCGCGCCCTCTGAGCTCGTCCGCTGCGCTTCCGGAACATACACAAATTTGTAGGGAGGGAGCAATGCGAGAGACGTGGCCTCAAGGTGGGCGTGTCCCAGTCAGGGAGAGGGGAATGAAGTTGGCGGGAAAACAGAGATTTTGCCCTTACCAGTGCTCATTTTTCAGCAGGAAAGGGTGCCTGCACACTGCAGTGATGTGACAGGGAAGGTGAGTGATTTTAAAAGCAAAGTGAAATTTTACACTTTTAAAACAAAGTTATGCTCAATTTTCCTTGCTACTCCCGGCTGTGCCTCAGGAGGGTTCAAAAGTTATCGAAAGCGCTAGTAGTCAGCGCGTCTTTTATAACTTTGAAGAGGGGGGGCGTGGCCTCAAGGTGGGCGTGTCCCAGTCAGGGAGAGGGGAATGAAGTTGGCGGGAAAACGGCGATTTTGCCCTTACCAGTGCTCGTTTTTCAGCAGGAAAGGGTGCCTGCACACTGCAGTGATGTGACAGGGAAGGTGAGTGATTTTAAAAGCAAAGTGAAATTTTACACTTTTAAAACAAAGTTATGCTCAGTTTTCCTTGCTACTCCCGGCTGTGCCTCAGGAGGGTTCAAAAGTTATCTAAAGCGCTAGTAGTCAGCGCGTCTTTTATAACTTTGAAGAGGGGAGGCGTGGCCTCAAGGTGGGCGTGTCCCAGTCAGGGAGAGGGGAATGAAGTTGGCGGGAAAACGGCGATTTTGCCCGTACCAGTGCTGGTTTTTCAGCAGGAAAGGGTGCCTGCACACTGCAGTGATGTGACAGGGAAGGTGAGTGATTTTAAAAGCAAAGTGAAATTTTACACTTTTAAAACAAAGTTATGCTCAGTTTTCCTTGCTACTCCCGGCTGTGCCTCAGAAGTGTTCAAAAGTTATCTAAAGCGCTAGTAGTCAGCGCGTCTTTTATAACTTTGAAGAGGGGGGGCGTGGCCTCAAGGTGGGCGTGTCCCAGTCAGGGAGAGGGGAATGAAGTTGGCGGGAAAACGGCGATTTTGCCCTTACCAGTGCTCGTTTTTTAGCAGGAAAGGGTGCCTGCACACTGCAGTGATGTGACAGGGAAGGTGAGTGATTTTAAAAGCAAAGTGAAATTTTACACTTTTAAGACAAAGTTATGCTCAGTTTTCCTTGCTACTCCCGGCTGTGCCTCAGGAGGGTTCAAAAGTTATCTAAAGCGCTAGTAGTCAGCGCGTCTTTTATAACTTTGAAGAGGGGGGGCGTGGCCTCAAGGTGGGCGTGTCCCAGTCAGGGAGAGGGGAATGAAGTTGGCGGGAAAACGGCGATTTTGCCCTTACCAGTGCTTGTTTTTCAGCAGGAAAGGGTGCCTGCACACTGCAGTGATGTGACAGGGAAGGTGAGTGATTTTAAAAGCAAAGTGAAATTTTACACTTTTAAAACAAAGTTATGCTCAGTTTTCCTTGCTACTCCCGGCTGTGCCTCAGGAGGGTTCAAAAGTTATCTAAAGCGCTAGTAGTCAGCGCGTCTTTTATAACTTTGAAGAGGGGGGGCGTGGCCTCAAGGTGGGTGTGTCCCAGTCAGGGAGAGGGGAATGAAGTTGGCGGGAAAACGGCGATTTTGCCCTTACCAGTGCTAGTTTTTCAGCAGGAAAGGGTGCCTGCACACTGCAGTGATGTGACAGGGAAGGTGGGTGATTTTAAAAGCAAAGTGAAATTTAACACTTTTAAAACAAAGTTATGCTCAGTTTTCCTTGCTACTCCCGGCTGTGCCTCAGGAGGGTTCAAAAGTTATCTAAAGCGCTAGTAGTCAGCGCGTCTTTTATAACTTTGAAGAGGGGGGGCGTGGCCTCAAGGTGGGCGTGTCCCAGTCAGGGAGAGGGGAATGAAGTTGGCGGGAAAACGGCGATTTTGCCCTTACCAGTGCTCGTTTTTCAGCAGGAAAGGGTGCCTGCACACTGCAGTGAGGTGACAGGGAAGGTGAGTGATTTTAAAAGCAAAGTGAAATTTTACACTTTTAAAACAAAGTTATGCTCAGTTTTCCTTGCTACTCCCGGCTGTTCCTCAGGAGGGTTAAAAAATCAACTCCTTCCTCTCTATACCAACACGAGTCACTCTTGGGGTCCCGCAAGGATCGATCCTTTCACCATCCCTCTTCAATCTCTTCATGGAACCCTTTACAACTATTCTGAAACAAGCAGGGGTTCAATACCACCTATATGCAGATGACACGCAAATCTACTACAAAATCAAATCACTCAGTGACGTCCGACACCTCAATGTCACGCTAACCAAGATCCAAACTTGGTTCAACACAAACCACTTAAAGCTGAACCCGGACAAAACTGAATTAATACTGTTCTCTCCAAAAAGTAACCACCGACCAATTCAAGAGAGGCTCAAGAATCTCGATGCTCTAAACTGCCCCCTTGTCCTATCCGACTAGGTTAAGTCACTAGGAATTACCCTAGATAAGAACTTGTCAATAAAGGACCACATCAAAAACTCTGCAAAAGGTGCACTTTACTCACTAAAACACCGACAGAAAATTAAACCTTTCATTCCCGAGAATGATCTCAAGACAATAGTACAATCCCTAGTTCTTTCCAAACTGGGCCATGGGAACGCCATCCTAACCGGGTCACCAAAAGCTCACCTAGCCCCACTAAGGTCAGTCCTTAACATGGCAGCTTGACTCATAACTGGTGTAAAAAGGTTTGAACACATCACACCAACCCTCAACGCCCTCAACTGGCTGCTCATGGAAGGGAGATGTATTTTGAAACTGGCCTGCATCACACACAAGGCCCTTCACGCATATTCCCCCAACTACCTAAACAGCAAACTGGTAAAAGCAGGAATATCTAGAACTCTGACAAGCACCAACTCACTTCTTTTCATCCCTCTGAAATTAAAAAGGAAAATGACCCAGTGCCGAGCCTTTTCTAGGAACGAACCCAGGATGTGGAACGCACTCCCTATAGACCCCAGATGCAACCCCTCCTTCTCCTGCTTCAAAAGGGACCTGAAACTCCTTCTCCTCAACAAATACTTTACCGACCAAGCCAACTTATCTAGGCTTCAATAACGTAGTGGACTCCCCTCTCACTTGACCTTCAAGGATGGGTGGTTATCTGACTGATTCAACCACCTGCGTTGTTCTCACCTTCACTGTATGCATAAGTATTATGTTTTTGCTTATATCTTTATGCATCCTCATGTCCTGCGATGTAATGCAATTTCTCTTTTCCTTTGTGTATGTAAAGTGCTCTGATACCCACGGGTCGAGCTAGCGCTATATAAAACTTTATAAATAAGGTGTTTAGTTAACCATGCCTACATGAAAAATGTACTTGTTTGTAGACGAGGTGAGCTGCGCCTGTGCCCAGTGGCATTACACAAAATAATACCTCCCTTCCCTCATGCAGAAGCTGATGAGAGGCGCCTGAGTCTCCCTACACATATTCGTTTACTTGTGGCTGAATGGGGTTCTGATAAAGTGTTAGGGACCTAGAATGGTGGCCGCCCCTTCTCTGCAGGGGCTTTCCTTACGCCCCTGGCTGGATCTCAAAGAGGCAGCTGCTGCATGTAGTACAGACCGTGTCCTGTAAGTGCATGTATGTGTGTGTTTTACAATCCCTGACTGTGTGCAAACAGCATTCATCTCTTGCCTGGTTTATTCAGGGGCAAAGGTTGGACCGTACCAACTCTGTTCTGTCCCACAGGTGGAATTTGTCCTCACATCTGCAAAAACACAGTAAATAAGGCCTGCGAACCTTCCATCGCTTGTCAGTCTCCAAACACTGCCGCAATCCCAGCAATCTCTGGAGCAGGCATCACTGAGGCCCTGTAGCTGTGCCTTAAAAGGGGATTTCTTTGTAAACAGCCGATGACAATGATTGCCCCTGATGTTTTGTCTCTGAGGAAACAAACTATTGAGAGCCTGACTGTATGTAGCACGGTCTGCTTACGGGAACACAACACTTTGCCCGAATGTGAACTTGATATTACTGTTAGCTGCTGGTAATCTATATTATCAAGCAGTTATGTAGGGTTTAATGCATGGCAAACAAAGTATAGGGGAAATAGGTTGCCAGAAAAACAAGCACTGGCAGCAGGGTTGGAGAAAGGCAGCGAGCAGTGGGCCACGCTGCATGCCCCTGGCTGTCTGAAGCACCTGTACACCGTGCCAGGCTGAGGCAGGCAGCAGTGTCCTGGCTGGGCTCTTCTGTACAGACCCCTGGTGCACCCAGTTTGAAATAGCAGTTGACGCCAATGTGAGTTCATCTGTATCACCCTACAGTGGCTTTCTGAAGGTACCTCACACTGTACCACCAAGGAAAGTAGAGGTGTCCTGCAAGAGTTGTTCTGTACACAGTCCTCTACTCTTGAGAAAGGTGGTAATGCTTTGGGTGAGCCCTACTGACCTCCATACGCCCCTAGTGCCCCCCTTAAGCACCCACATACTGTGTAGATCTAAACAAGCATTTGCAATGCAATACTTCTCGCATTTGTTCGAGTTGAAGTTGGAGCTACTGGCATTTTAAATGACAATGTTTTTTATTTATGTTTTTTGTTTGCAGTGGAGTGAATATATATATTTTTTTTAAATGGTTACTGTACCATATTCTAAGCTTTTATAGCAACTGCACAGCAAAGCACTGGCTATTCTAACATAGAGGGGTGTGAATGGATGAATAAAAATACAAAAAATGGGTCTTATAATGTATGATAGAATGTATAGCAGGTGACAGGGACTACCGATCACAACACATGTACTTGAAGTGATTGTGGACATCATATGCAATGAAAAACATCGGTAGTATGGGGTGTCAATGACGCTCGTGCAAATCATGTTCAGCTGGTGAAGGGGCCAGCTCTGTCTGCAGATGCAAAGTGGTGAAAGGTGAAGGATTCAGCTCTGTTTGCAGGCACAAAGGGATGAATAGTGAAGTGGTCACACTCTTCAGCGGTGAACATGTTATTTACTGCTGCTCATGGGCATCGAAAGAATCTGCCAGTCTGAGGCATTTCAGAAACCTTATGTGATGGCTGGGGTTTCTGCTACATAATGTGATTTGTCTCCAAAATGTTTTTTTCAGTTTCACTTTTTGGTTTCCGGGAGCTCTGCCATAAGATTCACAGTTCTACTGTGATTCATTGTGTACAGTAATAAAACATAATAACTAGAAATACTCGCAAACTACAGTTTTTACAGAGACGCGTTTTTCTGGGTAACAGTCTCTCTGACAGGAGTTGTGCCAACCCATCTGCAGCCAAAGCCATGGGTCGCGGGAAAATGGGATGGAGAGAAAGTGGGGGACGGGGAGAGAGAGAAAAGGGGGACAGGGAGAGAGAGAAAGGGGGGACACGGAGAGAGAAAGGGAAGACAGAGAGAGAAATAGGGGGAGAGAGAGAAATGGGGGACAGAGAGAGAACGGGGAAGAGAGGCGGGAAGGGTAACAAGGACCATGCCCAGCGTGCTGACGTCACCGAATCGGGCAGAGCTACCCTCTGATTGGCTGAACGGGGAGAAAGAGGCTAGGTTCTTGAATCTAAGTCAGCTAGGTGGGAAAAAGCGAACTGTGACTGGTTCCTTTTTACAGTCCCAACACATAAATCCAGCGCTCATTGGCTTATTTCCTGAACATTGCACAGGCTTGTGATTGTACTTGGACACATATGTCCCTTGCGACGGACATTTTATAATGGTGCAATTTTTGTTTCCAGAATATGAAACAGATATTACAGTACTCCAGGAACAAGACAATATTTAATTCAATTAACATTTTATGAGAGAATATTTTGACTGTAGGTGCCCCAATAATTATTTCATGTGTTATAGACGGCGCTGAATGCTCTTAGCTTAGTCCAAACTTGTCAATAGATATGCCATGCCATCGTAATTACAGTTAAAATGTCACTTTCAAAGATGGCCGCTTGGGTTAGTTAATTCGACCTGACTAGTGGCTTTCGATGAATAACTGCACTCACAGTAGCAACAAGCAGCATGCGCTGCTCACCCCTCGTGCACACCAGCTCCTTGAGCATGCGCCACTACCATGATTAGGTCAGGCAGCGATGCGCAAGACAAACAAAAAGTCCAAACAGTGCGGACTAAAACTGTAGTTGGTGGCCGCTGCTTCCGGACTACACGGAAGTCAGTTGGACATCAACAGCCACTGAAAACAAAGGTAATAAATGCGAGAACAACACTAAGCCAATGGCAAGCAGCAGGAGAAACTACCGGCTGAGACAGCACATGCAGCGCATGCGCTGCCAAGGCGAGACCTAAAAAGGAGCAGTGCCTTGGGTGAGCTATTCTGCCCGGACCCCCAGGGTCTCACTAAAGCACCTTCACTTTAACTGAGGAAGGCGTCAGTGCCCTGGGTGGGTTCTTCTGCACATACTCCCAAAGTCTCTCTGAAATAGCGCCATGCTGTGCCAGCTAGAGGAAGGCGGCAGTGCCCTGTTTGACTTTTACTGGCACCCCGCCCTACCCTTCCCCAGTTCCTCCAAAGCAGCTCCATGCTGTGCCAGTCTGAGAAAGGCGGCAGTGCCCTGGGTGAGTTCTCCTGGCCCGCAGAGATTCTCCCCCCAAAGAGTGTCTCTGAAGCAGTTTAATGCTGAGCCAGTCTGAGGAAGGCAGCAGACTCAGTGCCCTGTGTAAGTTCTTCTGCGCGCAGTCCCAGAGTCCCTCTAAAGCAGCTTAATGCTGTGCCAGTCTGAGAGAGCGGGCATTCCCCTGGGTGAGCTTGTCTGCACACCGTGTGCCCCACTTATAAAGCCTCAGACTGTGCCTGTATGAGAGTGCGGGCATACCCCTGAGTGAGCTTGTGTGCACACCGTGTGCCCCACTTATGAAGCCTGAAACTGTGCCAGTCTTAGAGTGCGGGCATACCCCTGGGTGAGCTTGTCTGCACACTGTGTGCCCCACGTATGAAGACTCATCCTGTGTCAGTCTGAGAGTGCGGGCATACCCCTCGGTGAGCTTGTCTGCCCACTGTGTGCCCCACTTATGAAGCCTCAAACTGTGCCAGTCTGAGAGTGCGGGCATACCCCTGAGTGAGTTTGTCTCCACACTGTGTGCACCCGTTATGAAGCCTCAAACTGTGCCAGTCTGAGAGAGCAGGCATTCCCCTGGGTGAGCTTGTCTGCACACCGTGTGCCCCACTTATAAAGCCTCAGACTGTGCCTGTATGAGAGTGCGGGCATACCCCTGAGTGAGCTTGTGTGCACACCGTGTGCCCCACTTATGAAGCCTGAAACTGTGCCAGTCTTAGAGTGCGGGCATACCCCTGGGTGAGCTTGTCTGCACACTGTGTGCCCCACGTATGAAGACTCATCCTGTGTCAGTCTGAGAGTGCGGGCATACCCCTCGGTGAGCTTGTCTGCCCACTGTGTGCCCCACTTATGAAGCCTCAAACTGTGCCAGTCTGAGAGTGCGGGCATACCCCTGGGTGAGCTTGTCTCTACACCGTGTGCCTCACGTATGAAGACTCATACTGTGCCAGTCTGAGAAAGTCAAGCTGCATCCCACCTATTTGGCCAAAGAATTCCCATCAGATGCCCACAGTATGCTTCTTGCAGCCAGTTGTTTCATATAAAGTTCTTATGAAAAACACCCCAAAATATTCCATAGCTAAACAGAACACTATTTTGGTATTACGTGGATCTTTTAGCAGTGTGGTGCATTTTACGTAAAGCAGTGGAGTCTTAGTTTTGTCCGTGTGGTCACTTGTTGACCTGTTGACAACAAATCCTTCAATATTCAGTTCTCCAGGTGTGTTTGTTTGCAGTACTGCCTTTCCGAGGAGTGGGCAGTGGAGGTGTCTGGCATTAATTTGTGAATGGATGAGTCACTGGGCACATGCATGGATGAATGGGGATGTGATAATAATACCTGCCTACTGCAGCGCCTGGAAGACGGGGACCCACAGCATCGTCCCTTGGTAGTACATGAACACTTGTATGATCTCACCCATTCAACAATCCATGCGCTCATTCATCACTCTCGTGCATCTATGCAGACCTTGTCCCTTTCATCCACCCATCCATCTGTAGATGTATTGACTCACTAATCCATTCATCTTCACATACACATACCCCTGCCTGCACACACACACCCCTTCCTTCGTCCAGCCATGTTTATGTGTATTCAATCACCAGTTCATCAGTCCATCCATCAGTGCTCTGATTTTTTTACATGTTTACTCATTCATCCATTCACTCTGTCACTCTACCACTCCTTCATCCATTCACTCACTCATCCATCCATCAAAGTTTTGACCCATTCTCACATTTAAAAAACCCAGAACTATTGACTTTGCCAGGGTTTATTCATTGACTAGGGTGACCAACCCTCCGTAAATTTCACATACCGTCCGAAGGCGTCCGTAATTTTGGACATTAATTACAGCGTTCCCTTGCGAGAAGCCCCAAGAGATTAAAAGTTCTCAGGGGCCAGCTCACACTTCTCTGTTCACAGACTGTGGGCAGGCCCATTGTCATTCCCACTGAGGCCGATTATCCCCTTTCAAATGACAATGCGCTCGCCCTCTGCCTTTAGCATCTCATGTGCCAGTGAGATGTAGTTAGTGATTACAGAGGAGCTTTCCCCAAACAGAGTATTGTGGGGAACTTGCCTCCTTGTGTAATTTGTCAATGTTGTACACAAAGTGAACAGGGAAGGAGCAGTGACGAGACAGAAGAGGCGACAGGAAAGGAGAGGTGATGGGGCAGGAGAGGTGACGGGGCAGGAGAAGTGACGGGGCAGGAGCAGTGAAGGGACAGGAGAGGCGACAGGAAAGGAGAGGTGATGGGGCAGGAGAAGTGACCGGGCAGGAGAAGTGACCGGGCAGGAAAAGTGACGGGGCAGGAGATGTGACGGGGCAGGAGAGGTGACGGGGCAGACGAAGTGACGGGGCAGGAGCGCTGATTAGGCATGAGCAGGAGCGGTACCCGGGCGGGAGGGGTGAAAGGACAGGACCGGTGAACAGGGCAGGAGCAGTGAACTGGGCAGGAGTAGTGACAAGACAGGTGCAGTCACGGGGCAGGAGAAGTGACAGGGCAGGAGAAGTGACGGAGCAGGAGAAGTGATGGGTCAGGAAAAGTGAAGGGGAAGGAGAGGCGACAGGGTTGGAGAGGTGATGGGGCAGGAGAGGTGACCAGGCAGGAGAAGTGACCGGGCAGGGGAAGTGAAGGGCAGGAGAAGTGATGGGCAGGTGACATGACGGGCAGGTGACGTGATGGGTAGGTGACGTGACAGGCAGGAGAGGTGACGGGGCAGGAAAAGTGACGAAGCAGAAGAAGTGATGGGGCAGGAGCGGTGATTAGGCATGAGCAGGAGCGGTAACCGGGCAGGAGAGGTGAACGAACAGGTGCAGCGACCGGGCAGGAGCGGTGTACGGGCAGGAGCAGTGAACGGGACAGGAGCAGTGAACGGGGCAGGAGCAGTGAACGGGGCAGGAGCAGTGACGGGGCAGGAGCAGTGACGGGAAAGGAGAAGTGACGGGAAAGGAGAAGTGACGGGAAAGGAAAGGCAACCGGGAACGAGAGGCAACCGGGCTGGAGAGTTGATCGGGCAGGAGAAGTGACCTGGCAGGAAATGTGAGGGGCAGGAGAAGTGACGGGCAGGAGAAGTGACGGGCAGGAGAAGTGACGGGCAGGAGAGGTGATGGGGCAGGAGAGGTGACGGGGCAGCAGAGGTGACGGGTCAGAAGCAGTGATTAGGCATGAGCAGGAGCAGTGACCGGGCAGGAGCTGTGAACGGACAGGAGCTGTGAACGGACAGGAGCAGCGAACGGGGCAGGAGCAGTGAACGGGGCAGGAGAAGTGACCGGGCAGGAAAAGTGATGGACAGGAGAAGTGATGGGCAGGAGAAGTGACGGGCAGGAGAAGTGACAGGCAGGAGTGGTGATGGGGCAGGAGAGGTGACGGGGCAGGAGAGGTGACGGGCAGAAGCAGTGATTAGGCATGAGCAGGAGCAGTGACAGGGCAGGAGCGGTGAACGGACAGGAGCGGTGAGCGGACAGGAGCGGTGAACGGGGCAGGAGAAGTGACGGGGCAGGAGAAGTGAGGCTGCAGGAAAAGTGAGGGGGCAGGAGAAGTGAGGGGGCAGGGGAAGTGACGAGGCAGCAGCGGTGATCGAGCATGAGCAGGAGTTCTGAATGGACAAGAGCAGTGAACGGGCAGGAGCTGTGACGGGGCAGGAGAAGTGACGGGGCAGGAGAAGTGAGGCTGCAGGAAAAGTGAGGGGGCAGGAGAAGTGAGGGGGCAGGGGAAGTGACGAGGCAGCAGCGGTGATCGAGCATGAGCAGGAGTTCTGAATGGACAAGAGCAGTGAACGGGCAGGAGCTGTGACGGGGCAGGAGAAGTGAGGGGCAGGAGCAGTGATTGGGCATGCTCAGGAGCGGTGAACGGGCAGGAGCAGATAACGGGCAGGAGCAGTGAACGGGCAGGAGAAGTGAACGGGTAGAAGCAGTGACGGGGCAGGAGCAGTGAATGGGCAGGAGCAGTGACGGGTCAGGGGAAATGACAGGGAAGGAGCGGTGACGGGGTAGGAGAAGTGACCGGGCAGGAGAAGTGACTTGTACTTATGTTTCTTGCCTATTTATATACTATTGAATGACATCCTGCAAAGCATACCTGTTGCCCCGAATTTATGTCCTGAATTTTGAACACCTGTCATGAATTTTTGTCCTGAATTTTGACCCCTTGTCCTGAATTTTTACTCACCATCCTGAATTTGAGCCCATGCCAGTTGGCCACCCTATAATTGACACAACGTAGGCGGTTATGACTGGTTTGCCGAGAACGATGTTACACAATTAAACACAAACAGTAATCCTTGGTATACTCTGTTTACAATCAGGTCACACACTCCAGCGCACGGCATAAACAACCTTCACCTCACCCGGCCGAGTCGCAAACTAACTAACGCAGGCAGGAAAGATGCCCACGAGACACCAAGTGCAAGAGAAAGAGAGGCGCGCATGACTCACGTCTTCTGGTGCGTAGGTGCCGAGGCCCAGCACTGGGATCCGGTTTCCATCACTCAGTGTGATGAAGGAATCCTTGCTGAGCGCCATGGCCTCTCTGCTCTCGGTGCTGGGACAAAGGTTGAAGCTGTTTGCCTCGTGCAGTGAATGCTTCTCATAGCTGCCAAGTGTGCTGGCGGTGGGAGGGACTACAGCAGGGCTAGAGGCACATTGACACAAACACCATCTGCAGGCTCCAATGAAATGAAGGGAACCCATATCCGCGCAATGGAATTGCCAGTCCAGAGGGAGTGGAGGAGGCAGCTGGATGAAAGTGTTACTGGGACGACCCAGTCCAGCCTGAGAAAGGCTGTTCTTCTGAGGGCGCCAAAGGGGTTGAGCCACAAAGAATGCTGGACGTCCAAAGAAGTAGAAATCCATCTATTCCGGTGTTAGATTTACAGATTTTTTTTTTACTATCCGCTAAAGAAATCAAGCACTGGCAATGCCAACCGGTCTGGCTGATCACCGTATGAATGAAAGTGCCTTCTGTGTCATTGATGGGTTTAGGCCCTCAGTAAGTCGTCATACTTGCATCCTGTCATTCTTTTTTATACAGGCCCTTCAGTGGCCTTCACAAGGAAAACGAAATGGATCCAGACTTCAAAACTATAATAGGCCTCATTCAGAGCCCCATGACAGACACATACAGGAAATCATGAGAATGGCCAGTGGAATGTGCTTTGAAAATATGATGCATAATTGTTGGGATGTGCTGGGGAGTGTAGAATGTAGGGTGAGGTGTGCTGGTGTTCCCTGCTTGGAAGGGTTCGGACGGCAGTTGCCGCCAGGACTTCAACGCTGCAAGAGAATCATTTAACGAGATCCTACCTAAAGCCGCGGATCTCGTCTTCCTTTCACTGGCGACGATCCAGTGTTAAAGTTCCATTCTGGAGCAGTGTTGCGGATTTCTACACTGCAGTTCCTGGGTGTGCACATAAGCCATGCAGGGTGCCGTTTCTGGAGTTTACGGGCAATTGGTCGTGTGGCCCTCAAGGTGAGCGCAGCATGTCGTTCCGTGCCTCACGCCTCATTAGTCGTGTGGCCCTCAAGTTGAGCACAGTGACCAGTTTCCCTTTGGAACTTGTGTTGTGTGCACGCATTCTCGATCTTCGATTGGGGTAATCAGGGACTATCTTTCGGAACCTGTTTGTAGCAACTGAACATTTGCCTGCACAACCTTGGCCAATGGACAGCTTGGCCAGTTACTTATTCCAGGCCTACGCTACAGCAGTGATAGGCACATCTGCAAATACAGCCTTAAAAAAAGAAAAAAAGATACATTGATTTCAAGCAAGCCTGCATCAATAACCGGTGACAGGCACACCTGTACACTCAATCCTTTAACTACATGAAATTGAGTTATTCAGTTAACACAAAGTGTGGCAGCAACTCACTCACACACGGTCACCTCTTGGAGAGGATACTAGCGCCACGGCCTTTCCTTCAAGTACCTGCCACTCCTCCACTGAATTGGCAACAGTGGTAGGAAGCCTTTGAGGCTTACCTGGAAGTTGTTGGGGACAGAAAAAGGCTCTCCTTGTATACAATTGGGGTTCTGAAGGACGATGGATGCTAAAAACCTTGCCTTTGGAGGTGAAGAATGTTCCCATGAGTACTGGTGAAGATGGTGATTCGGCTATGGTGGTTGATGATTCTGCCTCAATAGTCAAGACTTTAGATGAAAGGTTTAATCCTAAGAAAAATATTGTACTGGAACGCCACAAGTTTCTTCAACGTTCGCAGGCCCAGGAGGAATCTATTGATGATTTTGTTGCTGCTCTCAGAACTCTTGCTGGGTCATGCAACTACAGGTAATCCAAAAATGAGATCATACGTGATCAGTTGATTGAACAAACCAACAACAAAAGAGTTCAAGAGAAACTTTTGTCTACTGAGGATCCTGATTTGGAGACAGCTCTGACACTGGCTAGAAGCATTGAGCTCTCACAGTTGTGCATGAAAGAGATGAACGAGGGTAGCAAGGGCAATGAAGTGAAGCTACTTAATCTGAAACAAAATAAGCAACCCACGAAAGGGACTGGTGCTGCTACCTTGCGTGGTTCCGAGACTCTGCAACCTCCTTTCAAATTGTCTAGGGGGGACAAACAGGAGTTGTTGTGCTACAGTTGAGGCAGTAAGTCTCACCTGGGTAATGCTAAGTTCTGCCTTGTGGTGAACCAAAGCTTTTTCAAGTGTGGCAAGAAAGGGCACTTGGCATGCATGTGCAAAGCTGGCCCTAATCAGAGAACTGCTCCCGCACAGATGGTCAAAATCATTGAAGAACATTTTTTAATGACTCTGATGAGGACAGTAATGTTATCTACTTAATATCGGGAAGAATGTGGTGTGGTTGAAGTGTCATCGGTGATGGGTTTACAAAGAAGGAAGCCTCCATCGTGCGTGATTTCATAAGAAATTAGCATATGGGGGCCAAAGAGTAGAAGTTCTGGGAAAATTTGAGGATAATTTGTAGTTTGATGAGAAATCTGTTGTTGGACCTGTGTATGTAGTCGAAGATGGGGCGTATTTGTTAGGTTGGGATCAACAGGGGGATGTTGGCATTATTCTGGACCCCAATTATCCAGACATGGTAGTACCAAAACAAATGCTGTCTGATTTTGGTGTTTTACAACATGCTGAAAATCTTTCCGATTCTAGTGAGGTTTCCCATTTGAAAATTGATGTTCGGGTCAAGGAATATACTGAGGTCTTTAGTGACAAATTGGGAAAACTAAAGGGTTTCCAGCATCGTATAGTGCTCAAAGATAATGCACTGGTGGTGTCCCACAAGGTGCGCAAAGTTCCGTAAAGGTCTGCGTGACAAGCTGAAGCTTGAATTGAACAAATTGTGATGATGGGGGTGATTGAGCCCATTGAGGGGTCTGAATGGTTGGCTCCCATAGTTCTAGCATGCAAGTCTTTAAGACTCTGTATGGGTTTGAGGGATCTAAATTGTAATATTTGGGTGGATCGCCAACCCCTACCCAACATCAGCGAGATGCTGGCAACTTTTTGGGAGATGCTTGTGTGTTTACGTCTCTGGATATATCTTTAGCCTACCACCAGGAGGTTGAACTGAGGAGGGATTCCAGCCACCTCACATCGTTTGTTACTCCTGAATGAGCTTATCGTTACATTCAGATGCCCTTTGGCATGGCGTCGACATCTGCTTTGATGTAGAATTTAATGAACAAATTATTTGTTAACACCAAAAGGGTCACTTTATTGTGTCCGTGATTGTTGCATGTGTGTACTTACTGATAAGTCACAAGTGACATGCCCTTCCCCGGGTAATCCTGTGGTAGTTTAAAACACCCGTGGTCTGAACTTGCATTTCAATTGTCTAGGCCTTTTGGTGTTATAGGTAGCCTACCCAAATATGCCTTAGTTTTGATCGACATTATGTCTAAATGGACTGAAATGAAGTTTGTGGAAAATGTGTGCTGGAACAGTTATTAAGTTCCTTAAGGGGGTGTTTTTGAGGGCGGGCTTGCCAGAAGAGTTAGTGACTGACAATGGCATTCAGCTGGTATCCAAGGAAAGGAAGAATGTCTTGGGAGAGTTGGGCATGAGGCATATTTTAACTTCTTTGTGCCATCCCCATAGTAATGATCTTATTGGAAGAGTGAACCGTTTCATCAAGGACCAGTTGCAGCTGGCACTTATCAACCGGTTGTATTGAAAGGAAACGATTGATGACATGTTGTATGGGTCATGAGAACATCTCCTCATATAAGTACAGGAGTGTTCCCTTTATTGGAAGGCAGAGTTGGTGGAACTAAATTGAACAAGGAGTGGATGTCTAGTAAGGCTTTGGATGTGGGAAGGATGTCGAGAATGGCGGATGTGAGAGCTGCGGTACAGAGTAAATATGTTACTGTGAGTGAATGGCACAGAACCTAGGCAGTTCAGGTAGGAGAGTGGGTGAGAATCAGGAAACCTGGTTTTATCCGCAAAGGGTTGTTGCATTTTTCCCACTTATCCGAGCGAAAGATCATGTGGTAATGTTGGATGATGGCAAAACATGGAAAAAGTGTTTTGTTTCAATAGTGCCAGAATCCAAAGCAGAGTATGTGGCCTGCAGAATGAGACTTCAATCGGACTCAGTGGAGAGAGAACCCAGAGACGAACATGCAAGGGGCAAAATGGATTATCACTCTAATCCTGCTCAATGTAACGACTAGTTTGAAAAAATAATTTGGGGGTGGTTAAGATCCAGTCCCGTGAAGTTTAAGGATTATGTCATGGATTGACTTCCATTAATTTTTGTTTTTTTGTATTCTCTATAAATTTGGGTTATTTAGCTTTTGTTGCTTATAGTGGTGTGGAATTTCTTGTTTGTTGTGAAATAAGTGGAGTGTGTTGGGTTGTGCTGGGGAGTGTAGAATGTGGGGTGGGAGCGTGCTGGTGTTCCCTGCGTGAAACAGCGGGAGGGTTCTAGGGAAGGGTTCAGACGGCAGTTGCTGCTGGGAGAGGATAATTAAACGAGCTCCTACCCGAAGCGGTGGATCTCATTTTTCTTTCACTAATCCTTTTGGTGGGGCAGCGTCTGCTTTTCTATATCCCTACAGTAGACAAATAAGGCTCATCACTACCTCCCGGGATTTAGTGGCAGATGGTTTTCACCACCTGGGATACCGCAGGAAGTAATTAGGGCTTTATTAATTGTTTTCTTAGGAGCCGGAATCAGCCATTCCAAATGTCAGTAATGCCAGTCCTTTTTCTACTGCATGCCTGTCTTTAACCACCATCTAATTTGCGACATTTTATCTCACTCGCGCAGGCTGTTTTCAATCCCATATTTTTCTCCTTGTCGCTGTTTTCCTATCTGTCTCTTCTTCTATAGTTTTCTACCTTTCTCTGTCATTTGCTGGGTCAAATATTGACAATGAACGATAAGTCCCGGGCAACAAACATGAATGCCGGTGCTCACCACCTGCAACCACCTGCTCAAATTAAGCACTGTATTTCAGAAACTGAGGCATTTGTTCCCAGATGGGGAGTTCATATCGCGGGGAAAAATCAAGCTATCTGTCTCCAGGCACTGGTGTGTCTAGAGGGTGTTAGATGGGGCATGTACACCAGCTCTGTTTGTCCTGCCCCCCCTCTGTGCCCTACCACCACAGCTGGTGAATGTACCAGGAGACACACAGAAAACCAGACACTACACCTTTCCTGTAACTCGATCCTCCACCATGAATAGTATTTTCATCAATGATGTTATTTCAAATGTTACTGTGAAGTTATCAATAATATTATAGGCAATGCCATGAGTGAGATAATATGTGGGCTACTTTGCTGTGCACAAGTTATAGTTACTAAAGATAACCATAACTGGTGAATTTCAGTTTTTCTTTAGTTTAAAATGTTATATTGTCACAGAAATTTTCATCTAACTATAATGTCACTTTAACCTTTGTTTATTTCAGCACATTTCTATGTTTTTTTTTTTACTGTAAAGTAATATTTCCTTACCCTACTTAAGGCCCACTCCCTCCATACAAGACCTTGAGGCCCTGCGACCAACACTCCCTGAGCCTTTATGGCCCCAGGAACCACATCCTCCAGGGCTCTTTTTTTAAATTAAGGGTAGGGGTCGCACAGCACCCCTGTCTGAGCTTCTACAGGTCCTCATCCCCAAGGACTTTTTTAGGTCGAGCCTAGGCAGCGCGAATGCGCTGTTTCTCGACATACAGTATCTCCTCTGCGTGTTATTTTTATTTATTTATTTTGAAGATTTTGTATAGCGTGGACAAGACCCTTGCGGGTATCAGAGCGCTTTACAGCAAATAAAGGGGATAGAGGAAATCGAAATATGTGTTGAGACCACTCCTACTGTACGCCCTCCAGTTTCTATTTGTTCCATCATCTACCGTTAAAAAATCCATGCTTTCCTGTGGTTTATCCTCTATATTTGTCCCTCCTCTTGGGGTGTGGCTCCTACCTATGGCTACTGGCCCTCTTACTTGTGGAACTTCACGTTTTTCTATCTTTGTTTTGGCGCACACTTTTTCTTTTTTGTTTGCTGCATCTCATTAGACTTTACGTACAAAACGCGCACGCGCCCAGCCTTATCTTACTGTTTTGATTTCCCGAAGATTGTACGCGATATGTTCTACGTCTTTTTTTCTTTCGTTTTCTGAAGTGGTGTGTTTATTGTTTTATACATTTGCCTCGCCTGCGGCTTACACCTTTATCTGGTCGCCACCCTGGACAACCTGGCTAGAGGCATTACCCCTGGTCTCGCCGGGGACAATAAATGTTGCATATATGTTTGGAATTTGCTTTTCAACATTCAGATTTTTTTTTAATGAGAGGGAGGCGGCCGGGTGATTACTGCCCGACTTAGCAATGTTGGTTTCTGATCCTTCGGTGCCCAATGTGGCTTCTAAAGAGTTCACCAAGCGGGACAACTGTGTGCCACTGAAGCATGCCAAGCACGAGGCCTCCAGCACTCTCTTGGCAATTACTAATGATGCAGTAAACAGCACCTTTCCTAATAATGGTATTGCTGCTTGAATCCCTGCACGGTGCTTCAAAGTCCTGCCTTTAAAACACGTCATGAATACATCTCTGTTTTGTTAAGTATGGCACGTTTTACAAATACATTGTAAGAGCGGAGCAGTTCTGCTGCGTAAAGTGTATAATATTTGCAGATGCTTTCTGTACAGAGGTGGTTGTTAATCGGAGATTAGCACAGCACAACTTTAAGATGGATGTTTTTTTAGACCAATTCCACATGTGGAATCTATAATTGTTTTTATTACCTATAATTCCAAATCAAAAGATACGTAAGAGGATCATATTTATGTTATTTCTTATGTTTTTTATCGTCATTATAATTTTATCCAATCCAAAGAAGAGTCCAGGGCATCCTTTGTCTGAGAGTTATATACCAAAGCGTGTTTCCCACAGGGTGAAATTACCTCTGAGTTTCCTAAAGCCGACTCTTATAAATGTATTTTAAATCATTAGAACTATGGGGCATATTATCAAGCACGGCGTTAAAATTATCGCCGCTTTAGGGGCAGAAAACTGCAGCTAAAATGGCGATAATGGGCTTGATAATATGCCGCAGAGAATTCCCATAGAAGCCCATGTTGACACCAGAACATGGGCTTCTATGGGAATTCTCAAGGGCATATTATCAAGCCCATTATCGCCGCTTTAGCAGCGGTTTTCTGCCGCCACAGCGGCGATAATTTTAACGCCGTTTCTTGATAATATGCCCCTATGTGAGTCTAATATTCACCACCTACAGTCGATCCAATACTTTGAGACTGCGGATTGCACTGTGGTCTATGGCTAACAATTGAGTTAGACCCTATTAGGAAGATATTGTTTTATTTTCTTCCTTTGTCATTTGACCAAATTAAAATTGGAATTCTCTCTTGAAACACACTGGGATGTTCCATAAGCTTGTGACTACACTGGGGAGTTCTGTAAGGTTGCTAGGCCTCATAAAAGGTAAACTTAACCCCTACACCATCCTCTATGAGGCCTTGGCTAACACTGCACACCCTTACCCGTCCCAAACCGTCCCTTGAGGAAAGACAAAAGCTGTTTTCTAGATACTGTCTAACTTGGACAGTGGTGAGTGGAGCAATGTTAAAATATCAGGAGTTTTTATCACTATACAAAATGAAAGTTCGCATTTGAATGAATGTATATTCTGTATATGTTTTATGCACATGCATGTGCTGTTTCTAAAGTGATGGTTGTGTTCTTCTCAGACTCTGCCACAGAAGACTATACTGCACATCTTTCTTGGTTTTACAGAGATTGGGGTTTTCCCAATGTCAGAACTCCCAATGTGATGAAAGAGAGGCAGTTGCTATGTCCACGATCTCTTTTTGGGATGCAGTATCCTAATTCCCATTTTTAGCAGCTAATGTTAATGCAGTTATCTTAATTCTGAGATTTCAACATTTTTGTTGGTTGTTTATGTGCACTGAACATTTTTAAGTTGTTCTGACAGTCTTTGTGTAGAAGGTTTGAACAGCAGACCTCTTTTGAAACCTTTGCTCCTCTCTGCCCCGTTCTATCCACCAGCGTCCCTCTTTTGCGCTCTCTCTCCATCAAAGCCTCTCTCCATTCACTGCCATTCTGTCTGTCTCTCTTTCCCTCTGTTCCTGTCTGTTCTTTGCCTGTTCACGCTCTGCCTGTCTATAACCCCCTCGCTATCAGCATGTGCGTGTGCCTCTCTAACTTTAAGCCTGTGTCTCTTTGCCCTTGTATAATATGGCTCTATACAATCCCTCTCACTCTCTGTGTGCACTTCACACCGTCCCTGTCTATTGCATCTATGCCTCTTAGTGTTCACCCTCTCTGCCTCCCATGAGCACGCCCTTCCCTTTCTCTTCTTCTCTGCTGGCACACTCCTTCACTTTATCTGGCCCCCACCCCCAGATACCCTGAGGGCGTACCTCACGCCTCTCCTTTAATCTGTGACTGTTGTGGCCTACCTCCCTCTCTGTCCTTCCTTTCTTCCCCTGCCTCTCAGGCTTGCCTGTGCATCTTCTTTCATGCCACTCCATTCTGTATATCTAGCTAGCACCCCCGTGCCCCTGTCACCTTTACCGCCCATTTTCTTTTTGCTTAATGGTTTAGTGTCATTGTTAGGTCTCGCCTGAGCCAGCGCTTCAGCGCTGCTCTTGCAAGAGTTTTAGTAAGCGGGTTTTGGAAGTTCAAACTAGTGCTTTTTCCAGGCCTCCAGCTACAGTGCATGTGCGCCGGGCACGCGCACCATTTGTCAGCCTGCGTGATCACTTTCGCAGCCGCTTTGATGTTCTCAGTGAGCCGCGCAGCCACTGAGAACATCAAAGCAGCCGCGAAAGTGCAAACCATTTGGCCTGAGTCACTGGACCATAAAGGGTTAAGTGAGCTTCCTTTGCATTGCGCGACGTGCCCTACCCCCCCCCCCCCCTTATCCCACTTCCTGCTACACACACGCACGCACCACTCCCGGGCGATCGCTGCGAAAGCGGCCAGCGCTTTTCCTTTTTGTCAAGGGTGTTGGGGGAGGGCCACTCAAGCCGATTAACTGTGTTTATGCAGTGTTTTGCTTTGCTTTGCGATGCCCCATGCGCGCCAAGATTAAGATCTAGAACCCTGCCTTGCCCGTTGCCGCGTCAGAGCCTCACCATGTGCCGAACGAGTTCAAGGAGCTTCCATTCTGGGCTTCCGAGGCATGCCGCAGGCATGTATCTTAAAAGCATGCCGGGTGCTTCTGGCAGCTTGGAGCTGACAGGAATGCATGACTTGTTTGATTCTGTTTACGCAATGTTTACTTTAATAGTGTGCCACTGAAATGTACTTTATGTAGTGCTTATGTAAAGGTATTGAATTTCACTAACATCAATCGCCTGCAGTTACTTCTGCGGGACAGCTCTATGAAGCCTAGTGAATTCAAGTTCACATGTGGATGTGAATATGGTTGTCAGGGGACCGAGGCACAAGCAAATTGAGAGTGCAATTTTGTTTTGTTCAACACGAGTGGTGCGCGCAAAAGCACTTAATGAGCCACGACGGCTCGTAACTGTAAAAAAAAAAAAAAGCATTGGCATAGCCAACAGGTCTCGCCTTTGGGACCTTATAAGTGTTTAACCATGCAACAGTTGATGTTGCACCAAGGATATTGTGCTGGATAACTAAACACATACATTTCCAAAGGCGAGACCTATTGGCTATGCCAATGCTTGTTTCTCTTCTTATTTGGCTTGGTCTCGCGGAAAACTGCCAATCTCAGTCCCCACTATCTCTCCCTTTTTGTGGCCATCTCCTACCTAATACCTTCCTCTAAGTGCCCCCTACTTCTGATGTTTCTCCATTCTCTGCTGGCCTCTTCTCCTCCCCTCGCTCTACCTGCAACAACCCATCGTAAAACTCAGGGTAACTCTCTTTCTTCCTATCCTTCTATGCTCTACCTATTTCTCTCTCTCCCTCCCAACCAAGATTGCTCTCCTTTCATTCCTCTCTCACCTCTATCCACCTACCTCTCACACTACCTTTTTGCGTGACCTTTTTTCCTACTTATCTTGTGTCGCTCATCTGTGCTTCTGTTCTCTCTCTGCCTGTTTGTCTCCACTCAGCAGTCTCTCTCCTTGCCTCTGTCGTTTTCCCTTCTTTGCTTCTCTCCCTCCCCTCGTCCCACCACACTCTGCAACCCTACACATTTGGCAGCCCCTTGTTCCCTCCCCTCCCCTCACCTCCCTGTTCAGGTAAGCAGTCTGTCCTGATTGCTGATAATCTATCAGGAGACCCAGGCCTGCCTCCCCAGGTGAGTAACTGCCTGCACAGTCAGTCTTATTAAATCACTCATATGCCCAGTCCTCTAAAAGGGGACTACTGGGCAAAGCACAACAAGTGCCTCGTGCCAAAAGTATTTATTCATGGAAATATGATAGATCCTCTCATTTTCCCTATGAACAATTTTCCTATACAGGCTCATTATTTTTCTGGGTATATTTGCATGATGCATTATTTGGTTATATTTAAAAAAAAAAAAAAGCTGTTCACCCCTCAAGAAGTTTAAACTTCCACTGTTTGGTTCTCTAATGTGTTTCATCCTGTATCATTTTTGGTTTCATTAGCTCAAATTTCCAAACCTTAAATAATATACTTACTTAATAGAAGTGTAGTTTATAAAAATGGCAGACAGTAGGATCAACCTATTTACATTGTGCTTTTAACAACGTGATTATTTGGATACGATTAAAGAGGTAAACATGCTCTTATTACTCAGTTTTATGAAAATGGAAACATCTTTAAGTTGCTCGATTTAAACTTTTAGTGCTTTCTTTTTGGCTTCAATTGTTGGTGAAATAAAATGAATATTAAAGGATGTCCCATTGCGCTCTCAAATGTGGCATGTACTGTGAGATTATGTAACAATATATGCTCCAAGTAGACAGTGCAACATTACCTTAGCACCACCGCAGCACCACCTCAGCATCAGCACAGCACCACCTTAAAATCAGAACAGCACCATCTCAGCATCTGCACAGCACAACTACCAGTGCAGCACCAATTCAGCATCAACACAGCCCCACCTCAGCACCAACCCAGCACACTTAAGCAGCACGCAGCCTGAGCACCAGTGCAGCAGCACCACCACCTCAGCATCTCAGCACCACCTCCACACCAGCAGACCACCACCTCAGCATCACTCAGCACCACCTCCGCACCAGCACACCACCACCTCCGCACCAGCGGACCACCACCTCAGCATCACTCAGCACCACCTCCGCACCAGCAGACCACCACCTCAGTATCACTCAGCATGCCCTAAGTCTGCCCTCGGAATATGGCTTTTTTTAATTCTCCCCTAGTGTCTGTCCGCTGCTCGTGTTGAAATTCAGGTACTGTTTCTCAACCTCCACCCTCCAGGTGTTTGTCCCCTCCCCCATCACAAATAAAAAGCTATAACAAACAAGCAGCAATACAACAGGCAGAAAGAAGTTGCCAGCATTGCCAGGACAAAAAAACTAGTAGACATTTTTTTTTATGTTGATTCTTTTTTTAATAGGTTTCTTCAGTTGTACATAATGTCTTCTTGGTTATGTATAAGGTAACACAAATGCTATGACAGTTTTGTTTTTATAACTTTTCAACATGCTGCACAGCAGTCACAATGCTCCATAACATAGCTTAAAAACTTTGGCAAAGCCAATAACTCTACCTAAAGACATAAGGTCCCAAAGGCAACACCTGTTGGCTATGCCAATGCTTGTTTATTTTAGGAGAGATGAGTACACAACCCCCTCCCCTAACCAAAAGGGGGCCTAAACATATATTTAAAGGGGAAAGGGAGTGTTGCCCCTCTCTCTGAGCCCAATAGGGCCCCTGGCACCCCTTTTTCTAGGGCCTTTCCTTCTTTAAAGGAGAGGGGGCACATAGTACCCTTTCACATCACTCTTGTAGGTTCTTTTTCATCCCTGCTTTCACCCTTTGTTACAGTTTCTTTCACCTTTCTTTTCCCCCTTCCTTCCTCTTTTTGGGACTTTCTGTCTCTAGTTCTGGGTCTAAGTCTGAGAAAAAGAAAATGTCCCAGGTCCCGAAAATGAGTTCGGGTGTGACTTCAACCACCAGTTCAAATGTAAGCACTGCTTGAAAAGAAACATAGGCATGCGGGCCTGCAATGTGCTCTGATTCATTGTATTTCGGATATTTGCACTTTTGTAACGTTCAGCTTTAATAAACTAAACTACGGCTCCCAAAAGTACTTGCTGTATTTTTGGTTAAGGAACTGCAGATGTTTTCAGTGCCATCATGTTAGAAAATCAAAGTCAATGAGTAGTATTCTGCAAGCATCGCTGGAGCACCACAGCTTTGAATAAAACTTTTTTAGGACAAAAAAATACAAGGATGTTGCAGAGGGGTGTTTCTTTTATAATAATGAGTTGGTTACATGAACATAACGCATTGTTCTTCTTGCAATAAAGTATCACTCAAAGTGCCATGAAATTTTACACAAAAACACACTGAAAACACTGGAAAGTTACACATACCAAAACCAAAAACCTTGCAACCATGATATTAATTAGCAGTTTGTATTTAATTTAAAAAAAACTCAGAATTGTGGTATGTTTCACAGAATCCTTGCTGAGATCAAAGCTGGTACAAGAAATAAATGTGTTTCAGCATGTGGCAGACAGACCGAGGACACTGTCAGTGCAATTATCTTCAAACAAATGTGCCTTACCAGTGATTTTATGCAGGTTACGGTCCCACTTTCAGATTTAGCGAACTTGTGAAATAGAATGTGTTTCTGCAACATTGTAGTGTGTTTCCACTTTGTGAGGCAAAAGTGTTTGGGGATTTCACAATTAAGCACAGTCACACATATGATGACCAGCTGTTTATGTCAAATAGATAAATAGCATGTTGCATGCCCATTATTGAGTTCTGGCTAAATGCAGTGTTAGCTGTCCCTTCCGGCACAAAAGCAATCCTACCTCTAAGGCAGCAGCCATTTGAACTGTGGTGCAAGGGTGACTGCATTGGCACAGGGCAGCACACTGTGCGCCAGCACAAGTTGAGAGCAGAAATGTGCCATACCTTTCGAAACATAGAGAATTTCTGCTCTCTCCCTTTCCTTTGCTGCAGCACATTGCATGAAAAAATACCAAGGGGCATATTTACAAGCCCCTTGCTCCGCTGGTGTGTCAATTTTTGTGACTCACTGGCAGCACAGTGTGGTGCTCCGTATTTACAAGGGCACGTAGAGCTACCCTGCCTGGCTTTTCGTGTTCTTGTAAATATGGCCCTTTTTCACACAGCACTTTGTGTGAAAGTGGCATTCCATGGGTGTTCCCACAAAACATCCATGGCTTCTGCCATATTCCCAGAGTTTCGTAAACCTGGAATTTGTCCGAATCCTACGCCTCCCCAGACTTTTATTTCTCCTCGTTTTTCCCTCTTTCTGAAGCAGGTATAAAAAAGAGAAAAAAACCTCTTGTGGTTATTTTTGTGTATGAAGGTGTCTCTGCCTGCACACAAACAATCACCCGCACAGCACAGGCAACCCTGCATCATGGCGCAAGGGTGCATGCATTGCCAGCGCAGGGGAGAGCTCAGAGATATGTCTGAGGGGCATATTTACAAGCTTATTTTCGCCGCTTTAGCGGCCGAAAAGCGGCGAAATAAACATCGCTCTATTTTTAAGGACACGCTAACGCGTGTTTCCTTGATGCATTACCTGTTTCCCATCCATTTTGCATGTCAGCGATTATTATCGCTAATAACATGCAAAATGGGCGTTCCTCACAATGTCTGCGTGAATTAGGTGGCAGACAGACCTTCGCACTATTTACAATGCGGCCCCAGCGATGTAAAAAACCGCGCTAACCGTGGTTATCGCGTGTATTTTACGTCTGCTTTTTCTTCTACTTAGGTATGCTGATAATGGGAGGTGGGTCGCCATGTTACGACCACACTCCCCTATCAGCAAGCATCTCCAATATTATCGCTGGATTTCAGGCGATGTTTCTGTTTCTTGCCGTCTATCGCTGGAATTACATCGCCAGTTCGCAAAGCATCGATAATACGCCGCTAACACGGCGATGTAATTCAGCGTTAGACGGCGATAAACGGACTCGCGCTAAGAGCGCTTAGCGATGTTTATCGCTCTTCCTCGATGATATGCCCCATAGTGTTGTAAATATGACGCATTCCTTTGATTTGAAAGAAACGCAGGGCAGCCAAATGGCTTGTGGCACCGCGCTGCTTTACTTCCTTGTAAATATGGCTCTAAATGTGCCCCCAGGGTCAGGGCCAGAGACTTCCCAACAAGAATTCTCTGATTTGACCTGTGAGAGACTTCCCAGCAGGCAACATGCTCCACCTCTCCCATTAAGAGATTATTGAAATGAAACGCATTTTAATAACGAGTAGAATCATTTTATTACAACATTCATTCGTGGGCCTTTTCAACCACTCAAAATAAATAACTGTTCCAAAAGATGAATGGTATAATTTTGAAACAAATACAAACATTGTAAGTGCCGTATAGAAGACATTTTGCAGCAAATGAAACAAATGATATCAAAGTCATTTGGCAAATGTTAACATTAACCTGCAAAAAAATAGATTTTGGGTGCCTCAGTAGCGACATTAAGCCACTATAGGGTAGGGGTGCCACTGTGTGCTCCAGCTGTGCAGTCAGCATGTCATGTGATGGCACCAGACAGTTTGAGCTTTTAGCCAACAGACTGTTGTATTCTAGGCCTCAAGTTTTGCTTGGTCTTCCATGAGTTTATAGATCATTCTTCTCTAAAGCTGAAACAGATGCAAATGTGGCTCTTCCCGATCCCTTACTCGGAGCAGTCTACATCTAAGCCCTGCCTCTCCACTTCTTTCACTTAATCTTGGTCAGAGCCTGGCCTGCCTTGGGCGTTGTAGAGACAGGACCAGCACAGGCTGCTAGGCAAAGAGAAGCACTTTTTTCAGTGTTCATAACTGTGCTTGCAGTCTGACTCTTAGGTCCGAACTGCCCATTGTGGGCATTTCCCTGGTGGGTTGGAGCCACTGGAGGCCGGTTTTTGAAGGCAGGGGTCCACTGCTTGCGTCTCTGCTTCTTGCTCCAGCTCCCCATAGTAATGACAGCAGGCACGGGGGGAGGAGGGTGATTTAGGAGAGAGAGAGAGAGAGAGAGAAAAGAGTGGAAAACAATGGAGAGTTGAGAGAAAAAGGAGCAAGAGAGAATGAGGAGGAAGGGTTGTGCTGCACAAAATTGGCTACATCTTTACACGTCACAATTTCATAACATATACGTGCACTTAGCCTTAGCACATTTTCTTGTGCGGTTTAACAGCTTTAAAATAAATGTTGCACTTGACAGTTCTTTGCATATACTGAAGGACTAGTGAATTTACTCAAACTATGTGCTTTAACTGTATTAAATGAGATATTAATAAACCATCTTTACTTAGTAGATATGTGCTCTCTATAAAAACGAATTTGATTGACATAATCTGTGCCTTAAAACATTAAATGACATTTACTGTTCAGATGATTGAATAGAAAACTTCCTCATACATGTAGAATGTGATTACTCTGAAATAAATTTGTTTTATGTGATGTGTACACTAAACTTTTGTAGATACTGCATAAAAATGTAGTTCTTCGAGATACTTATATGTATACATTTAAGATTTTATTGTATGCCAGATGAGATACGAATCTAATGTACTGACATTGTACATTTTCTTGTGCTTACACGTGCACACACATATTAAATGTGCACCATTAAGTTAATATTGCCTTGAGTAGGTCTGTTCCCCATGCTGAATAAAATACTGTTTTCCATTTCCTGCTAACATTACTTTTCTTGCAGGTATTTACAAACGTTGTTAGTTGAAGAATAGATACATTACTGTACTAGTACTAGGGAGAGAGGGCCTGAGATGACTGCGCAAGGGGCTTGTAAATAAGCCCCCATGTTCTTTTTTAGGTCTCGCCTGAGCTATCGCGTAAGCGATGCTCTGCGAGACTTATTGAGAGGGCTCCAAAAAGTGCTACCAGGCCAGCCTAGCGATACAGTGCATGTGCGCAGACGCGCGCGCCGCGCTTGAAGCGATTACTTTCTTTTTGGCAGGCACACGGCCGCTTTGATGTTTGATCGCGATCGCTTTTGCGGCCGCACTGCCGCGAGTTTCATTTAGCGTCCCTGTCACTGTGTCCTGCACTCTCTCCTACCACTTTTCCTCATGCTTTTCACTCCCCATACCTGTTACTCTGCTTTGTTGTTGTATATTAATATAGCGGGAACTCGACCCGAAGGTATTGGAGCGCTTTACATAGCACCGTTCGCACGGCCGCGTTGTTCAATTAGCGTCCATGTCACTCTTCTTCTATATTCCAACCACCCTGTCCAAAAAGTTTAATATGTTAAAACTCATTCTCAAAAAGGAGGATGCCATTCCGAAAAGTGATGACACTTTTTGTTTTGTGAAACAGCTAAAAACAAGCATTGGCATAGCCAATAGGTCTCACTTTTGGGACCTTATAAGTGTTTAACCATGCAACAGTTGCATAACTAAATACTTATAAGGTCCCAAAAGCGAAACCTATTGGCTATGCCAATGCTTGTTTGTGATGAGATCATGTGTAGTGTGGCTCAATGGTTAGAGCGGCAGACCCTGAAGCAGAGTTCTGGCCAGGGACCAGGGTTCGATTCCCGCCTCGGCGGGGCTCGGGCTCAATTTCCTCGGACCTGTCTATTCTCGCCTCGGTGCCTATTCTAATCACGGGCCACACGCTGCAACTCTGGGCAATAGCTTGCTTAGCCTCCACACCGGCCCCAACAGCGCTAAGGATGCCTTGCTTCACCCTGGGGGTGCCCAGGAGTGGACACTTCACAGGGAAAGCCAGGAGGGGTTCCACAGCGGTATGAGTATCAGCGCCAGGAAACCGCAAAGGCGACACCGCAAGGTGGCCGTCTGGTGACAGTGCGCTCTATAAGTACCTTGACATTTACATTTGTATGTTTTTGTGTTTCCCATACAATTTTCTATCCCTTGCTGTTAAATAATGAATGGCGGCTTTCAAACCTATTCCTAAAACATGTTAGCGAGTGAAATAAACCATGTCTGATTATTAATGGCTTTATAAACAACAACAAAATAATGATTCTGCTTAGGTTTAGCATGCTGCTGGATAAACAGTAAGCAGGTGATTATGCAGAGTATGCCAGTGTTTTGGACTTGGGTAGGTCGGGAGGTAACTTCGGGAAAGCTTTGATGCAAGTTACATTTCAGCAGGCATTGTTGAGGACTAGAAAGAGCTGGAGGCTAATTTGTGTAGGTGAACTGACTTGTTCCCCTTCAGGGCAGGAATTCATTGGCAATAACACCTTTTTTGATTATCAATCTGTGTGTGATATGTGAAGGAGTCAGCAGTGCAGCTTGTTGGTATCAAAGCCAGTGGTTGCCTGCATGGAGTCAAGATGGAGAAGTTGATTTTGAGCAGAGGAAGATTAATTAAAAACCGTCTGGACCGAGCGGTGCTTCCGTACTCTCCGCTTCTGCCGTTGGTGGGGCTCCCCAGGGGCAGAGCACAGTATACAGAGAGCATGGAGGTGGGGAGGTGGGGATGTTATATTTTGAGGGGCGCCCACGGACATTTGAAGAGATGGTGGAGGATTTCGAGCTCCCTAGGGGTCAGTTCCTAAGACATAGACAGCTTCTTACAGACTGTCGCACACAGTGGCGAGTGATTGATACGGAACCCCCCACGCACCCGGTCATCCACTCGATATTGCAGATGGGGCCCGGACGACACTTAGTTACTTGGATATACAAGGCCGTACGAACCCTAAGGCAGCCCACACTTGCACCCCTCAGGGAACAATGGGAACAGGACTTTCGCAGGCCATTACACGACAGGGAATGGGTCAGGGCCCTTGAGTACACAAAAAAGGAGTCCCGTAATTACCGCTTCAAGAACATACAGTTACATATTCTACACAGAGTGTACCTCACTCCTGAAAAACTGCAGAAATACTTTCCTGATACACCGTTCGCCTTTCCTAGGTGTCTCGAGCCGGCTGCCTCTTTCATGCACATGATATGGGATTGTCCGACACTTTATAATTATTGGGAAACAGTGCATTCTACGATTCGTACAGTTACGGGGTTGCAGGACCTATACACATGGGAGGCCAGCGCCTTAGGCATACATGGGCGACACAAAAATAAGAAGGTGGAGTGGCGTTTTGCTTTCTTGGGACTTATCCTGGCTAAAAGATGCATCACTATGCACTGGAAGGCACCGGAGGGACCTCCCTTGGCGGCCTGGGTGGGGACAGTTAAGAAATGGGGGAAGGCTGAGGAAACGCTGCTTCGGACGGAGGAAGCCCGGGGACACCGTAAGCACCCGATTTCCCTATCCTGGGCGATGCTGATGCACTCCTTCACACAAGAAGCACCACCGGCGGCGGGCCCGCGCATAGCTGGCTCTCAGGAAGCCTCCGCGACTCCGGAGGGTGGTGACCAGGAGGCTCGGATACCCGGTGGGCCCTAACCTGAAACTGTAATTGGTACCCTGGTCGGCCCCTACAATAACATGGATCTATACTCCCGCCATCAACCCCTACACCTCTCCTTCCCCGACTCTTCCCCGCGTCAGCGAAAACTTAGCACGACGATAAGTTGGGACATTGCTCTCCGACGTTAGTCTCACAAGGTCTATAATCCCAGATATGGTCCACTCCCCAGTTTACATGTCCCCAGTTCATTAATAGTAATTAGTTGGCTGCGCTTCAACGACCTGAGGGGCAATTCACTCAGGGAAGATGGATCCACATAGCAGCCCTCATATGATGCGGCATCCACAGTGCGCGTCAGCGGGGGTGGGCCCGGATACAGGATAGGGCAGGGCCCTGGACCCTCTAAGCCTGTGCGATCCGCGGACTATACTAGTCACATCTGTATACGATGATCCAAGGGTATATGTTTACTGTAAGTCCATAAGTGCATATATTTGCTATGTGTTTACTACAAATGCCAATAAAAAGTGTTATAATAAAAAAGGAAGATTAATTCAAATGAACTCAGATTCCTGTTTTTCACTGAGGAGCCCATTGGATCTCCACATTGTTGGAGATGGTGAGTTTTAAAATGATTGTTTGTAGATACTGCTGGTAGCTACATTTCAGAAGTGTCAATGAAGAAAATGAGGTTGGTGACTGTGATGCCGGCTTCACAGAGTTTGCTGAAATGCTAGTGGTTGAGAAGTTGATTTTGAGGTTTACTACATCTGATTTTAGTTCTTCAGTAGCTCAAATGGGTTTATGTGACCATGCTAGAAGAAAACGTTGTTTAAGTTCAGGTCCACAGTTGACAGAGCAAGACCTCTGACCTCCTGGTCAGGGTAACCGGTCTACCCTCGCGCAGCTCCATCCTTAAGGCACTGCCCCCAGTGCCTTCTCGACTCCAGGTAAGGTGCTTGAGGCCCTCCTCCACCCGCAGGCTCCTGCCTGCGCCTCATCCCTGGTGGTCCAGTGGGAGAGCCTTGCTCTTCTGCTGCTCCGCTCTGCCAGCCTTTCTGCTATTTCTGTTTTTGTCTGTCTGTGCCTCTATTGCCTGTCTGTACCTCGTTGACTATTTGTGCCTTTTTGTCTGTCTATGCCTTGTTGACTGTTTGTTCCCCTTTTTATCTGTCTGTGCCTTTTTGTCTGTCTGTGCTGTTTTCTGTTTGTAGCCACTGTTGGTAGCTACATTTCAGAAGTGTCAATGAAGAAAATGAGGTTGGTGACTGTGATGCTGGCTGCACAGATTTTACTGAAATGCAAGTGGTTGAGTAGCTGATTTTGAGGCTTACTACATCTGATTTTAGTTCCTCACTAGCTCAAATGCATTTATGACCATAGTTGAAGAATAAGTTGTTTAAGTTCCGGTCCACAGTTGACACAGCAAGACCTCTGACCTCCTGATCAGGGTAACCGCTCTCCTCTAACGCAGTGCGTCCTAGCGCCTTCTGGACTCCAGGTAAGGTGTTTGAGGCCCTCTTTCACCCGCAGGCTCCTACCTGCGCCCCATCCCTGGTGGCCCAGTGGGAGAGCCTTGCTCTTCTGCTGGTCCACTCTGCCAGCCTTTCTGCTTTTTCCGGTTTTGTCTGTCTATGCCTTGTTGACTATTTGTGCCTCTGTTGTCTGTCTGTGCCTTTTTGACTGTTTCTTCCCCTTTTTTCTGTCTGTGCCTTGTTGACTGTCTGTGCCTTTTTGTCTGTCTGTGCTGTTTTCTTTTTGCTCTTTTCACTGTTTTGCTTTGTTGTCTGTGCTGTTTTCTGGTGGTGATTTTCACATTTTTTCCCGCTGCCCTTTTCGTTCTCTTTCCCCCCGCTGCTGCCCCCGTGGCCCCTCCCTGCCTGGGTGTTCCCGCCTCCCAGCTGCTCTCCTGACCCCTACATAATGGCAGCCGCTCTGCTGGTGCACCAAAGACATGCCAAAGCAGGGCTCGTCTGTGCTCGTCCGTGAGCCGACCGCAACCAGCGCCAGAGACTCTGGTCTTCCGACCCTTCCCCGCTATGACTCAACTACCCTGCACGCACTCAACCCTGGATAAAACAACAACTGGCAGCTCTCCACGCCGAGCATCACCCAAGGCCCGTCCTCCTGCCTATACTGCTGCCGCACCTTCACCCACCTCTGGATCCCTACAGCTACCGCCACCCTACCGGACGCCAGTGCAACCAAACCCCTGAGCTGCATCCTCTTCAACGTACGCTTCCTGCACAGACACGCAGTAGAAATCTGGGACCTCCTCAACACCCACTCATCCGACGTCACCTACCTCACAGAGACCTGACCAACACTAGCTCCACACCTGACATTGAGGAGGACTTGTTATCGTCCACAAAAAACCCACTCTGACTGACAACTTCCATCTCAAACGATTCCTTGCACCCCATGGAACACATCCACATCCAGATCCAGGTCAATCCCAGAATGACTCTACGCGGAACCCTCGCCTACAGACCAACCGGACCCCGTGCCCCGTTCACCAAAACCATCACAGACCACATTGCGGCCCTCGCCTCCACGGACTACATACTGCTTGGAGGCCTGAATTTCCCCATCAACAACCACAGCGACCCCAACACCATCGCCCTCCTAGACAACCCCGCTAACATTGGACCGATGCAACTCATCACCACCCCCACCCACAAGGCAGGATGCACCCTCGAACCCATCTTCGCTGGAGGAAACAACATTCGCTTCGGTCACACCATGCAACCCCTCTTGACAGACCACCACTGCGTCCACTTCTCCTTCTCAAAACCCAGCACACACAAGCCTATGCCACGCCCCCGCACAGGAACTGGAGCTAGATCACCGAAGAGCACCTAGCCTCTGCCCTCAGCCACACTCCCCCCCACCATGACCGACGCCAACTCTACAGCTAACAAACTCCACAGATGGATCACCGACTGCACCAACAAGCTCGCCCCCTTCAGAACTCCGACAGACAACACACCACAAAAGCTCCCTGGTTCACCGCAGACCTCCGAGAATCCAAGCATGGAGGAACAGCAGAACACCGGAAGCACGCACGGCCTACAGGACCGCCATCACAGAACACCACCAACTCATCATTTCCATGAAGAGGAACATCATCAGGACAGAATCCTCTCCAACTCCAGCAACTCCAAGGAACTCTTGAACATCATACTGTAGTGAGTTCTCTCTGAATATGTACAGGCATTGTTAAGTTAGCATAACCACGTTAGATGTTAGAAAGCCATCTTTTTGCTTTTGCACACGGCACTGCGTTTACATGTTATTTCTTAAAACAAACTGCTGACTCGAGACTTGCTTCACACAAGAGCAATCTGTTGTTACCATCCCAAGCTCTGCGCAGCGACCTTGGTCTGTACATGGTGTGACAAACAGTCTGGGTTATTACACAATGCATGTTTTTCACTCTAGGTTGATCGGCCCACTATTTAGCCATAACACACGCGCAGCTGCAAATGCCTGAAAATTAGTGCTTTTAGTATCACAGACATCATGTTTATTATTCAGACCGAAGACGAGCCTTCCTGCGAGAAGACTCCTGATGCTCCTGTGATGTGATTTCACTAAGCTGATCTTTGAGGTATGGGGTCCCCTATTCAAGCCTAAGAGACCTTCTATTAGCATAATAATAATATTAGCTTCTTAGTAAAGGGAAGGTGGTAGTATCCACTGTCATTATAATATGATCACCCCTTTTATATTCTATGGTATTGTAACTATGTTGCTGGTTTTGATATTAATCATTTGTCTGCTTGTATTAGCCAAAGTACTGCATCTTAGGACACGTGGTCTATAAAAATAAACCCCTTTTATTTACAACGTGTCTCTGTTGATTATTGTTGTGGACTGATGTGAGAATAATATACGAACAGGTATTTCCGATTCCCACCATTCCTGAGAGTATGTACTGAGTCGCTTGTTCTGGGTTGTCTATTCATTGGGACCGCCGAGCTAAACCTCGGATAACAAATGGGACACTTATGCTAGCCGGATACTGGGTTCTGGGTTCTGAGGTGAGTTTCTGGTACACCACAATTCACTGAGGTCCTGGGGTTCTTCGCATAGTTCTGTGTATCAGCAGAATCCCTGCAACATGGCGCACCTAACGTTTGGTCTATGAGTTGAAACGCCTTAGTAGTGCTTACATTTTAGTCCACAACACCCTCATTCTTGTTTCCGGATAACAAGTCTGACGGATTTAAACCTACCTAGTTCTATTGATATAGGTTCTTTCAAGCTTGATCATTAAAAAGGTTATTGAACCCTTGTGCTACTAACTACTTGAAGTATAGCTTGTCCTTATGGCAGTAGACATTGCGGCGCACAGCCGTGCAGCTCTGAAACGTCATTTGACGCAGTATGGGGTGCCGGACACGGGCATGGACGTCATCTTTGTAGTGGGAGCCGATGCGGCTCACCCGTTTGAGTTGTTCTATTCCTGGGTGACGATTCCGGCAGTCAGTGGGGATGACGATACCTTTCATTCTTACACTGCTACTGCCGTGCCTGCTAACTATGCGCCGTATAGGACACAGGAGATACCAATATCTGCTTGGCAACATCAGATTTGGTTTAATGGCGCCCTCCCCCATGTGGTTATACCGCCGAGAATGGGCCCTTTATCAATTGCAGGGGCCACTTGGCCGGTACTAGCCGGATTTACGCCTCATCCCCGTTACCTCACGGTGACGGTGGCTGAATTGCGTGTACTACACACTGCCCTTATATCAGTATATAGGGCGTTGGTGCAGTATGTGTCGCGCACTGTACAGGCGGGGGCGCCTGTTAGTGCGGGACAACCTAGTGATCGTCACGCGGTGGTCATTAGTCCTGTTATGGTCAATTCTGTTATGGGCAAGCGCCCCCTCACGAGGGATGATTATCCTTTTTGGCTTGCTGAAAAATTTGACCAAATAGAGGCGGTTTATCCGCATACAACTCCTGTGGAAAAACACAGGATCCTCACCATTAGTTTGCCTAAAGACTTAGTTCCCCATATAGATGATTGTGTATCCTGGGGTAAGATTTTTGCTGCGACGTACGCGCAGTGCTTTGGCACTCCGTCTATGTTACAGCTGCCCTCCATAATTAAACAGGTTCAAGAGGACCATGGAGCGGAGTCTGCGATAGAATTGGGGATGCGGCTCCTCGGAGATTTTGGCCTGGTGGCTACCATGATAATGGGAAACCTTAAGGGTGATGCGTTGCACTTTCAGGTTTGTAATGAACTGAAGAAAGTTGCTGAAGAGGACAAGCCGCAGGAATTTGCTAAAATAATTTCAGAAGCATATCGTGATTTGGGGCGTAGCTCTTTAGGAGTTAAGCCTGTGATCAAAAATCCCGATTCTAAGCAGCAGGGTAAGGCAGAAACTTCTGGTAAGGATGGTCGGCCAATTTTTCCAAAACAACCTTGGCGGACTAAGCAACAGGGAAAGCAGCAGCAGAAACAGGGCTCTCGGCCTGCCTCTCCCGTACAGTCAAGTAGTGAACGCACTTATGATCTGCGAGATCGTGCTACTATTAAGTCTCCTGATAGATTTCAGGTTTCTGAACCGCGCTCTCCTCGTTCTTCACAGGAAACATCGGCTACACAGTCTGGTGGCGGAGGCGGTGGCAAAGGTCGGGGTGCTCCACAACAGCGTGACCAACCCCGACAGACTGAGGGTAAAGGCAAGCAGGACGAGTTTGCTCGACAAAGACCCCCGTTTCAGAAGAAGAAAGTGGCGGCTCTGACGGCAAAATATGCCTCGGATAGTGCGGACACAGCTTCAGAACCGGACATGGGCGCTGACGCTACTGGACAGCGCGGCAGAAATTACCATAGTCCGTCAAGCTCTGCGTCCATTTCTGGCGGCGACAGCAACTGATGTATTGGTTACTGTTGAAACAGCTGACACCAGAGTGGCTCCCCCTGATAGACTTTATGAAATAGTCTTATTAATAGAGGGTGACATACAACGTACTATAAAAGGGATTTTTTGGGATAATCTGACAACCACCTATGATATCCTCCTAGCGGAGGCAGATTGGCCCCCGGCCTTCATTTTGGAAGCTCCTAGAGGGGAGGAGAAAATCCTCCCGTCCTTTGCGCACACGGTGCCTAAGGACCAAGCTGAAATGTACGCTGGTGAGTGGGCGCTGGCGCTTGCGCCAGCGGTATATCGTACTCAAGTGGGTTGGGACCGGTTGTCCCCCTGCCATGAGATTCCATTGCGGTCTATGCCCCAGCCTCAGCCCCAATATCCCATGCGTCGTGAAGCTAGACCTCACGTCGCGGCGATCCTTGAACAATTGGAATATCAGGGTGTAATTGAAACCTGTGTGTCCCCTATGAATAACCCTTTATTCACTGTAACGAAGCCTGACGGCTCGTACCGTTTAGTTTTGGATTACCGGCACCTAAACTCCCATTGCCGGACCTGCGCGGTACAAAATACACATAGCTCGGCTCTAGTCGACAGTCTCGTGCGTAAACGGTTTAAAACGACACTTGACATTTCCAATGGCTTTTTTAGCCATAACCTGTCCACACTGAGTAGCCAGTGGACAGCGTTTACTTCGGGCGGAAAACAAAAACAGTTTACGAGATTAGCCATGGGCTACAAAAATAGCCCTGGCGTCTTTTCCGCTCGCGTGGTTTCTCTCTTAGAAAGAATAGACCCCGAGGCATACTCCTATGTTGACGATATCTACCTCATGGATGACGAGCTGTTGCCGCATCTGTCTCGAGTCGACAATATTGTAGTGAGTTTTGCTGACTATGGCTACAAATTCAATTTTGCGAAGTCTCACATCGCGGAATATACAGTGTTGTTTTTGGGCTACGAGCTCAATAATGAAGGTAAGGGGTTAGCTCCCCACTTTCTGGAGAAGTGCGCATGCTTGAGTGCGCCAACGACACTAAAGAAATTACAATCTCTGCTGGGTTTTCTGAATTTCGGCCGTACGTACATTCCTGATTATGCCCAGCGTATCAAGCCGCTTTACGCCTTGGTACAACCCACATTTTCGAAGTCTAGCTGGCAGCTGGAACATTCTAAAATTTTACAGTCTTTACAGGCTGACCTTCTTGCTTCACAATATTTGCTGACACGTGATAACCGCACCAACCTGGTAATAAGAATAGTGCCAGGCGCCGTGGGTTTCACGTATTTGACGTTTAATGAGGGCGATACAGTCCCCATTGCGTACAAATCCCACTTGTACACCTCTGCTGAATTACGTTTTTCCGCGGTCGAAAAAGTTCTGACTGCTGTACAGATGGCGATCCTTAAAGAACGCGCACTGTCACATGGGAAACAGATTCTGGTCGTAACACCCTATCCTGCCTTAGAAGCGGTGACAAAGGCAAGTGTACCAAATTCTAAAGCTTTGCATCCTCGGTGGATACAATGGGCCACGACACTGACGTCACCAGACGTCACCTACGTCTTTGATGCCTCATTACAGACTCAAGAGTTCTTGCAGTATGAATTCGTTCATCCGTCTCCTCTGTCTTTGCGCCCGCTCGAAGAATACCATTGTGTCATATACACTGACGGGTCTGCGCAGCCCGCAATTGGATCAAAGCACGCCTACTCAGCGGCTTGCGCAATTGTCGTAGGTACTTTCGTAAATGGTGAATTCCAATCTGATGCAGTGCATACGCAGTCATTGGGCGATTGTACCGCGCAATTGGCGGAGCTTCGGGCTCTAGTGCTTGCACTGGAGTTTGCTGATCCCCGAGTCACTACTCTAATTGTGAGTGATTCTTTCTACTGTGTCCAGTCCTATAATGACAATTTACACTTCTGGTCTCAGAATGACTATCGAGACACAAAAGGTGGCACAATTAAGCATAAAACGCTTTGGGTTCGAGTGGCAGACTTTAAAGAACGTCTCCCTCTCGTGAATGTTATTCACACTCTTGGTCACCAGCGACTTGGTGTCCATGCTGTCGGAAACAGCTTGGCTGACGAGGCAGCTAAAACAGCAGTGGCTACATACTTAGTGGCAGCAGTTACCAGATCAAAAAGTAAGATTGATGATGACATCTTGGCAGCTATTGCTGCTACAGAAAAGGGAGGCGATTACCCGAAGGGTTTTCCTTCTCATTACATTTACCATTTAAGTCCTGATAATGTCCCATTAGTGAGGATTAACGACGTTGGTGACAGAATTATTCCCAACGCGGACTGCAGACCCGCACTGATTCTGGCTGCTCATGAGGGGTTGGCGTCAGCCCACGCCGGAGTGTCAGCCACAATATCTCTGCTACAACAACGTTACTGGTGGTTTGGTTTATATAAACAAGCGCGCGCTTATGTTCTTGATTGTGACATTTGCCAACAGATTAAACCTTCTACTGTTGCGCGCCCATCACAAACACAGTTGTACATATCCAATAAACCATTTGGTTGTGTTTATTTGGATCACTGCGGTCCTTTTTCTTCTGATACTGCGTACAAGTACATCTTGGTTGCAGTGGATTCGTGCACACGTTTTCTGTGGGTATGGCCACAAAGGAGTGCTGACTCGCGGACTGTCATCAGAGATTTGCGTGTCTTTGTGGGAACTTTTGCGTGTGGTACCTTCCATTCTGATCAGGGCCCTGCGTTTGCCTCTAAGGCTTACAAGGAGGCTATGGGAAATTTGGGGGTCCTAGTCAAATTTTCGTCCCCCTACCGACCTGAGGGTAATAGTGTGGTGGAGCGAATGAACCATGACTTAAAGCAATCATTGACAGCCCGTGTTTTAGGCACAGGCCGGAACTGGCTAGCCCATTTGTATAACGTTCAACGTGCACTTAATAATCTCCCTAGAAGGTCTCTGGGTGGGCGGACCCCGTACATGATGCTCTTCGGAATCAGAATGTTTGTACCGGACCTTGATGGTCTAGACATGGCGGCGTCGACCGCACCCTTTGACGTAGATGATCACTGTGCTGTTTTACAGACTCTACAAGAAGCCAGAGACACTCTATCGAAGGAACACTTGCCCTCCACATCTGAAGTTGAAGTTCAGGTTCCGGTAGTCGGCTGGCTACCCCGAGTTGGAGATCTGGTCCGTGAGAAGGTGGAGAACAAGAAGGAGTTCGGCCCCTCTTATCGTGCACCAGTTCCAGTGCTTGGAGTGCAGGGAACAAGAACAGTCATTTTACCTCCACTTCCTGGTCGCAAAGAAAACAGGTACATCTCTATTGACAATGTCAAACTTCAGCGAGTGGCCGATACTTCTTAGCATGACTCCAGCAGTTTCATGCCAGACGATGCAAAGAAATTCAATGTTGACTCTTGCTTCTAACACCTTGCCTGATGTTGCCATCGAGATGCAATCGGTTACTGATCCCTTGTTGATACCATCGGCTGGTGGTTTGCCCGAAGAGACTGAGTATGCTTATCCTACACGTGGTCCCTCGCCTGTTTTACAATCTACGGCGCTTGGACAGTCCCGTTTCTCCTTTGACACTAACTCGTTGCCCTCAAGCCCCCCATCGAACGTTGCTGTTTTTTTCTGCTGGTTTAAGAGACATTTTTTGATTGCCCCTTGGACATACATTTGGCTGTTGCTTTTCAGTATTTTTTTGTTTATGTCCATTGGGTTCGTGATAGTTTTTTTCCGTCTTGTGGATGGCCACTATCTGACTGAGAGATCGACAATTAGACTTATCAATGGAACTTTGGCCCCCCACTCCTCGTCCCACATCATGAAGAGGGACCAGACTTTTGTGAATATTACGGCCTGGCCCGTCTTGGATGGAATCGCATGGGATGCTGTTAAATTCCAAATTCATGGGCCTACAGAGGTCATTAATGTACCTAATGTATTTCGTGTTTCTATGGGTGATGTGGTTAGGCAGAACATACGTTCTGATGATTGGGATGTACACGCCATTGAATCACTGTTTTCTGATTTGAAATATTATGCCGCTTTTGATGCTGAAGATTTATATGAAAATGCGGCTAATTATGCGGAACAGTATTGTTTTCAACATTATGGCAATCATTTCCTGCATAAAGCAAATACATTTAGGAATTTTGTAAATTATACCCAATGGGAACACTGTCCTACTCCCGAGTTCGGAAGTTCACAAACACTAGTTAACAAGTATTCTTATTTTACTGATTTCAGTGTTTCCGACCCGGCAGCGTTTTACTTTAAGGTGCTGCCTGAGTCTGCCGCAAAGGTTAGACTGACACACACAAAACTACTTTATTCCAAGTCCTTTATGGACGAGTTGTCAATCAAAGGTTATGATGTATGGAAGGCTACTATTGATCTAAAGTCGGTTTGGGGTTCCAAGCCGTGGCAGGTACAGGGTACAGAGGCTTTACATCGTGCCTGTCTTATACCAAATCATATTTTATTTTTAAATTCATCCATCTTCCAAACCACCTGTTTTGGATTGGCTACTTCTAAACAATTAAAGTCACCTTCTGTGCCGGATCTGGGCGCTTATCCCAATTGGGATAACCACACAGATCTGTCCCTTGCTGCTTTGCGCTCCTTAGTTTCAAATACATCTTTCAATATTTCGAAAGTTAATAGTGAGGGTTGGTTAATTTGGCAAAGCAGTTCAGATATCTGTCAACGACGTTTTCTGGGACTGAAACCGGGGTATACTCAGGAACGCGTAGACCCTCGGTTTGAGTCTTCACATACTGTAACTACATACTCTGTGGGCAAGTTATGTCAATCTTGGCTGCGACATTCCACTTTGGCGTCTGTCAAAGTTCATTTATCACAATTACATGACAAAATAGATTTGAATGATTTTGTTAAGGGTCCTGTGGGTGGCAGAACCAAGAGGTGGGCGTATGCTATTTACAACGAAGTCTGGAAGTTGTCACAGATTGAGGCGGCTTCCAGATTGAGGGCTATTGACCAAGCCAACATGGAAAAGGTTTTAGCCGTTATAGATAACAGCATTAGCACTCTCTCTTCTAGGATTTATACATTGGATAATATTGTTTCATCAGTAGTTGATATTGTGCATGATGATATGTCTGTGTTATATCATGGTCAAAACCAGTTGCGTTCTGTTATGCAGTTTGCTTGGACATTGCAGACTTTAAAGGCAGGGAGAGTCCCTTGGGACTATCTTAACACTACATCGTTATTCCTTCCCTTTAACCTTACTGACAAGCAGCGATTTATGTCCATGAAGGATGCTACATATTCATTGTTACATATTGAAAAATTAGAACCATTGCCTTTTTCTGTAGCGGAGATCAATTCGGCTACGTGGTTAGTCCACGGATTGATAACTCTCCCTTTTGCGCTTTTTAAGTTTACGTCTTGTATGAAACATTATGCTTTGGGTAGATATGAACCGCTGGGCACCGCTTTCATACATGAGGTTTGGTCCCTCCCCTTTACGTATCGATGTACTAGGGACGGGACTGAGGTTTATTTGAAAGGCGAGGAATGTACCACGTCACCAGACCATTCCTTGGTATGTAGGCACATTCAATTACACGGCGCATGCAATGTACAAGCACCGAACTTAGCCTGCATCCTACGAGGTGTCCCAGTGCCTGTGATTACGCCTTCTTTCACACTGCTTGTTAACGGTAGTTATTTGATTTTGAATAGTGAAGCTTGCTGTGGGATGTTAGTGGGAATCCCATATATTGTAACTGTCTCGCAGAAAGTGGTCTGCTGCAATAATGTTCTCTTTCCACCCCCGCATGGGCGGCTGGATGCTTCCATCTGGCCTTCGATTCCAACCTTGAAAGCAGAGTTCAACAAGTTGAGCAGAATAAGAGCCCTATTGTCCCAAAAAGAGGTGTCTTTGACTTCATCTCGTGAAACATTCGACCTTCACGTGGCTAATACGCGCACTGAGGTACAGGCGCTTCTGAATACTGACCTCCCCCTACATTTCGGCTCTTTGATCCAAGCTATTTTCAATGCCTCGTCCACGACCGGCCTGGCTCATTTTTTTAAACTTGTGGGCTCGGGTCTCGTGTCCTCTTTCCAAACTATTTTTGGTGTGGTTCCGGGATTTTTTCATTCACTTTTCTCGAGCATCTTTGGAGGTGTTCCGCTGCTTCTGGCACTAGTGGCGGGTGTGCTGCTTTTCCTTTTCATACTACGGAATGGCTGCTCCTTCTGTGCCACACGTGCACCTGTCCCGCCTGCATCTTCTTCGGGATAGGATGCTTGACTTTTATGGAACTCTGCCATTGGCGACATTAAGCCTGGCATATGGATTATCCTTCCGGTATTGCTACTTCACCTGCGTGCAGCCTGTGCTTCACTGCCTGGATTGCCCCTTTGAATGGCCTTTGGATTTGTGCTTGACCAGCCTGGTGTCTCCGGTGCCGGATTTCGATCGACTAATGAGGCCCTTAGTGTCTCACGAGTTGACCTGTTCTGGTGTCCGGATAATGGCTTGTGGAGCAGCACATGGGATCCTGGGTAATTGGGACATCTCTACAGCTGCCTACAACTTCTTGGCTATGAGCTATTTGGAGGAACATTCCGGGTGCCCTCTGATCGTGCTGGAAGCTCCGCTGATTGAAGAACACGTGTGCTCCTTTTCGTTGATGAATTGGATGGCTGAGACTTTCGCTGGCCCTGCAAATGATTTTTTGTTGGAGGCGGTTGCCACATATGCTGCCTATACATTCATGGATTGACTGCACTGTCGTCCTTGGCGCCTGACGCTCCTGGACAGCACCCTGCCGTGGCATTTACCTTTTTCTTTTTTGCTTTCTCCCTGATGGTTGTTTTGAGTTTTTTTAATTGATTATATTTTTTTTCCGGACACCACAGTTTCCCCTTTTGCTTTTCAATTTTTTTCGTTTCAGACTTTAACTCATTCTGAACCTTTGGATTGGTTACGCCTTGTTCTGCTCTGACGAAACTGAACTCTGCGTTCTCTCTTTTCTTGCCTACTAAATAGTGCTTCGATCAAGGGGGCGTGTAGTGAGTTCTCTCTGAATACGTACAGGCATTGTTAAGTTAGCATAACCACGTTAGATGTTAGAAAGCCATCTTTTTGCTTTTGCACACGGCACTGCGTTTACATGTTATTTCTTAAAACAAACTGCTGACTCGAGACTTGCTTCACACAAGAGCAATCTGTTGTTACCATCCCAAGCTCTGCGCAGCGACCTTGGTCTGTACATGGTGTGACAAACAGTCTGGGTTATTACACAATGCATGTTTTTCACTCTAGGTTGATCGGCCCACTATTTAGCCATAACACACGCGCAGCTGCAAATGCCTGAAAATTAGTGCTTTTAGTATCACAGACATCATGTTTATTATTCAGACCGAAGACGAGCCTTCCTGCGAGAAGACTCCTGATGCTCCTGTGATGTGATTTCACTAAGCTGATCTTTGAGGTATGGGGTCCCCTATTCAAGCCTAAGAGACCTTCTATTAGCATAATAATAATATTAGCTTCTTAGTAAAGGGAAGGTGGTAGTATCCACTGTCATTATAATATGATCACCCCTTTTATATTCTATGGTATTGTAACTATGTTGCTGGTTTTGATATTAATCATTTGTCTGCTTGTATTAGCCAAAGTACTGCATCTTAGGACACGTGGTCTATAAAAATAAACCCCTTTTATTTACAACGTGTCTCTGTTGATTATTGTTGTGGACTGATGTGAGAATAATATACGAACAGGTATTTCCGATTCCCACCATTCCTGAGAGTATGTACTGAGTCGCTTGTTCTGGGTTGTCTATTCATTGGGACCGCCGAGCTAAACCTCGGATAACAAATGGGACACTTATGCTAGCCGGATACTGGGTTCTGGGTTCTGAGGTGAGTTTCTGGTACACCACAATTCACTGAGGTCCTGGGGTTCTTCGCATAGTTCTGTGTATCAGCAGAATCCCTGCAACAATACAAGATTTCACCAAACCCCCCAGGGAAACCTCTGATGTCCCTCCCTCCCAGAACCTCTGCAACAAACTCAGCTCCTTCTTCCACAACAAGATCAGGACACTCTGTGACATCTTCGACGGCCAGAACCAAAGCACCGACCCAACACCTGCCACTTGCAATGACACTCAGCCGACCATGCTCACCTGGACCCCCATCACCACATTAGACACTGCAAAGACCATGAGGAGCATACACTCTGGAGCACCCACTGACCCCTGCCCGCCGCACATCTTCCACAGGGCCTTCTCCACCATCGCACCAGAACTACGACGGACAATCAACTGCGCCCTCGAAACAGCCACTTTCCCCGATAACTGGAAACGAGCAGAAGTAAAACCCCTCCTCAAAAAACCCTCCGCAGGCCTGGCGGACGTCAAGAACTACAAACCCATCTCTCTCCTCCCCTCCTAGCCGCCATGAACGACATCCGCAACACTCCTCGACCAAGGCCACACGGCAGCCCTCATTCTACTAGACCTCTCTGCAACTTTTGACACCATCTCCCACCACATACTAGCCACCAGACTCGCCACGCCGGCATACAGGGAACTGCCCTAGACTGGATCCGCTCCTTCACCGCTGACCGAACACAAAGAATATGACTCCCGCCCTTCTTCTCCGAACCCACAGAGATCAGATGCAGAGTACTCCAAGGAGCCTCCCTCAGCCCCACGCTCTTCAACATCTACATGGCCCCCCTTGCAGCCATCGTCAGAAAACACAGACTCAGCATAATATCCTAAGCCAACGACACCCAGCTCATCCTCTCCTTCACCAAGGAACCAGACATCACCAGGTCCAGTTTCCAGGAAGTAATGAAGGACGTTGCATCCTGGATGAGCAGCAGCTGCCTGAAGCTCAACTCAGAAAAACGGAAGTCCTCGTCCTTGGATCCACCCCCTCTGCATGGGACAGCACCCGGTCGACCCCCCACCCTTGGTAACCCCCACGGACCACACCCGCAACCTCAGCATCATACTTGATTCCTCCCTCAGCTTGAACCGACAGATCAATGCAGAATGCTCCAAGTGCTTCAACTCCCTCCACATACTCCTCAAGACCTTTGAAATAATCCTCCCGAATCCAGGAAGACCATCACCCACGCACGCATCACCAGCAGACTGGACTACAGGAATGCCCTCTACACCAGAATCAACAAATCTCTGCTCCATAAACTCCATAATGTCCAGAATGCTGCAGACAGACTTGTCCTCAGTATCCCACAACAATACCACATCACCCAGCACCTATGAGACTTCCACTGGCTCCCCGTAAAAAAACCAGCTATCTTCAAGCTGCTCACTCACGCCTACAAAGCCCTCCACAAAACCAAACTCAATACCTCAACAAAAGAATCTCCTTCTATGCCCCCAAGAGAAACCTTCGCTCCGCCGACCTAGCCTAGGCTGAAATCCCCCACATCCACACAGCCAGAACTGGAGGCAGATCCTCCTCCTACATCGCGGCCAAGACCTGGAACGAACTCCTATTCAGCATCAGATGAAGCCCCACACTGCAAGCATTCAGGAAGAGCCTCACGACCTTGCTCTTCGGATGACTGTAGCTGCCCAAAAACCCCCTCTCTCCAGTGTCTTCACAGGTGAGTAGTGCTCTTTACAAATCCCTGATTGATAGATTGATTTACTGCGAGAATAGGTCCATTTGGGAGAATCTGCCTGGATATGTTTGCTTTTTGGTAGGCTGAGGTCAGTATTTCAGAGAAAAAAAATGCACTATGCGATATGATGCTATAACGACATGAATCATGCTACTATGCACTATACAAATGCAAGTAACATGACAAGGAATTGCTATGAAGAGCAGATTGTAACATGGTGTACTTCCAATTAGGATTCCTGCTGTGGTTATATACCAGGAGCCTCCTCCATAATAAAGCAGATTAGAGATGTGTCTGTCAAGGCCACCGAATAGTAAAAAACTGAGGATTATCTCTGCCATGAGCTATCAAGCCTTTGATCTTTTTTAGATCATTGGAGAGTTGAAAATAGCCGAAGGAGTGACTCATGTTTGAAAGCCCAAGACTAGACTACTAATGCTATATAGTTATTGAATTAAGAGCATTAGCGCCACATAGGGGATGTCACCTGAAATGTTTCCTCTTTTATGTAATCAACTTAAATAAAATGAATAGATTATGTCTATGTCTATGTGGGGGGTATTTATGGAGTGCGCTGTTACTCCAAGGAGTGTCCTGGCGCTAAAAGCTGAAAGAGAAGCAGCGGGGAGGGAAGGTTATTGGCAAGAGTAGAGCCAGGTTTTCAGTTTCTTTCAAAACAGAGGTGTAGATTCAATTTTTCTTAAATGGAAGGGGATTTTGTTCCAGAGGGCAGGTCCAAGGTCAGAGAGAGCCTTGCCCCCTGTCCTCAACTTTCTAACTCAGGGGGTGTTAGCTGACAGCACGTTGGAGGAACGGAGAGTTCTTCGTGGGGTATAAAATGTGATCTTGCGTTTGAGGTACTCTGGTCCAGTCCCATACAGGGCTTTTTGGGTAACGAGCAAGGTCTTAAAGACTACTCTTTTCCTTACTGGGAGCCAATGAAGGCTCCTCAGAAGGTGGGACACATGCACATTCTGGGGAAGCTCAAAGATTGTATGCGCTGCTGCATTCTGGACAAGCTGAAGCCTGTCCAGCAAATAACTAGGCATGCCAAGATAGAGACCATTGCCGTAGTCCAACCGGGATATAACCAGGGCTTGAATCACCTGTTGTCTGGCAGCTCATGACAGAAAAAATTGACATTTCTGCAAGAGTCAAACAGGGAAAAGCAGGTGCATACCACCGCATTGAGTTGGGCGCGGAAAAGCAACTGGTTGTCCATTATGAGCCCCAGATTTTTCACTACCAAGTTGTTGTTAGCCGTGGGAGCCGTTGCGTCTGCTGGCAAGAAGACTTGCAGTGGTGTCTCAGCGCCCTTGCTGAAGAAGAGTAACTCTGCCTTCCCTGAGTTACATTTCAGCTGATTCGCAGCCAGCCACTTGCAGACCGCTGAAAGGCAGGCACTGATTGACAAACCAGGACAGGGCTTGTTGTTCTTCTATGTAAACAACAGTTGCGTGTCATCAGCATAAGACACAATTTTAGCCCCGAGCGATTCCGCCAACATGGCTAGGTGTGTGAGTAGATGTTAAACAGGATCGGACTCAAGACAGAACCCTGCGAGACCCCAATCTTCAACTGACTCGAGGCGGCAGAGTAGGGATGGCACCAGACCTCCTGCCCCCTCCCCTCAAGAAAGGATGCCAGCCATTTCCAGGCCTGACCCCTGATGCCAATCGAGTAGAGCCAAGACAGGAGCATTTGGTGCGAGACCGTATCGAAAGCAGCCGATAGGTCCAACAAGAGCAGCAACGCTCTCTCACCTGTCTCCAGGCTCAGCCGAATGGAATCGATCACCTCCAAAAGAGTGGTTCCGTACTATGGTTTGGTCGAAATCCTGACTGGCTACGGTGAAGAGAGGCAGTTCATTTCAAGAAAGGAAGATAGTTGCTGATTTACATGTTTCTCCAGGAGCTTTTAAAAGGCCGGGAGAAGGGCGATAGGTCTGTAGTTGGCAGGGTCAGATGGATTGGCCTGGGCCTTTTTAACAATGGAATGACCGTTTCCTGTTTCCATTTAGGAGGAACGTAGCAGATGAAAGGAAGGAGTCTAATAGCTGGTTCATAGATGGATTTATGGCCTCCGCTCCCAGGACCAGAATAGAAGCGGGGACAGGGTCCATCGGAGAACCCGACTTAAGGTCTTTTAAGGCCCTCAGAGAGTCTTCCAGGGAAATAGGGTCAAAAAAGTTCAAGGAACAAGTTACCATGAGGGGCAGTAGGCAGTGGTTAAGTGTTCCCTGATCATTGCTCACTTCTAAGGCAAGGCCTAGAGTGACATCTCCCAACATGGGTGAAGGGAGGCTGGCCTCGATGGAAACAATTTTTTCTTGGAAGAATGAGGTGAGCTTCTCACACCACTCCTCGGAGGGCGGTTTCTCATTGAAACTAACTTCGGGCGTGGAGAAGGACTTCACGATTTAAAAAATGTTCTCTCCAATGATTGCCCGCCCTTAGGATTTTGACCTCAAAATAGCCTTTTTGTTTAGTTAACTTAATTTCTTTATGGTAGCTTCCAAGCACTAATTTATGGTCTGCTTTGGCCGCTGGACAGTAGTTTGTCCTCCGTATTCTCTCTTTACGTTTACATGCTAATTTAGATTCTTTCAGCGACGATGTGAACAATGGGCTTTTCACTTTTGATCGCTGTTGTTCAGCACTACTTTCTGGAGCCAGAGCTAGGCAGGTAGACTCAATCCCACCCTTAACCCGGTGCACATCCTCACTAATCATGCCAGTTAAAGAGGGTCTATTGGCATTAAGCATGTTACTCAGTGAGTCAGATTTAATTTTTCTGAGGGCCCTAACTGTGCTGGGAAAGTTGCTCTCATTGAGAGGAATGTTACTGAGTTTTGGCCATCTAAACCTAGGCACAAGATGGTCAGACCAGACCAAAGGAGAGCGCAGGTCGGCATTAAAGGGAATCAACGTGAATATTTGGTCTAGTGTATGCCTGGCCATGTGTGTCAGGGCTATGATGGTAGGTATATGGCTCATGGCTGTGCAGCTCTCCGTGAGTGTATGGCTGCCCTGTAGCTGATAACAGTCCATGTGTAAGTTAAAATTCCCCAGCAGGATACAATGTTTGTACCGAAGTGGCAGGGGGGATATTGCTTCACAAAGTGCGGATACAAATCCAGCAGACATACCCGGGTAATGCAGTTTGGGTATTCCTCTACTGCTTGCATTTTAAAATCTGACAGCCTGAACAACTGCTTGTGTAAATAAGGCATGTCTGCCGTTTGGAGATTTATTTCAGCCATCCTCCAGCACTTCATGCAGTTGTCATATTGTATCTTGGTCAGTACAGAAGAGGCAGTCATGCTTTCATTAGTTGGGAAACATAAGATGGCACACTGGTAGGTGCTTGATGTATTGGCTCTGATTAGATGGATGCCTTCCCCCTAAGGTGTCAATATTTGTTATCACAGAGCTGTGTCTTATCTTCTGGAAGCCCTACTCTTGTTGATCTTCATCCTGCTCTTGTATAGTAGAACTGTATTTTCTGCTTGCTCCTCTCTAGGATTGAGGCAATACACCCAGGGGGATATACATTTGTCTGATGACTGATCAGCTTTATCCCTTTCTATACCTATTTTGATTCTTGATACTTTATGCTTAAACAGCCTTATAGTCAGGTCTTAAGGTTGTTCTTGGCCTCCTACGCTAATACACCCACACCCTCTTCCTCTCAGAGGCTTTGCACTGTTCTGGCCAAGCATTAGTGGTTTTTCTGAATAAATCACTATTGATCAACATCTACTACTGCTACTTGGTCTGGCTGCTTTCAGGTTATTGTGGAGCTTGGGAGATTGTGAAATATTTGTGTAGTTACTGTCAAGCATATTCACTGCCTGGAATCTACAATCACCCACTTGCCAGCAAACATCTTGGAAATTTTATGCAGGCCTCTTAGAAGTCAGGTGTTCTGCTGTCATACTTTCTTTCACAATCATGTATAATTTCTCATATTCAGCAGCGCGACAATAGGTTCTCCTCTTCCATGGCACAATGTCCAAATTCAGTGCTTTATCAGCACCAAATGTGCTACTAAAGACTAGCTGAGAAAGTCAACTACATACTATTTGTCCAAAATACTGGAAAGATTACACAAGAGAGAGAGGGTGTGGTGTAACAGCCTGAGCTCCTGACTTCAGAGCGGGAGTCCAAGGTTCGAGCCTGGGCATCGGTTCAACATCCTGTCATTCTGGGCAAATCCCTTAATCTCCCTGAGCCTACAATTCAGCACCTTGAGACCCTCATGGGTGATTTGCTGTGCTTTACAAATTCTGGGTTTACATTTTATAAAAAACAGACAATCAGTTTTTGTTTTACGTGGTTTATTTGTCACATCCTTCATTTAATATAGTCAGTCAGGTGCTGCAGAAGATTTTCCTTGTTATCTATTCTAGTTTCAACTGGTATAAATGAACTGAGGGCATTAATTAGAGTTAGCAGGAAGGGTACTCTGTCACAAATGTGGCATAATACCCCGTGTGGCAAACTCGAGATTCTCGTGCTCTATGTAAAGTTTGGGTAACAGCCATGTTTTGCAGGCAGAGCCTACACTGGTGGAAAGTTTTGATCGATGGCTTGACGGGCATTGGACCATAGGTCAAAGTTTAATGGTTTTTCCTCTTTGAGATACCCAGAGGAAGCCTGGAAGTTCTGAACAAGGCAACAAATAAATGATCCCCCATACACTGTGGGAAAATGGGGGCAAACCTACAGTGCCTTCTGAAGGCACAGAGATCTCAGTCTGCCTTACGAAGATGATGTAGTTTTGTATGGGCATCAAGAGTACAACCCTCTGCCGCCTGGAGAATGGAGTACAGCCCACCAATCTTTACATTTTTCAAGATAGGTGAGTTAAGGAGACCTATTTAGTACCAATTCGGGGTTGCAAACCATACCCAAGTGAATAGGGAGATGTAGTGAGTCAACAATATTCTAGGTAGGAGACTTCAGAGGATGTACAATGAATAACCAGGGGTTAATACTGAATTTGAAAGGAAGTCAAAATCATGATAGAAGGATTGGCAAATGTGTAAGATAGAAGACACTTCTTCCTATTCTGTTGTTAAAAATGGTTTCTCTTCGTTACTGGATGACAGTCTCCTAGTATTCATCACCGAACGGGAACTCTGGATGATCTGAAATTCTAAAAATATACAAACACTCAATAAATATTGATTTTTATGAATTCTATAACTCACACTTGCTGTTGCTTTATGACATCTTCATAAATTTTGTTTGCCAATCTGTTATTAATTGCCAGCGCTCGGAAGTAGGATGACAAGTCCTACAAAAAGCAATAGATTTAACTCAAAATGTATTAAATAAACCAGCAATAACTGTTCTGCTGAATATTAAATCTTCCTTTACCCTTTCCTTCATACACCCAACCTCCCGAAGCCTATCCTCAGTAATTAAAGCGGCCCTCTTAAAAATAAACCTTTTTATTCATAGCACTGTCTTTGAAAACACCAGTTTATCTAGTGACTTGTTCCACTGCCCAATCTATTTAAAACATATTATCAAGTATGTCTGCTAACATATTGTTTCACATTACAAAGAGCCACTCCTTCTCCTCCTCTCTCTCTCAAACCCACCCACCAAAATAAACTTTAAATAGCGTACCCTTTCGTGTCCACGTAACGCAAGTCTTTGTTGAGTGCATCAATGGCTTCCATGTCCTCAGGAGCCAACTGGAAGTCAAAGACCTGTCGGGAGAAGGAATTACAACTTCAGGGAGTAGAACAGCACAGAACAATAAAACCTCACAACCTTTCAAAGTACAGATGAAAAGCCACCTCATGTTTCAAAACGTGAATGGAAATAAATGTTCAAACATCAAAATAATGTCACATGGTAGCTTTGTCCTATTTTACCACAGCAAATGGAAGTGTACAAGGCATCACTTCTGGCAACCACCAAGAATCTTAAATGTGGAATTTATGGGTGGAGTTTTGTATAATGCTCTCATTTCATTGTAGGGCATCAAAAGATAAAGTGATGAATGGAATACCTGAATTAATCTCAGCCACTGACGATCACGCGGGCTGCATCCCATCCCATCGTTTTTCACCATCACGCCACCTCAGTTTGGACCCAGACATATGCAAATCAGCCTTGACCCTGCTCCTCATGGTAACAGTCCAGTTCAACTGCCAAGCCAGGTCCTCCGTGGACCGGAAACAAGCAACCAATGACCGGTTTCACCCTTAATATGGGCTCATCACTTTTTATGTACCTTAGTAGGTCTCTCTAAGTGGGACAGGCATGCCAAGACATGGGTCCGTCAACACTGTGTCACTGAAACCAAGGTGTACCCGATGATGAGGCCATAAAAGGGCAAAAACGGCCCTGGGTTGCTTGTGTTCCAGTTCAGGGAGGACCTGGCTTGGCAGTTCAGGATGGAATGTTACCAATGGAGCAAGATCAAGACTGATTTTTAAATAATTGGATCTAAACTGAGGTGACATGATCTTATGTTGTTTCTAATTGGTGATGTCACTAATGATTGCATAGCAGCTGTAGCTTGGTGACAGAGGTTCTACTACGTGAGTCTAGTCTGTGGAATCACGGAGACAGGACAGCTGTGTGTCAGGAGGCAGCTGTTGGGGTTTGCTGATACATAACTTAAATAAACCACTTTCCTGATTCAATTGGTCCCCATTTCTTCTTCAAAATTGGCGACGAGGATGGGATCCAGCGTTGATGAAGGAGAGAAGAACAAGAATTTGTCAAGAAAGAGGGGAAAACGAATCAGAATTGTGATCTTGAAGGAGGTCATTGGAGAACCCAAAGCAAGGAAGCATCTATCGGCGGAAGCGTCAACGAGTTGACTTAGGAGTGTAATATAGAGGATTCGTCTCAGGTGTTTGGTGTTTGCTTTGAAACTGTCTCTGGAGCCTTTCGGGAAATATAAGTGAATCTCACGATTTCCGGCGAGTTCCGCCGTAGTTTCTGCTGAGGTTCTTATATCAAGGATCGAAGAAGGGAAAGAGGAAAGGTTTTGGGCTTGCGCGATATCTGTGCACAGAGCGAGGTGCCAATCTGTGAACTGTCCAGCTCGATGCTACGCAATTTGTGACCAGAAGAAGGCGTTCGTTATCGTCTAGGGAGAGTTGTGCAGCGTTTCCAATACAGAGGTCACTGTGTTAATCAACAAGACTTTGCAAGTAAACACAGACATCACAGGTTGATCGACAAGACTTTATAAGTAAACACGGTAGCATTACCGTTGGTTGCGAGTCGGTTGCCTGGACACGCGACCATTGTTACTTCCTCATCGTGCTGCCATTCCCGTTTCATCGCTGAACATTCCGCATCGCATAATGCGCATGCGTGTGGTGCGTGAATCAAGCGCGACCTTCCGTAAGGTCACGTTATGCGTGCCGCCATGACAGAGGTTGCTTAGTTACCACAGCATCGGGACGGCGCATTACAAAGGAAGAAAAACTCCACGCTTGTATATTTATAAGCGAACGGTGAACAGCAAGGGTGAGTTTTTTTTTGTGAACTATTCATTTAAAATCAGTATTGCTACAAGTCAAGACATTTAAATAAATATACTTACGTCATTTTCGTGAACCAGCAACATGGCAAATCAAACCATTACACCTCCCCCTACCTTTTTACAAGAACCGGGCGCACCTTGTATGGTTTGGGAGGATTGGAAGGAGTCCTTCATTACCTATTTAGAAGCCATAGGTGCTGAAGTTTATGTGGCTAGCAGGAAGTTAGCAATTTTGAAGCATCACCTTGGGGTCGGAGGAAGAAACGTTCTTAAAACACTTCCTAAACCTTTGTCTATTGGAAGAGGAAATGTTAACTCCGATGATGAGGAAGATGAAGACGTCTGTGAAGTAGCAATGGCTATGTTAGAGGAAAATTATGGGAAGAAGTTGAGCATTGTTGTGGAGAGACATAAGTTCTTTTCGCGAAAACAGGCACAGGGAGAAAAATGTAGCTGCTCTGAGGAAATTAGCCATTTCTTGTAAATTTAAGGACTTACGGGACGAGATTACAAGGGATCAATTAATTAATGCTACCTGCAACAAGAAAGTTCAAGAAAAACTGTTGGACTTAACGGATCCTACCCTGGACAAGGCTATCGAGATCGCAAAGTGCATTGAAAACACATCAAGATATGTCAAAGAACTGACAAATCCCAATTCTACACAAGGTGAAACAAACGACGCGAAAGTTTGTGAAGTAGCGGCAGAAAAGAAAGGCAACAAAAGTATAGACAACAAAAAGAAACAACCTTTCTATGCAAGCAAAGTATGTTATAGATGTGGAATCAACAGACATTCCGCAGATGCTGTTCACTGCCCAGCTGCAAAGACTAGGGGCCCGATTCACAGAACTAACTTAAGACAAAATCCTAAACTTACTACCATTTTGGTATTCACAGAAGGCACTTACTCATTTTGGTATTCACAGAAGTTAGGAGTCCTAAGTTTAGGACTCCTAAATGCCTTCTGTGAAAACCGAAAGTCTTAAAATTAGGATTTTTCTCAATTTAGTAGTAGTAAAGTTAGGACTCCTAACTTTAGGACTCCTAAATGCCTTCTGTGAATACCGAAAGCCTTAAAATTAGGATTTTTCTCAGTTTAGTAGTAGTATAGTTAGGACTCCTAACTTTAGGACTCCTAAATGCCTTCTCTGAATACCGAAAGTCTTAAAATTAGGATTTTTCTCAATTTAGTAGTAGTAAATTTAGGACTCCTAACTTTAGGACTCCTAAATGCCTCCTGTGAATACCGAAAGCCTTAAAATTAGGATTTTTCTGAGTTTAGTAGTAGTAAAGTTAGGAGTCCTAACTTTAGGACTCCTAAACTGAGAAATATCCTAATTTTAAGACTTTCGGTATTCACAGAAGGCATTTAGGAGTCCTAAAGTTAGGACTCCTAACTTCTGTGAATACCGAAGTGAGTAAGAGTCTTCTGTGAATACCAAAATGAGTAAGTGCCTTCTGTGAATACGAAAATGGTAGTAAGTTTAGGATTTTGTCTTAAGTTAGTTCTGTGAATCGGGCCCTAGATGTTACAAATGTAGGAAAATAGGCCATTTTTCCAGAGTGTGTAAAGCAACTAATATCGTTCAACCTAGTACAAAAGTGAATGCAATTAGAGATATTTCAGTTGGAAGTTCTGAAGAGAGTGAGGTAGAAATATATGTTATAGATGAGGTCAACGATGTTGGTGCAAAAGGGAGTGACAGTTACATTCCGCCAAAGTGCAATCTCACTATAGACCACACAATGATTCCTATATGGGCGGATTCATGTTCCCCTTTTACTCTAATTGACAGGCTGGTTTGGGAAAAATTAGGTTCTAAAACATTTGCACCTACAGATGTTAATCCGGTAGGATATTGTGGTCAGAGGTTACCGGTTTTAGGATATTTTTCTGCAAAAATTAAATTTCAAGACAGAGAAACGGAAGCTAAAATATACATTGTAGAGAAAGGTAAATCATTATTAGGATGGAGGGAGCAGAAAAAATTAGACATTATTTTGAATCCCAACCATCCGGCCCAAGTTTTGTTAACTGAATTAGCGGATTCCGAAGTTTGGAGATCCAAATTTCCAAATTTATTCAAAAAAGAATTAGGATGTTTGAAAAAATTGTATTATTTTGAAAGAGGGTACCATTCCTAGGGTACATAAAGTAAGGAATGTTCCATTGGCTCTTAGAGGTCCTCTTAAAGAGGAATTGAACAGGTTATGCATGGAAGGGATCATTGAACCTATTGAAGCCTCGGATTGGTTAAGTCCCATTGTTATTGCACGCAAACCCAATGGCAGTATCCGCATGTGTGTGGACTTAAGAGATCTAAATCAGTGCATATGGATTGATCGTCACCCTTTGCCACACATAAATGAAATGCTATCAACTATAGAAGGTGGTAACATTTTTTCCACTTTAGACTTGTCAAGTGCGTACCACCAAATAATGCTACATTCTGAATCAAAACATCTAACATCCTTCATCACACCTGAAGGAGTGTTTCAATTTGTGCGCATGCCGTTTGGTTTGGCTTCGGCATTGGCAGTGTTTCAAAGGGTCATGCACAATATTTTAGGTGACAATCCAAATGTATTAGTGTTTCAAGATGATATTTTGGTTTGGGCTGCTAACAATCATGATCACGATAAGGTCCTAGAGACAGTGTTAAGCAAATTAGAACAAGCGGGACTAACTATTGGTTTACAGAAGTGCAGATTTCGTAAAACTGAAGTGGAATACCTGGGTCACACGTTGTCACCAGAGGGAGTCAAACCAAAATTTAAACTCGTGGAAGACCTAGAAAATGCCCCTATTCCATGTGACAAAGATCAATTAAGATCATTTTTAGGCTTAGCAGAGTATTACTCAAGATTTATTCACAACTTTTCTACATGTGTTTCTCCTTTGCGAGAACTTATGAAGAAAAGAATACATTTTGAGTGGTCTGAAAGGTGTCAGCAAGCATTTGTGGATATCAAACAAGCAGTCACAAATGCCATTGCCTTAAAACCTTTCAATTCCAATGACAGAAGTATAATAGTGACAGACGCTAGTGGGTATGGAATTGGTGCAGTTTTAATGCAAGTGCACGATGGCAAAGAAAGGGTGATAGCTTTTGCCTATCGCACATTGAAGGGAGCGGAATGCACTTATTCTGCTATTGAGAAAGAAGCGTTAGCGTGTTGGTGGGGGGTACAACACTTTCGGAACTTTGTTTGGGGAACAAATTTCGAATTGCATACAGATCATAAACCACTAATAGATTTGTTTTCCACTTCAGGTGCAGGTAAAGCTTCTCCCCGTATAGCAAAGTGGATTTATTGTTTACAAGAATATGACTTTTGTTTGAAGTATGTTCCTGGTGTGAGAAACATCAATGCTGACTGTTTATCACGCCTTCCAGTGGACAAATCCGACAATGATGGCTCGGATCATGAGATGAATGATTGGGAAGTCTGATGTGTGTCAAGCTATCAGCGAAGATGAATGGAAGGGAGCTATGCTTGAAGATAGTGTCATGAAGAAAATGATAGAATGTCTACCCAATGTTGATGGGTGGAAACTTCAGGAGAACTTGTTACAGTACAAAGAAGTTTGGAGTGAATTAGCTGTCGTAAATGGCATATTGAGGAGGAGTGACAAGTTGGTAGTGCCCAGTTCCCTCAGACCAAAGTTAATTGATCTATTGCATGAAGGACATGGGGGAATGACTGCTATGAAAAGGAAAGCAAGAAACGATTTCTGGTGGCCAGGAATGGATAGACAAATTGAGAGATTTGTGAGAGATTGTGTGGCGTGTTCACAAAGTGATAAAACTCATACAGTACAAGAGAGTCCCATCCATCACTCTAAGTGGCCAGAACGTGCGTGGGAGAGGTTAGCAATGGATATTTGTGGTCCGTTTGACATATTAGGTATTGGCAACAGATATGCTATTGTAATGATGGATTATTTTTCCAAATGGCCAGAGACAACATTTGTCAGAGAAGTTAAAACCACCAACATTATTGAATTTTGTGAAGAAATATTCCGAAGAGAGGGTTGTCCTGCGGAGATTCTCACTGATAATGGTTCACAATTTACGTCTGGTAAATTCTCTGAGTTCCTCAAAAGGTGGGGTATAAGACATTCAAAAACTCCTGTCTATCACCCCAGGGGGAATGGATTAATTGAACGCTTTAATCGTGTGATTGGTGAGTGTATCCAGATGTCTTTCCAAAATAACGGATGTTGGAAGAATGACATAAAATGTTATGGAATTACAGGATAACACCTCATTCTGTAACTGGTGAAACCCCTTTCTGTCTGTTGAAGGGCAGGACGCCATGCTTCATCGCCGTTCCCGCGTGGATGGGTAGAGGTGGCAAGAGAGTAATAAATGAGCGAGATCTAAGAACAAAGGTTGAGAAATATCAAAAATCTTATGTACAAAAACATAATGACAATCTTCTCAAGAAACCTAGATTATTTAGTGCAGGAATGTACGTTAGAGTAAAATCGGATTCTTTTCATGGAAAAGGGAATTCTAAATTATCTGAACCAAAAAAGGTCTTGGTTGACAATGTTTTTTTTTTAAACTATCAGATGGCAAGTGGTGGAATGTCAATAGAGTAACTAAGTGCAATGAGATGGAGGTTAGTGAATGGATGAAAAGAAACATGGGGGAAGATAGAGAAGGTTCAGCAACAGAGAGTACAATTGCATCCAACCCCAGAGGTGGTGTAGAGATCAAACATGCTAATGACAATGAGGGAAAGGTTAAAAGTTCAAGGCACAGCACAAGGAAGATAATCACTCCAGTGAAATTACGTGATTATATCCGTTTTTGAAGTATAATTTGGTATAATTTGTGTAGTTATTAGTTCATTATGGAAAGGGGATATGTTGTGATCTTATGTTGTTTCTAATTGGTGATGTCACTAATGGTTGCATAGCAGCTGTAGCTTGGCGACAGAGGTTCTACTACGTGAGTCCAGTCTGTGGAATCACGGAGACAGGACAGCTGTGTGTCAGGAGGCAGCTGTTGGGGTTTGCTGATACATAAGTTAAATAAACCACTTTCCTAATTCAATTGGTCCCCATTTCTTCTTCAAAACATGGTGTGTAAAATAGTGGCTGAGATGAAGTCAAGCATTCAATCCATTACTTTTTGGATAGTTTAGTACTCATCCCAATGGAAGCATAAGTGATCCTCACCAGGGACAGAGCAGGCCTGGTTCTACAGTCACTGGTTCCCTAGGCAAGAGGGCAGGAGGGCTAGGGGCATTTGCTAGAGTCAACAAATACAAACACTCATAACATGCAATAAAAGCTGTAAACCCTATTTAGAAGTAAGCAGTCCATACTAAACCAGTTGTCATGAGTCATCTGTTTCTGATTTGTTTACTAATAAATGATTTGCCATTTGTTGTTGCTATGTATATAATGCAAATGTATGACGTTACAAAGCATACATTTCCAATGCATGCCTTTACAACGCAGTTTTTACATCGCAACCTCCATTACAATGCATGATTTTACATTGCATGCCATCACAACGCATTTTTAGAAACTACCTTTACAATGCATTCCATTACAACGCATACCATTACATTACATTTAAGGTAAGTGTTGGATAGAGTAGGGGTAAAAATTACTATTCCCACTCCAGTGAGTGCAACAGTAGAGTAAGTGTTGGATAGTGTAGGGGTAAAAATTACTATTCCCACTCCAGTGAGTGCAACAGTAGGGTAAGTGTTGGATAGTGTAGGGGTAAAAACTATGCGTTGTAATGGTATGCGTTGTAATGGTATGCGTTGTAGTGACGTGCGATGTAATGGCTGCGTTGTAATGGCATGCGATGAAAAGGATGTTGCGTTGTAATGACTGCGTTGTAAAGGTAGTGCGATGTAATGACTGCGTTGTAAAGGATGTTTTCCATATAATGCACTAGTGGACAGTTTCAACCAATGAAAGCACACACTCATGAATTGGCTTCCTTTCACGTATATAGGAGTACCTCTCTTCAGAGTGAGTGAGCTGGTGAATACAGTGTCTGGGCTTATAAGAAGGTTGATTGTGAGCTCCTGTTGATTCCTTATGCATCAGTAATGTGCTCAGCCTAGTGAGGGTGGTAGTATTGACAGTTTGTCCCTAGCATCAGGAAGGAAGTCTTACTGGTCTGCGCGGGTAGGCCTAGCTGTTAGTGTCTGTTGTGAGTTATTTATCAGGTGGGTACATTGAAGTGTCGTAATCACATCTCAGTCTGAATGTTCTGGAGGGAATATGTCGGATCTGGGGGTGAAAGTTTGAGAAAGCGGTGATGATATGGTGCTTCTGAGGAGGCAGAGTCTCAGTTCACTTTGGGGTGTTACTCAAGGCGAGACTCTTCTTGGGAAGGCCACCCAGAGTAGAAGAAAAACACTCCCACAATGTTGGTGACTTGTCCTGGTTATGCTGATAACCAGGACGAGTCGACAACGTGGTGGGAGTACTCTCCCTGAAATATTTACCTACATATATACCCAGGGGCGGTGCGTCCATTGGGGCGCTGGGGCGTTGCCCCACTAGAAGTTCATGCAGACGTGCGGTGCAAGCAATGAAGCAATTCAGTTCCATAATAATTGAATTCTCTCGCGCTCACGTAAAGACGCTGACACTGTAAGTCAGGTTGTGGAGCGGGACACGCCCAAGGCAATCGGCCGATGAAGGGGGTGGGGCCGCAGCAGACTTGTCACTGACAGCGCCACGTAGTGCGCATGTTCGAGTTTGGTCTGGTCATTTTTATGACCAGCCCGAACATGCGCACTGTTAGCCAGCCACTACTATACTGAGTAGGAGAGCGAGGGAGGGGGACCCGAGAGGCTGAGGGTTGCTTCATGCAGCAGCCCCCGGTCTCCTATGGGCGAGCCCTATCCGTGCTCTAGCCAATCCAGGCGCTGCTAATGCAGCGTCTCTGGATTGGCTGAGACACCGTGCAGCCTGCAGGCAAACAAAACTGTGGGTGCCGCGCGTGGGCGGTGGCACTGCCACAAGGTATGTGGCTTATGTGAACAGTTATTGGGCCTTTTGTCGTTAGTGAGATGCAGTCCGTCGTCACCGCACCACACACACCTCGTGGTGGTGTACTGTACTGTACTACATTGGCTGCTCGTCGTGGTGACTGAGTGTGACGAAGGACGTACAACATCTTCATTGTTGATCTCCATGATTTGTCCTGATCATCGACGTTGCTTGAGAGATCTCCATCGATCTGACTGATCAGTGATCTGTTTAAAAAGTAAGAATCTTAGACTTTTCCTCTCACACACACACACACGGGTCGAGAGTCGAGACCAGGCAGTAAGCCTGCGCCAACCAGACCGACTATATAGTAATTATAAGTTCTCATGTGTATTCACACCCACCAAGGACTAGGGATAGCAAGGATAGGCATTTACAATATTTTACTGCAGAAACAGTTTTTTTCCATGTTTGAAATGTGTGTTTACTGTTTTGCTGCTATAGTTTGCAGTAATGCATAAAATGGTTGTAACTGAGCCTCTAGTTCTGACATTGAATCACATTTTCAGACACCAATAACTGGGAGAATAACAGTATTTTTTACTGCCTGCAGGCGGTAAAGCTGATAATTTGGTAGGCTGTAGAAAGCGCATTACAAAGCCTTCTTTTCTGAAGCTGTAGACTGCTACACAGTTAGTTTCCTCCAAGGAACACAACACGTGAGGCTATCAAACAGGGAGAGCGCAGTTAAGTATACATCAAGCTTTCTTGAAAAGCAGTTCCAGAGTGAATTTACTTCTATGTGTGTCGTTGGATACTGTGGACTCAGTGAAGCCTCCACATTTTTATGAGCACTGCCAAAGGACTTGACTGGAGCCTAATAAAGCCAGCTAATAAAATAAGGGTTGTTGATGGGAACCATCCGGCAAGTAGGAGGCAGTGGGGAAGTGGAGTGGCGAAAAGGGAAGAGTTGTTGCTTACTGCTGCGACATTAAACATGTCAAACTTGCAAGGACTGGTAGCTGTGTCTCAACCGTGGAGTCCACGGGCTGAGCGCGCGTTCCTGCACAGAAAGAGGGAATACTGTTTATTTTCAGTCCCACGAACCACAAGATAGAGCAGTCATTAGCAAGACACGTCCATTGCCGCCCCACATATACCCTGGCCGCCCCACGTATACCCCCTGCAGGCTAATCCACCTCAGGCACCCTCCTGACCTGAACAGCCCCAGGGCTGTGCTTACAGACAACTGCGTGTCATACCGCCCGCCTCCTATACACTTGTAGCCCTGGGGTCTGTCATAAATTATTCAGTGGGATAATACACATATGGGGGGAATGCATCCCTGAGACATCGGAGGAGCCCATAATCTGACTCGTGGGTCTGGAACGTCCTCCTGCTCATGGAGGAAGTGGTCCTGCTTGCAGTTTTATATAGCGCAAACTTGACCCGAACAGTGCACCTATTATAAGCAAGATTGAGCTTTTTTCTCCGTATAATTTGTAATTTTGCCTTGTCATTGTGTTTTTCAGGCTGGTTTTTAGATATGCAATGATGTATAGTGAGCCATATGTTTAACCTGTAAGGCAGGTGCAAGGGATGTATTATGTTTTGTGAAATTGACCTGTTTTATTCAAGTGGCCTGTTCCAGATCATAAACGTTCTGGCCTGCAAAAAAGATTGGATTTAACCGAGATCTGTGACTGGGGGTGAATGTTTGATTTGTTCAGCATAAAGACCGAAGGTGGGGAGCTGGTTTCTGGCGTGTTAAACATGTAATACTCCCCAGTGTTAGGTTTGCAGTTCCCTGGGCGAGACAGGTATGCCCGTTAAACATGTGGGTGCTGCTGAGCTCATGTCCTGGGCTGGGAAGCTTATGTTCAAGGCTATTTTTCAGCACCTTGATTCTTTTTCATGTTTTTCTTGTTTCCATATTGCCTCTTGGAGTCTTGGTACAGCACTGTGGCTAATAAAAACATGCTTCCTTTGAGATTACTCAGCAATGCATTGTATCTCGAAGTCTCTTATGAAGCTCTGTGGTTATACTGAATAAGCAGTTACCTATTTTATATGACATCTCTTTATTGATGTAATGACTGCACTTTCACAATTGCTTTATTAACCTTCTTGCTTTCTCAAATTTGCTTGAGAAGCACCATTTTTCCTTTCTTTTTTCAAAATTTTCTCGGGGGGGAAAATCCCCCCGAACCACCCTTAGGATGTTCGGACTCGCTCGCTATGCTCTCTAGCTACGGTGCAGTATGTCAATCATTTTACGCCTCACCACTTTCAAATGTCACCAGCCGCCCCTGTATATACCCATTTGTACATACTTGGTATACTGATCGGACTGTATTTATAGGGATCATGCACTTGAGAATGGTCCCATGTTGGAAATAGTTCCTATGACGAGTAGGATGTTATATAGACTTTAGTACCACTGGACAAGCCCTGAAGAAGTCAGCTGCAATATTTCAGCATGGACGAAACATGTGTCGGCATGTAGTGGTCATACATCTAACAGCCCACCTGTAAATTCCCCTAAGTTAAACTGTCTACCTAAATGCCAGATCCATTCCAAAACACTCTATAGAAATATGGTACATACTCAGTCACCAGCTTCCAGACATATGTTTCATTCCAGAAACCTGGCTTCACACGTCAGCCCTCCCTTGTGTTCCTGTCTCACGTCCTGACAACTACAAACTGGTCAGACTAACCAGGGAACTTAGGCAGGGGGTGGAGTAGCAATTATTTTGCAAGGTACTTAAGTTACAGCTAATTGACACAATGCTCTCGAAGTGGGCAGAAATAGTAATATTCTATGTGGAACTACCCCACGGGGAGAAGTAGAAAGGAGCTTTAATACATCGTCCCCTGGGCTCCAAGAAGGACTTTAGTCTTAAATTAACTGAATATATAGATGCCTATGTGCTATGTTTGCCCAATTTTCTCCTAAAATAACATTTTAATTATCGTACTGAACTAGCATCTGACCCCGACGTTGCTAACCTGTTGTCTAACCTTAAAATGCTCGACATCCATTTGATAAAAACGAGCGGCACACACATTGCTGGCCATACCTTGGACCTTTTATTTTCCAATTCCCAATGTATACATACTGACGAACATGAACCTCCCACTTGGACAGATCTCTATTTAATAATATCTTTGTTGAACATTCCCCTTCAACATCTGGAATAGGAAAAAAGGTTAAAACTAGATGCTATCTGCAGGCAGCTTTCAAGCAGTGTTTAAAACCCCAGACATGGATAATACACGAAACATTAATGCTGCTTGTGATAAGTTGTCAGGCTCCTTTGCCGAGGCTCTTGATACAGTCGTCCCACATACAACCTATACATCCAAATCGTCCGAATCCAACGCCCATTGATAAAACAGCAGAACTAAAAATTGTCAAATCAAACTGTAAGAAACTAGAACAATTCACTGCTGCTACTTGCTGCGTCTGTGCCCCCCGGTCCGCCACGGCTTTGCCTATTGCAGTGGTACAGTCCCTCCCCCCTCCAGCACACTTCCGCTTCCGTCCAGCAATACAATTCAGATGCTGAGCCCAACGCTCAGCAGATTAGTGCGGGTGAGTGTGAGGTGGAAGCCCTCTTTTAGCCTGGCCATTTTTTTAAAATGTTTCGGCATTCTGCTTTTAAACAATTACTTGTTCACTCTTAGCCCAAGCCTGTAACAATATTTTAACCTGTTTTAAACTTGTTTCAGGAATATTTTTCATAATAATACACTTTTACGAAGTATTGCGTATGCATGTTAACTTACAATTCACTTCTGCTGCTTGTTGCCTCTGTGCCCCCGGGCTGCCACGGCTTTGCCGATTGCAGCGTAGGGGTACAGACCTTCCCTCTTCCAGAACATTTCCGCTTCCGGCCAGCAATAGAATTCAGATGCTGAGCTGGACGCGTGCCTGAGGCAAGCACGTCTGCGCCCGTCCGCACCTGGACCGGGCCCAGGGCCAGGGCCCCTGGCTCTTTGAACATAGGACTCCTTCAAAAGGTGATTTAATAAGCTAAGGAGCTTCGGGATCTCCGACCAGCATTTAAGAATAACTGCTCTTGCATGGATCCTAGACTGGTTTCATGGCATTCTCCGCTTACCTGCTCAGCGTGCAATTGGCAATATATAAATCCGACGATGAGGACAGGAGGGACCCAATGCTTTCCATAGGTCCCTCAGAAAAAGCTGAAATCTTGCACAAATCTAAGTGACTTAATTGGGCCTTAATCAATGCCCGGTCCTTAAACATAAAATTGCGATTGCAGAGCTGATTGAAACAGCAGGGTTGGACTGTCTGTTTATTACTGAGACATGGGGAGATAGTGCTTGCAGCCCTGATTTCGTAATTGCCGTCCCTAAGAGCTACACTCTCTTTAGACAACATAGAGATGCTAAAAGGGGCGGCGGGCTGGCCCTTATCTATCGCAAGTTACTCTCAGCTATCTGTACTGACGTGAGTATTGAAGCGCACTAGGCTGTCCAGTTTAAAATTGCTAGGGACTGCCAAGTCCTTTTCTCTGGGATTCTTCTTTACAGACCCCATGGAAGCAATAAAAATGTGCTCCACCATACATTTCAAGTTTTAGCAGAGAGCAGTCTCCTCTCAAATATTTCACCATCCTAGGAAACTTTAACTTCTACCTAGAGGCTCCAGATAATAAACATACATCCAATCTCCTTGATAGTGCAGATTCTATAGGACTAGAACAGTTAGTAAAGGAACCTACGCACTCAGCTGGCCATACATTAGAGCGCCTTTTCTCAAATGATCGGTCTCTAAAAATCATAAGCATCTTTCCGGTGATTTGGTCAGATCATTCGGTTATCAGGTTCCCTACTGAAAGCCTCAGTGATCGGCCGCATCAGCAGAACGGACCAGTCGCCGTTAGCTATAAAGACTGAAGCAAATTAGACTCTGTCACATTAGAACAGTCCTTAGCTGAGCACAACCCACCCCACATGCCGAGGCCAAGTTAGCTGCCTCCTGTTATACAAACTGGTTGTCGGACACCTTCAGGGAATTGGTCCCCACCAAAAATCAGTGCTCTTTCAGGAAGGAACTTACGACTCCTTGGTTCTCAGAAGCCTTGAGGCTTGAAAAACAAGCATGTAGAAGGCAAGAAAGGATTTGGAAAAAAACTACGATGGCCAGATGAGACTGGTATACAAGAAGGCTTTAACCTCATAAAAAGATCTCATCAAGAAGGAGAAGAGTAGCTTCTTCACCCAGGCCTCCAATTTGTCGAATGAGCTTTTCCGAATTGTTCAGAGACTTACGACCATCTCAAATAAAACAAATCTCTCTGATAGTCAATCCTTTTGTGATGCCCTCGCTACCGCCTTCAAAGAGAAAGTAAATGCTATTTTCCAGGACTTCGACAAGGGGGACCCTCATCGGCTGGGAGCCCGGTCTGGGAATACCTTAGATGAATGTTTTCTCACACATTTTTCTGCCACTTCACCAGAACAAGTGAGTTCCCTACTTTTGCAATCCAAATCAGGTTCCCTTTTTGACCCTGGCCCAGTAAAAATCCTGAAGATGTTCCCTGACATTATCGCAAGGAACCTATCTCAGATCTTTAATGTCATGTTTGCTACTGGGACCTTCCCCTCGGCCTGGAAACAGGCTTCTATCCTTACACTCTTAAAAAAGCCCAATTTAAAGGTTAACAACATGGCCATTTATCGTCCTATCGCTCGCCTACCTCTACCTGTCAAAATCTGCGAGAAGATAATGAATCTGGAATTATCCAAATAGATTTATGACAATGAGCTCCTAGATACCTCCCAGTATGGTTTCCGACCAGGGCAAAGCACAGAACTTGTCTTGGTCAAGGCAACGGAGGAAGTGAGGAAGGCAGTAGATGGCGGAGGTTCAGCAGTTATGATTTTACTGGACCTATCTGCGGCATTCGATACTGTTGATCATACCACTCTTATTAGCTGTCTAAAGGAAATAGGAGTTAAGGGGATCATGCTTGAGCTTTTCTCCTCCTTTCTCAGTGACATATCTCAAACAGTAGCGTTAGGAAAATTTAACTCCCCACCCTACGCACTACCTTGTCGAGTTCCGCAGGGGTCTTCTCTTAGCCCCACTATTTATAACGTGTATGCAGCGAAATTGGCCCTGCTCATAAGAAGTTTCAATTTGGAGGTAACTTTGTATGCAGATGACACCCAGCTGATAATTGCAGCAGCCCATAATGGCTCGTCAGGCCACCTAAAATGCTATCACTGTATCAAGGCAATCAGTGGCTGGATGAGTGGGCATTGCCTTAAGCTTAATGCAGGGAAAACTGAGATTATGGTGTCGGCAATCCCTCGCCAGCTTTGTCCACCAATTGGTGGCCTGATAATCTTCCCCAACCTCCTCGTCCTCTCACTAAAGCGAAGAATTTGGGAATCATCATTGATGACAACCTCAACATGAGCACGCAAATATCATCTGTTACATCCGCAGCTTACTATATCATAAAAATGATAAGAAAAATTCTTCCTTTCATTCTGGACAGCCATAGAAAAACATTAATAACCCTTCTTGTACTTCCCAGGCTGGATTATTGTAATAGTCTTTATCTCACAGTCTTAAAAAAACATATGAGTCGACTACAACTAGTCCAGAATGCTGCAGCAATACTGATTTTTTATCTTCCCTAATTCCATTCCATCAAGCAGGGTCTTCGCAAGGTGCACTAGCTTCCCATGCGCAGTCGGGCTAAATTTAAAGCCCTCTGCTTGGCCCACAAAGGACTGCATAACTCAGGCCCAGGATTTCTCAGGTCAGCTTTCATGAGATACAAGCCCAAAAGAGAACTCTGATCGGCCAATGACAATCTATTAGTAGTACTGACATTTAAGAAGATGCAATGGGGTGACAGAGGTATAGTCCTCAATACAATCAAACTCTGGAACAGCCTCCCACCTCAGAGCTATTCCGTCATTAACATCATTCAGGAAGGAGATAATAACCTGGCTATTGAACACCTAAGTCACTACTCACCTGCCTCTTCTGACAGCGCCAAGACACCTTTGGTAATCGCGCGCTTTAAACATTTCCTAACATAACATAAAATAGAACGTATATGGAGGTCTTCGAAAGATACCCTCCACAGACACCAATACAAAAAGCATTGGGGGCTTACCACGCAACAATCAAATCAGCCAGAAGACTCATACTATAGGCAGAATTGAACTGGCTGGAAACTCTGTAAAAAAGCTGTTTAAAGTGCTAAAGGCGCATTCTAACCCACTTGCCTGCTGTTCAGTTAATAGCCTCCCAAACACTCTGTGATTCATTGGCTTCACACTTTGAAACAAAAATAGACAACATCCATTGTAACTTTCACAGTGACACGTTCCTGCCAACATATGTAGAATTTGATAATTCTTCAGGAAGTAACTCCCAGTCTATATGAGAAAGATATGAATGGATCACGCACACTCAAGTATGGGATCTCTTAACTAAAATTAAATTTGGTTCTCCAGCAGATCTCTGCCCTTCACCACAGCCTTGCTATTCAATTCTCTTGCACCAGTGGTACTTCTTCATGAAGTCTATCCTTGCACTCAGCAACACTGCCAAAGGATTGGAAAACCACTTTTGTCACACCTATTTTTTTTAAAAAAACATCGGCCAATCTCATGGACGTGTCAAGCTACCCTCCTATTTCCCTGTTGCCCTCGATTAGAAAGCTGTTAGAATCTCATATCAACAGACAACTTTCCTCATATTTAGAAACACACCATTTGCTTGAATCCTCTCAATCAGATTTTTGACTGGCTCATAGCTCAGAAACCACTTTTGTAGCAGTAGTTAACTCACCTTTTCCTTGGATGCAGGCACACCCGCAATTCTGGTCCTTCTCGACCTGTCAGTGGCATTTGATACTGTGTCTCATCCCATACTGATCCAGGGTTTGTTTGAGTTGGTAATACACAGTATTGCACTGAATTGGCTAATAGACTTTAATATCTATGTCCCCTCAGGCTCAGCTGGTCAAACCCTTCGGCTTTCAAATACTCTCATATGCTGATGACACACAACTGATCATTGCCCTTGGACCAGAGTTAGAGAATGTCAAAACCCGTTTCACTACATGTATGAAAAACATTGCCACGTGGATGTCCCTAAACTGCCCCCAATTGAACAGCAAGAAGACTGAGATTTTACTGTTTGGAAAGGCACAGTACCTCTGGACAACGGACTAGTGGCCCATGGAACTCAGCCCTGCACCCCTCCCTAAAAATACAGTAAGACATCTAGGCTTTTTGATAGATAAAAAACTGTATGGCCATTTATGGCTCGTGTTTTGAGGTAATGCACCTCATTAAGAAAATACTTCAGCGGCTCCCGGTGTCCCTTCCAAAGAACCTAGTCCAGGCACTTATACTCAATCACCTGGACTATGGAAATGCACTATTTGCAGCATCCAATGAATCAAAACTACAGGTAGTGCAAAAGGCGGCCACCCGGCTAGTGAATGAACAGCCACCAGGCACTCTGTCTGTTCCCCTGCTTAGAACCCTTCACTGGCTGCCTATAAGTAAAAGAACAATTTTTAAATACTCTGTCTGACCTTCAAAGCGAGGTCAGGTAAAGGACCATGACATCTGCAGGATACACTAGTCCCCTACCTTCCTCAAAGAAACCTCAGATCAAGCAACCAGCTTCTTCTTCAACCACAACGTATTCAAACTTTAAAATACGATGGTCGCTTCTTTTCATACCTAGCCCCCACCACTGGAATCAGCTCCCCTTTCACATTAGGGATTGCACAGAGTTTTCAGGCTTCTAAAGACATCTGAAGACCTGGCTCTTTTCACTGCACAGGGCTATCTGACCTGCTATCCAAGCGCAGAGATGCCCTTCCGAAGACAAGTTGTTGTGCTATATTAAATTAACACAACATAACATAACAAGGACAATGTATGCTGTGCATGAAAATTAAGAACTGGAAATAAAAGAACAAAACTACTCATACCACGATCCCAAGATTGATTTGCTGAGCGCTCGTAATAGGTACTGAAATTGTGGACTTTCCTATTGAGGAAGATTTGGTGGCTTTTCCTCCTCCTGAGCACCAGACTATTATATTTCTGTTGTTTACTATTTTGAATTGATATCGAGTACACAGTGGAAGTGTGCACCCATACTTCCCAGCCACCAATCTTGTTGTAACTTACTTTTCAAGGCTGGTAGGACTTTTTGGGCTCCACATCCTGGACAGACAAACATCTGCTAAAGGCACTTTAGTTATGGACTGTACAAGTGAAGCCATGTAATGCACACACCAATGTTCAGGGCTATTAGTCCGCTCCTGCAAAGACATCATATGTTGGAACATCCTAGATCCTAGCTTGTAGAAACATCAAATTATCCCCTGCCATCTGGCACTCATGCTACAAAACTCTACGAAACCCTTCTGAGGATATTGACAATTAGAATGAGCAGTGCATATCAATATTTGCCAAAGCCAACACACAACAATACAGGGATGTGCAAGTGCAAAATGTATTCTCGGAAAATCTGCTGGATTGAACATCCACACATGCTTTATCGTTCGGTAATGAATTTAGTATGCCAGCCACTCTATTCTCTATCTAGCATCCTGACCACTACTGACTGTCAAGATATATCAAGGTACCGGGTTCTTATTTTACCTTTGCAGAGTGGGGCGACCTTTTTGTCCGGCCCTACTTTCCTTTCTAGCACTTTGAAACCATATGGAGACAAAAAAATTAACCCTCACCTCAAGGGAAACCATCATCAGCTATTTCAAAATAAAACTGTTCTTTACCATACCTACTATCATGCATGGCACATTTCCATCAGCATACACAGGCTCTCACACACACACAGACCTGCCATGCTACCGTATTTTCTACAATTGAAGTGTAAATGCTTGTCCTACCTTCCATGTTTTGTTTTTATCCCGACCAGCATCTGCTCTCACAACAAAGTGATTCACACAGTATCCGCTCATGTGCTTACCTCAGCGTCTCTGACCATGCTCGCTTCTTGTGCCTTGAGACTCACTAGTATATCACACTCTGGCAAACTGCCTCTTATATGGCCACTACCACAGCGGGATTCCCTGTCATTAAATAAGTTACAAAGTGGTTGGGGCATGGCCAATCGTCGACAAGATGGACACGAACTAGAACAGCTCCGGTAGTCCCCAGTGCCCGCCGCTAATTAATCTGACCATCGGGGACACGGTGAGCCCTCTCCACCGAGAAGAAGCTGGAAAGATTTTTGGGTTTGGAGATTTTTCGTGATTAGGTCCTCCATGAAGAGGTCTGGGGTGAGTCCCTCCGCCCGCTCTGGTAATCCAATGATTCTGATGTTTTTTCGGCGAGACCTGCCTTCATAGTCGTCGAGTTTACTTTCCAGTGATTTGCTTACTTTCTGCAGATGTTTGATTTTTTGTTGCATTGTTTTGGAGTCTCGGCTGAGAGTGGTTGTAGTGGCTTCCATCGTTTTGACCCGGTCGTTCATTTTATTGAGATCTGCTCAGATGAGCGTGACTTGGTTGGTTATAGTGTCCATTCTGTTCTCAAGTGATATGTGCACTCCGGTAATGGCTTCCATGATGTCTTTCATTGAGGAGTCTTCTGTCTCTTGTTGCGGTCCCGTCTTTGCTTCCGCCCCGGGCGGTCCCTCAGGGTTTGAGTTTTTGGACATGGCATAGCGATCAAGCTTAGTTTTGTTAGTAGTTTTGGTGCCTCTGTTTGCAGACATTGTTGGATGTGTCCCTGGAGAAAAAGGGGGCGAGAGAGAGGAACCTTGTCTTCCCACGTGGCGCCTCGGTCCCCAAGGCTACCGCTCGCTGCCCGCATGTGGAGCACAATTACTGCGTGCCCCACCCGGCCTTTTGAGGGTCACCCAGGGAATGGGAGGGCTCACTTTTGTTGCGAGACTGAGGCGTGATTATGTTTCTTCTCTGACAGCTGCACACCGAAGGCTGTAGCAAGCAGGCCCCATGCTAGTTCACCTCGTGGGGGGAATCAGTTTGCGTGCTGGGGGGGCCTTCCGGGCAGCCACATGGCCACCAGGCTTGCGTCTGTGACTGTAATAGGTTTAGTTTCTCCCCTCAGTGAGCTTGTACCGTGTATCATATTATATACTTCCAAGCCCGGGGGAGACTGACCAGGGCAGTGCCAGTTTCCTATTTATTCCCCTCCACTTACTGCAGTATAAGTCTCTTTGGGCCCCCACGGATCGCTGCACGGCTCTCTGTTGTGAATGCTGAGGAGGGCGCAAGACAATGTTTGTTGACTTTTGAATGGCTCTTGTGGTTCTGGGTTATACTCCTGCTGTTGTCCTGCTGCCCCGTCTCATCTCCTCCAGATCCCACCGTGCCAGCCCGCTTCACACTGTTAGGGCCCGATTCACAGAACTAACTTAAGACAAAATCCTAAACTTACTACCATTTTGGTATTCACAGAAGGCACTTACTCATTTTGGTATTCACAGAAGGCACTTACTCATTTCGGTATCCACAGAAGTTAGGAGTCCTAACTTTAGGACTCCTGAATGCCTTCTGTGAATACCGAAAGTCTTAAAATTAGGATTTTTCGCAGTTTAGTAGTAGTATAGTTAGGACTCCTAACTTTAGGACTCCTAAATGCCTTCTGTGAATACCGAAAGTCTCAAAATTAGGATTTTTCTCAATTTAGTAGTAGTAAAGTTAGGAGTCCTAGCTTTACTACTCCTAAACTGAGAAAAATCCTAATTTTAAGACTTTCGGTATTCACAGAAGGCATTTAGGAGTCCTAACTTTACTACTACTAAAATGAGAAAAATCGTAATTTTAAGACTTTCGGTATTCACAGAAGGCATTTAGGAGTCCTAAAGTTAGGACTCCTAACTTCTGTGAATACCGAAATGAGTAAGTGCCTTCTGTGAATACCAAAATGAGTAAGTGCCTTCTGTGAATACCAAAATGGTAGTAAGTTTAGGATTTTGTCTTAAGTTAGTTCTGTGAATCGGGCCCAGAGTACTGGGTGCCTCCACAGTGTTGGGTCAGGGATTAGTTGTGGACCGATCCTGCAGAGGGCCCATACAGCTGTAGTTCCTGGACGCTGTTTACACCGACCGTCTTCCTGATGCACACGCCCCTTTTTATTATTATTATTAAATTAAATTTATAAGGCGCACAGCTACCCGGAGGTTTCCCGGTGCACGGACGGTATGCAGATAGAACGGAAGAGCTGATTTACTGGCTGAAGAACCAGGTCTTCAGAGTCTTACGGAAGCTTTTATGGCAGATTTCGTGGCGGAGTGGGGCAGGTAGTGAATACCAATGCACAGGGGCCAGGTACGTGAAAGAGCGTCCGCCCATGCGGGAGAGCTTGAATCTGGGAACAGTGAAGTTGCCTTGGGAAGCGGAACGAAGATGGCGGGGCGGGAGGTAAGGCTGGGCTAGGGAGCAAAGGTAATGTGGTGCTGTGCCCAGCTTGATCTTGTGCATGTAACACAAGGCCTTGAATTGAGTACGTTGCTCAATCGGGAGCCAATGGAGATTACGCAATGTGCCTGAAATGGAGGATGTTTTAGGTACTTGGCAGAGTAGCCGAACTGCGGAATTCTGTACTACCTGCAGCTTGCGTATTAATTCCTTATTGGCTCCTAGATAGAGGATGTTACCGTAATCAAGTCTAGATGTGATTAGGGCCTAGATGACTGTTTTTTGGGTAGATTCAGGCAGCATCCATAATATCTTGCGGAGCCATTTGAGAATGGTGAAACATGTGGACGTGATCTTGGCTATTTGCTGCCTCATGGCCAGTTGATCGTCAATCACTATGCCCAGATTGCGAGCGGTTTGTACTGGTTCAGGGAGTACACCCATTTCAGGCGGCCAATGGCGTGGGCCCCAAAGATTTTTATCTTTTCCCATGATCAGAACTTCCGTCTTGCCACCGTTTAGCTTTAACCAGTTAGTGTGCATCCAGTTGGCGATTTTAAGCAACCCTAGCTGTAGGGATGAGATGCTGGATTTGTCATTGGCGGATAAAGAAAAAAGAAGCTGGGTGTCATCAGCATAAGAGAAAATTGACAGCCCAGCCTCTTCCGCGATGGTAGCTAAGGGGCTGACGTAAAGATTAAAGAGCATGGGACTGAGTATCGATCCTTGAGGCACTCCGTGGGGAAGAGCGTAGATCTTTGAGCAAGCCAAAGGGGAGAAGACCTGAAAAGTCCTGTCGGTGAGAACATTTTTGATCCACTCTAATGCTGATCCAGCAATTCCCAGAGATTGGAGTGTTTTAAGGAGGGTGGGATGGGATACCGTATCAAAGGCAGCACTCAGATCAAGAAGAATGAGTGCCACCATTTCCCCTTTATCCAGGAGCTGGCGTATTGTTTCAGTGACTCCTAGGAGAGTGGACTCTGTGGAGTAGCCGGCTCTGAAGCCTGATTGGGACTTGTGCAAGATGTTATTAGATTCCACGAACTGGGTGAGCTGTTGATTCAGGTGTTTTTCCAGAACTTTTGAGAGAGCAGGGAGGAGGGAGATTGGGCGGAAGTTGGAGGGCTCCGCGGGATCCGCATTTGGTTTCTTCAAGAGAGGAAGGACCATTGCGTGCTTCCATACTGCCGGAAGAATGGCTTCCCTCAGTGAGGCATTAAGTAGCTCCATAATTATTTCTAATGAAAGGGGGTTGAGTTTTTGAAGAATATTGACTGGTAGTGGATCGTTAGGAGAGCCTGATTTAAGATTATTTAAGATTGTGCTGAAGGACAGGGGGTTTAAAGATAGCCAATTAGTTATTTCCCTGGTGGAAACCGGAACTGCTGGCCCCACTGGGCTGTTGCATTGAGGCATGTCCGAAGTATTTGTTGGGTGCTGTATTGGTGTGGGAGTCGAAGACTCAAGTTCAGCATAGATCTTTTCTACTTTCTTAACGAAGAATTTAGCCACAATTTCAAAATGTGCTTCGTCGAGTGGTGGGGGTGCCGGTTGGGAGTTAGCTCCTGAGAGATCCCCAACTAGTTTAAACAGGACTTTAGCATTATTTTGTGCTGATGTGATAGTATTGTTCACATATTCCGCACGCGCTATTTTGCACAGGGCATTGTAGTCTCTCTTTGCAGTTTTATAGAGCTGTTTGGATTCTAAGGTGTAGTCCTTCCTCCAGCGTCTTTCTAAAGCCTTGCATTTCGTTTTTTCGCTTTTTAGTTTTTCAGTGAACCAAGAGGCAGGTGGACGGTGATTGTTTGATTTCTTAAGTGATATGGGAAGGCAGATGTTCACAGATTCCGTTAACCAGGTGTGGATGGAGGCAAAGTCTGAGATCTGAATGGGTGATAAATCAGGGGCACTGTTCACTAGCAGTTGATTTAAAGCTTCAATGTCGAGTTTCTTCCAATTTCTGCTCTTTATTCTGGGTAGCGAAATTGCAGGTGACTGAGAGTCAAGCACTAACCTAAAAGTGACTAAAAAGTGGTCAGACCAGAGAAGAGGCAGAGCCTTTTGGCTATGAAAATTAGGTAGGTTAGAAAATATGTGGTCAAGCAGGTGGCCCCCCCTGTGCGTGGGACCTGAATTACGGAGTGATATGTGCATGGCTTCAAGATCGGCAATCAAGCTGGAGCCTATCTTACAAGTAGGGTCATTAAGGCGAATATTTAGGTTGCCCACTATAGTGAAATTGGCAGCATTGAGGAAGAAAGGAGCAATGATGTCAGGAAAGTTTGTTGCCCAAGGCCCTGCTGGGCCAGGAGGGCGGTACACCAGGAAGCCTGTTAGTGTGAATTGCGGGGTGAGAAGAAGTCTAAAGAAACCTGCTTCACACCCTCCACAAGGTGGTGTCTCCCATTTACACGCATAATCTTTTTTGAAGATTATCGCAATGCCGCCACCAATTTTATTTCCTCGGTCTTTCCTGACAATGGTATAGGCAGGAGGTAGGGCCGCTGCAATGTCAGGGCCAGAGCTGTCGTGTAGCCATGTTTCCGTGAGGAAGATTGCGTCTGGCTGTGGGTGTGAGTTGTGAAGGAGATCAAAAATATCCTCCTTATGCTTGGCAAGGGATCTACAATTTAGACTTAAAAAATTAAATTCTTTAATTTTCCCTTTTTTAGTGCTGCACCCAGCTGTAAGTCGTTTGCAGGGATCAGATTGGAGGATAGTAGTCTGTAATTGTGCTTTCGTGTGTAGGGGAGAGCAGGAGAAGTCACAGCCGGGACAAGAAAAAATGGAGCAGTCAAATTTGAAGTAGATGCAATCAGCTTCTTGGCTTTTGCGGAGCTCATGTAGGAGACTAGGGAAGTATTTTAGTAGCATTTTCGGCAAAGGGGCAGGTATTATGGCCGGACGCGGATGGGCGCAGACGGGCTTGCCGTCGGCGCGTCCGCTGCGCGGAGTGGGAGGCATGTGGTTATGGCCTCTGAGTCAGCTGTCTGCTGACGTGTATGCTCCGCCTCCCCCTGGCCCCTCCTGCCAAAGATGTCAGCCGCTGCTCCCTCCACATCAATTGGGCGAGCCAGTGGTGGAACGGGGAGCAGACGGCAAGGAGAGACAGGTAGGGAAGAGAGTTATGATTTTAAAAGCAAAGTAAAACAAAGCGCTATTTTAAAAATGAAATTACCACAAGATCGCCACAGCTAGCGCGCCGCACCTGCAGTCACGCGTCCGCAGAGCGAAGTGGGAGGCTCTAAGTTATGGCCTCTGAGTCAGCTGTCTGCTGACGTGTATGTTCCTCCTCCCCCTGGCCCCTCCCGCCAAAGATGTCAGCCGCTGCTCCCTCCACATCAATCGGGCGAACCCGTGGTGGAACGGGGAGCAGACGGCAAGGAGAGACAGGTAGGCCCCTTGTAATCGGACCGCCTCCCCTTTCCAAGGGCTGCAGTTAATGGTGTGTGGCGCCTCTGCCTTTTGAACAGGATACAATCCGCACTCCGGGATGGCAGCAGTCCGTCTTTTGTGGCTTTGCCGCGCACCACAGCACAGTCGGGGTCTCCTCCCTCGCCGCCCATAGTCAACCGCATAGAGGGCCACGGTGCTGCGTGTCCACGCAGGTAATCGGCTGTGACAGGCACCGTCAGGTCCCAAGATGTTGGGCCATACAATCGGATCGTCCTTTGGCTGGGGAGATGTTTTTTTTATCGCCGGACTGTTTAGTCTACGGGGTCACACCGCCTCTGCGTGACTTGGCAGATCACGCAAGCCTGGCTGCTGATCATCTGGGGCAGCGATTTTGTAGGCAAAGTCGGAGTCGAGGTAAATATCTACCCCCTAGCGCGTTTCTGCATACAGAGCAAGATGAGTGCCGTCTTTGCCCGACCAAACAGATTGCCAAGATCCAGAGAAGTAGATGGTAATAAACATGTTTTAACGAAAAGGGAATTAAGCTGCTGTCCTGGAACGTAAATGGCTTGGGTGACAAGCTCAAAAGGAGTTAGTACTACAATATATAAAACAACAATCTCCTGATGTAGTCCTCCTGCAGGACACACACTTAGGGGCCGATTCCGATGTCGGATGGACATCGGTCAGGAGCCGTAACTGACCGACCTGCTGTCATCGGTTACGGCCCTACAAGTACGATGCGACCGAACCCTGTTCGGTCGCACTCGTATGCTTCACAATGGGAGCATGCATTCCGAGCGGAATGCATGCTTGCATTGTGAAAAGCAGGGGTGCAGTTCATCCCTGCACCCTGTGGCCGGCACCCAAAGGTGCCCACTACCGGGTGCAGGAATCAACCTGGCCTCGCACCCATGGGGGCCCTACTGGGGGCCCCCAAAGACAGTTTCCGACTGCCTCTTCATGCCGGAAAGACCGGTGCGAAAAGGCACTGAAAAACTGCCATCGTACTCCCTCGGTCGTGAAGAGGCGGCCGGGGGAGTACTGAAGGATTTCCGGACGGCGGACGGGCTCTCTGAGCCTGTCGGAAGCCATCCAGAAATCCGAGTCAGATTCCATTCCGACCGAGCCCATCGGAATGGCTCGGTCAGAAAGGAATCTGGCCAGCATGTTCCGATTAGGTCAGAAGGGCTCCGACCGGCGGTCGGAGCCCTTCCGGACGAAATCGGAATTCGCCCCTTAGTAGGAAACACATGTGGGGCCTTGACAAGATGGCTATACAAACTAGTAGCCCATTCAGCGTGCACCACTGGCTCCAGGGGAGTTGGAATACTTATGAGGAAGAATTTCCTGATGACCGTAGACCAGATCTGGACTGACAAGCAAGACAGATATGTGGCAGCCACAGGGAACTGGAAGGGTAAGATACTCACACTAGCATCAATATATATCCCGCCGGGCCTTCATGCCTTAGCATTCAAAGGTTTGGGAGATCTCCTTCTCGCATTTCCCGAGGGGAGGCTAGTGATAGGAAGAGACTTTAATTTCGATAGTCTGGGAACATCTTGACAGTTCCCCCCTGAGGGAGGCACCCCTCACAAACACAAATTCATGTTTTTCTGGGAGCCATGGGGCTGGTTGATGCCTGGCGCACACTGTACCCTACTGAGAGACAGTTCACTTTCCACTCCGGAGCCCATAAATCACTCTCAAGAATTGACTATATCATAGTGCCGGCAGGTCAGATGGGACAAGTGAAAGAAGTGCGCCACCTGGCAAGGGGCCTCTCAGACCATTCTTCAGTCAGGGCCCTAATTGGGGGAGGTGAAACACAGGCAGGAAGAATTGCTCCAATAAACCCTTGGTACTAGAAGTAGAACAGTACTTTCAAGAAAATTATGGTTCTGTGGACTCCTCATTGACACTCTGGGAGGCAATTAAGACAGTAGCCAGGGGACAGGCTATTTCTCTGATCGCAGGGACCCGGAAAGAGAAAAATACACAGCTAACCAGTTGGAAACTGACATCCTGGAGCTGGAAAGAAGGACTGGAAATGAAAGCTCAGAGGACAATGAGCACTTACTTAAAATAAAAAGTAAAGAATATAAAGACCTATTCACAGATGCGGCTCAGGCCCCCCACAGAGCTAAGCTCTGTAGAATCTATAAAGCTGGGGATAAAGCAGGCAAATAACTAGCCTGGTTGGATTGTAGAGAGCAAGCTAACAGACTGGTTGTCGAACTGAAGGTGGAATCCGATAGACAGATCAGAGACCCCCAGGGAATTGCAGATGAGTTCGCGAGACACTTAAAGCAGATTTATGAGTCCCACGTGACCTCCACGGAGGAAGAATCAAAGTCCCTGTTATTAGATATGCCAATACCAACACTATCACCTGACGATCTTGAGACACTAGAGAGTGAACTTACCACCACAGAGGTTGAGAGGGCCATAAGAGGTCTACAAGCAGGGAAGGCAATGGCCTCCAACGGCTAACCCTTTGAATTGTATAAACTTGCTCCAAGCAAAATAGCGCCCCACCTCACCAAGATGTTTCTGGAAAGTCGTGAACAGGGAAAGCTCCCCGCAGACCAGAGACTAGCTACCATTGTGGTTATCCACAAGACTGGAAAGCCGAAAAATAAATAATCCTCTTATAGACCAATATTGCTACTTAACGCTGAGGTGAAGATATTGGCAAAACTACTGACCACCCAACTGCTCCAGGTTATAACTAAACTTGTGCACCCAGATCAATCGGACTTTATGCCTGCAAGAAACACCTCACTTAAACTCCGACGTCTACACGGAGTTCTGAATAGAACAGATACCCTACGAGAAGATGCTGTGGTGGTGCCCTTGGATGCCACCATGGCGTTTGATTCTATCAAAGGGCCCTACATGCACACAGTACTCAAAAGAATGGGATTTGGCCCTGAATTCTTAAGTTGGGTCCAACTTCTATATACTGAGCCGCTTGCGCAGGTGGTAGTAAACAATTGGAAATCACCAACATTCACCATCGAGAGGGGAACTTGGCAGGGCTGTCCCCTGTTGCCACTCCTCTTGGCATTGATACTCGAGCCACTGGCGTGGTGGATACGGAAGGATCCCATCATCAGAGGGCTACGATGGTCAGAGGACTGGGAAGATGGCATCTCATTATATGTCGGCGACATACTGCAGCACTTGGCCTCACCAAGAGCCTCACTAAACAGAGCACTCCACATTTTTACCAATTTCGGGAAATATTCCGGATATACCATAAACTGGGGCAAGTCAGTCATATATGTGCTTAGGGGAAGTTAGCCTCCCCTACCTCAAAATTATTCTGTAGAAGAGGCACGGGAGGGTTTCAAGTACTTAGGAATCTATGTCACTAAAGACCCACCGCAATATTACAAGCGTAACGTACTGCTCCCGGTGCAGCGACTAAAAAGCGATATCAAATACTGGAAATCTCTTCCTCTGTCCTTACTGGGCCGAGCCGCATTATTTAAAATGATGTCCATGCCGCATTTGCTGTATATTTTGCAAAACTCGCCGAACCCGATTAACTCCGATTATTTTAAAGCCATTGACAGCGAGCAAAGAGGGAGGGGAAACCGCCCCGTATAGCGCTATTTAAGTAAATAAAGGGATGGTATGACAGTGGTATAGGACTGCCGTATGTGCGTAGATACTATTGGCCAGCACACCTAGCAGCAATAAATCAAGGCATGTACAGTCCCTGCGAAGACCCTGGATACAACATGGATCGATGGTTTCTCCCGCGATGGCAGTTATGTGAGAGCACTATATACCAATTCAACAAAGTTTCAATTGACGGGCCCCACCGATCATGCTGTCCGAATATGGCATACCTCAAACAAGAGCTTGGGAGGGGAAGGGACAACCACACAGATGCCCCCACTATGGGATTCAGACAGATTCGGCAATCTGAGAAACACTAACAGGCACATGCATCAATGTAAAAACCGGTCGCAAAAGGTCAGATTCTCAGAATCTGCCCCTTTGCGACCGGTATTTTTGCATTTGGGATGCATCATCAAAAATGCAAAAATCGCAATTCAAGGAATCTCTAAATTGCGATTCCTTAAATTGCGATTGCATTTAAGGAATCCCAAATTGAGATTCCTTAAATGCAATGCATGAAAGTGAAAGAATTAGCGATTTCGCTAATAGGGGGAGCAAATTAACATGAAGTTGAACTCCATGGTAATTTGCAAAAACTTTGAAAAATGCACTTTTGTGCATTTTTCAAAGTTTCATGTTGCGCACACACATGCCCTTAGAGCATGTGTGTGCGCAATATATGTGCACAGATCAATTTCAGGGGTGCAATAGGGTGTCATTTTGACACCCTTGCACCCTTGAAATTGCATGAGCAATTTGCGAGTACCTACTGGTACTAGCAAATTGTTCATGCAATCTCCAATTCATTCCTATGGGCCTGGAGGCCTATAGGAATGAATGGGACGGCATTCCTTAATTGCGACTCGCAATTTGCGAGTCGCAATTAATGAATTTGTAGGAATCGCTATTTTTATAGCGATTCCTACATGCATAGGCTTTTGCAATTCCTTAATTGCGATTCCTTAAAAATCGCTATTAAGGAATCGCAAAAGTCTTTGTTGATGCATGTGCCAGTATGGGCTTTGACAAATGGGATATGATTGGAATCTCAAGGGTGGGAGACCTGTGGAAAAAGAGGGATGTGGTCCCCTTTGTGCAGCTGCAGAAAGAATTTGAACTTGCACAGAATATTGCAGGTACTTACAAATATGAGCAGTCATCCCAAGGGGGTAATATCTTGCAGAATCCACCCCGTTGGAAGATAGAATCCTTGACGGAGACATGCCCCGAAAAGCCATTTCATTGACTTACCAGAAATTAATTAACAATATGACTGATCCTCTCCTGCGACTGCGTGAGCACTGGGAAATTGATGTAGAGGGCATGGAAGACGAGGACTGGCGGGAGGCCCCAGTATCCCCCCGGGAAGTGGCGATTTCATCCAGACTTAGACTTGTGCAACTCAAGGTTCTGTATAGAGTATACTTATCAGGTTCGGTGCTTGTAAAAATGGGATATAGAAAGGATCCTGGCTGTGTAAGAGAATGTGGACGGGAGGGTACATTCATTCACATCATTTGGGAATGTGGGCACATCCAGCTTTATTGGACAGCGGTGACGATGTATGGGAGAAGTTCTGGTAACCCAGATTAAGAATAAGACAGGATTGTGAATCTTTGGGAACCCACCGACCTAAGTAGTATGGCAACCTGGGTGACATTGGGAATGACAGTCGCAAAACGTAATATTGGCAAGCAATGGGGCACACAAGAGGCACCAACACTCACTGCATGAAAGAAAGACCTAGATTGTTGTATGTTGATTGAACGAATAGTATAGGAATCGAGGAGCTGTCCAAAGAAGTGGACACAAATATGGGGCAAATGGAATGAATACAGGGGAAACATCTGTGAACCACCACAAACGACCCGCCATCTGCCCCATGTCACAGACTGAGCAGAACACCTTAGAAACCTTATGCCAGAAACGGGTCAGATAGAATTGGGTGGAAAATAAGATATACATCCTAATCAATGTATGCTCTGTTTACAGAAAAATGATTATATTTGTATTATGCTAATATTGTCCATCAATAAAAAGATTTATAAAAAAAAAAAAGTTACAAAGTACATTATGTAATAGACATTTACACCAAATAACGTAGTGTCTGTTTTCCCCTAAATCAGACACTAAATATCAGATTTCTCCATAAAAAGAATTTGTATTACTGCAGAGAAGTGCTGCTACAGTCCTGCTAGAGTATAGTTATCCTTCTAAAAACTGCTGACAATGTCACTTGCTAATGTAAGACCCCTTATATAGGGAGTTGGAGGTTGGTGCTGTAAAATTAAACGCATGGCACCCATCTTGATATGTTCACATAATAATGTAGTCCCACCTCTTACTTTCAGAACTCCCTCCCAAGCTTCCTTTTTCTGGTCCTCCCCACAAAATGAAGAGTTCCTTGAGGCATTTGTTTCCCATTGCAGCACTGTCCATGGGTAAAGCCAGGGCTCAAAGAGGGTCAGACAGAACGAAGTAACAACGTATGTCAGGAGTGGGCATTTTAAGTTGTCCCTCAAGAGGGATTGATCATGAGATCCTTGACTTCAAAAGTCGAGCAGGGGCAACCGATAATTCTGGTTCTTTAAGCCGCTTCTCACTAATGATGACAACATTCCATTTAAAGCACCCAAACTATTAAGGAAGGGGATTTCCTTCACTGGTCACCAGATGCAGTATGCATTCACGCTCCAAAGTGCAGTCAAAGGCTGTCAATGTAAACAAAATCACGTCACGTATGGACTCCTGTGCTAAACATCAATTACTACAAGAAAATCAACTCTCCTCCTCTGCCTTCAATTATGCCCTCAATGTAAACCACACCTCTTTCCAGCCACTCAATCCTGTCTATCCTCTGTCCTTCAACCTCCTTGGGGGCATATCAGCAACAACCGGTGATAATTATCGCTAAGCGCACTTAGCGCTAGAATAATTATCGCTGGCTAACGTGGATTTTTATCGCTGAGATAGCGTGCTATTAGCAACGCTTATCTCAAAAGCGATAAAAATCCTAGCGCTAACTGCCTAACGTGAGATTATCGCTGGAAACCCAGCGATAATCTCACGAAGTGTGGCGTTAGCTTGTTGATAGGGCCTCACAAACTTAGCCATGATACCACCTTCCATAGGATATCATGGCTAAGTCAGTCCTGAAGCAGGTGTAAGGAAAGTAACGATAACAGGGGTTATCGCTACTTTTCTTGCCGCTATGCTTCATAGCGTGGGTCTTGATGATAGGAGAAATGTCGCTTAGCGACATTTCTCCAGTCATGTCAGGTCAGATTCGCCCACTTTGCATCTCATTAGAGATGCAAAACTGGGCGTTAAGAATTTGTGCGCTAATGCAAGGTTTCACGCGTTAGCGTGATCTTGCTAATCAGGCAATAAAATTATCACCGCTTTTTGGCCGAAAACGGCCGCATAAGCGGCGATAATTTTCTATCGCCGCCTTGTAGATATGCCCCCTAGTTCGGCATCTGTCACCTCCTTGGTCCTACATCCCCCATCCCTTTCAAGGAATTGTAATATCCAGTTCATGCAGTCATTTTGCTTTGTACATAGGTTTTGCACTCTCTAAATACACCCACGCACATCTACTCACTTGAATATTTTGTTTGATGCGCTCTGGAGTGAAGCTCTTAGCCAGAACTACAACACCCTGTTGAAGAAAGCAACGCATGGCAACTTGGGCTGGAGATTTCTGGTACTTCTGGCCAATCTTTAAAAGCACTGGGTCATCCAGGAGCACTGGAGATGTCTGGTCAATCCTGCAACACAAGATGAAAGAATTGATTAAACACCACCAATCATATCTGTATTACAAAATCTGCAGTAACTTGTCTATCTTGTAATAATTATATGGTGCATTTTAGAGATCATCCAACGGCCAAGGGTACATCAACGGTGTCAGTTTCTGAGGACAGTTTCCGAGGGCAAAGCCACTGTTGGCCCTGACATTAGCTACACCTTTGGGGGAGTAGGGATGGGCGTGGAGTAGCTACCAGCCCCACTGCATTAGAAGGCCAACACTGCAAAGATTAGGAGAGCAGCATCTCACAAACGATGGGACAAACTTCTCACGGTGTCAGGTTTGTGAGAGTTTTTGTGCACTTATAAAACTGTGCATTAATAACGTCCTGTAGAATATGAATCTACACTCAAATTTACACATGAACACTTATCTGATACTATTGGTTTTTAAATGATTTTACTATGGCATGTTAAAGTGTTTTTTCTTGGCTTATGCTAACTAGGTCCTCAGTTAGGCCTCAATGCCATCTTTTTTAAAATGTATGTCTCACCCGGCATGCTCACTGTTTATTATTTCTGCTGCTCACAGTCAAGCAAAGTTGTTTGTTTATTTTGTTCTCACTGTTCTTGAAGAAAACCGTTTCTACATGGGCTCAGTAATATTACAACCATTGAAGGTTTCTTTCGTTATCTCACTGTGCTGCAATAATTCACAAAATGTTGCTGTTGTTATTGTAACTAGTTTCTTCTGCCATCTACAGATTACATTTGCATAGAAAGGATGAATCAATATTCATGTAATGGATTAGCACTTAAATTTAAATCAATATGACATCTAATAAAACTGTGTTCTGTATTGCCCAAATTGTTATTATTTTGTTCACACCATGATGAATTTTCTGCTATATTTATGTTCTATGAGAAGATTTCCTATATATACAATCGATTTTGGAGGTGAGCCAGAACGTTCCTGGGATCATTCTGAAGCTACTAGTGACGCTGACCCATTTTGTACTGAATTTGCAAATCAATTGGGACTTAGAATTGCTTATTATTCGGTATTGCCCTATTACCCTGAGCCTTCATGGCACTGATCGCTTAGATTTTTGTGATTAATCTTTAAAAAAAATATTCTGCCGTAGAACTCATTTATTGAGTCTTTCCTCACTTAATTAACTGTATTTTTGATATGTTATATGGTGCCTTGTCTCTGGATATATTGCCTCATGAATTGAGGTTTATATTGTCCTCGATCCATCCCTACATGGGCGTGCTATTGCAGTGTTATCTTGGGCTTAAGAATTTAGTGATTCCGAGGGCCTGCAGGAATAATGATTGTCTTTCAGAAACAAAGCTTTGGGGTTATGTCTCTGAAAAACAAAAACTGTGGAGAAACACTAATCGAGCGATTCACAAAGTTAAGTCACACGTGTGAGTAATTTACATGTGTAAATTTACTTTTACACTTTTGGGTAACTTTACTGCTTTTGGGTATTCACAAAATCAGTGCGTAATATTACTGAAAAGTGTAGACTAAGACATCTGCACTTCCAAGGCCAAAAACATTTAGTTTATTTTACATGGGAAGTTTTTTTAATTTAGGCATACACATTTTTTTTATTTTATTTATTACACTTGGATTAATTAAATATCTAATTCAGAAGTTTGTTAGCACTGTAGCAGGTTTAAAATGTAGTTTTGTATTTTAAATAAATATTTACAATTAATTTTTAGGAATATTTATCACAAAAATATTCTTATATTTTGAGTTCCCTAAACTTTACCATGAAGAGATTCCCAGCCTGATTGCAGAGACTCCTTATTGTAAAGTTTACAGAAAATTACTTTTTTATGTATTAATAATTATTAAAGCTGATGTATAGAATTTATTAACAGTAATGTATTTATAGTTTATTAAATGTATGTTACGTACATCTTTAAAACCCAAAACGTTATTGTTAAAATTAAAAATATGTACAAATTCTATAATCCTTAAATGACGTTTATTTATGTTTTTAATAATTGTAAATACTTTAATTTAACATTATTTCCTATGGAGGTTTTTTCAAGTCCCTAACATCAACACCAATCAAAGAACAGTTATACGTGCAGAGGTACTTCAACCAGAAGCGTACCAGTGCTAAAAGCGGAGATTGGTCACTGAAAGTGAATAGATGTTGATATAACAGCATTTTTATTTAAGAGAAAGATTTTTGGCCCCCTCTTGAAGGTTGAAACAGAGGTGACTCCGCACAGCTTAACTGGGAGTGGATTCCATAGTTTCCATGTCAGAAATGCAAAATATCTTCCTCCCTGTCTGGCTCTATAATATTTTGAGACTTGCAAGAATAGAAGACCTAAGTACTCGACATTGCTTATATGGGTGAAGCCTCTTTTTCAAGTAACTAACTCCATTATTTTCTATGGTAAGGGGTTACAATACCAGCGGTTGGCCATGTCGGATACTAGACTCTGACCTGGAGTACTTTACTACTTTTTAGGGTTCCTTTTTGGCTGTATAAAACTATCAAATTTCAGTTTGCAAATAGCTATGGCTTATTCTTTTGTGGGTGTGGTGACGTCCCTCCCTAGACCCATCCCTTCCCCTCCAGAAACCCTACCTTACTCCTCTATTAACCCCATTCCCTTTAACCATAAGTATTCCTGTATTCCCCATTTTCCAGTCACCCACCCCGTTGTCCCTCTAAAATTTACTACTAAACGTATAACTATGTGGTCAGACACGCTGGAGTCTGGGCAGAGATATTTGCAAAAATAGGTATTGGCAGCTGGCCATTATCCCTTCGCAACCCCATATTTCAAGTTACAGTACATCCCCGTATTTCAGCTTCATATATTTCTACAGAAACAACCTTTTTGTATTATACATTTGGTATTAATTTTATTATCAGAGAAAAAAGTTTAAACTTCAGTTTACTAAACAAGCTTCTGAATGAATGCAAATGATGCTCCCTGAAGATGTTCATGCTGGTCCAGGGTAAATGCTAGATAAGCTTGCAATTGCATCTTCATTGCTCTTTCAACTCCAGCAAGGTTATTTTGGGGGGCCCTACTTCCAGCGCCTATGGTAAAATTAGAAGAAACCAGATATCTTAATATTTGTTTTGCCTCTACTATCTCTACCCAGTATGTTCTAATATACAGGCAGTAATAGAATTCACCCTTAACACCACAAATCCTCCAACATAGATCTCTAATATCTAGGAACATTTGATGCAGGCATATCGGCCATAGGTACCAATTAAAGGGCTGTTTTGCTCACTATACATTCTTTTAGATTATCCCTCCATAGGAATATCCATTTTGTATTAACTATTTCCTTATGTACAACTGCTTCCCAAAGAGTTTTACTGTACCGGTGGGTTTAGTGTTTAGGAATAGCCACGGAGTGAATATGGAGTCAAGATCACCCCCTCCGTTATAGTCACATATTTTTCTACTTGAGTCGTGCCCATCGTTTCTGCTTGTTTTATTACCAGGTTCATCACCCAATGTCTGATCTGATTATAGTGGAAACTCTCGCCTTTCTCTAAATGGAATGCCTATTTGCAATCCTCAAACATTTTGACCTATTGAGCATATCTGAGAATCTGAGACAGCCAGACACTCTCCCTCTTTTCAGTTGTCGAATGGCTCTGCCAGAAGTGTTTGGATGATGTTGCTTACGCATTATCAAACTACGCTTGCAGCCCATTTTGGATTATTTATAACGTATTTCTTGTGTCCTGTTTATCTTCTACGTCTCATTGATCTACAAACGTGATTGCCCCTCCTTCACCTCCTACTCTTGTATGCAATAAAAGTCCTTGAAGTAAGTCCACCAAAATAGCTTAAACGCATTGCCAAAGCCAATAGCTCTGGCCAAACACTTATAAGGTCCCAAAGGCGAGACCTACTGGCTATGCCAATGCTTGTTGCCTTTGTTGTCGTCCCCGATGGGGCCCAATTTTGTTCCCCCGTTCATATCCAAGTCTCACTTGTCAGAACAATGTCGATTTTGCTTTATTTATGTTAGAGCATATTTTTATCCCTTATCAGGGTTACTCTCCGAATAGGCAGGCAGGTGGGTTGTGCCTTGTGTGCTGGGTCTGCCTGCTCGGGTTCCTTCTAAAGCCTGTCTCTCTCTAGCGTCCATGTTCTTTTAAGACCTCAGGATGCTGTGTAACTTTCCCCTTATAACTACCCTGACAGCATCCATAGGCACAAAGGTCGCACTGTCTCTCGATCATTACGCTGGGAATATTCCTTTATCTGGGTTTATATGTCAGTTTGTACAACAGGGTCCCTAAGGTCTGAAGAAGGTAGTATCCACCTTCCTATTCGCAGTGCTTTAGAGATCCAGTGAGTTGAGGCATCTTTTGGTGTGTGATCCTGGAGTGGAGTCTATTGCTTATAAGTAAGAAGTTATCTATCCTTGAGCGAGTATGATGCAGCTATGAGAAAAATGTATAATACCTTTAGTCAGCATGTAACTTTCCCCATGATTCAAACAGACCCAGTTCACTTGTTGTTTTCATTAGCTTCTTTGAGACTTTGAGAAAGTATTACACTTGGGTCACAACCTCTTTTGATGGCACAGGGCACGTAGGGCTGCTGGGCCCAACCATGTTTGGAGCCTTTTAATCCAGGTGTCCTGCATGGATTCAGAGCAACTGAGCCAAGTACCCGTTCTGCACTTGAATCTCAGCGGTAAATGTGGACGAGAAGTTCGAGGCGCCCTCGGGGAGAGAGGTGTGGATGCAGATTAGTGAACATGGGCTCACAACTCAAAATGCATGCAGCAGCAGCAATAAATCATTATCCAGCCAAATACTCACTTTTACGAAAAAAGAGAAGCATTTTATTTATACTGGTATCCACACAAAGGAAGAGTATGACAGTGACAATTACTCAGTCCTCCCCTGAGGTTGGGGCTCTAGTGTCTCTCTGGCAATTTCCAGTCCCATTCACTCCTCGCGTTAGCGATTGTGGCTATTCCCCGTTCACTAATGGTACCATCCAGGGGACACCCAACTAGTAGTCTAAGTCTCAAGATTCCACTATAACTCTGATTCAAAGTCAATAGTGTTCCACGGCATGCACACTTGATTTAGCAGCAAGCTCCCTCAGAGCCGTCAGGCGTTGAAACAAGTCATACCCCCACTGGCCGGTGGAAAGCGTTCAGAGTCTTGGAGTGTCCCCGTTCACTCACAGTGGCTCCAGTCCAATTCCGGTGAATCAGCCGCACGCTGACTCAGCTGCTGCGCTCAGCAGGCTCTCTGTCCCCTAGTTGGATCCTGCAGCGAGCGGAGGTTTCCTGCGGCTTCTTCTGTGGGGTAAGTGTTCACATGCTCCCAACGTGAGGCATGGCTAAGGCGATCCTGTTCTTGGTACCACACTTGCATAAAAGTGCTCCCACAGCATCCACACTTATCCAGCATGGTCGAACTAGTTGGGGTCCTTGGTTCTTTCAGTGACCTCCTCCAGTACATAAGGGTCACCACTGCTCACTGTCCACAGGCACTCCAGACCAGTCAACATGGCAAAGATATCCATGGCGGCCCCTCCTGGCATACCGGGTTGCCGCAGCACTGTAGCACAAGGCTTCAGTTCCTTGCCACACAGCACTCTTTAACACAACCATCTTCATGGCGGCCTTCTCCTTGCATACAGGGGTTGCTGATCCTCCACATGGGCAACAAACCGATCAGTGCGCAGCAGGTTCCTCACACCTCACACTGGGAGTCCAGTTCACAGGGCTCCCCACTGGGCCATGCACCCTCCACCGCTCTCCTCTTCCTCAAAGGGCACACTGGTCTTGGCAAGCAGGCAAGTTCTGGTGCTCCAGGCTCCAAGGCAGGCTGTCTTGGATTCCCTGGGTGATGTCGCCTCACCCAGCAAGGAAACTAGCAGGCCTTGGCCCCAGTTCTGGTCAAAGTCAGAAGTCTTGCAGAGCTTCCCCTCCTCACACAGCCCGTCCGGCTGCTTGGCACATGACAATTTTTGGGGTCTAAACCTCCACTTCTTATAGTTAATTTCCAGACACCAAATGTGATTTAGGGTCTGAGTCTTCAAAGTTTTGCTTCTTTTGAAGTGCATGCTCCTCTGCTCCCTTTTACTCTTGGAAATCCATCTGTCACAGCAGGGATGTCTCCGAAGTTGATAGTCCCACAGCACAGGATATAGGAGTGACTAGAGTACACTTCTGGATGTCAGCAACAGTTAATATGTGCATCAAAAGGGTAGCCCGGGCCCCCAGCCCTACTCTTTATGATTCTTTTATCAGACTCATCTCCTTCCCAAGATGTGCCCATGCCCCTTCCTTGTCACCTCTCACTGAATCAAAGAGCACCCCTCAAAGTGTGTGCCCCACCCAGCTTACCTAAATGCAGCAATCCACAAATCTGTCTGGTGGGATCTCTACACCTCCATTCCATGTTTCACCATGCAGGCCTGGATGTTCCAAAATGGAACCCATGGCTCTGCATGTATTGTACTGTTCCGAGGCACACATACACCCAGTGCATGTGTACAGCATACATGAACTGAACAGTAATGTATCCTACAGGTACTGTACTACTGTAGGCAAAGGATGAGTTATGCACACAGCTGCGGAAATCTAAAAAGTGAGTCAGCTTGTAGGCCTTACTCCAGTGACACAGGTTAAAAAGAACCTGTTCACTTCTACTGATCACTACAAGGCATGCTGCCACCCGCCTTCCACCACTATGAGGGTCGTGCTTTTGGTGCCCTCCCGGTCCAACAAGACCATTATCAATGAGACAGGCATATGTCATGTGGGCACACATGATCTATGTTTGTCTATGACCACAAAAACCAATGTTAGAATCCGGATATCAGTACAGTTAGGAAGTCAGTGGAGGGATGCATGTCCATTACCATGCAGAGGACTGTTCCATACCAACAAGAGGGATGTATGGTGGTCTGATCCATAATTCTCTCTGTCTAAGAGCACACTGAACTGCCCTGCCACCACTATCTCTCCGCTAGTGCAGTGAAGAAAGACATGAGGAATTCCTCATTCCAGGAGTTAGGGGCATACACTATTGCAGTGGTGAGTGTACGGTTTTGAATAGAAACCAAGACCATAAGATCTACCTTTTTTATCTCTCTCATGTTTTAGAGGCATAAATCCCAACGATCTGTGGGATTCTTGAGGATTTGTGTTGAGGATGCTGAGTAATAGCCAGTTGGGTACTGTTTGTGTTTAAGTCTGTTTTCATCATGGCAGGTAAGATGTGTTTCTTACAGTTTCAATAGGTCATAACTCTTTTCCCACAGTTGGTGCCACAACCTGATTTGTTCATTCACTGAATTGAGGTGTTGTTTTTAATGATACTACTTTCACCAACCTAATACAGTGACGTAGAGATAAGTATAAGTAGCTGGCCCAGTGCTTATCTGGAGTCTCCCCCTGTTGTGTTACTTGTCTGGTATGGGTTTGGCAGGTCAGGAGAGTCAGAAAGGACATAGCGAGGTGGTAATTACGAAAGGTAGTACCTGTTTGGTGAAGCATACAGCAATGGAACAGCAGCAAGGAAGGAAAGGTGAGCGAGGGTCGGGAAATGGTGTGGTGCAACCCCCAGTAGTGAAGGCAGTGAAACAGGTTTGAGGCATCAGCCAAATGTATGAGTGAGTAGGGGGATCTGCCACCATTCAAACACAACCAAGTAGGGAGGTACAAATCAGGAGCAAGGGAAGTGGCAATAGGAATTCACCCAATAGTACGGGGTCTAGGGGCAACAGTCGGTCACAGTGCTTCAAGGAGTATGGGGCCCCAAATGTTGTGAATATGTTTTTCTGATCACCGTCAATTGGTAGATCAAACGGTCATGTGCTGCTATGGTCGCCACACTCTCAAGCCAGTCTTCCTGATTTGGAAAAACAGTTGTGGACCACTGGTGGAGAATGCATAGCTTATCTGCAGGAAAGAGGGAGGCCACCCAATGCACCTTATAGGAGGTAGACCCCGTGTGTCAAGGAGGATCGAAAGGGAGGATTGGAGGGTAGTGGTGTGGCTGAGAGTATCTCGCAGGAGGTCATCAACTCCCATACAAAAGGGTGTGAGCTCTGGGCAGGAGCAAAGGAAGTGCATTGTATCACAATTCCATGCATGACACTGCCAGCAGGAAGATGTGCCAACTGAGCTCTGTGTAGCTTAGTTGGGTACTAGTGGCACTCTTGCAAGATCGTAAAGTGACAAAACTTCACTCTGGCTTCCCGCAGCCACCCACCATGGGTGGGAGATTAAAAGGCTGGGGAGTAACCAATTTGTAAACTAGTCGGCCATTGAGTCCGGGGAGGCGTTCCAGAGTTTCCGAAAACAGTCTATATACCAACAGACCATGAACTTTAGAAAACAGTTTTTCATCGGAGCCCCATTGCACTAAGTGAGGGTGGAGGAAGGAGGGGAGGCCAGGTCTCCTCATGCAGCTGTGAGTAGAGGCAATGATGGAGCTGTAAGTACCCCCATAATTGGGAGCTTGGGATGTGGTAGGCCACAACCAGGCTCCCAAAGGACCTTAAAGCATCATTAGTCAGGAGGGGTTGGATCTCCATGATTCCCGCTTGGGTCCAATTTAGCCAGGTCAGCGGCAGGCGATCGACTGTGATGGATCTATTGTGCCACAAAATGCTCGCATATGCTTTTTTAAGTGCTTCTTGCCATTGTTGGGCTCTTGAAATTTGCCAGTGGCTATGCATGAAATGTTATCCTTGCCATCCTGGTCCTCCTCAAGGTGAATATTTGTGACTAGTGATGCTTGCCATGCTTGGATTTGTAAGTGGACTCAAAGGTGATGCCGAAAGCATATGTCTGAAATTCTCTTTCCATTGTGGAGTGGTAGAGGTGCCTCCGCATCTCAGGAGCTATGTCTTGAAAGAAAAATAGAGCATTCATGCGACATATATATTGTCATGTTTTCACCCTGTTTCGTCTGCAGATATCTTTCTTTATCCTAGAAGCTCTTATATTTTACCACAATATCCCTTGGGGGATTTGCACTCTCTAGGCTAGCCTAATGGGGGCATACTCGGTGCGATCTTTCTAACTCCCTCTTAGAGCTCTCCTGTCCAAGGAGCTCCACAAGCATTCAACCAATGAATCTTGAATTTAGTTTCAAGGACCATACCGATGCAAGTGATTATTCTTAGGATGCACGGAAGCCCTGGTTCTTCGCGACATTCGTGGTGATGTCATGTCCACGCCCCCTCTGTGCAGATTCTTAAGAACCAAAACAAGCACAGGATCCATACCTTGCTTTGCAAACAAATCCCATGATTTTCTAAATCCTGTTAAAAAGTCCTGGGTCCATAGTTTTGGAATGACTTGCCCTCCTACCCCACCTTGAGAAACCAAGACAAATGCTGCCAATTTAGGTAAGTCCTGAAAAACTTTCTATTTACTGATGCATTCAGTTTCTCTGTTAAAAGGTTCATCCTTATTCTTCTTTATGCCATTTGATAACACTTTAATTGAGCGTTAGTTTTTTCATTTCTTTTTCATTCTGCCTTTGATTTGCTGTTCTTATGAGTTTCACTTTCCCTTGCAGTGCTCTGAAGTGGCCGGTAGGCAATGTGCAACATCTTTAAAAATAAAGTCTAAATAAATAAAATCAATCAATAAATAAATGAATGACAAGGTAACATGTTTAATGTTCCTAAATGGGTCACATTAACTCTATCCTAAAGCATTACTTTATTAAGGTACAGCCATGCTTGAATTCCGCTTGGGCCCTAAAAACAAACATGAATGCAGCTCATCAGAAGTTTTGATAAATATCACACATGGCGTATCCAACAGTGAAAATTGGCTCGCAGTTTTATTTGCTTTCTAGTTTTTGGGGGGGCACAACAACTGCACTGTTCCAGGCAACTAGTATTTGTTTAATTATCAAAATGACATTTGTTACCCATCAACAATATAAGAAAGTGCTTTATTGTTGATCTGGACTGAAAATACCATCTGAACTTCCCTCAGAGTAAACAAACAGGGACTAGCCCACAGCTTTCTTCAATGTTGGCTCTAAGGAGTGAAACAGTTTCAATGCCCACTTGGTATAGGTTTGGGAGTACCAATTATCTTGGCCAATGCATAAGCTCAGCAGCAGCGCACAAACCTGTCACTAAAGCAGTAGGCCCCTGAGTCCTTTAAGGCTTCTTCTCTTGGCCGCTACCACCAACCAAGACTAAGCCACCATCTGATTGTAACTCTTTTTGTGTTAATTAGGCAAAGGAGGAAGTCACTGCGCCCTGTGAGGGCAGTCTCAGGAGGGGGCAAAAGGGCCCCATGGATCCCCTCTCCAAGACAGCACCATGCAGGCAGGTGCAGTCACTCACTGCATTAGGATCTCTAACCCCACTTTAAAGTGAAGGGGGCAGCTCAGAGAAACACTGAGCACCTTTGAAGCAGCTGCTCCGTATTCACTGAATGCGCTTTCCTCTGGGCCGTGCACGTTTGCGGTTTCAGGGCAGTGCGTTCATCATAATAGCACACACTGTCTCTGTTTGTGCCTGGCACACCTGCTTGAAGGTGCGCCATGGTGCAAACACGGACAGTGTGCCCTTTATGTAACATGGGCAGTGGTTTGGGTGACATAAAAACTGACTAGGTGCTGTCCTAACTTCCCTGTTTACTGACAGCTTAGGCAATTTAAGACATGTCTGCATTATTGCCTGAGTATTGAGGGGCAGGTTTATTAATATTTAATGCAATGCAATGCAGGTATGCACCATATTTAACATTATATGGCTCATTCCTGTCCTTTCCTTGCACTGGCACACTTTTGGTTGTCTAGCATCAAAGTAGGCATCGTCGCATCATGGTGCCAGGATGCCTGCATTGCAGGAGGGTTTGTTTTGTGCAGGAAGGGACACCTTCCTGAGGCTTTTATCTCTTTCTATGTATGTTGCAGAATGCAGCACACATACAAAGAGGAAAAAACAAGGAGAAATTAAGATATTTCATTTTGTTACTCCTCCCCTGGGAAAGCATAGGATTTTGAAACATTCCCAGGTCTACCACTCGCGGTAAATCTGGGAATGCCCCAAAATCCATGGGTGGATGCGACTTGCTCTGCCTTGCATTACTCCAGATTTACCAAGCACTGCAGGGCCCTGAAAGTCGCCTTTCTGGCATGGTAAATCTGCCTTTAGTATTGCGTTGCCCTTGCGTTACCTTGCGTGATACAAGAACAACACTTCACCTTGATAAATCTGGCCCTGAGTATCTACATATTACCTAAGCATCACTATCCTGAAGCATTTTAATGGAGTTTATCCATTTGAGGCCAGGATGGGTACTGTTACTTTTGAGGTAAATGCCATCATTTTCACGCCCTATTTCTCTTATACCAGGAAGTGCCAGCAGGTGACCCCTGTCAGCATTCCAGAAGAGTGGATTTTACTGGAAAGTTATACATTTTTCTGTACTTCCATCAATAATATTACTGCTGGCAGTATTCTGACCACCGTTTCTGTAATTCAATCCAGAGGCTGTTGCCATCAGTGTGTCAAGGAATGAGCCAGTAACACCTCTTTAAGGTAGTCCCGAAAATGAAGGAATCTAATGGAAGGTCCATTTTGGACACAGACTAGACTAGGCATTTTGTTATGTATTACCAACTCTCATTCAAAGATGGCAGTTGTGCACATGTGCACATTTGCACATGCAAATGTCCATCTTAGAACGACCAACAAAAACATTTTACGGGGCCAAGCACCTACAGAATAAAGGGCAGCTGGTTATGAGCATGAAGACTGAGTGGTAAGAAGCTGTGTGGGGGAAAGAAAATGGATTAGAGAGACGGGGTGATGGTAAAGGAAGGAGACAGACAGCGAGAGCGAGAGAGATCTTCACAAATGCTCATCAAAGCAAAACCTGATGTCAGCAGTGGAAGGCTAATTAGACAAAGGCACCCATGAAGCTAGACTAAAATTCTGCCTTTTCAAAATCCTTCATGAGTGTCATTGGACCCCTGCAAAACTACAGAAGGTTGGTTTACTCTCACATGCTAACTGCTGGAGGTGCCCTAATACCAATTGTGACTCCACACACATTATATGTGACTGCCCAATGATACAACCTTACTGGACTTATGTAGGTAGAATCTTACGTCTACAATGCCTTTCTCTCTTCCGCTTACGTCAGCTAATATACTTCCTCATGATCTCCGTCTCTCCCCAAAACTCTATAAACCCCAACGTGATCTTTTTCATACAGCACTGGCCACTGCAAAAATGTGTGTCTTACGTCATTGGAAATCCACATCTCCTCCTTCACAAGAAGAATGGCTGACAACTATGATAACTTACAAAAAAAGGGAGTAACCCTATTGCTGAGCAAAGGGACAGGGTAAAAGTAATACTACTAAGAAAAGTAATGTCCCTATCGTTTTCTTAAGAAAGGAGGAAAAATTCTCTCCAGGAACCAACTATCTATTAGGTTATAACACAGGAATCACAGTCCTAGTCAGTAAGAACAAAGTAAGCAATAGACTAAATACATATAAAAGATATCACAATACAATATATTAAAAAAGAACGATAGGGACATTACTTTTCTTAGTAGTATGACAACTATGATACACACAGCATCACATGAAAAAGTGATTTACAACCTCCAGAATCAAACTGACATATTCCTCCAGGTTTGGTCACCTTTCTTGAATATGAAATAGTGGTATTGATATTGATGTTAATACCCCTAATGCTACTATTTCTCTACCTTAGTCTAATTATATTCTTCCCCTTTTTACCCTTGACTCTTTCCCACCTCTGGTTATCCTAGCCTATCTTATCTTATTCTATCTTATATTATCTTATCCTATCTTATCTTAACTTCTCTTCCCTTATCTCACCCCATATTATACTATTCGATATCTAACTTCTTTCCTATACCTGTCCACATTATCTATTATCTCAAAGCCCCCTTATTTTTAATTCTTTTTTATAATTATATTTATTCAATTCTTTATTTACGATATTAATTCACATATATATATTCTATTTTTTAACAAATAGTACTTATCTCGCAATATATATTGCTGCTTATAATGAATTAATTTCTCTACTATGAATTGTTAGATGTTGAATGCTATTATCATTATTGTTCCTGTGATTAATTTTTACAAAATGCTAATAAAAAATTACAAAAAAAAAAAAAAAAAGCATTGGAAGGCTACATTAACCAATCAAAACACTGCAATATCGAAATGCCCCTGGATGGGACAAACACAAGAAAAGGGAGGAAAGCCATCTAATCAGACTCCAGGAAGTGAGATTTAAAAGAAGTCCTCTAATCACGAGCAAGTGGCTGAACAAAAGCTCACCCTAAGTACATGTAATTTATTGGAAACAATAGGTCTCTCACAAATAGCTAAATATGTATGTATTCAAAACCCAAAAATCAGTTTATATACAATCAGGTGCTTAGGTGCCTGATTAGGTGTAGAAACAGGGATGGGCAGCAAAGCTCAAACCTGATTCAAACCTATCTACACAAGGGGGTTCATATCAGTTAACAACAACAATCCAAAAATTAGAACCTCATTTGAACATCTCAAAAAGATAACCACAGGCTGGCTCGCTGTGGTTTAAATTCTAGGATTTACAAAGTACTAGAGTATTAAAGGGCTAATGTGAAAAGCCCTTTTGCAACCGCAAACAGTGTGATTTGTAAAATCACTGGGGTTGCATCAGATACGTTTTTTTTTTAAATGAATAAAAGCCCATTTATGAATCAGAAAATGTATTCTGACTCATCAAAGGAGTTTTGCGATTTTTTCACAATTGCAAATTGGAGGGAGTATGAAAAGGACATCCGCCTTATATTTACCATTGGGTTGGAATGTATCAATGGTTTACACCCACAATTGTGGTCACAAACCACTGTTGAGTTACTGACTGTGTTTCACTCATTTAAAATGCCTCGATTGCATTTTTGAATCACCCAGTTTTTGACTTTTTCTGTCCATGGGACTCAGTACCTGTGTTTCACACACTTTAATCACCTAGGAAATGGACTGGGCATGTTTTACTAACAGCGCCTGCCTTTTAAGATGAGGCAGCTACAAAACAGCAAGGGTAGGGGGTACTTGGCTGGTTACGTACACATGTGAGGGCTGCAAGTGTCAGACTACTGTTGTGTGCAGCCCAGTAACTGTCTTCTAGTAGCCTGGTGTATAGGGGACTCTTCAGGATTAGATATTGACCTGGGGTAGACCTTAAAATGTTTGTGTACTCTTCATTATACACATGGAGGAAAACTGTCTTAGAGTGCGGTTTTGTTTTCCTTTGGCCTACACAGTCCAGTGACATATCAAAATGAGGTAGAACATGCACAGCAAAATCAAATGTGCGAGTTCCTAGAAGGTATCTGTACACCTTATGGATAATCAAGCATTCTCATATTTCTCTGTCTCAGCTCAGGATTGGCCCTGTTGGGCCAAGTTAATTTCATTTCTCCCAGCAGAAGGAACAAAGTCTGCCCCAAACAAAGGGAGTAATTAACAGTGCTTCCCTCAGTTCCTGAGGAGGAAAGAGTGGGAATGAAAAATCTGCATCTGTTAATTACCTTTCACATTGTACCAAGGCTGGGGACAGCTCAGGTCCACTGGACAAAGGATGAAGCCCCGACAACTATAACCAGCACAGGAGTGGGCTTGTCTTTGAACTTATGATGGGAAAGGCCCTGGCAGTGATGTCAGCAAAGGGAAGAGCTAAGACCCCCAGAGCAGATGTTACTAGTGACTCTTGGATGACGTCATCTTGAGTGGTCCCAGCATACTGTGCAGGACGGTTGGGACGGGGTGGAGAGATCATGTGGCCCCCTAGGAATGGACAGGGTTCCTAGTTTCTAGAATCTTACACCCCCATTTAAAAACTCTTGCACAAAGGAGAGAGAGGGCTGTTGATGCTCTTGTGCTTTTTGATGCTGGATCCTGGGAATGTGACAGCCATGGGCAACTGGAAGGAGAAACCCACTGATACCCAAAAGTACCAAGGACTTTTCCTCAGTTGACCCCCGGACCAGTGGGCCTTTCCAAAGGGCCAGTGAGGCTGACTTCCTTCAGCCCCCTTAGGACCAGTTGGGGGAAAGACCTAGACTTCTGCACCCAGAAACAAAGACCAGGAGGAAAGCTGGTGTAGGGATCCAGTGAAACAAGCTCCCTGCAAAGTACACCGCTTTTTAGGCCAGGGGACCTTCTTGGACAGTCCCTGGTGGATGAAGATTGTCACAAGAAGTAAAACAACGATTTGGATCATCCAAATTGGCCTGATTTATGGCCTTTTAAAGGTTGGTGACCTTTGACTCCTTTTCTGAAACAAAGTGCGTGTGGTTCTGCTGCGTGGTCAAGAATTACCCCTGGGGTGGGTCAGGGCCCAGGGGTCGGCGCTGGAGTAATTTATTAATTATCCCAGGAAGGAGGTGTGCATGGGTCCCCTCTCGCCATCATTAATTGCCCCCAGATCCCTCATCTCCCTGGGGGCTGAAGCAAGAGGAGTGGGGAGCGCCATCGAACTCCCCCAATTGTAGTGGGCCCATCCCCCGCTCCCTGTGTCTGGGGGAAGCGGGACGGCCACCAATTGAACACATACCATGCCTGTAGGAGCAGGCAAGAGAGAAGAGCTGTCGGGAGCTGGCAGGAGTAGCCATGGGTGGGCTCCCTGAGCTGCTCTCAACAAATGGAGGACATGTGGGTTGGGACTGGGCACCCCCAAGAACCAAAAGAAATGGAGGTGTGTGGTCTTAAATGTGAAAAGTGTTCCTCCCCGGAGTGGCAGGAGAGCAGCTCATAAAATATTACCTGCTCCAGGCTGGAGTGTCCCATAATGCTCAGCGGGGACATCTCATTTAAATACTTTTCTTCCCTTGTGATGGCCCAGGAGGACAAGTGCTCCACTAACAATTTAAGAACATTTTACGGCATTGTAGAAGTTACAGCAGCCCCCCAGAAGCCATGTTTACAAACTGACCCTACGTTTACGGGGTCAAGGAATTCGTGACCCTTTGGGACTCACATGCAATTTTTGAAGCTCTCTCAAGACTCAAGCTTTTGTTCCATAGGTGGGGGGCGGTGTTTCATAAGGGCTGGTTATTTATTGTGGTTTGGAGATGTATAAAGAAGATATATAGAGTGCAGCCCCCTCTAAGGCTGGATCTATGGCTGTATTTTATGTGGCTGACATTCTTTAAAACCCAATGGTGCACAGACATGGACTTTCACAAGGCAGGCAACATTGAGCTTGTCTATTGTATAATTTCAATTTGGAAGTCGGGTTGAGATTAGTCTAGTAAGATCCTATGTCTGTATCTCAGACACCCCATTGGGTGAAAAATGTAGGCAGAGGCATATGTAAAATATTTGATGTGCATGTTGCAACAATAAAACAAAGAACCTTAGATACAAAGTAACAGAAACACATTCCCATCTTTCTCAAAGGACACTGATGTCTGCTTGCAGACAGTGCTGGGGCCTTTTTACTACTATGTTATACTGATCCTGCCTGATGATGAACCGGCTGCTGTTAGCTATACTGCACATGCACCCTGAGTTTCAATAGCAATGCAGACTCATGGAAAGAGGAGGTGAGACTGTTCACTGGTGATTCGTGACACCAGTAACAACCGGAGAAGTGATGGGATGGGGCAGCCTGCCAGCATTCACTAGGTAAAAGTTTTGGAAAGTACATAAATACATTTGGAAAGCAACACACCTCTGCTTGCCAAATACATCTCTGATCTGTTTATCATAAAACAAACCAAAATAAACATTTACTCTGATTGTGACTGTAAATCAACCACAGCTATAAAGATCTTCAAGGCCAAGTTGAACTTCTTCTTCAAGAATACATTCTCTCTAGGGTAAATAGGATTACTACACTATGCAGATTTTATGTTCCTTCAGCAATGACCATTTTGCTCATTTTGTGTGATATAAGATATGTCTGACCAATGTTCTTCACTATTATTCGATTCTCTCATTCTCTTTCCATTCGCTCACTTTTTATCCCTGGGGCTAGAAACTAGACTTGTCTGGAATTAAGTGTGCACAGTAAATGGGTCATTAACCCTAGCACAAGTCTAGGGCATCTTCATTGGGGTAAACAAACCATCTAGTCTCACAAGTAAAGGAAGATGACTGCTTAGAAATGATTGCTGCAGTGTTGTTTCAAGAGGAAGGGCCTGATTTAGAACTCAGCACACAGGTTACTCCTTGTAAATCCCATAGTACATAAAAGGGTTTTAGATTTTGGCGGACGGGTTATCTGTCACCAATGTGATGGAGTAACCTGTCCTCTGAGCTCCAAATCGGGCCCTAAGACTAGTTTACTCTTAATTAACTACACAGTTTGTCTTAAAACAAGGTGAGAACTGTGAACGCTGTTATGGTTGTAATGGAAAACACCCTAAACATCGACACCACTCTGACACCCCTTATGGGCTAGCAGTCACACACTGCCAAAATCACTCTCACACCTCTCAGAGAGTACCGGTCAAGCAACAGGAGAACCACTCACACATTCCTTAAAAGGACCAGTCACTCACCACCACAAGTTTTCTTACTCTCATTACATACTTGCGGTCTTGGAATAATGATCGGCCCAGCTGCACCAATTATGCACCTGCCACCCCCTATCACAAGAACTCCCATTCTACATTGACTAGTAGTCACTCCCTACTAACAGCAGTCACACCACTCACAGCACAGCAGTCTGATATTACAGCCACCCACTACCAAACAGCACTCTCATGCTCCCCACAGAGTGGGAGTCATCACACAACATGAAGCACTCTCACACTCCTTACAAACTACTAGCAATGCTAGAAGATGCCTCTTTTTGATTGTGTATGTTTGTGGTATTGTGAATGGGCAAGTGTATGAAAGTAAGAATGGGTCATAAAAAGGATTAATAAATGCACCGGTGCAAGGATAAGTGATGGATGACGAATGATTGAGTTCAAGGGTGAGAAATGATTGAGTGACTACAAAGATGGAAGCATTCACTCTCAGTTACAAGCTACAACTACTGGCTTTGGCAATGCTTATTTTAGAAATGGCAGATTGTTATGAAAGCATAGTAGGCTAGTCATAGAGGGCATATTTTCACAGGATTTATAGACTAACTTGGGGGGAGGGACAAAGATGAAAAATGTGTTGCTCTCCTGGTTTTGAGTAGGGAGGAAGCTCCTTTGACCCAGTTGAATCACTGGGGAAAGGCAAGACTGAAGGATGGACCAGGTTACTTTATAGTTACCAAGTAATGTGACTCTCATGGATCGGTAACAACACACAGGTGAAACAAGAAATTTAGGAATTTTTGGCATTTGATAAACAAAGACTGCCACACTGTGTTCCCCTTTGTAAAGTACCGTATTTGAGAAAAGGCTGCCAACGTAGAATTTAAAGAGAGTCAGTGTTTTGTAGAAGGTCAAACAAAGTTTCAGCAAGAGGTTTAAACTCACACTGACTCTGGTCCCAAATCCAAGGATTACTTCAAGGACAGGAGATGTAAAACATTCAGGAGTGTTAAAGAGGCTCGGATTAGGGTGGTGAAGTGGTGTACATTAAATATCAATAGCGTGTCTGACAGGGAAAGATATGCCTGACTATCCATTGCACAGCCCCTTTGCACAGCAACCTCAGTTGCACAGATGGTGGCTCCCCTTACCTCATGTGGTTGCTTAAGCGTATACCCGGACTCATAATTATTAGGGAGAAGGGAGAGTACCTACACAATTGGATATTTACAATATATGCTTACATCATGGTAAGAGTGCAGAAACAAAATATCTCAGCAACTGCTCCCAGCACAATCCAGTCCGAGTGGAGTTACAGTCTACCCTAGAGTACCAGGGAGAAGCTTGTTCCTCTCTGCATAGACCTGAACATGCACTGATTAGTAGATCTCGAGGGTAGATGCACTCTACAACATGAGTTTGTCAACCCACTCTCCCACCCACCAGTCTCTTTATCAGTGCTCTTCTAGCACTGTCCTACCAGTTCTTATCTCTACTTGATCCGAGGACACTGTACGCCACCAGCACGATATTCTTGGACTTGCAAAACTCCCGCATTTTCCGCTGGTTCAAATACACGTGGCACTCAACCTGCAAAAAGAAAATAAGAAAAGAGTCTGCTGCCAAGTTATACATCCCAAGAAAAAAATGCACATCCTAACTAGGGTTTGCATTTTTGGCCACTACAGGATTAGCCTGTAGAACAACATGTTGATCAACCTAAGTATTGGCATGCCCATCCTTTTCTATAGCATATGGCTGGTGACCACTCAAGGGATAACATGCAGTCTCTATTGCATGTAAAGTAACAGGAATATTATTTTTGCAACACAGGAGTACCATAGTGACCTAACACAAGAATAAATCACAGACCTGCAGTAAAAAAAACTTACAGAGCCATTTCAGGGATTTAGTAGAAGTACATAACAAATAGCTTATACACCAGGTGAAGGTACGGAGGTACCACCCTACATGGACAGATTCAGCTGGGAGTCTGTGGCCCAGAGGTACTCGTAGGGTTGTGTATTCAGAACTAAGAGGAATTAATAGATGGGAATGTTAAACCTGGCTCCGGCAGAGCTCGGTCCGCCTCCTAGCTTGACGTTGCTTCCTTAGCCTCCTGCTCCATTGCTTCTTCATGCAGAGTGCAAGAAATCTGCACCCTGGTTTTCAGATACCCTCAGGGAACAAAAACGCCTATGCAGGAAACGAGAACGAGCATGGCGTCTAGACTCCCTACCCGAGAAAAAGTCGCAATATAGGGAAGCAATCAAGGCCTATAGAGACGGGGTAAGGAAGGCCCAGGCTGCCTACTTTGCAGATAAAATCATGGAAGCTAAGTCCAAACCTAGGGAAATTTTTCACCTGGTTAAAAAATGCACTATATTAAATACACCTGCACCTCTGCCAAAAACGCAAGATCAGTGCAACGAGCTAGCGGAATTTTTCCACAACAAAGTCTCCCGGATCTATTCTTCTTTCTCGACTTCAACCTCTAACTCTGGAGGGGCAGAGGAAGCACCCTCGACAAATTTTGCTCTCCGAGGCCAACCAACCTTAGAATATCTCCCACATCTAGACCTCGACACCCTGAGTAGGCTGGCTCGACAAGTCAAATCCGGCTCGCCACGCGATCCTGCTCCACCCGAGATTATGTTGCGGTCAAGCTCAACCACTTTTCCCGTAATCCTGGAACTTTTAAATTCCTCGATTTCATCTTGTACTGTGCCCGCCGATTGGAAAAGAGCCATGGTACGGGCATTATTAAAAAAACCAAATCTTGACCCAGAGGATCACGCTAATTACCGCCCCATCTCATTGCTCCCCTGGGCAAGTAAGATTCTGGAAAAACATATAAACATCCAGCTGATCCAGTTCCTAGAGAAGAATCAACTACTAGATATGACCCAGACAGGCTTCAGACCTAGGCATGGAACTGAGACTGCGCTGCTGGCGGTCACTGAGGAATCACGGAGGATACTGGATCAAGGAGGATCAGTGGCAGTGATCCTCCTTGACCTAAGTGCTGCCTTTGATACGGTCAGGTATACCATCTTACTGAACCGCCTCCTTGACATCGGGGTAACAGGCAATGCACTGAGGTGGTTTGACTCCTTTCTGACCGACAGATCATTCCAGATCTTTGACGGGGACACAGTGTCAGCCAGCAAATCTTTGAGCTGTGGGGTCCCACAGGGTTCCTCCTTGAGCCCTGCGTTGTTCAAAATATACATGAAACCGCTCGCTGGGATCGTCGAACCGCATGGTATCAAGATCATATCATATGCGTACGATACCCAGCTAGTGGTCTCATTGACGCAGGAGGGCATCAGGCAAGAGTCGGCAGGTTTGATGAAATGTCTGGAGGAGGTTAAAGGCTGGATGACAGCTTCCTCCTTAAAACTCAATGGAGATAAGACTGAGGTCATGCTTTTGGGCCCAGCCTCCCCAGTACCTTTCACCTCCTTATGGCCTTCATGTCTGGGCACGCCCCCCATCCCCAAAGAGAGCGTAAAAAGTCTGGGAATTTGGTTGGACAAAAATCTCACCTTCACTCACCAGGCCACCAAGTTATCTGCAACGTGTTTTGGCCTGCTCAGAATAATCAGAAAAGTCCTGCCCCTTTTACCAATGGAGGCCAAACAGGTGGCAGTACAAGGCCTGATACAGTCCAGGTTGGATTTCAATAACGCCCTCTACGTGGGTGCCCCAGAACTGACTCTACGGAAGTTACAAGTTGTGCAGAACTGCGCAGCCCGTACCCTGCTTAACATTCCACGTACACAGTCAGCCAGACCTGGACTAAAAAGTCTACATTGGCTACCGGTGAAACAGCGAGTGGCTTTTAAGGCACTATGTATCTCACATCATGCCTTCTGGAAAACAGGTCCAGCAATAAATGACAATTTAGTCACCCGCTATCACCCAAGTAGGAATTTACGCTCCACCGAAGCCTTTTTGGCCGTGGTTCCAAAAGTTAAGAGAGCGAGAACTGGAGGCAGAATGTTCGCTCTGAATGCCTCAAAACTGTGGAACTCACTCCCGCTTCAACTTAGATGCAATCCCAACTTGCAATCTTTCCGCAAACAATTAAAGACTCTTCTGTTTGCTAGGTCTGCCCTGACCTAATCCCTGTCCTAACTCCCGCCGTACCTCCCCACTCTGGCTGCATCCTTAGCGCTTGGACGCCCGTCGGGCAGCAATCGCGCTCTACAAATCGATATACAATACAATACAATACAATGACACTCTATGGTAGTCATCAGATACCTTCACAGTCTCATATGCATCATATGACATAGACAGAACTTGCTCTGTCATTTTGTCAAAGAATAAGATGGCATACTTAACTTCCATCTTACTCAGTCTACACTTCACTTCCATGAAGAGGCTCTTTGTTGCTGGACCACAGCAGTGAAGTCTGGGAAGATTATGATTCTCTGGTGTGCAACTTCCAGTCTGCCTTTTTCACACACCTGCAGCAAGATATAGTCCTGTCACAGTAATGCAGTTGCTTTGCCACTGATCCAGGAGGTGCCTAGGCACAGTTGGCCTCTATGGGACTCAATAAGCCTATTCCAGGGCAAAAACCTGTGTACGTCCCTCAGGAGCCACTAATTGTCGGATTCATTGTTCAAGGTAGGCGATCATGCATCTTTCTTCAATACGGTCAGGTTATCCAATTATGCATATATTGTTTTGGCTCTTGCTCCAGCACCGTAGAATTTTGCACCCTATTTTCCAGATCACCATTTGTCTCTTGAGTTCATCAGTCATAGGTTTAAAATGAGCCACTGCTACATCTGTTTTGCCAAGGCAATCAAACATCTTGTGCTGATTTTCCCTCAATAAGGTAATATCCAAATCCACAGTGTCTATTTTCTTTCCAAGTACATCTTTGGTTTCCAAAATCTCTTTATAAATAGTATTTAACTTAATTTAAGTGTCTGCCCATCTTTGCGCAAAAGGACCAGATCTATCCCTTAGTTTCTTGGGTCTCGTATGGGTCTTCACATCTCTGTTAGCACAAGTACAGGATTATCTCTCCCATTGTTTATTGTAGGAAGCTGGCTCTTTATATAGTGGACCACAACGAGGTACACAGTGTAAAGAGTCCAGGCAACCCTCATTGGTTTACACAGAGGCAAAAATGATAACACTTAGTGCCCCATTACAAGTCTGGCAGTCCAAGGACCGCCAGGCTCATGGTGGAGCGGCGGTGGAAGTCTTTTGACTGCCAAATTACAACCCTAGTGGTTGTGCTGCCCTGGGACCACTGACTCTGCCGTTCCCTGGCAGTGGCGTGGCAGTCCAGAGATATCTACCTGCTTGGCGGACCACCGCAGTCCCGCCAAGTATATTACGACTTTCACCAGCTCCATGGATTTCATGGAGGTCTTTCCTCCATGAAAACAGTGGCGGTGAGAAAAGAAAGAGGGCCCTGAAAGGTGCCCATGTGCCTCACCCCTTCTGGATGCACACAGGGCGGCACAACATGTGCCCCCCTGTGTTTACGCACAAAAGTTCCAGAACGGCATGGACTTTTCAGTTCATGCTGTGCTGGAGCTTCCTTAGATGGTCCCATTGCGGTGCCTATTTTACAGGCACCGCAGTGCGAACGACAAAGGAAATGCCTGCCAATGACTAAAAACTCATTATAGGGCGGGCGGTCCTCATGAGGGTTTGGCGGTGTGGTGGCATGGCAGTCAAAATCGTAGATTATGGCCTTTGGCGGAGCAGTGGCGCTGCAGGACAAACCCCCACGCCACCGGTTCGCCGAAGGTCGCTGCCCACCTGAATTTGACTTTTCAGTAGTCTGGCAGGCGGGCGGTGTCCTCAGGTATTTGCGATGTGCTGGATGTATGGGAATATGAAAGTAGGCGCCTTTTGAGTCTAGGGCTGATAGGTAGTTACCGTGCTGGATTATTTCAATATCGTCTTGGAGAGTGACCATATGGAAATGCTCAGACAGGTTGCAATGATTTAAGGGCCATAGATCTAAGACTGGCTGTACAGATCCATTCTTTTTGGGGATTAGGAAGTTGAGAGAGTATAAACCTGATCCCTGATGTTGTAGAGGGGCGGGTTCTATAGCTCGTTTGAGCAAGAGAGCTTGGCCTTCCTGTTTTAGTGTTTGGCATTTCAGAGAGATTGTGAGTGTGAGGTGGAATGTTTGGGGTTGTGGTAATGAGATCCAGACAATAACCATGTTCGATAATGTCTGACACCCACTTGGCTGATGCTATTGATTGCCATGTGGGCAGAAAATCCTGTAATAGTCCCCCAATAGGTGATGAGTGTTCGGGGAGGAAGGAGAAGGAAGTAATTGTTTGGTGTTGTGTGCAACACCACATGGGGAAGCACCTTTACCTCAATCTTTGGCATTGTTCCCTCTATAGGAGCCTCTAAAGTAACTTCTGGGATAGAAGTGGTGTCCCTTGCCACGTTGGTACGAGGTAAGGGCATCTGAGTACGTGTTTTTTGAACCAGCTCGATAGGTGGAGCGGTGAAAGGGGCTATGAGGATTAGGTGTCTGAAGTGCACCAATAGACTTGGCAGTCTCTGTATCCTTTTCCATTTATTCCAGAGCCAGGTCAACCTGGGGACTGAAAAGATGTTCTTTGTTTAAAAGGACATTTAATAGACTTTGTTGGACTTCTGGCTTAAGGCCAGATATGTGGAGCCAGGCATGACGCTGCAGCAAGACACTGGTATTGATCCCCCTAGCAGCAGTATCTACTGATTCTAAGGCACAACGGATAGAGGTGTTGGAGATTAGCTTTCCTTCGGATACAAGCTCCGGACCCCTTTTTCTGTGCTCCTCTGTGAGATACTGGAGGAGTTCATCAATTTCATCCCAGTGGGCATGGACTTACCTTGCAAGCAAACCCGTTGAGTTGGTAATACGCCAATGGTTGGCGGATTGAGCTGCTACCCTTTTACCAGAGCTGTCAGTGAGGTTTGCTTTCCTTGTCAGGAGGTGGTTCATCACTGGCAGCTTGGGAATTAACTTGCTTGTGAGAGTTGGTAACAAACGAGCGAGTCAGTAGGAATCTGTCCCATAATGTGGATGGAGTCAGTTGGACAGGCTTTATATTGTTTATCCAACCTGGGAGTGATGATTCTGGCTCTAGCAGGATCTTTAAAGTTGTCTTCAGTATTGCATAACATACCTTTAAACATAGAGATGTACTGGGTGGCCCTATGTTTAAAGAGAGTGTTCCAAAAAGGAAGTTCTCTTCAAGGGGTTACTTGTGTAGCTCAACCTCATAAAAATTAGCTGCTCTACCAATGAGCTCCTGGCACTATGTGGAGTCTTCAGGAGGACATGAAAATCTGTATTGATGTCCCCTGGACGATATACATCATATGTGGTCAAGGGTTCGGTTAGGAGTGGAGGTGTACCAAAAGGGTCATCCCCTGCCCCATGTCCACCTGTGTAAGAGTGTGGAGACCCTTTAGGTGTTATATCTAAGGGATCTCCATCAGAGTGTGTTGTGGAAGGTGAATGTGGTGGAGGTGGAGGAGGGTGGGTGGAGGTGATGGTGGAGGTGGAGATGGTGGTGGTACAGGACTGGTGGCCTTGTCCGCCTTCTGTTTTGTGGGGAACGGTGCATCAATAGCCTCTTTGAAGGAGAGTCGTCTTTTTAAAAAAAAAAATTATTAATGTTTTTATTGATTTCAGTGACAATCATACATATAGCAGTAAATCATACATTTCCAAGTTACCTACACCATTACTCATTATACAGGGGTCAGCATCACATATACTTTAAACAATCACTTCTCTGTCCGCATTCCTACGCATTTCTAACTCCACCATCGGGGATATACATATGTCACCATGATATATATTCCATTTGGACCATTTCCTGTCCCATTTTTGGGGGCATTCCCGGGCTATAAAGACTTCCGTCTCCGGGATCATGCACCTATCCAATTCTTTCACCCATGCAGAGGTGGTGGGTGGATTCGCCCCTCCCCATCCTCTCGCCAGTTCCCGTTTGGCCAGTGTGTACCCCAGTGTCACTAACTGCTGTTCGATGTCAGTGAGGTCGGTTGCGGCCCAGATGTTCAGTAACCCCAGCTGCGGTGTCAGGACCACCTCCTTTCCCAGTATGTGGTGTGTGGCTTCTTCCCATAGAGGACGAATAGCTGGGAAGGGGAGTCATCTTTTTGATGGCGGTGGAGCCGGAAACGAAGGTCTGGCAAGAGCTCCCCTTGTATGTGTATCTGCTTATGGCAAGCATCCAGTTTTTCTTGTAATTTGTGGAGGATAGGTTCCACAGGCTAGCCAGGGTCAGATTTCGGAGTCGGTTTCGGAGCCAAGGTGTGTTTCTGTTTCAGCACCGGTCCGGTTGGAGCTGAAGATGGGACTGGTCAACTCGGTACTGAAGATCAACTCAGCACCTAGATGGATGATGTCAATGGCTTCCGCTGGTGTTTCGGTATCAAGTCTGAGGGCAGGGTGTCTGAATATGTCTTTCGGTGCTGACCATGGCCTGAAGGCCGTGGGTGTCCGAGGGCCTTTTGTTGGGTCTTAGGGTGTCCGAAACGGGGCTGTGGGACAGGGGCTATCATACTCACGGACCGTTGAGCTGGGGAAATGTCCTGTATCTTCTTTTTGAGCTCGAGAGCCGAACTGCGCTCAAAGGAAAACACATCTTCCTCCGCCACAGATGGTCCAGGTGGTGCTCTGTTTTTTCCCCGTCAGGCCGTAGATCTCTACACTGGGGGTCTTCTACTGCCCAGTATAGGCCTACTAGGGCTTCACTCTATTGCATCTGGTTACTTCCCTATTATCTAAGAGCCAGACCTCTAGTAGTGCACCACTCATCCACTTAGGTCCTGATGAAGTGCCATACGACTCGTTAGGAGTGATTAGGGCACGAAACATGTCGACCCACCACTCAGCGATAACCCTCTAGGAACATTGCATCCAGACAGGGCGTCCACACACTTTTTAACTAAGCCAGATCTACCTGAACCATTAAAACATTTTTTTGAATAGGACTGATCCAGACTTATTTTAAGATCCACTTCCTGTGCACTACACTTTCCTTGCCCTCTTACCCGCACGCACCCCACGGCTTCTTCAAAAAAGATCTCCGGAAAAGAGCCCCGTTTATGGTGAGCCAGTCGGGCATTGCAGCGCCGGCTTGACAAGGAGCAAAGCCCAATGATGAAGCATGACATCTTTCGGGGTGTGTGAGGGCATCATGAAGAAGGACCTGTCTCTTCCCTGTCCCCTCTAGGAACTGCATACCTTTTGCAGCACAGTTCTCTAGGAGCCCTGTGTGCAGGACCTGATTAAATAACGGTTCCCGGTCCCACCCCCCTTTCTTTTCACATGCACAGGTTACAGACCACAGGAAGATCAGTCTGGGGGCGTTTTGTGTGTCAATTCAGGCAGAAACGGAAAGGTGTCCATTCCATGACCAGCAGGGCATCCTCTGGTGAACCTGGTGTAGATTGAAAATGGAGGACCCGAAGAGCTAGGCCCTTGAGGGGCGCTGTTGAAGCACGTCGAGTTAATGAGATAACATTTTCTGCATCTCGATACGCAAGATGGAGTACGTGATCAAAAACAATACCGATGAGGATAAGAGTGAGCTCAAACTAAATAGAACACTGCAAAGGTCTCGACCCAGAGCGCAGGCACACACTTCCGAACCCAACAGTGGAAAGAAAACAATCTAACAATGAAGTTGATACCCATGCACATTATCACCAAGAGGAGGAGTCACTCTACCTCGTGACGCAAAAGACTTCTTTGAAGAAAAACAACTTACACTCATCTGGACCCAACACAAGATGGCAGGAGTATTCAAAGCGTGTGTATCTACAGCCACCCATGCCTTGAACACCTGTTTAAAAGTATAAATTATTGCTTAATAGTTGCAAAATAGGAATCAAACTCTTACCTGGTTGCAGACAGGTTTGTATTTGAGCCCCGGTTTGTTAAGAATCAGCTCCAGTTGCCTGCGATTAAAGTTGGACACACCAATGGACTTCACAAGACCAGCATCCTTGCATGCCTCCAGGGCCTGTGTGGACAGAAAACACATGAGCTCCATTTGCCAAAATGATCTAATTTCACAGGTTATACTAATCACTGTTATTTACGATGCTAAGACTAACCCACAAAAGGGCAGAAGAGCACTGTAGATAACAAGGAGATGTCTCTCATCTCATTTAGCATCTGCCCGTAGTACATACTGGGCATACATGACCTATCTTTAATATAAACAGGGCACAGCCCCACCTGTATACCACTGGCACCACATTTATTTTGTGGTTAGTAATGAATGAATACTGGCCATTAGTTGGGCCCATAATTTTTCATGCCCCTTGGGGATGGTCATCAGCGTGACTTGCTCTAACCTGATATGCTATATTACATTTTGATATTTGTAAAGTGTATGTTTATCAACACTTCATGAACCTGTAGGAGACAATATTACAAGCTAAGTTCAGACTGTCTAATAAAGACTACATTTTGTTGGTTAAATGATAAGGTTTTAAACTTCTTTGAAAACTCAAAAAGGCTCTTTTTGTTTTTAGGATGTCCATTTGCAGTTGGCTTGCAAAACAAAGTGCACATTGCGAAACATATGGTTTGAATTTATATGCCAAAAATAGCAGTGCACCAAAACCAAACCTTAAAATGCACTCTTTTCTTGACCGAAAGCCAGTGGAAATGTCTGAGAATAGGGATAATGTGATTTCTGCACTAGAATCAGTCACTCGCTGAGTCACAGTGTTTGGTACCTATGGGAGGCTTCTAAAATGTTTGCTTGACAATCCAAGATAAATAGTGTTCACATAATGCGGTGGAGACTGGGGTAAGAGCATGCCTACAGGGTTATGATGTTCCTTGGTAATCTAAGCAAGATTTTTTCTTAGATGGTCATTAAGTTGATAGCCCATATTGGAGTTCAGAGTAGATTATTTGCCTGATGGATGTGGTGCGGTGAACAGTATTATTTGATAGGAAGGATCTGACCACTCAAGGTAAACTTCCTATGCTTTACCCTGAGTGAGCAGCTAACTAATTTTTACTTCCTTCATACACTGAGGTAGTGCAATCAACTATCTGTAAGAGGCTAGCTGCTCTTTCGTTCAACGCACTCACAACTTGCCATCATTTCTGGATCAGTTGCCCGCAGAGATGTTCATGAATGTTCAAAGAAGCACATGTCAGCAGACAGAAATCGTCTAACCCTATCCTCCCTACTTCACCTAAAACAAGCTTCATCACTGTAATAAACAGGTGCCATCGTTTTTGCCAGTTCCAAATCAAGCAATCAACTTCACTATGTATGCAAAGCAGAGTGAAGAAAAATAGAGCAGCATTCAATTCCTCTTCCTCTCATCCCAGACTTATTGAAGGTTATGAATTTATTTCGTTTAAATCTGGTTTGACTAATGTATGCTACAGCTAGAGTCATTTGCATTTATTCTAAGTTACTAGGAGTTCCCAATTTGGGCAGGAATAGGTGCTCCTTCCTGCCCTAACTGGGACAATCTGGCATGGAGATATAATTGTACAATGGGTATTTCCAGGAACATATTTAACAGGTCAAATCTAATGGAACATGCTACCAACACATTCAGGGTGGGATCTATGAAAATCGGTGTGGAAACACTATTTTCTGGGGTACTTCTGCATTCTATGGGTGAAATGTTGGAATAGTGAGGTAACCTCACTTCCTGGATTACCAATCCGTATAAAAGGTATTTTTCTTTTAAATTTTTTATTAGACTCAAGTAGCAAAAACAGTGTACCGTAACAGTACAGGCCTAAAACGGCATTTCACAAATGGCAAACAGTAGGTGACGTTCCTACATTAGGATTCGCATTTAAATAATCCATTAGAGTTATCCAGTAGTCTCTTGGCCTAGATCTGGTGGGGAGTTCCTCCTCATACGTCTTAAGAGTGTCTCTGAAATATGCCATATCATGAAGCCATTGTCTACTATTTGGATAGTGCTTACTTCCCCAATATATTGAAACCCTTCTCTTCGCCATTAACAATGCTATTGCACTAAATTTACATTTGAGAGATCGCAATCCTCTTGCTAGTCCTAGCAAGCATATTCGAGGTGTGCATTCTATTCTCGTTTTCGGCATATCACTTAACATCTTTGTTATATCTTCCCAATATGCTCTAATGTTAGGGCACGTCCACGCTAAATGTAAGAAGTCGGCATTATCTGTATTACATCCTTGACACCTTGCATCGGATCGGAGCCCGCATTTATGCAATTTTAATGGTGTGTGATAGGCTTGGTGTAGATATTTATAGTGTATAATGCGCAGGTTCCCATTTGGGGCAAGCATATCGTTAAGTGCGTGGTTGGTATTCCATTCTACATCTGAAAGCTGTAATTCTAGTATTTTGTTCCACTGGTCTAATGCTTTAGTCGTCGTGCTGTTTATATCTTCTTGCAGGAGAGCATATAGTTTTGTGACAAGATGTGTATTATGGGGAGTTGTAATAACCATTTGCAATGCTTGTAGCATAGGCGGTTCAGCAGGGAACATGGGGTATAGATTGTCTATCGCACTTCATAGTCGGTGGTATGCACATTTGAATAGGAGGGTTCGATTGCGGACACATTGAAGCTCCTCAGTATCTATAAAGTTACCTTCTTTATATAGATCTTCCATACGGTCTATACACACCCGTTGTAATAACTCCATTCCAACTTTTTACTGGGTCACTGACAGAGCTGGATGGTGTTGTAGTGGCAATGCTGGTGCATATGATGGAAGTTTATGTGCTAGTTTCCCCATTCGCTGCCATGCTAGGTTCGTAGTGCGTATTGTATTAGTTTCCTGTTTAGTCACATGTGCGCACTGGTGTGGTAGTATGTTGTGTAATGGGATTGGATATGCGTCGACATCCTCAACTGCCAGAAGTGGCATATACCGAGTAGGATGATACCAGTGATGCGCATATTGCGCTTGTGCACATAAATAGTATAGGAGAAAGTCTGGTACTTTAAATCCACCTCTTGAATAAGGTAGTGTGAGGGCTCGCATCTCAAGCCGGGCTTGCTTACTGGCCCAGATAAGTCTAGATACTGCGGATAATAATCTACTAAATACCGCTGCTGGTGGTACTATGGGGGTATTATTGAAGAGGTAGAGAACTTTGGGCAATATGACCATTTTAACTATTGCTGTTCTGTCTGCAAGTGACAATGGCAGTTGGATCCATCTGTCCACTTTTTCTTCCAATTTGGACATAGCTGTGCCATAGTTTGTCCATATGACTACTTCGAGGTCCCTATGGTACCAGATCCCTAAGTATTTAATCAGGTCATTCTGCCATTCTAACGGAAATTCTATTGCGCATGGTTTAGTTATTTCGGTTAAGGGAATAAGGGTTGACTTGCTCCAATTTATTTGAAGTCCCGAATGTCCGCCAAATTTAATATATTCTCTTAATAGGGGTGGTAAGTTAGTAACGGGGTCTCGAACGTAGAGTACCATGTCGTCAGCATATAATGATATACTCAAAGGACGTTGGAGAAATTGCAAGGCCGTATGTTTATGACATTGCCGAATTTTGCACGCCAGTGGTTCTAAGGCGATGGCAAACAAAAGGGGCGATAGGTTAACTTTCGAGATAGAGATATTATTCTCCAGACTGCTCGATCTGGTCCCCCACTAAAAATAAAGAACTATGAGGTAACATTTTTCCCCGACTTTACGGCCAAAGTCCAGGCCCAGCGCCGCAGTTTCCAGGCGGTAAAGAGGGAATTGCGGGACCGAGAAGTGAAATACGCAATGCTCTTCCCAGCAAAGCTAAGGGTGGAATCAGATGGGAAAACATGGTTTTTTGATTCGCCAGAGGCGGTATGGGACTGGATGGAAGGCTGGAGCAGAGTAGGTGGGCAAAGACGAGAGCGAGCGAGTAGACCTGGCTCGCAGAGAGGCGTGGTGGCGGAGGTCCGAAGCACAGGCTCGGCAGCGGAGGGCAGCCAGCTCACGGAACAGGGTTAAAGGACGCCTATCGCTACTGTGAAGAACTGACACCCTGTTGAAAGCGCAAGTACAGGGGGGAGACAAGATTTAATTTGACTATCGATGCCCGACATGGGAGTGGGGATAGAGACGCCCCGGACCAGATGCTTGGGTTAATCGAAGCTGATTGGAAGTAAAATGGACTATTTGATATGAGTGGATGGCTGAATGTATAACCTTTGTGATCTGTTTCAGCGGGGGGGTGGGCTGACCAACCTCGTGCATCTTGAGCATTTCTGGGGGTAGAGAGGCACTCTGCCGTGTTCAGGAGTGGGTAGTTTTAAATCCACGGGCAGGGAGGCAGGGAGGGGGGAGGGAACCAAACGGTTAAGAAGTTGGGGACGTTTAGATGTTAACGGTTTAATTGGTTTGCAATACAAGTCACAGATTAAATTGTGCAGGGTAGACACATGGTACACAGGATTCGGGTTGTTGGGTGGGCAGGTACAGATTTGGTATCCAAACATAATACTCTGCAGATATGGAATTGCTATGAGGGGTGCATATGGGGGGAGATAGGGATAGAGTGCTTTCGGTATTCACCTGGAATGTTAATGGTATTGGTGACAAAATTAAGAGAGGTATAGTGCAGCAATATTTAAAACGCCATTCAAAGGATGTGGTCCTGTTGCAATAAACGCATCTTGTGGGTCAGAAATCCAAAGCCCTTACCAGGTGGGGATACACCCTTCTAGCCCATGCAGACTACACTACGGGTTCGAGGGGAACGGCTGTACTGTTTAGGAAGAGTGTACCTCTCATTGTTCACAAGACATGGACAGACCCAGGGGGGCGATTTGCAGGGGTTGAGGCCCAATGGGATGGAAGGGACATCAATATACTTTCAGTGTATCTGCTGCCCGCTCTGGGTAAAAAGGCATTAGAGGACCTGGGAGGTAGGCTTGCGGGACTCCGAGAGGGCACACTGATTATGGGAGGAGACTACAACATGACAATTGACGATACTATAGATCGCCACCCACCCAGGGCTAGAGCCACCTCCGGTGCCCACATAGCTGACTTCACAACGGCAATGGGGTTGAGGGATGTGGATCGAGAGCTTCAACCCATTAGCAAACAATATACATATTTTTCTAATGTTCACCAGAGTCTCTCACGCATCGATTACTTTCTTACACATGTGTCCTCGGTTGGTGACTTCGCCCAGTATAAAGTCTTGCCCAGAGGCATATCAGACCATTCCCCGGTCTGGGTGGAGTATACACATTGGGAGAGACAGGCGCGCACCACTATTATTCTCAACCCATGGATCTTACATATACCAGATATTAGGGAAGAGTTAAGTACGCAATCGTCAAATTATTTCACCGAAAACGTAGGCTCGGTCGATTCGGCGCAAATAATCTGGGAAACTTACAAAGTGGTTTTGAAGGGGCAAGCGTTGTCATTAAAAACGGGATATTTAGCAAAAAAACGTGAGCTCCTGACCCAGGTTGAGTCGGACCTCGTTGACTTGGAACGAGAACATTCACAAAATCCCTCACTGGAGACGAGTCATAGGCTTTTAATGAAGCAAGATGAATATAGGATCAAAACTAGAGAACACATGATGGCCAAGAACCGTGCCACAAACCATAGACTCTATGAACTAGGTGATACAGCTGGGAAGACACTGGCGTGGCTGGAGAGGCGAGAACAGGGTTCTAGATGGGTACACGCGTTGACGACCTCAGGGGGTGAAACAGTCATGCATCCATATGACGTAGCTGAGGAATTCGCTGCACATTTGGAGAGGGTCTACTCCCCCTCGTCCCATTATACGGCCGAGGAGTCCCGTCAGCTCCTCCGGGACAGTACTATACCAAGCCTCTTGGAAGCAGAAAGGACGTCTCTGGAGGCAGACCTCTCGGTCGAAGAAATAACCAAGGCCATAGGGCAAATTAAATCCGGTAAGGCCATGGGGCCGAATGGCTTACCAGTGGAGTTCCTGAAAGCTACCGCCTCTCTGACGGTGCCACACTTAAAAGCTATGTATGAAGAAAGTCTGAAGGTCGGGAAACTACCACTAGACCAGAGGCTCGCCACCATTGTGGTTATTCACAAACAGGGAAAGCCGGCAGATAGATGCGGCTCCTATCGGCCGATTTCACTGATCAACGTGGAGGCAAAAGTGCTGGCCAAAGTTCTGGCGAATCGATTGGGGACGGTTATTGCATCACTGATTCACCCGGACCAATCAGGCTTTATGCCGGGAAGGAATACGGCCCTCAATATACGATGCCTCAATAATGTGATGGCCCGGAGGAACTATATTGAGGAGGATGCAGCGGTGTTATCCCTGGATGCCTCGATGGCATTCAACTCCATAGAATGGCCATATCTATTTGAAGTGCTGGAAAGGGTGAGACTGGGCCCGAAATTCATAGCGTGGGTAAAGCTTCTATACACGGAGGTGCTGGGACAAGTGAGGGTTAATGGCTATATATCTCGAACATTCCAGCTGAGCAGAGGTACTAGGCAGGGCTGCCCGCTTTCCCCACTGATATTTTCGCTTTTGCTGGAGCCCCTTGCGGCCTGGGTTCGAGGGGATGTGATGGTGAAGGGGTTGCGGTGGGCAGACGGGGTGGAAGATCGCATCTCCTTATACGCTGATGACATACTATTATACCTAGCCTCCCCGTATAAATCAATAAGAGTAGTCCTTGACATTTTCACAAATTTTGGTAGGTACTCTGGGTATGCGATCAATTGGCACAAGTCGGTATTGTTTATGCTGAGGGGACAGGTCCCCCGAATCCCGGCTGATTGCACGGTGGCGGTAGCAGAGGAGGGATTTCAATATCTCGGGGTTTTCATCACATCAGACCCACTCTGCTTCTACAGATCCAATCTGCCCCCCCCTTGGCTCGGCTACGAGTGGACCTAAAGCACTGGATATCTCTGCCTTTGACATTGGTAGGGCGTGCTGCACTCTTTAAAATGCTGGCTCTTCCTCGTTTTTTATACATACTCCAAAACTGTCCACATAAAGTCCCGGACACGTACTTTAGGGCGCTTGAAGGAGAAATCCGAACGTTGTTGTGGGATGGGAAGGCCCCCAGGATAGCATTGAAGAAACTGACTAAAGGTTGGTATGATGGGGGCATGGCTCTCCCCGACCTGCAACTATACTATTGGGCAGCGCAGCTGATAACCGTTAACCTCTGGCTGTATTGCCCACCAGACGACCCGGCATATGCTCTCGATCGCTACCAAACTGATTGTTCTGGATATCTGGGGGCCATATACGCCAGTGATAGGAAGACTAGAGGAAATTTTTTTGGACCAACCCAGCATACACTGGAGATATGGTGTGTAGCTAATGCTAGACTGGGATGGGCGGGAGTTCTTTCACAGGTGACGCCGTTATGGTACACCCAGAAGTTGGGCATGCTATGCTATCAGCCCGGCTTCGACAAATAGGACCTCATTGGTATCTCCGCGGTGAAAGATTTGGTGAAGAAGGGAGCCATGCTTACGTTTGGGGACCTTCAGAAGCAATATCACCTGGCCCAGGGGGAACAATATAGGTATTTACAAATCAGCCATGCGATACGGGCGGCCTTTCCGTCCCTCAAAGATATACCATACTCGTCCCCACTGGAGGACCTGATGAATACAGGCCCCAGCTAGGCCCGCAGGACACAAGGGTTCGCTCTCCTGTAATGGAATCTATAAGGAAGTTGGCACGGAAACTGCAAAGTACAAAGACAGCATTTATTAACCCTTAAGGGTGGTCCTACAATCCACACAACACTCTTCAGTATTGCATAGAGTAGCACAAAGAACTTACGTACATGGTCCCCTTTTATACACAATAGAGGGGCTCATAAGTAGGTGGATACAACATGAGGCCGAAGAACATTACCATTTATGGTCATTTTCGATACTGAATCAATATGTGGGCGGAGCTAACGCACTCCTTGAGCCCGCGAAAACATGGTCAAGCAAGGCTAACTGATAACAGATGTGGTCAAGTCTGGGCATGCGCCAGATGGACAAAGGAGCTATTTATAGACTGTTACTAGGCAGATTACAAGAGCAACTAACACAGAGGTTGGACTCTTCTCGTGGGGAACACGTGGAAGCATGACAATACAAAATGGAGTCCGAACTTCGGTCAACATAACAGAGAAAACATGATCTAGAGGAGAGAATTAATGTCTTCTAGTAAATGCTTAATCACATCGTTGTTTCAATTTACAACAGACGACCCTTTCAGCATTTACTGAAGACATCCGGTTTATTAGGATAATCATCATATATGTCAATTGTCATCATTTCTTCAACTTCTTTAGCTAAACGTTTCTGGTGAGCAACATCGGCAATAGCTTTCTTATCAGGGATACAGAATGATACACATAATGAGCAGAGCAAGGGACCACATTGAACACAGATACAGCACGAAAACAGAACCGCTACAATAATGCAGAGACCAGTTAGGACCTTCCATCCCCAGGCAGTAAATAGCGCCCAAAACCATCCAGAAAAGGACCAAGTGCCGTTTTCTGTATGGATCTCAGCTGCAATTTTATGCAGTTTATTGATGGCATTATAAACTGAGGGCGTATGATCAGGGATAAACACACAACAGCTACTTCCAATAATTTTACATGCTCCTCCTCTGTCAGCTAGCATAACGTCTAATACCATACGATTCTGCAATGCAACAATTCTAGTAATTTGCAATTCCTCCGTAAGATTCCCAAGAGCAGCAGCAGTCTGATTTGTCACAGCTTCTACCACTCTTGTTAATCTTCGGATCTTCCTACTGTTCAGGGCAGCTCCAACAAAGAAAAACAGCCCTAAGTTAAAATCAATATACTGCTGCAGACTGGTATCAGTCTGATCTACATCGTCAATTGATAAAGTACGTTTATACCTATTTACAGTCACATTATTCAATAATTTCAGATCCTTATGATAAGATGCGGGAGCTAGGAATACAGGAGGTAATAGAAATGATACATAGCATACCCCAGACCACCCAGCCGGCCGACGGTAATAACCTTTATTTCCACACACAAAGTACGTATTATGGGAGGCTAAAAAGGTACTATTGTTCAACCCATCAATGTTCAGAACAGTAATACAATCACTAACACCAACAGGGATAAAACCCACACTCTGGACACACAGGTCCGCTTGAACTTGTGCTACTTGAATCACAAATTTGTCCTTTCCCACAGTGTCTCTTGTGTTCGTGAAGATGTAGGGAATGGATTCATTGTCTGGTCGGTACTCTTCCCACTCCCAAATTGTCCCATTCGCTTGTGGATACCCATTTTTGTCTTGATGGCATTCTTTATTGAGTCTGAAGAGCAATCGTCCCACTGTCGGTTTCCGAGTGGCAAAAAGCAAAGTATACCATGCTCTACAAGAGCCATTATGAGAGAAAGGAAGTGGTATAAATGGCGTTCCTCCTTTCTTCTGATGAGCTGGCATCATCCCACATATCCAACAGTTCGTAGCATTCGTAGCAACGTGGGTATGATGCAGCATCTGGATGAAAGTGTTGTTCAAGTAAGACTGTCGATGCTTCAACTCTTGATACGGTAATGTATAAAAGTAGTGCTCCTCAGGCACCGGAGTTGTCAACACAAGAATCTTCCGAGCGGGAGTTACATCCTCCACGAACCATGTGGTTATCCCAACAATGGCTACTGTCAACATGAACCCTAATGCACAAAGGATTTTCTTTTTCTCCATGTCAAAGTAAAAATAAAACCCAATATCTTCCTGAAACTAAAGTCTGTCAGAACTCTCCCCCTTGGGCAGCGGTTGATTTCTTCACCAGCGGGCCAAGACGGGTGTCGCTACACTAATGCAGGGCTGATCCCCCCCCCTTGCCTCATCGGCTCTCCGTTTCACTAACCCAAGGGCCGTTCTGACAGTATGTCCCGGTACTGGAACACTCACTTCCTTGGTCGAAGATGATATCGCCTTCCTCCAGGAGTCGCGTGGTCCGGAAAGAGCTCCTCAGTGGCGTTTGGCTCCGCAGCACGGCCTGTTTCTGCAGCCAAGATTTCTCGTTGATCGGTCAGCACGGCAGGTTCCACCAATCCGGGCGGCACCTTCCTACAGTGCAGGGAATGGATCCAATTCTTTCTGTTGGAGACTCGCACAGCCGTCCTCGTTGCGAGGAGGACCTGCTCAGGACCCACCCATCTCCGTTCCAAGCTGTTTGTTCTGTCAAATATTTTCACCATCACGTGGTCACCAGGTCGGAGACCATGTCCTTCACCGGTAGACCGATCAGGGAGCGCCTCTCGGACCTGTTGATGAATAGAAACCAAGTTATCCGTTAACTGTGCCAGATAATCGTTCATCATTACGCAAGGTACATCATACACAGCCTTAGGTTTTGGTGGACCCCAAATATTCATTGGGCGTCCGAAGACAATCTCGTACGGTGTAAGGCCAGTTCGAGAGTGCGGTACCGATCTAATTGACAATAACGCCAGCGGCAAAGCGTCTGGCCAAGTTAAGGACGTCGAAGCTTGAATTTTAGCAATCTTGAGCTTCAGTGTACCATTATACTTCTCGACTAGTCCTGCAGACTGAGGGTGGAATACCGCGTGAAACTTCTGGGTGATGCCCAGGCCCTTCAAGACGTACTTTATAACATCTGCTACAAAGTGAGGCCCATTATCACTCCACAGAAGTCTACAGACGCCATATCGAGGGAAGAACTCTTTCAGCAGCAACTTCGCAGTAGTCATTGCAGTATTGTCTTTCGTAGGGTACGCTTCAACCCATTTGCTGAAAGCGCAGACCACTACTAGAACATACTTCAGATTGTTACAGCGCTCAAGCTGGATGTAATCCATCTGCAAAACCTCGAAGGGTGCAGTGGGTGTCACAAATCCTCCTGCTGGAGTTCGAGTACCCTTTCCTGGGTTATACCTCAGGCAGATCATACAAGTCTGCACCACCCTCTTTGCCGTGCTAGCAATCTCTGGATGCTCCCAGACTTGGGTAAGCAATTTTACAATTGCGGAAGCTCCAACATGTGCTAGCCCATGTGCCATCTGAACCATAGGTTGTACAAAAGCTGTGGGTAATTTCCATCTATCCATCTGCTTATTTCTCCAGCAGCCCTCGTCATCCAGTTCTCCCTCGCTAGCCCATTGTTCCCGCTCTTTGTCAGAAGCGGTCCTTTGCATTTCCCGCACTTCCTCCTTCGCATCATGCCATCTTTCCACCTGTGACTTTACTACATACATGGCAGTAGTACCGGGCTGCATCGCAGTCTCCCGTGCTACTCGATCCGCTAACGCATTCCCTTCTCCAACTTTATCAACTACTTTCCTATGGGCGCTACACTTAACGATGGCAATTTTCTTTGGGTATGTCAATGCGGTTAAAAGATTGTGAACTAACTCTCCATGCATTATCTGTACTCCATGTGACGTCAAAAACCCTCTCTCCTTCCAGAGTAGGCCGAAGTCATGCGCTACTCCGAAGGCATAGCGGCTATCTGTATAAACATTCACACATAGTCCTGTACTGAGCTCACATGCTCGTGTTAATGCTATCAGTTCCGCTGCTTGAGCTGATTTCTGTGGTATGCGTGCTGTCTCCACTATCGTTTGCAATGTGGTAATCGCATACGCTGCTGAAGTCGTACCATCTGGTAGCTTCAGGCAGGATCCATCCACCCACAGTTCTCCATCTACATCTGAAAAGGGCGTATCCTGGAGATCAATACGACCCTTTGTTTGTTCCTCAGTCACGAGAATACAATCATGCGCTTTCCGCGCCTCAGGCTGGGTTTCGGGGTATGGCAACAATGTTGCCGGATTTAACGTTACGCACCTTTTTAACGTAATATGAGGAGCCAAAAGCGTCAACTCATATCCCGCTAAACGGGCGCTGGTCAAATGCTGCGTCTTCGTTTGATTGAGCAGGGCATCGACAGCATGGGGGACTAATACCAACAACTTATGAGATAACACAATTCCCTCACTTTGGCGTATTGACACAGCTGTCGCCGCAACCGAGCGAAAACACCCTGGTAATGCTCGGGCGACAGGATCAAGTACAGCCGAAAAATATGCACAAGGGCGCTGCTTATCGCCGTGCATCTGCACTAAAACTGACAATGCACATCCATCTTTCTCATGCACATACAACGAAAAGGGTTTTGCATAATCAGGGGTCCCTAACACTGGTGCTGAACAAAGGGCCTGTCGTAGTTGCTGAAAAGCAGTATCACACTCATCTGACCAAGGGATTGGGATAGGCGTGTCCTTTGTCAAGAGGGCTAACAATGGCTTAGCTATGTGCGAAAACCCCAATATCCACTGTCTACAAAAAGAAACAAGGCCCAGAAATGCACGCACATCCTTCTGTGTGGACGGTCTCGGTGTGTCCAAAATTACTTGGATACGATCCGGTGTGAGTGCACGTCCCTCCTTAGACAAAAGGTGACCCAAATAAGTCACCTTTGGTCTACAGAATTGCAATTTCTTCCTAGATACCTTATGATTGTGGGATGCTAAAAAGGAAAGTAAGGATAACGTACTTTTTTCACACAACTCCAGGGTGTCAGCCGCCAGCAAGATGTCATCGACATATTGAATGAGGGCGACCCCCTCGAGCAAAACAAAGGAATCCAATTGTCTTTTCAAAGCCTGACTGTAAATGCTAGGGCTTTCTGTGTAGCCCTGGGGAATCCTACAAAAACGATAAGATCTATTATTTAATGTAAACCCAAAAAGATATCGGCTATCAGGGTGAATGGGAATGGAAAAGAAGGCATTCTTCAAATCGATCACAGAGAACATAGTCGCCGTAGGTGGTACCAAAGTAAGCAACGTCGTGATATCGGAAACCACTGGGTACTGAGGTATCACGATCTTGTTCACTTCTCTCAAATCAATTATAAACCGATAAACTCGGGCATCCGTATCCTTTTTTAGTATGGGAAGAATCGGACTGTTACAAATGTTGTAGGGGACTTCCTCCACTACCCCTACCGCCATTAAATCCTGCACTATCTGTATGAGAGCCTCCTCACCCTCCTGGTAAATACGGTACTGTGGGAGGCGTGGTAACACCGCCCCCTCCTGGACGCTAATGTGGACCGGTGGAATCACCATTTGTCCCACATCAGTATCCGAAGTTGCCCACAAAGCACGAGGGAGGGTAGCTAACAGCGCGTCCACCGAAATCGCACACATCCGTTCAGACCGAGGGTAATTATCGTTCAATATTACCCGCACACCAGCAGGGGAGCAGCGGATCGTAGCCCTAAAATGCTTTAACATATCAAGACCCATAATGTTGTCCGGTGTGTACGGGGCAAGCAGAAACGGACAGGGTGCAGAAAAAGAATCAACCTTAAACATGAGGGGCTGCGAAAGAGGGCTTCGGGAGAGTGTACCGTCAAACCCTACCGATGTGACCATTAAGCCGGATGGGGGAGCCCCCGGAACCAATTGCTTAGACAGTGCACTACGTGTCGCTCCTGTATCCACTAGGAACTGATCAGTAGAGCCCAAAACCTCGGCCGATACATAAGGGCCCTTCTGATCGACCGGCACCTCAACTGATTCTAACCCCCATCCAACGCATCCCTATGCATGCTGAGAGTCATGGTACCCCGACCGGTCAATCCCCGACACTTGATACTGATGCTGGCGATCGAAAACATTTGATCTGTCTCGGTGCTGCCCAGCAGAGTCAAAACGAGCCTGTTCGTTAGAATTCCCTCGAAAGTTCGAGAAACCCCCTCTACCTCGCGGGCCACCGTGGGTATGCCCCTGACGCGATGCATGCAACACCGGGCAGTCCCTAGCCCAATGACCCGATTGCTTACAATACGCACATTGGTTCCTATTCAAATCAGAACGGCCCGAGGGAGGACCATAAGATCCTCCCCTACCTCTATTACTACCCCGTCGGGGCGGGCCATAGACTTGTGCCAACATCACCTTTGTTTTCAAATCTTTCGATTTCTTTTCCTCCTGGCCCTTTGCTTCTTGCTCCTGACGCTCATAATACTGGGCGATAGTCAGGAGGGCCGTCGGTGTAGCGGAAGACCAAGAACTTTCACTCGCTTTTAAACGGGCCGCAACTGCCGGCAGCAGATTAGCCACATATTTATCCGCAAAAAGGTGGCGGCCCGTATCGTCAGTAAGCGACTGGCCACTAAAATCATGAAACGTCTCCTCAAAGCGCGTAAAGAAGTCCGCAACTGACTCGTCAACTTTCTGTTTACATGCGGCTAACATATTCCAGTCAATCTTTTTAGGGGGGATAATTGTCTTCAACTTAGCCACAATAGCAGCAGGGAGATCTAAAATACTCTGGGGCGGTTTCTGCGCGGGCTTCCGCTCCCTATCCTCATCCTCAAGGTCAGACCACCGGGCCTTAAAGGCAACTATATCATCTACCTTTCGGACAGATCGCCACATATCCGGTGGTAGAATAAGGCCAAAGAACAGGTCTATATCTGCTAAAGTCATAACGCAAGAATTCAAGGCCCCCTCGACTTCTTCGTAGAAGGCCGCTGGATTCTTGCGGGGGTCAGGCAGCGCATTCTTTAATGCCATAACATCAGCTCTATGCCACGGAGTATAAACCCAATTATACACAAAATATCCCTTAGCATCGGCGGAGGTAATGTCCGAGCTAGTCCCCGCTCCTTTAGGAGGAACATACAAAGGCGCCGCCTCGCGCATTGGCTTAGCATGCACTAGATCGCTCTTATCTGATTGAGAGGTGGATGAGTCGCCTTCTGCGGTACACGAATCCGACTGCGTCTCCTCCCCTGTTCGTTGGCGCGCTTTTTCTTTATGGGCCAGCACCGCGTCCCGCAGGGCGAATAGCCGCCGAGCCGTATCAGGAGCCTTAGAGGGAGAAAAAACACCATCATGCAATGCTTTAGCATCCGATGTCACTTCTTCAGGCTCAAAGACACTAGAATATTTCCGAAAAGCAGCAATCACTTCCTCAGCGAAATGACTCAAAAAATACAATCTCTCTCTATACTGCCACGACCCCCACGTATGGAACAATTCATCCACGGACACCTTGCCCTTAAGTGCACGGAAGGAAATTTGCCGAAGCTCAGCCATATGCTCAGCCGATAACATGGACCGCGTATCTACCTTACCCGGACCCGGGACAGAATCTTGTGGCCTCGGAGCAGATGCGCCAACATAAGGGGGCGGAGAGCGATCTAGTAAATAAAAATCATCATCAAGATTATTAAGGACAGGATAAAGTGGCTGCCGAACAGCATATTGACCCGAGACTTGCAGCCTACGCTCTTTCTCTTGTCTCTCCGTTTGTTCTTTGTCCTCCCGACGCCTCGCTTCCTGTGCTCGCACATGATCATTCTTCCGTTGTTCTTTATCGAACAGCGCTTTCTCACGCTTCTCTCGCTCACGCACCTCCTTCACCCACAACCGCACACACTCAAACATATCCTGACGAGCACGCCGCTTACACATACACTGTTCCACATACTCAATCTTACGTATATCAAACGATCCATACAAAGGCCATCGTAACTCAGGATCTTTCTTAGTATATTTCCTCCATACTGTGCTGTACATTATGGAAGAAAGACCATGCTTCACATACATATCCCTATTAGGAGTCCCCTCTGGGGGAGCTGGAGCAGATTCCTCGAGGTTCAACCGGTTTCCAAAACAGCAACACCACTTACGGAGTGCGCTAAAAGCAGGCATGCTCAGGAATAATGCAAAATATGCAATATTATAAAGAAAATGGCACTTAATCGTTGCGCCGTTCAAAGTTACACAGCTCCGGAGAAATCTCTCCACATTACCTGCCTATATGTGTTGCAACGCATATATTTTCACAAAGACAAATACAAAATATGACTAGTCATCACAAATCAAACTCAAATAGCCGGACCAGGCTTCAAAAACTCGGAGCAAGTACCGTACACCGGTTCTTACCAATCAAGAGTCCAGATTCCAACTGCCAAGCTCCACAATCGCCCAAACGGCTTTCACGGCAGGACCGACAGAAGAGGTCTCAGTCGAGGACCGGCGCCACCCAGACGGTCAGCTCGGAAGGGAAGGAAGAAAAACCTCGGGATGCCAGGGCTAAGACGCCGCTGGCAGTGATCACGTCCCCGGCCAAATTCCTCACCTTCGTCGCGACCAGTCCTTTGAGCATCCGAGTCGCCGATGAGCCCCACGTGACGGGCGCCAATTGATGAATACAGGCCCCAGCTAGGCCCGCAGGACACAAGGGTTCGCTCTCCTGTAATGGAATCTATAAGGAAGTTGGCACGGAAACTGCAAAGTACAAAGACAGCATTTATTAACCCTTAAGGGTGGTCCTACAATCCACACAACACTCTTCAGTATTGCATAGAGTAGCACAAAGAACTTACGTACATGGTCCCCTTTTATACACAATAGAGGGGCTCATAAGTAGGTGGATACAACATGAGGCCGAAGAACATTACCATTTATGGTCATTTTCGATACTGAATCAATATGTGGGCGGAGCTAACGCACTCCTTGAGCCCGCGAAAACATGGTCAAGCAAGGCTAACTGATAACAGATGTGGTCAAGTCTGGGCATGCGCCAGATGGACAAAGGAGCTATTTATAGACTGTTACTAGGCAGATTACAAGAGCAACTAACACAGAGGTTGGACTCTTCTCGTGGGGAACACGTGGAAGCATGACAATACAAAATGGAGTCCGAACTTCGGTCAACATAACAGAGAAAACATGATCTAGAGGAGAGAATTAATGTCTTCTAGTAAATGCTTAATCACATCGTTGTTTCAATTTACAACAGACCGACTGTTGGACGGGCCCCTCGTTTCAAAGGCAATATCCCTGACCTACAGGAAGCTAAGTAATAATCTACCAAACACCTTTCCAAAACTCAGAGAGCGATGGCAGGACGACCTAGGCCCGATAGATGAGGAAGATTGGCAGTCGGCTCTCATGTCCCCCCGAGAGGCGGCCATTACCCTCAGATTTCGGATGATCCAGCTCAGGATACTCCACCGATCATATATCACAGGGGTAGTCCTGGCGAAAATAGGAGCTAGACCAGATGATCTCTGTGTGCGGGGATGCGGACAACAGGCCACATTCTATTATATGATATGGAGTTGCCCAAAGATACATACCTTATGGGAGGAAGCGTCAACCCATATGCAGGCAGCTTTAAGGAAAGAAATAGTATTGAAGCCACAATTGGGTATATTAAACATATGGGAGGCGACTGACCTCACGGAAGTGGAAAAGCAATTCACAACACTGGGGTACACATTGATTAAACGAGAACTGGCAAGGAGCTGGGGGGGCGCGGACCCACCACTTGTTGCCATATGGGCTAAGGAAATGGACAGATGTATGCTTGCAGAAACTGAGGTTTTTAAGATGAGGGGATGCCCCAAAAAATGGGATAAGAAGTGGTCACGATGGAACAAGTACAGGGGAGAGCCCTGTGTGTCGCCTACAGTTGAACTGGAACTGAATAGACATACTGCATAAGAAAGTCCTACTGAATGGTACTGTACATCTATGACTGCCCAACTGAATTGCTGTATATCCTGCACAGGTTGTCCATGTTTGTACTTGTGGCTGTAATGAAAAACCAATAAACAAAGTTTAAAAAAAAAACAAAAGGGGCGATAGGTGACATCCCTGTCTTGTTCCCTGTGTTATTGATATCGATTCTGAGACATATTGGTTCACCTTTATTCTGGCAACTGGCTTCGTATATAAAATTTTTATCCATGTAAGAAAGATTGAAGGTAAACCCATTTTTTGGAGCACTGTGAACAATATCGACGGAGTCGAATGCTTTGGCTGCGTCTAGTAAAACCGCAGCTTCCTGCAGTTCTGATGCGATAGTGCAAATAGGGTACGACTATTATGTGCTGTAGAGCGGTGAGGTATAAACCCTGATTGGTCCGGTAGTATAATATTAGACATCAAGGGTTGCAGACGCATGGCTATTAATTTAGCAAGTATTTTTGTGTCTGTGTTTATTAGTGAAAGGGGTCTGTATGATTCGCAGAGTTCCGGGTCTTTCTCAGGTTTCAATAGCGCTATTATCATCACTGCTCTCAATGTAGGTGGTAGCATTTGTTTCTCGTGTGCATCACCATACATTTCCACCAAATGAGGGGCCAACAGGTCAACATATTCCTTATAAAATTCTCCCGTATAGCCATCTGGGCCAGGGGCTTTCTCATTGGGCAGTGTTTTAATGACTTCTGTTATTCTTCAACTGTTATCACCTTTGATAAATATTCCCTTTGGTTATCCGATAACCATGCTATTGCAATATCTTCCAGGTATTTTAGAATTTCTTGTGTGTCTGTTGTGTTTCGTGTATTATATAATCCCCATATGTGTCCATGAAGGCTTTCAATATCCCATCTGTGTTATAGTGCAAAGTGTCGGGCCGATCTCTAATTTTAATTACTGTATGTGTTACGCGGTCTGTACATTATTTGTTTGCTAATGTACGTCCCGGTCTGCCCCCTTCACCATATGTTCTAGCAATGCTCCTTTTTGAAATATATTTAAGTTCATTGTCAGCAAGATTCTGGTATTCTGACATTATATTTCTAATGTCCCCTAGTATGGCTGTATTTTGAGTCCATTCATACTCCTGTTCTAGGGCTCTCAGTCTGGCTTCACGTTGGGTGAGTTGTTGTCTAATATCTTTCAGTATGCCTGTGTTTGTGCACACTCCATGTATGGTGGCTTTGAAGGCCTCCCATAAAAGGATAGGATCGTCTACTTTGGGTTTGTTTAGTGAGAAGTATTCCCCGATTGCTTGCCGTATGGAGGTATTGTATAGGGGATCTAGCAATGCCTTTGCATTAAATCGCCATACATATGGTGGTGGTATATATCCGGGAGGTTCAATGACCAACAGAACCTGTTTGTGGTCTGATAATGTTCTAGGCAAGTGTTGTGCATCCTTTGTCCACATGGTCACCTTCTCAGTCGCAAGCCAGTAGTCCATTCATGACCAACTATTATGTATGTTGGAGTGGTGCGTTGCTGCTATATATTGCGGGTTTCTTAGGCGCCATACATCTAGCATGTTAAACTCCAATATTCCATCGAGAACACACTGCACCGCCCTTTTATGAGGCTCTTTGGTACTACCCGATCGGTCTAATTCCTCATCTAGTGCCAAGTTGAGATCTCCAACCCATAGCAGTTCCATGTCTGGCAGGTCTCTAATTTGTCTCCATATAGTTTGAAAGAACTCGGGTCGTCTATTTTTGGGCCATATGTGTTTATCAGACCTATACGATGTCCCACAATATGTCCTGTGATAACAATATATCGACCCATATCATCTGTTATTGTTTGGGTTACTTGAAATTGTACGCCTTTCCTCACCAGTATAAGTACTCCTCTGGCATAGCTGGAATACGATGACATTATCACCGTCTCAGCCCATTTCTTACTCAGTTGGTTTTTACTAGTTTTTCCAAGGTGTGTCTCTGTAACATCACTATATCAATACGTTGCCTATCTAGATATGCAAACATTTGTCTAATTGTTTTTGTGTTGTTTAGGCCTCTAATATTCCAGGATAATAGACGTATTTGCGAGGATTTCAATTTAGTGTTGATGCTCTAACTCTAAGGATACTGAATAAGGTGATAGGTAAACACAATTTGCAACATAATACATCAATAACATTTCAATCCAGTGTCTGCAATTTACAATTTGTGACCCGTTGTATACGCTGAGGTGCCAATTACGATCCTGGAAAAAAATTCCCCGTACGACTCGTATCCGGTCTTTTTACCGTACGAATCGTACAAGTAGCGTACAAACTGCCAAGTACGATTCGGATGGGAAAAAGACCATACGAATCGCATTCGTAAAATTTCCCCACACGTCCTCGGGTCGGAAAAAGTGTCCGTCACATCCCCGGACGATTTTACGTACAAATGTGAAAAGTGAAGTCCGAGCGCGCAAGTACGATCCATCCCGTGCGTCCGATGTCACAACCGTATGGAAAATGCACCGTACGGACCGAACTCCTATAGCAACCATGGAGACATGTGCCCGCATACGCGCCGACCCCCCCCAGCCCCCGTGAGTACGCGCCGAACCCCCCCGTGTATGTACACCCGTGTACGAGTCGAACCCCCGTGTATGTACACCCGTGTATGTACGAGTCGAACCCCCGTGTATGTACACCCGTGTACGAGTCGAACCCCCCCGTGTATGTACACCCGTGTATGAGTCGAACCCCCCGTGTATGTACACCCGTGTACGTACAAGTCGAACCCCCGTGTATGTACACCCGTGTACGAGTCGAACCCCCCGTGTATGTACACCCGTGTATGAGTCGAACCCCCCGTGTATGTACACCAGTGTACGTACGAGTCGAACCCCCGTGTATGTACACCCGTGTATGAGTCGAACCCCCGTGTATGTACACCCGTGTACGAGTCGAACCCTCCGTGTATGTACACCAGTGTACGTACGAGTCGTACCCCCACCCGTTTATGTACGGTGCGTAGCGCTGGGGGTACGCACCGTACATACACGGGGGGTTCGACTCGTACACGGGTGTACATACATGGGGGGTTCGACTCGTACGTACACGGGTGTACATACACGGGGGGTTCGACTCGTACACGGGTGTACACGGGTGTACATACACGGGGGGTTCGGCGCATACTCACGGGGCTGGGGGGGGGGTACGGCGCGTACCGGGTTCCCCTAATCTGGTCGTTTCGCGGCGTACTTCGCTTTTCCGGTGCCGTGAAAATATTGCCGTCCGGACTGCTGTTGGTTCGAATCGTACTTCCTGGGTCGTGAAACGCTGCCTGAGAGCATCCCGACGTCACGATCCATCCCGTGCGTCCGATGTCACAACCGTATGGAAAATGCACCGTACGGACCGAACTCCTATAGCAACCATGGAGACATGTGCCCGCATACGTGCCGAACCCCCCCCAGCCCCTGTGAGTACGCGCCGAACCCCCCGTGTATGTACACCCGTGTACGAGTCGAACCCCCCGTGTATGTACACCCGTGTACGAGTCGAATCCCCCCGTGTATGTACACCCGTGTACGTACGAGTCGAACCCCCGTGTATGTACACCCGTGTACGAGTCGAACCCCCCCGTGTATGTACACCTGTGTATGAGTCGAACCACCCGTGTATGTACACCCGTGTACGTACAAGTCGAACCCCCGTGTATGTACACCCGTGTACGAGTCGAACCCCCCGTGTATGTACACTCGTACGTACACGGGTGTACATACACGGGGGGTTCGACTCGTACGTACACGGGTGTACATACACGGGGGGTTCGACTCGTACACGGGTGTACATACAAGGGGGGGGTTCGACTCGTACACGGTGTACATACACGGGGGTTCGGCGCGTACTCACGGGGCTGGGGGGGGGTACGGCGCGTACCGGGCCCCCTAATCTGGTCGTTTCGCGGCGTACTTCGCTTTTCCGGCACTTTTCGGGTGCCGTGAAAATATTGCGGTGGCGTGCTTCAGACGGACTCCCCGAGATTAAGGAAAATATACCGAAAACATCAGTCGAAATTGTATCCTGATGACTGTGCCCCCTGCAGTATAAAGTATCTACCCTGAAGTCAGCGATTCACACAGGTCTCGTTAATCAGAATGGAAAGAGAAGAAAAGATTAAATAACTAGACGAAGACGAATCTAGATCTTCTACAACACTGGTAGTCTCTTCTGATTGAAATCGAGCGGCAACCACGTCATACTGGTGGACATTTGTCCTATCACCTACAATTAGGCTGTTATACACCTCCTGTGTCCTGAAGAAGACCCGATATGACTGTATACAACAACTGGTTGATATAGGGTCGAAACGTTGACGGTTCCACAGTCCCGTACCAATTGGAATTCCTTGTATATACAGAAAAATTAGGACTTGTGCCTTACAAGGGTTACTATCTATCCATAATTCAGCTGAGGACTTTTTTTGCAAAAAAATTTTGCAAAAAACTTTTTGTGTATTTTATTGATAATCACGTACATATATTGTAAATATTCACATTTTCACTATCACACCAAGTCACCTTATTCACTTTGTCACTGCGTCGCTTTCTTGCAAATATTATTGTATATACAGCCTTTTTCATTTCTTGTACATTCCCAAAGGAGTTGATGAATGATTTGAAATTCATATGAAAAACAAAAAATAAATTATTATGTTCTTTTGAATTATTATTCATTGTTTAAAATTAATTATTTGCTAGATCATCGAATGCTGTGTGTTGTGTCTAATTGATCTATCTCAATTGTAAATAATTGTTTTCCCTACGGAACCATTGTTCATATATAGTGAAAATATTGCCGTCTGGACTGCTGTCGGTTCGAATCGTACTTCCTGGGTCGTGAAACGCTGCCTGAGAGCATCCCGACGTCACGTCGGAGCATTCCCGGATCACATTCGTATGTCTATTTTCGTCGGTCGGTGTTTTTTACGATTCGTATGGAAATGGTGTTTCCGTGCGAATCGTACTTCCATGTTTGTAAAGTTTTACAACCGGGTACGAGTCGGACGGAGAAAACGCTCCGACCGACGGTTCGTACCCGGTTTTTCCAGGATCGTAATTGGCACCTCTGTGTAAGCCTGTGAAAAACAAGAACTTTAACCCTAAACCCCCCACCCACTTCAGCACCCTACACATGCCGAAGACATACCCTATTTAACAACAGTGCCATTGCACTAACAGCTGCGGGGAGCACCCTCAGGGGGTCGCTGAGTGCTCACATCTACACTTGTGCGTACGAATATGGTCGGGGAGTACCTGATTAACTTGGTGAATCACACTCGTTCGCACATTATCACAGTTAGCAACATAGTGCAGGAATGTAGACCCACGTATATAGTTACATTTCAAACCTGGAAAAGTTTAGCGCCTTGAGGGTCGTGCTCAGCTATGGAGGTAAATGCTCAAGGTATACAAGCTTATACCTAATGACAATCACAATATTGTACTACATTTCAAAGGGGGCTATTGCGTTGCCAATCGGGTAGGACCTGTGTGTTTTACGATACAATAAGTCTGATTTAACATGTGTGATTTCTATGTTGAGACATAGTATTACTACAGAGAGAACCAAAATTGCAAATATACACTACCGCTCCTGAAGTAATAAGGCACATTTTATACATGACCACCTGCAGTAAGCCTATCAGTCTGATTCGGGATCTGAGGCTCTATTACTTTGTATTTTACGTCTCGACAGAGTCTTTTTTATGAAGTCCTGTGCTACACGTGGTGTTGTTACGATTTTTGCTCGTCCATCATAGTTTATACGTAACCGTGCTGGATATAGCATCGCATATTCGACTCCCATCTTTCTCAGTTTCTTTTTGGCGGGATTGAATTATTTCCGTGCCGCCTACACAGACATTGTAAAATCAGGATAAAAAGAGACCGTATTGCCTTGGTAAGATATTTGTTGCTTTTCTCTCGCCATTCGTAGTATCGCATCTCTATCTCTGTAATTTAGAACGCGTAATATGATGGGCCATGGCGGGGCGCCCGGTACTGGCGCAGCTGGCAATGATCTATGGGCTCTTTCAACAATAAGCACTGAGAAGAAGTTTTCCGCTCTGAAAATATCTCGCAGCATAGTCTCTATGTATGTTTCCAGACGTCCCGTGTTGGTGCTCTCCGGAATTCCCATAATGCGCACATTATTGCGGCGAGATCTCACTTCCAAATCTTCATTTTCCAGTATTTTTTCTATCTATGCGCTTTTCTGCTTCATTTAGTCTCTCTCCCTGTTTATCAAATTTGGCCGATATATTATCGACTCTCTGTGTAAGCGTGTCAAGTTTGCCGTTGATTGCTTGTAGACTTGCTTGTATTGCTTGCAAGGCGCCATCCATAGTCAATTGATGTGTTTTGTCCGCGTCTAGTTCAGTGTCTGAGTGTGCTGTTGCAGGTTTCGGCATGCGGCGGGTGTCAAAAGAGAGTTTTGATTGCTGCCTGTCAGGCGTGCCCATGTCCCCTGTGCTCTGTTGGTATTGAGTGCAGTTGAGATGCGTGTGGGGTGTGCAGTGCTTATGAGATATTCAATGCTAAATTACACATTTATTTTGGCAGCAGTGGAGCGCCATGGAAATACTGTCTATTTGTTTTTGGTATAGTTGTGGTGTCGACTTTTACCCAGGATAACATCTCTTTACAATGTCAGCTTGAGTCAATGTTCACTGGTTTCCTGGTATGTGGCGTATATGGCGCACCCGTTGTCTCCTGGCAACTAGTTGCACTTTTTTGGGGGGTACTTTGACAACAAGTGGAGCAGTTCCTGTGTACGACATACCCCAGATCACACCTCTCTCAAGTAAGGTCGATTTTCGTACGATCCAGTGCAGCTGCCAGTAATGAACACAATACAGCGTGTTCAGTCTAAAGCTCAGAATGCTTGTATTCTGGGAAGGCCACGCAATCCACTGCACTGTCTTACGCCGTTTATGGGCGCCCTGATTTAGAGTTTCTGGGTTCGCAGCACGACAGATCATGGTGATTGGCCTCTTGCGTTTCCTCCTGTACGCGAAAAATGTGGAGACTCAGCACAGGGCACAGGAGCAGGGACAGGCAGCAGGGCACACCATTTACACCTGACTCGTGTGATGATTAAAGTTTTTCCCTCTCGTCATGCCAATAAACTATGGTACTGTGCCGTGCCAAGTCATATCGTGATGTATGCTTCTGGGGACGTTGTAGCCTCGCACAACTAGTGTACCCCGCCGTTGATCTACCGCGTGCAGCCACCCTCACAGCTTCCACATCGGCGCACGTCGCTGGTTACAGGACGGCTGTATATTGCACCACCGATCACCGCCCTGCACCTCAGAGTCCCTCGTAAAGTTTTGATCTTATGCTGTCACAGTTATGCGGGTGTAGTCTATCACCCCTGGTCAATCGTCCCTTTATTCCTGCGCACCTCCGGCCACGGTTGCTGCTACGGGCGCTATCCCGCCATGATGCAGCTTGCTCTGCCGACTTCTGGCCGTGCAGTAATGTGCCCACTCCTCCGCTCGGACCTTGTGCTCCGATCAAGCCGACAGTTTTCTTGTACTCATGTTTTTATCCTCTACCGGCTACTGATGATATCCAGCCGATCTTTGGTGGCCTTGTTAGCACGCCGCTATTTGAATCTTGGCTTGTTGTCTTTTAATCGGTCGCCACAGCGCCGCCATTTTAGGTTTGGCCTGCTGCGTCAGGGGGCTCACCTTTCAGTTTGGTTTTCTGTGTGACGGTAGTGAATTACTTGCATCCAGCGCCAGATGTATAACAGTATGTGGTTCCGATTCAATATTCTCTGCTTACTTCTCGTCAGGAGACACCAAAAGCAAGTGTTCCTGGCTGATTAATGTCCCCGTCCGGCGGAGCGGTACTAGCGTGACTGGCACAGGGAGAATTTGGAGATGGGTTCCTACTTGGTAAGAGAATCACAAACTCAATGAAGTACTGGCCAGGAGCTTGTGTGCTGTGACCTATAGTTTCCCATCTCATGCTCTTAAGATGACAGTGCATATATCCTAAGGCCCTGGCTCCTCACACCTTCCCTGACCTCAAGGACACCAAGTGAGAGACAATACAAAAGGGCACACAGAACAACGTGCTTACTCATTGAATGGATATTTAGCATCCTAATATCCCGCTTCCGTGTCATCCACAAGACAGGTGGGGCACTTCTCTACAGGCCAGACACTTGCTGCAGAATCATAGCGACCTCTACCATCCTGAACAACATTGCAGTGAGGAGGGATATGCATGACATCAACATTGAGTCTGACTCTGACGATGACTCAAACGATGACCTACAGCCACTACAGGGGCAGCAGGAGAGTACCCATGTGGCTGAAGGATGTGCACAATGCACAGAGATAACAAACAATTATTTCTGAGGTAAAGGATTAAATGACATCATGGAAATGAAACATTACACATGGTATAGTGCTTGGAGCACAACTGAATGACCACCTTTTATTCCGGTGGCTAACACAACATGAGACACATAAATGTAACAGGTAAAAATATGTGCTGAATAAACAAAGGCAAATCATAACACTGAGTTGTGAGGGAGTCACTATTTTTGTCCTGTTGGGTCGGGTATTTTTTCAGCCACACTGGGTCATGGGACAGGCACAGTGTCAGACCCAGAGGTATTGCGGCGTGTACCCCTCTTTGGGCATGGCTCCTGGACAGACACACCACTGAAGCTTGATCCCTCCTCGCTCTCAGGTGGTGGGGGAATTTTTGGGGAGGCACAGGTTGTGTATTTGAAGGTTTTCTGATGCAGTGGAAACCTGCACCAGGCCACTTGCTATATCCTGTATGCCTTGCCAGGCTTACTGTAGCATTTCCAAGCTGGTTTATAGACCCGGTGAAAGTGTCTACATGGGACATGTAATGCCGGTGCCGCATCCGCAGCACCCAGTGCTCATGCTCCATTCCTGAAAGCCAGAGCTCCTGCCCCATATTAATTGCCTTTGTAAAGCGCTACTGCTCGGCTACTGACAGCACCTATTTTCTTACTTAGAAGGTGCGGTGTCCTTAGAATAGAACTCTTCAGGTCGCCATAGACAGGCGGGGTATCAACTTTTTGGGACAAATTCTCAGTGCGCCTTCAAACTGACCTGGACACTGCTCTGGTGGGGTCCCAGAGATTTGACTGGTTGAAATCACTGTCATCAAAATTGTGCAGTGGGGAGGTGGTGGCTCTCCTGCCTGTTGGTGTTGATGTGCACGGCGGAGGGTTGGTTGTGTGTTGGGCTCCGGGACGATGTCACTCCCAGTAGCCCCTTCAGCTGCCACAGGTGCAGACACAACTGGGCTGTGATCTGTGTAATATATATGTATATAGTTACTGTCATTAAATGGTCAATGTTTTTGGCACTATATAGTTGTGGCTCTGCTGCATGTGATCATGACATATGTGTTTGGTGTGGTCATCAGCACTCAGTACAGCATGTTACAACTCCCATTATGCATTGCCTAGGTGGGCCAAGCACCTCAAAGGAGTATTTCATGCTGAGTCGTATGTCATGTGTATTGCCTAACATTATGTTACAGATGGTACATAAGGGGGTTGACTTACCCTGGCTGGGGCCTGCTGTGGTGGAGGTGTTGATTTCCCCAACTGCTGCGTCACTCTCCAGTTTGAAGGTCCCATTGATTAGCGTCTCCATGGCAGTCAGTGGGGGGTGTTAAGATGGTCCTCCTCCAGTCCCACGTCCCTTTATCCTCCTGCTGGCCAGCTTCTCCTTGGTACTAGAGTCCACGGCTCCTGTATTTCGGGGATTGTCGGCTGCTTCACCCACAGGAAGTTGACCTTCTCAAGGATCCCTTCCAGATGGTGGTTTTTCTGGACCTCAGGGACTGGGAAGGAGGCCTTCGCAAACAGCTGGTCCATGTTCTCAACACAAAAAGCTGTTAGGACCTCAAGCTCCCTCTCCAAAAATATGACTCTTCGCTTCGTCCAGCTTCCAGCTTCCTTTACCACTTCAGCAGCCATGGTGTTGTGTGCTGTTGGTCTCCTGTGCTGGAAACAGTATTGCAGTGGCACTTCCTGCTTTCACAAGGTGTGTTAGGCCTCTAGCTGGTGGCCACACCAGGTCTCTGACATCATCAAACTTCTTCCCGAAGCATTTGGGCCTCCATTTCCTAAATTGCGTATTCCTGTTAGGAAATCGCAATTTAGCGATTTCTTGAAAAGCGATTTCCTAATAGGGAATGCGAATCCATAGAAATTGCTATTAGGAAATCGCAGGGCATGCACATTACAATTTACAATTCGCAAATAGCGATTTCTACAGAATCACTATTTAGAAGTCGCAAATTAAGAATTTCATATATCTGGCCTTAAGTAAACAGTAATTACCTCAACTAACCAATACCTTAGAGTTAGATGCTAGAATACTAAAATCAACTATTGAAAACAAATGCCACACAATGAATGAACTAAAACATATACAAATTCAGTTTGATTCTCATAGGACAGGAAACAGGAAAAAATGTGTAAGTTCTGAAGTTCATATCTACGATTGAGTACATGATTGTTTACTATTGGCAAGAATGATATTCAATTAAAAAAGCCTGCATGCTTAAATACATCCACAAGTGCATTTACAAGTGATGTTGAAGGATTAGTTATGGAATCAATTAATACTGCAGTCCAAGAACTACAAAATACCTGCACAAAATGTAGCAACTACTGGCATAGTTATATCATAATCTGTCTTCTAGTGTCAGACATAAAAATAAAGGAAAACCAACACGCGAAAGAGAAGTACCAGAGACAAGCACTCAACAGTAATGAAAATCTGAAGATTAATTTTTCAAATCATACTCTTTCTGATGCTGAGAAGATATGTTCTTTCATACTGAAATTTAAGTTTAGAAGTGTATTCATATAATGGAATTCGAATTATTTTTAAACAAATTAACCCCAAAGAATTGTTTCGAAAATCTGAATATAGGACATTTGTCAAACAAGCTCTTTCATCCACCTCTAAATAACAGTAATTTGGTTACAATAGATAAAGGAAGAGTTACTTTTAAGAGACGTTTGCCTGTGAATTACGAGCAAACTATCCAACCATTGCATCCAAATCAAGGTTTGATTGTAAAGCCTGTGGACATTTTAGGTGTCACTGGGTGTATAAATCGGAGTTATCATATATCAAAAGATTTAAGTCAGCTGAACTATAAAAATATTTGTATTAAACTAACACATAACTCTACTTTACTGTGCTTACAAGAAACTGAAGTAATCCTTGATAAACAGGAAGAAAGCTATGGACTTCTTCAAAACCTAAACAATATCTAATCAATCAATGCCCTGTGGTGTCTAACATATTACCATAAATCAAGGGTATTGATTCACCCACCTGGAAGACCGCTTATAGCTAGAACAAACCATTACAAATTGATGTAGACATCTGTTTATAACTGATAGAGAAGAGATTTTCCAAGATCCAGGAATTTTATTGACAGATATAACCTCTTTGATTAGATGCAACTGAAATGTTCTTGTATGAATTAAATATAGTGAGCATTTGTATATCAATACTACACATTGTATGTATAGCAGTGATAAAGTCAGAGTTAATAAATGAGGAGTATACAACTGGAAAGTAAATGTTTTTCATTGAATTATCTTTTTACCCTAATTTTTCCAAATTTGATGGGTATGCAAAGTTTCACAAATTTCAAGGAAAATTGCACGAGAAAATATTGTGATGTAGACCTATATTTAGTGCGAAGTGCTTCCTCAACTTTTAAAACAAGGACTCAATTCATACTGACAGAAGCGTAAAAAATACTATTTTCGTGAACATCAGCGACTCGTGTTCTTGCAATTCTGGTTGTTTGCCCACTCCTGAGCTATAATTTTGCCGTGAATGGTGGCGTAATTATATGACGTGCATCATGGTGAAATTTCAGGAATTTTACGTAACAAGCGTAATACTAAATTCCTGAAATTAAACTGGAGTAATTTAAAATTCATCTGGCACTAGCAAAGATGAACATCATAGAAAGCCCTATTATTTGCTATTAAATGTGTCTAATATTTTGAGGGCACACATATTTTATAGAAATCTTTTTGAAGGAGCCAATCTTGCTTAGGTGGCATTCCATGAATGACGTATTTCAAAATTTAGACATGCATCCTTTCACGGCACAGTAATTCAGTTTTTCTAGCAAACCGTAGGTTAAACTAACCGCATATAAGAGATACGGACAAAATACATTTATGTCATGTAAATGTATGGGGAAACAACATATCTCACAAAAACCTTTTATTGATATTTTAAAAATATATGATTAGTAAGATAACACACTGTCATTTATGAGTAACAATATGTAAATATGTGCAAGAATTAAAAAAAATTAATTAAACCAACAACGCTTACTATTTTAAAGAGATGTATGAGGATAATAGGATGAACACAGCTGCTCAATATTTGGTGGAATATTAGATAAAGACACTCGCATTTCGTCATCAAGCATTTTCAAGCTTCCACGTTTCAGTGTCTTTAAGTTTGTCATAGTTGAAAAGAATACTTCACAAATGTATGTAGTAGAAAACTGCAGAAAGTTTTTAACGCATTTTTACCTATGTTTGGATGCATTTTCGAAATACAAACCCTCTTCATGCATCATTAACAAACTTTTATTACTTTTTATTTCAGCTAATTCTTCTTCTTCAATAAGTGAAAAGTTACCAGGTGCAGTAGAAAGAAATGGATTTCTGATCCAATCATGGTCCTGGATTTCAACATTTGGGAAGTAATGATGAACTGTCTCTCCTAGCCATGTTAAATGGTCAACAATCAGCGGGCTGATATAACATTTCAGCTCACACTCAGCAGTTTTGGAAAACATTTCAAAATTGCCTTCTTTTACTTTCCTTTTACAAATTGCTTTTTTGTCTGTCATAGCACACATTTTTTCCACCGCTGTTAAGATATTTTCTCCTTTTCCTTGTATGCTGGTGTTAATTTTATTAAAATGTGCAAATATGTCAGCAAGATACACCAATTTTGTACACCAAAGTCTGTTTTGAATTAGATCACCCAATTTGTGTGCATCATTTCCCGCAATTCGTATACCTGACAAATCATGTGACCTCTTGAGAGCCAACGAACGTCTGTGTAAAGTAGAAGCTTTTTAAACCTTGCCCCTATTTGTTCATAAATATAAGCAAATAATCTTGATTTTAGAGGTCTGCTTTAAATGTAATTGAACGTTTGACCCACTTTGTCCATAACTTTTCTTAATTCATTTCCAATGGTTTGCGAGACTAGTGCTTCGCGATGTAAAATGATTAAAATATTTTCATTCTCTTTCTTCGCTAAAGCTATAAAACCTTTTGTTGAGCCAACCATTGAAGGTGCGCCAACCGTGCATATTCCAATACAATTTAACCATTGGAAATTATTTTCCTTCATGAAGCAATCTAATGTTTTATATATATCCTCACCTCTAGTTCTCATTGGAAGTTCTATGCAACACAAGAATTGCTCAATAATTCTGTCAGTATTAATAAAACGTATAAAAAACAATAATTGAGCTAACCCACTGACATCTTTTGATTCGTCTACTTGCAATGTAAAAATCTTATTATCATATTGAAAAATATCCTTCATTTGCAGCTTAATGTTATCAGAGGTGTCTTGAATACCTCTTCCAATTGTGTTATGTGCCAAAGGGATTTTATTAACTTCTATCTCAAATTCTGGCCCAAACATTGTTCGAACAATAGCGTAGCAAGATTCTTTTATGGTGGTTTCGATAATAGAGTGTGGTTCCTTGTTTTTGGCAATTATTTGAGCGACCAAGTAACTTGCCTTTTGAGCTTTCTCTGATGTCTTCATTTTCCTTATGAATGATGCAGACTGCTTCTTTATAGATTTTGAAAGCTCAATAAAGTATTCAACTAGTTTTTAAGATAAATGGCTGTGTTTTGAGATAAAATGTTGTTTTAATTTATTTGGTACCATACTTTCATTTGCAAGTATGTCCCCACAAACTAAACACTGGGGACAAGGATTGTTTTCATTACCAGAAAATGTGAACCCCAGTTTCATATAAGCTTTATTGTATAAACAAGAATTAGAGATTTCCCTTTTACACTTCTTATGTACTGAGACAGACCGTTCAGTTGATTCTTGCGTACTTTCCTCAATAGCTGCTACATTTTGTTAATCGAAAATGTCATCTTCACCAGTTTTTCGCTTCTTAATTATAAACTCACCCATGTTGTGTTTTTGTTTGCCTTATTTTTCCCCTTGGGCTGGATTCTCTCAACGGCCTCCGCACGTGTCAAGGCTTGGACCAGTCCAAAAATGGCTACTTAGAACGACTCTGTCTTGTGGCGTGAACGTTGGACCATCCCGGGACTTAATGTTTAAGATGCTAGGCTTAATGCCCAATTAGTGGCATCCGATATGAAGGTTTCTTCACCTCTACACCTATAACTTTTATTTTTCATACATTCCTTTGGTTCTCCAGCTAGTTCACTCACTCATGTTTTTCATGCTGTGCTTTCTCCAGTCTTTGTTTCTCTGCTTATTTTGTTTCTACCATTCCTCTCTTTCTACCACTCTTCTGTTTCTCTCTTCGCTCAGTTGTCTTTCTTTTGTTTCTCTTTTTTTTCTCCCTCTTCTGTTCATTTCAATCCTCTAAATCTACTCTTCCTGCTTATGTTGCGCTTCTCTTCCTTCTACCAATCATAGGCCATACCTCTCTCACGCTTTTTTGTTTATCATCCTGCTCGTCTTCTCCTTTGACTTCACTTCCCAAGCCCTTGTTTTGATTTTTTTGGGTGCTGTTTGCTCCCCCCTGCAGAAAGATTGAACAGGTCTGCAGTGGCGGGGCGGCAGCAGCATGCCCTGCGGGAGCCACCGCAGTCTTTAGTCACCGCAGCTGCCAGATGCTTCCATGGGTCTGTGGGAGGGCAGCAGCAGCGAGCGTCGGATGGCGACACCCCACGCTGATGCTAATAGGCTGCCGTTGCCGGTAGGTTGAACGGGATTACGGGAAGGGGGACGCAGCGAGCGCTGCACTGCAGGAGCGGCCAGCTGGAGACGCCGCAGTCTTTTCTCACCGTTGCTGCTGCTTCATCCGGCCTGCAGGGGAATGGCAGCGAGCAGCAGTGATGCTCCGATAAGGCTCGCTCCCCGACATAGGATACTCATTCACGTTCACCTTTTGCAGAAACAGGTACTGCAACAGTAACATGCGCAGTACCGTCCTGCATGATGCACAGATCGCATCTCGCACGACACACACATGCACAACACACGCAGCCGACACACTAACGTGTCGCGACACACAGTTTGGAAGGTTCTGCCTTAGGGATACCAGAGCCTAAGGAAATGTACTTTTGGACTTGCATAAAATAATGGGATTCCGAGACAATATACAGCTGGTCCTGTGGCAGTAAAAACGCAGGGTGAGCTTAAAAAGAAACTGATATTTATGGGAAATATTATTTATGGGAAAGTCACACAATGCAGCAAGACACCTTGCTGTGCTGTGTGACAGAGTAAGGACCGGAATGTGCCATATTTAAAAGAATACTGCACATTCCTGCCCTTGGCCAGCGGGGTATGCAGCAGGAATGCCCACTCTTTCCGTTGCTATTTGCCCTCTGTGTGGAACTGATTGCATTGAATACCAGAACTAGCTTTCAATGGAAAAATAATTCCCTCTATGCACATGATATCCTACTTTATGTGTCCCAAACCCAAGCATCAATACCACACATTTTCGGAGCTTTTTTGGAAATGCATACTGTGCAACTGGAACCAAGCTGTACATGGCTGATGAGCCCATAACTAGGGAAAAAACGGTCCTGGGTTGCTTGTGTTCCGGTTCGGGGAGGACCTGGCTTGGCAGTGCTGGCTGGGCATAGTGTGCAAAATAGCGATGGATTGGGATGTGGCCCGAGTGACTAGCAGCATCTGCGATTAATTAAAGTATTCCATCCATCACTGTTTTGAATCTAATATCTGTCATGCAAAATACACATATACTAATATCAGGGAAGATCATCATTGGGGTGGACAAGCAGCTGTGAACATTACTGTGGGATGGGGCACCCGTGAATTGCGCTGAAAACATATACCCTGTCCATGTATAATGGCAGGATAGCCTTCCAGATGCAGCACGCGCTACTGACCAGCCCAGATTTCTCCAATAAATGACTATATCTTCACAACATGGCCCATCTACTAGGTTAGACCTATGTTGGAGAAACCCACCCATATGCATTACATATTTGGAGGGAGAGGGACCGACAAATTTGCTTCCAGCCTCACAATCGACATTAAAGGCATGGGAAGGGGGGATATGATGTTTAGGGTAGAAGGGCAAAATTACGAACGAAACACTATTATGGGAGCAAACTATGCCAAAGAAAGTACTAAAGTTAAGTTTTCAACCATGACATACCCCTTGGGCTCATTAAACTCCGACATCACAAGGAGTGAAATAATATGAAGACAAGATCTGCAGGTTGAGAGGTTGGAGTAAGCTGTGCTCCCCAAATTCTCCCCACGTGAGAATAGAATACTACTTGAAGAGCAAGGGAGTGGGCTATCTCTACTTCCCTGCTTACAGCCTGACAGAGATGCTGAAGGTAACAACCACTTCACGTCTTGTGATTCTGCTGAAACGCTGCCACCAGGAGCCAAAGTCACCCACGAAACACACCGCTCAAAGCTAAGTGGCCTCAAACCAGAAAGACGCTTCACAGTAGTGCAATGTCTAAAGCATGGCACCTTCAATGGCCCTGAAAACAACAAACTCTGCCCACAGGTAAGGAGGAGTTGAGCATATTCACTTTTGATTAATTCAGTAGCACCTGTCCTTCACCTTACCTAGTTCTGTAAACGCTTGTGAATTCATGAAAGCTGTAAATCTGCACTAATGCAAGGACATACACCATGGGTGCATGTTTGTGACTTTCTTTAGGAATTGGCCCCTCTTTAAGTCTGGCATTAAACAAGACCTTTTGTTTTTATTAAAATCATATCTCTCTTTATCTACCGGCTGGCTTCTCTGCGAGTGACAGCATTCTGCTCTTTCACAAGGAGCACATCGGCAGAAAAGTAGTTTTGTTCAGTGACAGGAACTACTGTGGCAATGTGTGGTTTTTGAGACCAAAAATATTTTTGTTTTTGCCAATGTCGGGTATAATGATAAGGGCGCTCCCACAACATTAACAAACAATGTCAAAACAAGACACACATTGACAACACCAAAAGGCTGACTACCAATGTCATATATTGGCTTTGCCGATGCTTGCTTTTTAAAAACAATTCTATAATTTTGTTGAAACTGGTTACACTAATTTTCCATTAGGAATATTTTGGGGAAATACTAGCATACATCAAAACATTTTACTAAATGATTCTTCAGAGAAATGGTACCTAAAATTTCACAGTAGTTTAGAAAAAAGTTTTATTCCCAGTTGCATTTTTTTAATGAACATTTTATTTCGAAAACAAGGAATCCTAAATCTTGCTTTCAAGCTTCTGTATATATTTACATCTAATTAGAGAGCATTCTGGAAGCATTATGCATAGCCCAAAGCTGATATTGTCAAACTTTGCAAACCTGTGTACTCATTTTTATACTGGAACAACTGTCAGAAGTGCAGTCTGAACTTAAAACATTTCCTTACAGAGCTCACCCTAATAATAAAGGCTCTGCATTAACCCTTTCTGTGCTCATGATGGCCGGGAGCCATCCTGAGACACGGTGGGCGTGTGCGTAGGATGGCTCCTGTCCGTCCTTGCACATGCCTACGGAAATCCCTCTGGTGCGGGCACGAGAGGGATTTCTTTTTCTCCCCCAACAGCCTCGGGAGCTGGGGAAGAGCTTCCCCAGCTCCCAAGGCTGTTTGCTTAGTTTCCCTGAAATGACGATCAGCACGCATGTCGCGCTGACGTCTTTTCAGTGAAACCGAAACTGAAATGAGCCGAGAGGCTCATTTCAGTTTCGCTTTCTACATGCTCATTGGCTATATCAGCCCCCTGAGCACGTAGAAAGTCAGGAGAGGTATAGTTGGAAAGGGGAGAATCTATGTGTTACTTTCAGCAAAATTTGGAGTTTGCAGGGGATTCTGGGTAGGAAAACGTTGGGGATCCATGCAAGCTATACCTCCCTGGACACCCCCAGGGTGTCTAGTTTTCAGAAATGTGTGGGTTGGGTAGGTTTCCCTAGATGACCTCTAAGCCCGGGGCCAAAAACCCAGGTGCCCCCCTTGCAAAACCAGGTAATTTTGTGATAGGTAATTTTGCGGTCTCCACAATACGTTTTGGGACCTTACCTGTCGTGGGTACTTGGGTCACCCACACGAGTGAGGTATAATTTTTATCGGGAGATCTGGGGAAATGCTGGGTGGTAGGAAATTTGTGTCAGCCCGGTGATCCCACAACTTTCCCACACAGAAAATTGAGAAAAAGTGATTTTTTCAGCTACATTTGAAGTTTGCAGGGTATTTTGGGTAGGAAAACATTGGGCGGTCCACCCAAGCCATACCTCCCTGGACTCCCCTGTGTGTCTAGTTTTCAGAAATATGTGGGTTTGGTAGGTTTACCTAATGGCCACTGGGCCCTGGGCCAAAAACTCAGGTGACCCCCCTTGGAAAAACTAGGTAGTTTTGTGATAGGTAATTTTGATGTCTCCTCAATACGTTTTGGTCCCTTGCCTGTCACGGGTACTTGAGCCACCCACACGAGTGAGGTACCATTTTTATCGGGAGACCTGGGGCAACGCTGGGTGGTGGGAAATTTGTGTCAACCCAGTGATCCCACAACTTTCCCACACAGACATTTGAGAATAAAGTAATTTGTTTCAGCTAAATTTGAGGTTTGCAGGGGAATCTGGGTAGGAAAATGTTGGAGGGTCTATGCAAGCCATACCTCCCTGGACTCCCCCGGGCGCTAGTTTTCATAAATGTGTGGGTTTGGTAGGTTTCCTTAGATGGCCACCGAGCCCGAGGCCAAAAATCAAAGTGACCTCCGCTTGCAAAACCAGGTCGTTTTGTAATTGTGATGTCTCCACAATACGTTTTGGGCCCTTCCCTGCTGCAGGTGCTTCGGCCACCCACACGAGTGAGGTACCATTTTTAACAGGAGACTTTGAGAATGCTGGGTGGGTGGAATTTTGTGGATACACGCAGATTTCAGAACTTTCCACCACAGAAACATGAGGAAAATGTTTTTTGTTTTTTTTACAAAGTTTGAGGTTTGCAAGGGATTCTGGGGAGCAGAACCTGGTGAAAGCCAGACAAGTCACCCCATCCTGGATTCCCCTGGGTGTCTAGCTTTTAAAAATGTATAGGTTTGCTAGGTTTCCCTAGGTGCCGGCATAGCTAGGGTTCAAAATCTACAGCTAGGCACTTTGCAACAAAAGGGTTAGTTTTCACTGTAAAATGTGGTGTGTCCATGTTGTATTTTGGGCAGTTTCCTGTCGTGGGCACTTGGCCTACCCACACAAGTGAGGTACCATTTTTATTGGAAGACTTTGGGGAATGCGAGGTGGGTGGAATTTTGTGTATCCATGCAGATTCCAGAACTTTCCTTCACGGAAAGTTGAGGAAAATGTGATTTATTTTTTTACAAAGTTTGAGGTTTGCAAGGGATTCTGGGTAACAGAATCTAGTAAGAGCCAGACAAGTCACCCCATCCTGGATTCCCCAAGGTGTCTAGATTTAAAAAATGTATAGGTTTGCTAGGTTTCCCTAGTTGCCGGCAGAGCTATGGTTCAAAATCCACAGCTAGGCACTTTGAAAAAAAGGGTCAGTTTACACTGTAAAAATGTGGTGTATCCACGTTGCATTTTAGGCCGTTTCCTGTTGCGGGCACTAGGCCTACCCACACAAGTGAAGTACCATTTTTATCGGGAGACTTAGGGGAACACAGAATTGTAGAGCAACTGTTATTACCTATTGACTTTCAATGCATTTCGGCCTTCCAATTGTAAGACAATGTTTAAAAAATAAGTCAATTTGAAAAATGTCCTATAATTCACATGCTAGTATGGGTACCCACAATTTCGGAGATGTGCAAATAGCTACTGTTTCTAACTTCTATATATTGTTCTCATTTCAGAAAGAGATAGGTGTCTTTCATACCGATTTTTCACTGCTTACATTTTCCCAAATGAATTGCTATATACCGGTACACAATAAAAAACCAGTGCAAGACGCTGCTCAGTTATTAGTTATAAGCCCTATATATACCCACAACCCGAAGGGTACAGTGGATGTAATGGTATATTGCTTTAAAAAAATCTGTCATACTTAAAAGAAGTTGCAAGTGAAAACGTTGGCACAAATGGCTGTTTCTCTCAACTCATTTTCAATTTTTCCTCTTTTCAACTGTTAGTTTCTATAAAAAGACCTTGAATGATCTACACAAATGACTCCTTGTTAAATTCAGAATTCTGTATACTTTTCTGAAATGTATAGCTTTCCAGGATCCATTATTGTTTTCATACCATTTCTATCATTAACTGGAATAGGTTGAAAGCAAAAAATAGCAAAAATAGGCTATGTCCCAGTAAAATGCCAAAACTGTGTAAAAAAGTTTGGTTTTCTGACAAACGTCTATCAGTCCCTGGAAGCTTGCCAGGGGCGCCCTTATCTGGGTTAGAGCGGGTCTTCCCTTTCAACCCCTAGCCACGCAGGTGGACCCAGAGGGACGGTTTGTGGCAGTGCAGGGCAGGCTGGATGGGAGAGACGTAACATTATGTAGTCTTTACGCCCCAAACATAGAGCAAGCGGCCTTCTTTACGCGAGTTTCAGGCACCTTGGCGGAGTATCTAAAGGGACCGACCATACTGGGGGGTGACTTTAATTCCATCACTGATGTCCGCTTAGACCGGTCGCACCCGCCCTTGACTCAATCGGCAATCCATAGGTTAGCTAGAAGTAGGCGGGACTGGCAGACTGCGTGGGGGTTGGTGGACACCTGGAGGGAGCACCATCCAATGGAGAGGGACTACTCCTTTTATTCTACCCCACATGACCTGCATGTGCGTCTGGATGGCATATTATGCTCTCCGGGCATACAGGCTCTGACTCGCCATAGTGAGTACCTGGCGAAAACCATATCGGACCACAACCCCTGTCTGGTCATAGCACACTGGAGTAGGCAGCGTCAGACGATACCCACCTGGCGCCTGAATCCGCGACTGCTGGAAGACTCGGTCTTCCACGCGGAAGTCCAGGCTGGCGTCACGGATTATTTCACTGAAAACTCGGGGACGGCGTCCACGAGGGCTTGGGAATGGGACTCGTTCAAGGCGGTTATTAGAGGGATATGCATCTCCTCCACGTCCGGGGTCTGGAAAACGTTATTAGGAGACATAGAGAAGGCGGAGGCTACGCTGCGCGCTACGGAGAGGGCACAGCACTCGGGGGACCAATCCCAGAATGAGGTGGTCGCGGCGCGCGAACGTGTGGCAGTGCAGGTAGAGCGGCTCCGCTGTTTTGACTATAAGGCATACCTCGCTAGGGCGCATGCGGAGAGGGACAAAGTCGGGTCGCTTTTGGCCTGGCTGGCGACTCCGGATGCACGTGGCTCTCCCATACTTTCGCTGACCCTCGGGGAGGGGGTAACGGTATACTCTCAGAGGGAGATTAATGGTCAGTTTTTGGTGTATTATACCGCCCTTTATACCAATACCATGCAAGACGCTCCTGGGGACCTGGAGGACTTCCTGGTGATGGCCCAACTACCGAAACTGGACCCCACTCTCAAGGAGACGCTGGGGGGGGATATCTCGCTAGGCGAGATTCGCATGGCGATCAAACATATGGCGTGCAAGAAAACCCCGGGCACTCCCTGTGGAGTTCTATGCTGCCTACGCGGACCTACTTGCCCCCCAGCTACAGTCAGTGTACCGGGAGGCTTGGAAAGAGGGTCAGCTGCCCACCTCAACACGGGAGGCACTGATCATACCGCTCCTGAAGAAGGGAGGGGACCCGAGTGCCAGGACAGCGTACCGACCACTCTCCATGCTCACCGTAGATTATAAGATACTGAGCAAAATCTTAGCCACGAGGTTGTTGGCGCATATGCCCTCCTTGATACACCCTGATCAGGCTGGGTTCATCCCTCGACGGAACACATCGACATGTATCCGGAGACTGTTGCGGGTTATGGAAGTGGACCGCTTGGCTTATCCGACCGCTCTGACGCTGTCGGTTGATATGGAGAAAGCCTTCGATAGTGTGGAGTGGCCCTATTTATTTAGGGTCTTGCAGGAATTCGGCTTGGGGGATGGGTTCGCGCGCTGGACGAGGTTGCTCTACGCTAATTCGGTGGCTAGGGTGCGGACGGGGACCACGATATCGGCCCCCTATCCAGTAAGAAGGGGAACGAGGCAGGGTTGCTCGCTGTCGCCTTTGCTGTTTGCCTTGGCGGTTGAGCCCCTGGCGGCCCATGCTCGGCTGGGACGCGCACACGCTGGGCTGCTACTGCGGGGGGAAACCCATTATATTTCCCCCTATGCAGATGATCTGTTGCTTTTCCTGGCTGACGCGGAAGGGGCCCTCCACGGCGCCAAGGCGCTGCTGAAGGACTTAGGTTGCCTGTCGGGCCTGAAAGTCAACTGGGGCAAGACTTGTGTGTACCCCATCGCACAGTGGGAGCGGACCCCCCCCACCCTGGGAGCAATCCGCTGCGAAGCTAGCTGTCTGCCGTACCTGGGAGTGCACATCTACCGCACCCAACAAGATCTGTTGTAGGGGAATGTAGGGAGGGCGATCAGAGGCCTGGCGGGCAGTATTGGATTCTGGAGCACCCTCCCACTTTCAGTAGCTGGGCGGGTAGTGCTACTAAAGATGGTGGCGCTCCCGCGGCTGTTGTATTTCTTCCGCACGCTCCCTATTTGGGTGCCGGTGTCGGTCTTCCGCAGGCTCACAGCCATGGTCACGGGTTTTATCTGGGGATCTGGCAGGCGACGGGTGGCGCTAGCCACGCTGCGACGGCCTAGAGCCGAGGGAGGGCTTGCTGTGCCCGACTTCGAATGGTATTATTTGGCTGCCCAGATGCAATGGCTCACGCAGGCAGTGGCGAGGGAGTTTAGGGGCCCCGAAGACCCACGGGGCAGGGTGATCCCGCGACACGTCCTTTCTTTTATTGTCTTCCAGCAGCGGCTGGAGCTGTCGCAACTGACGCTTGAGGAACGAACGCTCCGGTTGTGTTGGAACCGCAGCCTGCGGAGGGTCGGCACTGTTCACCCCTACGCCCCGGAGATCCCTTTGGGGATGTGCACGGCCCTCCCTCACGGCGGAGATTGGTCGGGGCTGGCTCAGTGGGAAGACCTAGGGATACAGATGGTGGGGGACTTATACCTCAACGGAGTGCTTCAGCCATTCCAGGAACTGCAGGACTCCTTCGGGATCCCGAGGGGAGACTATCTACTCCACGCGGCCCTGGTGGCAGCTCTACAAAAACACTGGAATTCGGGACTCTCTGAACCGCAGACCGCTGCCGGCTGTCAGTATGTGGTCATGGCGGCGGGCACAAACAAGGCCATTACGTGCCTATATCGGAGAATGGCGACGGAACATCTAGCCCCTTTGAGTGCACTGAAGGTTAAATGGGAACGGGACGTCGGGAAGCCCATTCCGGACTTGACGTGGCCCATATTGCAGAGACGGGCCTGGAAGAGCACGCGTAACGCCAGGTTTCAATTGGTGCAATACTTCATCTTGCATAGGGCATATCTGCCGCCAGCTAAACTATTTCAATATTTTGGGGGTCCCTCTCCGCAGTGCCCTCGCTGTGGGGAGGAGGGAGCTGACTTTAAGCACATGTTCTGGTCCTGTGGCGTTCTGAGCTGCAACTGGGGGGAGGTCATTGATTGCTTGACCCAGGTGACGGGGCGGGAACTGGGGGTGGAAAGGGGAATTTGTTTGCTGCTATGGTTTCCCCACACACTGCGCACGAAAGTCACGAGCAAGTTTTGCGACTTAGGGCTGGTAATGGCTAAAAGAGAAATTACCCTGCATTGGAAAACGAGAACTGGTCCCAGCTTTGCGAGGTGGAGAGCTGCCTTTACAAAATGGGCGGGTAGCGAGAGTACGCTTCGGTTGCAGTTAGCGCTGCGGAGCAACGATGACAAGGCGTTAGCCATGGCACATGCATGGGAGGCACTAGTGGCTGACCTCCGGGGGTGGGGCACAGATGCGGAGGGGGGTGCTGAAGCGCTGGAGCCGCAGGCAGCGGCGTAGCGGCGGAGAGGCAGCTGATGGATCGCGCTTGAGGGTGGGGGGGCTTCCTTCTCCGCTCTGCTTGGCACCTGACCATGGGGGTGGGGAATGGCCCACGGCCGCGCCAACGGCTAACTACGCGATCGACTTATCCCGGTACCTGTGACTCTGGTACACTGACATGTGGGTGGGGGGAGGGATTGTCTGCATTGGGGAATGTTGGGGACAGTGCGCTGATAGTTGAAAGTGGTCTCTACTGTATTATGCACTGGTGTTTATTACTGGAAGAAGACCTCGGATATGTTGATCACTACATTTGGCAACTGTACCTGTGTTATATAATAAAAATTGTTTTTGCAAAAAAAAAAAATCAGTCCCTGGAAGCTGGGAAGATGATGATTTCAGCACCACAAACCCTTTGTTGACACCATTTGCAGGGAAAAAAGCAGACGCTTTCATCTGCAGCATTTTTTCCCATTTAAAAAAATAAATAAAAAATGTTAGCTGTATTTTGGCTAATATGTGGGTCCCGTCCAGGGGAATCAACAAACCTTGGGTACCTTTAAAATCCCCATGATGTTGAAAGAAGAGGACGCAAATTTGGCGTGGATATCTTATGTGGTCAAAAGATTACAGGGAGCTAAGCGTGAACTACCCCAAATAGCCAAAAATAAAAGCTAAGCACTGGGGGGGAAAAGGCCTAGCAGTGAAATGGTCAATGAACTATAAATACAAATTCGAACATCATTCTTATGGACATAAATATTACCTTAAGTGCAGGCAATGTCCTTCCCTGAAACAACATGTAGAATTGTAATGTGGCAGCCAAAGCGTATGTACTGCAGGGAGTTGGGCCTACTTGTCCCAAGGACAAAATAAACATGAAAATGTGTTTTCCTTGACCCCAAACAATATGCCATGAGCTATAGGAATTCCACACCACTGCACTCATATATTATCAAATTCAAACATTATTTTACCTCTTTAAGTACTGAGGTAACATGGTATATACTTTATCTTCATAGTTTTAAACAGCAGGTTGTATGACGGAACAACGCATGCAACTACCACATATGCCTTATCCACGCCAATCAGTACACCACATGCGTCATTACCATACATGCACTTACAACGAAAAGTTTTACAATGCATATACCATGCAAGTTTCGTTGTATGGATTAATTGGAAAAGACATATGCATGTTAAAAATGTTTCAGGTAAGTATAACACACACAAGCACGCTTCAACCCACAGGTTAGCCAGGAGCATAGAGAAACGGGACAGCACAACAATCCAGACATGGCACCCTCTTAGTCTCACAGTAGGACTCTTCTCTCTGCACTTACCTCCCTCTTAGTGGTCCCAACATGATCTGTAGCTAAGCTCAGCAGCACAGCACAGTTCCGGGAACAGCAGCATTGAAATGGTCATATGGATAATATACATTGTAAAGTAACCAGAGGGATGAATGGCTGTTTCCCCCAACAGTGCTTAGTGGGGAGCATCAGGAAGGAATAGATGCCTGAGTGAGAAGGCAATATGTACAGCTCGTTTAGAAAGAGTTTGAAAAATTGAGTTGTCAATAGAAAAATATCAGGGAAGGGTTTCTCCTTAATTCAGTGGTAGTTTATTCCAGAAAGCAGAGGCCGCTTCAGAAAAAGATGAGTGCCTCAGAAATGTGTTCTTCCTTCTCCTAACAAATTGAGTAGATTGGAAAGATCAGGAGGTGTGTTACGGTGCAGGGCTTTGTAGATGAAGAAGTTTAGTTTGAACTTTATTCTCGCCTCAATGCAAATTGGAAAGAATTTGTGCAATCTGGTTAAATTGTTGACGACAGGACTCTGATAGATAGTATGGCGATGTTAAGAAAATTAAATAAGGGTGAAGCAAACCTTCGAGAACTGAACAACAAAGTCCAAACACAATATTATGAGGGAGTGAGCTGCAGTCTTTAGGTAAATGGGTGACCAAACAGTTTAATATTTTGGAGAACTGTAGATGGAAGTTGGCAGCTTGAGTTACTTTAGTTACATGCAGAGTCACTGAAGGAGAGGTATCAAGTCTGAGGCCAAGTAAAATCACTGTGGGTGATAAAGAGGAAAAGACGTTGACAACTTTCAGTTTTTTGATGAGAGCCAGATCAAAAGTCTTAAGTGTTGGGGCTAGCTTCAGAGCGTTATTGGCCATGCAGGCTTGGAGTCTGAAGAGTATGCATCACAGGGTAATTATATTGTGTGATGAAAAGGTTGTGAATAGTGTTGGGTGTAGTCCACATACTAATGGATGGAACCTTCTGTACCATCTCAGACTGAGCTCAGCAGCGTGAAACAGATTAAAACGTGTGGAAACAAGGATGGACTCTTAGGGTAAAGCATAGGCCACTACAGAGGGCAGTGAGGTGTGACATCCAATCATAACCAGCTAGGACTGGTTTGATAATAATTAGGGGAGCCATTTCAGCACAGATCCACAGAAGTTCATACAGTCTTTGGGGCAGATTTATGTTTCCTGGCAAATCCCTGCAAATCAGCAGGGATGCGCCAGGAAAGATGCGTCACGCAAGTCTTCTCTTGCGCCACCACAGATGCGCTGCATTTACAATGCAGCGCATCGTGGTGCAAGGATAAACAGATGCGTGACGCATCTGATGGCATAAGGGCGGCGCATTGCTGGAGTCGTGTCGCAAGCACGATGCAACTCCAGCAATGCTCAGGGGCTGCCCATACCTAACATGCTGCGTCATACCTTACGCCTGCTTCAAGCAGGCGCAGGGTTTTGACGCAGCAGCGTCGGAAAAGTGACTCAGTGAAATCTTGTAAATTTCACTGCGTCACTTTTCCGAGGCTTTTTCCGACGGAACGCCCACCCTGCATACATTAAACCTGACGCAGGTTTAATGCAGCGCAGGGCTTTACAACGTGACGCATCTCCCTAGATGCGTCACGTTGTGAATAGGGCTCAACATGGCGCATGGTTTATGCCGCCGCTGCGTCACAGAAGTGACGCAACGGCGGCGTAAATGTCTCGCAAGGGGCTTGTAAATCTGCCCCTTTGAGTTTAGATAGTAGCAATAAATGATCAATCCCGTCAGTCACTGCTGTGAGATCGAGAAGTAAAAAGAGGTATGAGTCTTTCCTATCAGTAAACTGTACAGACCTAGCCTTAATGGCTGTGCTAAACCACGGAAGTTTGGGTACAAGTCTGTTGGTAAATTGTAAATTTGGGTCAAGATTGGGGGCCACATTTATGATGTTTTAGCAAAGGGCAGCGCCGCAAGGAATCTTGCTGCGCTGCCCTGCCCTGCGTCAAAAGAAAAGGGCAGGAATGAGCCGTATCTACAAGATATAGCACATTCCTGCCCTTTTCCCCTGCGCTGATGCACCAAGCGCCAACATAGGCACCCTTGCACTATGGTGCAAGAGTGCCTGCATTGCAGGGCTGATTTATTTTGTGCAGGAACGGACACCTTCTTGCGTAAATCAAGAGAGAGTCCGCCTCCCTCCATTCCGATCTGAAGCCACCAAGACCACCTGCGGCGTACCCCAAGGATAATCCCTCAGCCTGACCCTTTTCAACGTCTACATGGCACCGCTCGCCAACATCGTCCGATCGCATGACCTCAACATCGTCTCATACGCCGACGACACCCAGCTGATCCTCTCCCTCACCAAGGACCCCGCCACTGTCAAGATCAACTTCCTCGAAGGAATGAAGGCCGTTGTTGAATGGATGAAGAACAGTCGCCTGAAACTGAACTTGGATAAGACGGAGGTCCTCATCCTCGGCCTCCTCCGCCTGGGATGACTCCTGGTGGCCGGCCTCGCTGGGAGCTGCGCCGACGCCCACCGACCACGCACGCAACCTGGAGGTCATTCAGGACTCATCATTGTCAATGACCCAGCAAGTTAACGCTGTCTCTTCCATCTGCATCTAACTCCTCCGCATGTTTCGCAAGATCTACAGATGGATCCCCACCGGAACCAGATGGACGGTCACCCAGGCCCTTGTCACCAGCAGGCTGGACTACAGCAACGCCCTCTACGTGGGAACCTCAGCCAAACTCCAGAAAATACTTCAATGCATACAGAACGCCTCCGCATGCCTCGTCCTTGACAACCCCCGCCACAGCCACATCACTGCCCATCTGAAAGACATGCACTGGCTCCCTGTCAACAGGAGGATCACCTTCAAGCTCCTCACCAACACTCACAAAGCACTCCACGACGTCGGACCTACATACCTCAACAAAGGACTAACCTTCTACACTCCGAACCGCCAGCTTCGCTCCGCTGACCTTGCCCTTGCCAACGTTCCACACATACACCGAACGACCACCGGTGGCAGATCCTTCTCCTACCTCGCCACCAAGACATGGAACACCCTCCCCATCCACCTGCGACAGACCCAGGACCTGCAGACCTTCAGGAAACTTCTCAAGACCTGGCTGTTCGAGCAGTATCAGCCCCCCCTCCCCTTAGCGCCTTGAGACCCTGACAGGGGAGTAGTGCACTCTACAAATACTTGATTGATTGATAAAATCAATCAAATTCAGTCAAGTATTAAGATTATATGAGGGCCTTTTAGGGTTTAGAGTTGGCATGGGTTTTTGGACAGTAAACGGTATTTTTAGGGTTTAGGGTGGAGATGTGTTTTGGAGTGGTAAGGGGTTTTAAAGGTTTAGGATTGATATGGGTTTTGGGAGGTAAGGGCATTTATGGTTTAAGGTTGGTATGGGTTTTCAGGTGGTAAGGGTTATTTTTAGGGTTTAGGGTGGGTATGGGTTTTTGAGTGGAAAAGGGTATTTTTAAGGTTTGGTGTGTGTATGGGTTTTTGGATGGTATGGATATGTTTAGGGTGGGTATGGGTCTTTTGGGTGATTATGGTATTTTAAGGGTTTTTGGATGGTAAGCGGTTTTCAGGGTGGGCATGGGTTTTTGGGTGGTAAGGGTATTTGTAGGGTTTAAGGTGGGTATGTGTTTTTTGGGTGGTAAAGGGTATATTTAGAGCTTAGGATGGGTATGTGCCTTTGGGTGGGAAGGGTATTTTTAGGTTTAGTGTAGGTATGGGTTTTTGGGTGGTATGGGGTATTTTTAGGGTTTAGGGTGGGTATGGGGTTTTTGGTGGTTTGGTATTTTAGAGTGGGTATGAGTTTTTTGGGGGTAAGGGTATTTATAGGGTTTACAGTTGGTATGAGTTTTTGGGTGGTAAAGAAATGTATAGGGTTTAGGGTGGGTAGGGATTCTTGCGTGGACAGGTGATATATACATACATATTCAGATGCTCCTCCTGGAAGCTCGGCCCGTGGTTCAGTGGCGTGAAACAGCCGATAGAGCTGAACCGGCATCAAAATCCATACACCAAAAATCCAATCATTTTCGCTCTCAGGATGCAATGATGGGTAGTTTATTGCTCAAAGTAATGCATATCGGAAGAAACTTCCTTGATCACACAATGAAGGACAGACTCACTGGAGCAATACAAAGGCACTACCGGTACCAGATTGCCATGCGAAGCGGCCACGCCCACTGGGGCTGGTACCTGTATGAATAGGGTGCCTTCCTGTCAAGTAACCTTGTAATGGACCGGGCCTATGATGCAGGGCATGGGCCCGAAACGCGTTGGCTACACCATTTGAGGTGACTGACTGTGTCCAAGTGCATGCTGCACCCTTCATTAAAATTGCCTGAAAATTCTTACTCGTGGGGGCCCTTCTGTTCGTGGCGAACTTTGTTGTTGCATCTGTACGGCTACTCCAAGCCGTTGAAGGATCTGGGTGACGTCATGCGGCATGCACCAACACAAGACGGGTGTTCACGATGGAGGCTATGAGGTGCAAGCAGGTTGATACACACAATTCACCAACCCATTGGGGATTGATTTAGTGTGATGAATGTGGTGAAGGACAGACTCACTGGAGCAATACAAAGGCAGTACCGGAACCAGAATGCTGTGTGAAGCGACCACGCCCACTGGGGCCGGTACCTGTATGAATTGGATGCCTTCCTGTCAAGTAACATTGTAATGGACCGAGCCTATGACGAAGGGCAGGGGCCCAAAACGCGTTGGCTGCACCATTTGAGGTGATTGACTGTGTCCAAGCGCATGCTGCAGCCTTCATTAAAATTGCCTGAACATACTTACTCGTGTGGGCCCTTCTGTTCGTGGCGATCTCTGTTGTTGGATATATATATATATATATATATATATATATATAGACTCTCTCTCTCTCTCTCTCTCTCTCTCTCTCTCTCTCTCTCTCTCTCTCTCTCCCTCCCTCTCTCCCCCCCACCAAATATCCACAAGGTAGGAATGGCTTTCGACAGGGCTTGCGTTAATCAAGAGGTTGCTGTATTCCATCATGAAAAACAAATCGGTAAATATATATACATGCATATTACCTACTGGCGGGCGCCAGTTGGTAGATATAGTTAGGACCTATTTTTCATAGGAAATCCGCAACATTCTATTTGGAATAACTTTGGCGCCGATTGACGAATCTTCGGGAAAATTTCAAAACTTTTGGCCAGCTCCGGTCCGCTCCTATTCTGAAAGTTTCACGGTGATTCGTCAAGCGGGGGCCGAGAAAAAAGGGGGGTCCCAAAACACATTTTCCCCATGCAATTTCCCAAAGGACCTTTAGCCGCAGCTACAGCCCGAACTGCTGAACGGAATTACACCAAATGTGGCAAAGAGGTAGTCCTTAGTTCAGACTCGTGCCTTTTGCTTAAATGGTGTAAATCCGTTCAGAAGTTCCAGAGAAAATGACAGTTAAAAGTACATATATATCTATGGCCTCGGAGGATCCGTGCACCCTCCTGATCACAAGCTGAATTTTAATTGGCTGAGTCAGGAAGTGTTGGCAGCCATCTTGTGCCTCGACCGAGGCACAAGAAACCCCCCAAAAAACATTGCAAAACGCGAAAAGGGGGCAGGGTAGAAACACCCTGACCCCCTAGGCCTGCTCAAGGGGTCCAACAAGGACCCCCAAGGCCGCAAAAAAAATGTTTAAAAAAACCCAAAAAACGGGATAGAAAAAAAAAGCCTGCGCTAAATATGCTAGTTTGCCCCCGGGGGGCCAAATCCCAGGGGCATAATGAAACAAGCATTGTCATACAAATAGAACACGGTGACCAGTACGGGGTTGTTTGCTCTACCCCACGCCCCAGTGACACACTCAGTAATGACACACCAGCAATGACACATCCGGTAGTGATACATCCATGAGTGATAACCTCAGGAGAGACACACAGGACTGACAAACTTAAGAGTGACACACTCTGGAGTGTAGGTACATGGGCCCCTGTCCCTGCAGGCTGGACTCATTAAGATGTGGCCTAACGGTTAGAGCGTACAACCTCGAAGCTGGGTAACCAGGTTCGAGTCTCTGCGGCTCAACCTCTTGTGATTCTCGGCAAATCACTTCATCTCCCCACGCCTAAAAAAACATGGATGTGCCCATCTGGAACAGCTGGTGCTCATGTAAAGCACCATGATACCTCCGGGTCGAGTTCGAGCTGTATAAAACTGCAAGACAAAAAACACGGCTCTGTGGACCTTACATGCCCTCACTGTCAATTTGCCTCAGAGGTACTCTCGTGCTCATGGGGGATGCACTCTCTCCCCTCCATAAGTGCCTCTCTCTCCCAGATGATTCACGCACTTTCTGCTGGTTGGCGAAGAGTGAGACACAAGCTCTCACATGACAAGGTTGGGGTATAGCGCCCACCAAGCGCCTCTCAGGTTTAAACAAGCATCGGCATACAAATAGAACATGGTGACCAGTGCGGGGTTGTTTGCTCTCCCCCACGCCCCAGTGACACACTCAGGAGTGACACCCTCAGTAAATGACACACCCAGTAGTGATACATCCAGGAGTGATAACCTCAGGAGAGACACACACGACTGACTTAATAGTGACACGCCCAGGAGTGCAATGCAAAAAAAAAGAAGCGGCCCCGGGGGATGAAATGAAATGAAATTTTGTATTTGTATAGCGCACTGCTGCCCCAGCAACGGGGCGTCCTGGCGCTTGTACTCATACCGCTGTGGAACCCTTCCTGGCTTTCCCTGTGAAATGTCCTCTCCTGGGCACCCCCAAGGTGAAGCCAGGCATCCGCAGCGCTGTTGGGGCCGTTGTGAAGATTAAGCAAGCTATTGCCCAGATTTGCCATAAGTGGCCCCAGGAGCCCCCCTCCAAAATATATATTTTTTTTTAAATGGGCCATGCCCCGGGGGATGGGGTCCCCGGGGCAAATTATGGCCTCGGGAGGGGGGCCATGCGGCCCCCTTCCCCGATTGTTTTTTTTTTTAAAAACAAATTGGGGGCAGGCCCTGGGGGATGGGGTCCCCAGGGCCAATAAATTAGAAAAATAAGGGGGGCTACACAACCCCCCTTCTAAAAAAATAAAAATGGGATCGGGCCGGAAGCCACGCCCCCTCCTTGCACCACTCTGCAAACATGCCCCCTGGCGCGTTTGCAGAGGGGGAACTAATTCCCCTTGAATACTGGGGGTCCCTGGGGGCCAACTAGCCCAACAGGAAACTCCAGTATGCGCCAGGGGGCTGCGTTGCAGAGAGGTGTAATGAGGCCACGCCCCTTTTTACACCTCTCTGCAACGCAGCTCCGTGGAGCTTACTGGAGGTACCTGGTGGGCTAGTTGGCCGCCAGGGGACCTCATGATTCAAGGGGACTTAATCCCCCAACTTAAAACGCGCCACGGGACGCGTTTGCACAGTGGTGAAGGTAGGGGGCGGAGCCTGAGGTGATATGTGTACAAACACGCCCTGTGGCGCGTTTTCAGTTGGGGAATTAATTCCTATTCAATCCAGAGGTCCCCTAGGGGCCAACTAGCTCGCCAGGTACCTCCAGTAAGCGCCACGGAGCTGCGTTGCAGAGTGTTGTAAAAAGGGGCGTGGTCTCTGAACACCTCTCTGCAACGCAGCTCCCTGGCGCATACTGGAGGTACCTGGTGGGCTAGTTGGCCCCCAGGGGATCGCAGGATTTAAGAGGAATTAATTCCCCAACTTAAAACGCGCCACAGGGCGTGTTTGCACACGTCACCTCAGGCCCCGCCCCCGTCCTTCACCATTGTACAAATATTGCTCTAAAATCAGCCGAACTACGAATTCCGATTTACTCACCTGTTATCAGGAGAGAACCCAGTGCTGCATCTTTTAGCCCAGCACTGACCCTGAAAAGTAATTCTAAGCGTACTTACCAGTAACTTGTATTTCCTTTAATAGGAATTCATTGTGTGGTTTTCAGCAGAAAAGTTTCTAAGTGTCTATTTTCACAAACTAAAAAGTTTCCTAAAAAATCGTCTGTATGACTTAAACACATTCTTTCAACTGTTTACAGGAGATGCACCAGTGCTGGATTCAGGATCCACCATTGATTACACTACATACCTGCTAAGTGAATTTTCTGCCATAGGATAACATTGGTGATTGTATGTGAAAACATTTCTGTCAACTTTTAAAATACAATAATATTCCTTAAAAATCACTACTGTAACCAAAACGCTTTTACTCAACTGTTTACAGGAGATGTCCAAGGACTGAATCTAGGATCCAGTCCTGTGGTTAGAAAAGTAATCCATAAAGTAACTAATTGCATTTGACTAGAAATTCACATTGACCTCAATTTTGCATTGTGTTTGAAATTGTGTTGCCCATTGCAACAACTGTAACTACTGTACTTAAAATTCTATTGCCTATTTGCAAAGTATTTAAACTAAAGTAATTCATTCTGAGAAAGTATATTTTGTATTTTTATGTATAATGTTATTATAATGTAATTAAAAAAATAAAATATCTAAAAATAAAGAGTTTAAAAAATGTAGTAAATCAGTATAAAAAAGGCCTTTACAAAACCTTTGAAATTCACTGAAAAAACCATAGGTTTCAGGCCTGATATAGTTAGGAATTGGCATTTAAAAAACGTTTGAAATTCACTGAAAAAACCATAGGTTTCAGGCTTGATATAGTTAGGAATTAGCATTTAAAAAACCTTTGAAGTTTAGGAATTAGCATTTAAAAAACCTTTGAAGTTAACTAAAAAAAACATAGGTTTCAGGCTTGATATAGTTAGGAATTAGCATTTAAAAAACCTTAGAAATTCACTGAAAAAACCATAGGTTTTAGGGGTGTTATAGTTAGCTGGACATTTCACTCGTACAAAACCACTGAAATTCCTCCGATATAGTTAGTTGTACTAACTACATCTCGCGCGCCTGCAATCCACTGCTGATGATGTCACATATTACATCATTCATGACATGGTCAGTGACATCACTGATGACATCTCAAATGACATCAATGATGACATCACTGATGACATCATCCACGTGACAATCAGATACAGCTCATCATACACTAGTATAACCTTTCATCACTCACTGTAAAATACAGAGTGACATATTTGAAACCATTAACACACCAATACAAATTTCTAAACACCCACTCAGGGATTCCTAGATCTATACACACATCTAATCACTTACCTAAAGATTCACTCATACATGCTGTCAATGATTAATAGAACACTATCAAATATACTTATACACCTATATATCGACATTACACACCAGCACACATCCTAATCACTTATGAAGTCATCCGACTCACTTATGCAAACAATGGATCATACTTACTTTTACTTAGCTACACACTTATACAAACACCACTTCATCTATTCATATAGATAGTAACTCATACTTAGTGTGTTATAAAATCACTATTACAAGTATACAGTTATCCATACAGTCACTCATACAATCACTGAGTCCTATGTATACTTATTTATATACAACAACTGACACACACACTGGCTTTTATTTTTCTAGTTTGTTGGATATGTACCATTGAGACATATATTTGCTCATCACCACACCCATAAAGATATTCACTCACCCAAACAACTGTTATAACATGTATTTTTAACTTCATATACCTACTGAATCAACTATTCACACATCTTTGGGCTGTCACACACCCCCCACCGAACCACACACACATTCACTCTCCTATACAAATACTCAGTTAACTAATCAATAACTAATATAGACTTTCACGTAGCTAGTAACCAACTGGTGAAGCAGTTTACACAACAACTGACAAAGTGACCCAGATATTCACACAGTTTAGTCACTTTCCAGTATATTTAGTGAGACACTATAAATGAGTCATGTAAACAGTCAATAACACTGCTACTAAATCCTCCATCCAGATATCTATATTTATATATCCACTCATTCTGCAATCCAAATTGCTATATATATATAATACATATTTAAATAACGACCCAAACCACATTCACTGGAACATGTCATCAGTGATGTCATTTGAGATGTCATCAGTGATGTCACTGACCATGTCATGAATGATGCAATATGTGACATCATCAGCAGTGGATTGCGGGCGCGCGAGATGTAGATAGTACAACTAACTATATCGGAGGAATTTCAATGGTTTTGTACGAGTGAAATGTCCAGCTAACTATAACACCCCTAAAACCTATGGTTTTTTCAGTGAATTTCTAAGGTTTTTTAAATGCTAATTCCTAACTATATCAGGCTTGAAACCTATGGTTTTTTCAGTGAATATATATATATCTATATCTTTGTGCTTATGACTTCTCTTTAATGTTACAAATGGGTAATTTCACTTCTGAATGGCCATTAACCGAGACACTTTCCATATTAATGCCATTACTTTTTCTGACTTTAATATTCAAGGCTTTTGTGTTTAGGATTAATGCGACAACCGTCCTCTTCTGGCAAACTGATAAAGAAGTGTGCCTCCTCCCAAAACGTATGGTGGAATGATAAAAAAAAATGAAACTGCACACCCCTTTTGTTGCCTGTGTCAAACTTTAACCAGTTTTCTTTTGGTCTGTCAGCATCTGCCATATGTCTGGATTTTCTCATAAGGGGACATACCGTTTTACACACAACAGCGCCCTGGCTGGCTGTAATCTACATATGCCTCAGCCTCCTGAGCCTTGCCTGATGCAGAGTGTCTGTGGTCACTGTCCAATCAGGTTAAAAGGGCACTAGGTTAGTTCCCTTCCATTTCTGGTGGTTTGCCGCTGTTTTAAGATCTCCTTAGAGTTTTACATTGCTCAAATGGGTGTAATTTCTGATATTTATATGTTTCCCTCTTCTACATTGCTTGATTTTGCTCGGTAGAAAGTGTCACTCATAGTCCTTGAAATGTCACTCATAATTACACTAAAATTATGAAAAGGTCACACATAGCAATCCGAAACCTTGGCAGCTATGAGACAGGGTCCGTCTGAACTCTGGGACCTAGTGTTAAAGTTAACTCGTCGCTCAATGCTTGCTCATATATTACAAGGTGCATGCACTAGGAGACCCTGTAACAAAAATTATGTTTCCGAAATCTCTTGATATCGATTCTGCACAAGAAGCTCCGAGTTACCCCGAAGCCCCCTGTGTGCCACTCATGGCAGAAACCCTTTTTAGCCAAATGTACTTGGTATAACACTGCACCTGGTGGCTAGTTCTATGTCTTGTAGAGCGAGGAAATATGTCACTTAAATACCACACCATTTGCGTTTTAGGGAAGATCTGCATGCTGAGCCTGCGCACGGCGCAGCTGTGTGGTCTTCAGTCTCAGGGTGGGGCATCAGGTGGGCAGGGGCCAGGGCTGGGCTGACTAAATTGTCATGCGCAGTCAGTGTAAACTGTACGTGCGGACTGGACATACACGGACGCACGACTGCAGGGCTAAGCATGTTACCTGCCAGGGAAGCACAGACACAGGGTGTAATACTTGCTCTTAGGGTGACTGTGCTGGAAAAGCACTGACCCTGGTGTACTGTCCTGAAGAAGCCCAACCATCTTGCGGACCCAGCTTCTGATTTCCCTCGCCGCGACGGCGTGCGCCACCTTACTCGGCTTATTCCTTGCTCCGGGAGGAGTGAGATCAATCTCAACCTGCACTTACCTCAAAATGTACGGGGACACTTTTAACCTGCACCAAGTGCACTTACCCCTGCCTGCACCAGGCGTACTAACTACAACTTGCACAGAGAGAAATCACATCACCTGAATCACGCACATTTACACTGCAGATGTGATGGGGCTTTTGCCTGCATCAATGACACTTACACATACAACAGGAATTCTGGACGGAGGAATTGGTCTCATCTTGCATCTTGGGGCACCTACAGCACTAGGCATATTTATTGTAATTCAGCTTTTAACTGTTCCTGAGGCTTTGGCATTCACTAGTTACGCCCCTTACTCTGGGACAGTTACAACATAGGAGCTAGCATGACAGCGCTACGGGTCCTTATTGGCAACTTGTACAACGTCCATGTACGTCCAACTGCAGCCCCTTGAACATATGCCCTGACCCCACCTCACCTTGGGGGTTAAATATATTACTGGAGCACTTGAAGATCCTGTACTGAGCACTTGCTTCGCTCTGCACCAGGGACATTTACGTCAACATAAAGCCCCGTCATTTGATGTCCCCAGGGCAAATATCGTATCGGAGCAGTTGCAGAACCTTGTGTTGGGTGCTTAACTCACCCTGCTCCTAAGGCTTTTACATGATCTTGCAGGCTGCATCCCCTCTGGGATAAATACAGTGTTGGAGCGATTGCACAAGGTGCATGTAAAGCAACACCCACCGTACATACCCGGGGACAGTGACAGCGTCGAAGCACTTACCGCACCTTGCACTCATGAAACTTTATGCATTCTGCAGCTTCTTCGCCTCATGGCACTTGGGGCAGCTGTAATGCCGGGTCACTTATTACAGTCGGCACTTCTCGCTCCCCTGGACATCTCACGCTCTGGTGCCGGGGTTCGCGGGGGGCTTACGGTGTCAGCATTTACAGGAATCTACTCCTGGTACATGTGCAGGCGGATGCACTGACACCACGTTCGCAATGGCACTTACTGCAGTAGGCAGATATAAAAACAACCAAGTAGTTGCTATGCAGTCTTACAATGATGCAGGTACTAGATATGCACTGCTGTAATCACTCGGGCATTACTGCTGCATTCCTTTTTTCTGTTTGTGCACCCCTCTTCCCTTATTTTGCAGTTCAGGTGTTAGTGTTACTATATTCCAAAAACCATATATGCATTTGTTTGTAGCTTTTAATAGAAGGTGTTTCTTTAGTAATAGATAATAATATTTGTATATAAGTATTTTAATAATATTACATTATTTTTAAAATGATTTTTTTTCAGATATTCTCCATTATTATTAAGAAAGATTCACCATGACAAAAAAAATCGCAAAGGCGAGTACTATTTAAAGAAGAGACAACAGCAGGAATTAGATGAACTACAAAATGTGGCAATGAAGAAAAAGTATTGTGGTAAGAGAACAAAATAATTTTTTTAAAGACTTTATAGGACTGGAAAGAGTTTGGAAAATACTGAAAATAGAAAGAAAAGTTCTAGAACGAGGAAGAATGAAATGAAAAAAGGAAAATTAATGGAAAATCACATTCTGAGAAAACGATCTATGTTGAAAGAAGTATGAAACAATTTCACAATATTAGGAAACGTATATATAAAAGTAGCGTACTACAAAATGTATTGAAACATTGCACAAAATATAAAAAAAGATCTGTATTTTACAAAAAGAAACAAGAGATTGAAAGTATAGTCGAAAAGGCTTTTGAATTGAAAAGAAGATTGTTCATATTAGTTTTAACGAGAATGCAAACATTAGATAAACCAATGCATTCTATGAAGGACAAAAGTAAAAGGAAAAGACTAATTAACAGAACTAAGTTTTGTAAAACATTTTTGGGTGAATGGAAGCACACTTCTAGTTCAGAACCTTTTTAAATGAAGATAACTATTTTCAAAACAATACATTAGTTCATGCAGTTGATACCAGTGGACGTGCTTATGAAGTGAAGAACGGTTGTGCAATTGAAAAAGATAAGGTGGTTCCTAGAAATGTGGAAGAAGTGATAGCTGAAGAAGTTCAAGGGAGACGTTCACAAGCTCCAGTGTATACATGGGAATGTAGTAGTATTTGTAGTATACAACAGGAGTCTATTGATACTTTATGAAATTTCTTATGACAGTATACTAAAAAAAAGTATTAAACAAAAGATTAAGATGTTGCAAGGACTAGATCCTTGTAAGGTGAGAAAAAATACTGGCTTGCAAGGTTATTCGCTGGCTTGTCTTTCTAGAAAAGTGTATCATATTGTTTTTCATCATTTGAGAATGTTAGCAGTACATCACTCTGCCATGCGGAAGTTAGTAAGAAGAATGTACTATGTAAAAAGTCCTGCATTATTTTTAAGTGAAATAAACACTGCTCTTTTGCATGGATCAGTATCGGATGTAAAAAAAGTTTGTGATGATATAGAGTTTTGTTTCTTTAGTGCTGAAGAAGAGTGTAGACAAAGTGAGAGTTTGATAAGTGTAGGTGTTGAAGAGGAGGTATGACATCGAAGGAGTTCTGGAGTGCATAAAGGAATCTGGGAAGGGACATCATTTTAAACAGCGCCACGCGACCAAGCGGAGACAAGGGCAGCTTACACCACCGAGCCGTATCTGCCCTCAAACGCCGGAGTGGAGACAGGAGATTCTGCTCATAGCGGACCGCCGGATCCAACGAAACGTACACCCCCAGGTATTTAAAGCCGGACTGAGATATTTGGAGCGGAAGCCGAGGCGGCAAGAGAGGAAGACCACCAGAGATAGGATACACACAAGATTTGGACCAGTTGATTATCAGACCCGAGTTTTTCCCGAAGGAAGTAAGGACATCAAAGAGAACATTGAGCGACTTCCGCGGTGAGGTGAGATACAAGAGAATATCATCCGTGTACAGTGAAACCCGATCCTCGAAGCCCGGGGCCCACCGGAGCCCTCTAATCGAGGGCTCCCAACGGAGCCAGGCAGCGAGCGGTTCCAGGGCGAGAGCAAAGAGCAGCGGGGACAACGGGCACCCCTGCCTAGTTCCCCTCCCGAGAGCGAAAGGCCGAGAAACCCGCCCATTGACAACCACCTGAGCCATTGGTCCAGCATAAAGGAGCTTCACCCAGCTAATGAACCCCTCCCCAAAACCAAACTTCGCCAAGACGGCCCAAAGAAATGGCCATTCAATGGTATCAAAGGCCATCGTGGCGTCTAGGGAAACCAATATGGCCGGTTCAGCGAAGTACTCAGCCCTAGCGAGGACGCCGTGCAGACGCCGTAAGTTGAAAGCGGTATTACGATGTGGGATGAAGCCACATTGATCCGGATGTATCAAGTCACATATAACACTCAGCAGGCGATTGGCGAGGACCTTAGCAAGGATTTTGGGTTCGGCATTTAGCAGGGAAATAGGCCTATAGGAGGCACAGCGGTCACGTGGCTTACCCTCCTTGGGAATCACCACTATAGTAGCCAGACGCTGGTCGTCAGGAAGGGAACCCCTCTCGAGCGATTCCTGAAACATATGACGGAGGAAAGGCGCGATTTTATCCGGGCGCAACTTATATAGTTCAATCGGCAGACCGTTGGGGCCCATAGCCTTGCCCGAGCGGAGGGAGCGAATCGCAGTAGCTATCTCTTTGACAGACAAAGGGGCATCCATCAGCTCGCGGTCCTCGACGGATAAGCCGGGCAGGGCAATATCCCGAAGCAGAAGACGAGAGTCGTCCTCATCTCTATCAGACACCGGGGAGTACACTGCACGGAGGTGGTCAGCAAAACACTCAACAATCTCACCAGGCTCAGTCACACACACTCCATCCGACACCCGAAGCTCCGGGACCACACGATTCACTCTCTCCTTCTTGTCCAACCAGGCAATCAGCTTACCCGCCTTGTCTCCGGCGTCATACAACCTACCCTGCTGCTCCCTATACATAGTCTTGGCAGCATCAGTGACGAGAGACTTATATTCAAACTGCTTCAGGCTGAGGGCATGCAGCCCATCCGGGGTGACACCCGCCTCCAAGGCTGCCTCCAGCCCCGATATTTCAGTCTCCAGCGTCACAACCGCCTCTCTCTTAACCCTCTTGGCCTCCACTATCTAGGACAGGGCATGCCCGCGGAGCACTGCTTTGAAAGCTTCCCACAGGGACACCGAGGACAACACCGACCCCTCATTCTCAGAAAAATATTGATCAATCGACTTAATCAGGCTATCACGGATCTTGGGGTCTCGCAGGTACCAAGGGTTAATAGGAGCGATCCGCCCAGCGGACCGCGACCCGGTGTCAAAAAGCAACCACAGTGGGGAATGATCAGAAATACCCCTGGCCAGGTGTTTGACCTCTCGAATCCGAGTAGCCTGGGCCGCGGGCATAAGGAAATAATCCAGTCTGGAGAGACTCCCATGGGCCCCAGAGTGAAAAGTGTACTGACACTGTGTCGGATGCATTAACCTCCAACAGTCCACCAGACCGAAGGTCTCCAGGAGCCCGCCCAGCCACGCCTGGGCAGCAGGGAGGGCCCTGGGCGGATGACGGTCCAGGTCACCCGAGACAACCGAATTAAAGTCCCCACCCATAAGCAAAAGACTGTCAGGAAGCCCAAGCAACATACGACCCAAGTCTGAGAAGGTGGAGTTCTGGAGGCCCGGGGGAACATAGACCGAGATCAAGGAAAGGGACTGCCCCTCCCACCTCCCAGTCAGAGCCACATAGCGCCCTCTATCGTCTGGGACCACCCTGGTGATCTCCAACGGAAGTGAAGCTCGCAAGAGAATGCCCACCCCTCTCGAACCAGTGGTGAAACCAGAGTGGGCCACAAGTCGATATCCCCCCCTGTTCATAGCCCGACAAACATTGCCAACCAGATGCGTCTCCTGTAAGAACACCACATCAGGAGTCAGACGACGCAGATATTGCAGCACAACACCCCGTTTGATACGGTCCCCCAATCCATTGACGTTCCAAGACATCAATCTCAACCCGTCCCCCCCCATCCCCTCCAGTAGATCAAGGGCCCCCTAGCAAAGAGCTCAACACCCAAGGATGAACCATAGCCAATACTTCGCCTTGAAAACAAAAAACACAAATCCAAACAACCCCACCCACCCACCAACCCCCCCCCAACTCCAACACCCCCCACCCTGCACCCCTGCGGTCCAAAAAACCACCCCAACTTGCAGTGTGCCTGTCGCCCTACAAACCCCATTCTACGAAAAGACCCCGGAGGAGGGAAGGGACCCGTCCCCGCCCGCTCCCCACACACAACATAGTGAAACAAAATGCACAAAAGAAGTAGAACCCAGCCGAACAGTACAACATGGCAGAGTCTGGGACCATAAGTCACTCCAAAGGAGACCCGCCACCCTCGGTACCGGCAGAGGGCCCAGTCCGGTCACCCCGGTCCGGCAGTGAATCGAGCCAGTCACTCGCAGTCGCAGGAGAGTCAAAAAAGGTAGTCCGATCTTCATGTTCCACTCGGAGCCTTGCAGGATAAAGCATAGAGTACTTGAGACCGAGGTCCCGGAGACGCCGCTTCACCCCCTGGAAGCCCATCCGCTGTTTCTGGACAAGTTGGGTGAAGTCCGGGAAAAAGTTACTGGACGAGTTCTCATGTCGGACCGGGCCATGGACCCGTGAGGCCTGCAGAATCGCGTCTCGGTCTCTGTAATGGAAAAGTCTCGCAACGATAGGCCTCGGGGGGGCACCCGGTCGCGGCCGGCCACCTGGGACTCGATGGGCCCGCTCCACAGCGAAAAACTTACTCAGGCCAGCGGGAGCAAGATGTTCGAGGATGAGCTCCTCGACCAGGAGATCAACCGGGCGGTTATCGGTGGTCTCCGGAACGCCTATGACGCGGATGTTATTGCGGCGGGCCCGTCCCTCGAAGTCCTCCAGCCGCCGGGCCATCAGATCATTGGCCGACTTGAGATCGCCGAGAGTGGCCTGCAGGTCCGACACGTCCGTACCAAGGGAGGACGTCCGCACATCCAGCGATTGAACCCTCTCGTTGGTCTTAGAGAGATCCGCCCGGATTAGCGTAATGTCAATGGCCACCGTGTCAATTTTACGGGCCAAGGCCTCGTACTGCGTAGCGATGGTCTCTCTGATGCCCTTAATGGCGCCCATGATGTCCTGCAGGGACAGATCCGGAGAAACGGACGGGCCACCACTGGTGTCCTCCGGGGGGACATTGGCCGTCCCGGGGGATCATTTACCCTGAGTGTAGCGGTCCATGTTGTTCGTCTGGACCGGTCCCCCACGTAGGGATGTTTTGGTCTTACGCCTCTCGGGGTCTCCCTTGCCTCCCAGGAGAACCTCGATCGCCGAAGGGGACCACCGAGGAAGCGTCGAGGTGGCACAGGCCAGGCAGACGCGTGTTGCACCACAGGCCGCAATATGGCGGAGCGAAGGGACCACCGTCAATGAGCACACTGGCCGCAGACGAAGCCACCGGCATCAAGCGAAGGCAAAATGAAAGCCCAGTCGCACCAAGCAAGTCCACAGTCCAGCCCCTCAAAGACCAAAAGTGAAACTGAAAGTGATGTGACGGCCACTGGCACAGCCCCGCTGCCGTTGTTGTTCAACTACGCCCCGGCTCCACAGATCACCCTCGCATCGGGCACAGCCGTCGGGTGGGCCTCAAAAGTTCAAACCACCATAACTCCGGATTGCCAGGTCCGATTTGATTTCCGAAAGGAGTTTAGTGTTCAGCCAGCATTCGTCTCCCAGATTCCATCAACCAAGTCAGGATAGAGTCAGGATAAATTCCGAGGAGCAGCGAGGGTCCGGGGAGCCCTGTGCTCACGCGACCATCTTGGATGCGCGCTAGGCTCCTCCTCCCCAAACTAGGAATGTTGATCTGTATTTAAAAAGTGAAAAGGAAAAAAATGATAAGCGGGAGGAATTTGGTGCTTATTTGTTGCTGGAAGGTCTTTTTGAGTTGGGTATTGATCAATGTATTTGTAAATATTGTTACAGCAACTTAGAAGAGAACAAAATGCCAGCTAGAGCTGTACAAAATAACTTAGAGTTGGTAGCTATTCCTGCAAAACTGGTAGATTTAAATATGTATGAGTCCATTCTGATTCAATCTGTGCACCCATTTCAGGCTATTGTTTGTATGGAGCCTAAAACAGGTAAGCTGCCTCCATCAGATTTACAAAGAGGATTAAACGGAAGAGTTGTGTATTTGCCTTTAGATTTAAAGAACAATATTGAAACTATTGGTGTAGAGTGAGAGGAAACTGAACCTGTAGTTATTCTAGTTAATGGTGTTCCAACAAAGAGCCGGAAAATATGGCAAGAGTTAGTAGATATCGGCAAAGTTCAAAAGGCTACGTTATATCTCATAAAAAAAGAATTTTTATTTCAAAAATATATATCTGGAAGTACAAGAAACAGTTTTAGGAGAAGATAGCGAAATTCCAACTGGCCAAATCGAAAAAGTGGACATCTCCAGGAGTGAAGAAATTTATGAACATTATAGTGTACATCCTTTACATTCAAAGGAAGTGATTGGAAATACTATTGAATTATTTCAAATGATGAACGCAAAGGGAACTCCTATAAGTGTTTGGGGAAGAAGTTTAGAAGCCTGTTGTTTTCCACTGCTGTTCCCCACTGGAAAAGGTGGATGATATGATGAACGACCCGTGCAGATTCCAGCTTCAGAATAACGTACAACAAGATTGTACTCAGAAGATCCAAGATTTCGACAATGTATTCCATATATATTTCATCTTTTGTTTGAAAGTGACTCACCTGGACTTTCATATGCAGTGAACCACATATTAAAAACAGGAGTTCATCTTCAACATGTTTCTGCAAAGGAATTGATGGACAAAGTACAACAAAGAGACGATCATTTAGAATCTCAATTGATTAATTTGATGCGTGTCAATGTGGTGCTAATGAGTATTGGTATCATCGTTATGGAGAACTTAAATGTATCTTAAGGAACTTAGGAACCCCTACATGGTTTGTTACGCTAAGCTGAGCTGAATACGCATGGGACGATTTACTTGAATTTCTACGAGAAGCAAATTCAAATACTAAAAACATTGAATTCAAGACAGCAGGAGAACTGTGTTCCTTGGATCCTGTAAATGTGTGCAGATAATTTAATCATAGGTTTCAAGCTATGATGTATTTTATCTGCAATAAAAATAACCCACCTTTTGGAGAAGTTATTGATTTCTTTTGGAGAAAGGAGTACCAAGCCAGAGGTGCTCCTCTTATACATATGCTATTATGGATCAAGGATGCACCAAATTTGGAACTGATTCTGATGAGACTGTTTTATCTTTCATTGAAGACTATGTTACATGTGGTATTCCAAAAACAGGAGAAAAAAATACCTTAAGACAACAAGTTTTACGGTTTCAAACTCATTGATGTGGGAAATATTGTCGACGGAAATACAAGTCAAAGGAACATTTTTATACAAATGTTGTTGTGGATTCCCACGTCCAGTAATTTTCAAAGGAAGAGTCAACAGTTTCATGTCAGCAGTGAGGCATACTATAACTTGAAAATCTCAAAGAACACATACAAAATAAAAAGAAGTGAACATTCAAAGTATATTAATGATTACAATCCAGTGATTTTGACGATGTGGAATGCAAATATGGATATCCAGTATAATGCAGATAATTTGATTGCTGTTGCTCGCTATGTTACGTCACACATAACAAAATCTGGAAAGACGGAGTTGAAAGAAATGTGGGAAGAAATTTCACAAAGAGAAGACTCTTATTAACAAATTGTACAGCTTTAGTTTGTGGATGCTTTCCCATTGAGAGATTGGATCCAACGAACGTTTGCATCGGTTGACATCTGCAAGTTTATATTCAAAGTCAAGAGGAATCATTTGGGTAAGCATAGGTCTTGCTGCAACACGAAATCGAGTATTGAAATCTGTACAAGAAATTGAATACTTAGCATTAAATGAACCAGAAAGTACAGATGTTGTTAAAACAAACATGTTGGATACGTACTATGCTTAAAGAAGTCCACATCTGGAAAACATATGTCTCTATGAAGTACTGTAATATTACAGCTTTAAGAGAAATGTTACAGAAAATATAAATGAAGAAAAATATGCAGTAATTGGATGTGATGAATATTTGATAAAACATACCAAAGGAAATCCATACCAAAGGAAATCTAATTAATCACAGGAAACTCAGTTGTGATACTGCAGATACTGCAGATAAAAAGGAATTTTTCTATTTAGCACTTCTGCAACACTTCAAGACTTGGCATACTGAAATGGAATTACTTGGAGATTTTGCTTTCTATGAATATTATTTTAATGCATGTAAAGATAGCATTGAATGCACAGTTTTTCCAAATTATCTACAAATGTTGAATGAAGAGATTGAACAAGAAACTACTATTGTGGCTGAAATTGCTAGAGACAGTTCACAAGATAGTCAAAACTCTGCTCCACTGAGTTAAGATCCACTAGGAGAACCAATTCTTGAAAATGAAGCAGCAAAAGCCATGAGAACTTTTGAAGCTGGAAAAACAACAAATAATGAAAATGGAAGCCAAAATCAAAATTGGATTCTTTGGAAAAGTCTATGGGCCCGATTCACAGAACTAACTTAAGACAAAATCCTAAACTTACTACCGTTTTGGTATTCACAGAAGGCACTTACTCATTTTGGTATTCACAGAAGGCACTTACTCATTTCGGTATTCACAGAAGTTAGGAGTCCTAACTTTAGGACTCCTAAATGCCTTCTGTGAATACCGAAAGTCTTAAAGTTAGGATTTTTCTCAGTTTAGTAGTAGTATAGTTAGGACTCCTAACTTTAGGACTCCTAAATGCTTTCTTTGAGTACCGAAAGTCTTAAAATTAGGATTTTTCTCAATTTAGTAGAAGTAAAGTTAGGACTCCTAACTTTAGGACTCTTAAATGCCTTCTGTGAATACCGAAAGCCTTTACGGCGTAATTTGGATGTAGAAAAAGGTTTAGTAAATGGAGCAATGGGAAAAGTTGTTAATTTTGTTAATTATCCAAACAGAGATGGAATCGAATTTGTGAAGATTAAATTTGATCAGATTGAAGAGGTAAAACAGATTGGACATTGTGTTGTTCGTTTTTTGCTTGTTAAAGACTTGAATGTTCATAGAAAACAATTTCCTCTTTCTTTAGCATATGCGGCGACCATTCTTAAATCTCAAGGTTTAAGTGTAGACAGTGCTTTGGTAAACATTGGAAGTACAGTTTTTAAAGAGGGTATGGCATATGTTGCATTGTCTCGAGTAAGAACATTATCTTGATTGTATTTGATTGATTTTGATGAGAAAAAGGTTAGTGCAGATGCAAATTGGGTAAGGGAGTATAATCGGTTACGAAGACTGTATGCTCCTAACTTAGGTGAATATCCCATATATGAAATGCATGTAGTAGGTCCAAAGCGAACATATGAGAAACACTCTAGTGAGGTTGAAAAGAAGAAAACAATTCAAGTGAATGTTGAGGCTGCAAAGAAAATGAAAATGGACACTGTTGATGAAATTGTAGGATACCAGTTAGAAAATAGTTCCGGTATCAACTGCTATGCTAATGCAGTTGTGAACGTCGTATTTTTTCTAGAAAATCTTCATCATCAAATTATGGAGAATTGAGAAAAAAGATTTTGTTCTTTGTTGCATTATATTTTTGAAAAAAATGACAACTGATACAACTAAAATCCATACTGCTTCTGGCATTTGGCATCTTTTGGATATATGTTCTGGTTCTTCACAACATACACTTAATGTACAACAAGATGCTCAAGAATGTCTTATGTTTATGCTTGCAGTATTGTAAGGTGAAGGAATACACATTGAAAATCTGTTTGGGCTTCGTAACAAATGGGATCATACATGTGAAGACTGTTCATTTTCTTCTACTACTGAAATAGACACTGAACGATTTATATATTTGACAATACCAGATTGCAAAACAGTGTCTTTTAACAAATGAGAAAAATCAGCTATTCAAGATATGAAATATACTCAGTGCAAGTCTGAAATGTTGTCAACATTATTCATAGAAAGATTTGGACAATATGTCATTTTAATGCTACAACGTTGTAGAGCAGATGGAAGAAAATTAGAAACCAAAATTAAAAATGTTGTGGCAAGTCAACTGTCAATTTCAGGGACAACTCTTAAAGCAGTGGCTATCATTTTTCATGATGGACCTACTACAACATCTGGACACTATACTGTGTATTTAAAGTGCAATAAAGGATGGACACATTGTATTGATGCCCATTTGAAATTCAAATGTCGGTTGCCTAATGAATTACCGAATTCATATCTGATATTTTTGGTGCCAAAGTTTTGAAAACATCATTCGGCCTATTGGGAAGATGTCAACAATTACTGTTTCAATTATTGTTTCTGTTCTTTGATATTGCATATAGAAAATTGTGTTTGAAAGAAGCAGTTCATATATTTGATCTTTGTATTATATGAAATGTAAATGAGAGTTTATTGATTGTATTTTTTTGCCCGCTGTTACATGATGATCAACATTGAAATCATTGTGTATGGTGAAATTCAATAGAATCTGAAAACAGCAAAAAAGAGAACCTGAATATGTTATGTAATTCTAAAATGATATTGTGTTCTTAAACCTATAATATTATTTGCAATAATTGTATTCTTTCTTCTCTTTTACAGAAAGTAAAAGTAAACTTTGAAAATATTTAAAATGTACTTTATAATGAAACATGTGTAAAATACTTTCAATGAGATTGATATGTACTTCAATACAGAAGGTAAGATGAAATAATGATATAAACAAAATAATAGGATTTAATGTTTACAATCACTTTTATTGTAGTTATTCATTTTTCCAACTCAATCATCTTATTTCTCAAATCACTTCAGCAGTACTCATGCACTCCTTCAATCACTGAACCATTGCCTATGTACTTATAAAATCAATTAGGCATTACTAATTCACACTTTTAATCAGTCTTGCACTACTCGTACACTACAGAGTCTTGCAATCACCCAAGTATTACCTATGCACTCCTTCAATCGTCTACACATTAGTCTTGCACTGATGGAATCACCCATGCAGTAACCATGCATTCATGCAATCACCCAGGCATTACCTATTCACTTACAAAATCATCCAAACAATACATATCCACTAACAAAATCATCCAGGCAGTACCGATGCACTCCTCCAATCACCCAGGCACTACTCATCCACCCATGGAATAACCCAGATAATACCCATGCACTACTCCAATCACCTGTCTACTACCCATGCACTCCTCTAATCACACAGACAATACTCATTTACTCCTTCAATTACTCAGCCAGTAGCCATGCACTCCTCCAATCACCCAGTCACTACCCATGCACTTATAAAATCACCATACACTATATTTACACTCCCCCAAACAACCAAACAGTACCCATGCACTTATGCATTAACCAAGACAATAACCATGCATTCATGCAATCACCCAGGCATTACCAATAAACTCATGTCATTACCCAGGCATTACCCATGCACTTACGCAATCATCCAAGCAATACCTATGCAATTACAAAATCATCCAGGCACTAGCCATGTACTCCTGCAATCACCCGGCACTACTCATCCACTCATGCAATAACCCAGGCACTAGCCATGCACTGCTCCAGTCACCTATGCACTACTGATGCAGTCCTCTAATCACCAACACAGTACTCATTTACTCCTTCAATTACCCAGCCAGTAACCATGCACTCCTCCAATCACCTCTTCACTACTCATGCACTTATAAAATCACCATACACTATCTTTACACTCCTCCAAACACCCAGGCAGTACCCATGCACTTATGCAATCAAAACACTAACCATGCATTTATGCAATCACCCAGGCATTACCAATAAACTCATGTAATTACCCAGGCATTACCCATGTACTTACACAATCACCCAAGCAATACCCATGCAGTTACAAAAACATCCAGGCACTAGCCATGTACTCCTGCAATGACCCAGGCACTACTCATCCACTCATACAATAACCCAGGCACTACCCTTGCACTTTTACAATCACCCATGCACTACCCATATACACATGCAATCATCCAGATATTACCCATAAACTAAAGCAATCAGTCAAGCATTATCCAAGCACTCTTCCAATCACATTAACTCTGCACTCATGCAATCACTCAGTCATTAACAAAGCACTTAGAAAATCAACCAGGCACTACTCATGCACTCCTCCAATCACCCAGGCACTACTCATTGATTCATGCATAAAAATGGGAGAGTATGGAAGTACTCGATCAAGGAATCACATCAGTTAATATAAAGCTACAACAGCATCGGGCTGTGTACATGCTGTACTAATCTCCGGCGGTTATATCTAAGTGGGCTTCTGGTAATACGGAAAAACATATTGTCAGAAATTTTGGCTATATGCGGCCGACTTTAGGCATACGTTTATTGAATGTCCAAAGCTCGATGTATTCTGGAGGGGGGCACCAGAGTCCTCAGCCCACTCATGGGCCCCAATTATCAGCTCACTGCAAAAGAAGTTTTTCTTGGAATCAGAAGTGGGGCTGTTAGTAACTGGAATATCCTGGCAACTATTGTTATTGTTTGTGCTAGTTTATGTATTGCTAGAGCCTGGGTAGATGATAGCAGTCCTTGTGTTAATGAATTATGGGTTCTACTTGAACAGGTTTATGAAATGGATCATGCTTTGGCTAAAACTAGGGGACCGTGTTCTTGTTTGAAATTTAATCGAATTTTTTGGACTGACCAGTTATGGGAGCAACAAGGTGTTGTTTACCCATGACAGTGTTTCATGTCATCAGTGATGTCATTTGAGATGTCATCAGTGATGTCACTGACCATGTCATGAATGATGTAATATGTGAGGTCATCAGCAGTGCATTGCGGGGGCGCAAGTTATAGTTAGTTCAACTAACTATAACGGCCGAATTTCTCTGGTTTTGTATGAATGAAATGTCCAACTAACTATAACGTCCCTGAAACCTATGGTTTTCTCAGTGAATATAGATATATATATATGTACATATATATGGATAATGCTTATCTATTACATTTTAACAACACATATGCCATTACAGCAAACTTTTTTTGGTAAAGGCATGCGTGGTAAAGTCATATGCATTGTAAAAATTTTCACTGTCAATGAATGCATAGTAATGACGCATGTGTTATTGTATTGATGGCGTGTGTGGAAATTGCATGCGTGGTTCCGTCATACAACCACAAAAAGAACAGTCATTTTCCATCTATGAATCCAGGATCAGGAACAACATCCCTGTATCCATCAAGCCCACCCCAACACCTTTCTAATTTAGGGAAGAGTTGAACACTCACCTCTTTAAAGAACACACTATCACAATCCATTATCAATCCACAATCAGCTTCCTCTCCTATTAACCTGTGCTTTTTGTTTAGGCTTGGCTTTAGAAAGGACATATACAGAATGCAGCACACACAGAAAGAGCAAAAACGAGGAGAAATTAATTATTTCTCCTTGTATCACTGTCCTAAAACCAGGTATTTCCTGGCCTTAGGTTTTGGCGCTGCCCCATCTTTGTAAATATAGGGTAGCATCAAAAAGCAAAGATTGTTGTAGTGGAACGCCCAAAGCAACACCTATTGCACGCCCCTTTGCCGCTGCGGACTGTGTCAGAAAGGGACATATTTACAAGATCGTGTTAAGCCACATTAAGTGGCTTAGCATCACCTTGGAAATATAGGGAATGGCGCAACGCCACTGGAACGTCAGAGGCATTAGGGGCTTGTAAATATGCCCCCTAGTGGAAACCAGAAGAGTGTGAAAGCAAATAAAGAATAAGGATTTCTTTAATTCTGCAGAAGTAAAAACAGATTGCAAGTGAGAGCATTTCTTAAGTTTCTGACTATTTCCAAATATGTTACTTACATTGAAAGTACAAATAAGGTACCTTGCTTAACTTTGCCATATGATAAGGGTTTAAATTGGATCAAAAACCAAACAATACATTAAGTTTCAATGGTGTACACAAGACTGAAACCACTTCTTTATCTTGCTCTTATTTTTATAACCTGTTCAGTCTAAAGTGGCAAAGCCCCAAAAAGCAGCACAGTTTATGACCAGCATTTGCTAACCTATGGCAGCATTCCATAAAGTAAGCACAGCTCTCTGCCACTGTGTTGGATTTGCTATTGTCTTAAATGGTTGAAGAACTAAAGAAGCAATATTTTTCCACCTTGGATGGTGGTAAAAGGTTGTTTGGAAATGTACCTTCAAGGGAACATGTGTTTTTTAGTCTGGAAATGTAGCAGCGTTTGTTGCCATCTCTAAAGTAATTACAGGGCACAACAGAACAAAACACATCAAAAACATAAAAGGCCACAACAAAACAGACAGCCAACACTCATTGCAACACATTACAAACACAGTAACGCAACAATCCAATTCAGAAATGCAGCATAAAAACACAACAGCACAAAAAACAATATAGAACATCACACCATAACAAAAGCAACTGAACATGCAAATATTCTCATCACGCATTACAGGCCTTCAAAACTCTGATTTCAAAATACAGTGGTAGGTGATGTTTGCATCAAGGACCTAGCACTGCTTTGTTTTAACAACAATTAGTCACAATGTTTTGTTATCTGGCCCTAGAGGTTTCTTGTGTCCCATACAACCTAAGAACATTTACATACAGAGGGTACCATGCCACAAACTTTCTCTTTGCAGATAGAATTCCTATAAGATACCTCTAAAACTTATAGTGTCTCAATTCACAAAACATTTTCAGTGCCCAATTAAAATGTATATTTAATTAATTAACTAGAGTTTATATTTGTAATTTCATGATTCACAAAATTCGGGATCTGAAAATGTTTTTTTTTTTGTCAAAGGTGTTTTTTTATCGATAATCAAACAGAAGAAGAAAAAACATGCGACAGTCCCGCACAACTTCCCTCGCAGGGGGCACGCAAAATATGAGGGGAGGCCGTAGAGAGTAAAGAGTGTCCAGGCCTCCGGCCCTGCCAATCAGCAAGCCACAAAAATGCAGAGGGTCCAAATCCAAGCCATAAACACAAAGCTAGGAGAGGAGCCCAGCTCCCGCTCATCGTGAAGGCTCAGCAGAGTTCGAGCTACTGGGGCCGGTCACTCCAAACCTAGCTCGATCAGGCTCCCCCCTCCGCTGTCCATGGGTGCCACAATGAACCAAAACCGCAAAAGAAACCCCCCTACCCCCCAACTACCCCCAACCACCCCACCCTCCCCCCCAGTGGTGGTAGCTCTCAGTCATACTTACTACAATCCTCTGCCAACACTCATACCTGAAATAGATGGAGGGCTCGAACCGAGGGTGGACACACCGCTGCCGGTAATCCCTTGGAAAGAAAGCGAACCAATGGTCCCCAACGGAAAATGAAATTCTTAAAGTTCCCCAGAAAGATGTCCGCCATCCGTTCCATGCTCAACAACTTCCACAATCTCGCATGCCACAAAGTGATCGCCGGGGCCTCCCTTGTCTTCCAGGCCGCCGCCAGGGTTATCTTGGCCGCCCCCACACAAAGCCAGAGGATCTTTTTGTCCGCTCGCGTCTGATGTTCGAGGAGTGGATCCCGAAGGCCCAACAACACGTGAGCCAAGGAGTCCACGATCGGGTACCCCAGGATCTCCTTAATATGGGACAAGATCTCTTCCCAGTAGGGGCGGATGATCGGGCAGTACCACCAGATATGGCGAAAGTCCCCCAGTAGATCACAGCCCCTCCAACAAGAGTTAGGGAAGATGCGGTGTAGCTTGGCGGGGGAGAGGTACCAGTCCATCATGGTCTTGAGATGCGCCTCCCTCAGTTCCACCGAGTGATTATGCTTGGCCATGTCCCTCCACAAATGGGACCACTCCTCACCCGTGATGGCGCGACCAAGGATGTCCTCCCATAGGACCATGTAGCGCAGTCTTGGGGAGACAGCAGTGGCTAAGAGGTGGCTGTAAATAAAGGAAATGGCACCGCGCATGGTCGAGGTGCGGGAAAGAAAGGCCTCAAAGGGGGTCAGCGGCCTAGTCGCCGCTTCTCGAACTGACGAGGACAATGCCCAGTGCAGCATTTGAGTGTGGCGGAACTGTTCCGACTGGGGGACCCCATAATCTCGCCCACAATTGGCAAACGTTAGCGGGGCATAGCCATGAAACAGATGCGTGAGAGCGAGGCAGCCCCCTTCTCTTCAGGCATCAAAAGGCTCCTCTCGCAGTGCAGGCGGGAAGGCCGGGTTGAAGTGTATGGGAGTAAAGGGGGACGGGAACGTAGTCCACCGCTCATCTCCAGAAACCGAATCCCAGACCTTAAGGGTGGTACCGGTAGGCGTGCTGATGTACGCATTCTTGGGCCTATCCCCCTTGGGCTTCCACACCAAGTCCCACATCGTTTGCCCCGCCACACTTCTATCCATGTTCAGCCAGTGTTTCTCCGAGAGGGGTTGGATCCATTCCACCAATATCCTCAGTTGCGCTGCCTTGTAATAGAGGTGCAGGTCCGGAAGGCCCACTCCACCCTCCCCCCGTGGGCGCCGGAGAGGGGTAAAGGAAAATCTAGCCCGTCCCCCTTGCCAAACGAAACGGAGCATAAGAGTCTTTATGCGACGAAAGAAATCACTGTCCAAGACAATAGGGAGAGCCTGGAATAAATATAAAAGCTTCGGGAGGAGCGTCATTTTAATCGCATGGATCGTACCCAACCAGGAGATAAATAACGGCTTCCAGCGATGCAAATCAGCCTGTATTGTAGCCAGTAGAGGGGGGAAATTGGCCGAATACAGTTTCGTCACCGTGGGGGTCAAGCGGACCCCCTAAATACAGTAAAGAGGAATGGGTCCATGGCAGGGGCGAACGCGGTCGGAGGCGGTCCACCTCTGCCGCTGAAAGCGTGAGGTTAAGAATATAAGACTTGTCGTAGTTCACCTTGAAACCTGCTATCGCCTCGAAACACGCCAGAGCCGTCTGCACATGGGGGAGGGAGTGCGCAGGGTCTGCAAGAGAGAGCAAGACGTCGTCCGCAAATAGGGAGATCTTGTGTTGTTTACCCGGGTGCTCCCGTATCGCCAACGCCAGGGGTTCAATACTCAAAGCAAATAGCAAGGGGGAGAGGGGACACTCCTGCCGCGTGCCCCGCGAGTGCGAAAAGAAAGACGATAAATATCCGTTGACCGGGACTCTAGAACGGGGGTCGCTATAATTGGCCTTGAGCATGGTCAAGAATCTGTCCAAGAATCCAAATGCTTCCAAGGTGCGGAATAGAAACTGCCATTCCACCCGGTCAAATGCCTTCTCGGCGTCTAGACCAATGAATACCGCCGGGATGTTAAAGCGGTTGGCCTTCTCCATGAGGTGGATCACCCTCCTAGTGTTATCACGGGTTTGACGCCGCTTGATAAAACCCGATTGATCAGGGTGAATAAGAACCAGCATCAGGTCCTGCAAACGAGACGCAAGAATGGAAGAGTAAAGTTTGGCGTCGATATTAAGCAGGGCGATCGGCCTATACGACGAACACGCAGAGGGGTCCTTACCAGGCTTGGGGATGACCGAGATGACCGCTTCCGCCATGGAGACCGAGGAACCCCCCCGAGTCATCCTTAGCATTGAACAGTCGAACCAAGAAGCCACTAATGTCAGCGGCAAAGGATTGGTAGAAGAGGTCCGTGAACCCGTCCGCCCCAGGCGCCTTATGGGGTTTCAGGGACCTGATGGCACCTAGCACCTCCTCCCTAGAGATGGGGGCGGAGAGAAGTTCATTCCATTCGTTAGAGACACGAGGGAGCGGGAGCGCGCTCAGATAGTCCTTTTGGGCGACGGAGTCCAGGTATCTCCCGAGTACAACGTCGCATAGAACTCCCCGAAGAGTTCAGCCTTGGTAGCATCACAGTGCCGCAACGAGCCAGTTGCATCGCAAACGCCCCCTATGTAATCCTTCTCCCGTTTATGGCAAAGTTGGCGGGCCAAATGCCTCCCTACCTTGTTCCCCTGAGAGTAGGAGAGATGGCGGAGCTTCAAAAGAGTGAACTCCGCCCTGTTGTTGTAGTGAGCCCGGAGTTTGCCCCTAAGGGCAGTCAGCGGCCGCAACGTGTGTCTGGAAGGTTTGGCCTTTTGTGCTTGCTCCAGCGCAGAGAGTTCTGACTCCAACGCCTCCCGTTCCGTCCTCCTCAATCTATTGAGAGCCGTGTTAAGGGCCAAGCAGCTACCCCTCACTGACGCCTTGAAGGCGTCCCAGGTAGTGAAAACCGAGGTGTCCTGCACAGGGTTGAGCTCGAAGAATTCCCGAATTGCCTTACGGAGCTCTTTGCATGAGGACTCGTCCCTCACCAGGGAAGCCGGAAAGTACCACTTGCGCGGGGCATTCCGCTCCGGCGCCCACTGAAGGCCCAGAAAGAGGAAAGATTTTGGCCTCTCTCAGGGACCCCCGGAAGGATTGACTATAAAAAATATGATCTCAGCGGGAATAAGAGTGGTGCACATGAGAGAAGAAAGTTTAGTCCCGAGAGAGAGGGTGCAGAGAGCGCCATCCATCTAACAAGTCCAGTTCTTCAAACCTCCGGCGCGTCTCGTCAGAGAAGAGACCGTCCTCCGCTCTCTGCTGGTGAGAGCTGTCCAAGTCCTTAACCCACACCAAATTGAAATCTCCCATCACGAAGAGTGCCCCCTCCACAAAGTCCTCCATGGTTCGCAGCAGCTCCAGGAGGAACCTATTTTGCCCCACATTGGGGGCATATAACACAAGGAACGAGCAAGTCTTACCGAGTAGCACACCCTTGACAATAAGCCACCTACCCTCCCTGTCGCCCCGGACCCCCAGAGGCTGGAAGTGAAGCGTCGAGCGGATCAATAGGGCCACTCCCCTATGCTTGGAAGCCGCCGAGGACCTATAAATAAGGGGGAATTGCTTATGTTTCAATCGGGACTCATCCTTCCGGGCCAGGTGGGTCTCCTGAAGGCCAACCACATCAAGGTGGTGATCCAGGATTTACTTCCAGACCTTTTGGCGTTTCTGGGGAGAATTTAGCCCCTGCACATTCCAAGTTCCTAGGGTAACAGGCATTATTGACACATCACGACCCCCAGCTCCTCCAGGCCCCCCCATACAAAGTGCATCAGTCATCTCGCCACACAACAGCAGCCCCTCATCCCTCCACCTCGCCCAGAACTGAAGCCCCCTCCGAACAGGTCACTAATCCCACCCCGCTAGACAGCCCACATCCACCCACCCCCCCGCAGTCCCCCTGCAAGTCGCGACTCACCCACAACACCCCCAGGCAACATCTGGCTACCACCACCGACCCCTCCCCACCCCACCCCGCCCCCACCCAACCTCCCCACGTCCCCCCTTCCCTCTCCCAAGACCACCCCAACAAGGACCCAAAGAAAGACAAAATGCAAAGGATAAAAGAACAAACAAACCCCAAAGAAAAAGAAACAATAGAACCAATAGTTCCACAGAGAGGGCTAGTGTTGAATCCCTCTGAGAGCGGGGTCCCAGGTAACAGTCAGTGTCCCATTCGCTCTCCGGCCCGGGGCGTCTTCCCCAAAAGTATATAATTACCCACGGTACCTGAATGGAGGGGGGGGGGGTGTCCCTCCGGCGCCAAACAGCCTTCCCTCTACGCTCAAGCCGCCGACGAGCTGTCCTGGGGGGGCACCACCGTCACACTCACCACGGAGGCCACAGCACCATTTCGTTCTTGTTGGCTGGCCGTGGGGTCCGGCCTATTCTGCTCTGTGGGGCGCCCCACTCTTTGCCAGGTGGAAGAGCGCCGCCGACGCCGCGATGGCGAGCGTCCAACCCTCGGGGAAGGGGCAACGTCATCCAACCCAAGGAGGTCCGTAGCCGCCTGCAGGGATCGAAGTTGGACCAGTCTATTCTGCCACCTGAAGATGAGGCAAAAGGGATGGCCCCAGGAGAACGACACGTTACGATCACGCAGGAAGGTCGTCACTGGCTTAAAGGCACGCCTCTTCTGTAGCGTTGATGCCGCCAGATCTTGGAAAAGTTGGGGATGATGATCTCTGAATAGCAAATTTGGAATACTCCTCGCCTTCCGAAGGATACGCTCCTTGAGCTGAAAATCATGTACGCAAACCAGTATGTCCGGAGGAGGAGCCCCCGCACCTCTCGGCAGTCCCACTCTATGGACCCTGTCCATCCTGACCTCGTGTAAATCCTCTTCGCCAAGGATCTGCAGAAAAAGAGCTTCCACATAGCCACGCAGGTCTCCCGCCTCTCCGTCCCAGGGCACCGCGCGAATGCGGATGTTGTTCCGGCGAGACCGGTTTTCCAGGTCCTCCGCATGGGCCTGGAGAACTAGGTTCTGCACCGTCAGCCGAAGCACATCCTGTTGGAGCTGATGCACGTCACCCGCTAGCCCCAGATCATGCTCCTTCAGCGTCGCCACCCGCTCGCCGATGCCATCCACCTCCCTCCTCACCTCTCTGAGATCCGAGGCGAGTTGGGAGCGGAGCTCCGAGATGTCCTCTTTGATGGCAGAGAAGAGTTCCAACATAAAGGCCTTGGTGGCCGGGGCCTCGTCGTCCCTCTGCCGGGGGGAAGCGCTGGTACCCGGGGGCGTCGTCGCCGCGTACCCCTCGGCGGCCCCTCCCTGCCCGGCTTTTCCTTGCGGGGCTTGTTAGTCCGGAATGGTGGATATACGCCGTGCAAGACCGTAGGCAGACTTCACCACTCCTGGCTCGACGCCCTCGCGCTAGGTAGGCCCTCCTCTACTCCTCCTCAGGTGCCGTCGCGAGTCCAGAGCCCCGGGTCAGTGGCCCCACTCCGTGCCGCACCTCAGATCTTTTTCTCTCTAGATGCGCACGTCCGCCACCAATCCAGGGACGGGAGCGTCCACCCAGGCAACCGCCCGTTGCAGCGTCCGCCGCTTCGCCACTCCTGGCCGCCACCAGCTCCAAGGCTTCTCCACTAGGCTGCACTGTCCCAGATCGGGTGTGGATATCGCCCTCAGGTCCCGCCACCGGGCACCAGCCCCCGGGGTCCACCTCCACGCAGTCCGGCGCTCCACAAGTATGTCGGCGCACTCCATGGGTGGCCCTAGGCGCGTGCAACGACTTTCAGGGCTCCTTCACCCCCTCCGTTCGTCACCGGACCGCACCTTCTCTCGGCTACGGGGCTCAGGACCAGGCCAGCCGTCTGCTCCAAGGAAGTCCCTTCTGTCCCCAGCAGCCAGGACTTGAATAGGGAGCACAGGGGCAGAGCGGCTCACCGCAAACCTCAGGCCAGGTCAGCGCCTGCACTCTCGCTATGCGTCGCACCAGAGTCCATGGCTCAAGCGTCCCCAGGCCCCAATCCAGCCGACCAGACAGCGCTCGAATTCGCGATGGAGGCAGGGAGCGACTGTCCCCCCTTCTGCGCTCAGTCCCACATCCGCTCAATCACTAGGCCGCTTCGTCGGGGCAGTCAGCAGCACCAGGAGTGCACGTCGCTCAACCCCATGGGCCTCCCAGGCCAGGTATAATCCAACAAGGGGGGGAGCTCTCCGGGGGCCAGCGACCATCAGGGAGGCAGTCCAGAACGCACCCCAGCGGGGCTGCCCAGGCAAGCGCTCGACTCGGGGAGCACACCTCACCCCCGCGGGTCCCCAGCGCGGCACGCAGTAGCACGGGGAGCCTCCACCAGACCACCAGAACCCCAGGGCAGGTGGCACCCCTCCGTGACAGCTCACCTCGAGCTCGGTTAGACCAAGGGCCCCACGGACCAGCGCTGCACCTCAGGTCCCGGCCTCCGGCCCGCTCGACGCAACTCCTCAACTCGTCGCGGGCGTGGCCTCTGCGCAGGTCACGATCCGGACCTAGGCCCAAGCCTCCGGGCTCTAGCGCGGTTCAGTGGTCCAGCCGCCTTGCGCCCCAGAACTCTTCACACGGTTCCCGCTCCGCAGCGGATCCAGCAGGGCACACTCCACTCGCAGGGGAGCCGGGTCGCGCTATGCAGGGGACGCTCCCCACTCCGCAGACAGCGGCTCCAGTAGCGCGGCTCGGCAGATGGCACCGCCCCCAGCCGTGCTGCCACGCAAGGCTCCCGGCTTCCGCCGTCCGGCCATGTCGCAGGCCTCAGAGCAGTCGGTGGTCCACCCCTCCGCCACCGGGTCCACAAACAACACCGGACCCCCTCCAGTGCCTCCGGAGGGAAAGCACTACATCTGGGTCAGCCAACAGGGTCGAGGGAAGGCGCCAAACAAGGCTAAGCAAGCACGGCGGCGGAGGGACAGAAAGCACGTCCTACTCCGTCGTCATCTTAGACACCTGAAAATGTTTTTTAAGGAAATGTCATTTGTAGCCGTGGAATTTCGCCAGGTGAGTGGAAATGTCACTGTCATTAGTGATAAACAGTGAGTGGGCTCATGCAGGTACAGAAAGGGCCAGTTGCAGCATGTCAGCTGCACAGTTGCATGGAGGCCTCCGAAGCTTGTTGTGTCCATGTAGCTCACACAGTTCAGCCAACTGACCCATGCAGTCACTCTGGGTTAGTCTGGGACAAAGGACCACAGGCCCAGTCTTCCCTCTCAGACAGGAAGGCAAAACTCAACAGCAGGGCAGCCCTCTCTCAGCATGGCAGTCCTTCTCCCGTAACTTCCACAGGTCCAGGAGTATTTTGGACAGTGGCTCTGAAGGTCCAATATTTATACCTCATGCACGCCTTTGTGTAGGGGGATTCCATGTCCTAACCCCACATCAGGTCCTGGAAAGCTCTTCCTCTTCCCCTGCCAAGGTTAAAAAATATCAGGAGTTGATAAATGGGAGGGCAGGCCTTGGGTCAGATTCCTTTGTGCAGGAGGCAAAGCCGTTTGAAGTGTAAGTGGGGCTGGGTACAGCTCCTCCCAGTCATCCTACCAAGATGGCCCAACCTGTCCACACATAAGTCCCTTTTGTGTTACACATGATGCCATTCAGTCATGTAACCCAAGACACTGGCAAGAGGCACAAATGGTGGGGATAAGAATATATCAAATTTCTAAAAGTGGAATATTCAGAATTGTGACCTAAAAAAACTACATTGCCAATAAAGAGGGTTTAACATTACAATTCATTTGAGTGTATACAGCATATTCCTACACGCTTCCAATCCAGAGTTAGTCCTCATTAAATGTAATAAGGTAAACCAATGTTAGTCAATAAGAAAGATAGGCCATACAACAGTGCAAAATGACTTTAGGAATTTTTCACTGCCAGCACATGTAAAACCTAAAGACACATATCCCACTTTTTATCTACAAAGAACGCTGCCTTATTAGCATTTAGGGTCTACCTTAGAGGTGACTTATAGGTATTACAAGAGAAGCTTTAGGCATGGCAAAGGTTTATTTGCTAGTTCAAAATTGAAGCTTAAAACTGCACTATGGACTGCTGTGGCAAACCTGAGACATATTTTGAGAAGGCTGCTTGAGTGTGTGGCACAATGAGTGTTGTTACCAAGAAGTAGCATCTAATATACAGGCCCTGGGTAAAATTAGTACCATATACTAGGGACTTACAAGTAAATTAAATGTACCAATAACAATCAGGTCGATGCCAACTGTACTATGTTTTAAGGAGAAAGCACAGGTACTTGACCACTGGTGAGCTGAGAAAGGCTGCAGAGAGTACTAATTCCAACAAAAATAGGTACAGCAACACAAGACAAAAATCTAGGGGTTATCTTGCAAAACAACCCGGTCCAACAGTGTGGAAGAAGGAAAATATGCATATAGAGAAATTATTTCAGTGTGTAGAAGTAAAATGGTAACAAATAGTAGTGCATCTCAGGAGCACCTGAACCTTTCATTTCCAAAATGTTCACAATGTCGACAATCCACAATTATGATTAGGTGCCACAAGAATAGCTCAATAAAGTTAATATTATATTGACTGAATGTAGCATATCCAAGCTCTATGAGAATTGGGTATTGGGTGGTAGATTTAGCTCGTTTGGCAGAAGCCTACCTATGCTGAGACTTACAATTCTTTGTGAATATGGCACAACCCTGTTTGGTTAGGGAATCAGTGGTATTTGTGTTGTTCCTTTTAAAGTTTGGAGGGGTCAGTGTATCAGCAAATTGAACACCCTCAATTGTCATACCATTCATTGGCAGTAATTGGTTCAGAGTCTACTCCTAATCCTGTCAGCCTGATGCACTAGCTGGTTGACTGACTGTCTAAATACATTTATATATCACACACTACTTAAGGTCTCTTTACACTGTTTAGATGGACTTTGTTGGTAGTGAAAGGATATCAGGTAAACAGTGCTTACCATACACCATACACATTTAAGAGTTACAATAAAAGACAAAGCACATTAGTTAATCTGATCTGAAATTTGGTTGGGAAACTTTGAGACAGCAATTTAACACTTAATGCCTCATTACGAGTCTGGCGGACCATGGACCACCGGACTCGCGTAGACGCGGCAGTGGCGGTCTTCCAACCACCCTATTTTGAACAGGGAAGTCTGGACACCCTGGCACTGCCACAACCGACGGGGATCAGAGATCCCTGGCGATGGCGCATCAGTCTTGCACCACAATATGCTTGGTGGGACTGGCACAGTCCAGCTAGGCATATTAAAAGTTTCTTCTCCATCACGGTTTTCATAGTGGTGAGCCCACCATGAAAACTGTGGCAGAGAGGAAACAAAGGGGTCTACCATGTGCATGCACCCCTGTACCTGCACTGCATAGTCTGCAGCAGTCCATGCCGTGTAGGTCCAACAAACTCAGTGTTTTACAAGATAGCGCTCTCAGTGAATAAATCTTGTCTGGGTCTTGCTTATAATCGAGTGACACACTGAGGGAATCTGGGTTCTATAAAATGTTCTGACTGAGGCTGTGAATTATAAAAACAGAGTATTCTTTTGAATATAGCTGTGACTGATCCAGAACATTTAGAGCAAGAATGCATATTATCTCGGACAGAGCTAGGAGTGGCACCGGTAGCATATCACTTGCTTACCGTGCAGTGACTAGTCATTGCATTTATTTATCTTGCAAGGCTAAAAAAAAAATATCAAAAAGAAAATCTTCACAGAATATGTCTTGTATAAATATTGGCATACATGCTTTCAAGAATATGGAATGACCTGTAGAGATTTATGCTAGAAATAGTACTATAATTGTGTTTTTTTTTCAGTAAAGCATTATGAGTAAGTATTTCTACCAGATACATTATATGATGCCGGATTCTGCGACCTCGTAATCTATGAAGATGATCTATATTTTGAATATCATTTTTTCATGCAACATTCTTTGACAAACATTTTCAATTACACTATTCTACTTAGGAGCACCATTCGTGCTTGGATGGCATTATTTTGTTTCTTGTGGTGTTTTTCTATCATTAAAGTTTATAACTAATATTCATTATTTCGCAAGGCATTGTATTTGTGGTGTGCATTAGTTCAACTGTGGTATGATGTCGCATCTTACTACACTTCAGCAGACCTGATCCACATCTCTGTGGTGCATTTATGGTTCTAGCTGGATGTGGTATGTGATGGGCATAGAACTGCTGTTCGAGCTGGAGACACCTAGGGGCATATTTATAAGCCCCTCTCGCCACAGAAACTTCACTTTGATCGACGTTCCTGTGGCGATAGGGACTTTGCCTTATATGGAAGTCGGCGTTAAGCCACTTAACATGGCTTAACGCCACCTTGTAAATAAGGCACTCTTTCACGCTATAATTAGTGTGAAAGGGGTGGGCGCTGGGTGTTGCGGTAGGCGTTCCACCGCAACACCCATTGATTTTGATGCTGCCCCCTATTTACAAGGATAGCGTAAATAGGAGGCAGGAACAAAATTTAGACCAGGAAAAACCTGGTCTTAACATGGCGAAACGAGGAGAAACACTTTATTTCTCCTCGTTTTTGCTGTTTCTATGTATGCTGCATTGTGCAGCACACATGGAAACAGCAATACGGCATGAATGATTCTTTATGTGCAGGAAGGTGTCCCTTCTTGCACATAAACAATCATTTAAAAAATGACAATTTGCAACTTATATGTGTGCTGCACAATGCAGCACACATAGAAGTTACAAATCGCCATTCTGGATTGTTTATGTTCAGGAAGGGACACCTTCCTGCATAAACAATCACTCCCTCAATGCAGGCACTCTTCCACTATGGTGCAAGGGTGCCTGCGTTGGCACTAGGTAGCTGTAATTAGCACCAGCGGTAGGGAAAACGCAGGGATGCATCGTATTGTTGTAAATACTGTGCATCTCTGCATTTTCAGAATGGCAGAGCATGGCGTTAGCAATTATGGCTTAACGCCGCACTGCGCCATTCTTTTGTAAATATGCCCCCAGTACACAAGGCCACAGCCGAAAATCATGAAGTAATCAATGAACTGACAAAATCATAATTGCAGCATTGTAAGCTATGAATAACAATAAAGACTCTAGGGTGGGCCTACAGAGGTGCTTATTATGGTGTTTGGGTGCTTATTAGCACCCAAACACCATTTCCATGGAATAGACACAATACACATTTTTACCTGTATATTTAGGAATGTGGACATCCAATTACACCATGTGTATAAAAATGTCTTCGAGGTGGCCCACTCTGTCGGGCTGGAGGAGGGTTCACTCATTAGCGTCTTTCAGTAGCAGATGAATTTTTTTAAGCTCTTATGATTTAAGTGAGATGGTGCCAATGGCCAACACCCCACGCTGCAGACTGTTCCAGCACCACTGGCTGGGTGGCAATTCAAATCGATTTTAAAGTAGTTTGCCTTTGGCTGCTGTGATGGCAAGACTGAACGTTTTCATTGAGGATTTTAGGGGTATATTTACAAGGTGATATCGCCACCAGAATGTCACTTTTAGTGATGTTCTGGTGGCGATATGCCCTTCTCCTTATTTACAAGGCGGTGTTAAGCCACCTAACATGGCTTAATGCTGCCTTGCAAATAAGGCCCCTTATCAAGCTTCACTTAGCGTGAAAGGGGTGTGCAATGAGTGTTGCAGAGGGCGTTCTGCCACAACACCCATTGCTTTTCGATGCTGCACCATATTTACAAGGATGGGGCAGCGTAAAAAACTAGTGCCAGGCAAAACCTGGTCTTAGACTGGAGATACGAGGAGAAATTATTAATTTCTCCTCGTATTTTGCTCTTTCTATGTGTGCTGCATACTGCATTCAGGCACCATTGCAATATGGCATAAGGGTGCCTGCGCTGACGCTAGGCAGCTTTTTTGGCACCAGCGCTAGAGGAAACGTAGGGGTGCGCTGTAATTTTGTACCTAAGGCGCGTTTTTAAAAAAATGTCATAGCGCAGCATTACCAATTTTGAAGTAACACCACGCTCCAGCATTTTATTGTAAATATCCCCCCTAGTTTCATGCAAGGAATTGGGGATTCGGAGTATTGTCAGATATTTCCTAGACTACAAATCTCTCTTCTTCTTGTATCGAGTGCCTAAGTGAGCCGTGATTGGCTAGGTTTTTGACACTGTTATTTTAATTTAAGGGGCCAACTGCTAAGGCAAAGATCTTGTTGTGTGAAGTCAGCGTGCAGTTGACATGACTCATGTGAAAGTCATGAATTTGCATATTAACAATGCACCCCTCCAATGCATGGTCTTAAGTGACCATTGCTAGATTTTTTATGGTGTAGTTTTGGTCGATGAGGGTGGGTATGGGAGGATTCATTTAAAAGGAAAGGGATGGCGATCAGACCACCGTCAATGGGAGATGAGCATTTGACTGACACGGATCCAGCAACGATAAGGTGCAGGATCAGGCGGGACAGGTATTGATGGAGGTTGTACAGCTGCATGAAATAATTGGGATATTTTATGGTTTTGTTTTGTTGTTGTCAAAATCAATATTGAAATCAAACAGGAAGGGATTCCCTAAATACAACTTTTGAAAAGTAGAAAAGTAGTTAGCAATCTGTGCTTCAAAACTGGCTTTTATCTTTGGGGTGATAAACGTGTAGGTAGTGGGCATCTGAAAGTGAGAGTCATAATGTGTGAGGCATTCAAAGGATGAATAGAAGGGGTAATAGAATGTGAGCATTTGATTGTGTCACTATGGATAATAAAGATTCCTCTAAACTATTTGGATTACCAATAGTCCAGTATATTGAAGTCCCTTAAGGGACCAGGGAGTCAAAAATGGACTGAGTGTGGGAACTGAGCCAGGTTTCAGTGATGCATAGAGACATATATTTGCTGATCAAAGAATTGTGAATGGAAAGTAGCTCATTTCTGACAATGAAAGAGAGCAAAGCGCTGATGGAGGCAAGAGGAAAGACAGTTGATATGAAAATATGCAATATTTAAAGGATATAGCTTTGTGTTACATTGTATGCCAGATGTTTTCAAGGCCCATATAGGAGTCACTCAGCACCAATTCTCTCTAAAATGGTTTTGTTATTTTAACACAAACATTATTTACCTGTGGCATACCCTGTATGTTCCCAGAAGAAGACACAACAGTATATCACAGTGCCCTGTCTGTACAATTCAGAGTATACAGAGGGCATGGCCTGCTCTGCGTGGGTACACTGTGGTCATACACCATTGGCGGTAAACAAAAAGACTTTACTGGGGAACATGGTCACCGGGAGAGGTAAATATGCACTGAGGCAAAGACTGTAAGGACAGATCCTGGGATAGGGAGACAAAGACGCAATGACATTTAAAGTTGGGAAAGGAAAACTAGGTCACAGGGACACTGAAATGGGTATCAGGACAGAAACAGACAAAGGGAAAAGGAGACACAGAAATTGCACTGAGATAAAGAAATTGATAATGGAATAAGGAAGCAATAAGTTGAGGACATAGAGATAAGGACACTGGAACTTCAATGGAGACAGTGACACTGACCCATGGAAGTAATGAGACATGGATATGTGAACACCAGAAATGGACGACACCAACATTGAGAAAAATAAACATGGAGACAAGATATGCTTACAGGAACAAAACACATGGACAAAATTACAAAGACAATAACATGGGGGCACACCATCTAGCTACAACCTAACATTCCCAGCTTGGTGTCACCTATTGATGTGCGGGTAGTAAAAACTTTATTTAAACACACCCACAATTACACAGAGCTAGCTAAAGAATTTCCAGAGACAAGCACTTCCACGTATACACTCTTATTTAAACGCATTTTTGTACAATGCCATACCTCCCATGTGGCTCGCAGGTCAACATGGTGGAAAATCGTTTTTCCATTTTCATCCATTGGCAATAGATTATCTCCAGGCTAAAAAGAATGAATGAGAAGAGGACTTAAAAAAACATACATCACATCCTCAATAACAAGACATAAAGGCAATTTTCTGCTGAGATTTCAAAGGGCATGTCACTTAGACGTGCAACTGAAGATGCAGGTAAAAATTGTGAACAAAGGAAAAACAGTTCTCATTGACAAAGACATTGGGCTGACATGTTGCATTCTAACATTTCTACTAGTTATAGGTCCTGTGCCCATTTGGGACATAAATATTAGCTGTCTGTCTTCCATTTTGATCTCAGAATTGAATAATATGTATCAATAGGAGTCTGCCTAACAGTATCTTTCACGCCTTTAATCAGCCCAGAATTTCTTTGCAAATGCCATGCCACCAGCTACAAGGTGTGGTACTGCACCTCATTGCTTTAATGAGCGGATGACCATATCAGGAATCATTTGCTAAAAGCTGAAGCCTTCTTCGAAAGAAGCCTTTCCCCACTAAAAGCAGAATGAAAATAAAAGGCTTTCTTGAAGTCTGAGCTAAAAATGTATGTGAAGATGGGGGCCAAGATGGAGGCCTCGAGTTGAAGTCACTCCAGAGGTTCCATCGACATGTACGGTCATCCTTCCCTGGTAGCGCTTCCTTTCCACCCCATTTGGTTGGGGGCTGTGGGGGACCTCGGCAACACGAAGCCGGCAGCGCAGGAGCTGCCGGATCATACGGGACTTGAAAGAGCTCCCAATCGCAGCAGCCCACTTCTGAAGCGGGCAGCCTATGCCGACTGTGATGAAACGGGGACCAGTGTTGCCAGATTTTGAGACCTGTACCAAGCCCAAAGCTGCTCAAATATAAGCCCAACTTGAGCCCAACGCAGACCGTTGTCAGCCCAAAGTTGCACCGCTCAAATTATGCATAAATAGTCATCAGAAACCATTTTAATGATGAATCTAAAATGTATTCAATATACAGATACTGGGAGGGGTTTAACTGGGCACCAGTGTTAATAGCACTAATTTTCAAGACTAGTCCCCACTCTGACTTGTTAACTTGGAGCAGGCACTACCGAAGTTACAACCTACAATAATCAACATCCCTTCAGATTTACACTAATAAAGGTGAAACGCGAGTGGCAGTCTAGCATTCCCAGTGTGTATCTTGCTGGAGAGATTCGTGTTTGTCTAGTCCCAGTTTTTAATCTAAGTAGTATAGAAGGTTAATATGACTCCTGCAAAGCACCTTATGTAACATACAGATGACAGATTTGTATTTAATGTAGATGGGTGAGTGGGATTCTGAATAACACAAAGATCTTTTTGTTAATTGCTGTTCATAGACTGTAGTCCTTTCAATAATACACAGTGAGCTATGAAGGGCACGGGCCTGGAGGACTTGTTGTTATGGTGACACAGAATACACTGTATCCTTCCCATGCCCAAAAACAAATTGTGCTCCCTCTGTCAGCCCCACCGGCCTCTAACACAGGTAGCTGCTGAAACGTCCGGCACAGGCGGGGCTGCTAATTTTGCGTAAGAGCGTGTTTAGTCTCTGGTGAGAGCCACCTTGTAGAACTTCGGAAGAGATAAGGATCAGAGGTAAAGTGGAGCTTACAAGCATCAAGGAGGTCATCTAATGTCCAATTGGTAAGAAACAATATATGTGGCTGAATGGGCAGAAGTGCAGAAATCTGTGACATAGTTGCCCAACCTTGCGAATCTAAAGTGCCTGATAAATACAGGTCTGTTTTCAAGAAAGGCTCAGAAATCTAAAAAATAACACTTATTACGTAGTCACAACAAAGCCTGCAGGTACGTCACAGCTAATTGAAGAAAACTGTCCAACATAATACAAATCAACCCCGCTTAAAGGTTAAAAAACAAAATCAGAACGGATATGTTCATTTAATGGCAGAATATATTGTCTTTTTTTTTTCTCTTTGGGTATGTGATGTCTTTGTGTATCAATTGTATTACATGAATTGGAGTTTTTATGGTAAATTCTTTTTTTACAGTATAGGAATTTGACATCGATAGCTATTGTAATTGTTTTTTAATTGTTTTTAGAATATTATTGCGATATATGTATTTGTTTTTTAATAATAAAAAAATATATCTTGGTGATATAACAAGAACTGTTGTATGTTAAGCTTTTTTAAGGTTCTATTACATGGACTGCTAAAATGTATCCTTTGGAATGTGTGACCTCAATACAAGTTGTGTTTCTGTACTATTTGAGAAATTACCAAGGGACATCTTGTTTCTACTTGACTATGGGGAAAGTCAATCAGAATCCTTATTTTTAATGCAGTGTGTTGTGTTACTAATACCGTCCACCTGCATAGCTTTATAGCCAATAGCACTTTATATTCTGAGACCTGTATCTGCACTTTGTGAATTGGCTATAAACCATGACAGGCCAATGCTAGTTCGGACAGCTGTATTAAATGCCTCAAGTCCAATATTATATAGTGATGTACATTAGCACCATTCAAGATATATGTCTTCCACGCCGCAACTGCAAGCTCCGAAGTAAACAAATGGCAGCTCATCCTTTGTACACACCTTGTATGGTGTGTGTGCACAATGGTACTAGGCATAACTCCTTGTTTCTACTTGCTACAGTGTCACTGAAAGTCAACAAATGCCACACATGAGCACATCAAAAACACAGAAATGTCACACATAAGTAATCTGAAACCTTAGCAGCTCTTTCTGTTCCTGCACTTCTCTTTGCAAGCACAGCAGTGAAAAAAAGATTTTGGATTAGAAAAGCAGAAAAAGCTCTCCCGATAAAACATTTACATTTGTGGACCAAGTATTAGATGTGTTAGCCAATTATTCAGTCAAAATCTGCATGAAAATAGCTGCGCAATCCCATCCCATTTTTAAACCCAAGAGCAAAGATGATGTGCAGTTTCAGTACACGTTTACTGTGACATCAATGTTCAGTTGCACTGAGGTCTGATCTGGAAATCCAGTGTTGAAAAGGTGGCAACTCAGATGCATTTACTGTAGACCACAGAATGAAGTGGGCATTACTGAAAGGTACCAAACAGATATGCTCACTGTTAGGGAGAGGGTAGCAGCATTTTGTGAGGGAAATACTCCGGGGAAAGCGAGGCAGGATTCTTCAATGAAGTTTAGCAGGCGCAACAGGTATTTCTTCACACTGTACATAAATATTTCCAGGAGTAATACTGTTTGGTCCCTTCTCCCATGTTAACTTTCACTTACTGAATTTGTGCTGGCTTCTCTACACGTGGTTTGCTGCGGTCGACAGACTCCGAGTGACAGTGCAGACATGGCCCGGCCCGGCCCGGCCGGGAGTCTCAAAGTCCAATGCTGCGACTGCTGCCGACGCAATGCGGCGTTGGTTGTGGTCACTCACACCTAGTCACTCACTCACTGTCTGTATCTCTAGAGTGATGACGATTGACAGTGACAGACAGACAGTGTGAGTGACACGTAGGGAGACCAACCGTCTGTAAATTTCACGCACTGCCCGTAATTTGGGCCTCTTGTCCGTTGTCCATAAGGGTTTCTTCCACGGAGGCCTTTTATCCGTAATTTCAGACATTGGCGTGAGCTGCGCCCTGCAAGCAGCCTGTAACTCTCACTGCAGGGGCCAGCTCGTGCTCCTGCTGTGATAAGTGGCCTGCAGCAGCCCCTCCCCGACCTGGCACAGACTGCTATCAGGCCCATTATCATTCTGTATGTCGGCCTAATTATGACATACAGAATGATAATGGGCCTCTCTGCCCAGTGACAGTGATGGAGCTTAGATTTCACCTATAAAATGTATGCATTATTATATGACAAAAAGCTGCAGACATGAGTTCCAAAATGGCACGCAGATTGTGGCGCAAGCAAGATGAAAACATAAGGCCTGATCAGAATGCTTCAGTTTGGAGGTGCTTTCATGTGAAAACATGCTCAATTAGTTGAACAGCCATGTTTATATGTGATTAATCAATATGTAATCTCACTACAGAATGCACATTAATTTAGACAATGTATTTGTACTTTCAAAATGGCATCATGTATTTTTGCAAGAGTAGAAATGTGCTGAATTGTGTTTCACAGTGTAGAAAACCACGTGATTTCAGTTTGCTTCAGTGGAATCAGCTAACTGCAGTTTTTACCCATGAACATTAGAATGGAATGTGCTCCTCTTCCCTACCAACTTTCAATGAAAGGGCTTTGTTAATAAATCACGCCCTCCTGTTTGCGTCTCTTCGACCTTCACTATGTTGCATATTTTTGTAGCCTGTTTAAACGTGGAGTGAAGAGCACACATTTTTTTTCATAATCACAAGACTAAACTTTGAACAGGAACACGCCTGATTATTGACGTATCCAGTCAGCCCATGGGGAGATGATGTGTCTTGAAGTTCTGATTGGATCAGCTATGAGGACCGAGCACGTGAACTTTTGCTTGAAATATGGCTTACAAGTAGGAGGGGTGCCTTCTTTTTGCTCACTTTTTTTGAGGGCCAGGCCCAGTTTCTGTGCTGGACACAGAGACGGGAGGAGAGAGAAGGAGGGGCTGCGTCTGTGGGGGCTATTTTGCAGCCTGAGACAGAGACAGGCCAGCACAGCGAGGCAGAGAGAGAGCTGAAAGGATCAGAACAGATTTAGATTTTAGGTGCTAAACTTTAAATTTCATGCTTTAACTAACTGCTTTTGAAAAGATGTATTTGTCCTATGCATTTATTTCTCTTTATGTGAGTTTTTTGCCATTATTAATTATTGATTAACCTTGCAAGACTTACTCTTGTTCTTAGAAACTCTTTAAGAGTTTTGACTGACAATATGTGCCACATTTCCCTTCCTATATGTTATGCTTATATGTAGACTGTAATATGTTCTGTATTAATGCTATTTTTCCTATTTTTCAATTCTGTAACCTGATTGATATTTGACTAATGAATAAAGAGCCAGAGAACCTTAACTTTTGACTTAAAAATAAAACCCTTTAAAATAACTCACCACTCTCATTATTATTATCTTAAATATTGATTGCATTTAATTTTCATATTTATGTAGAGTCTCCTGTTTGGTGAAACACGGTCATCAAAAGTTCCATCATTTCACCCTTTACAGCGGTAAACAATAGGGAATGAGGTTTTGAATAGGGAAATTAGCAGGTAATTACCGCTGGATCAGTTTTTGGTAGGAGAGTTAAGGTTAGTGCCATCAACAAAAGGAGCATAGTTAGTTTAATGCCTAGCGCTAGAAAATAATTGCCCAAGTTAGATGAAAATCCTGATTCCTGTGCTCAGAACATGAGGACTGGCAAAGCAGTACTGGAAAGATGATGCAAAAATGAGATTGCTGGAGTGGTGTGAGTATTAATAGGGTTGTGAAATGTTAACGTGCTTGCAGGTATGTTTTTTGTGGTGTTGAAAAATAGTAAGGGTTTTGACTGTGGATGAAATTTTGCTCATTTTGACTTGATGTTTTTTTATTTTTTTTTATTGATTAAATTGGTAATTCCATAGGACAGATTTATTGATTATTGATTTATGTCTAATACTTTATGTTGAGTTTGTATTGCGTTTTATGTTGTCAATTGTCTACAGACTTCCGGGACGTAGGAAGTTGGTTGCCCTGTAGGCAGACGGGGAAATGTGTGGCAAGTGAAGTCGCACAGTGCATTGTCTGGTTGCCCTGTATGTAGACTGGGAAAAATGTGTGGCAAGTGAAGTCGCACAGCCCATTGTCTGATTTCAAAGTGGTAACATCGTCGTGTGTTATCTTTAGGGATATTTTCCGTGTGAAAGTGGTGTATGGATAGCGAAGGCCACCTGTGAAATTTCAGCCTAAAGAACAGGAGTCAATTGTGAGCTCTGATTACGCTTATCCCTGGGAAGGTAACAGGTCTCCCCTAAGCTTGTAAGAAGAGTAAGGTAGAGGGAAGTGCTACTTTATCGGTGAAACAGAATAATTCTGTGGTAGGGTAGAGGTAAGCACTGCCTACTGGAAATACAGAATTCTTGTGCGAATGGACAACATTGTCGGTATGAATGTGTGTGAGTGAAATAGCAATAGGTTTTCTTGTGAAACTCTGGCCTCAATTCTCAGGAGCATTGTAGTCTCCACATGTGTTTTATCCCCAGAGAAACGGTTAGCCTTTTGCTTGGTAGAAGGGTAAGGTAGAGGGAAGTGCTACTTTATCGTCGAAACTGAATAATTCTGTGGTAGGGTAGAGGTAAGCACTGCCTACTGGAAATACAGAATTCTTGTGTAAATGAATAAATCTATTCCTTTGGTTTAGCGGAACAGACAATGGTGGTGTTTTCATGTTGTTACTAACGGAATTTTGATTAGAGAAAACTCAGAAAAAGATTGCCGTAAGATTTTGTATAGGGAGGGCTAGTAGCAGGAGGAAAACTAACGTCACAAAGGGCCGTGCTGGCACTGGACGAGACAGTGGGTGTGTAGTGAGCCCTGTTTGTAAAGAAGGGGTCAGTAGCAGGAGTTAAACGGACTGAAACTGTCAATTGTGGCAGGATTGGAAAAAATAAATTGCATTAAAATATTGCAGAAATTGAATTGTTCAAAGGTTTAAAGAAGCGGTTGGGAGGTAAAGTGAAAAATTCGTTTTTTTATTGATGATGCGCCTGAAGGAACACCCGTGCATTTTATGTCTACCAATTTGGGACAAAATTCATGTATGTGGGTTCACCAATGGTGCAAGATTACTGAAAAAGAGAGTCCTTTGAGGTTTCCAAAAGATGGTACTTTTGAATTGCAAGTTATTGACAAATTAAGGGAAGTGTTATGTGAAATAAAGACACCATCTAGAGCTGCACAATTTGAGGCTTTAAGCACGTGGGAAAAGACCGCAAGAGACAAAGCAAGTGAGGATAAAAAGGTAAAGCACCAGATGCAGGAGAAGGGAATTAATGATGATAAAAAGCTTCAAATAATTAAGGATGTAGGGGATGAAATAATGGATGCATTGCTAACTGAGTGTCTGCCACTTTATGTGGTTCCCATTAAAAATACTGAAAATAGTGTACTAGTAAGTACTACAGTGGCTACTGATTCTGTTGAACAGAGAGACATACAGAATGAAAGAAATGTGCAGACATTTCAGATTGACACACTACCTGTTGATTCAGCACTGACAGTGATACCTCCAGGTGTTACTGCTTTAAATGTGACTGATTCAGTGAAAAAACTACAAGCTGCAGATGCACAGACAGTGCCTAGACAAATTGTGACTGTCCAAATTAATATGGGCCCTACTGAAAAGGTTCAAAGAGTTGTAGAAGGAGTAAATATGTCAGGGTTTATTTCAGAAACTCAGAATTCACAGATTATTGAACAGAAACTACCCCAGACAGTCCAAGCATTGAAAGATGGGGGGAAAATTGTGTTTACAGCACCCACAGCCCAGGATAAAATAAATATATTTGGAGATGGGTTTTTTCAAACATGCTTTGAGGAAGCAGCAGTAATTAAAAAGATAGAAAGCATGGGGGAACAAATTAACCCAGACCCTGAAAAAGAGAAACAGCTTAGAGGCCGATTCCGATCCTGGAAAAACGCTGTACAAATCGTGGTATGGAGTGTTTTCCCCATACAACTCGTACTTGTAAGGATTCCCCTACAACCTAGGAAGTACGATCCGTACAAATAGACGCTGTCCATACAAATTGTAAAAAAGACCATACAACTCGTATATACAAGCGATTCCGATTCAGATTGCCCTGTACGCGACGTTCACAAGTATTCCCGGCAGCAGTTTACAACCCGTCAAGTACGAATCGTACAAACGGCACTCCGTACAGCTCTTTTTTTACAGGAGCCAAAAAGTGGCGGGAAAACATTGTACGCCCCGAAAACAGTAGGAGACGGACCCCCCATGTACGCGTCGTACACCCCATGAATACAGGGGTACGGTGCATATGTACGGTGCGTACCGATGACACGGAAAGTGGGGTACGGTGCATATATACGTGCTGAAGGGGTACTGGTCATGTACGCACCGTACCCCAAAAGTGCGTATGTACGGTGCGGACCCCAAAATCGCGTATGTACAGTGCATACATGCGCGATTTTGGGGTATGCACCATACACATGCCTCGCATGTGGGGGGACCCCTGTTCGCCTCATACCCCTATACGACCTGTACCCCGGTACGAGTCGTACCCCCAGAACGAGTCATACCAGGGTACGAGGCGTATAGGGGTTCGCTTCGTAGCCCGGTACGAGTCGTTCCCCGTATACAGGCCATTTTCCATACAAATCGCATGCTGACAACCCGGTACGAATCGTACTTGACGGGTTGTACAGCCTTTTTACAAATTGTATGGTCTTTTTTACAAGTCCGTGTCGTACAGCTTTTCCCGATCCGATTTGTAAGGATCGGGCCGATCTGTATGTATTTTTCCTGTACGAATCGTACTACACGGGTTGGAAGGGACTTGTACGATTTGTATGGAAAAAAATACGGATCCGATTTGTATGTAAAATAAAACTCCAGGATTAGAATCGGCCCCATAGTGATTCCACCGTTTAGGGTGGTGTCTAAGCAACCATTCAAAAAGGCTGGACGTACCTGCATACAGGAGCCAATTCTGATTGGATAAGGTGTAGCCAATCCGACTGACTGAAAAATCTTTGTGCTGCTCTTCAATCTTTCAGAATTCATGACTGAGTTTCAGCCAGTCTGCCTGGCTGCACGGTAAACAACCGAAGGCTGAAACGCCACCACAATTTCCACACAGAGAGTCACGTTGCGCCATAGAGTATCTCATTAAGCCAGTGTTGATAAATTCGGACTATTTTTCTTTTATTTCAAGTGCATTCTGTCCACCAGGTAGAATGCTGTAAAGTCAAAGTCTGCCTGTTCAAGCATTTTCTCACTTTTTTCCGACCACTTTTGCACATTACTTATACCTAGTAGTGAATGTAGCTATTAAAGCTTTACCTTAAAGCTGACTGGCCAGTGGATGATAAACAGATCCATGTAGTCCAGTTGGAGGGCCTTCAGAGATTTTTCCAGACCTATCCGGACCATTTCTGGAGAATGAAAGGTTGACCATAGCTGTACCAATAAAACCACAAAGAAATAAAAGTAATTCATTTGAAATCTAAGAAAACATCTGTAAGCACGAACAAACATAGTGTAACATTTCTCAGACAGCACACTCTCACCAGCCCCAGATATATTTAGATTAAGTGAATCACTTGACATAAATATGTGCATGAGTAGCCACAATAGATGAAAAGAAAACATGCTAAAAACAGCAATTAGCTAGTATCAAACCTATTAAAATTGATTGCAAATAATGGGTGCCCCTACTTGGTGGAAGGAATTCTTAAATCATATAATTGTTGGCTGTAAGAGTAACAGACAACAGACAGATAATTTGTGAATCCACAGTTTCACTAGTGCAAATAATGTAAGGCATGTTTTCCTTCATTAGGAACTCATATAAAATGTTCCACCCTCCACAAGAAAATTATGCATACTGCCTGAGGGAGAATCTCATATTTTTGTTTTCCTTGATCTTGATGGCTTCAATACAAATGACCATTGAGGCTCAAACAAAGCCTTGCATTAACTTCCATGTACAAGTCTTGATATGATTTGCATCGATCAAGACTGTTGAGCACATATCTTATAAGGCAGCAATGTTGTGTGGTATGATCCCGGGCTCCATAATGGCTCCTCTCCTATTTAATCTGTATCTAGATCTTTTGAGGTTGGTGTTCACGAGGATCAGCTGTACATCCACCAGTCTTTCTCAATATTAATCGTCATCAAAACATCATCTATTCACCACTATCATGATTAACACCAATCATCACATTAGATAGGTAGTTGAAAATATAATAAGCCCTTGACAATATAATTCCTCATGTTTCATAAACAGAGAAACAAATTCTTTCAAGCTCTAATCGATGAATTCAAGGTGGATGGTTTCTCTCCGTCACCCTCATAACCAGCAAGTTTCGATTCACACTTGAGCCGATACTGTCTTCTATCACAGACATTAACAAAATCACAAAATCAGCCAATATGCATTTCTATTCCCTCAAAAATTTAGCACAACTTTCCAAACTTGCGTATATGAAAAAGGCTGTACAATGCATCTACTAGAATTAGGCACAACCTTCAATTACCCTTATCAAAGCAGTCTTCCATTCACGTGCTAGACTTCTATCATTATCCATAGAGATTTCCAGCACATCACACTAATTTTTACAAATATACACTGACTTTCCACCAAAGCATGGATTAAACACTGATTGACTTTCATGGTTACCTGCTTGCTTATCTGACGGACCTGTTAATAATCTCACATAGTCGAAAATCTCTCATGAAAAAACTACTTATTCTTGGATACACTGGAAATTAAGACCTGTGTACTGATCCAAATCTTCTCAGGGGCTAAAACAAGCTTCTGGAGCTGCCTGCCATCAAACCTACTAGGTAAACCCATGGTCTGTCATTCACGAACAAAACTTACTTTTTCTGTTAATACCTGAATGATCATGTCTACAAAAGAACCCAAACTCCACTAAATACAGGTCAAAGCTTTTACCTTTGCTTAATGTTGCTGTTGATAATCACTGGAAGCTAAAAACTAGGTCCAGATCATTGACTGGGTAATCTTAGAAGCTTGAACTTCTCTGGGGGCCATCCTATGAAAAAGTGTATATTTTCAGTTTCAAAACAATATGCAGTCTATTCTGTGTTAGCTGATTTACTACTTTGCCCTCACTAAACAATAGAGAAATAATGAGATTTTCAAACCAGGGGTCCAGATAGTCAGAATATTATTGATGCCATGTGCTAGCGTACTCTTTCTGTCTGTTCCCCCTGTCTTATATATACAGTCTGTTTGTAATTCTCTCGGATTTACTGGGTTGGACATACAACAGGCATACATACTCATTGATACAAGGATTTTGACATGCTTCTTTTGGAATACGATAGGTGTCGCCCCTATTATTGGCACGGTGTAGCAGAATTATCAATCAATTTGCCTTTCAAAGAGAAAGCATTGAGACGTGTGTTATTGGGGAGCTAGAATGTGAACTAATCACATCTCATCAGTTAAAGTTAGGTATGTACAGCTATAGTGTTAGACTGTAAGCCTATCGCTGTTCAACCTGGTTGTCTGTATGCTGAATGGTGTTGTGATAGAGCTGTCTCTGTTTTTGTTAATCTTCCAGCTGCATTTGGTTAAACATGGGCTTCACATTAATATTCTTGCTGTGTGAAGTTTTAAAACTTTCTTTGCTACAAGAATTTTTTTAACATGTTTATGAAACCTCATAGTCTTCTTGAAGTTTGCCAAGTTCAAGGAAAAAAAACTAAGGAAAAACAATGGTGTAGGATGGTATAGGAACGTGTTTAGGAGGTCCAGAGTTCTCATGGGTTACTGAGCTCACACTGTAAGAATGAGAGCCTTTATCGCTGATGTGCTCTGCCTTTTCCTTAGTGTTGAACACAAAACTCAGTACCAAGCATACCACTTTAACACATGACCCTCAAGGTAGCAAAGGCAAGGGGTCCAAATAATTGTCCAGCCACTGCTTTTACTTACTAAAAAACATAATTTAATTTTAAACACAATGCAATACAGTATTTAAAAGTCAGAGGGCAAACATAAGGAATACAATAATCAGGTAGCAATCACTCTGTGAAGAAACTACCTGTTATTAGTTAGGTAGTGTACAATACAGATACAGAATACAGAATACAGATAGTGTACAATACAGAAAAGTGCTAGGTGCAAATGTTCTAGGCCCGTCTGGGTTCTCCGCTCATCTACCCAAAAGAAACAAGACGTAGTTCAAGGCAGCATGTGAATTGTCCCAAAGTCACAATTCTCCAGTAATGTTGCTCCCATGCCCTGTATCTTAGTTTTAAAGTGGGGATGGTCGGGCCCGCTTCAGCTGGCTGTCAGCAGGGGCCGCACGGTTATTGGTGGTGTGCGATCCAGCACATTCTCGAGATACTGTCATTTTGAATTTCCACCAGCCCTGCTGATGGTCTTGCTATCTATGGTCTCAAAGCCCAAACAGAAATACACCACCCAAATAAAGTCAGAAGCCCATCCCAGGTTGCAAGTTTGACCCACCGGAGGCCCAAGTAACTGTCCAAGTATTTGCTGGCTGCCTTATATAATCTGGATGTAGGGTCAAACTTCTCAAGGCGCTTCGGCTTCCTTTGGTCCTCATGTGGCTGTGGCAGGGGCTACACAATTATTGGTGGTGAGTTATCCTGCTGAAGAGGCGAGGCAGACAGCATACACATGAGCAGAAGGCTGTGCTCTGCTGGCTCTCATCGTGGCTGGCTCGATCTTCTCTTTTGGTCCTTCCTTGAGCCCAAACACAAACCCACTAGCCAAATAAAGTAAAGAGCTCACCTCAGTTTGCAGCTGTGATACATCAGAGAGCCAAGTAACCACTATCCGCGTTATACGATCCAGATGTACAGCCAAACATCTCACCATATTTTGGCTTCTTTTGGCCCAATAAAATTACTCTAGGCATCACAATATCACACACACTTCATTCTCTCTGGGGTAAACCATGAGCCATGATTTCTGTGAGCACCAAAGCATCACAGGTGCTTTTGGGCACGCCTTATGGGCACCAGGGTCTCAATGCCTCACCACTTGGCCTGGCCATGAGATCCTTTCCTGTTTGCAGCGGGCTAAGTCCGGCCCTCATGCTCCAGGTCCTTGTGGTTCTCCATTTCTAGATAGACTCTCCTTCTTGCAAGGGGGTCTATAGAACCCCTACTAACCGGCAAGCAACTCCTTCCCTCAGGCTCAGGGAAGCTGTTCCAGTTGCTCGTTGTAGAACTTCCAAGTTCCTGTTCCCTAACCTGGCAAAGACGGCCAGTCAGTAGCCTCAACCTTGTGGCACACAAGAGTTTCTCAGTCTCTACTTTTGTTCTGCATTATAGTCCATAGCTGCTACCACTGTCAGTCCTCCACAGCTTGCTTAGCTAGCGGTAACCAACAATGTTATCTGATGCTCACAAACTTCACAACTTGACAAAATATAAAAAATATTAACTTCATACAACTTAGAGGGTGGAATTTTAGAACAGCATACCGCCAATCAATACCTTAAAAAAACCTCAATGGGCCCGATTCACAAAAGTAATCTAACTTTACTACTCTTAAATGCCCTTTGTGAATACTGACAGTGGTAAAGTTAGGATTCTGTCTCAGATTACTTTTGTGAATCAGGCCCGAAGGATTTTCACAGCAGATTCTGGAGTCAGTTTATTCTTCGGCTGCCATCAACTACTCTGTTCTGATGATTCAGCATTCTCATCCTTGTTTTATAAACTTCACGTGGAGCTACTGCTACTAGATCAGCTACAGGGAAACGGCATCCCCCTTCACCAACATGCCAAAACACCCAATGTTATTCTCAAATTTATTAGGGACTGCTTAGGAATAACTGAAGTCTGGATTTGTGTTGGCTAGGTACAAGCACCTATTTACACAGGCTTAGTCGGGGATATCTCTGGTCCCCATTGGTTAAAGAAACCAGAGAGATCACAAAAGAAACTCGATTTGAGGGAAAAGAACATAGTTTTGTGGATCTTGTCATGGTGACAATGGCTCAGCCAGTCATTGTCTCCCAGATGAGCAGAACGGACAAATCAGTTTGTGAATGTTTTTTCAATCTCTCACCCCACACTCTATCCTCATCAGACATTTCCTTGTTGAGTAAAGACCTCTCCTTTGTCATCACAGAAACAGCCTATCCTTTCTCCATAAACACCCGTCTTCGCCTGCACTCCACCTTCAATCCCAGTAATGACATGATAGCCTTTGAAATGACGGATTTCAAAAAAATTGTGATGAAAGATATTTCTGTTTAAAGCAATGACATCCTCATACAATAACAGGCTTGTAGAAAAATAGACCATCTTGGATTTTCAAAATAATTCCGATATTGATATATATCCTTCTCACAAAGGTAAAGGAATTGTGATTCAAGACAGAAACATATATGGCAATGAGATCGATCGCCAGTTGAGTAATACTGAATAATATGTCCATTTAGATTGAAATCCCCACCCTAATATCGAACGACAAATCATTTGACTGAGGGACCAAAACAAAAGGCGTCATTAGTGAGAATAGGTTTCTGTTTCTTAATCACAAACATCCGAGAACACTGGTCTCGTACACACTGCCCAAAATCCATAAGATTGCCAATAATCCATCAGCGAGTCCTATTCTATCAGGATATGGTTCTATTTTAGAGCCTCTTTTTTTGGCCAAAAAAGCGGAGATAAAACCAGCGCCCTATTTACAAGAGGGTGCTAACATGCATAATCGCATGTTAGCACCCTTTTTCCCAACGCCTCACTTTGCATCTCCAATGAGATGCAAAGTGGGCGTTACTGGGCGTATCCAAGATGGACTACCTTGCAAATATCGCTGATGTTTCCATCGCGATACTTACAAGGCAGCCCACATGATTTTATCAAACATTAGATTTTGGCGAAAACAACAGTTTTCGCCAAAACCTAACGTCTGCTAAAATCCTGACTTAGCCATCCGTAACATAGGGGGTGGATTATGCTGATACGACCCTGTGGGTCGTATCAGCAAGGTTATCGCCCTTTTGCAGGGAACATCGCTGGAAAACCAGCGATGTTCCCTGCAAAAGGGCGATAACCTCGCTATCTCTGGAATTTTTCTCACCCTGGAGTAAAGCGTTGTTAATAACACGCTACCAGGGCGATAAATACCAGAGATAGCCTGCGATAATATAATTATCGCTAAGTACGGCCAGCGATAAATATTGCTGGCCGTTGTTAATATGCCCCTAGATTTTTACAGACGTGGGCATAGTGGGCAATTCGGCGTAGTTAAATACAACTCAGTGAAATTCAGCGGAGTTCCACTCTGCCCGCCCAAAAAAATGAACAGTGTTACAAGAGAGAGCCCCCTAGTCCCCAGTGCTTCAAAGAAGCACCGATCTGGAACCAAAAACATGGCCACCTTGTTCATGATAGTAACTGGCCCTTGCTACGGGAGTGGCATTCATTCAGTCGTTCTCAGCCCTATATGTTGACGCTTTTGGTGGAAATTGTTAAACTGTTAATCATGGAATCCTTAATGCTAATGACCAGAAAGCAGTGGTCGAAGTGGGCGGGATCGGAAGGGCACAGGGTGCCCCTACTTTTTTAATTTAACTAAGTCCGTTCCCCTACTTCTTCATTTAAAAAATGCGTCCCAGGACGGCAGGAATGCTCCGAACATAAAAAATATTCCAGGATAATCCAGCCCCGTGTGGTGCACGTCGAGGAAGTCCTCTGCAGTTGTCAGGACTTCCTCACCCTTCCCTTCTGTATCTGTGGGCAGGGGCCTGCCCAGCAACACTGTAGGAGCAGTGTTGCACTGGAAGAAAAATCAATCAGCACGAAAAAACGGCTACCTTTGATAGCCAGGCTGTGCAGTGATTTACACCTCATTTAGTGAGGAGGCCACCTGCCTGCCCCCACTGGGACCACTACAATGGTCACATCAGAACACCTTGGCAGCCCCGCCCTTGACCCCATCTGCCCATTATTTTCGGGCTCACCCAGACTGACGATGCCACAAGGAAAGGAAGAGGACTTCATGTGCAATTTGTGGCAGACTGTGCCCACACCTTGGTGCTTTTTTTTAAAATAACTGTGGAAAATGTTTGTCTTAGCAGCTGTTTTCCTTAATATATTTCATAAAACGTGTACTGCTCACCTGTCTATGTTCAGAGATGTGGTATTTCTAAAAATATTGTTGACCCTTTTCTAAGGATATAACATTAAAGCAGTCTGAGGTGTCCAGTTATGTGACACCAGAGGCCCTTGTGGACATCATCCAGGGTCTGTCTGTGAAAACAAATAAGCCCAGGCACCAAGGTGTACTGGGCATCGGACGGAGGCTGGAGGGGTGGGAGGCTGGTTTTGTTAGTGGAGGCTGCAAAATCGACCCACAGTAACAAAACCTGCAGGGCTGTCCAGCACAATGACTCACTTCTCACTCTCAAAAACACAAAAATCACTGCAGAATTCCTTGTAAGCCCAGCAGATTTGAGGCAACAATAAAAGAGTCAAGATTTATATCTCAGGTGGTTAATCTTCCTGTTGGGGAGAGATTGGAGTATTATCTATTGACAGTTTTGACTCATTCATTGTAGCGGTGAGGGTTAAGATGCCTGTTCCAAAGAACCTGTACCATACAGATCACAGAACTATATTTAATGGGAATAGCTCGGCGGTTACTGCTTTTGTTACAGTGGTCCTTTAGTTACTTGCAGTGCATAACTTACAATCGTAATAAATCAAGCACCTTGAGCTATGACCTGCCATCATTCTTATTAGAAAATCCAACCACTGTGTTACGTTTTGAATTCTCGGGTTGTGCTTCTCCAGATCTTAAAAAATGCCAACCAGAATTGATGGCATGTGAATCCTAACACCTTTTGTCTTGTAAACATTTTCTAAACATTGATTTACACACGTATGTTTCATTGTCTCTGTATGTGTGCATGATGTACAGTGCTCCAAGTCCCTCACTGGTATGAGAGGCACTATAAAACAATTTAAATACATGTGAGAGAGGGGCTATGGAGAGATGAGGGGCAGTGTTGGAGGGTGATAGTGAGGGAATCCTTGAAGGGCCCCAAGAAGATTGTCGTATGCTGGTGCACAATAAGGTCATCATTTACTATGCTCTAAAAGCTAATACAATGGAATAGATAACACAATGTGTTGTAGAATGCACCATGTATATATTGTTTTCCAAAACTTTCTTGGGGAGAGAACACCTTCCTCCCGTATCCCCTTTGCAGTCGTCAGGCTTGCTTGCTGCGTTCGCTCGCATCACACCGTGCAGGGGATGGACACAAATTTGCCAGGACTGCTTTGGGTTCCCAGTTCGGTCCTGTCTGGCACCAAATTAAAAGTGTCCCATTAAGCAAATGAGAGATCTAAACAAGCATTGGCAAAGCCAATAGGTCTTGCCTTTGGGACCTCTTAGGATTGTGATTTTTTTTAGTGACGCTTTACAGCACAACTAATGTACTATTGTGCCACCACAAAAATTAAGTTGGATGTATCCTTCACTTCCCGAATGAAAATATAATTTTGCCTATTACTCTCAAGAGCTCTCTCAAGTTTTTGTGGGTAGGAGAGTTAGCAAGCCAGACAGTTCAAAAGGTATCCTTAGCAGGACACTTAAATACACAATGTCGATGTTTGAGCAGCTAGCTGGCTGACATGAATGTGGAGGAGCCCTTGTGGGTTTCTGTGAGTTAGATCAGATTTTCCTGAAGAATCCCCAGGCGCCTTATGTATCAAAAAAGAGTTCTGCGATTCTCTAATTGCGATTTTTAGCTAATTGCAATTAGAGAATCGCAAAATGCAATGTATGTAGGATTTGCTAAAAATAAGGAATACCTTCCCATTCATTCCTCAAATTCTCAATTTGCGATTACCAATTAGAGAATCGCACATTGAGAATGCAATTTCAGGTTTGCAAGGGTGCCAAAAGGACACCCTGTTGCACCCCTGAAATATGCATGTGTGCACATTTTGCGCACATACATGCCCTTAGGGCATGTATGTGCGACATATGGCACTATTTTTTTTTTTTTAAACAGATTTTATTTGTCAAATAACAAAGATATTGCAGAGCACTGCCATCCAGCCACTCTTGCAAAGAAGATGTATACAGAAAGGACTTTGACACTTTCTGGAACAAAATAGGACAAATTGAGAACAATACAGTTGCAATAGTAAATAAAGAGAAGCAAACCCCCTAAACCCCCTCCCCCAATCGCACCCACGCCTACCCAAAAGCAGCACCAGAGGAAACATTCCCATCTGTCCAGATACTGTACCCCACATCCACCAAGCAATATTACATATCCCCTATACCGGGAGGGGAGCCAAGTCTGTGGGCCTGGCTACTGAAACGGGTTCTAACTCCAGGCCTCGATACTCTGCCCATCGCCGCCAAATGTTATAATGCTTAAGCGGGCACCCCCTGGCCGCAAAGATAAGGATTTCTAGCCCCATACAAAAATCCATGCCAGTTTTCCAAACTGATACCCAGGGCGCCCTCGGAGCCTTCCACGCTTTAGCGATGTCCCTCTTTGCCAAGGCGAACCCCAGTAGCATAAGAAGGCGCTTGTATATGTTACCTCCTATGTCGTCCATCACATGTAGTAGGACCAGCTTTGGGGAGGTCCCATCCCAGCACCTCAGAGAGGCACGACAAAACTCCCCGCCAAAATTGTGCTAGGCAGTGCAGTGCCAGATAGTATGCAGTAGATTGCCCTCCTTGTGTTGGCATCGGAGACACACCGGGAAGGCCACCAATCCCGCCCTCCAGAGCCTGACCCTCGTAAAATAGACCCAATGGAGATAGTTAAACTGGATAAGGCGAAGGCTCACTGCTATGGATGCCCCCCCGTGGGGAGGCCAGGACCTCCACCCAGTCTTCTTCCTCCAGCGGGCCTATGTCCTCCTCCCAGACCTCTCTAAGTGTCTGTAGTGTAGGGGAGCAATACGTGACCAATGACTGGTAGATCTTTGAGATTTTGCGGTCGTGGAGGTCCCCCATAAATACCTTAGCCTCTATGGGACTAAACTCGGCCAAGGACCCCAGCCCCTCGATATATGGGGTGATAGCATGTCGGAACTGTAGGTATCTGAAGAATTGGGTTTTAGGCATTTGAAAGTCCTTTTGGAAATCCTGAAAGGACTTCAGAACCGAGCCCCGCATGACATCCCCAAGTGTAGAAATGCCGATATGGTCCCAGCCTCGAAAACCTGACAATGTAGCCAGTTGCGGCAGTCGCCCATTGTGCCAAAGGGAAGTCTCCTGAGTTAGCCTGTTCCACCACCCGGTCCTCCGCAGCGCCTGTCGCCAGATTTGAAAGACAAGTTTCGTAGCCGGGGGCAAGGAGCTGCGTAACGACGCCGAATAAAGTATAGTATGTAGGGTGTGGTCCCTCATACAGCATCTCTCGACCGCGTAGGCTGGATCCGCCCTATCCCCATCCCACCACTCATTAAGGACTAATAGGTGGGAGGCCACATAATAGTACAGGATCAGAGGTTGCCAAAGCCCCACAATACGTGGACCGAAAACACGTACGCAGGGCCACTCTAGCCATTCCACCCGCCCACAAAAACTGAGACATATGGCATTTTTAAAAAATCAAAAAAATGCTTTTTTAAAGAAAATCGCAAGTTACCACCAACTTGAAGTTGGTGGTAATTTGCAGTTCCTTAAGGCCAAATAGCAAATTTCTGGTGCTTCCAGAATTGCATTTAAGGAATCGCATGCGATTCCTTAATTGCATTCGCAAAATAGAGAATCGCAAATTTTGCAATTATCTGTTTTGCGATGGCCTTTTGGGATGATACATCCCAAAAGGCTTTTTCCAATTTGCAAACGGGCTAATTCTGAGAATCTGCCCGTTTGCAAACAGTAAAAAAGCTTGATACATATGGCTCTTAATCTTCTGAGCCCTGCTTTTCCCGTTCCTTGCTGTCCACGAGTACACCAAAGGCACACCTGTGTACACGAGGAGCACTGTTTTCATGTCCTCAATGTTTGAGGCAAAAAACACTAATTGATTTCCAAACAAGGAGTGTAAAAGCTTAGGTAACCATGTTGTTCCTTCTTATATTTTGCATGCTTTACATAATCTTGCATTACCTATGAGTGTTTGCTTTTTCCAGGATGTTGTTACTTTTTTTCAAGCAGTGCATAATTTGAATTGACACACATCAAGGTGTTTATAAAGGGGCACAATTGGGTTGTAGCTGAAGGCAGTGCAAGTGTCTCTCAGTGGGGTAGAAAGGTGCTTGGGGGGAGACGATGTGGCACTATGGCCAGAGCTACCAAATCTGGCTGGGGAATCAGGTTTCATGAACAGTCCACTAGACCACTCTCCTGAGGGAGCACATTCCCCCGCTAGACCACAGAAGCCCTGGTCTCTTAGTAACAGCAGGTGGTCACTACCGGAGGCCAGTGTGGGTTAACCTTGAAGCCCTGTCCACCACAATCCATACTGAAGTTCACCTCCAGTCTTCCAGGCAGGCCTACAAAGCAGCACACCCAAGAACAGAAGAGACTTTGTCACTGAGGTCACAGGACCCTTTAGGCCAGTCCGTCTCACCCATTAGTGCATCATTGGCCTTGTTCCAGCAGTAGTAGTGCAATGCGGGATTTGGTCACACCAAACTGAGGGGCATATTTAGGAGGGCCTTGCGTCATGCTTGCACCACGGAAAGTGGTAAATGCACAACACAAATCTGCAAGTCATATTTATGAAGCCACGCAAAGCCACTTTGTTTGACTTTGAATGGTTTCATAAATATGGAGTAATGCAACACAGAGCAAATTGCTGCTTTGCCTTACTCTGCACAAGGGAGTCGTTGCAGTGGGTGTTCCCACTCAACTCTCCCGTATTTTTATACGCAATGACTTGTAAACCTGGGTCTGCATCAAAATCTTACGCCTTCCCAAGGGAGGCACAACAAGGAAAAATATCTTTATTGCTCCCTGTTTTTCCTTAATCTATATGTACAGCACACATAGAAAGAGGAAAAAGCCTCTCAGGATTGTTTCCGTGCAGGAAGGTGCGCCTTTCTGCACAAAAACAATACTGCATGCAACGGAGGCACCCTTGCACCATGGTGCAAGGCTGCCTGCATTGGCGCTAGGCTGACGAAATGGCACCAGTGCACTTGGATAAACATGTATCTATTGGTTGCATTGAATAACGTTACAAGCTGTAACTCATCAGTGAAATGCCAAACATAGTAAAAATGGGGATGTTTTGCTCTTTCTAGCCACACCTCTGACTCCGCCCACTGACCCAATCCTCAGATTATTCCTGCCCCCTGAAGCTCCGCCCACAGCTCTCCTACTTTTTTTTCCCCACTTCGACCACTGCAGGAGCCATGACCGGCTGAAAGCCACCCTGGTGACATGGGGTCAGTTGACCCACCCTGTGCAGTTATCACCTCTCAGCAGTCTCTTCCTGTCTGGTTCCGCCAGTGCTGCAGTGCCTGCACTGTCTCATGCTTAAACCCTGCACTACAGAGCCGGCAACATGAATGTGCAACTTCAGCGATTGCTGTTGAATCTCCGTGTGACCTTCAAGTCGCAGGTTTGAGCCCCGACAACCTCAACTTCACCATTCATCCATCCTGGTTCCTTGCCAAGCTGGAGTATCAATTTCAATTGGGTAATACATAGTTTTTATTATGAAAATGAATGTAAAAGACCTTCGGATTTCGGCTCTGTAATAACAGATTATTGGTATTAGTAGTGTTCAATGAGTGAGGAGTAAGCGATCGGGTATCCAGGCAGCCTCTCCCATCTCACACCACCAGTTTGCTACCCAGCCATACTCCCACACCGTTCCACTCTGTGAGCCCCTCACCTCTTCTAACAGTCTTCTTCACTCTCTCTCTGCAATGCACAGCTCACGGGTGCGGCTCCCAACGGGCAGCTCTCATGGCACGTGGACGAATGTCAGCATTGGCGCCCAATCCTCAGCGTCCTCCCACAGTAACTTCAGGCCGCCATGACAGGCTCAGGCATTTCACCCGACAAGTAAATTCTTCTGTCCGGAACCGGTAGTCACAGCGGAGGTCGTTCCTTCTCCCACCTCGCCGCCAAGTCATGGAACGCCCTCCCCCTCTGAACATCTCCATAACCGACGGACTTCAGGAAGAAGCTCAAGACCTGGCTCTTCGACTAACCCAGCACCTCAGCACCTGGATACCCTCACGGGTGGTAAGCTGCGCTCTACAAATACAACTTGATTGATCGATTGATTGATTGAATGTTTGTCACAATAGCTACCAAGTTGTTTACTCTACTCAATTTGTGCTCCTTGAATGGTTCAGTAAATTTAGTCTACTAAGAGAATATTAAATTATTGGCTTCACCTCTGTAACACCGATATTCCTCACACACTGGGTGTGGTCCATTACTGAGCCCCCCAACCCCATCTCTCCAGTTTTGCCCAGAAGCAGGAGGGTTGTATTGTCATCCCCATAAGCTTGTTTCTCTCTAGAGTGACTCTACAAATGACAAGCAAGTCCTCATTTCCTGGTGCCATAATACAGACGTTTTTAATTCAGACGGGTCCAAATAACCATTATGAATCTCATTTGGCCCTGGACCCAGTCTATACTGTGTACGTTTGCGTATATCGTATGTGGAGCACCTGCAATTTCAGCTTAGTACATATATTAATATATAGTGTTCTTTTGCTCTCATTATAGCTCCACCTTTCTTTCCAGCTTTAAGATAATTCCATTGTTGGGGTAAGTACAAGGAATTGCGTGGCTAAATGTCCTCCCTATACATTTATTCCCCCGGCATAATTAATGCTTTTGGTCCCTTGCATTTTCTGGTTATTCCAAGTAATTCTTCATTTGGATCCCCCTCGGACTACTGTAAGTTCCTATCCTATGTGCATTCCTAATTGATGATCATCCATACCACAGTCGTGAGTGACTCATACACCGTCCTCTCTGAATTGCTGGTTGAGTGTTCCCCTAAATTATTCACTGTCCCGATGATGACCTCAGGACTTGTTTCACAGGTCGAAACTCTGTTGACACTAATACAATTAAACTCACATGACCCTACTTGCGCCCTGGAATTGTCCAGAGTGCAGAGTCTTTTGTTTCCATTTGTATATGCACTTGTCACATTAGTACTTTTGTTGCACTTTGTGATCACTTCTTGTTCAGCATTTCAAGATCATTAACATGTGAATAAATAACGTCTAGAATGATACATGCTTACAGGTATTGATTACATTTCTCTGACCATGCTTTTGTATCTTTTTAGATGCTGTGGATGACTCTTCACTTCCACCAAACATTGTTAATTACTTTTTTTGAAAGAGTCAATTATGAGCCTTGTTCTTTATATCTCAGTTGATTGAACATGGTCCAGTATTGGCATACCGAGTACCTCTTGTTGGTTGTTAACAATGCTCTCATTCTAACACAGATTTTGACAACTAGAGGAAATCATTAGATTCTTGTACAATTGATTGGTTGACAAGACACACAAATATTTCCAGTTAAGACGCTGGTGAATGATGTATTTACCTTTCCAGTGTAGAATATCTCTTCTCTCTTCACTGTGCCATCTGCAATTTTCTCCCGAATAGCTTCACCAACTTCTACTTCATTTTGATACAGAAAGGCTGCGTCAATGTGGCGGTAGCCAACCTCTATAGCCACCTTAACACCCTCCTTAGCTTGACTTTTAGGGACCTAAAACATCAATCGACAAAGATGGAACAAGTGAGACTGACATGTTGCATGTTGATCAACCAAAGGACAAGGTACAGAGCGGTGGGTATACTTTCTGGCAGGGCCAGCTTTAGTGCTGGTGGTGCCAGGTGGGCCAATCCTTGTTGGTGCACCCTCAATGACCTCAATAGATTCCATTACTATTACCGTCCAACGGTGCCCCTAATCTCTCCATAGCCACTCACTTACAGCCACCTTCTTTACAGTGCTACTCATCTTAATGTAAAGTATCAGAGCGCTTTACATCATACACATATCATGCAAAGACAATTAATCATACAAGTACGTATGCACCAAGCCAGCCAGCTGGTACATGCCACAACTCAGCTCATCAAAAAGCATGTGTAAACAACTGGAAAGAAGATGGCATTCAGCAGTAACGATGCCAGCTGAGCTGCCTACAAATCAACCCTCAACAACTACCACCGCAAGCTCAAAGCCGCAAAAAGGGAGGCCCTTACACGCCAGATTGAAACCATCGCCAACCAAACCAAGGAACTCTTTCACCATCTTCACAGAGTTCACCTGCCCGTCAGCCTCAGAAAACTCGATCCCTTCCTCATAAGAACTCTGCGACTCCCTCCCCGACCACTTCCACAACAAGATAGTAACCATCTACAGAAACTTTGATCCCAACCCTCTGACCTCTTCTGCAACCCATCAACCACAACTACCAACCACCAACTCACCGTATAGGAACAACTTAGCCACCAACAACTACCACCCTGATGAACTCCATCCACTCAAGAGCACCCACCAACCCATGCCCCCATCGTCTCGTCAACTTCAGAAGCAACGAGATCAGCCACCTTCTCACCCCCATCCTCAACGCCCCCATAACTGCAGCCACCTTTCCTGACACATGGAAACATGTGGAGGTTAGACCCCTCCTAAAGAAACCTTCAGCAGACCCAGAGAGCTCCAGAACTACCGTCCCATCTCCCTCCTCCCGTTCCCTGCCAAAGTCCTGGAGAAGGCCCTCAACCTCCTACTCCCCAATTATTTGGAAAGAAACAAACTGCTGGAACCATCCTAACTGGGTTTCAGAGTCAACCACAGCACCGAGACAGCCCTGATCGCAGCATAAGATGACATCAAAGCCCTACTTGACAGAGGTGAATCATCCTCCTAGATCTCTCTGCAGCTTTCAACACTATCTCCCTCAACACACTCACTGATCGACTACGCCAGATTGAAATGACAGATGATGCTCGCAGATGGATGAAATCCTTCCTCACAGGATGCACCTAGAGAGTCTGCCTCCCTCCCTTCACCTCGCAACTCAAGCACACCATCTGCGGTGTACCCCAAAGCTCATCCTTCAGTCTTCCCCTCTACATCTATATGACACCACTTGCAGACATCCTCAAATCGCAAAACATCAACATCATCTCCTACCCCGATGATGCTCAACTTGTCCTCTCACTCTCAGCGAACCCCACCTTGACGAAGATCAACTTCCACCACTGCATGAACGACATGGATGAAAGACAGCTGCCAGAAACTCAAGACGGACATAATGGAAGTTATGATCTACAGCAGGTACACCGCCCTTTGGAACGACTCCTGGTGTTCAGCGCAGCTCAGACCAAACTCCACACTGAAAGAACACACCCACAACCTTGGCATCATACTAGACAGCAAACTCTCTATGAAACATCAGGGCAAAGCCGCTACCTTAGCCTGCTTCCACATGATCTGTTAGCTCTGCAAAATATTCAGATGGCTTCCCATTAGCACAAGAAAAACTGTGATGCAGGCCCTCATCACCAGCTGGCTCGACTACAGAAACAGACTCTATGCCGGCACCTCTACGAGCACAAAGATTCCAGACAACCCCAAATGCAGCAGCCAGACTGACCCTTTGCCTGCCCAAGAGGGCACACATCACCCAGCACCTAGAGGACCTCCACTGGCTTCCCGTCCAGAAGAGATGCCAGCTCAAGCTTCTGACTCATGCCTACAAGACCCTCCAAGCCTAAGGACCTAATAATATGAACCACTGCCAGATCTTCCACCCACCATACAGAAACCTCTTCTCTGCACACCTCGCCCTCACTCAGACACCACATATTTGCCGCAGCCACTCCAGAAAATGCTCCTTCTCCCACCACGCCGCCAAACCCTGGAACACCCTCACCGTTCAACTCCGCACTTCACTTTCACGGAACCACTTCAGGGGGGGACGCAAGACCTGGCTCTTCAATGGATACCTGCAGCACAGCACCAAATTCCTGTAGTTTGGGCTCCTTGTAACCATGAACGGGACGATTTGTGTCTGTGACTACCCCTATCATGAAGTTCTGGGGTGCATTAAATATGCTGCGCACTTTCCTACTTTGCGCCGGGCACACATTCTAAAAGGTGCGCCTGGCACAATGAAGGAAAGTGCGCCGCATTATGGTGAATGTGCTGCCCTGGGGGCAGCCGCAAACTCGTGCTGCCCAGGGGGCAGCGCATTCACGTGAAATACGGAGCGCTGCTTTGAAGCGCTCCGTGTTTCACTGTGCAGGTGGCAACCCGCCTGCACTTCTGAAGGGGAAGAGAGATCCCCTTGCAGGCAGGTGCAGTCTCTGACCCCCTTTACCTTCTACAGAGGGCTGCTCCCAGGAGTGCCGGTCACCTATCAGGTGGCACAATATCAGTGCGCCTCCTGAGGGCTTCTTTGCCTCTGCGCTCACGTCTGTAGGCGCAGAGGCAAAGGGAATCCCTCATTTGCATGGGGCACACCCCATGCAAATGAGGCAACGCCTAATTGAAGACAGCGTTAGTGCTTTACGTGCACCAGCGCTATTGGTATTACAGAAGGGGCCGCACAACTGTCTGCGGCCCCTTCTGTAGTACCAAAGTGCCCTGGGGCAGGCAAAGCGGGTGCAAACACCTGTTGCGCCCCCGGGGTACAATATGTACTACAAACCTGCTGTTCATGCTACAGTAATAACAGGCTGTTGCAACTGGCTACACGAAGCTAGAGCATCAACTATCTGCGATGGTTGAATGGCTCTTTGCGCTACAGGAACGGACAACTGCGATGCCTGCGCTGCTCTACTTGCTACAGGAACAGCTGTCCATGATGCTCAGCTTACTCCTTGTGGCCTCCTCCAACATTAACGGAACTCCTTATGCCGAATTCAGAAAATACATTTTCAGTGGAGCTAACCTGGCCCCTGTATCTGACCCACACTCCATTGAGGTTGGCCTGAACTTGTGACTTGTCTACCGTGAATAGATTACCGCAAGTGGCGCTTTTTGATTTTAGGGCTTTTTCCACTAAAAAGGATGTATTGTAATATCTTCGGTTCTACTGATTGAAGTTTTGTTGTGCTGGTATAATTTTATTAATTAAAATGTAATCTATTTTTCTAAATTGTTTTGGATTTTTCTTGGGCTATGTTTGCCTTTTGTTACTGTTTGTGTGCTGCATAAATACTTTACACATTGCCTCTAAGTTAAGCCTGACTGCTTTGTGCCAATCTACCAGAGGGTTAAGTACAGGTTAGTTTGGTGTCTTTTGTGTTTCACCCTGACAAGGATTTTGGTTGTTTCCTGAGTGGGGCTTCCAACTCCCTCAACCAATTACCCAATTTCTTACATGAGTGAACATAATATAAAAGAGAAAGAATAGAATAAAGGTTATTTTAGGAGTGCATCACATGGATCACAACTAGCACCAGGCTAATTTTTCAGTACGTGTGTGCTCTTTGATGTTGACACAGGCTCATAAAACACTTGGCCATTAGCCCAGTTGTCTACCAGTAAACGTTCCAAATCATTATTACTATTACGGATTAGATTTTGTCTTATTTCTTAGTGCCTCCATGTACTTGCCAAAGAAGAGAAATAAAAAGATCTCCTTGAACTTTAACGCTCATTCATTTTGCCAAGTTTGCCTGTGTGATGAAAGCTAGTAAACACAAAGCTGCTCACTTCCTTTAAGGTCTAGTAAATGGTATCTCAGGTGGCAACATTTACAAAGCTTCCCTGGCCTGGCACACATCAAGCGTCCCTCAATGTCATTTGTAAGCTACGCTTTCTGAATTGTCACTGGATAGCCCAGCTTTCTTTGTGTTTGTCTGGGGAGCTGCTTTCCCACGAGCATTCTATTTGAGCTATGAACTGACTGCAAATTTTAGAGAAGAGTTTGACAGCTACACAATACGGATCTCTGCCATACTTTGATGTTTACTGTGTACAGGGACTGATTCCTACACCACAATTGAGCAATGTCAGTCATGTGGGTGATGTGATCGGTATTCAACGAGCCGTCTATAGGAAACAATCAAACAACCAGTAGGAGAGGCCATGGACAATGGGTGGATCACTAGAAATGTACAAGACTTCCTCATCGCTACTAGGATGCCCATGTTTTATACATTACCAACGATTCACAAGGGTAGGATACCCCCACCAGGCAGACCTATAGTGTTGGGCATAGTTTCTGTGCTCAAACCTCTTTCGCAATACATGTACTGGTTCTTGAGACCCCTCGTAACACATACAAGGTCCTACTTTAAGGACACAAAACATCTGCTGAACCTGCTCAAAGAGAAAGAATATGACCCCACCACTGAAACTTTTATATGGCTTGATGTTGAAGCGCTCTATTTGAGTATCCCACGGGATGTGTGCCTATGGATGATTAGCAACCTAATGCAAGAAGAGGAATGGACTTGGGCTGCCCCAATTCAATGGATAATTAAATTGGCAGGATAGGCATTGACTGAAAATTTCTTAGCCTTTGAAGATTGGATCTATTCTCAAAGCCATGGCACTAACATGGGGATCATGTTTGCTCCAAATATTGCCTGCCTCTGCATGAATTGCTTTGAAGAAGAGAACATCTGGACCAACAATCCATTCAGTGATCAGATACGCCTGTGGTGGCGATACATAGACGACATCCTGGTCATCTGGTATGGGGATGATATACCACCACTGAACATTTCAATGGTTGGCTGAATGAAAGAAATCCATTCCTGAGCTTTACTATGACAACCAACAGAACCCTGGTATCCTGTCTACATGTAAACATCACGGCGAAAGATGTAAAGCTTAGCAGTTCACTGTACACTAAGCCTACTGATCGTAACAGTTTGTTACACTTCAAAAGTGTCCACCCCGTCATCTTAGAGAGAATTTACCAGTGGGCCAGTTTTTACGTATCAGATGAATTGTTCCAATCTTCAAGATTACAAGAATGAAGCCAAAAACTGTCTATGAAACTGAAAGAAAGAAAATACCCAGAAAGGATTTTTGCCAAAGCACAGAAGAGAGCACATACCTTTCCTGGAGATGTCCTTCTGGAAACAAACATTAAACAGGATAACCAATACCTCATATTTGTGAGCACTTACAGCTCATCTTCCAAAAGGATTGTTCATAATCACTGGCGTATCCTCACCTTCAATCAACTGAACTTTGACTAATCGCTCTTCTCATTTAAAAGGAATAGAAGCATAAGAGATAGACTGGTACCCAGCAAAACTTGGCAGAGAAATTCTGAACGCCAAACCACGCTTTGGGATCTCCCTCCAGTTACAGGACATTTCCCTTGTGGGAACTGCTTGGTGTGCCCTCTTACAACGCAATCGAAAACATTCGACCTTGGTCTTCTCACCCCTGGAAACAGAGGATACACACGAATTGTAATAGCAATAATGTTGTATATATAATTACCTGTCCATGTGGCCTTCGCTAAATAGGAATCAACAAGAAACACCAAAATCCATGTAAGTGAACACAGAAGCACCATTAGATGATGAAAAGTATCAACTAAACTGACAGCACAGTTTTTTAAGAAAAACCACAATGACAAAGACTTGAACTGGTCAATATTATATTAGAGTCTGTCTCTGAATCTTAATAAAGAGGAACACATACATATGTGCACCCTCTAACAGACGACCAAAGGACATAAGGGGTATCTATGGTTATTCCCCTTCCATCCTAATTACTGTTGTAGCAACATACTCTCTAAAATAAATCCTGTAATATTCGAGAAAAATATGTATCAATATAACCTGGAAATTCACTCCCAATAAAGTTCCCAAAATAAAGAATAAAAAGTCAGTGGCACAGGAAAACCTAAATGAATGAATCAATCAGGGAATTGTAAGCACACTACTCACCCGTGAGGGTCTCAAGGCGCTGGGGGGGAGGGGGTTGTAGCAGCTCAGTTCAGTTGAATAGTCAGGTCTTGAGTGTCTTCTTGAAAATGTTCAGGGAGGGGGCGCGTCTGATGTTGATCGGGAGCTCGTTCCAGGTCTTGGCCGCGATGTAGGAGGAGGCTCTTCCATCTGTTCTGGCTCTGCGGACGCAGAGGGGTTTCGGCGAGGGTGAGGTTGGAGGAACGCAGGTTTCTTATGGGTAGGTGGAAGGAGATTCTTTTGTTGAGGTATTGGAGTCTGGTGTTGTGAAGGCATTTGTAGACGTGGGTGAGTATCTTGAAGGTGACTCTCTTCTCAACAGGGAACCAATAGAGGTTTGGCAGGTGTTGTGTGATGTCTTCGTGTCGAGGGATGCGGAGTACGAGTCTGGCTGCATTGTTCTGTATGGTCTGGAGCTTGCTGGGCAGAGACTTGTTGATTCCGGCATAGAGGGCATCTCCATAGTCGAGTCTGCTGGCTATTAGTGTGTGGGTGACGGTCTTCCTTGATTCGGGGGGGATCAATCTGAAGGTCTTTTGGAGGATGTGAAGGGTGTTGAAATAGCTGGGAGCGATGGAGTTGACATGTCGGGTCATGGAGAAGGAGGAATCAAGTACGATGCCGAGGTTCTGGGTGTGGTCTGTGGTGGTGGGATGGCTGCCGATGGTGGTGGGCCACCAGGTGTTGTACCATGCAGAGGGGGTGGGTCCGAGGATGAGGACCTCAGTCTTCTCCGAGTTGAGTTTCAGGCAGCTGTTGCTCATCCAGGATGCGATGTCCTTCATTCCTTCCTGGAAGTTGAGTCTGGTAGTGGTGGGGTCCTTGGTGAGGGAGAGGATAAATTGGGTGTCGTCGGATACTATGCTGAGTCTGTGCTGTCTGACGATGGTGGCGAGGGGGGCCATGTATATATTGAAGAGCATGGGGCTGAGTACTGATCCATGAGGTATTCCACAGTTGATTTCCGTGGGTTTGGAGAGGAAAGGCAGTAGTCCGATTCTTTGGGTTCTGCCATTGAGGAATGAGTGGATCCATTCGAGGACTGTTCCTTGTATGTCGGCATCGTGGAGTCTGGCGGTGAGTGTGCGGTGGGAGACAGTGGCGAAAGCTGCCGAGAGGTCGTGTAGGATCAGGGCCGCGGTGTCTCCTTGGTCGAGGAGGGTGCGGATGTCATTTGTGGCAGCGAGTAGAGCGGTCTCGGTGCTATCGTTGCTGCGGAATGCAGATTGGGAGGGGTCGAGGATGGAGTTTTCTTCGATGAATTTTGTCAGTTGTGCATTGACAGTCTTCTCTGTGGCTTTGGCCGCGAATGGGAGGAGGAAGATGGGGTAGTTCTTGAGCTCTGTGGGATCGGCTGAGGGCTTCTTGAGCAGGGGTCTGACTTCTACGCGTTTCCAGTCGTCAGGAAAGATGCCGGTCTTGAAGGTGGCGTTGAAGGTGCGTCTTAGTTCTGGGGCGGTGGCGGCTCTGTGAAGATATGCGGTGGGCAGGGGTCCATGCGGGCCCCTGAGTGGATGCCTTTAATGATCAAACTGGTGTCTTCGGGGGTGACCGGGGACCAGGAGGATATGGTAGGCTCGCTGGCGTTGCTGGAGAGGGAAATGGTTTTGGAGTCAGGTGTCTGGTCGTTGAAGTTGTCATACAGGCTCTTGATTTTCAGATGGAAGTAGGAACCGAGCTTGTTACAGAGGTCCTGGGAAGGGGTGATGTCCTTGGGTTCTCTGGCAGGCTTGGTGAACTTGTGGGTGACGTTGAAGAGTTCCTTCGAGTTGCTGGATTTGGCAAAGATCTTCTTTTGCATGAAGGCCCTTTTGGTTGATCTGATGCGTTGGTGGTATTCTGTCATGGCGTTCTTGTAGGTGGTGCAGTCTTCAGGCGTTTTGCTGTTTCTCCAGGTTTTCTTGAGGCGTCTGCAGGTGTGTCTGGATTCTTTGAGGTTGGCGGTAAACCAGGGGGCTTTCCTGGCACGCTGTCTATCGGGTCAGCGTAGGGGTGCAAGCTTGTCTGCGCAGTCGGAGATCCATCTGTGGAGTTCGTTGGCTGCGAGGTTGGCGTTGGTCGAGGTGGTGAGGGCGGTATGGTTGAGGGTGGAGTTGAGCTGCTCCTCAGTGACTTTGCTTCAGTTCCTACGAGGAGGGCTTGGTGCGGGTTTGGGCGGTGTGGGTTTGCCAACGTGGAAGTATACGCAGTGGTGGTCCGTCCATGAGGGTTGGGTGGTGTGGCTGAAGTGAGTGTTGTTTCCTGCTGCGAAGATGGGGTCGAGGGTGAGTCCTGTCTTGTGGGTTTGCGTGGTGAGAAGCTGTTTCAGTCCAATGTTGGCGAGGTTGTCCAGGAGGGTGGTGGAGTTGAGGTCGTCAAGGTGAAAAATCACTAATGGAGAGATTCAACAATGGAGCAGGGGGATTACCAATTACTGCAGGATACTTTCCAAGAACAAACCATGAAAAAAAGACTAACTGGTTGTCAACAGGAACCAGCAGTGCTAAAACTAAGTAAGAAAAAAGGTAACAAAATCAAAGGGACAAACATTTCCAAGGAAAGGGGTGCTGATTCCTTCGGCAAAAAGAAAATGCAAGGGTTGTGATGCACCAATCGGTGATCACATTGTATTAATTACTAAAAGAAGACAGAAACCAAAAGGAACAATACAGAGAAATTAAAAGGCAGTCATGATACTTTCAGCTAACCTAATGTAACCAAATGGATTAAATGCCATAGACAATAAATATAGAAACATAGGCACACAAAATAGCGCCAGGTTACAGTTGTCCACTGCGTCTTCCCAAGTGTTTCTTCATGTCTCTCCTCCACTGATCTGGCTATCATGCAAAAAACCTCAGCACACAGTCCCATGGTCCTGCACCCACACAAGGTCCCTTGGAGTGGTGATTGGCCCACATCAGGTATAACAAAGGAGGTGCCACCCAGAGAGGTCAGCAGATGTCAGCTGTTGAAAACGACCATCTTTTGCATGGTGGACCCCCAGATATTTGCCCTGAGTGCTTTTGCCGGCTGTAGAACTCTGTGTACTTTACCCCTCCTAACCACAAGTAAAGTTCCTCTCCTCACCCCTTCAACATGATGAAACTGGCATACCGCTAATTGACACATTTAACTAACCTTTAAGTCCCTAGTATATGGTACTCAAAGTGTACCCAGTTCTGGTACATTAAAGGTCACTAGTGCACTACATCAGTCATTGCGCCATCCACTATATTCGAAAGGTAACCATGATTTCAGGCCTGCCATCAATAGCCGGGCCATGCAGGTTTAAACTAGAAATTCAACCTGCCAAAATAAACTCTTTTTGGCAATCCTAACCCCTCCATTTAAATAATAAGTCTTCCATAGGTAGCCATCAATACCCATTATGGCAAGATGCATGATATGTGAGAGGTGGATTTGTAATAGTTTAATGTTAAACATGCCCTTAGAGTTAAAATACCATAAAGGCTATTTTCAATATAGCAGTGTTAGCTGTGCCATAGGAAATCATTAGGATACAATATTAAATTTAATATGACAATCTGTCCTTACGAATCAGCTACAGAATTCAATCTTGGACTTTTTAAAATATGTATTACTAATCCAATACATAGTTAAAGTCAGATTTGTAATGAATATTGTAGAACAGGTACTTTCGAAAAGTTTCCTCTAACCTGCATATCACCTCAGAAGCTCCATTTGCAAGAACTACTAAATGTTACCCAGCAGCCGAATAGCCTCCTTGATGAGGTGTAAACTTTCTCCCAGAGCTGAGACATATGCCTAGGGTGTGGGGGGTGTTTTGTTTCTCTGGCCGACTGGATTGTGCACAGGGACTTAACTTCAAGGAGGCCTACCCTGTCACAGGCAGATGTAGCTAACACCTGGACCTGCCATATTTCGTTGTACCCCCCCCAAGTCAGTCAGGCACCAGGCCTAGCAGATGAGGAGCTACCACCAGTACCAGCTTTGAGTGGCCACAGAGGAGGAGTTGCTAATTTCCATGGACATATTTCTAGGGTGGGCACAGGAGTTCTGCAAAGGATAAAATGGTTCTGCAATGTTCATTTGGGACAGAGAGGGGAACTGTGGGGTTGACTGTACTAAAACCCACAAGAAGTGCTGCAAAACTGAGTAGTATCACCATTGGAACTTTTACCCTATTAGTAGGTTTCCCAACCCACAGGCTGGCACTGGATATAAATGTGGCATCCTCAGTACCCTCCTCAGAACACGTTTTAGACCTGTGTGTGTCTTTGAGCTGAGAAGAGCCTTGAAGACCTGATCTGCTCTCCCTCTTGTACTAAGGACAAATACATGGGTTAAACAGGTTATAGGGCTGACCTCCTGTTTGGACAACAGGGACACAGTAAGATTTAAGAGACCTTTGCCTGCATTTGCAAGCTGAGCCATTCCAACTTGACGTTCCTTGGACCCTGCTGTTAGCCTCTGCTAAAGTGCGTCATGACCCCAGTTGCTGTTCTAAAGTTCCTGAATCCTTCCCTGGTGTCACATGGTACACCTACAACCACATACTGGGTCTTTAAAAGTTTTTGCCAACTTTTGCCCAGGGTACAGGGGGTGGCGGTACTGGGACCAACCTGCCAGGCCAATCCGACCAGCGTGCGTTGCCACTGGTCCAAAGACAACGTGAAACCCGCTTTGAACACAGCCTGCTGTCTTGCCCTGCTGAGGATATCTTACTTCCATTTCTGAGACTTAGTCCAAAGGCAAAACTTCCGAGTGCGTTGAACCTGGTTTCTGTATTCGACCTGCAGTCCATCGGGGCCGACCTTTACTTGCGCCTATGTAAAGGGAAAGTGCAAGCAGATGACCAAGGTTGGTGTTTAATGCTTTTTGGTGCGACTTTATAATAAAACTATTAAAAAAATCATAACTCCGCTTCTACTTATAGGGTTCTTGTCGTTTTATGGCCTTTTATTAATTAAATATTCTCCAATTTTCTAAATTGGTTTGGTATTTTTCTTGTATTGTGGTTTGACTATTACTGTTTGAGTACTGCATAAATACTTTACACATTGCCTCTAAGGTAAGCCCAACTTTGCTTTGCTCTGACTTAAAGGGTTTACCTTGACAAGGATTGTGGTTATTATTTGAGGTGAGTACTTACCCCCTGAATAATACCCTAATTTCTTACACTGGCAAGTAACTGTGCCTGCACCTTCCACCAGCATCAGAAACCATGGAAAGCCCCACTAAACATCAAAACTCCAGACCCGCAACAAGGGAGCATCACAGCCTCCAAGTGGCAATGGATGGGCCACAGAATCCCTCACTAGAATATGGCACGGCTTATAACATATACATTTCTACTGGTCCAGCATAGGCTCAAATGCAGAGCACTTGCCAGAAGTCTGGTAAATCTGGATATGGATGAATGAATTAAACAGATTTGTAGAGCGCAACAAATGCCAAAGGCATCAAAGCGCTGATAGCAGGTTAGTCTTTGGAAGGGGGAACTGAGAAGGAACTAACTGTTGCCCATTACAGGGTGAAAGAATGGTCTTTAAGGCCTTGCAATAAAGGGCTTGAGATTGAAGACTGGAAATCAAAGGGGGGGGGGGGAGAATTCTACAATTTGGACGCAGCCATCAAGAAAGCACTGCCTCTCCATCTTGTTTTCCTATACCTAGGAATAGTTAAGAGATGTTTATCGAAGGATCGCAACTATCTAACGTTGGGAAAGATTCCTGAGTTCTTTAGGGCCTCTGTTGTAAAGGGCATTATGAACCATACAAAGAGCCTTAAAGGTGATTCGTTTGTGAAATTTCCAAAACCCCTCATAAACCGACTGAAATTTTGGGATGTTCATAATCAGTCCTGCTGCAGCGTTCTGAACAAGCTTCAGTTTGGCAAGGATAGTTTTGTTAATGTCCAGGTAGAGGGAATTACAATAATCTAACCTGGACATAATGACTGCCAGAGCCACTTGTTTACGTGCCTGAAGAGGGAAGAAGGGAAACACTTTCTTTAGAGATTTATTTATGCAAAAACAGGTAGAGACTGTCCTGTTTACCTGCAAGTCATAAGCTAGATTTGTATCTACCCTACCAGTACTCCAAGATTTTTTGCAGAGTCTGTTGGAGTGGGTAAGGCCCCCAGCTTGTCCAGGCACCACAGATTGGACCACACAGAAGGTTGCCCACCAAAAATCAGTACCGCCGTCTTGTCCCTAATTCAGTCGTTGGTAGTTTCTCTCCATCCATATGGCCACTGCTTGCATACAATATTTAAATTTGGAGGCAGTCGCATCAATGTCCCTCGTGATAGACACAATGATTTGGGTGTCATCAGCATTAAAGAGAGCTTGGAGCCCAAAAGATCTAATAGGTTTTGCCAGTGGGGAGATATACAAGTTGAACAGGGTAGGGCTCATAGATGAGCCCTGTGGGACCCCACATGGCATCATTATGGGCTCCGAGCAAAACTGATCCACCATGACCATTTGTGACCTATTATTTAAAAAAGATGCCAAAAGTTTAAGGGACAACTCTGTGACCCCCGCTGCTGGAGCCGCTGGATAAGACGGTCAGGGAGATGGTAGTGAAGGCTGCGGAAAGGCACTGAAGGATCAATACCACAGTCTCCCTGGCATCCTCCAAGGTGCGGATGTTATTGACTGCAGATACTAGTGCCATCTCCGTCTCATGGTTACTCCTAAAGCCAAATTGGGATGTATCTACAACACCCCTGATGCCACTCCTAATGGTCTAGGTTCTATTTGAGAGGGTTTAGACATACCCTGTCAGTCGTGGTGCTGCTAGTACCACTACAAGCAAGAATTAGATACTCATTGTGGTGAATCACACCACCATTTAATGAAAGTTGGTGCCTCTCAAAGGCAGTGCAGCTCCAGTTGTGGCCCATGCCCATTTGAGATTTTTACCGGGGTTAGAAGTTAATTCAGACAGGTATCCATGTCCACCTACAGGTTGGCTATGTAATAGAAATGAAGTGTGAGCTACCAGTTTTCCATAGAGTACCATATGTGACCAAGGTACTGCTGGTCACAGAAGGTACTCCTTGGTTGGCCACAGATGATGGGCATTCAGGAAGTAGTGGGGCATCCTTCTGCCATTTCTGATTCTTGCCTAGTTGGAGAGATCAGAGAATTGCCTTGGTTTCAACCTTTTCAAATTACTTATGGAAAATCCTGTCCAAGGCCCCCTCACTTTTAAAAAGACGTTCTAGCAGACAGAATATTGCCTACTGGGAAGTGAAGGGTATAGGTTTACAAACATTGCTTGAACCGTTCCTTTGTCACAATAACTGAGTTGGTTTTGTGTTTGCTTTTTTCCTGTTTTCAGGAGTTTTCCAGTGTTATCAATCTTTTGGAGTTTCCAAGTGGTACATAGTTTTGAAAGCCAGGGGTTCTACTGCTACCACTGAATGGTGTTTTATTACCATTTATAGTATATTGTGTGCTTGTTCCAATTGATCTCTTTCGTAAATATATTTATAAATCTTTAGATTTTGAAATTCAATATTTGAATTCTGCTCCGTATTTAGCATTTTATTAAAAAAATAAGAGGATTTTCCGATTTAATTCTAAAGATAGCTTGCTCACTAGGTAGGGAGCCTAAAAAGTGGTAAAAGCGTATAGGCTCATACGCCACTGTCTCCCCGGAAGGAATTGTGGTTTGAGTAATTGATTTATAAACCAAACTGGCTGCTGTTCAGAGACGTATTACAATTTGGACACAGTGAAGGAACTGGAGAGGAACTACTGCAGTGGAGAAATGAGATGCAATCTTTTGGACACAGTGAAAGAACTAGAGAGGAACTACAGCAGTGGATAAATGAGATGTAATCTTTTGGGCACAATGAAAGAACTGGAGAGGAACTACAGCAGTGGAGAAATGAGATACAATCTACCTTTCCTCTATTGCTAATAAACCAGGTAGACATATACCTCTTGGAATTCACTTTTAGGCACAGACGTATATTATGCCTGTGCAGAGCTCTAATTGGTGTATAGTTTTCAAGAAGTTGTGTGGATTTACAGAAGCTCACAAATCTATCTAGACAGTCTCACCTTAGGGACTACTGTGATAATTGTTTTGTTTTGTACCTAGAATCACCTCTATATTGCCCTTCTTGAGCTAGGCCTTGATTGTTCCTCCATACCTATCTGGAGGTTTAAGGAGGTATATGAGCCTGCTTTGTATCACAGATGGAGTACATAGTGTCATGGAGAGTAGAGAGCATCACCACTCCTACCTATGATGATGCTCGGTTGTACCTCCTGCATTGAAAAAGACTGACAGATATGTTGTCTAGTTAAGCTGGACAGAATCAATGGAACTAGTATACCTCTACCAAGATGCAGCAGGGACAATTGCAAAGAGTACATAATTTGAGATCTTCAAAAGATCATGAAAAGACAGTATGGATTAAACTGGAGAAAGAAATTGAAGAACGGAGAATGGGAGGCCCTTTCCAGCATATTTCATTTGTGGGTATATTTTAGAGTTGGGTAGAAATGGAAAATACTCTGATATCTAATGGAAATGATCACTTTGGAGAACCCAGTGGTCGAATTTTGATCCACTCATCTCTTAGTGGACGATATTCTGCTGGTGGATTCTTCTTCATATTTAGCATTCTCAGAACCCAGGATTTTCAGTTAGCACCCAACTCCAACATCAGCCACGTGTAGCCCAAGGCAGAAGGGCCCTAATGCTATTAGCCCATTCTACCCACTGAGGGTAGAGTGTTCCACATTAAACAAGAAGAAGGAGAAAAACAAGGAGGCATTGACATGTTGGAGAAGACGGTTTATAAATAACCGTTATTAGTTCTATGACTCTCTCAAATGAACCTCAGGGCATTTCAGTGGTCTAATTCAAGATATCCCAGCCAATGACAGGGCAGCTTTCAGAATGCTCAAATCTTTCACTTAAGTGGTGAAAATTAGGGCTTTTCTTTTTTTTTAAAAACCAAAGCATTCCTATTAGGTGTAGATAGCTTATCCACTGACCAAACAGTAGCTAAATAGCACATCTTTATTACATTAAACAAAACTCGTATTCAACTAACCTTAAAGGTGCCTGGCGAGTGTAAACTAGCCAAAAATAATGTAGCTAATGTACTTTATTGAGTGCCTCAGTGACATAAAATATAACATGGCAGAGCTCTCAGCTGTGTTTCAACCACAACTTGTTTTAACCTAAAGAAAACCTGGTTGCATTCAAACAAATGTAGGTTTTTGTGACTATCATAATTAGATATAGTTAGACATCAAAACATAACCAATGCTAGTTTATTGAAAAAAATCTTTGTGCAATTTAATGACTGACAGGACAGCAAAAGGATATGAATGGCAGCTTAGCTAGGCGGCTTCTGCGGCAGACAATGGCGACTTAAACCGCCTTATAGTTGCTCTCAAGAAGAAAGAGTGGTAGTAAAAGGTGCTAATCCATTGTGCTTTGCACGCGTGGGTTCGTATCCCATCCTCATCGCCAAAATTGTGGTAGAGTAATCAAGCGCCAAGAAGACTTCTTTGGGTAAGGTAAATTAATTTATTTCAGACAACAGCTAATCGAACACCTCCGCTAGCTCACCAGATAAGCAACTGACAAATAAAGAATCATCAAGCAACATGCTAGAATTCACGCAGGTATTCTAGAAGGAAAAGGGGAAGAGGCAAAACAAAGAAAGGCTTATATGAACAGGGTGCCGTATTGAGAAGGGTGATAATGTACAACATAATTCCAGTATCGGAACACGGCAGGCATTTAGGAGGCACAATATTCAGCAGAATTGCTTCTGTTATCTATCACTTTTCACCTCCTCTATGCTGAACTCAAAGCATATCAGAGTAACCAGTGTCAAAATGTCCACCGTCACGGGGGGGGGGAGGTTCCAGGTGCTATGTGGGTACTTCTTGCATCTCATCAATCAAGTAAGCTGCTCTGACCGGCGCCTTTGCTTCCCCAGGTGAGCCCACGATATTCAGCAGCTGATGGTCCATATAAATATGTGCAGAGAATGCTTCTCCAATCTGAGGAGCCCTGAGAGACACAACCAGGCTTTGCCTGACCTTACAATGGCAGCTGCCGAAGAAGAACAGTTAAACCATCAAGAAATCACGATCCGTCCCTCATCTTCGGAACCTGCAGTGCTCACCACTCAAAGCATTGCTCCCATCATTTCAGTCTAGACTGTAATCATTCACTGCCCAAGAATAGTAATGCACCGGTAATATGGACATGTAAAAATTGTGTAAAATATGGACACTAGCACTTTGAGAAGCTTCAAATATGTGTAACATCTCGTCTGAGAACACTCCAATGTCTTCAAAATGATTGCTCCCCAGGCGGGGGGATTGCTGCAGTGCAGCCCCTGTGATCCATGAAGCCACGAGGCTATGCTCTGAATCTGTCATCTTAAGTCCTGCCCTTTCTCAGTCCTGTTGGCCCACCAGTCTACACTTTCCCTGCTCTTTCTTACCCGGCCGGCTCTGCTTACTCTGGGGAAGACCCCAGCAATTGAGACTTTGCCTTTATCAAACAAGAAGAAATTGTACTCCACTCTTCTCTAACACTGGTACATTCCACCACAGTGCTCCATGTCCTACGTTTTGCAGTGCACTGTGCCCCTTCGGTTCACTAGTACACCAATCCAGGGCTTTTCCAGCCCATCTCCACCGGTGGTTTTTCATTTCACTCTTATCTTGGCTGTCCAGTGTACCCTTCGCACAGACTGCGGTTACTGTCATTGTAGCAGCACCCTGTCTTCAGCTTTTCAGCAACACAGTGCACAATTCTGGCGTGCAGTTTGAACCACTTATCACCTGGGAAACATCGATGATAAAGAGTTTGAACCTGGCAAGAGTAAGACAGACAAAAACGGCACCATGGACATGATATTCAAAAAACTAGTGGAGGTGCACAATTTGCCAAAAATCACCAAACTAAACACAAACATGATGCAACAAGAAATGTGTACAATCAGGATATCCATCCGCTCCATTAACACTAGGATTACATGAATCAGTTCACTGGAAGATAAGTCAGCACGCTCTATCAAGGATATTCAGAAACTGCAGATCACCACCAAAACCCTGCAGAGAGATGTAGCAGAGTTAGAGGATAGAGATCGCAGGGGGAACCTGCGCATCTTGGCATGCCCAAAGGAGTGGAAGACTCACCAGATTCTTGCACAGCCTTTTTAGAAAAATGGATCCCTCAAATGACAGGAAAGACTTCAAGCTTGAAAGAGCACACCAGGTACCTTCATTGAAAACGGATAACAGAAACACTATTCACGAGATTGTCTGCTGCCCTTTGAGGTACCAACATACAGAGCTAATCCTCAACCATGTGTGTAAAAAACAACAACATACCATAGAAAGACCACAAAATCTATGTTTCTCAGGATTACTCCAGACCTACAGTCTAGACAAGGAAGTGCTTCCTCACACTTCGCAAAAGACTTAAAGCTTCAAACCTAGAATTCATCTTAATCAGCCCAGCAAAATTTAAGATCCATGCAGATTGGAGACACAATATATATTCAAAGAGCCAAGAGACCCTCAATCGTTCCTGGATGTAGGAGGGGGTATCTTGATGGACACCCGCACAACTCCCTCCAACCTTAAGTCATGAACCCTTCCAACGTCCACCATCCAAGACTATATCCTTTTCCATATGCTTGTCTAGGTTCATGAAGCCTTCCCTCTGCTCCTTTTGTGGACTTAGAGGATGGTCCCCCCTAGTTTGCTCATTTGGAGACCCTCATAGTGGTTCTCATTGTATTATGTTATGAGAAGTATGCAAGTAGTTCAACGAAGTTCAAGTAGGACAATGTTCAACTGGTTTTGATATGCTTCTCCTCCTATTCTGACACTTGCTGCGATCGCCCTGAATATAGTGCACCATAATCAGCTCCCTTATGCACTTGGCTACTTACCAAAGACATAATATCCCTTCCCATAGCTTTTTCAGCTTGACTCCTCAAACAAGGTATCCCCTCAACATTTCCGTCCTCTTGACATTGATTTGAAGGGACATGCTGCCCGTCTTTGACATAGGCTCTGCAGGTCACCGCCAAATGTTTTCCACCTACTTCACACTTTGCGAGACATGGGTTCCCAAATCCCTACGCAATTCATAAGCTACCCAAAAATCTCACATCTGCAGTCTCCTGCTGGTAGTGAGAATCCATCTACCAAAACTCAAGCACCACTGTTAGGGACATATTTACTAGGACGGCGATAAATAAACGCAAAGCGCGAAAAGCCAGATAAAACCACATAACGCCCCGGATCCAGATGGCTACACAACTATCTTTTATAAAACATCCACCACTATCCTCAAACCAATTCTATTGGACCTTTACCACCATGTTGCAGACTCAGGTGCCATTCCTGGTACAACCAGTGAGGCCACCATAATAGTCATTCCAAAAGATTGCAAGGACCCAATGTTGGTGAAAAACTACAGACCAATCTCCCTAATTAATTTGGATGCAAAGATTTACACCAAATTATACTTTGCAAGAGACTCAAACGATTACTACCATGCCTGATTGACCAAACATAAGTGAGATTCATAATGAATAGGCTATCCAAAGATAATACTTGCCTCCTATGGAACATCATCGGGGGAGCCAAATCTGCACCCACCGAAACATTTGAGGATTCCCTAGATGCTGAAAAAACATTCAATAGAGTCTTGTGGACGTCTCTCTGTGAGTTCTTTTTGCGATACAATCTAGGCGAAACCTTTACAAAATGGTCATGGCTCCTTATAGTGATCCCTCCGCCAAAGAGAAATTCGGCAGTCTACTGTCCCCTGCCTTTAATCTAGAAAGAGGTACTAGGCAGGGTTACCCCTTTCTCCTTCCATACTTACCCTGAGCCTGGAGCCCTTACTCCACAAGATTAAAACTAATCCTTCCATTGCCGGTGTTTCTTTTAATAATACCACATTGAAGACAGCGGCTTATGGCGACGATATTTTAATTATGACCGAAAATGCATCTCAATCTATTCCCTCCTTAATACTGACAATAGACAAACATGGTTGAGTTGCAAACTATAAATTAAATAGGAGAAGTCTGAAATCCTAGGCCTGAACAACCTCCGCACCAGCAATCTCTTCAAAGCTACAGGACTGCCCTGGCAACCACATTTTATAAAATATCTGGGGCTTGAATTTAACTCAGATTTATTGGAATCACTCCATCATAATGAAGACCTAACTCTGAAAAAATTTAGAACGTACTAGATGGTTGGAATCCCAACTCCCTTACTTGGTGGGACCGCATCAAGGCCATCATGATGATGATGATCACCCTGATAATCAACTACCTTTGGTATTACGAGAAAAGTTCCACCGAAAACTTTATAGGATACTAAACAAGTTTATTTGGCAAAATAAATGCACTGGAAACTGCTTAAAAAAACTATGCTTGCATGCACAGCTGGGAGGTGTTAACCTAAAAGACTTCAAAAACAACCAAACTGCCTTCTTAGCAAGACAAGACACTCTTTGGATCTCCCAACCACTGGATTATACCCCCACATGGCTACTAATTGTAAAGGAAATTCTAGGAGACCTCCACCCCATAACACTATAACACTGTTACCTAGGTAAACAACTTTCCCCCGCCATATTGGCCAAACATACCCTCAACAAAACCAAAAGAGCTCTGCTGAAGATTTACAGGCTTCTTCAGACCCCGTTTACCCACTCCAACATGATCTCACTTTGGAACAACCCTAAAATCAAAATCCATGGGGAACCCGTATTTTGGGGCTCTTGGGCATCTAAAAGTCTTTAATTTCAAAAACACCTTGGCTACCAGCAAGCACTTCTTTCGTTTAGAGAATTACAACAATGATACAATCTGCTAGACATATATCTTTACAACTTTCTTAAACTTAAAGTCAGTTTATCTAAGATCAAGTGCTCTGGAAGAAATCGTTACTCTTCAAAATCCTCCCTGGAGATCACGTAACAGCTCTATATAGAAATTACGTTACAGCTATTTTGCCATTACCAAACCTCCATAAACCTACTACTTGACCACAAGATAGTCTCCTTCTCTTATCCTCCTCCAGTCTGTTACCCTCCTAAAGGGAGTATATAGATAACTATAGATCTTTTGATGTACAATATATATGTCTTATGAGATGTATTAGGAAACGTTAAAAGTATGAATTTTAAAGGAACTATATTGGAAATATGTATCAAACTATAGGTCTGTCGCGCCCACTGCTGGAATCCTCATGTGCCCACTGCTTGTTTACTTACTCATTTGCTCTTATATTTAGTATGATTTGATTTGTTTGGTTTGTATTTGATTTAATTTAATTTAATTGGATGTGATTTGCACAAGTGAATTGTCTATCGATATTGTATATTTCACTATGTATTATCCATATCGTTTCTCTTTTGTTCTATTTGTAGAAAAAAAAACAATAAAATTCTTTGAAGTATAAAATAAACATTAGTAATAACTGCCTAGACTGTTTTTAATGGACAATGGCTAGAATCGTGGTTCAGATGCTAACGAGTTATATTAAAAATAATTTATAGCTTGCACAATCACCAAGGGTCTTTAGTTGCTCAAGAGGGTAAACACCAGCTGAAGAGAGAGCTAAAGGGGCAACTCAAGACTAGAAGGAAAATATGTGGAGGAACAAACATGTCTTGTGGAGTTTTAAGTAAGGATATTTGAAGATGTAGCAAGTACGGAAGAGAATTTTATGGTTTTGTAGATTGAGCAACTTTACCGAACAGTGCTATGCTTCTAAAACTTCAGAAAAGACAAATCAATAAGCTGGCAGATGCAGAGCGAAGTAACCTGGGAGGTAAATACCTTTGAACTCAGCTGGTTATAAATGCAGGTGAATCACTCGAGAGTGCACTATGTACAAATCGGAGGTCTTGAAACAGATTCATTGCTCGATCAGCAGCTAGTAAAATTTCTAAAGAGGGCTTGCTCAAGGATGTTAAAAGAGCCCCAGATAAATATATTTTTTACTTAGGTCAAATACTGTGCCATCAATCGACCACCAGTACTTTGGCTGCCCTTCACCTAAATTCAATAATTTTGTTTTTCCAAGATTGATAGTCAAAATGTTTAAGAGGTTATTGTCACCTGGAACCTAAAGCAGCTGATGAAGTCTCACTGGACTTTGGTTCAGAAGGATCATATCATTGGGGTAGGTTGATATTGGAGGGGTAGCTTTGCCCAATTTTGGAGGGAGCCATTTAGACTACTCAAGTACCTTCATCAGGTCTGCCACAAACAGATTGAAAAGTGTGGGGATGAGCAAACAGTCTCGCTGTAGGGCATTGCTTTTAATAATTTCACCTGAATGAGTACCACTGGGACCAACGGTAACCTTCACTTAGAAGTTTCAAAGGGAAGTCAGTATTAATCAGAGAAAAGCTGGACTAATCTCCATAGGCTGCAACTTATTCCAACGCTATTACAACTCACCATATCACATGGTGATGGCTCATCGATCAAGTACCAGTACTGCAGTTTCTGCTAATTGCCTGGTTTTCAGTGGTCATAATTCCCCAAACTAGTTTCAGAAGCAAAGAGATGTGTGACTGTAGTACAACTACATGGGTAGGAGAGTGATTAACCTACAGTTAGCTGAAGGATCACTAACCCCAAACACAAGAATGGTTTAAGTGCTGGTTTGGAGAAAGTGCTTGGTGAGTGAAGCATGCAAAGAGAACCCGGATAAGGAAGGATGGGTTAGGAGAAGGGAGGATGTACCTGCTTTAGCATTTCAGCATGACTGAAAAATAGGCTAGCCCAAATCACCATATCCGATAAGGGAATTTGGCAATAACAGCCTTCTTTGGGTCATGTTTGGGACTATAAGTCACCAGGTGATGAGCTTGGATACAGAATTTTAGAAGGATGGTCCAAAAAAATGAAGAAAAGTAAAGACAGGGAGAGCATGAGCAACACAGTGTCCTCAGTCATGTCATCTGACATAGGTAGCATATCAGTGATAGTGGGATCAAAAATAATCCGAGATATAGTAGTGGTGGGAGAAGGTAAACATTGTGACTGGTTCACTATAGATATGGATGGCAAAATGCCTTGGTAGTTCTGTTTCGGTCTTGTAACCCGACCGTGTGCACAGTAAGCACATATGTTACACATGGAAGAATGCAGGTGAAGAATGGATGGTAAGTTTTTCTGGAACAAATTCTAAAGGGCAAGCAGTTGGCATCCTCTAAAAATGTCTCTAATGCTCAAGCAGGGACCCACTAGCATACAGTACTTACTGGTTTGCGATCAGGTCTACCATGGAGCATAACAGATAAGAATGAGTGTGAAGACCTTATGCAGATGGGTAGGTCAAAGTCTGAATATTTAAGGGATAACAGAAGTAATAGAAAGAAGGATGCAGGGCAGAGGATAAATTAATTTACTGTAGCATTATTCATGGTGCTTATCAGCTGGCTGAAAGAAACTTGAAGCATGGAATCATTGTCCATTTAAATGTAAAATTGTTCGAGCTGCATGACTATTTAAAAGCACAGATGATAAATAGGTATTTATATAATGACATGGAGGTCAAATCATCAGGTCAAAGAGATATGAGATAGGTACATGTTTTGCCCAAGCTGATTAACAAGACTTCAGAATACCATAACCTGCATTCAACTTGATTCATTTGAGTGAGACCAATCTAATAGAGTAAGAAGTTTGGAACTCATAATTCATATAGAAAAGGACCTATTGGCAATTCTTAATTGGTGGATTGCATCGACAAATTATGGTGGCACTCTTATCCTGTAAGTGGCCTTCATCGGAAATAATCGTGACACACTGTTACCTTATGAGTGGACTGTACAGCAAATTATAGCGTCATGTTATCTTATAGGTGGCCTGCATTGGGAATTAGATTGGGCTTCATGATTTTATAGGTGACCTGCATGTGAAATTATAGTAGCAAACTATTATCTTGCAAAGTGTGATACGAAGGTCAGAAACATGTGTCCATTAACAGGCCAAGCAATGAGGTCCAGAAAAAGTTAAATCTCATCCGCTGTGTGAAACATCAGGGCCTAGGCCGCAAACACTTCTCATTGTTCAAACGCTTTTGGTGCACGTTTTGCACTTACGAATATAGCAATTTTGATGAAGGTGACAACTATCACAGATTAGTTTGTCAGGAACGGATCTAATTATGAGGGATGGCAGAAATAGTACCATTGGAGAAGGGTATTTCTAGTGGCGGAAACATTGGCAGAGGAAACGTTAGGCTTGAATTATTTGCAAGACCATCTTGAATTAATGTTGACACCAAAGCGGGTAATGTTAGTTCATGAAGGGATCTGTCTCTCTTCTGGAGTAATCTGGTTACATAAAATATGGTGGGCATTAAGGATGGAGATCATGGTTGAAACTGTTCAGGTGGGGTGAAAGAAGACTTTGGTACACAATGGGTGGTAGGTCTTGGATTAAGAAAGACCAATAGGTTGATTGGAAGATAGGGTGGCTTGTAGGTCTGAGAGTAGAGCTTGCGAGAGTTGGTTCACCCAGGTTGCAGGAGCACCCAGAACAGATGGTAGAGGGTAATCAGCCTCTTTGACTGCTCTGGGACAGTGAGTGGAGACAATGAGGTCCGCATTGATGCAGAAATGCCTGCTACATGACTAGTAAGAAGTAGGGCGAATACATCATCAGAGTGCTGCTGAAAAAAGGGCACCACTCATGCAGCAGTTAGAAAAATCCTGCATATATATATATAGCGCTAATGAGCCTCAGAGGCACACTGGATTTATTCCTTTTATTTAACCCTCACTGCTTCCAGGGTCATAGTCATGCAGGAACTGGTCTCCCCACACATTGGCTCTTGGTCTCACAGCATTGTAAGTCCTTTTCTTCCCTCACTTCCTCACAAGTGTGCGTTCCCCAGAAGAAGGGTGCCATCTTGGGTGCTCTCTTGATTAGCTCTCCTCACGCCTTGGCATTCTAACACCCATATGACACCCCTCTACTTGAATAAAGACATCTCCTTGGGGACTCAATTCACATTTCTTTAATCAGTCTGATTAGCTTCTAGTGGCTACACTTCGACCAGCCTCTCATTGAAGGGGTTTCCTCCACCTATGTATGCCACACGTCATCTTCGCTTTCTGAGCTTGTCCATGCTATGGTGCTTTTACTTCCACCGTTGCGATGCTGAAGTGAGAGATGTTCTGAGTTCTTCGCTCGTTGCCTGCTCTGGCAGTCACCACGTACTCGGAGCGTAGCAGCACCATATCTGGCGTCTCCTTTTTGACATTGCTATTGTTTAACCAGGAACTCATCATTTTGAACCTTGACGGCTTTAGCATGCCTCTTGTTATCTGAGTACCTTTTCATTTTCTATTCTCCTCCTGATCTCTCTTCCTCATTTTAGAGTCCGTCATACTTGTTCACTAGTGGTTCAGTAAATTATTCCAGCTGGGTATTCTTGCCTTGAGCTCTCAGCCAAACACAAGGGTACATTGACATTGACCTGTGGTGCTGTATGGCGTATTTAGATAAGCCTTCAGGACCATATTCAGAACCTTTTGTAGTGTTTGGTGTTCAATTTCCGCTTGCTGCGGGGTCTTTTGCAGTGCCAGAATGAACATTTTGGCCATGCCACTTGCTTGTGCCTATAATGAGATTGTATTCCGATGTTGGAAGTCCAGGTGAGTGGCGAAGTATGCAAATTCACAACCATTGAATGGTGGTATGTCAGTCTTCACTGCTGGAATGCAACATTCAGCTAATATTTTGTCTTGCATCAGTATTACTGTCTTTCGACTGCTGGAAGTAATATGTTTGGCTAAAGGTAATCATGAATATTCATCCCTCAGGAGTAGGATATCTTTGCTTCATCGCTGTGGGTCACAAAAGCTGTTGGCAATGTTGCACCAGATGCACTTGGGTAATGGGGACATTTGCAGTGATGGTGGCTTGAACTCATCGCTGACCAGCTAGCACTGATGACAGTCGCACTTTGCCTCCTCCACAATTTGAACTAAACCTGGAAACCATACTGGCTTCCATAATGTTCAATTGGTGGCAACCATCCCTCTGTACCCAGCTTGAGAAGGGTCAACCACTTCCTGACATGCTATCACTTGCCTGGTGTGGGTGGTAGCACCTCTACTTTATAGATTCTTCTTCTGTCAGGCGCCAGCATGGCGGTGGTGGGTGCCTGGTTCCTCACCTTCATTAGCCAGTTACCCTAGCTCTCTGATGGACATAATGAGCTCTTGAAAATACACTAAAATGTATCCCTCAATGCTCAAGGGACCTACATGTGCAGGAGCTGGACTCCCCACATGTCAGCTCTTCCTCCCACAGCCTAATACGTCCTGTTCCTCCCTCACATGCCTTCCACAGAACTACAGTGTCGTGAGTATCTAAAGCGCTGTCCTGATCAGCTCTCGTCACACAATGGCGCTCTAACACCGACATGACATTGCCTTCCCTTCCAATATGTTGTGGTTTTGAGGTACTAGTTCATGGAAGCAGGACAGGGCATGGCTGGTGCTGCAGGAGGCAGTGTGGATTGAAAAATCATTAGAAGAGAAGTTAGGGTTAAATTGTATATGTTTTGGGAAGCTCAATAGGAGTTTAGATTTATCCTAGGGATACCGCAGCCCTGTTCCTTATTCCTGGAACAGGGCTGTGGTATCCCATGGATAAGTCCCTTACATGATCTTGTGTGCTCTTTGCCCCTCCACTCCCCAGCCCACACCCACTTTCTGACCAGTTCCTGCCGCCAGGAAAGGGCATCTGGGTCTATTTGCCAGCTAGACAAAGTCTTGGCTGTGGGGTCCTAGTGCCCACACCTACAACATAACATTGTGCTTGAATAGGGTGACCAGGTGACTCCATGTCAACAGGGCACCACTTTTCTAGTCCTGAACTTTGTTCTTGCATATCATTGTTATCAGGTGTGTTGGTCCAATTGGCTCAATTAAAATGAACCAAGACTACAACTCGCAGAATGCACTGACATGTAAAATCAAAAGTGCAGGACTGGAAAAGGGTACAAGTTGCGGGTAAACGGCGTCCACCCACTATTATTACAGGGTGAACGCCTTCCTCCCTGCCAAGAAGTTGGGCTCCAGTGAAATATGCCGAACCTGTCCCTGTGTACTTTTCCAGGACACCTTCAGCAGTGCCTGCACTTTATCTGCTATTCTTTCAGAGCAGAAACATGCAGACGGAGAGGAGCTTTTACCTTTTAGATTCCAATGGGTGGCAGGCTTGGCCCAAATCAAAGGCCAAAGTTAAGAGCCATCAGCCCTCCTTTTGTTTCAGTAGAATCCTGACTAGTAGCTATCTGAGCCATACACATAGATGTCCATGCACTGGAGAAGAAACAAAGGCACACATCACTTATTATCGCCTCATCACTTCACAGGTACTTATGAGATACTACAATTTGGAGGAAAGCTTTTAACTGTTCAATGCCTGCATATATGATATAAGCATACACTGTAAGAATATCAAATGTATTGGTTTGCACTGAGTATTTTTGTATTTCTTTTATAGTGCTACTTATCCCAGTGTAGGGTGTCAGAGCTCTTTACATCATACGCACATATAATACTTTGATAATAAATCATTCATGTGTAAATCAATGAACAGGAAATGTTAGAAGAGGCAGAAGAGGTTATACGATCTAGGCCTCACATATTGTCCTCCATAAATCACTCTGCTATTTTAGAAGGACTGAAATTAGTGAACTGCAAGTAACAAATGCTCTCTGTGTTAAAAATACTTACCCACTTATCTGCATAAAATAAAAATCTGTCATCTGCATGTTACTCAAAGTGCTCTGCAGGAGGCACATTAGCCATCTATGCCACTTTGAGTCAAAACTGTGACTAGACAAACGCAGATCTCCTTGGCACGTGCATTAACCACCAGATGTATCTTACCATTATTATCATTCCCTGAGATTTACTGGGCACACAAAGCTCTCTACTGCAGGTGCCATAACCCCATAAAACATGTTAATATGCAACCTTTGCAACCAATTAAGCCAGATCATATTTACTGACTTGTTTCTTCTGGTTGCCAATTTCTTTGTGGGAGGGTTTAAAAAAAACGAAATATATAAGTTGCGGCCAAGATTTACTAAGATTTCGCATCGGGTTGCTCCACACTTTTGTCACAACCCTGATATTAAATCTATTTTGAGATTTACAAAGCCACGCACATTCTCGATTGGCGTGGCTTTGTAAATAAAAAAGTAATGCATTGCAGAGTATAGCACTGCCTTTTCTTTCCTTGCATCAGGTAGGCATTACATGATTGGTGCATTGGCGTTCCCATGCATCTAGCCATGTATTTTGATGCAAACCCCTATTTACAAAGATTTGTAAACATCGGTGTGCACCAAAATGTGCACCTACCTGCTGATGGCGTAACAAGGAAAAATATTCCTATTTCTCCTTATGTCCTCACTATTTAGCAGCACACATACAAATAGGAAAACGCCTCAAAGGATAGTTTTTGTACAGGAAGGTATGCCTTTGATAGAGCGTCATGTGATCCTGAAATTTGTAGGGGTGCATTATATTCACCGGTAGTCAGCACCCGCATATTAATCGATGTATGTTTAGAGGTACCATAGAAATGTATTTGCTGTAATCGTCTAATATAGAAGTGATAGAAATGTAATAACGTTTTGTGAAGAATTAGCGTTGCAAGCTATTGTGAATGTAGTAGTAACAAGTCCAATGATTAGTTTCGTGTAATGCAATGTATTAGGTTAAACGTGTGCCACGTTAGAATTAAAATCATAGGTTGTTTATTTGCAAAATGAGAACATTAGACTAATGCTTAGAATGTGATTTAGTGGAGTGTTTAATTTTATAAAGGCCTAACCGCATATAAGTTAGAAGAGAAGGCCTGTTCATTTCTTATATTAGCTAACGTTGTAGGCCGAAAAAGATTCCCTTGGTAAAGGCTTGAGTTGCAGTGAAATGTAAAACCTCAAGATGCGAAGAGTTTTTCTTTTCGTTCCCATGTTTCTGTTGCAGGTGCAAGGACATTTAGCTCATTAGTGAGAATAAGTCTTTGTTTTAGGAGTTGAGATGCTGTGAGAAGCCAACAGGGGAGTGCATTGGAATGTGCAATTGTAACTTCTAGTATGGAAGGTGCCTGGGACCCAAGGTCAAGCTAACGGACGTTGGAAGACGGACAGCTCCTGATGGAAACTTACCGAAGGAAGACCTGGCTGAAGAGGTGTGCCGAAGGTCGTGTTCTACGATTTTGGGGTTTTGTATTAGGGACAGTGCCCCGTGGGTTGAGCAGATGAGGTTTAGGCGGGAAGCTAGAAGTTGCATCTTAGATCGAGCTCTGACTAAGTGAATATACTTCTTAGGAAGTTTTTCACTTCTGACACCTTTTCCATGATTCTCTTGCCTGGGAGGGAATGCTAAGTAGGGATGCCACTTTAGAATAGTGTAGGGATAGAAATGTTTTGACTAACGATTCCAAAAATTGATTTTAGTATCCTTTATCTGATGTTTTTAGAATCTGTAATTCTCTTCATTTTCAGTCGGATGAGAATTCTGCGTAGGCTTGCCTTTGTACTCGTGCCCATTTATCTCTTGTGCCTTGTATTGAGGTGCCTTTATGTCCAGATGTTCTTGCTTATAATAAAATCTCGAAAATCTTAGATTCAGAGTCCTTGTTCCTTTCCAAATGATGTCTAATTGTGGTAGATACATTTTGATAATTGTGGTTATTCCCTCTACGCTATCTGGCAAGTAAAAAGATCCTGGCGACCTGAGAGGGTTCTTGTAGATAATTAGGTAGACAAGAATCCAGCCCGATCAGTTGGTAGCAGAGGATGGTTTATTTCCAATAGCGAGGGAAGATCTAGATTAGGATAAGTGATCCTTGAGGCCCACAGACGTTAAGTGATGGTGATTCATCAGATGGCGAGCAGCGGACGACGGCGGCTGATGGACATTGACGGAGAGTAGCAGTGCGGCAGAAAGCAGCAGTTCGAGGAGGAGTGAGTATGAATAGGGTGAGATGTTTGTAGATTGCGGTGTTGATTTGTTGTGTGATGTCTTGCGGAGTTGGAGTGAGTGTTGAGTGATTGTGAGATCTGGCTGTGAGCGCACGCAGCCTCGGAAAGTCTTAGGCTCGACGAGTAGCTTAAGCGATTGTGGTGTAGAAGACACCCGAGGTAGATTTTGTTGACCACCGAAAGGGGATCGTGAGACGTCATCGATCACCTGGACCGAGATAGGGGGGGCGAATGTGTGAGTGTATGACAAACCAACGCTGGTCGTGGGTTGTTGTATGTGGATCTGAGTATTTGTAACCTATCAGAGTTGATTGTCTGGCCGGACGGGGACAGACAGTTGCCAACCGAGGTCGACAACTTCGAGAGACTGTGGACGTACAGTCAGAGAAGTAACTTGTTTGGGACAAACGGTTATTTCAGCGTATGAATGGGACAGATGTAAGGGTGAGACGTGAGTTGTGAAGGAGGGGAACTGCTGCGAGCGGAGGAAAAGTGACGCCAGAAGGTGTCGCGCTGCGATAGGTCGGTTGGTGTGAGTCACGCTGTTTTTGGTGGATTTGACATCAGGAAGTAAACGAAAACATTGAGTGCGATTGAAATTTGTTCATCATGAAATGCTTTAGGGTTTTCCGAGAATTGTGTAGAGGTGACAAACATGTGGTTACTCGTGGGGGAGAAGAGGCAACTCCCGAGGACACTCCGGCACACTACATGGCAAGAAATGTGGGATTGCATACCATAATTTGGCTTGAAAATTGGCATAAAATGACCCAGGGTGAAGGAGAATTAGCTTTTCCCGAGATATGGTACATTCAGGTTGGAAGTGTTGTACCAGATGAAGTCTGTGATGGCGGCTTTACGACCTCTGCCGAGGCCAACACAGTTTGAAGCACTGCATGCATGGATTAGAACAGCACATGATAGGAAAAGAGATCGAAATCAGGAAAGGGTGAAAAAGTCGATTAAGGCATTTCAGGATGCGAGATGGGATGCAGAGGAGAAGAGGTGGAGAGTACAAACGATAGCGGGAGACAGGCTGTATCCCTTATTGGTAAAGACTGATGGTTCAAAGATAAAGAGAGTGGATGACGATGACGATAGCGATACAGATGATAGCCTATTAGAGAGGTTATTGTCTGAAAGACCACCCCCATATAACCCAGATGTCTCTGAAGGGAAACCAGCTCAAATGGAAGGGACTAGGGGAGTACCAACCCAGTCGGAAGTGAGAGCAGAAGGGAAGATCTCGACAGGAGCTGAGGGTACTAGAAATCAATCTGTAGTTAGCGCAGAGGTTGGGGGAGGTTTGAGGTTACCGGATGCTTTAAAGGTACCGGTTACTATTGGACCTATTGTTTCTGTCTATGACCCAAATCAAGAGAAGGTTGGAAGTTCAGTACAATCAGTCGTAGGAGCGAGGAGTGTGGCCGAGAGAAATGGATCAGTGAGCGGAATGGAGCAGACTCCAAAGCCTATAGAATGGAGTACGCCATTACCAGCCACAGCAGATTCATCTAGGGGACAGGGAGAGTCGAGACCAGTGAGATCGAGGTCTTTGGCTGAGTCAAGATCAGACTTGCGAATGTGGACACCACCAGAACCAGAGTGTGATAACGGCAGAGAGCGAACGAGGCACACTAGTGAATCGTTTCATTCCTATGAGTATGTCAGAGGAGAGTAGGCCTCAAGAACGAGAATGTGAGTACGATGAAAGGGATGGGGTAGCTTGCCGAGAAGTGCTAAAGGGAGCCCTGAAAGGGAGGATGTTAGATGTTGTAAGGTTGAAGGCAGAGGTAGATGAGATAATAAGTGGGAATTTACCTCTTGAGAGAACATTAATTTACGAACAAGATGAATTACTCTTCGTAGCGAAAGATGTGACTCACAAAGCACGAGCTGCACACAAGAAATTGTCAGAGTTGGCCAAAAGGTATGATGTGGATTTGTCTAAAACGAAATCATTGCAAGGAAGCCATAGATTGCAGTATAGCGATCAGCAACTGGAAGAGAAAAGAGTCATGGGATTGAGAGCCCATATCAAAGATTTGATCATAGAAATGCGTGCATGGATCATGCTTGATAAGTGGGAAGAAAGATGGTCTAAGAAGAAAAGCTCTAAGAGAACAATAGGAGAGACACCACCTCCAGGTGGAGGGATGACGGAGATATGGAATTACCCTCTGCGAGAGGTACAGAATGGAGGATATGTGCATGTGCCTTGGAGTAGGGGTGACTTGGCTGCCTTCACGAATGATTTGCCCCTGTGGAGTGGTATAAGCAAGTTGATCGCTTTGTCAAAATCTCGAAAGTATTGTGGGTTGATTTGAACACATTGTTTGACATTGTGGTTCCGAGTAACCTGTGGTCGGCATGTAAAATTGCTGTTGAGTGGCCAACTTCAGAGCCTGACAGAGACCCAGTCTCGAATGGTCCGTCGCCTATAGTGATGAAAAAGTTTGAGCAGGTGATTACATGGTTGAAGTCGAAAATCTCTCCTCAGGACATCGATTGGGTGAAGATAGATAGGACAGTGCAACAGCCTAAGGAGACGGTGCATGAGTTTTATGAGAGACTTTTGCAGGCTTTTAAACAGTACAGTGGTCTAGATGTGTTGGATACAAAAGATATGGGACAGTTTGTTTTGAAATTTGTGTTAGGATTGAGACCAGAGGTTAGTCTCATGATACAGCAGCATTTGATTTGTTGGCAGAACAAGCCTGTGAATGAGATTTTACGGTATACTAGATACTGTAGTGATGAGATAGAATCCAAGCACAGGAAGTTAAAGGACAAATTGATGCTTGTTCAGATGCAAACAGCCCAGGGACAGTCTAATGGGGGAACGTTGGGAAGAAAACAGGGAAACAATCAAGGAGGAAATCAGAATGCTCAGGGTCAGGGAAGGCCAAAGTCAATTGATCCTAAGACAGGGATGGATGTGGCGACACTGATAAAGACTACATCATGTCATCTTTGTCACCAGGTCGGACACTGGAAATGCGAATGTCCTTTGAACCCGTTGAATCAGATACAGCAGGAAGGAGAGATAGTTCAGGTTCCTGTGGCGGACATGGTCCCTACAGTGACTCGACCTAAGATGGTCAAAGGGGGGACGGGTATTCCGCAGGTGCAGGTTCCTCAACCACCTAAGATACAGAATATGCAACAGGGAGCTTGAACATACTTGCAGATGCCTATGTTTGAAGGGAGTGAGGAATACGGTCCAGACCCGTTGGCACAACCGTGCATGAGAGGAGAAGAAGATTGTGTGCTTGGAGCAGTCTTAGAGGTAGAACAGAGGGGACCATTTGTGGAAGCAGGAATTGATGGTCACCCTACAACCTTTCTGGTCGATACGGGTCCGACTCGATCGACTGTACGGTCTGCAGTGGTTCCAGACTTACCCCTTTCTGGACAATCAATCCAAGTCGTTGGCGTAGCAAATAAGAAACTGACTAGTCCATTGACAGAGCCAATTCCAGTGAAGATAGGGAACTTTAGAGATCGACACCAGTTTGTGGTGTGCGATTCTAGTCCGGTTTGCCTGTTAGGTAGAGATCTGTTGTGCAAGCTGAACTGCACTATCTATTGTACACCGAAGGGAGTGGAATCACAGACGAGGGATGATGATGCGACCTTTAAGGTTGCAAATCAGCGTGTGTGTGTAGAAATGTACCCAGCATTGACAGTGGAGGAACTTCCACTAGATCGGAGGGATTCTGTGTCAATTGACGTCTGGGACCTCAGTGGAGAGGAGATCGGATTAGTCAAGGGGGTAGACCCAGTGAAAATCCAGATTAAGCCAAATGTAGAGTTCCCTAGGACGCCTCAGTATAACTTGTCACCTGAAACAATTGCAGGGATTAAGCCTGTAATTGAGTCTATGATCAAGCAGGGAATTTTGAAGGAAATAATGGGTAGCCCATGTAATTCACCCATCATGGGATTACAGAAACCAAGTGGGAAGTTCAGGATCGTACAAGATCTGTAAAAAATTAATGAGATAGTCGTTCCATGTTGTCCAATGGTACCGAATCCGTCTGTTATTCTGTTTCAGATCCCATGTGAAGCTGAATGGTTCACAGTGATTGACTTGTGTCAAGCTTTCTTCTCGATTCCTCTGCATGAGGAGAGACAATTTCTTTTTGCTTTTCGGCTGGAAAATCATGTGTTAACGTGGTGTCGTATCCCAGAGGGGTATACAGAGAGCCCGTCTATCTTTAATCAGATCTTGAAAAAGAACCTTGAAAGCCTTGTGTTGCCACAGAATTCAGTTCTGGTGCAGTACATTGACGATCTGCTTGTTGCGTCAGAGACTGAAGACGCTTGCAGGATCGATACCATTGCTCTGTTGAATTATTTGGCGAAGAATGGACACAAAGTGTCTCCGAACAAACTGCAGTACTGTTTGAGTGAAGTGCAGTATTTGGGTCACAGAATTGAGAAGGGCAAGAGAAAGGTGTCACCAGATCGCATTGAGGCTATTATGAAAATGCCTGTTCCCACTACCCAGAGAGAAGTTCGAATGTTTTTGGGAATGGTTGGTTATTGTCGCCAATGGATCCCAAACTTCTCCTTTGAAGCGAAGCCTTTACAGCGGCTGACGCGTAAGGATGTGATTGATCCGGTACCATGGGACGAAGACTGTTTAAGGTCATTTTTGAGGCTGAGAGAAGCCTTGTGTTGTGCTCGAGCTTTGGGAATGCCTGACTACAACAAGGCATTTGCCTTATTTTGCAGTGAAATGGAAGGTTGTGCATTGGCAGTCTTGACTCAGAATCATGGAAGCGTCCGTAGACCAGTTGCCTATTTCTCAGCTACTTTAGATCCAGTAGCTTCTGCGTTGCCCGGATGTCTCAAATCCGTTGCTGCAACAGGTGTCAGTATCGAAAGATGTGAGAGCATTGTAATGGGTCACCCGCTTACGGTTTATGTACCACACTCTGTTGAATTGTTGATGACAAGGACTAAAACACAGCACCTCACGAATAACAGGTTGATGCGTTATGAACAAGTCATCCTTGCTGCAAAGAATGTGACATTGAAGAGGTGTACTGTTTTAAATCCTGCTACACTGTTACCTATTCCAAATGTAGATGATGAAGATTGTGAGGACCATGATTGTCTTGATGTGACTGAATTTTGCAGCAAACTGAGACCTGACATTGTTGATGAGCCGCTTCCAGTTTCAGATGAAATTTTCTTTGTGGACGGTTCATGTTTAGGAGATAATGCTGGTCGATTGAAAGCAGCGTTTGCTGTATGTACCATCACCGGAGTGGTTGAAGCCGCTTGTTTAGAAGGAGTATACTCTGCACAGGTGGCTGAACTTGTTGCTTTGACCCGTGCCTGTTTGGCTGCTGACAAGATTCGGATAACGATTTGTACCGATAGTCAGTACGGGTTTGGTGTCGTCCATGACTTTGGACAGTTATGGTCACAGAGAGGGTTTATGACATCTTCTGGTTCACCCATCAGAAATGGGGATTATGTGAGACAATTGTTGGAAGCATTGCAATGTCCAGAGGAGATCGCAGTTGTTAAATGTTCTGCACACAGCAAGGGGAATGATTTTGTGTCACTAGGTAATAGCTATGCAGAAGAAGTTGCTCGATTTTATGCAGAACAGGGATGTGTATTTACTGAACGGCATGTTGAAAAAAGCCAAGAAAGAACCGATTTCAACGTGATGCTAGCCATGGCTGATACATGGGAGGAACTAAAACGATTGCAAGATGAAGTTTCTGACCAAGAACAGGATAGTTGGATACGAGCTGGATGTGAGAAGGGAGATGTGGATGTATGGATTTCGAATGATGGACGAGCTGTGTTGCCAGAATGTCTGTTGAACCCAATGGCAAGATTGATACATGGTGCTGTACATCTTGGTAGAGACGCGATGATGCGAGTGTTTCGTCAGACGTGGTACAATCCAAAATTCCGCGCAGTAGCTGAAGCTGTGTGTCACAGGTGTGTTACATGTCAGCAAATGAATGCAGGGAAGAGAACTGCTGTGACATTGAGCCACATTGGGAGGTCAGGAGGGCCTTTTAATAGAATGCAGTTGGATTTCATCGAGATGCCAAAGTGCAATGGGTTGAGGTACATATTAGTCGTAGTATGTGTCTTTTCCAGATGGGTGGAGGCTTACCCAACACGTACGTGTGACACACTCACCGTAGCTAAGCTATTATTGAGAGAGCTTATCCCGAGTTTCGGTTTCCCGACCTTTTTGGAGTCAGATAGAGGAACATATTTCCATAGCGAGATCATGAAATTGCTTTGTGCTGCCTTGAATGTGGACCAAAGATTGCATTGCAGTATCGACCACAAGCTTCTGGGATTGTGGAACAAGTTAATGGGACTCTGAAAGCACGGATGGCAAAAGCGTGTTCTTCGACGTCTTTGAAATGGCCAGACGCGTTACCCTTAGTTCTCATGAGCCTCCGTAGTGTACTTGATAGGAGGACTGGATTGTCACCTCATGAGATTCTTATGGGGAGAGCGATGCGTTTGCCAGCGATACCTGCTACTGCTTTGATTAACATCACTGATGACTTGATTCTCGACTACTGTAAGGGCCTGACTGACGTAGTCCGTTCCGTGTCTCAGCAGGTGCAAGCAGCAGCTGTTCCAGCCGCAAGTGACCTGTGCCACGATTTGTGCCCAGGGGATTGGGTACTTGTGCGTAAACACGTGAGGAAGAGTTGCCTGGATGCTCGTTGGCGTGGTCCATACCAGGTAATCCTGGTTACGAATACAGCAGTGAAGTGTGGGGGAATGCCTCCCATACCCGCAGAGTTCCAGCACCCTTGGAAGATACAGCCCCTCTCGTGAATGAAAATCCAGCCGAGGTGGCAGAGCCATCTGAGAGGGCAAGTCAAGCTGTGAGGGTTGCTGATGCAGTTGGTTGTGCACTAGACCGAGCTGAAAGGGGATGTGCAAGTCGAAGTCACGAATTTGACTCAGATGAAGAAAGTGTTGCTGTGGGTGGAGTAGAGTCAAATTCTACTGAAGAAGGAAGCAGTGCACAGGGTACTAGAAGGGAGAGCATAAGTGCCACAGAAGCCGAAAGAGTTTGGCCCGTGAGTCAGAGACGGGTAAACTTGCGATTGGCACCTGGAAGAGATCTTGCCCCAGTTTCTGAAACGTCTGAATCGGAGCAGAGTGACGAAGAGCAAGCTCAAGTTAATCTGAGAAGGTCGAGGAGAGTAAGAGTGCCGTGTCAAAGGTATGCCTCACCAGAGTGGACATACGCTGTGACTGATGCCAGGCATACCGAACACGGGGAGGCTAAGATCCTTGACATTGGTCAGCAATTCTCCGAACCTGAAAATAGAAGTGTTGCTGAAAATTCCAGGATTGGAAATCGATGGAATACTGACCCTCAATATTCCGAATCCACCGCTTCTGAGTAAAGTTCGTGAGCTGATTCTGGAGACATTGGTTCTTCCGACTTTTGCTGTTATACCAGCGCCTCAGGAGTTGGTGATACTTTGTCTTGAAATCTTGCAAGGGGTCCTAGAACTTTTGGGACCGAATATTGTCCTGGACTGATGGTGAACTCTTTTGCTGTATATAAGTCTGAAAGAAGATAACCTAGACCCGAGTGAAAGAAGAGAAAACTTAGGGACTTTCAGTTAGAGAAAATGAGGGCTAGGGAAGTCTTTTTATGGACTGTGTAAATAAGGAACTGAACTTTGCTAGGAGTTTTCCAGCTTCAAGGTGGCGACTGAACTGATTTGAGAAGTAATACTTGGATGAGAAAGAGACTTTTACCTGTTGCTGTCGAACTGAATTTTGAGAACTTTACGAAAATGGCAGAAGCTGGAAATACTCACCGTAGGGCTAAATTAGTGATAGGTACACTTTTAGGGGTAGTGATAGCTGCTATAGTTACAATAGTTGTAGCCTCATATATAGTGTCACATGAGCAAGAGGAGGAGGTACAGGGAACACCTACACCTACCACTTCTAGCCAAAAAGGGGTTACTATAGAAGCTCAAAGGGCTTTGATGCTTGAAGAAAGTCGTAGATTTCACATAGATGTGTCTAGAAGTGATTTTAAGCTCAATGCTTATGCGAAGCTGTTGTATGAGTATGTTGATGCGATGGATGCGAAAGATTGCTATGTGTGTATGCAGCTACCTTCTTCTGCAGATGAGGGTATTAGATACCATCATCTTCCACTAACATATGGGATTTCTTGCAGCTTATTGCTTAGCATTTTCTATGAAAGGAGACAGTTTGAGTATTCCTTTTCTAATTATGATGCAGTACTTCCTGAAGTTCCGGCCTATAAGCATTTGAATAAGTATGATTATTATAAGTCAGAAGACAGACTTCGGACTTATTTCATACGACTATGAGTTTGGATATGGCTTATGCGCACCGGCATAATTTGACATGTTTGTTGTCGGAAACTGAAAAGAAGTTTATTGCTCAGATTGAAGATAGATATAGAAAACTAACCCAGACACAAAATACAGGAGAGAATCCAGTAGATTGGACTGATGAGGAGAGATGGCACAGATCTAAGGGAAGTTATGGACCTATAGCGTTAGATCAAACGCAGAAGGGGAAGTTGTGTGTGAGACGTCCTCAAGCCTATTATGAGAAGGTTTCGGTAGGACAGAGTACGTGTGATCATACCTTTACTATGGAGGACTCTGCTAAGAACTTTTTCAAGGTCCGGTACAAGTGATCCCAACAGTGTATTTTGTGTGCGGAAGGAATGCTTATGTGAGGTTGCCTGCGAATTGGTATGGCACATGTTATTTGGCTATGATTTTTCCGAAGATTTATCATGCAGAAGATTTGAACCTTTTGGAGACATGACATCATTCTAAAGTACGGAGAGCTGCAAGTGCAGGAGCAGTGATTGGGGATATCTTTGGAGCAATGATACCGAGTTTGGGTGTGGGTTTGAATGATGTGAAGATAAGACAGTTGCCAACTGTAGTTGATGAATTGTCAATGAATACGTCGAGGTCATTGCTGTTGGTGGATGGAGAGATGTTATCGATAAGGACGATGGTTTTGCAAAATCGTCTTGCTTTAGACGTATTATTGGTAAAAGAGGGTGGAGTCTGTAAATTGTTGAAAGTTCAGGAATGTTGCATGTATATTCCAGACAACAGCAAGGATCTAGAGAAATATATAGACAACATTACAACGGTTCATCAAGAGATTGCGGATCTGACTGAAGAGAATTGTGGGAAAAGATTGGTAAAGGATTTGGTCGTGTTGGGAGTTGGTTTGCAAATTTGGGAAAAGGGTTCCTTGGATTTGTGTTGAAGCCACTCATTATTGTTGTTGTTTGTGTGATTTGCTTGTGGGGACTTATTAGAGCCTGCAAGTGGTAGAGGGGAAATAGGGTTGAAAGAGCTCTCAGAGCGAATGAGAGGTGAATGGCGAGACTGCAGGACAGTCAATATCAGAATCTTAAGCGGATGGAGAGGTTCCGACAGAGCAGAATGGCGACAAGCACTGTTTAGGTCGGTTCTTTCTCCAAGGGAATGAGGTTGTGATGGTATGATGACAATTGTCATCAAAGGGGGGAACTGATAGAGCGTCATGTGATCCTGAAATTTGTAGGGGTACATTATATTCACCGGTAGTCAGCACCCGCATATTAATCGATGTATGTTTAGAGGTACCATCGAAATGTATTCGCTGTAATCGTCTAATATAGAAGTGATAGAAATGTAATAACGTTTTGTGAAGAATTAGCGTTGCAAGCTATTGTGAATGTAGTAGTAACAAGTCCAATGATTAGTTTTGTGTAATGAAATGTATTAGGTTAAACGTGTGCCACGTTAGAATTAAAATCGTAGGTTGTTTATTTGCTAAATGAGAACATTAGACTAATGCTTAGAATGTGATTTAGTGGAGTGTTTAATTTTATAAAGGCCTAACCGCATATAAGTTAGAAGAGAAGGCCTGGTCGTTTCTTATATTAGCTAACGTTGTAGGCCGAAAAAGATTCCCTTGGTAAAGGCTTGAGTTGCAGTGAAATGTAAAACCTCAAGATGTGAAGAGTTTTTCTTTTTGTTCCCATGTTTCTGTTGCAGGTGCAAGGACATTTAGCTCGTTAGTGAGAATAAGTCTTTGTTTTAGGAGTTGAGATGCTGTGAGAAGCCAACAGGGGAGTGCATTGGAACGTGCAATTGTAACTTCTAGTATGGAAGGTGCCTAGGACCCAAGGTCAAGATAACGGACGTTGGAAGACGGAGAGCTCCTGATGGAAACTTACCGAAGGAAGACCTGGCTGAAGAGGTGTGCCGAAGGGCGTGTTCTACGATTTTGGGGTTTTGTATTAGGGACAGTGCCCCGTGGGTTGAGCAGATGAGGTTTAGGCGGGAAGCTAGAAGGAGCATCTTAGATCGAGCTCTGACTAAGTGAATATACTTCTTAGGAAGTTTTTCACTTCTGACACCTTTTCCATGATTCTATTGCCTGGGAGGGAATGCTAAGTAGGGATGCCACTTTAGAATAGTATAGGGATAAAAATGTTTTGACTAATGATTCCAAAAATTGATTTTAGTATAACGATCCTTTATCTGATGCTTTTAGAATCTGTAATTCTCTTCATTTTCAGTCGGATGAGAATTCTGTATAGGCTTGCCTTTGTACTTGTGCCCATTTATCTCTTGTGCCTTGTATTGAGGTGCCTTTATGTCCAGATGTTCTTGCTTATAATAAAATCTCGAAAATCTGAGATTCGGAGTCCTTGTTCCTTTCCAAATGATGTCTAATTGTGGTAGATACATTTTGATAATTGTGTTTATTCCCTCTACGCTATCTGGCAAGTAAAAAGATCCTGGCGACCTGAGAGGGTTCTTGTAGATAATTAGGTAGACAAGAATCCAGCCCGATCACCTTCCTGCACAAAAACTATCCTGACAACGACACAGGCGCCCTTGTTTCATCCAGGCACCCTTGTGCCATAGCACAAGGGTGCCTGCATTGGCACTAGGCATAGACAAGTGCGCCAGCATTAGGAGAGAGCAGCACTGTGCCATATCTTTGAAGATATGGTGCTCTTCTGCTCTCTCCCTTTCATGCATCACAGCACAGCAACTTCACTTGTGGTGCTGCGTTGCCTGAAATCCTTGTAAATCTGAGCCCCTATGTCAGACTGCTTTTCATGATCCCGCCCCTCGTAAACCCACACCCCTTTTTAGGTCTCGCCTAGCGAATGCAGCGCATACGCTGCTTCGCCTTGGCGAGACTATTGTTGTCGGCTTGGTGCGGAAGGGAGACAAATCATGTGCCAGCCTGGACAGGTGATGTGCACGTGCACGCCTCGCGTCCCCTCCTGCCCCACGCTTTCACGGCTACTGCTTGTTCACATGAAGGTTGGGCATGGCGCAGCGCCCGGGCCTCTGCGACCTGTCTTGGGTTACAGGTATGCCGACATCCACCGCTTCAGCCCTTTCCCACCATTGATCGCCAAATAAAAAAAAAAAACTTCTTTCTTCTTGTGTTCACTTTCAGAGTTGACAGGAGGTCTCCCCAAAGTTTTAGTCCAGTGTGACAGGAGCACCCCGCCTCCCGTTTTCGAGAGCGTGGGGTTGTGCGCTCTCTTCTGGGGTACTATATGCGCACTATAGATTAATTCGAACATATAACTTGTTGGCTAGGTAGGTGGGCTGTGCGCCTGCTGCAGAAACCTGCTTTTGCCAGGTCCAAAATTCCACCAGCACTGGCTCAGCTTTTTATCATTTCAGTATGGATAAAATAAGTGCCATTGAGTTTAATAATTGTACTGGCTATGAGAAAGTGGAGAGGCCGTTCAGTTTAAGTGTGCTGAGTGAATGAACCGTAATATATTATTTTCAGTCTGAAGGAGCTCTTTCCATGCACATTCCCTACTGGCGTTTAATTAACATTTTTACTGTGTTTTTACAGTTTTGTTTTCAAAATGAAATGAGTTTATGTTTCCCATAGATCTAATTATAGAGAACTGGTGGCTCTGGTTTTGAGTTGAGGTTAGCAGAGAAGCATTGACTCACTTCATCTGTGGTCTCTAGCAATAGACAGGAGATTGGCATATCACCGCAGGAATCTGACATCACACTGTGACATCACTACCGGAACCTGATATTCGAATGAGGCCTCACTATGTGGGATATCACTGCAGGAACTGTGAGATCACCATAGGAACCCGACCCCAGACTGAGGCATCACTGGAATCAGAAGGTGACATCACTCTAGGAACTTGACACAAGACTGTGGTTTTACTCCAGGAGGGTGGAATCTGACTAGGACTATGACATCACTGCATTCACCTGGCGTCAGTATGTGACATCATTCTAGGGCCCTGATTCTAGACTGAGATCTCTCAGCGGGAACTTGTCGCCAGACTGTGACATCACTGCGAGTACCTGACATCAGAATGCAATATCCCTTTAAGCCTCTCATTTTAGACTGTGAAATCCCTGCAGGTATTTGGCGCCAGACTGTGACATCACCGCGGATAGCTGGAGTCAAATTGTGACATCACTCAACACCGCTCTAGTAATCTGACATCAGACTGTGACTTCAATCCAGGAGGCTGGAGTCTATGACATCACTGCAGGCACCTGACATCAGAATGTGACACCACTCTGGGACCCTGGTTTTAGGCTTGGATATCATTGCAAGATCTTGGCGCCAGACTGTGACGTCACTGCTGGCAGCTGGAGTAAGATTGTGACATTGCATCAGACACCACCTGACATCCGGATGTGGTATCGCTTGAGCAGGAAGTATTTTCACATTACTCTGGACCCCCGATGTAAGAATGTTACGTCACTCTAGGAAGTCTAAACCCGACCGTCACCCTGACATCACTCCAAGAACCTGCTGTGTGGCGTGGCGTCGCTAGAGGCCTGGTATTAGCGCGCGCGTTACTCTCCCGCCACGAGGGGTCTGATTTTTTGCTGTCACAGAGTGGAAAGTCTTCTCTAATATGCGCAGTCCCTCGTAGTTGTCATTTACCTTGTGGACTCTGTCTATCTTCTCTCTAGCTGAGAGGTCTCTTCTGGAACAGTCACAGGCTGATGGCTCTCTGTCTTCTGAGTGGCGGGAGTCTCTCATAGGAGGCAGTCACAGTGTGGGCTCTATCTTCTCTCTTGCTTTAAGGTCTCTTCTGGAAAAGTCACAGGTTGGATGTCTCTCAGCCTTCTCCAGTGGCGGGAGCCTCTCGTAGGTGGCAGTCACCGTGTGGACTCAGTCTGTCTTCTCTCTTGCTGAGAGGTCTCTTCTGGGACAATTACAGGCCGGATGCCTCACAGCCTTCTCCAATGGCGGGAGCCTCTTCTAAGAGGCAGTCACAGTGTGGACTCTGTCCTGTCTGTCGCTGTGGGGTCTCTTCTGGGACAGTCACAGACTGGATGTCTCTCAGCCTTCTCCAGTGGCGGGAGTCTCTCCTAGGAGGCAGTCACAGTGTGGACTCGGTCTATCTTCTCTCTTGCTGAAGGGTCTCTTCTGGGACAGTCACAGACTGGATCTCAGTACACACTGGGAAGAGAGACTTAGTCAAGCACAGGATGTCTCTCCTGTCAGCAGCCTTTTGTGGGCAGTTAATGATTGCCAGCCAGTCTCCCCTGCCTCAGTTCTCCCACCCAGTAACCTTTGAGAGTTCAAGCAGAGGGCATTAAGGATTAAAGAAAAAGACGGTTTGGTCATTCGGCATACACAGGCCTTTTAGGACGGAAGAGATTAAACAAGCAATGAAAATGCAATAGGTCGCGCCTTTTATTAAGTTAAAGACATTTGCTTTGCTAATGGTATTGTATAGCAAAGCAAATGGCTTTATCTTAATGAAAGGCGAGACCTATTGCATTTTTAATGCTTGTTTTTGTCATACCTTGACTCCCAATATATGGGTTCCAGGAGTAAAGTTTTTCTATTTCCAGCACTGCTGTATGGGTCACACACAGGGCAGTTGCAATGCTGGAAAACCATTTCAAGCCTGCCTTGCATCCACCCTTTGAATTATCCCAGCATGCCCAGCGTTAGAAATCCAGAGGAAATCAGCACATTTGGGGCTATCAATTCTTCGAAACAGAAACCTCAGGTTGCACAAGTCGCAGGCTTATGTTCTGATCAATGTTAATGTGTTATATCTTATAATGCGCTCAAATGTATTCATGATAGACCTACTAAAAATAAGTGTGTGGGCTTAAGAGCTCATGTCACTTCTTGTGATGTTCACTTCTTGTGATGTCACTTCCTGTAAGGTTATGGGTCGTGAATCGTGATGCTGCTTCCTAGGAAATCACTTCTTGTGATGTCACATGCTGTGATGTCATTTGTCTTAATGTCACTTGCACACTGCCTAGCTTGGCTGCTCCCCCCACTTCTTTTTTTTTAGGACTTGTGACATGGAGCCTTATGGTAACCATATGCTTGAAGCATGGCGTACTTACTAAGGGCTTATCTGAGGGAGAACCCGAAGGTCAGTAAGAAGAAAGGGGCTTGGCAGGGGTCGAAATAGCTAAAGGCATAGTAAACAGAGCGAGAATGTATTTGTTTAGGTCAGAGATGAGGTTTACATGAAACAATGTATTTTTTGTTGGTCTGGTCCCATTAGAGAGAGAGTGTGTGTGAGAGAGAGTTTGTGTGTGACAGAGATTGTGTGTGTGAGACTGTATGAGAGTGTGTGTGTGTGAGAGAGTGAGTCTCTTAAACAATCTCCACAATTATTGTGCCAAATTGAAATGGTTGTGAACCTCCCAAAAACCCAGATCGTGGTGTTCGGAAGGAAGGTCAAGAGGAAAGGAAGCTGGTCCCTCAGTGGTCTCTAGAGGCACTTGTTTCAAATACCTCGGTGTCTGGCTGCAGGAGCGTCTTTCTTTTTGTTTGCATCTAAACTAATTAAAGCCAAAGAGTGCCTCTTTAATTGCAGCCTTACAATCCTTACACTGCAATTTGCAAAGCCCAACCTTGGCACCACTGCTCGCAGTGAAAAAAGCCACATTTATTCCAACAACCAGCTTTGGCACAGTGGCGTTCCCGGGCAAGTTTGGGGCCTTTTTTAATTCTGCACAAAGCAGGGCATTTCGCATTCTTTTTGCATCGAAACAAAGCACTGCCCTGGCCAGTTGCGGCTGTCAGCTAAACCTAGTGTTAGTTACTTAAGTACATGTCACCACTAAGGCTGGCTGCTCAGCTGACACTACGTGCTGAGACATGGGAAGAAATTCAAACTGCAAACCCAACAAGCATTGGCAATGCCAATTGGTCTTGGCATATTAATGAGCTTAGTGGTGTAGTTGCTAATATAAATATAAATATATGAATATACTGTTTAGTATCAGATGAATAAGTTAGCAGGTTAGCAATGACTTCAGAAGTAGCAGAATAGTAATGCAGCAGTTTTACTAGTAAAGCAGTAAGCATGAGCAATAGAGTAGTGATAGCAGTTAAGTTACCAGGAGAGCAGTGATAAAAGTTAGCAAGAGAGCATTAATAGTAGTGTTAGTAAAACAGCAGTGATAGTAGTTTGAGGAGAGTAACAGAAGTGTGAGTAGGACAGCAGTAACAGAAGTGCCAGGAATAGCAAAGACAGCAGTCGGCACTCACAGCAGTATTAGCAGTTAACAGGATAGCAGTAACAGTAATAAAGGAGAAGAACAGAATAGCAGCAGGAGGGCAGTAATAGGGGCGTGAGTAGCTTTGTGACAGCAGCATTAGTACATTAGTAGTAACAGTATAATTAGTAAAAAAGTAGTAAGAGCAGTAGCATAACATTGGTGTCAGTAGTATGAAAAGCAACAGAGTAATCCCAGCAGTGACTGCAGAGCCTTCAAACCCTGATCCTCCCATCACTGTATTGTATTGTAATTGCATTTATATAGAGCTTACTACCCCTGACGAGAAGTTGAAGCGCTTTTTCGGCGAGTAGCAGACTACTCCGGAACGGTATAAGGAAACAATGTAATTCATATCACCCATCAACACCGTCATACCGCTGATCCCCTGTCGCTGTACAGAGCAGTATAAACATACAAAACAAGGGGCTTGTAAATAAGACCCTCTGTATTTGCTTCGGCGCTGAAAATATACTAAATTAACATAAAAAATTGGAAGTGGACATGTCTCCGCTTTGTTAGATGCTTACAGGCCTTATACTGTGCAACCTTTGCCCGATTTCACTTTCGGTACAAAAGGGGGTGGTGATGGACGGAGCATCAGAACCAATCAAACACTCACACCCAGTCAACAGATCTGGGTTTGATCCATCACCGTTCTTTAGCCCACTCTGCCACCCCAGTTCAGACATGGTCATATGCAAATCAGTCTGACCCTGTGCCTCATGGGAACAGTCCAGCCCGAACTGCCAAGCCATGCCTTCCCTGGACCGGAAACAAGCTTCCTAGGACCGGTTTCTGGCATTTCAGCCGTCTTCAGCCAGGCTTGCTTGAATCCAGTGGCAAAGTGAGCAAGAAACTCACGTCTGAGCATACCCTGCCAACTTATGGCGAACAAAGCGGTACAAAAGGGGGTGGTGATGAACGGAGCATCAGAACCAATCAAACTCTCACATCCAGTCAACAGATCTGGGTTTGATCCATCACCGTTCTTTAGCCCACTCTGCCACCCCAGTTCAGACATGGCCATATGCAAATCAGTCTGACCCTGTGCCTCATGGGAACAGTCCAGCCCGAACTGCCAAGCCATGCCTTCCCTGGACCGGAAACAAGCTTCCTAGGACCGGTTTCTGGCATTTCAGCCGTCTTCAGCCAGGCTTGCTTGAATCCAGTGGCAAAGTGAGCAAGGGACTCGCATCTGAGCATACCCTGCCAACTTATGGCGAACAAAGCGGTACAAAAGGGGGTGGTGATGGACGGAGCATCAGAACCAGTCAAACACTCACACCCAGTCAACAGATCTGGGTTTGATCCATCACCGTTCTTTAGCCCACTCTGCCACCCCAGTTCAGACATGGCCATGTGCAAATCAGTCTGACCCTGTGCCTCATGGGAACAGTCCAGCCCGAACTGCCAAGCCATGCCTTCCCTGGACCAGAAACAAGCTTCCTAGGACCGGTTTCTGGCATTTCAGCCGTCTTCAGCCAGGCTTGCTTGAATCCAGTGGCAAAGTGAGCAAGGGACTCACGTCTGAGCATACCCTGCCAACTTATGGCGAACAAAGCGGTACAAAAGGGGGTGGTGATGGACGGAGCATCAGAACCAATCAAACACTCACACCCAGTCAACAGATCTGGGTTTGATCCATCACCGTTCTTTAGCCCACTCTGCCACCCCAGTTCAGACATGGCCATATGCAAATCAGTCTGACCCTGTGCCTCATGGGTCCTAGGAAGCTTGTTTCGGTCCAGGGAAGGCATGGCTTGGCAGTTCGGGCTGGACTGTTCCCATGAGGCACAGGGTCAGACTGATTTGCATATGGCCAGGTTTCTTCGAGTCATCTGACACTTTTGTTTTCAAATCTCTCCTATTGGTTCTGTCCTATTTTCCAACTTTCCTTATTGGCTCTTTCTTGTATTTGCTGGGAGTATACTTGGTTAATGTATATAGTATCTATATGGTATAAAAGTTTGTGCGCCACAGAGTGAAGTGGCAGTCTCCTGAGAACCTACCTTGTGTACTTCTGGGACAACTGTACTAGCTGCAGCTAAAAATGTTATCTTCTAACGCCTAACAGAGTGTCCCGTGTCTCTGTGTAGCTGAGCAGGAGAAACCCAGGAGATTAAGGCGTACCCTGCGCCGCCAGGTCCAAAAGGTTCTGGTTCTTCAACTGGCGCCCAACGTGGGGCGGCTTCAGTGGTACCGGTTCTGCCTGAAGGTCGTGAGGAACCCCGCAAGAAAATTCCAGAGGGTTCGCGAGCCACCTCAAGCGACCCCTGTATGTCGAAAGTGGTCCGAAGGTCTTTTGCAGCGCGGTTACTCCTTCCTGACGGCTACTAACGACCGCTGCCCTGACTGCTGCCCTGACTGCTGCCCTGCCTTGGCCCTTTCTTTGATGATGTATGGTAAGGCGAGACGATAGACGGGCCTCTGTTGGTGTGAGAAGACGTCCTTAGTTAAGTATCTTCGTGGGTCGCGCCCACAATTTTTGTCCTTTGTTTTCTTAGTATTTGTAATCCTTAGTCTCGACTATTGCAATAATCGAAACCAAGGGTAAGTGCATTTGTGCTGCGTAAACTGAGTTTTACTCCCTTGAAGTTTGTGAACAGTCAGGTGAAATCGTGAGATGCCTGGTCTGACTAAGTTTGGAAAATATTGTTGTTTTGGTTGTAATAGGGATTCCCGACTTGAGGACTCTTGTCCGATTCCTTCAGTTGGAACTCCCACATATGAGCTCTATTCGAAACATGGTATTGGCCCCATTGCCTTTAACGAGACATGGACCCGATACACGAAGAAAGATGGTGTTTTAAAATGGCCAAAAAATGGTAGTTTCAATTCTAATGTGCTAAATAATTTGGAATCAGTCCTATTCAAAAGAAAAGCCCGGCTGGCAATGTTTGACTCTTTCCGCCTTTGGCGTAAGGAAGCCAAACAGAAAGAAATTAAGCAAGCAAAACGAGATAGGAAAGCACAGGGTCTGACGATTATACAGGCTGCTCAACAATTCAAAGATGATGAAATTGATAATGCGACTGAAATTTCAGAAAGACAGCATCGAATGGCGATAGATAAATGCTATCCGGTGTTGCCTGTTTCCCCTTCTGAAAACAAGAAAGATATAGAAGAAGATCCCCTAATGTCCCATTTATTGAGGTTGCCTCCGCCCTATGCACAAAGTGCCAATGCACCCCAATTGTTACAGCCTGTTCAGCCGCCAGCGGTACCTCCGCCTGTTCCGGCTCTTCCGCATTTGCCTCCTCCAGTATTACCGCCTCCGCCAGTTTTACCATTAACTTCAACTTCTTTGCCCTCATCTCCTGACCTTAGATCTCCTTTGCCTTCTGCTCCCCCTGCAATTATCGTTTCTCCTCCTGTCAGTTCTCCTAATACTTTGTCTCCAATACTTATGTCTAATTCTCCGTCTGTGCGTAAACGTCTCACAGACACTGTCACTGGTATTCTATCTCCTTTCTTTGGAGCTCTAAGTGTGTCTCCGGCTCTTGCTCGAAGACAGTCTCGTAGTCAGTTCCCAGATTTTGAAGAACGAGAAAGGCTAGACTCTCTCGCACGTAAATGGATCAAGAAGGGTCCTCAATACAGTGTGTCCAATATTATGCCTACTTTCTCACAATGGAATGCGCCTACGCAAAGATATGTTTTTAATGTAATGTGCGATACTCTCATTAAAGAATGGGAAGATGTGGATTCGAGTCTGATCCCACAAGATCTGTTAGATGTCCAGACTGATTTTGAGAAAGGACTTGTTGTGGGTTCCAAGGTTGAGAGAGCTGTAAGGACACTTATTTCTTATAGGTCCTTGTTGTTCTCTCAGGCTTTTCTTGATTCTGATCCGTCGGTTAGACCAACACTGAAAAGCTATCCCATGAGAGAGGTTCCTCCAGTATGGAAGGAAGAGGTTGCAGCAGTAGGTGCTAATGCAGCTATTCCTGCTCACTTTCAACGTATATGGGTACATGTTCCATGGAAACGATCTGAAGTCTTGGCCCTTAAGCAGACTCTACCAGATCCCCGTAAGAACCCTGCAGGTTATTACAAAGAATTATCGCAGACAGTAGATGCTTGCATCATGAATTTAGCTGATATCGACATGTTGATGGGAAATGTGGTCCCACAGACAATATGGGCTAAGATTCGTAAGGAGGATCATGCACAAGAATTAGGTGCTACTTGGGATGTTATAACTACCACAGATAGAGACCAAGTGGGTGGTGCAAAGCCTGAAGCTCTGATTTCGGAATTCCCTGGTAGGATTATTACATTAATGAAAACTATGATGCCTGCATTGAGAGTTAACTGGGATAAATTAGCAGCATGCAAACAGAAGAAAGACGAGAGTGTCTCTGATTTCTTTACTCGTTTTGAGGAGACATTTATCGATCACAGTAGTCAGGATATGGCTACAGAGGGTGGACAGCGATTATTTGTGGACAAATTCGTATTTAATTTGCTTCCCGAGCTGTCACACAAATTAAAAGATTCTGAAAGTTCATGTGCTGTTTCTTCTTCTGCCCAGATATTGGCTACTGCACAATATTATGAAAACAGAGACAAAGAAGAGAAGGAAAAGCAAGAAAAAAAGACGAAAGAATTAAAAACGAAGGTTCTCTTGCAACAAGCTTATCCTCCTCGTTATGTTCAGCCTCAGTTTCAACAACCTATGCAGTTTCAGAGGTTGTATCAAAAACCTGAATCATACATTCCGCGACCTTTGTTGGGTCCTAATCAATGTGCCTATTGTAGAGAGGAAGGTCATTTTAAGAATAGTTGTCCGGTTTTATTACAGCGCAATGGAGCATTATCTGCTCCACGAGGTCGTGCTGGCCTTCAGTCAGCAAACAGAGGTAGAGGTCGCGGTGTGGTGACTCAAGAACAGCGTGCCCTTCCTTCTCCCAATTCCGTGAACTATTTTGATCAGCAAAATGTTAGGTCTACGCAATATTATAATGAAGATCATTATAATGAAAATGGAAATGAAAATCTTCATGCTAACTAGGACAGCCATGGACAAAGTAAGGGAGTTATGTTGATTCCAGTAGATCAGAATGGACCTTATGTTAACGTCACTACAATGGGTGTTTCAGAGCCATTTCTTCTAGATACTGGGGCGATGCGAAGTTCTATCATTCATTCCAAACTCCCCGGGGCACCTTTGTCTGGCTTAACGAATGTTTCTGTAGGATTCTCTGGCGCCCCTGTTCGTAACCTAGTTTCTTGCCCTTTGCCTATTACAATTGGCCCTTATGACTTGGAAGCTCCACTTCTCTTGACGAATGGTTGCGGTGAGAATCTGTTGGGCTTAGATCTATTGAAAAAAATGCATGCTACGATATATTGTTCTCCTTCTGGTGTACATCTTACTTTAGGACAAAAACTGACTTCTCCAATGTATTTATCCAAAGATCAGTTTCCACCTGAATTGCTTTCTCTTCCAGCAACACTTTGGGCCACGGGTCCGAACGATGTGGGTTGTCTTGAGATTCCACCTTATGTTGTCACTCTCAAGCCTAATGTCGAATTGCCACGCATTCCGCAGTATAGGATTTCCACTGAAGGTGAAAAAGCGCTTTTAGAAATCATTCATGACTTGATTCAGAAGGGTGTGGTTGAGGAAACGAGAGGTAACACATGCAATAGTCCTATTCTTCCTGTTCTTAAACTCACTGATCCTTCTCAACCACCTGTATATCGTTTTGTGATTGATCTCCGGGAAGTAAACAAAATTGTTGTACCACAGTTTCCCGTAGTATCAGATATCACTGCTTTGTTGGCAATGATACCTTCTACAGCGACCTGGTTTTCTGTTATCGATCTAAAGAATGCCTTCTTTAGTATTCCTATTGCAGAAGAGAGTATGGACATATTTGGCTTCTCTCTTGGAGGCCGAAGCTTCCGGTTTCAGCGCGCACACACCCCAAGGCTATTGTGAAAGTGCCTCGATTTACAGCAAAGCTTTAAAAAGTCATCTTGATACTTTTCATTTGCCGTCTGGCGCTGCTCTTATCCAATATATGGATGACTTGTTAATAGCTGCTGATTCAGAAGAGATTTGCAAAAATGTTACTGTTGCATTGTTACGCCATTTGTTTGATCTGAATCATAAGGTTTCACCCTCCAAACTACAATACGTTCGTAGAGAGGTTACCTACTTGGGTCATCTCCTATCAAAGGAGGGACGACGATTAACGCCAGAACGAATTCAGGCGATTACGCAAATGTCTGTGCCATCCACACAAAGGGAGGTACGTGCCTTTCTGGGTATCACCTCTTATTGTAGGCAATGGATCCCTAACTTCTCTCTGATAGCCAAACCTCTGTTGGCCCTCACTTTGAAAGATACGCCTCACCCCCTTCCATGGACTGATGAGTGCCGAAAGAGTTTTTCCGATTTACGTGCTGCTCTATGTTCCGCTCATGTATTGGGTACCCCTGATTACAGTAAGCCTTTTACGCTCTATGTTCACGAAAGGGAAGGTTGTGCGTTGTCAGTTTTAACGCAGCGATTTGGAGACAAACAGCGGCCATGTGCCTATTTTTCGGCTACGTTAGACCCAGTAGCTAAAGCATTGCCCAGTTGCCTGAAAGCGACAGCAGCAGCAGCAATTTCTATTCGACAGTCTGCTGGAGTGGTGTTGGATAACACTCTCATTGTCATTGTACCACATGTAGTGGATACCTTACTAAATAGAACGAAAACGCAGCATCTTACGAGCGCTCGTCTAACTGGATACGAGCTGACACTGTTGGCTAGTCACGTACACATCAATCGATGTAATACCCTAAATCCAGCCACTCTGTTGCCCCTTCCAGATGAGAAAAGTGTTGAGGAGCAACATGATTGTTTCTTTCGTACTGAGGAAGAGACTAAAGGAAGAATTGATTTGAAAGACACACCGCTAGAGAATCCGGATGGAACTCTATGGGTAGATGGTTCTTGTTTTAAAATGCCTAATGGGGATACAGTTTCAGCCTATGCTGTAACTACTTTGCATACAGCACGTATTAGGCATAATTCAGCTCAAGCAGCAGAATTGATAGCTTTAACAAGAGCATGTGTACTTTCAAAAGGGAAGAGAGTAAACGTGTACACCGACAGCCAGTATGCTTTTGGTGTAGGGTTCAGCTTTGGGCGTCTTTGGAAGGAAAGGGTATTTCTCACTTCACATGGCACCAAAATACAACATGGTCAGTTAGTGACTGATCTCCTTGAATCACTTGCCTTACCTACCCAAATAGCGATTGTGAAGTGTATTGCACACAAAAAGATTACGGATGACGTTGGTCGAGGAAATGCATTTGCAGACGAAGTAGCGAAAAAGACAGCGAGAGATGTAACAAGTCGAATGTATGTGGCGGGTCCTGCAAATTGGGTTAGAGAGAGAGGAATGTATGAGGATACAGTGGAAAGTGTACGAGCAATTCAGAACGAGGCTTCGGAGAAAGAGTTGAGCAAGTGGAAAGAAAGTACAGGAATGTTAGATGAGATGGGTTGTTGGGTGGAATTATCTGAACACCAACGTTGGCTATTACCAGATGCCTATGTGCTCCCAGTGGTCACTATGGCACATGGTCCAGCCCACTTAAGTGCAAAAGGTATATGCAAACTTCTAGCTCCAGTGTTGCGAAATGAACAAATCCCAAAATGTGCAGACAATATAGTGAAACATTGTATTGTTTGTTTGATGTACAACCCGGGAAAGGGAACCCCAACTCCAGCGGGTCACTTTGCTCCTCCAACATATCCATTTGTGGTGTTGCAGATCGATTATATTCATATGGAGCGATGCAACAACCTCAAATATGTTCTGGTGGTAGTATGCACCTATTCAAGATGGATAGAAGCATACCCTCTAAAAGACAACACAGCCTTATCCACAGCTAAAATTCTATTGAAAGAATTTTTCCCCAGATTTGGTTTGGCGCGCATTGTCTGGAGTGACAATGGGAGCGAATTTGTTGGCCAAGTCATGCAGAAAGTTTGTGCGGGTCTTGGTATCAAACAAAAGTTTCATGCGGCAAATCATCCACAATCAGCGGGTTTAGTAGAATGCTACAACGGTACATTGAAGTTAAAATTAGCAAAGGTTCAGGCTAGTACAGGACTCAATTGGCCCGATGCTTTACCATTAGCTCTACTATCCACAAGAACTGCAGTACACTCTCGTTTGGGACTTAGCCCTTACGAAGTGGTTTTTGGACGCCCGGCTAATGTATGGGGAGTCCCTCGCCATAAAAAATACTCAGACTTGCCATATCCAATGTTGATTGATTACTTGCATGATCTCACAACTAAATTGCGTGTTCTCCATCAACAGGTTCAGAGTGCTTTACCAGAGGCTTCCACAGACCCAGGTCATTCCATCCAACCAGGTGACTGGGTCTGCACCAAAAATTTCCAAAGAACGGGAAATTTGGAGCCCAGATGGAGAGAGCCCCGAATGGTTTTGCTCACCACGAGAACAGCAGTTAAAATCGAAGGAAAGAAGAATTGGATTCACGGCGTGCATTGCAAGAAAGTGCCTTTGCCCTTACCTTACGATCAATAGGTGCGTAGGGGCATTGGTGACTCTGAGAGCGAGAAGGTTCCACGATTCGTACCCTTTAGTGATGCACGCCTGAATGGGACACTGTCTGAGAAAGAGGACGACGATATTCTACAGGAAGCAATACCATTGCATCGTCGATTAGATACAACCAATCCACAAACATTGTTTCAAAATCAGAGCACTCCTGAAAAGGAACGATACAATCTGAGACCTAGACAAAAGAACACTTAAGATTTTTTCCTCTCTTGTGTAGTATTCTGTCCCGGTTGCAGGGTCACGGTAGGAGTCTTAATTGTGACCTGAGTAGTGGCAATAGGCCTGCAGGACTTGCAGTGTCATAGGACGGCAGATAATCATAATTGAGTGATCGAGGAAGATTGCCGTGAGCATCCATTAGAAAGATGGAAACTACACAAGACAAAAGAGAGAGAAAGGATGAAATGAAGAAAGAATCCTGTAGATCAATGTACAGTCGTTTTAATATAACCTTATGTGTTATTATATTATTGTGTATTGTTTTGGCGTTTATAGGTTGGATTGCTTATGCTCTGCAGCAAAAAGTTGTCTCCCCTTCTTCCTCTTCGTCTTCTTCTACTGTCTCTCCACATCTCTTTCATACCCTTCCTCAACATGAACTCATTAGAAGAAATGAATATTACAACAATTCCTTTGTCCAGTTGTTACATCAACACCAGTTAGTGGTCAATACGACTGACTGTTGGGTGTGTGGACTTATGCCACATACCACAGAGAAAGGAATGCCATATTTGGTTCTCCCGTTCTCTTATGAGGGTACCGCTTGGGCTTATTTTGTCATTTTCTCCAATGCCTACCAAAGTAAGTTCAAACGCTCCATTAGTTCATATATTGGTGGTCCAGATTTTAGTCATATCTCATTAATTAAGGGAATGGTAGCTATGGCTAAAATCATGGAAAATAGTAAGATTTCCATTGATGAAAGAAAAGCGTATACAAACTGGAACGTCACCCATCATGTCTCTAGTCTTAGTGATAAAATCAAACAAAGAAAATCTCCGCCCATTTGGACGATTCCTCATCAGGGAAATTTCTGTCTGCAAATTAATGATCGCTCTTCTGACACCATACAAAGAAATAACTGTTCCCACACGTACGTTTATTCCTCTCAAAACTCGCCTCCTCTAGTGCCGTCTCAAGGCACCTATTTCATTTGCTATAATAGAGCTTACACATGGTTACCCACGGGTTTTTCTGGCACCTGTTATATAGCTTTCCTTCTTCCCCCTACATACACCGCTTCTGCAAACTATCATCGAAACAGATATGGCAGAGGGATTATTGATTCGAAAGACACAGCAGGACAAGAGGGAGATTTCCTCAAAGGATTTCTTCCTTTTTGGGGTCCAATGGCCAACAGCAGAAATATAAGGCAACTGGTCCGTGTCGTAGAGACCACTATAGACATCACTGTAGGAGCCTTAAGTAATATCACGGCAGAACTACAGGCGGACCGTCTTATGACCTTACAAAATCGAGTTGCCTTAGATTTTGTTCTTGCAGATCGTGGTGGAGTGTGCAAATTGATCGGGTCAAGTTGCTGTATTTTCATACCTAATGACGCTCCGACAGTATACCAAGCTATCTCCAAGTTGCATATAATAGAGTCGATTCACCAGGACGAAGGAGATTGGTTCATTTCGGAGTGGTTTTGGGGACTACTGTCCAAATGGGGTTGGAAAGCATTGACATTTCTCGGAATAATTTTGACCATTATTTTCTCCTGTTGTCTTTGTATGCACTGTGGTCCCGCCATCTGTGACCTATGTGCTACTATGTGCATCCCTAAGCCCAAATCGCCAAGAACAGAAAACATAAGAATGATGTTACAGCAACAGCTCGATGACCTCATGGCTATCGACATTGACTCAGATTAACATGAGTCTACCTTGCCTGAGTTCTGGCAAACGGAGGGTCTGAGGAACTTCGATTTTCGATCGTGATCGAAGCGACCCGCCATCTTGTGCTCCGCCGCCATTTTGTGTTGCCATCACTCAGGCAGCACGACGAACAAAGTCTATTCTGCTTTTTCTGCAGCTTCGTGTTAAAATGGTCTTTCTGCCTCTATTTGCAAAGCTGGTGTTAGGTCTGGCCGAGTACACTAATCCCTGTCTGGTTTTTCTAATCCCCGTCTCAACTATCTGTTGGTTCACACTATTCTTTCCTGACTTTATCTTATTGTCTGGCCTTCACTGTCCTCTGCTAGCATTCTCTCGTTTCACAACTGTCCTCCAACACACACAAACGTATCTCGCCACCTGCAAGTTTGTTACAAATCCGTTAATAAATTAGTTTGAGGGAGGGGTGACAAACACAGTTGGAGGAAAGGTTTCTTCGAGTCATCTGACACTTTTGTTTTCAAATCTCTCCTATTGGTTCTGTCCTATTTTCCAACTTTCCTTATTGGCTCTTTCTTGTATTTGCTTGGGGTATACTTGGTTAATGTATATAGTATCTATAAGGTATAAAAGTTTGTGTGCCACAGAGTGAAGTGGCAGTCTCCTGAGAACCTACCTTGTGTACTTCTGGGACAATTGTAATAGCTGCAGCTAATAAATCTGATCTTCTAACGCCTAACAGAGTGTCCCGTGTCTCTGTGTAGCTGAGCAGGAGAAACCCAGGAGATTAAGGCGTACCCTGCGCCGCCAGGTCCAAAAGGTTCTGGTTCTTCAGCAGGCGTAAGGAAAGTAGCGATAACAGGGGTTATCGCTACTTTTCTTGCAGCTATGCTTCATAGTGTGGGGCTTGATGATAGGAGAAATGTCGCTTAGCGACATTTCTCCTGTCATGTCAGGTCAGGAACGCCCACTTTGCATCTCATTAGAGATGCAAAGCTGGGCGTTAAGAATTTGTGCGCTAATGCAAGGTTTTCACGTGTTAGCGTGACCTTGCTAATTAGGCGATAAAATTATCGCCGCTTTTCGGCCGAAAACGGCCGCAAAAGCGGCGATAATTTTCTATCGCTGCCCTGTAAATATGCCCCTATGGGAATTAAACACGCCTGCATGCCCTCTTTAAAATATCTCTACACAAGCAAATAAAGAAGATCTCATGGAATAGGAACAAGAGAGACTTTAGTAAAAAAAAAAACAAGCATTGGCATAGCCAATAGGTCTCGCCTTTGGGACGTTATAAGTGTTTAGTTATGCAGCACAATATCCTTGGTGCAACAACATCAAGTGTTGTATGGCTAAGCACTTATAAGGTCCCAAAGACGAGACCTATTGGCTATGCCAATGCTTGTTCTAATTTGAGGTTTTTTTTCTTTTGCATTTCAACTTTATTCCTGTTTTGGGACTGTATATATACTTTGGCGGGTGCATCAAAGTGATGCCTGTCTGCTGTGTGCCGGGGCTGCCAGGGGATTGAGTTTCACCTTGACAGGAGTTGTGATTGCCCCTTGGAGTGGGTAGTCTCCCAACCCAAATAATAATCCAATTTCTTATAATCAGAGGCTCCACTTTCCAAATACCTGTCCTGGTTGCCACCAGTTTGATCGGTGACAATACACAACTGAACCATTCATCATACTTCAGGAAGATAAAAGTAAAGAGGAAGTGACTACACATACCCTACAATTGACACCATTTTGTGTAATGGCATTTACGAATTTCAACAAAGGCAGTTTCATGAAGGCCGAAAAGCCTGTCCTCCATAACCTATCTGTGGCTCATTACTTTTGATCTATATTCAGCCTTTGCCAGTATGATTTATCTGGGAAATACTGAAATCAATTATTTCACGTTTAGCCCCTGGCCTCATACAAACAGGAGGTAGGGAAGCTAGCAAATAAAACAGGCACCTGAGATACTTTCATCTACATGCAGGTGGCGCTACATTGTACTCACTCTTATAATCTACTTCTAGCCGCTTCACATAGCTGTCCGTCGATTACAACCACCCAGTAAAACTGCACTGCTCTCTGAGACCATTTCCCAGATAAACATATTTCAGAAACGTAATATAGAAAATAAACCCAACACAGACTTCAGAAATAAGGAAAGCCGAGCGATATGGTTTCAATTGCGGACGAGACCTTCTATATTTTAAATTGGCGAACAGCTAGCAGATTTATGTGGGCGCCTTTTGAACCGAGGTCATTTCACATGTGAAGGAATCAACATTATGGTACATTGGCTTCAAAGCAATGTTCCTTATTACCAAATCGTACCGCGTTTTTTCTAAGCACCGAGCATTATTTTACTTTAATGGATGAGCAGCCCTGCATTTCTGCATCAGCCGCTGTGAGATTAATGCCTTATGATGTGAGACTCCACCACGCTGCAGAGGTGTGAATGACAAACGCATTAACGAATGTTTATAACATGACGCCGCCGCAATCTGCCGGCTTCATATCCTCCAAAGCAAGGATCGCCGATGAATAAACAATGGCATATGTCATTTTCGCTTAGTGTCTTCCCAGCTGACTGTATTATCAGTACGCTGTTTTTATTTCTGTATGCGCGAGTGTGAAGGTGTCCATCACAAAATAAAACGTGTGATCTATTCCCGATTTGAAACCGAAGCTCCGTGCTGTGAAAATCAGCAAGCGCAAAAGCTATACTTCAGTGAAACATTCTCCTTTTCAAAGTTGGGTTGGTTTTCATGGCTTAGAGTCGTCATTTTAATTGCAGAACAACTGGTGGCTTTCGGGACCCTTGTTAGGTCTAACAAGCGCACGCTCCTCGCGCTAAAAGTAAAAAAAAAAAAGTGTCTGCAAAAGTGAAAGCGTTTCCCTTGCGGGAGCGAGCAGCGCCAGGAGCGATAATTGCTAGCACATGGCGCCAAAGCTCGCTCCCGCAAGGGAATCGCAAAACGTGCATGCGTTGCCATTCAAAGCAATGCAACACGTGCACGTTTTTGCCCGCGAAGCTGTGTCGATTACTAAAGGTCTTTTTCCTATGCAACGCATGCGCGCTGCATAGGCGAGACCTAAAAAGCCACGCGTGGACAGTGAGTGACACTTATAAACAACCCTGCCCGCAATTATACTTAACTACTTTATGGAGATTCCTGAATTAAAGAAAGTTGCTTCAAGTGCATTTTGGCCTGTGCCAAACTACTGATAGCCTGCAAAAATGAACAAGGAAATGTGTGTGTTCTAAATGCAGGCTTTGACATCTACACACAGAAAGTCTGACTCTTGTCAACATTGCCCCAAGATGTTGACAGAACATAAGGCTTTGTTGCGCAACCTTTTTAATCAAAACAGCATCGAGACCTGCCGCCACGCCTTACTCTCTTATTTAAAAGGTGAATGTCCCCCAGTGGTTGGGGCTGATAGGCTGTTGTCAGATAAAAGTCTAGATGCCGCAGTGTGAAGGAAGTACCATAAATAGCTCCACACCAACACCGTTCAATGTTTCCAATCTTCACCGTTGCACTCTATAGCGGGTTTGCACAGTGACCGTAGCACTTTATTCTAGATATAATGGAAGTGGCATTTCAGGACATGATTTGGAACAGCAAGGTCCAAGAGGACATGAGGGGACACTATTGAGGAAATATCCTGCTTTGGCGCGTCTTAATATTATCTTTCTCACTTTACTGTGAAATTTGCACCAACAGGAAAAGTGGACAGGTCATTGTCCGATAAAAGGTTAATTGCAGATAGTTCAGAAAAAGGGGGGTTGTGCAAATGTTCTTATTTTTTTTTTGCTTGATGTCTTTTTCCTTCAGTTTTATCAAAGTTTAATTTGTCACACCTGCACTTTATATTTAGTATAGCAAAAGTAGTGTAAGACAATAGACAATAACGTGGAACAAGACAATATGGGGAGATACTGCTGCCGGAAATTAGTTTTATCCCTTCCCCTTTTCTCTTTTATGTGACCGTTGCTCTTTTAGCACATCTTACGCTGTGACATTTGCACTACATATCTAGTTTTATGAACAGGTCATTGTCAGATAAAATTTTAATTCCAGATGCTACAGTATGAGGGGAGTTGAGTGGTTTTTTTTTAAACTAGATTTCTTCTTTCATTTTTAGCAAATTTTATCTTGTCACACCTGCACTTTATATCTGGTACTATGAACGGGGCAGTGTAAAATAATAGTCAACAGTGTAGAACAAGAGAAGATGGGACGCTACTCAGCTGCGGTTCCTCCATGGGAGTGTTGCCCTCCCACATTGGTGCGCAGAAAGAGTTGAAAATAAAATGGTAATAAAATAATTTTGTTACCATTTTATTTTTCGCTTTCTGCCAGCAAAATGAGTGAGAGGGCAGGGCGAGGCCATTGATTGGCAGCAGTGAGGAGTGGCCACTTAAGTTTGCATTGCATATGTTAGTTTGGCCGGCTACCTTGCTACCGCCAAACCGACATGCGTAATTCAAACCTCTCCAAACCGGCTGACTTGGACAGCTGGGTTGTAGAGCACACACAGACCTACAGTGCCCTTAGGAAAGTAGAATATGCTTGCTCCAGCCAATCAAGACGCTTCACTCATGCTGCTTAACAGCATGAGAACAGCGTCTTGATTGGATGAGAGAGTTGGCTGTGGACTTAGCGCTCTGGGGTCGTGCTGCAGAACAAAGAGGACGTGCTGCAGAACATTGAGAGGCAGTGTAAGGTAAATGTGATTTTTTTTTATATGTATATTTATTTTTCAAGATGAGATGGGATGCAATGTGCACAAGATAATACGGGATGCTATTGCTCCCCTGATAAAGGTTATTGTTTTATTTTTTTGTGTAATTTATTATATTGTGATGTGTAAATCTATGGTTTTAATTAAACGGAATAAACTTGAGAATGTGTTTGTGTGTGTGTGTGTCTGCGCATGTGTTTGTGTGTGCGCATGTGTTTGAGAGACAGCGAGAGAGCGAGCATTATCCCATAATTAAAGCGACCTTTTCTAGTCTACCAGTTGTTCTGCGTTCAAGTGCCAGCATACATCGCTCATGCTAAAATGTTCTTTACAGCAATGCAAGCAGTGCCTGTCCGGCCTTTAACTGTGATATGGGAGATACACAGTAGGAAACTCTCTTCTCTCTCGCTCTGCTGTCAAGAAATAATGAGATGTGACCAACTCCACCCTCTTTCTGAAACAAAGCTCCCCTCTTGAAGGAGCTGCTGCATACCTCGAGTCCAGTGTACACAGTTTCACAGAATGGAATGTGTGAAAGCATTCAGCGAGGCCTTGCACAGGGTTCTCTATTACAGCAGCAAGGGGGCCTAGTGAGAGGGAGGCACCGGCTGTGCACAGCCAGAAACCCAATGCGCCTGCAGTGTATGGCAGCCAGCCCCTCAGCTGCATGCATTCTTCCTTGTTTTTGGATCTTATGCAGGTAATTGCCGAAATTAAATGCATAAAAGATACTCACATAATATGGGAGACTGTCTATAAAGAGTAGGGCTACCGGGTGGCTCCGTGTCATCGCGTTAAAACTTACAATCCTGACCGGTCGATCGGGGGCCAAACACTTAAGGGCATATTTACAATGCCCCTGTGGCACTTTTAAACCACCAGAGTGTCACTTTTGTGATGCTCCGAATGCGCAGTGTGCTGGCCTATATTTACAAGCCCACGCAAATCCAGCCTGTGTGGCATTTTATGGCCTTGTAAATATGGAGTAAGATGGAAGGGGCGTTCCATGGTTAGTGTTGTGGATGTTCCCACGCAACACCCATGGTTTAGACACTGCCCTAGATTTACAACATAGCGTAAATGTGGGGCTGTGTCTAAACCACCTTCCCAAAGCAGGTGTAACGCAGAATTTGTTTACATTTCTCCTCGTTTTTCCTCTTTCAACGTGTAAGCACACATAGAACGAGGAAAACACCTCCTTTGAGTGTTTTGTGCAGGAAGGTGTCCCTTACTGCACAAAAACAATCATGCCAACAACTGACACCCTTGCACCAGGATGCCTCCATTGGCGCACAGCTGCAGTTTGTGTGCCGGCAGTACGGACAGGAACATGCTGTATCTTATAGATACAGCGCATTCCTGCCTTTTTCTTTTGACGTAGGGCAGCGCAGCTAGAAGGCTTGCGATGCTGCATTACGCCAAAATATTGTAAATATGCCCGTTAATCTCCCCTTACCTGTAAAAAATGTACGTGGCCAGGTCTATTGTAACTGGTGCTCAGGTAAAGCGTTTGGCCATCGTTCGTGTTATATTTAAAAATGACAGAAGTATGCAATAAAGTGGTAAAAACAAAACCTTAACATACAGAAATTCAAAAAGATACCCATTTACAGGCTGATTTGTACAAAGTGAAACCAGAAAACCTTGATAAATCACGACATCCCCACAAAAAATGTGTGATCTTAGGCAAATGTTTTATTTCGCCTAAACCTTTTTTCTTCATTATGCCAAACAAAAACACACTCAGATATATGCGCGTTCAGAATCCCAGCTGTACACAACTATCACTTTTAATAAGTACTTCTCTGAGCAGTGTTATAATGTGCTCTTATAATGTCAGAGCCTCCACATGTTAAAGAAATACCCTTTTTTGAATTTTGAAGAGAATTTATGAGATTTTGCATAATTTACCTAGCAAATATTTTCAGGGCTCGCTGGTGAGTGGGCTCTAAAATCCGAGTCAGACCCTTGGCTCGGCTCTTTCTCAGCTCTCCCTGCTACTTTGTTGGCTCGCCCACCTTTGACGGAAAACACGCTCCCTCAATCACAATCTCTCACTTTTCTGTTCTAAAACGTTGGCATGTATGCAGTTTGCAAAGTGCCGATGGCTACAGGCCAGAAATGCCTGACGCCGTCACAGGGCACGAGACCACTTGTCAGCTATGCTGGAAGATGCAGAATAAAAAGGAAGTGCTCAAGCAGAGAGCGGGGTTGACTTACGTCTTCCGGTGCGTAGGTTCCGAAGCCGAGCACCGGGATCCGGTTTCCGTCGTCCATGGTGATGAAGGAGTCTTTGTTGAGCTCCATGGCTTCTTTGGTGCACTCTCTGGAGTTAACAAGTGTGAAGCTCGCCGCTTCCTGCAGTGTGAGAGCTCAGACCGAGGAAGGAATGCTGCTTTGTTCTCACATGTATCACAAGAGCAGGGCAGTGGGACGGCCTTGTAAAAGAGACGACAGGCTCCAAAGAAATACAAGAAACCCCAGTGTGGGGAATGTAGCTCTGCAGCCCTGACGCAGTGATGTATATCTCTGCTGCACAAAAATGTCTAGGCCAGAGGACGTCTTAATCTTTAGAGAGGAGCTATACAACAGGTGCTGTGTGAGGTTTACAAGTTCATAAATTTATTGTATGAAACATTATACATTACAGAGCATAAACTCAGACACAAATCAAGGGAACATGGGGGCATATCAACAAGGGCTTTATCTCTGCTTCTTTGGCTTTAAAAGCCAAAAAAGCAGAGATAAAACTAGCGCCCTATCAACAACAGGGTGCTAACATGCAAATTTGCATGTTAGCACCCTTTTACTCTACGCTTCCCCTTGCATCTCTAATGAGATGCAAAGGGGGCGTTCCAGAGTAAAATAATAGGAGAAATGTCGCTAAGCGACATTTCTCCTATTATCAAGAATGTCGCTAACCCTGTTAGAGACAAAAAAAGCAGCGCTAACCGCGGTTAACGCTGTTTTTTTACGTCTGCTAATTTTCAGACTTAGCCATGATATCCTATGGAAGGAGGATATCATGGCTAAGTTTGCCTGTCCCTATCAACAAGGTAACGTGTGATTATCGCAGGGTTTCCAGCGATAATCTCACGTTAGCCTGTTAGCGTGTAGATTTTTATCGCTATTGAGATAAGCGTTGCTAATAGCACGCTATCTCAGCGATAAAAATTCACGCTAGCCGGCGATAATTATCCTCACGCTAAGAGCGCTGAGCGATAATTATCGCCGGTTGTTGTTGATATGCCCCATGATACGTTATTACCACAGTGCATCAACTACATTTAAACAAAATTTGCATCGGCTCTGGCCAACCAATATCACGAATGACACCAATCACAAAGATCATTATTTAACGTCACTTCCGGCTGTTATGGCTGCCTGACTCATATAGTGACATGCATATGATTGGTTAATGTGAGCAGTAGGGTCTGGAGAAGCTGTAGGTCGAGTGTCAGATATATCGGTTTGCAATTGTGCCAGATGCACTTTCAGGAGCGCCCATGTATCTTTGGGTGTAGACATAATAGGCTGCATGTTTGCATGAAGTTGAGCATCAGTGATACATACAACAACGCCCCTGAGCCAATCTCCTATGTAGGATGAGGATCTGGATGTCATCCCATCTTCATAGCAGGTCTGCAGCCTTGCCTCACTGAGGACTCTACATTCTTGAAAAAGTCCAAGGTAACTCTACAGCCACGACCAACCTAATCTGTGTATCTGACCCACGCTGCATTGTGGTTGGCCTCAGAGCTCACCCTTGTCTTGGGCTAGCAGGACTGGTTACCCACAGTTTGTGCGTTGTGCTTTTTCAAACTATTTTTGTTTTAAACTTTAAAATTTCCAGTTCCTGTCATTGGATTTTTGTCGTTTTGGTGTCATTTGTTTCATTAAAATATTCTCAATTTTTATAAATTGGTGTGGAATTTTTATTGTGTTGTTTTGTGAAATTGTCTAACTGTTTTGGTACTGCTAAATGCTTTATATATTTTCTGAAGTTGAGCTTTGTGCTCTGTGCTATAGCTACCAGGGGTTCAGCTCAGGTTCAAATTACTGAAACCTTTACTGTGCCTGTTAGAAATGGGGGGCTCTAGTTGACAAGGGCTTGCACCTTTGTCCAAATAGGGACCCTTCTTCCTAGTCAAGGTAAGAGAGTTACACTCCTGAAAATTATCCCTGCTCACCCCCTTGGTAGCTTAGCACGAGCAGTCAGGCTTATCTTAGAGGCAGTGTGTAAAGCATTTGCACATAACCAATAGTAACACAGTGAAAGCACTACAAACAGACTCCGCACCAGTTTAGAAAAATATCCAATATTTTTATATACTTAAGACAAGACCAAAACGATAAAAATCCACAATACAGTACTTAAAAATCTTCAGTTAGCAAAATAACTTTGTAAAACAGTTCCTTGATGTCGATAGCTCCGTCCAGGGCTATCACGGCGTCATGAGCAAACAAATCCAAATAGTTCTGGCTGACTGCGGCGTCGCGGGCCAGCTGCGGTGTCGGGGAAACCCGCAAACAGTACCTTTCAGAAAATGCAGGGCGTCGCTGACCTCCCGTTGAGCTTCCGAACAGACGGCGTCCGCAAGCGTCGGTTCGGGATGTCGGTGCAGGAGTCGTCGGGGCCCTCAAAGTCACACGTGGTGCAGATCGAACTCCTCTTTGTTGAAGTCAGGAGCGCTGGCGTCAGCAGGCATCGGGTGCTGCGGTGCGGCACCCTCAGATCGCGATGCGAGCAGCGGCTCGGTTGTGGCGTCAGATGGCGTCGTCGATGAGACCAGGGTCGCGGTGTGAGATGAAGCTGGTGCTGGTCACGGTGCTGGCAGGTCACGGTGCAAGCAGCGGCGCCATCGTTGCTGAAGCGCTGTCGTCGGCTGATGAACTGGAGTCAATGGCAGTGGCGTCGGTAGGCCAAGGCTGCGGTGCGGGATGAGGGCGGTGTGTCATGTAACTTTATGAGCAGTGCCCTCGAACCACGATGCAAGCAGCGACGTCGATTCCGGCGTGCAGCGGTGTCGTCGAGGATACAAAGGCGTCATCGTGAAGCGAGGCGGTGCGGAGTGCGGTGCCCACAGGTCGCGGTGCGAGCAGAAACTCGGTGGCGGCATCAGCAGGCAGCGTCGGTTACAGCAGGGTCGCGGTGTGGCGTTGCGGTGGTGCCTTCTGCGGTGCCATCAAGACATGGAGTTGGCAGCGGCGTCATAGACGCCGTCGAGTTGCTTTTCTTCTGTTGCTGTATCAGAAAGGAGTGGGAAAACCAAATACACCCTTGGAGGCTTGGGCGATAAAACTTAGAATAAGTAAGGGTTTGCCTGCAAGGGATTTTGTTCATAAATATCTTTTCATACTGATGGGAACCGGGAACCGGAGCGTATGCATATGTCATTACATCATACAAATCCCCAGATAGTGTCTAGGATATGATCAAATTTGACGTGCCAAGTGCAGATCCAAGAGTGTTTCAAACGCATCGCGCCTTCACTAATCTGAAGATATTTTTTTAACTGGATGGTGTACAAGTTCAATTTCCTTGGCTCCTTAAAAATAAATTACATAAGGATACCATTTGGTTTCACAATCAACCCTATGTCCTGAAGATGGTCTGACGGTCTTATTGCCAACACAGACCGAAACGTCAACTGCAACATCTATTTCTTGGTTCATTTATTGATTTGAAGGAACTGTTTTCTGTTATGTCAGATCTTTTTCCTTTACTAACTCACAGAATAGATGTATACATAGTTTTTTTGTAGCCAAATGTATGTTACCTCAAGAACTATGCTTGGTTGATTCTATTTTCACTTTCCCTGGTTCTCATTTGTTCATATATAAAATATATGTTTTGTTTTCAGTAAAGTCTTCCCCGTGTGTTACATTTTATGATTTCTTCTGTTGCAGCACAAAACACACAGTCCCCAGTGCTGAGGACAGAAGAGCTTAAAGTCTTTGCTGTTCCTGAGACTTCTTGAAGAGGGGGCAAGCTCTACCACAAGCCCTTGAAGGAACTCACAAAATTAGATTGCAGAAAGTTCAGTCCAGTCCTTTCATTGCCCAAGACAGAAGCAGCCACTGCAGGCCAACACAGCAAAGCACATAGCAAAGTGGTAGTTCCTCCTGACAGCTTCTCCAGCTCTTCTTCTTGGCAGTCTTCTTGATCTAAAAGAGTTCTAAAGTTCTGGGGTTTGGACCCCAATATTTATACCACCAAATCCTTTGTCCTCCGAAGGCAGAGGGTCCTGTACCTAGTTCAAAGCAGTTCTGGGTGCATTCCGCCAGTGTACACCTTCTTCCTTTGTCTGTGTGGGTCAGGGTCCTCAGACGCACCACAGGAGGTGGAGCCAGCATTGTGGAAGGCAGGCATAGCCTTATTCAGGCCCAGGTGCTACTCCTCCCATCACTCTACATGCAGATAGGTCTATTCAGCCCTGTGCTGACTCACCCTGCCTCCTGGAGTCTCCCCAGCCCCTGTCACTCACAAACCAGACAGACAATACACAAGCTAGCAGAGGGAGGCTGGATGTATAGGTAAGAAAATAACTACTTTTAAAAGTGATATTTTCAAACACAGGATGTTAAAACCAACTTCACTAAAAGATGTATTTTATCAGTCTGAGTTCAGGCATACTAAACTTGAATTTCTTCCATGTTCCCTGGGTCAGTTAGGATTATAAGGTGTTATAATCAAACTGCCCATTCTGGCCTATGGGAACAGGTAGCCTTGCAATAGTGAAAAATGAAATTGGCTGTAATTCACTATCAGGATATGCCACACACACCAGGGCATGTTCTGCCTTTCACATACAATGCACCCTGCCCACAGGGGTACCTTGGGCCTACCTTAGGGGTGACTAACATGTAGAAAAGGGAAGGTTTAGGGACTGGCAAGTGGGTGCACTTGCCAAGTCGACATGGCAGCCCCAGGCTGCACACAGGCTCTGCAATGGCAAACGGGTTGTTTGCGTGGATGGCACAATCCAGTGCTGCAGCCCAACAACAGCATTTGATTTAGAGGCCCTGGCACTCGTAGTGCACTTTACTAGGGACTGACACATAAATCAAATAGGCCAATCATGGAAACACCAATCTATAACACATTTTACTACAGGAGCACTTGCACTTTACCACTGGTCAGCAGTGAGAAAAGTGCGCAGAATCATTACCCCAGCAAAAACAGAGTCAAAACCGGGAGGTCAGAAAGCAAAAACTCAGGGGAAACACGCCAAAAGATGCCAATAAGAATAGTGACAATGTTATTTGAGGTGGACCATAACCACCCCAAATAATAATACCCTTTCTCACAGACAACAGACAAAAGGGTTTTTAGGTTGGAGATTTGGTCTTTTGTTGTCTGCTCTCTCAGCGCTTTTAACAGCTGGTTGCTTTGTGTTTTCCCACAGTCATGGGGAAGCAGAGTTTGATGACTCTGGCAGTTGTTCGCAACTGATGCCCACTGTGACAGAATCCATGAACATGTAGCTGTCCATTCCTTCTGATAATAACATGGACACGATTCTCCAGACAATCTAAGTCTCCCAACTGGCCATGTAGATCAAGATTGAAAATGTGGCCATCGAGGTCGATCCACTGAGATCTGACCATCGGAAGATATGCAAGCAGATTAATGAGACTGAATCTGCAGTAGCTCAGCTGACACCAGAGGTCTCAGCTCTCCATAAGCTAACAGAGGACTTCACAAAGGTACATCTGAAGAGCAGGGCAGAGGATGCAGAAAACCAATCCTGATGTTACACTATCCAGATTATGGGTCTCCAAGAGACATCTGATGGTCATAGAATGGAGCTTTTCCTGGAAGAGTTTCTCACGAGATTTGTTACCTCTGAAAGACAATCTAAGTTCTTTTCCATCAAGAAAATTCAAAGATTTAATCCTCCTTCTCCTCCTGAAGCCCTGCCCCCCCCCCGGTAATAAGTACACTATCCATCTGCAGAGACTGAGGTCTCATCTTGCAATGGGCTAGATACCTGAGTCCCATTGGCTTTGAGAACTACACTATTATCTTCCAGGATTGCTCCCAAGTCATGCAGCAGGAACAAAACTCATACCTGAAAGTCAGGAAACACCTGTTGGACCTCAACATCAAAGACACATTGTTCCTTTCTGCTAAATTAAAGATTCTAGCCAACAGCAAGGCTCTACTTCTTTAATGATGTTGTGTCTGCCTGGTAAAGGATAGAAACAAGAGTTGGATTTGGCACCAGCTTCTCCCCTAGTGCCAAGGATCAAAGAACACACTTTTCTCTGACAGAACCCTTTCATAATCAGGGCAGGAATGGATGGGGCAAACCCTCGGTGGGGTATTTAAACCCAGCAGCGGCCGGCACAGGTAAGCGTGGTGGCTGGGGCAGGGCACGGCAGGGGAGCAGTCGACAGATGGCAGAGTAGGTATTATTTATTTAATTATACCTATTCCATCATCTGTCAAATACGCCCCGCCCCACCGTGTTTACCTGTGCCCGCGCTGCTGTTTAAACCCTGAATAAAATGAGAGAGAGGGTGGAGAGCAGTAGGTCCTGGTGTTACCAGACAGAAGCAAATTCATCCTTTCAGGCAAGTGAGATTTTCGAATTGGCAAGAGGATGTACAGTAGGTTATTGGAGAGGGGCAAAGAGGAGAGCAGCAGATCCTAGTAGTTACCAGTTAGAAGCACCTTCTTTCTCGATTTCACAGGGTGTGGAGGACAATAAAGGGGAAGAGTAGGAACTCAAGCTATGTAACGACTACCATACAAGTCAGTGGACCTAGGAAAATGAAGCCAGAAACAGAAGTAGATACTTGGCATACATGTGGAAAGAGGCACCCTGTGAACCCCTACCGTGCTTAGCCTATATCTCTTTAACTCCCCAAAGGGGATCACCCTACATTGTTAATAGGACTCTCACCCACTGGGTGCATCTCGAGGGGCTCAACCTTGGTAGCCAAAAGAGCTTTTTCGTGATTGGATGGGATCCTAGATTCAAAATAGTCTATGTTGTCCTGAGGGTCAATTTATTTTTCAAAGGGCACTCTGACGGAGTAAAAAACTTTAGAAAGGCACCTGACATATTTAAAAACAGGTGGGGATGCACTAGGGAAATTATTATCCTCTGTATACCTGGGCCAATATGTTTCAGCCATCACACCAATGCCTCACCAAGCTAGTTGGCTTTCATCAGTACGTCACAATGATCCCATTAAAACCTGCTATGAACCTAAAGCACTACGCCCTATTATTATCCAGATAAGTATCTGAAGATTGGTGAACAGTCATCTTCTGATTAGTGGAGGGATAATTCTCTCCTTCATGTCCTTAATAGAATTGAAACTTTCCTTCATGATAGCTAGGACATTTTTTAATTCTATGTAAGGACTGAAGGCACAGAATATGCTAGCATAAAGCTGGTTTACAACCAGTGAAGGTATACTATTAACTGGTTTAAAATAGAACTGTTTAAAGGTTGATTCCAATGACCAGTCTGCCGCCTTCAGGATGTCTTCAAGGTGGGTCCCAAGAGAGTAGTCCTTTAGATCCATAGCCCCCCTGGCCGAGTGAGCAATACCTGCTTCTTGTATCATCCATCTGACCCATCTTGCGATCACCGGTGATGACACTGCCAGGAAAGACTTCTTTAGCGCAATAAAAATGTGTTTGACCCCTGCTGGTCTGACCTCACTTATCATAGTCACATTAGGTTTGTTGGGCCGAGCCTGACAATGTAGCCGAGTAGATGAGTAAGTCAAATGCCCTGGCCTCTGTCACCAGAAAATCTTTGCTAGGGGACCTGCTACATCTAGCATTTTATCCTGGTAACCTCACCTGGATTTGTCTAGACCCTTCTTCACGTCTTTGACAAATTTGCCTAGGAATGTCACCATCCTTTCATCGATCACTGGGGTATCAGCCACCTTGCCCTCGCAAGTAGATCTATGGCATTCCGTCATGAGTCGTTTCCTGACTTCTTTACCTAGTGGCTTCCTAAGTAGGCCTCAACATGATGTGCCCCTTTATCTGCATGGGACCACGCAGAGTAACTGGGGTGAAATACATCTCCTGGGACTAACATATCTGTGGGAACCGCCTAATGCTTGTCCATCCCTTGGACATTTGGGGTTGGGAGCTGGTCCCCAAGGCCTTCCTGCATCATAGCCATCATCCAAACCTCCCTGTGACTCACCATCATAGAGAATTTGGCTGTCTGGGTCTTGTGGCTTAGGTGAGGTCACCAAGATTCTGTCTTATTGGTTCTTGTGCAACCAGGAGAGAAAATCTTCTTTAAGCTGCTCCCTTTTCATTTGGCTTTAACCTTAGAGGCATTCTGTCTCTCCTGCTTTGGAGTTATGAGGTTCCGCCGGAGGCACTGGGGCCTTCCCTCCAGTGCAGGGGTTCAGGCTGGCCGACAGCCAGGAGAAGGATTTGTCTCCCAAAAAGTTCCTGGGCACTGGTGTCTGCCCTCTGCACAGAGGTGTCTACCACCTCAGAAATATCGTCATCCCAAGGGAAGAATTCCTTCTCTTCCCCAGGATATTCTATGGTCCTTCTCATTATAATGGCCAAATGTCCTGAGCAGAAATTGTTTATGAAGGAAGGAGGGTGGCTACACTGAGCCTGGGATATGCACCCTTAAGGTCAGGTTGTATGATAGAAGCATGAATGGCTCATTCACGCGTGCCTCGACCATGCAGCCCGAACCACAAATGTGATTTAACCACGTATTCCCTTACCACACAATTTGGTGGTAAAGGCATGAATGGCAAGGGTGTATGTGTTGGTAAGTTAGCCACTACTCCGACTCCCCTTTCCCACCCTAAGCCCTAAATTTCATACCCCCTACCTGCCCCCACTCTAAATTACAAACCCCTATCTGCCCCCCACCCTAAGCCCTAAATTACAAACGCCCTACCTGCCCCCAGCCTTTGGCCCTAAATTACAAACCCCCTACCTGCCCACGCTCTAAGCCCTAAATTACAAACCCCCTACCTGCCTCACCCTGAGCCCTAAAAACGCCCCATTCCTTAAATACTCCCCCAAGCCAAGCCCTTAAACCAACCCCAACCCTCTCCTCCTGCCCTGAGTCCGAAACACTTGCCCCCTCCTTAAAAGTACCCTGATCCCCTCCCCCTCCCCAATCCCTAAAAACCTACCCCACCTTAAAATTTCCCTGACCCCCCTCCCTGAGCCCTATAAACTTGCCCCCTCCTTAAAAGTACCCTGACCCCCTCCCCCTCCCTGAGCCCTAAAAACCTGCTACTGACTCGAGCCCTTAAAACTTGCACCAATTCTCCCCCTCCCCCGAAAGCGACCCCAGACGCGGCCATAGCACTACTTACCTGTCCGTGTCTGCTTCCCGTTCCGATGCTCCTGTTCCTATTTGGAGCCCCACCCACCCTGAACACTAGAGTGCATTTGCCTTAACCACGCATATGCGTGGTTTAGGCAAATGGATTGTTCGGGCAAGCGTGGTTACACTTGCATGCTTCCGGAACGTGTGGCTCTGGCTGCGTAGTTCCGGATGTTTCCAATAAGGTCATTATGAGCAGCAGTATAATACAATGTGCCTGTAGGGTGTCCCACTACTAAGCAAAAGCCTGATTACCAATACAGTCCCCTGATTTAGAGTGTAGCCTGCAGAATAACTGGAAGTACTTGAAAGAGATCAGCTCCGATAGGTCTCTAGCAGTTCAGCACGTTTTACTCCAAGATCAGAGTGTTCAGTCGTGAAGAAGGGAGCCGATCAAGAATTCAAAGCTGTTTAGTGTGCTCTCCAGGTGGGAGGAGTAAACTACAGGCCTCTGAGTGGTGTTCAGATGCACAAAGAGACTTTACACTTACTGTGAAATTGAGTCACAGGGAAGAGAGCCGTGCAGAGCTGAAACTCTGCAGTGCCCTCCATGGGCTGGAAGAGCACCACCCAGCAGGTCTACATGGGCACAAATGCACTGCTAGTGCCTGCCGCGCTCCCCCCGAGGGGAAAAAAAGGTTAGCGATATGTAACAGTACACAAATCTATGTCAGGACTGAAAGCTTCAATAATGCTTCTCTATCCATACTGCATCAAAAACATAGCAGCCAATTAAAACATATTAAACTTAAAAAAATATCCCATTGAACACCCAGTACATGGCAACCATCAAAAGCTCCTATCACAGTAAAGCTAGCCCTTTGGAACCGCCATCTTGATTCCTCTTTCTTTGCTGCTATTCAGCCAGCTAAGTGACTTTATTCGTTTATCTTTATTGCAGTGTTGTATGGCTATTGAGCAGTTTATGTGTGTTCATTATCATCAGGACTGCCGGGAGCGGTCTTGCTTTTGGCTGTATTTTTCCCTTCATAGGCAGAGTTTCATAAATTCTGAGATCTAAGTGCTGCTCCATAAGTAAGAGGTTTATCCTTCCACCCCAACAGGTTCATCTGTACCATTTCCTTGGTAGAGAAAAATGATGGTGACTCTCATTTGGTTTTTTGAGCTTCTGGGATTTCAAAGCCTGTGTTCTATACAGACATTTCAAGATGGAGGACATACATTTTTTTATAAGATATTTAAGACCAGGTGAGTGGATGGTGTTTTTGGACCTGAAGAATGTGTACCTCACTGTCCCCATTTTATCTCCGCACAGGAGGTTCTTCAAGTTCCTCTGGCAAGGCTGCTGTCTCATTTCAGTCTGTCGTCGGCCCCTTGGTGTTTCACCAAAATGATGAGACCAGTGTTGGAGGCTCTGCGACCGAGAGGAGTTTGCCTGATCACTTATTTGGAGGATCTCATTCTAATGGCCCATGGCCCAGCCACGATGATCCTTCACTTTCCGCGTGGGCTATTCAAATGTTACAGTATCTTTTTGTATACCAGCCGGAGTAAAATCTAACCACAATATCTTAACCATTATTAAAAATAGGCCTGTCCAAAATCACATTTTTTCCCATTAGTGCAATTAACCAGGACCATGGAACTTTGCTGGTCAGTGACATCACTGGTGACATCTCACTTTGCTGATGAACTGAGACTATCCAGTACTGGAGCATCAGAGTATATGGACAATGCAATGTCATCATCAGAAACAATCACGGCGATTATGAGCCAGAGTCAGATCTCTTACCACACCCCTTGCTCCTTGGGACACCATGCAGCTTTGGTGTGGGAGCTCTCTTGGAGGGCAGTATAACTTAGTCTGCCAGGCAGGGGAGATCCTCTTGGTCTCAGGTTCTTATCTGAAGAGAAGGCTGGTGTCTGCTGTTCCTCACAGTACCAAACCTTGACTGTCTTGGGTCTCGCATGTGCTCTGCGAGATAAGTCTGCCTGGTTTAGGACTGTAAATAATGCTTGAACTTTGTACTCCAATGTAAGCTTGCTTGATTTAGTATTCCCTGATGTGTGTTTTGCTGTAATACTTAAGGCCATATTTACCAATTTCTCATGCAACTCAGTTCAGCAGCCGCAAATACTGCGCAGTGTGGGAAGGAGAGAGCAGGAGAGCGCCAAATTCACTGAAATATGGCACTCTCCTCCCCTCTCCCTAGAGCTGGTGCAGAAATGTGCTGCCGTGAGTCAAAGAGACATCTTTGTGCAATAGTGCAATGTTGTCTCTGTAAGTCAAGCATAGGTTTTGTACTGGAAGGATACAGTATAAAATACTATGCTCAGACTTATTTTAAAAAGTTGTACGTTTGCTGTACAGTGCAGCACGTATGTGATGTCGCAAAATAAAGGAGGAAAAAAGATCTTCTCCTTCATAGCACCTGGTTGAAGGGTGCGCTATTTTCTGATGCTAAACCCTGTCTACTTTATTTAGTAAATTGGGTTTAGCGTCAGAAACCTTGGGTGGTTGAATGGGAACTCCAAGGTACGCCCCCTGGATGCTAAGTAATGTAAAGCAGTGCTGTGCGCTTCTTCGTGTTACTTTTATGCTAAACAAGTTTAGAGCTGGAAAGAAAATAAGAGAAAATGGGTTTACGCCACCTTTGTGATGCAAAAATGGCGTAAAATCTTAGTAAATCTGCCCCTGAATTTAGAACTCGAGAGTATATTTTTCCTGAAATCTGTTGTTTACATTTAGGCTCTGTTGATTTATGAGTTTCTAGGGAAACTCTCTTGGAGGTTGGATGTCCGGTCCAGTGACCACAAGGAATTGTTGTACAGCACAGAAATCCATCGCTTGGGGGTGTCTGTGTCACACTCAGAATTAATCGAAAGGCCCTGTGTAGAAAGAGGAGGGTTCTACTTATTGAAATGATAGTGCTGCAGACACTTTTGTTTTTAATTACTTTTTATTTTAAATAACACACATTGCATTTCGGTGACAACAAAGAGTCTGTTACTCATCATTACCACACAGTGCAACAAGCTATTCCCATTAGCTTCCAAACCCTCAACATGTTCCCACCTTTCCAACTTGTCAACCCCACTGAACCACTCAACAGATAGACATTCAAGAATTCTCAAGGGGATTAATTTGCTCAAAGGATATCCACAACAGGCCCCTGTACTCGTTCCACCTTCTCCAGATTTTAGTCCATTTATTTGGGCAGCTTCTGCTTTCGTATACAACGTTCTCATTTTTGTACCTCTTTCTCACCATCCCGATCTGGCTGAACAAGTGATCTTCTCTATTATCATAACGTGTGACAGTCTGCTGTACAACAGTTCTATTCTTACAACTCCAATACCAGGTAGCTCAGAAGCACTTTTCAGAGACTTTGCATTATTCTCACCGCAAATGCCGCACATAGGGCCGTATGTAGGTAAAATACATTTACCGATTCTTAAATACCGAATTTTACCGATTCGGTATTTATGAATCGGTAAATGTAATGTAGGTAAAAAAATACCGAATCGGTAAGTGTCGGTATTTTAGAATCGGTATTTACCGATTCGGTAATGGCAACTGGCTTCCCATTCATTCCTATGGGCCTGGTGGTCCATAGGAATGAATGGGAAGCCAGTTGCCATTACCGAATCTGTAAATACCGATTCGGTAATGGGGGAGGCATCATCATGGGTGGCAGGGTGTCACATTGACACCCTGTTGCACCCCTGATTCGTCCATGTGTGCACATGTGGCGCACAGACATGCCCTAAGGGCATGTATGTCTGCCACATTGCACACTTCAAAGGGCACGAAAATGCTTTTTTACACCTATTCGTCATTTACCACCAACTTTTAGTTGGTGGTAAATAACGAATCCCCACACCCACGACACACTCCCCCTACATCTCATTTCAGGATTCGGTATTTTACCGATTCGGTAAATTACCGAATCCTGAAATGATCCCCCTACATAGCAAAAGCCTAAATACCGGTCGGTAACGGTATATTTACCGAAAATCGGCCGTTACCGACCGGTATTAGGCTTCCTACATATGGCCCCTAGTGACTGGAAAAACTAATTTGCGACAAATACACTCAAGATAGCACTCATGGAAAGGGCACATAGGTCAAATAGGCAAATTGGCATAGTAGAATGCACATATTTGGTTTGGCATAGTTTTGTCAAGATATCTAGAGATAATAGAAACACTGGCAAATGATCCCTCTAAGGAATAACTCACACATTCTAATGAGGTTGGAATTGAAAGTTAAGCACATTATCGGCAGCCTTTGACTGACTTGTCTGGATGGCATTTGCTATAAGGTGCAGTTCCTCTTGGTAGATCAATACAGAAGTAAAGGACACACATCCCATTCTGAAACCTCCCTCTACTTCATACTAAGACACATGTAACACACAGTTAGCAACGCAATCCCAAACAATTCTTAAGGATAGAGGCCCGTATTTATGAGGGCCTGCACCCTCGTTGCATCACTATTTTGTGATGGTGCGGCGGTGTATAAAATGCACCACACTGTGCCCTATTTACAAAGTGATGCATCTAGGCAGATGCATCACTTTGTAAAGCCCTGCGCTACATTATACATGCGTCAGGTATAATGAATGCAGGGTGGGCGTTCCCACATAAAAAAGCCTCATAGAAGTGGCACCGTGAAATCAATGTGATTTCACTGCGCCACTCCTACAACTTGACTGCATCATAATCCGTACGCCTGCTGCAAGCAGGTGCCAGGAGTGACTCAGAGGCCTTTTACATGGGACCCGCCCCATGTGTAATGACACATTGCTGGAGTTGCACCAGTTTACGACACACTCCAACAATGCGTCATTACTGCATCACCAGATATGTCAGGATTCCTGATGTATCCGGTCAATCCTTATGACATGCAGCGACATACTGTAAATAAGGTGCATTCATGTTGTCGCAAAGATGGCGCTATGAAAAGTGTTGCATCACTGTTTTTCCCCAGCGATGCGTCACTTTTCATAAATGAGGCCCAGAGTTTATAATTTATCATACAGTCTACAGAGACCCTTCTGTAGTAGTCACAGATAAATGATGGTACCTTACAGAATAGAGTGAGTGACATTTAATTAATTGTGCAGCAGTTGGGGGCACATCTGACCATGACGGTAACTAAAAAACAATGAGTTTGTTGCCGCACCAAATAACTTGTGTCTCAATGGATCACAGGTAAAGGCTCTGTAGCAAGCTGGCTTGCTCAGTGTGGCAAATTCTCCCACCACTGTGCAAAATTAGCTCCTACTAAGGCAAACACTGTTACTATGGAATAGCCTCCTTTGAGTGGCACACAATCGAGAAGGATGGCTATATGACTTTTACATTTTGCATAGGCATTGAATGTCCCAGTGCAGAACTCTCAAGTGCCCACTGGCGACTTCTTCTCAATCCAGTAGTACAGCATGACTCCTAGCTCCCTGCTGTCACTTGCCTTCAATCAGGCCAGATGAGCTGGATTAGAGTCTGTCGCCCTGTGCAGGAAGCCTCCAAACTTCACAGAGTTCCTTTGGAGATGTGTAATGTGGTAGACAGTGTATCTCAGTTTTTCCTGACTCTGTCTAAGCCAGTAGGCAGTACCCTCTCATTTTCAGTTGCCAGTTTAATCCTTGTTGTTAATACCAAATTTGTAACCTTCCTCTGTTGAGTCTTGTTTCTGGACACCAGATCACAGTGAGTGTAAATTAGCGTTATCACTAATTTCCCAGTTCCAACAAAGAGTGGTACCCAAGTCCAGTGCCAAACTGGTTACAACTGGTCTGTTTCACAAGAACATTCTGTTGGGTGCCTTGTTATGTCCCCGGAGCCACCTAGAGATCAGGTCATCCAGTTCCTTTTGAAAACAAAGCACACAGTTCTTGGATTGAGGTTGTAGGGGTCACATTTCCATCCACAATTCCCAAACTCTCATCTGCTTTCTAGTCCTGTGCCACGTACACTGCTGGGTCTGTCTGTCTATTCCTTAATGTTAGGACTGTCAGCTGTGTTCCTTCTCTTGGAAGCCTTGCAAGACTGGTCTGAAGGCTAAGAGACCACCCACATTAGCTCCAAGGCTGGTCTGGTGACTACCAGACTTCACACATTACCTCCCACCACTTACTTTTGGTTATGGAGTCTGTGTCTCAGTCTTACAGACAACAGACAGCAAAAATGTGCGTGTGTAAAACCTGACAAATCAATCTGAAGCACCTTCTGCTAAAAAAGCAAACCTAGCAGAAGTGTGGAGAACAGCTTTACCTTGGGTAAACTTTTTATCAGTGAACGGTCAGTTCAAAGCTTTCAAAGTGTCAATCTAGAATTTTCAATTAATTAACTGCCTTCCTATAGGACATTTAAATTGACCCCCCCCATAGTAAAACAAGGCTGGTCTTACCCAAACTGGTTTGGTGACCCTTGATCTTAACCTTCCATGGATGACTAGACCTGAACTATATTTCTCTCCTTTGAAGCTCGGCTGTAGTAGTGTGCTTAGGCCATCCTTACGCATTCCTCTCTTATCTCCTCTTGGGGGCTTCCTAGAGATGTGCTATCACCCTCTCCTCCAGTCTAATACATCCCTGTGAGGTCCTGCAAAGAGAATCGTCCTTTCTGCAGCTCTCTCTTGCACAGAACAGGCAGGCTCCAGGACTACAGCTGAGAAACTAGATGCACTTTCATCAGTTATCAGAACCCATGTAACCTCTAGTAGAGAAAAAGACAAGGAGAACTAAGCAAAAAGTGATTTTTCTACAGGATCTTGCAGGACAATTATCATATATATATCGCCAGTAGGTAGTTATAGTTAGGACCTATTATCCATAGGAAATCCGCAACATTCTATTTGGAATAACTTTGGCGCCGGTTGACGAATCTTCACAAAATATTCAAAACTCGTGGCCCGCTCCGGTCCACTCCTATCCTGAAAGTCTTGGGGTAATTCGTCAAGTGGGGGCCGAGAAAAAATGGGGGTCCCAAAACATGTTTTCCCCATGCAATTTTCCATAGGAACCTTTAGTCGCAGCTACAGCCCGAACTGCTGAACGGAATTACACCAAATTTGGCAAAAAGGTAGCCCTTGGTTCAGAGTCATGCCTTTTGGTTAAATGGTGTAAATCCGTTCAGTAGTTCCTGAGAAAATCAAAAGTAAAAACACATATATATCTGGGCGGAGCCTAACCACACATCTCATCGTGAGATCTGATTGGCTGTCAGCACTTCATCCAAGAAGTGTTGGCAGCCATCTTGGGACCAATATACATGATAGCACCTCATTAAAAAGCATTGCTGTTAATAGAAGGTTTTAAGACTTTAGTTATATTATAAATCATTTGTTGATGGTACCATACTCATTTTAGGAATTGTAGTGTGTTCTAAGGTGATTTTACCATGTGAAAAAGCCTTCTGCTGGGATATCATGAATCATGTTTGAGAGAAAACTATTTTCTCATGCTTTTCCCACAGAGGTTTGGAAGGTGATCTATAAGCTAAACTGAGAGCATATTTTCTGTAAATTCACATTATCTTTCTCAGTCATGTGAGAATGAAGTCTTACATTCTCAGTAAACCATGTACATCCAACAAGGGCAGAGACTGTCAGTTGATTCCTTTGTGTTCTACTGCAGCTTCCCAGAGTGTTCTAAAGAACAACTAAAGCGCTAACAGTCCTACTTATGACAAACGTATGGCACACCTGAAGCCATCTTGATTGGAATAAAGTGGTAACTCTTAAAACATTTAATTTAAAAAGGAACAAAATGAGGGTGTTCATTTTGTCATAGAAAGTATGATTAGTGCTGCAGGAAGAAAAATTAGGGCACATTTTGAGTGACTTCTCAAATCCTCTTCTATTTCATTTAAAAATTCTGACATGCAGACTGAAACATGCACTTTGAATACCAGCAGCAGACTTCCCTGGTGAGCAGTAGCTTTACTACAGTGATCTAATGAGCAACTAGAGTGCTAACATTCTGAATTTATGGCAAATGTGTGACACATCTGAATGCCTTCTTGATGGAACCAAAGTAAACAAGCATTGAAAATGCAATAGGTCTCGCCCTCATTTAAGTTAAAGCAATTCTGTTTGTAATTAGGTGGCTTTTTAGCTTTACTTTTATTAGTGTTTTTCAAACTTTCATGTAGATAACAAGCATATGTATGTATATATATATATGGATATGTATGCATGCATTTATATTTGTATTTATATAGATATGCAGATTATATATATGTTTATATATGTATTGTATATATATATATATACACACATACATATATATAAATGCATATGCATATCTATGCATATATATATGTGCATATGCGTGCGTGTAGAGAGAGGTAGAGAGAGGTAGAGGTGTAGAGGTAGAGGTGTAGAGGTAGAGAGGTAGAGGTAGAGAAGTAGAGGTAGAGAGGTAGAGAGGTTGAGAGTAGAAGTAGAGAGGTAGAGAGAGGTAGAGAGTAGAGGATGAGTAATAGAGAGTAGAGAGTAGAGAGTGAGTAGTAGAGAGTAGTAGAGAGAGTAGCAGAGAGTGAGTAGTAGAGAGTAGTAGAGTGAGTAGTAGAGAGTGATTAGTAGAGAGTGAGTAGTAGAGAGTGAGTAGTAGAGAGTAGTAGAGAGTGAGTAGTAGAGTGAGTAGTAGAGAGTAGTGGAGAGTGAGTGGTAGAGAGTAGTAGAGAGAGAGTAGTAGAAAGTGAGTAGTAGAGAGTAGTAGAGAGTGAGTAGTAGAGAGTGAGTAGCAGAGAGAGAGTAGTAGAGAGTAGTAGAGAGTGAGTAGTAGAGAGAAGTAGAGAGTGAGTAGTAGAGAGTAGTAGAGAGTGAGTAGTAGAGTGAGTAGTAGAGTGAGTAGTAGAGAGTAGTAGAGAGAGAGTAGTAGAGAGTGAGTAGTAGAGAGTGAGTAGTAGAGAGAGAGTAGTAGAGAGTGAGTAGTAGAGAGTAGTAGAGAGTGAGTAGTAGAGAGTGAGTAGTAGAGAGAGTAGTAGGGAGTAGTAGAGTAGTAGAGAGTGAGTAGTAGAGAATGAGTAGAAGAGAGTAGTGGAGTAGTAGAGAGTGAGAGTAGGAAGTAGTAGAGAGTGAGTAGTAGAGTGAGTAATAGAGAGTAGTAGAGAGCGAGTAGTAGAGAGCAAGTAGTAGAGAGTGTGTAGTAGAGCGTGAGTAGTAGAGAGTAGTAGAGAGTGAGTAGTAGAGAGAGTAGTAGAGAGTGAGTAGTGGAGAGTGAGTAGTAGAGGGTAGTAGAGAGTGAGTATTAGAGAGTGAGTAGTAGAGAGTGAGTAGTAGAGAGTGAGTAGTAGAGAGAGAGTAGTAGAGAGTGAGAGTAGTAGAGAGAGAGTAGTAGAGAGTGAGTAGTAGAGTGAGTAGTAGAGAGTGAGTAGTAGAGAGAGAGTAGTAGAGAGTGGTAGAGAATGAGTAGTAGAGTAGTAGAGAGTGAGTGGTAGAGAGTAGTAGAGTGAGTATTAGAGAGTAGTAGAGAGTGGGTAGTAGAGAGAGTAGGAGAGTAGTAGAGAGTGAGTAGTAGAGAGAGAGTAGTAGAGAGTGAGTAGTAGAGAGAGTAGTAGGGAGTAGTAGAGTAGTAGAGAGTGAGTAGTAGAGAGTAGTAGAGAGTGAGTAGTAGAGAGTGAGTAGTAGAGAGAGTAGTAGAGAGTGAGTAGTAGAGGGTAGTAGAGTGAGTAGTAGAGAGAGAGTAGTAGAGAGTGAGTAGTAGAGAGAGTAGCAGGGAGTAGTAGAGTAGTAGAGAGTGAGTAGTAGAGAGTGAGTAGTAGAGAGTGAGTAGTAGAGAGAGAGTAGTAGAGAGTGAGTAGTAGAGAGTAGTAGAGTGAGTAGTAGAGAGGGAGTAGTAGAGAGAGAGTAGTAGAGAGTGAGTAGTAGAGTAGTAGAGAGTGAGTGGTAGAGAGTAGTAGAGTGAATAGTAGACAGTAGTAGAGAGTGAGTAGTAGAGACTAGTAGTAGAGAGTAGTAGAGTGAGTAGTAGAGAGTGAGAAGTAGAGAGTAGTAGCGAGTGAGTAGTAGAGAGTGAGTAGTTTAATTTAAAAGGAACACAATGAGGGGGTTCATTTTGCCACAGAAATTATGATTAGTGCTGAAAAAAGAAAAATTAGGGCACATTTTGAGTGACGTCTTAAATCCTTTTCTATTTCATTAAAAATTCTGACATGCAGTCTGAAACATGCACTTTCAATACCAGCAGCAGACTTCCCTGGTGAGCAGTAGCTTTAGTACAGTGATCTAATAAGCAACTAGAGTGCTAACATTCTGAATTTATGGCAAATGTGTGACACATCTGAATGCCTTCTTGATGGAATCAAAGTAAAAACTGAAAGTATTTCCTACTGTGGAGACTGTAGTAAATGAGGAAATTAGGAAACTTCATAACAAATAAGTCTCCCAAGATTTCCACCAGAGACAAAAGAGCCCAAATGTAGCACAAATATCACCCAGATGTAGCCCAAGTATAGCCCAATGACAGAATGTCCCAGAGTGTTCTAAAGAACAACAAGAGCGCTAACAGTCTTACTTATGACAAAAGTATGGCACACCTGAAGCCATCTTGATTGGAATAAAGTGGTAACACTTAAAATATTTAATTTGCAAAGAAACAAAATGAGGGGGTTCATTTTGCCATAGAAATTATGATTAGTGCTGCAGAAAGAAAAATTAGGGCACATTTTGACTTGTCAAATCCTCTTCGATTTCGTTAAAAATTCTGACATGCAGACCGAAACATGCACTTTGAATACCAGCAGCCTGGTGAGCAGTAGCTTTACTGCAGTGATCTAATGAGCAAATAGAGTGCTAACATTCAGAATTTATGGCAAATGTGTGACACATCTGAATGCCTTCTTGATGGAACCAAAGTAAACAAGCATTGAAAATGCAATAGGTCTCGCCCTCGTTTAAGTTAAAGCAATTCTGTTTGTAATTAGGTGGCTTTTTAGCTTTGCTTGTATTAGTGTTTTTCAAACTTTCATGTACATAACATGCATTTGTATGCATATATGTATATGTATGCATGCATTTATATTTGTATTTATATAGATATGCAGATTATATATATGTGTATATATGTATGTATATATATATATCACTGAAAAAAATCATAGGTTTCAGAGACGTTATAGTTAGAAAGAAGCATTTAAAAAAGCTTTGAAATTCACTGAAAAAACCATAGGTTTCAGAGACGTTATAGTTAGAAATTAGCATTTAAAAAAACCTTAGAAATTCACCGAAAAAAACATAGGTTTCAGTGGTGTTATAGTTAGCTGGCCATTTCACTCGTACAAAACCATAGAAATTCCTCCGTTATAGTTAGTTCTGCTAACTATAACTTGCGCGCCCGCAATGCACTGCTGATGATGTCACATATTGCATCATTCATGACATGGTCAGTGACATCACTGATGACATCTCAAATGACATCACTGATGACATCACTGATGACATCATCCACATGACAATCTGATACACCTCATCATACACTAGTATAACCTTTCATCACTCACTGTAAAATACAGAGTACCATATTTGAAACCATTGACACACCAATACCAGTTGCTACATACCCACTCACTGATTCCTAAGTCTACACACACAACTACCCATTCAACAATAGAATCATTTATACATGCAGTCACTAATTAATAGAACACTATCAAATGCACTTATACACATATATAGACAGTGACACATCAGCAGTCATCTTAGTCGGTTATGCAGTCATCCCACTCACTCATGAAAAAAATTATTCACACTTACATTTACTCACTTACACAATTATCCAACAACACCTCATTCATTCAAACACATAGTAACTCATAGTTAATATGTTAAATAATCACCATTACAATTATACACCCATTCATATAGTTACTCTCACAATCACTGACTCTTACACATACTTATTTATATACACCAACTCTCACATACAATGCCTTTTATTTTTCTACTTTGTTGAAGATGTACAACTAAAACATATATTTTCTCACCAACACACAAATAAATACACTCTGTCACCCAAACAACTGTTTCCACATGCACTCTTAAACCTATACACCTAGTCAATCAACCATTCACACATCTATGCATAGAGTTACACACACCCCATCCAACCACACACAAACTCAGTGTCCCATACAAATACTCACCCGACTAATCAATAACTAATATACACACTCATGTAGTTAGTGACCAACTGATGCAGTATGTTATACAACAACAGAGACAGTGATGCACACATTCATATAGTTTAGTTACTAATCCATGTATTAAGTGAGACACTTTTAATTACTCACTTAAACAGACAGTCAGACAGATACTAAATCCTCCATCCAGACAGTTATATATCCACTCAATCTTCAATACAGATTGGTATATATATAAAATACATTTTTAAATTTCAAACTCAACCACATTCACTGGATGATGTCATCAGTGATGTCATCAGTGATGTCATTTGAGATGTCATCAGTGATGTCATCACTGATGTCACTGACCATGTCATGAATGATGCAATATGTGACATCATCAGCAATGCATTGCGGGCGCGTGAGTTATAGTTAGCAGAACTAACTATAACGGAGGAATTTCTATGGTTTTGTACGAGTGAAATGGCCAGCTAACTATAACACCCCTGAAACCTATGTTTTTTCTGTGAATATATATATATATATATATGCATATATATATATATATGACCACCAACTCCAGTTCCCATCCTGTTCCTGGACACCAACACAGGGACGCCGGTTGTAATTAAAAAGTGATTCTCTTTATTTTCATTCTGTTTGGTAACGCGTTTCGCCTGTGTCCACAGGCTTCCTCACACCAATAACGCTGTTGCTATTTCCTTATTTTTAAAACCACAGGTTCCCGATCACGTGGGTCGCCGTCTACATAGCCATGGAGGACAGACTATATCACTTCGTTTTCGATACCAATTTAGAGTTAGTTTGCCATGTATGACTTTTAAAAATATTTCCAATTCATGTTTTTAAACAGTATATATCCAGCAAATATCCAAAAAATGTATGCATTTAAATGAAAGTGTTCTTTACATGAATTCCTACAATTATTTGTATTACATTTAAAACGGGCAAATTTAAGACAAGTGTCTACTTCATCCTTATGTCATATCATCATTATTCAGAAGTTCAAAATGTACTAAGTTCAGCATAAATAATCATGCATCATCTACATTATTTTAAAATACCGTATTTCAATTCGTAGACATTATAAAATATTTACACTGTTAAAACCTCTAAAAAATCCATCCTTTTAAAGAGATTCCATATGCATTTTTAATGTATTTTTTTCTCACTCTCAACACCTTGTTCAATTAGGGTCAATGCATTTGAAGCCCGCAATTCTCTTAATTACTCCAGGTCAACTTATTACAAAGGTGAAACCAAAAAATAACCTTATTATAAAGTTCTAGTGCACGGCACTGCTGTGCAAACAAGCAGAGTGCAAATATGCATTGTGCAAAATGTAATGTGCAAATATATTCAATACAGTACATTCGATAACAATACAGTGCAAATGTATAAAGTGCAAGTGCTTTAACTCCTAATGTATTGTTGGTTCCATTTTATTTTGACCCATTGACTAATGTATGTTGAACATTAAAAACCCAAAGAACAAGCATAGAATTTAATTGTAACAGTATTTCTACATACTGAATTCTCAACATTAAATAATGATATTTTTACTCCGTTTTGTCTTAACCACAGCAATTCTGTGTCTCTAAAATTTGATTATGTGTTTACGGGACTCTATTAAAATAAGCCATTTTGTTCGGATATTGCTAGAGGCTAAGGTGCACATGTAAATCTTCATCTGTGTTCATACTAAATGGGATTCTGGTGTTAAACAGCATTATATATTTTGATTCAAGCTGCCGTAACTTTCTTTCTCTGTTTCCACCTCTTCTCATCATGGGCACCTGATCTATTGCAAAATAAGACAGTTCTTCCAGTTTGCCTTTGTGGGTTTTATTATTATGACGTGCCACCGGATAAGTTTTATCATTATTTTTTATTGCACGCATTTGTTGTAAAATGCAGACATGGACCATGTGGACAGTGCTTCCCACATATAACTTAGGGCAGGAGCATTTCAGAATGTAAACCACATGGTCACTTTGACATTTTAAGAAGCATCTGACTTTCCATGGGCTCATCATTAAAGGTGACACTATTTGTTTGGTATTCTTGGCGATCGTACAGGCTTTGCACTTTTGGCATTTATAAATGCCCGGATTCGCCTTCAACCAATTTACCGATTGGATCAATTCTGGACTGTTGTCCACCAATTCTTGTCTCATCGATTTCGCTCTCTTCAAAGTCACCTGGGGCCTTCGCTTTACTATCGCACCCAACATTGGATCACTTCTTATTAAATGCCAGTGCCTACTCACACAATCTCTCACTTTTGTGTGGTAGGCACTGTATCCGGTGATTAGTCTTATTTCATCCTCCTCCTGTTTTTTGATCTCCTCTTTCTCTTCCTTAAGTTTTAATAAGACCTCTCTTTTAATACCGCTGACTTTTTGTAATGCTTGGTTTATGACCTACTCCTTATAACCTCTTTCTCTGAAACTTTTTGTCAAGCTATTCTGGGCATCCTCTAATTCCTGCCTCTCTCTACAATTTCTCTTCATCCTGAGATGATCGGCATAGCGGAGGCTCCTTTTTAGTTTGGTGGGGTGGAAACTGTTTGCGTGAAGGATGGAATTTCCTGCTGTTGTTTTTCTGAATGTCCGTGTATGTAGTGAGTTATCTCTTATAAAGATTTCCAGGTCTAAAAATGTTATATATATGTTGCAGCTCCAAAGTCACCAAAACTATGCACTCGCGGGTGGGTGCTGTAATTGCGGGGGTGCTCCCCAAGCATATAACAGCTTCCAAATTCCCCAGGGTAATCATACCCATCAATGAAGTAAGCACTCTTGGGGGTGAGTTTCCGTAGCTTTATTGAAACGGACTTCGGCCAAACAGATGCGTTTTGGCTGACGCCTTTATCGATGTGTGTCGGACGCGCCAAAGCCACCATTTGTTTTATATACAATGCATTCTAAACTTGGCAACACAAAGAAAGGACCATAATCACAATCACAAATGCGAAAGCGAATGATACCGCCATTTTGACACTGTGCAAATTAATTTCTCCAGTGCCCATTCTTGCTCGAATATTCGAATAGAATGGCATCACGTTTACATCTAATTTACATTATTGACATGTTTATACAATTTATTTGATTACGTGATCTGATTTTATCATTTATGTAAAATACAGTTCAGTCAACCAATATCTCACCCTGTATGGGTAATTTCACCACAACTTGCACATGAATATGTAATCAATCAAAAATGTCTCTATCGCACTTGGTAAATGCCTTGCAAATTCATCACGCCCTGTATGGGCTCATCTCACAAAGCAGGTTGCCAACCTAAATCTGTTATAATCCTAAATTAAACGTTGATTGGTTCCCTCAAACCTAGTGGTGACACGATGCAGATTTCTGAAACGCGTCTGTTTGGCCGGAGTCCATTTCAATAAAGCTACGGAAACTCACCCCCAAAAGTGCTTTCTTCATTGATGGGTACGATTACCCTGGGGAATTTGGAAGCTGACCTTGTTTCTATTAAAAAAGCATTTCTTCTTTTGCCGATATATTTGGCGACGTTTAACACATCTTCGCGAAATTTTCAAAACTAATCTAATATTCAAGGCATGAGGAGAGAGACCCCCAAACTGCTCTGGGGACCACCACCTTCCTGGGGCATTCAGTATATTAAATACGGGGTTCCATTGTGGACTCTCGGGCCCCAGGGACCACCACCTCCCCGGGACTTTAAACAGTTGGGAGGGGGTGATGGAGCAAGGACTCGTATAAAGCAGACTTGCTCGGAAGCAATCTTCTCATATAACTCATAACGTCATACTAATTATGTATCATATAATTAATATGCACCACATTTCATATTTTAGCAAGTGAAGCTTGCTTAAGTGTCTTACTAACAAGTAACCCGAGTGAAACTTAAAATGGCTGCTAACGCGGGATATTGTACTGCGCATGCATCAACTGCATCTACACAGGATGACGGTCTGTCGCTTGGAGTGAAATTTCTGAACATGCGCAAACGCATCTAAAATGGCCACGGTAAAGCTCACATGCTAAGCATCTGCTTCGCTGAAACTAAAACAAACTATTTACTAAGCGCTAATGCGGGAAGAGCTTGTATAAGTAAATGGGATTAGAATAGAGATAGGTGGAATACAGTGAAATTGTGTTATTTGAAATTAATATGTTTCTTTTTGACCTCTCTACTAGTTTGTATTTGGGCCTCAGAGCAAGACTAAAACCTGTACTACACGTTACCCCCCACGCAGGCGCAGTAATAACAAGCCAGAGGCCATGACGTCGTTCTTGAATACCGTCCAAGGCCATCTTGTCCTGGGAACCTGCTGGACATCCTGAATGTTTTGAATAGAAATGAATGTCATATGTATACTTTTGTTTGATAAAGATGTGAATACTGGTGGGAAATAAAAATCTGTGAATAAAAATTAAGGGGCGGGGACATTAAACAAAGAACCAAAGAAAATTATTAAAACTTAGCATTGTGTGATGATCATCCCCCCTTGCCTGTCCAATCAGAAATAGGAGTTTCATGAAGTTGAAACATTAATGGGTGGTACATGCCATTAGAAAGGCATAATTAAGGTAGTTTAGTTAGAACAGAGATTGCAGCAAGACCAGAATGCTGAAAGACCGGGATGCTGTCCAAAAGCTGAGCGAATGCTGAAGAAGTATCAATTTGCCGACTTGGAATTTTAAGCCAAATAATTAGGAGAAGATCGCGGAAGAATTGAGGAGGGTATAAGGAAATCGATTAGAAGAAGACCACGGAAGAATCGAGGAGGAAGATAGTGTCAGAGAGGGGTGCGGTGCAGGTGTCGGATCTAGAAGAGGTCATATATCCTGTCTTGAATGCTGTCCTGAAACCTGTCCTGAAGTCTTGGTCACCTGATCTGCCCCAGGGGACCCTTTCCAGCTCCTTGGCCAAGGGGTTGGTTTCCACACCATTTTAGGTAAATATACTTCGGTGTAGTATGTCATTGTACTGCTCTCTCTCTCCTTTCTGAGTACATGTCATTGTGAATCTTCGCTCTAATATAGATAACTGATTTATTTGACTTTTCCTTCCTTGGAGAAACGGAGTTCGTACTGTATTTAGATTTGTCTCACATGAATTTAACTAGATAAAACATTTAAACTTTTCCAGAGTCTGTGGTTATTTCAAAATATATGGAATATAATTCTAATGTCATTTCACCATCAACTAGTTCCAACTAATAGGTCCATTGACCAGAGGAAAGAACTTTTTGGTCAGTGAAAGATTAGTTAAGAATGTCAGGTAACTAATCTCATTAAAAAAGCATTTATAAAATTGACCCTCAGTGGTATTTACTAGCCTATGTGAACGTAGGTGTTTATGGGCCCAGGTGAGTATATGGTGTTTGAGTACCTGAGGCTGGTATCCCGCTGAATCAGTTTTCTGGTAGCAGAGCTATGGTTATTATTGACTAGTTTGGTGATAAATTGAATATTGATTTATGTTTTAACAAACCCGTTTGTATTTTGTTTTATGTTGTCTGGAAATTCCGGGGAAGTGAATAGCGGGTGGTAAATAGAGCCCACACTGCAGTGAGGTTACTCGTCTGTTGGAATAGCACTGAGAAGCTATGCAGGGCTGGCAGTGTTAAAATTAGGGACTATTTTCCTATAAAAGTGAGAGTGATTGATAGCAAAAGAGTTCGCTGGTGAAACTTTGGTCTTATATCATCTAGAAAGGGTAAGACCGAAGGAATAACAGGTTCGTCTGAGCTTGAATGAAGGGTTAGTTAAAGGTTTTACTCGCAGTGTATGAAAAGTAAGCCGAAGGTCTTATTTGCAGTAACAGAAATAAACTATTCTTTGGTTGCAGCGGAACAGACAGAGTAGCTAATGTTTTCACGTTGTTATTAATGAAACTTTTAATTGCCAATTTAAAAGAAAATACGTTTTCGTGTTACCTTGTGAACGGAGGGTCAGTTGCAGGAGCATTACTGACATCACAGAGGGCTGGGATTAGTTGAAACAGCTGGCGTGTGACTGACACGAATTTGTAAAGGAGGGGTCAGTAGTGAGGAGTGATACTGATGTCACAAAAAGGCCGCGCTAGTATTGGCTAAACGAACAACATGAGCCCGAGCTTGATTGGATAAAGGGATAGAAGCCGCACTGGGATTGGTGAAGCCAAGATGTGTGAGCAAGAATCTAATTGGTTGTCAAAAATAGAAGCTGTAATAATATTAGACAGTGGAGTTTGTATGTGGAAATACGATCTGACATTAATAGGGAATCGCCCAGACAGAAGATATTTAGGATTTGCCAGAGACGAATATATAAAAAGATCCTCTCCTAAAAAGTACGGAGAAAGATGTCATTTATGCAGAAAATTAAACATTTCTTTAAGAAAGATAAATCCATTAAGACTAGAGAGGGAATTCTTATCCCACCACCGAAGACACCCGCATCATTTATGATGATGGAGAGAGGCTACCATACCTGTGTGTGGTTAGAAAATTGGATAGAATAGAATAAAAATGATGGAATGTCAGCTTTTCCAGAAAATGGTACGTTCAATGGGAGAATCCTTCAAAATTTGAGAATGCGGATGAATGAATTAGAGCCTAGACCTAGATTAACACAGTATGAAGCATTAGAAGAATGGGAAACTGAGTCATTTGAGCGTGACAGATCTAGAAGTAGTAGGAGTTATAGAGGATTTTTCCCTAAACAGATGCTTGAGTCACGAGAAAATCAGATGAAACAATGGAGACAAGCAATGATTACAGAAGGACTGTATCCTGTATTAACGACTGAGGAACAGTCAGGGTGCAAGTGTACAGAGAAAACTAAGCATTTAACCATGACAGGTTGTGGGGAATCAGAAGATGAGTTTATGGAGGACATTCTAATGAAAAAACCCCCACCATATCAGGAAGGACCTAGTAGAACTACTCCGAGTGCCTCCACCTTAGGAACACCTTTGGTTCCACAGGCTGTAAATGATCCAATATTTGGAAGGATACTCCAGGAAAAGGAAAGTGAAGCAACACATAAAAACCGAGAAGAGCTAATACAGAAAATAACTCAATTGATTACATACCCTGTAGCATTAACTATACCAGTGACTATAGGTCCTGTTGTTCCATTGTATGGGGATAAAGCGAACTGTCCCAAACCGCCAGTTATGACAACTCCTATAATCAAACCTAGAAAAGAAATTATAATAACTGATGATCAGGTCAGTGAATGCGATTCAGTAATTTTATTAATGGATTTGCCGATAAGAGGACAGATAAACGAAACCCCGAAAAAGTTACGCCAAGCTGTTCAAAAGAGACAAGACTAGTAACATCCACAGGAGTCAGAAGTGCAACAATAGTATCTCCGGAGGAATTAGAGAGACGGGCAAAGGGAATAGACAAACCAAACCAACCACCAAAGATTTTAGATATTTACAAATTGAAAGTGGAATTGGAAGAAATGATAGCTGGAAATGTGGGATTAGAGAGGCTAAATACTTACAGTGAAGAAGAATTACTGTTCATTTGTCGAAACATCACTAGAAATGCAAAATTATTTCATGAAAAATGTACAGATCTTGCCTCCGAAATGGGAATTGAAATAGGGAGATCAACAGTATTACAGAAGCCATATAGAGCAGAATTTACTGATAAGGATTTGGAAAATATGAATGTGTCTGGAAGAAAATTGCAGATTAAGGAGTTAATGACCATCTTACAAAAGTGGGGAGACTTAGACAAATGGAAAGCTAGGTGGATGAGGGAAAAGGAGGAAGCACAGACAAGTCGAACGACATCTGAATTCTTGTTGAAAGAATCAGGAAAAGCAGAGAGATTGTGCCCAATGAGAGAAGTTCCAGGAGGGGGGATATGTACATGTTCCATCGAGTCGACAAGACATTTAGTCATTTACTAATGATTTTCCCAAGCTGAGAGAAAAATCAGTTGAATGGTACAAGCAAGTTGAAAGGTTTGTGAAGGTTTCTAAGGTTTTGTTGAAGGATTTGGATGGTCTGTTTGACATAGTGGTGCCTGCTGATTTATGGACAGAATGTAAAATCACGGCTGATTGTTCTAATGATGAATACCCAAGAGACTAAAAAACAGGAGCCCCTTCAGATGAGGTAATGAAGAAATATCACCAGGTATAGAACAACCCAAGAACTAAATTAGTCTGTACATGCTTATTATGAACGCCTACTACAGGTTTTCAAGCAGTAAATCGGATTTGAAAACATTGGAGATAAGGACATGGGTCATTTTGTGTATCATTTTGTGTATTTCTTAAGACCAGAAATTTACCAGATGATCCAGCAGCACATGTTGTGCTGGCAGGGAGAACCTATAGATGGAATTATAAAGTATGCCAAGTATTGCGGAAATGATTTTGAGAATGGATGTAAAAAGTTGGAAGAAAAAGTGATGTGGGCACAAGTGAAATTGGCAGAACATCAAGAGCTTACAAAAATAGTCAGGCTGTTGATCAATTGAAAGGACAGGGTCAGAATGATAGTGCAGTGAATGGGGGAAAACCCAGAAGACTAATGAGTAGAGAGGAAGCAAAGAAGAAATTCCCTTGTCATGGGTGCGGAAAATTGGGACATTGGAAAAACAAGTGTAACAGTATTCAGAATAATAATGGCTTCAATCAAAATTGAAATCCACAGACGTAGAATGAGGTGATAATGAGTCAACCGCAGCAGGTTGTTAATTAGTAGAGTCAGGTGCCATCTGCCCCTATGCCAAATTTTGTGAACAGAGCAAAGTACAGTGCAGACACAGGATTTCCCGAAGGAAGTGGTAAGAAAAATTCTGTGACTTCACAATTTCTTTCGCAGAACAGTTACATTCATGAAGATGATCAATGACGATGCCTGAGGGGGGAGGTAGAGGAGTGCGTGCTTGGTGCATCCTTGCCGGTAGATCAGTCAGGTCCATTTATTGATGGGAAAGTGGAAGGAAAAGGAATATCACTTTTCTGTTGGACACTGGTGCTACCCGTTCTACTGTGAGAACAGCAAACATCCCAAACCTACCCCTCTCGGGAGAGAATATCCAAGTTGAAGGCGTGTCAAACAAACAGATTAGGACCCCAATTACAGAACCCATAGAGGTGCACATTGGCAATTTCAGAGAAATGCACAAATTTATGGTGTGAGACTCTGGTCCAGCAAGATGAATTGCACAATTTATTACACACCGGATGGTGTTGCAATTCAGACCCTCTGATGAAGATGGCATTTACAAAATAATGGTGGCAAAACAAGGCACATAGCTAGACGAGATGTATTCATTTATGACAAAAGATGATTTACCAGATGAATTAAAAACGACTGTGAATCCAGAAGCGTGGGATCTCACGGAAAGGAAGTGGGGTTAATATCAAATGTAGATCCAGTAAAAGTGACTGTGAAGGAAGGTGCAGTCTACCCAAATACCAGACAATACAAAATGAGCCCTGAAGTTACAGCAGGTGTCACATCAGAAATCGATCGAATGATTAAACAAGGCATTTAAAAAAATAATAATAATGAGCAGTCCTTGTAATTCACCTATAATTGGCATTAAGAAGCCTAGCAGAAAATACTGGATAGTGCAAGATTTGAGAAAGATTAATAAGATTGTTGTGCCTTGTTGCCCTGTAGTGCCAAATCCAGCAGTGATTCTGTATCAAATACCATGGAATGCAGGATGGTTTACTGTAATTGATTTATGCCAAACATTCTTCTCCATTCCTTTACACCCAGACAGCCAGTATCGCTTTTCATTTAAGTTTGAGGACCGTATTTTAGTATGGAATAGAGTTCCTCAAGGGTATACAGAAAGTCCATCCATTTTTTATCAGATTTTGAAAAAGTGTCTAGAAACACTAGTGATGCCCAGAAATTCAGTGCTAGTCCAATATATCGACGACTTTCTTATAGTATCAAAGTTGCGAGATGATTTTGTTACTTATTCAATTGCCTTATTAAATCATTTGGCTGATGGCGGACACAAAGTGTCTCCTGAGAAATTACAGTTTTGTCGAACTGGAGCCAAATATTTAGGACACCAAATAGAAAGAGGAGTGAGAAAAGTAACTCTTGAAAGAATAAAGATAATAAAACAAATGCAGTTACCACAAACCCAGAAAGAGATCAGGATGTTTCTTGGTGTAGTGGGGTAATGTAGGCAGTGGATTGTAGGTTTTTCTTTGTTAGCTAAACCACTAATACAGATGACACGGAAACAAGCAAAGGACCCAGTAGTTTGGGATGCTGAAAGTATGGAAGCCTTTGTGAAATTACAAAATTGTTATTGTGAAGCTCCAGCCCTAGGTATGCCAGACTATACAAAGGAATTTGCACTATTCTGTTATGAAAGAGAAAGTTGTGCCCTTTCAGTGTTAAGCCAAAGACATGGTTTGATGCGAAGTCCAGTAGCATACTTTTCTGCTACTTTGGACCCTGTAGCGTCAGCATTACCTGGCTGCTTAAAAGCAGTAGCTGCTACTTGTATGAGTCTGGAACAAAGTGAGTCAATAGTGATGGGACATCCTGTGAAAATGTATGTTCTACATTCAGTGGAGATTCATTTAACTAGAACTCGAACATAGTACCTTGCCCCAAGACGGATGACTAAGTATGAAAGAGCAGAAAATGTGACAGTGGTCAGGTGTACTATGTTGAACCCTGCTACCTTGTTGCCAGATGTACGTGGAGAAGAAGTGAGAGATGAAGTTGAGCATGACTGTCTGGATGCCACTGAGTTATGTACTAAGTCCCGTCCGGACATACAGGAGGCACCCCTGAAAGAATCAGAACATAAGCTATTTGTAGATGGCTCGTGTGTGAGACATGAGGAAGGAGGATTAAGTGCAGCTTATGCTGTATGCACATTGACTGAAATAGGCGAAGCATCCTATTTACCAGGAGTCAAGTCTGCACAAGTAGCCAAATTGATAGCTTTAATTAAAGCATGCAAAATTGGGAGGAACTGGAAAGTAACCATTTACACTGATAGCCAGTATGGTTACGGGGTTGTGCATGATTTTGGCCAGGTCTGGATGCAGAGGGATTTCATGACTTCTTCAGGATGGAAAATTTGTGAAAGAACTGTTAGAAGCAATACAATTGCCAAAAGAAGTGGCGGTGGTCAAGTGTGCTGCTCATCAGTCAGGAGATGACTATGTGGTAGCTGGTAATCGATATGCTGACCAGGTTGCTCAATACTGTGCCAGAAATAAAATTGCATTGAACAAGAAAATTGAAACAAGTGGAATCAGCTGCCAATGTATGCTACTCTCAGCATTAGAAATATGGGATGAAGTAAGACAATTGCAGGATTAAGTGGAAGAAAGTAAAAAAGAGGGTTAGATAAACACAGGGTGTCAAAGAAGAACAGAGGATGACGTGTGGAGTTATCAAGATGGCAGACCAGTCATGCCAAATTGTCTGCTTTCACAAATGGCTAGAATGTATCATGGAGACACACACGTAGGTATGATCAGGCTTTTCAGACAGGACTAGTACAATCCAAGATTTAGGGCAGTTGCAGAGAGTCTTTGTTAGCGATGTTTAACTTGTCAACAGATAAATCCAAGCAGAAAAACAGTGGTCAGCTGGGGGAAAATCGAAAAAGCTGAAGGACTATTTGTAAGGTTACAAGTAGACTTCATACAATTACCACCATGCAGGGGGCTGAAATACATCCTTCGTATAGTATGTTCGTTTTCAATGTGGGTGGAAGCATATCCTACTAGAAGAAATGACAGCATAACAATTGCCAGACTGCTATTGAGAGAGTTGATTCCGCGGTTTGGTTTCCCAGTAACTTTGGAATCAGATAGAGGAGCTCACTTTAATAATGAAATAATTCGGTTAATCTTTGAAGAATTTAAAATTTATCAAAAACTGCGCTGTGCATACCACCCAGAGGCTTCAGGAGTGGTGGAACAAATGAATGGCACAATCAAGCCAAGACTGGCAAAGGTGTGTGCATCCACATCACTATGTTGGCCAGATGCATTACCTCTTGTTCTGATGGGACTCAGAAGCATTCCTGACAGAAACACAGGATTGAGTCCCCATGAAATAATCATGGGAAGAGCAATGAGACAAGCATTTATATCAGGACATAAATTGTTGAATATAACTGATGATCTGGTAGTGGACTACTGTAAAGGATTGGCTGCCCTAGTACGTTCTGTCTCTCACCAGGTTGAAGAAGACGCAGTTGCCAGGCAGCTGGATCAAGCACATGATTTGAATCCTGGAGACTGGGTGGTAGTGAAGAATCACACCAGAGAGTCATGCCTAGCACCCAGGTGGGATGATCCAAGACAAGTCCTACTGGTCACAACAACAGCAGTGAAATGTTCAGGTTTGCCTAACTGGATGCATGCCAGTCATACCAAAAGGGTTCCAGCTCCTGAGGAACAGGAAACCACAACTGACACAAGCAGTTGAGGCAGCTGAGGAATCTAGAATAACAAATTCAACCAAGCACAATTCAGGAATACTGAATACCAGTAGTTGACATACCAGATGTGATTATTAAGACAAGAAGCAGAACCACATTAGAAAGACAGGAAACTAGAGTGGATTAGACAGGTGTAGAAGAACAAGCTCAGGCTGTTGGAGACCCTGAGCAGTATCAGACAGGGAGAGAAAAACACACTCAGGCAGAAGTGAACCAACACAGGACCAGTTAGAGAAAGAAGAACAAGTTCAGGAAGAAGAACAAGTCAAATTAAGACCTGAACAGGACCAGATAGAGGAAGAAGAACATGTTCAGGCAGATGAAGCCACAATAATAGGCCCTGAACAAGGACAGAGAGAGAGGGACTCTGAAGACAAAGATAATCAAAAATTGTGACACAACATAACGGAAAAAAAGAATACTCGAAAGGGACGAGGAAAGTGAGAGTGCAGTACAAGCCAAAAAGGTCAGAAAAGGTGGTAATTGGCCAGGTGGTGTCAAAAGATTAAAATATCACTTAAAAACAATACGTGAAGAACCTGAACAAGTAAATGAAGTCACTAGCCAGTCTGGGCAATTGACTGAGAGACCCAGGCGAAGAAGCCAAAGACTGAGAATTTTGAACAATAAGTTCAAAGGTCCTGAATGGACCTATGTGATTCTTGAAGAATCCGAGAATCTAGATTTGAATGAAGAAAGTGACGAAGAAATAATTGCAGAACAGATTGACGAAGGAGAAGTGAAACCCTCTTGAAGATCAAAGAAATAAAAACTCCTAAAGTAAAGTGAAGTAAAGAAGAGAAATCTTCTCAACTAAAATGGCTAAAGATAGGGTTACTGGAAGACCAAAATGAAATTGTATAAAGAAATGTTGTAGAATATGTATATGTAGCATATTTTTAGTACTCATACCCTGGTTAGTATTAACAATAGCAACTCCTTATTTGGTGATGACAGAAAAGAAAAATAACACAGATACTAATGAAAGGGAAGCTAACATCAAGGGAGATAGAGGGAAATTAGAAGCACCAAATGAGTTAGACTTGCATCACACTGTGACAAATAATGACACTGCTTTAAATGTTTTCTCAAAGTTATTAGTACAATACGTAGACACCATGGAGATTAGAGATTGTTATGTATGTATTCAGTATCAGAAGGCGTCACTTACCATTATTTACCGTTAATATATGGTATTTCATGTAGTATATTAACTAGTTTATTTTATAAAACAGGAAATTTACAGTATTATTATTCAAACGTAGATGTGATATTTTCAGAGGTTCCTATTCGCAAGAGTATCAATCCAGGCCTTAGTACTAAAGATGTACAGTTTATGGGTGAATATTTCTTAACTATGGAAACAATAGATATAGCAGAAGCACATAAAACAATCTAACATGGTCATTAGATGAAGAAGAAAAGGTATTTTTGAATTTAGTAGAGGAAAGGGGACAGACTTCCAAAGAAAAGCTTCTGAAAAGAAACCTCAGATTCCTCATTGGGCTGAGAAAGAGGAGAGTTTTACAGCTGGCAAGACTCATGCTGCGATGTCCTTTGATTTTGAAAAGAAAGGGAAGATCTGCCTCCAAAGATTAAAAACTGACTATAACAATGTATTTATTGGTTCCAGTGAATGTGAACATCATTTTTTGATTATTGGTGGATGGGGACTAAAAGGGGGAACAGATCCAGTATTTCCTGGAATCTATTACGTGTGTGGAAATATGGCTTATTTTAGGTTGCTTGCACGTTGTTACGGGAGTTACTATTTCGGAATAGTATTCCCAAAAGTGTACCATGTAAAAAGAATCACTGGAACCAATGAAAACACAAAATAACTAAACCGCAGAAAGAGAGCTAGTTTTTCAGAAATAGTAGGTGATATATTTGGTGCATTTATACCATCAGTGGGAGTCATTCTAAATTCACGAAAAATTTGTCAATTATCCACAGTAGTTGATCGTCTATCGACAGATACTGCTAGGGGGTTCTTATTGATCAATACAGAAATGGTTGCAATTAGAACAATGGTTTTACAAAATCGACTTGCTCTTGATATATTATTGCCAAAAGAGGGTGGAGTCTGTAAAATGTTGAAGGCGCAACATTGTTGCACTTATATACCAGACAAAAGTGTTGAAATTGGAGGATACATTACAAATATTTAGAAACTGGAAGAAGATTTGAAACCACTGGAAGTTGACAGTGTATGGAAGAAATTAACAAATAGCATTACCTCAATAGGCACTTGGTTTACTAATATAGGCAAGAGCTTTATAGGCCAAATAATACTACCAATAATTGGGATAACAATATTAGTCTTAACAATAATGACATGGTGCAAATGTTGTAGAAAGAGAGAAAGATATGAAGTAAGTGGAAAGGGAAAGAAAAGAAAAAGTTGGAGGAAATCCAGTTAGAAGAAATGAAAGTCGAACTATATAAGAAAATGAAAAACTTAAAAGACAAAAATGAGGAAGGAAATGAAAAGACCAGAAAGGGAATTGAGATGTGTTTACGTTGGCATCTGGTTTGGTGATGGGTAATTTTGTGATGGCAGAAATGCCATCAGAGAGGGGATTGATGGAGCAAGGACTCGTATAAAGGAGACTTGCTCAGAAGCAACCCTCTCACAGATATCATAACGCCATACTAATTATGGATCATATAATTAATATGCACCACATTTCATATTTTAGCAAGATGAAGCTTGCTTACGCGTCTTACTGACAAGTAACACGAGTGAAACCTAAAATGGCTGCCAACGTGGGAAATTGTACTGCGCATGTGTCAACTGCAACTACGCAGGAAGACGGTCTGTCACTTGGAGGAACACTTCTGAACCTGTGCAAACGCATCTACGCATCTGCTTCGCTGAAACTAAAACAAACTATTGACTAAGTGCTAATACGGGAAGAGCTTTTATAAGTAAATGGGATTAGAATAAAGATAGGTAGTATACAGTGAAATCATTTTATTTGAAATTAAAATGTTTCTTTTTGACCTCTCTACTAGTTTGTATTTGGGCCTCAGAGCAAGACTGAAGCCTGTCCCACACGTGACCCCCCACGCAGGCACAGTAATAACAAGCCAGAAGCCATGAATCTGTTCTTGAATCCCGTCCAAGGTCATCTTTGTAGCATGTCCTGGGAACCTGCTGGACATCCTGAATGTTGAATAGAAATGAATGTCATATGTATACTTTTGTTTGATAAAGATGTGAATGCGGGTGGGAAATAGAAATCTGTGAATAAAAATTAAGGGGTGGGAACATTACACAAAGAACCAAAGAAAATTATTAAAACTCCCCCTTGCCTGTCCAATCAGAAATAGGAGTTTCATGAAATTGAAACATTAATGGGTGGTACATGCCATTAAAAAGGTATAATTGAGGTAGTTTAGTTAGAACCCAGATCGCAGCAAGACCAGAATGCTGAGAGACCGGGATGCTGTCCGAGAGCTGAACGAATGCTGAAGAAGAATCAATTTGCCGACTTAGAATTTTAAGCCAAATAATTAGGAGAAGAATGCGGAAGAATCAAGGAGGGTATAAGGAAATCGATTAGAAGAAGATCGTGGAAGAATCGAGGAGAAAGATAGTGTCAGAGAGGGGTGCGACGCAGGCGTCGGATCTAGAAGAGGTCCTCTATCCTGTCCTGAATCCTGTCCTGAAACCTGTCCTGAAGTCTTTGTCACCTGATCTATCCCAGGGGACCCTTTCCAGCTCCTTGGCCAATGGGTTGGTTTCCACACCATTCTCGGTAAATATACTTCTGTGCAGTATATTATTGTCCTGCTCTCTCTATCCTCTCCTTTCTGAGTACATTTCATTGTGAATCTTTGCTCTAATATAGATGACTGATTTATTTGATTAATTGACTTTTCCTTCCTTTGAGAAACGGAGTTCGTACTGTATTTGGATTTGGCTCGCATGAATTTAACTAGATAAAACATTTAAACTTTTCCTGAGTCTGTGGTTATTTCAATAAATATGGAATATAATTCTAATGTCATTTTAACATCAACTAGTTCCAACTAATAGGTCCATTGACCAGAGAAAAGAAATTTTTGATCAGTGAAAGATTAGTTAAGAATGTCAGGTAATTAATCTAATTTAAAAAAGCATTTATAAAATTGACGTCCTGTGGTATTTACTAACCTATGTGAACGTGTGTGTTTATGGGCCCAGGTGAGTATATGTGTTTGAGTACCTGAGGCTGGTAACCCGCTGGATCAGGGGGCCTCCTGGAGCCCTCGATGGCCCTGTGGACTGCCACCCCCAGGGCCGGCTCCTGGGACATTGCTGTTTGCTATAGCAGGGTGAGAGCCGTGACGGCTCTCGCCCTGCCATAGCAAACACTGCTTTTGGGCAAGGAGAGCTGCATGTTAATCAATCAATGAAAATTGAAATTGAAAATGTCATCAACATATTGCCAAAAAAAACCCTTCCATTTTAATGCATTCAAACAGATAATACATTTTGGGTATAAGCGACTCCTATGTATTCAAATAGCAGTTGCTTTTTAAATCGTCATGCCCCAAAGCAACTCATGCATTATAAAAATATTTTCATCCTTAGCTCAAAATTGATCTGCTGCCAATCTGCAGTCACCACCTATTGCCAAGTGTGACCTTTGTAGAAGAATAGTGATAATGACACCATTAAAATTCAGATAAAATTCATTGGGCTATACAGAAGCAAACAGAATATTGCAAACTAAGTGAACAGATAACTCTTCCTCCATAGGATGCATGATATTAAATCTGATAATATATTGTGATTCTAGGCTGCAAAGCGACCAAATTCTATCTCCTCCACGTGTACTGGGAGAGGTCCGATCAAAAGCAAAAAATTCCAGGAGGTTACTGTTGCTATATACATATATATATATATATATATATATATATATATATATATATATATATATATATATATATATATATATATATATATATTACCCACTGGCGGTCGCCAGTAGGTAGTTATAGTTACAACCTAGTTTCCATAGGAAAAGCATTTTTTGATTTGCTAATAACGTTGGCGTCGTTTGACGAATCTTTGCGAAATTCACCCCAAAAAAGTCTATTCAGTTAGCTCCTATCCTGAAAGTTTGGGGGTGATTCGTCAAGCAGGGGCTGAGAAAAAAGGGGAGTCCCAAAACGCGTTTTCTCCATGTTAATTTCCATAGGAAGTTTTGCGATGAGCTACAGCCCGAACTGCTGAACGGAATTACCCCTAATTTGACAGAAAGGTAGAGCTTGGTTCAGAAAGCGACCTTTGTTTCAAATGGTGTAAATCCGTTCAGTAGCTTTTGAGAAATTCAAAGAATATGAGTCCAAAAATCAATTTCCCATAGGAAACGTTGTGCAAGGCTAGAGCCGAAACTACTTTTTTTAAATGGTGTAAATCCGTTCAGCAGTTGCTGAGAAATTAGAAAAATAAAATTTTCAATATCTGGGAGGAGCCTAAGTCCTGTGCATGAGCTTCACTGTGATTGGCTGTCAACACTCCAAACCAGGAAGTGTTGGCAGCCATCTTGTGACTCGGTAGAAGCGAGTCACCAGAAAACAAAGGTATAAAACAAGAGAAGGGGGCAGGGTAGAAACACCCTGACCCCCTAGGCCGGCTCAGGGGGTCCCAGAAGGACCCTCAGGCCAAAGAAAGCAGTTTTTAAATATATATATATATCGGCGCAATTCGCGCTGGGGTCGCGGGTTTCCACGTTTTATTTTAAAGAGACCCCGGGGTGGGCTAGGTCCCGGGGGCATTTCTTAAGAAATAATAGCGGGGGCTTGCTGGGGCTGCGGGGGCTCCCTCTGCGAACCACTTGTTGGCTCACAGCTCTTCGGGTGCGAGTTCTCAGGCCCACAGTTGTATCTGTGCAGCCAAGACTGGAAATATACCACATGTCTCTCTCTGTGAGATACCCCGTTCACGCTTCCTCTTCCCACATCACTGTTCCTCAGCTATCCCTTTGGAAGCCGACGGCCCGCACCTTTCCCTATACCAGTTGGCCCTCAGGTGTTCCTCTGCGAGCTGACCCGCAGCTCTCCCTCTGCGAACTGACGGACCGCGGTTCTCCCTCTATGAGCCTGCCAGTCGGCTCGCAGCTCTTCATCTACGAGCCAGCCTGCCGGCTCGTAAGTCTCTGAGAACAGACGCAATCAAGACAACGATCATGCAGGTCAGACACCCAACACTGCTCCGACATCCCCCAGCAGGAGCTCCTTGTCTGCCATCCCCCTTCACTCCTACAGCCCACAAACAAATTTGACAGTCACGTTAGGTTGGACAAATAAGAATCTTAGTCATAGCTGGACCATTTGTGAATCACAGCCTGCAAGACAAAAAGAAAGGTAAGATGGTGCGTCATGTGTCCAGCAAAGGAGTAAGAGAAAGAGTGAGGGAGAGAGAAAAACAAAGAAAGAGTGAGAGAGAGAGGAAGACAAAGAGAGAGAGAAAGAGTGAGAGAGAGAAAGAGAGAAAGAGTGAGATACAAGGAAGAGAGAAACTGTGTGAGTGAGGAAGAGAGAGAAAGAGTGAGAGAGAGGAAGAGAGAGAGAGAAACAGTGAGAGAGAGGAAGAGATACAGAAAGAGTGAGAGAGAGGAGAGAAAGAGTGAGAGAGAGGAAGACAGAGAAAGAGTGAGAGAGAGAGAGGAAGACAGAGAAAGAGAGAAAGAGTGAGAGAGAGAAAGAGAGAGAGAGAAAGAATGAGAGAGTGGAACAGACAGAGAAAGAGAGAAAGTGTGAGAGATAGAAAGGAAGAGATGGAGAGGGTGAGTTGACACTGGAGAAAATCTTCGCAGCTCACCTTTGTGCCACCGGTGTGTCTCCAACCACGTGCCGGGACATAGTGCATCCTCAAGTTTAGTCATCTGAAAGATAGTATAGAATTAGTAATTCCAGAGTACATACAACTGCTTACGCCTAATTCTCTATTTCGGCAATGCACACTCAGGCTGCTGCAGCCCATCCACTCCCACTGCTCGGAGGTGTCTGTGCGCTTAGGCTGCTGCACACTATCCACTCCCACCGCCCAGAGGTGGCTAACCGCTGCTGCGAAAAGATGCCTCTCTGCTCACCTTCCACCACCGGTGTATGTGTAAGAGGGTGCACCACGTGTCGATGCAACTTTCTTAGGCATTGTCAGGATAGCCACGCATCATCGCAGGTTCTACACACATTCAGCTGTGGTGGTGTTGGGGGGGACGTCCATTCGTGAATCACAGCCTATTAGATTAAAAGCAAGATATGATTGTGCGCCATGCGTCCATCAAAGGAGAGAGAAAGAGAGAGAGAGAGAGAGAGAGAGAAATAGTGAGAGGAAGATAGAGATAAAAAGAAAGAAAGAGTGAGAAGAAGACAGAGAGAAAGAGAGAAACAGTGGGAGTGAGAGGAAGAGAGAGAAAAAGAAAGAAAGAGTGAGAGGAAGACAGAGAGAAACAGTGAGAGAGAGGAAGAGACAGTGAGAAAGAGTGAGAGAGAGGATGAGAGAGAGAGAAAGAGGAAGAGAGAAGAAGAGAGAGAGAGAAAGAGCGAGAGAAAGGAAGAGAGAGAGGAAGAGTGAGAGTGAGGAAGAGAGAGAGAGAAAGAGTGAGAGAGAGGAAGAGAGAAAGAGAGAAACAGTGTAATAGAGGAAGAGAGAGAGAAACAGTGTGAGAGAGAGGAAGAGAAAGAGTGAAACAGTGAGAGAGAGGAAGAGAGAGAAAGAAAGAATGAGAGAGAGAGGAAGAGACAGTGAAAGAGAGAAAGAGTGTGAGAGAGAGAAAGGAAGAGATAGAGAGTGAGAGAGTGAGAAAGGGTGTGAGTGACAGAAAGGAAGAGATGGAGAGGGAGAGTGAGTGTTGACACTGTGGAGAAAATCCTCACAGCTCACCTTTCTGCCACAGGTGTGTCTCCAACCACGTGCCAGGATATAGGGCAGCCCTCAAGCTTAGTCATCTGAAACATAGTATGGAATCAGTAATGGATGAGTACATACAAGTGCACAATTTGTGAATAACAGCCTGCAAGACAAAAAAAAAGAAAAGATGGTGTGTCATGCGTCCAGCAAAGGAGAGAGAGAGAGAGAGAAAGAGTGAGAGAGAGGAAGAGAGAAAGAAAGAAAGAGTGAGAGAGGAAGACAGAGAAAGAGAAAAAGAGTGAGAGAGAGAAAGAGTGAGATACAAGGAAGAAAGAAAGAGAGAAACAGTGTGAGAGAGAGGCAGAGAGAGAGACAACGAGTGAGAGAGAGGAGGAGAGAGAAAGAAAGAATTAGAGAGAGAGGAAGAGATAGAGAAAGAGAGATAGAGAGTGAGAGAGAGAAAGGAAGAGATAGAGAGTGAGAGAGAGAGAAAGAGTGTGAGTGACAGAAAGGAAGGGATGGAGAGGGAGAGGGAGTGTTGACACTGTGGTGAAAATCCTCACAGCTCTCCTTTCTGCCACCGGTGTGTCTCCAACAACGTGCCTGTATATAGGGCAGCCCTCAAGCTTAGTCATCTGAAACATAGTATGGAATCAGTAATGGATGAGTACATACAACTGTGCATGCCTAAATCGCTGTCCCGCCTTTGTGTATCCAGGCTAGTGTACCCCATCCACTTCCACTGCCCAGAGGTGTCTACTCTCTGCTGAACACCCAGGCTGCTGCACCCCGTCCACTCCCAGTGCCCAGAGGTGTATGACAGCAGCTGCGCACCCAGGCTGCTGCCCCCCATGCACTCCCACTGCCCGGAGGTGATTGCATGCCGCTGCGCACCCAGGCTGCTGCATCCCATCAACTCCCACTGCCCGGAGGTGACTGCCCACCACTGCACAAACAAGCCTCTCTCCTCACCTTACACCACCAGCGTGTGTCGAAGAGGGTCCACCACGTGCCGAAGAAACCTCCTCAACCGTTGTGTACACGCAGCAAAGCAGAGCTCACAATTCAGATTGAGCGTTGATTGCAGGATGGCCACGCATCATCTCATGCCTGCAAGACAAAAAGCAAGATAAGATTGTGCGTCATGCGTCCATCAAAGGAGAGAGAAAGAGAGATAGAGAGAGAAAGAAAGAGTGAGAGGAAGACAGAGAGAAAAAGAAAGAAAGAGTGAGAGGAATACAGAGAGAAAGAGAGAAACAGTACGAGTGAGAGGAAGAGAGAGAGAGAAAAAGAAAGAAAGAGTGAGAGGAAGACAAAGAGAAAGGGAAAGAGAGAAAGAATGAGAGAGACGAAGAGAGAGAGAAAGACTGAGAGATAGGAAGAGAGAGAAAGAGTGTGAGAAACATAAAGAGAGAGAGAAAGAGATAAACAGTGTGAGAAGAAGAGAGAGAGTAAGAGTATGAAGGAGAGAAAGGAAGAGATGAAGAGGGACAGTGAGTGCCCATAATGTCAACAAAACCCTCACAGCTCACCTTTACGCCACTGCTGTGTCTCCAACCACGTGCCGGGACCTAGTGGAGCCCTCAAGCTCCCACATCTGAAACATAATACAGAATTAATAATGGGAGAGTATATACGACTGTGTACACCTAAATCGCTGTGCTGCCATTGTGTATCCACTCCCGCCACCCAGACATATTTGCCCACTGCTGCGCACCCATGCCTCACTGCTCACCTTTTCGTGGACAGGGCACCCTCCACATCATACAGTGACACTCCGCAGGCCAACAGGTCTCACATTTGGGGCTGCATCTTGATTTTGCCATGGCAGAGGACAGACTAGTGCACCTATCATCATCGCAGGTTGCACACCCGCTCAGTCCTTGTGGTGCCACTAACTCAGTGGCAGTAGGCCTTCCTGTTTGGTGGCTCAGGCCTACATGAGGTGTCCGGACTACCGGGAGGGGCCATGACAGTGCATGCGGTGGGAGCAACTCTAAAATGGCGTAGAGCACGTGTGCCCGGTCTTTTTTATTGGTCGGGTCACGTGTCCTGTGACGACTGTGCTGGATGGGTGTGGTGTGGGTGTATACCAGCTGTGAGGGAGTGGCTGTGGTATAATGACAACTAGACCTGTGACCAGCAGATCACTACAATGAAAATCTGGGCCATGTAGCGTTGTTGTAAGCGTAAGCAGAGTGGGCTGGCCTGGAATATGCCAGTCCTGCATGAGGCTGTGAAGAATGACTCCGGAGCTATGGGCGTGGCTCCATTGTGAGCTGTATGAGGAATCAACTGATGCAGCACTGTTGCCAGATTGGGCTAGATCACGCACAATTGGGCTATATTTTTCCCGGTTGTGCGGTAAAATTTTGGTTTGTGCTAGTTGCCAGATTATGAATATATATACAGCACTCCAGCAAACTAGTATGTTAAAGCGCTTTATTAGACAAAAATTTACTTGGCAGCCTGCTGCAACATCAATTCCAATGCATTCACCGCCTGCTTTACGATGTCCCTGCCCCTCCTTCCTTAAAGTAGCAATATTGGGCTACTTTGGGCTACTTTTTGGTTGTCTTTGGGGTAGAGAATGCTTAAAAAATCTGGCAACACTGGCATGCGGGTGTTCCTGCCGTCACCCGGGTCGCAAGCGTCAATGTGTCACTCTGTGAGCCAAGTCCCACAACATGGCCAACATGGAAGGTACGGGGAATCACTGACCCTACATTCATCCATAGTTCCACACAAGAAAGATGGTGGACATGACACATCTGTGTGGATGTGAATGTTTATTGCACATTCAGTAGAGTATTGCAGCTGTAGCAATACTGTGCCATGCAAAGTCCAAAATTCAGTTTTCTGGGACATGGAGGGCAGCCAATTAGAGACAAGCTTGTTGTCAGAGTTAGGCTGCGCCAACTATATGTACTTATGCAATCACTCCGCCAATCCCCACACACTTCTAAATTCACTATACACTCTTCTTGCAGTACTCTAATCATCCAGTCTCTAGGTACGTACTTGTACAATGACCGAGACAAAGTTACATAACCAAAGTTTTCTCCCACTGTCAAAGGTAAGTTGGTTGCATACGCTGTCCAGAGCACAATGTAATGTGGTAGGGCCCAGGGGCAGCATGTTGCATACATAATGAAGACACGGACACAGATAGATAGTGGAACTGGGTACGGGCACGTGCGCTCGACTCCTTTTTATTACCCGGGTCACATGTCCAGTGACGTCTGTGCTGGATGCGTGTGGTGTGAGTGTAAGCCAGCCCTCCGGGAATGGTTGGTGCTGGCAGCAAGTAGAACAGCAAACATTGGATCAGACACAGAGATTCAATCATAAAGGGTCAATGACTTGTGGTACACTGAGGTAGGGGCACCAGATGTGAAATTATACACAAAATAGTGTATCATAAAGGGTCCATGCGTTGTGCTGCACTGAGATAGGAGCATTAGAAGCATTCAGCGTGTGCGCAGCCAGCGATGATGCGTGGTCCGGGCGGGCCGCACTGGGAGCAATGTCTCTTGCCTACTGGGCTGCATCATCTGCAATTGCGACTCGATGTGAATTGTGAGCACTGCTATCCGCAATGTAGATGGAAGGCAGTGGGTAGCACAGACATTGAGGAATGCTTTTTGTCACTTCCTCTTGACAAATTCCGAGGACATAGAGTACAATTCTGTCCGCAATTAATAAATCATGTCTCAATGTAAATTGTGAGCTCTGCTGACCGCAGTGTAGGTAACAAAAGATGAAATATGTATGGAATACATTGTCGAAATGTGTAGGTTTCGGGGACGTTATAGTTAGTTGCCTACTGGACTCTGAAATTCATGAATCAAGACTGAATTCGAACTGTGAGCTCTGCTGGCTGCAGTATAGACTGACATTCAGTGTTCCTTTGGACTTGCAAGATGAATTTTGTGATTGTACTAAAGCTATAATGTATATCAAAAAGTTCTTGAAGCAAGGATACTTAAAGGACATTATTTAGGTTTCGAAGACGTTGTAGTTAGTTGTCTACTGGACTCTGTAATTAATGAATAAACACTCAATTTTAATTGTGAGCCATGCTGACCGCAGTGTAGGCCAGAGGCAGCGGTCAGCAAGGGCCCACATCCACGTGGCGTTCAGTAGAGCTGGACAGTTATTGGAAATTCAGCATGTGTGCAGGCAGTAATGATAAGTGGTGCACTGAGTTAGTGGCACCTGAAGCAACCAGCGTGTGCGTACCCCGCGATGATGCGTGGTCGGGTGGGCTGAACTGGTAGCAATGTCTTTTGTCTAATGAATTCTGCCTCAGTAAGGCCATGTGGCGGTGACTAGTGGTGCACTGAGTTAGTGGCACCTGAAGCACTCAGCGTGTGTGCACCCTGCAATGATGCGTGGTCCAGGCGGGCCGCACTGGTAGCAATGTCTTTTGTCTAATGAATTCTGCCTTAGTAAGGCTAGGTGGCGATGACTTTTGGTGCAGTGAGTTAGTGACACCTGAAGCACTCAGCGTTTGCGCACCCTGCGATGATGCGTGGTCCGGGCGGTCCGCATTGGTAGCAATGTCTTTTGTCTAATGAATTCTGCCTTAGTAAGGCTAGGTGGTGATGACTTGTGGTGCAGTGAGTTAGTGGCACCTCAAGCAATCAGCGTGTGCGCACCCTGCAATGATGTTTGGTCCGGGCGGGCCACACTGGTAGCAATGTCTTTTGTCTAATAAATTCTGCCTCAGTTAGGCCACGTGGCAGTGACTTGTGGTGCACTGAGTTAGTGGCACCTGAAGCACTCAGCGTGTGCGCACCCTGCGATGATGCGTGGTCCGGGCGGGCCGCACTGGTTGCAATGTCTTTTGTCTAATGAATTCTGCCTTAGTAAGGCTAGGGGGTGATGACTTGTGGTGCAGTGAGTTAGTGGCACCTGATACACTCAGCGTGTGCGCACCCTGCGATGATGCATGGTCCGGGCGGGGCGCACTGGTAGCAATGTCTTTTGTCTAATGAATTCTGCCTCAGTAAGGCCACGTGGCAGTGACTTGTGGTGCACTGAGTTAGTGGCCCCTGAAGCACTCAGCATGTGCGCACCCTGCGATGATGCGTGGTCCGGGCGGGGCGCACTGGTAGCAATGTCTTTTGTCTAATGAATTCTGCCTCAGTAAGGCCACGTGGCAGTGACTTGTGGTGCACTGAGTTAGTGGCACCTGAAGCACTCAGCGTGTGCGCACCCTGCGATGATGCGTGGTCCGGGCGGGCCGCACTGGTTGCAATGTCTTTTGTCTAATGAATTCTGCCTTAGTAAGGCTAGGGGGTGATGACTTGTGGTGCAGTGAGTTATTGGCACCTAATGCACTCAGCGTGTGCGCACCCTGCGATGATGCGTGCTCCGGGCGGGGTGCACTGGTAGCAATGTCTTTTGTCTAATGAATTCTGCCTCAGTAAGGCCACCTAGCGGTGACTTGTGGTGCACTGAGTTAGTGGCCCCTGAAGCACTCAGCATGTGCGCACCCTGCGATGATGCGTGGTCCGGGCGGGGCGCACTGGTAGCAATGTCTTTTGTCTAATGAATTCTGCCTCAGTAAGGCCACCTGGCGGTGACTTGTGGTGCAGTGAGTTAGTGGCACCTGAAGCACTCAGCATGTGCGCAGCCAGCGATGATGCATGGTGTGGGCGGGCCGCACTGGGAGGAATGTCTTTTGTCTAATGAATTCTGCCTTAATAAGGCCACGTGGCGTTGAGTTGTGGTGCACTGAGTTAGTGGTTCCTCTGGCGCTCAGCATGTACACAGCCAGCGATGATGCGTGGTGTGGGCGGGCCGCACTGGCAGGAATGTCTCTTGCCTACTGGACTGCGTCATCTGCAATCGCCACTCCATCTGAATTGTGAGCCATGCTGTCCGCAGTCTAGTTCAAAGGCAGTAGTCTGTACAGACATAAGTCTGCGGTGCTGTGCTGCTGTGTTCGCAGGGGGCATGTGTCGAGGAGGCCGGCGGATATGAGGGCAGCTACGTGGCAGAGTGAGGGCTGCTGCTCTGGCAAACGCGTTGGCTTTCACACAAGTGAACCACGCCCAGAGTCCCGGCCTATTTATTCACACTTCTACGCTGGAGTGGCGTATGTTGGACCAGCCTACTGCGCTTCCGCTTACAGGGGACGACGATACAGGTACATGACCGAGATCTTCCCCACTGCCTGAGGTAACATGGTTGCGTCCACTGTCCACAACACTACAAGCACCAGCAGTATATGTACACATGGAAAGGTTTGTGCTCTGCATAGTGAGGTCTGTCCAGCACATCACCGCTACACTTGGTATTGTGGGCATTATTTTTGGTGGGTGACTTGCGTCCTTCACACATGTTTGGTTGCCATATCTCACAACATTCAGCTATTGTGTGGCTGAGGGGCCATGCTGTTTTTGGAAGGTCCACTGTCCTGTTGTGCGCTGCATCGGTGATAGTTGGGGGGTGGTCCGGTGGGGGTTCTGAGGGTGGTGGCAGTGGGTTTTGTGGCCTTCTTGGGTGTCGGAGGTGCATGATCAGTAGCTCTATGACATCTGTTGGTCGTTAGATGTGATTCAGGGCTGGGCTCCTTTAGGTCGTCGTCCTACTTTACACCAGTAAAAGGCAGATGGTACATTCCTACTGCTAACGGAGCTTATCTCCTGTTTTTGGATCGCACCACAGATTTGACTGCTCGTTGAAAATATTGGGAAGTGGTGTTTTCGTGTTATTTTTGTACAGGAACGCCTACTCTGCATATTATTTGCGTTAGTTGTTGCTCTCATTTGTGGCAATTATTTTTTGCGGAAGCTATTGCTGGAAAACTGTCGATATCGCCTGTTTTCACCAGGCTGAAAATGGAATGATAATTTCAAATCACTGAAAAAAACATAGGTTTAATGAACATTATAATTAGAAATTAGCATTTATAAAAACCTCTGAAATTCACTGTTACAAATTATCATTTTAAAAACCTTTGAAATTCACTGAAAACACCATAGGTTTCAGGCACGTTATAGTTACAAATTACCATTTAAAAAACCTTTGAAATTCACTGAAAAAACCATAGATTTCAGGGACGATATAATTAGTTGCACATTTCACTCGTGCAAAACCATAGAAATTCGGCCGCTATAGTTAGTAGAGCTATCTTTATAGTTAGTAGAGCTAACTATAACTCGCGCCCCCGCAATGCACTGCTGATGACGTCACATATTACATCACTCATGACATGGTCAGTGACATCACTGATGACATCTCAAATGACATCACGGATGACATCATCCACGTGATAATTTGATGCACCTCTTCACACCCTAATATAACCCCTGATACACCCACTCTAAAATACTGACTACCATTTTCTAAACCATAGACAAATCAATAGCAGTTACTATATACCCACTGACTACTTACTAGTTATACACACACATTCATTCATTCACCCACACAGTAACTCATACATGCAGTCACTCATCAATATAGCACTATTATATGTACTCATACACCTATACATACTCACCTATACAGTTATACATTCAGTATCTAACCTATTCATACAAATAGTATATATACTGACTCTCATACAATCACTGACACAAGCACACACTAATTTATACAGCCACTCTCACAATTACTCACTATCACATAGAGTCATTTATATACTCCAACACTCGCATATACTGCCTTTCACATATGTAGTTACTCACACATATACCAGTGAGATATACATTCACTCTCCAACACAGTGATATACACACACTCACTGAAACAGCTATTTCCACATGCACTATTGAACCTATACACCTAGTAAATTAGCCACTCACACATGTTGGCAGAAAGTTACACACCGCCCACCCACCTAGACACACAAACACTGAGCCACCCATACTAATAGTAATGGTACCAATAAGTAAGCCATATAGACAGTCCTGTACCTAATCATCAACCCATGCAGCAGCTTATACAACAAGTGAGAGACTGATACAGACATTCACACAGTTTAGTCACTACCCCATGTATTCAGTAAGAGACATTTAATCACTAACTTATACAGTCAGTCACACACCTATTAAATCCTCCACCCAGACACTTATACACCAACTCATTCTTCAATACACCTTGGCATTAACATATATAAAATATATTTAAAGTTTACAAAAACACATTCACTGGATGATGTCATCAGTGAGGTCATCAGTGATGTCATTTGAGATGTCATGAGTGATGTCATGAGTGATGTCGCTGACCATGTCATGAGTGATGTAATATGTGACGTCATCAGCAGTGCATTGAGGGGGCGCGAGTTATAGTTAGCTCTACTAACATGGCCAAATTTCTATGGTTTTGTACGAGTGAAATGTGCAACTAACTATAATGTCCCTGAAACCTATGTTTTTTTCAGCGAATATATATATTATCTACTGGCGGTCGCCAGTAGATAGTTATAGTTAGAACCGTGTTCCCATAGGAAATCTGAAAATTCTCTTTTGAATAACTTTGGCGCCGGTTGACGAATCCTCGCGAATTTTTCAAAATAGGTGGGGCGCTCCGCTCCGCTCCTACCCTGAAAGTCTCGGGGGGATTCGTGAAGCGGGGGCTGAGAAAAAAGGGGGGTCCCAAAACACGTTTTTCCCATGCAATTTTCCATAGGACCTTTAGTCCAAGGTACAGCCCGAACGGCTGAACAGAATTACTTGAAATTTGGCAGAGAGGTAGTCCTCAGTCCAGGGATGTGCCTTTTGCAGGTCTGGTGTAAATCTGTTCATTAATTCCTGAGAAAATTGCAGTTAAAAGCATATATATATCTATAAGCACGCACCGTGCGCGTACGGTAAGCATACCGTACGCGCACGGTGACGTGCGCGAGCGCAATTCTGATTGGTTGTTAGATGTCAGTAAACATTCGAATCGGTCGAAATCAGGAAGTGTCGGCCGCCATTTTGTCTCTCGCAGTCTGAGGCAATGAAAAACGAAGGGGGAAAACGTGAGAAGGGGGCAGGATGGACAGGTCCTGACCCCCTAGCCTTTGTCAGTGGGTCACTGAAGGTCCCCCAAGGGTAAAAAAAAAAAAAAATTTTTTTGGGTGAAAAATTGCATGGTGCGTGCACCGTACGTGCACGGCACGAACAATGCCCACAGCGCGCGTACGGTGCGCGCACGGTGAAAAACCTGAAAAAAAAAAATATTAATAAATACATAACTTAGCATTTAAAAAACCGTACAAATTCACTTAAAAAACCATAGGTTTTACACACAATATAGTTAGGAATTAGCATTTAAAAAACCTTGCAAATTCACTTAAAAATCCATAGGTTTCACACATGTTATAGTTAGCTGGACATTTCCCTCGTAAAAAACCATTGAAATTCCCCCGTTATAGTTAGCGCAGGCAACTATAACTCACGCGACCGCAATCCTCTGCTGATGACGTCAGATATTACATCACTGATTACATATGTGTCTTTCTGAAAAATAAATATTTGTAATATATGTATAGCTAAAGATTAATGGAAGAAGAAATGGGTAAATAGGTGTCTAAATACAGTGATGTAATATCTGACGTCATCAGCAGAGGATTGCGGTCGCGTGAGTTATAGTTGCCTGCGTTAACTATAACGGGGGACTATATATATATATACACACACACACACAACATACATACAAATATATATATACATAAGAATGGGTGGAGCATATTGCCTTCAAATTAAGATACATTGACAATCTATTCCTACTTTGGAAGGGAATTGAGTCTCAGGCTGAGAACTTTGTGAGTAAAATTAATCAAATTTACTAGTAAGATCAGTAAGACAGAAATCGACTTCCTAGATGTCTTAGTGAAAGTGAAGGCCGATCTGTTGGTAACAAGGGGGTATAAAAAGCCATCAGCAGGCAATACAATCCTGCATGCACATAGCAACCACCCGGCCCCATTGGATCAGAGTATTCCCTTTGGTGAATTTTCCAGGGCATGCCGCCTATATAGTACAGAGGAGGAATACATCAAAACGGAGACAGCCATGATTGCCTGGTTTCATTATTGAAGCTGCTGCAAAGAGCGCATGAACATATAAGAGGGAGGTAGCATTATTTGCTGTGTCGAAGAAACAACTCAAAAAGACCGTAGAGCAATGATTTGTCACTACATACAATGCAGAACACATACAAATGAGATTTGTACTGCAGAGGCATTAGCACATACTCAGACATGATACAGTTAGAGGACAAGATATCCCCAATAGGCCACAGATGAGCTTTAGGCGTGCCAGATCTTTGAGACACCAATTGCTCAAAAGTGAGTTTATCCCCATAACATCTATGGGGACATGGCTGACACAGAAAGAAGGTTTTGTGAAGTGTACTCGCTGTAAGGCATGCCAGCAAGGAGACAATATAACCCAAGTGGAAACACCATTTAACTCCATTATTAAAGTAAAGGGAAGACTTACATGTAAAAGTGATTTTGTGATTTACCTCTGAATTGTCCATGTCTTAAGAGTTATGTGGGTAGTACTAAATTACCTGTACATAAACGTTTACTCCAAAACGAGGACCATAACAAATAAGGATAGCACATATCTAGTTCCAAAACATTTCGAAAAGTATCATGACAGCGATGCAACTCTGATTAGAAATAGTTGCATCGCACAGATTACAAAGAGCCAGAGAGGAGGGAATCGTGAAGCAAAACACAGGCAACAGAAGACCTGATACATATTAGACATGGACAGTAGGGAGCCTCGTGGCCTGAATATGGATGAGGAATTACATAGCTGCCTAAGATAAATGATGATATTTGCCTGCTCAATCCATTTGCACTCTATGTCATTTTTTTGTAATAATGATATACGACAGAAAAAATCTCTATACATAACACTATGAGGATGTTAGCTAATGATTAGGGTCATCACTTTGTTTTTATAATTTTTTTACATTTTTGTGCAATGAGAAAAGGTTTAGAATAGAATAGAATAGAGTAGTATGGAGACTAACCATCTGTATTTGCATTAATTTGAATGGGTGAGTTGCATCCTTTAAGAGATACTAAATTCTAATAGAGGAATAGTATGATAATAGCAATGAATCTCTATTCCCCATACACGTATCTTAGTTTTATTATATAGTTATATTTGATGAGTTATGATATCGGGAGATACATAAGTACTAAGATCAATGGGGCAGAAGTGATGCAAAATGTGCATAATTTCTGTAGGCTCAATGAGGCATCACCAATTGGAATATTGATATATTTGATTAAAATTTGTATCCCAAAATGATATATACGAAGTAGTATGACACATATATGGATTGAGGATTGTATAGGGGCAACATCCCGAGATACATTATTTAGATAAGTTTGACTGACAAGTTGAAAAATTGATTCTTGCTTTTGAACAAGCATTAGATGTATTAACTCGCTATGTAAATTATATACATTTTTAATGTATAGTACTTCTCATATCACGGATATAGAAGATCCAATGATGGGATAAACCTTTTGAGTTTGAATTGTAACAATGATTTTTGAGATGTTACAAGATGGTGCTCACTATTTCAATGGATAGTAGGAATATTGTATTTAATCACAAGTAACTATGAGTTTGTTTTACTTTATTTATGTTCAGTAAACAAAATGATGTGTTTAATCGTGACCAAGGTAGAGGGAACTACCGAAACGCATTGATTTTCCTGCTATAGTGAAAAAACTATCACTTGAATAGGAGTGCACTTTTTGTGTCCCGATATGGATTGAATCATATATATATATTCTCAGAAAAAAACACAAAGGTTACATCCCACACAGCAGGATTGCTGAGTTCTGATAGCAGGCCTTGCCCGCTTTGTACACAACTCTGCAAACATGCCTCTTGGCACGCTCTTGGTTGGAGGATGAAGTCTCCTTTGGTGCTGGGGGTCATTAGAGGCTAACTAGCCTACCTGTTACCTCTAGTAGGCCCCAAACAATGGGATTGCTGAGAGGTGGTCGCAGGCCACGCCCCTTTCTCCACTACTCTACAAATGCACCTCCTGGAGTGCTCTTGGTTGGTGGATGAAGTCCCCTAGCCTCTTGAGGGTCTATGGGGGCCAAACTAGCACTCCTGTTACCTCCAGTAAGCCCCACACAGCTGGATTGCTGAGAGGTGCTCAGAGGCCACGCCCCTTTTCCCCACCACTGTGCAAACGCACCTCCTGGTACACTGCTGCTTGGGGGATGAAGTCCACTTTAGTCCCGAAGTCCCCAGGACACAAGGGGACCTCATCGCCCCACCAGCAGTGAGCTGGGAGTTTAAAATATTTATTATAACTAACATGCTCTAGTATGCAGTATACGTGCCACTACAAGCAGAAAATGCAGTCAGCAGAGCAAGCAGTCCAAAAATCATAAAAGGAGCTGTCATTGTGAAAGACAAAGTAGCCTAACTTCCCGCCCTTTGTACAGAAGCAAGATGATTATATATTAGAAGACCTCTGAGCGTTATCTGCAGACCCCGTACCTCAGTCTATAGATGGTAGATCTACATCATAGGTGCTGTCATGCTCTTCTCCCTGGAAAGGTCCCTCTCCAAGTCTGTGCTACCTATCTGTGTATTCCAACAAGACCAAAGTACTTATTCCCAAACAACAGCTGCATTTGTTTGTTTTGTCTAGGTGCTAGGGCCTGACCAGAACATAATAACAAGGGGCATTGTTGTTCGACCTTGTTCACAATGTGCAGATTAAATCCCAGGAACCTGCAAAGCGTGAAAACAACTGTAGGTTCCTGTGTGAAAATATCAAAAGAGGCATATGCGTGTTGTAACGTGCACTAAGCAGCAGACAGTCTGCAGTCTGCTCATGCTAACTTAGGGAGGAAGACAATGTCCCCATGGGCAATATGACACCCTCCCCTTGGTCAGGACATTAGCACTAGACTAATACAGAAGTCACAGGTAAGCAGAGCCAAAGCATCTCGTCCAAAGGTTGAAGTGAAACCAAAGACCAAGGCCAGTACTTGATCAACTGGAAAACAGAGTAGACAAAAAATGTTGTAAGCAAAAACATATCCAATCACAGCGTATCATCCGGGCCAAAACCTTTGCGTGACAAGAGGAATGCCATCAGCTCCAATAAGGCGTCAGAACCTTTTATGGTGAAAAGGGATGCCATCCAATTTAGCAAATCAAATGAGCAGACATGCTCCTCATATCCTTAGACTGTCAGGAGCATTCCAGGGCAACGTGTGTCGACTTCGATGAAACTCAGATCCAAGAGGCACGGTGCACGGGAATAGGGACTCGCTTTGGATGCCGGCCCCAGTGAAGGGTCGCACACAACCCGCAGACCCACAGAACAGTTCTGGTTATGGGACATCTATGGAACCATCAACAGTTCAAAATACAGCGCAGCGTGTGACTTAGTGGACAGGCAGACGTCCAGGGCCCAATGAAAAGGGAACCGGATGCAGTAGAACACAGGTTGCAGACAAGCAAAGTAGGCATAACGGAACGTTAGCCAATTGTCGATGTCAAGAGCTTCCAATGGCATCAAACCAAAAAGCTGCTGCATCCAATCACGGTACAGCTGCAACTGGTCCAGGCTTGGTACAACCACTGATTGAGCAGCCATTGCAGAACAGCAAAAGAAGTACAAGAACACCACAAACCAGGAGGAGCAGCAGCAGGGGAAACCTTCCGAATACGCTGGAAAAAATGGAAAGAATAAAGGTAGGGATTACTCTGAAAATAGTCTAAAACTAAATTACAGGACCGGATCCCACAACTTCAAAAAAGTGGGCTTGGCCTGCCATATTAGACGCATTAAAGACCTGCTGAATTAATTTCCCAAAGTGTAGGAGGAGATTTGTATTCAGCAATGACTGAATTTCACTAGATGTTCTTGCCATCTGCAATTCGAAGGTCTCATGAGCCGAAGTGAGAGCCACGGTTTGTTGAAACAATAGCGCTTTGAGCGTACTTAGCTTATTGAAATCTGTTTTCAAAGTCGGAATGGAAGGCCACAGCGGAATATCTACACTCCCATGTGGGGAAGGAACAGGACATTGCTGCAACAAGTAACTCGTTGTGAAACTGTTAATATGTACGGGATGCCTGCCCATAAGCTGCGGCAGTTCTGATTATTGAGAATGAGATAACAGCCGCTAGAAAGCAAAGTGAGAGTAGGAATAATAGCAGGAACCGGGGTCCCTTTTAAAACACAAGCCAAGTTAGGTGCTGAAACATTGCAGGCTCTGTGAAGTTTTACCTGTTTACACACATGGGAGTGGCCTAACGTAGAGTCACAATCCTTCCCTGTAAGGAAAACTTCCTTTACTGCACACTGACAATGGAATGCAAATGTCAAGGACCACAGTTCATGTATATAACTGCTCCCAAGTGGTTCGTATCTACCCACAGGATAGTGTCTCATGCAAGCCGTAAACTATGAAAGTGAGATGGGTAACGTAATAACCCCATGTTTTAACCATACTGTCTAATCCGTTTCTGCTACTGTAAAGGGTAACTGTTCTAGGTTCTCAATGTGTAACAGAGTGTACATTGTGTCTTTCATAGACATTAATTTTTGTTTATCCATCACATTAAACAGTAGAAACAGAGCAGACGAATTCAGGTAATCCCAGGGTACTCTCCCATTTTGTGTTTGAAACGCCAATCCAAACTGCATAACAGATTGCAGTTGATTCTGACCATGATACAAAGTAGATACCTAATTTTGAACAATATCAATAACGCACAATACAATATTATCTAAGGTATATATACGGGAAGACAGTGTCTTAATATTGTTATCAACTATAGTTAGAACTTTTTCAAAATTATCTTGATCCAAATATAGGCTTCATAAAAAACATTTAACACAAATGAATTTGAGGCCTAAAAGAAAATCCTACAGATCAATGTCACAAAAGGGAAAGATGGTGCTTCACAGACAAGAATGTGGAATGTTCCAACCATTGTTGACATAATTTACCAAACGAATAAGTGGTAACTGTATGTGAATAGGGGTAACGAGGACCAGATCTATGTTGGGTTAATAACATTTAAGAAGTGTAAATGACAAGCATTGGTGTTTGTAGGCCATAGTAACCAACCCTCTGGGTTAATAATAGAAGAATCAAAAGTGCCATTTTGTATCACACCAGTCAATTCCTCCGTAGTATAGTTTAGTATAGTTGGTATGTGTTTACCACTTCTCATATCGAGCCATAGACGGAATAGAGGGGGTATTTAAATTTTTAGCAGTGGCTGAAACCAAAACAAGTAGTTTGTTGGACCATCTGATTCAAAAATATTGAGACGGTATTAGACAGGCACAATGCAAGGATTCACTACCTTGCACTTGCCAAAATTTGGTGCAACAAATAGATTTTAAATCGATTGTGTCCTTCCAATAATTGTAACCTTTCAGGGACAGATTTGCTATGAAGGATGAAGTATATACTAACTTAATCTGCATAAGCATATATTTATTCACTGTGGGAACATTCAATTCGAAATAATAGGATGCTGGGTCAGATAGATTGTAACCAGTAAAATAGATACATTTATTTTTCTGTCATGGAACTCCCTTTAGATGATGTCGGGCAATGTTCCCATTGTGTCTAATTGAAAGCTGTTTGCTGAGTACTGGTTTTATGAAGAAAGTGATGACCATAATGTTGGTAACGGAATTAATTTGCGGAATTTGCAGAGTTCAAATATAGATCTTCTGTATTGTAAAACAGTATAAAATCAGAAATCAAAGAATTTGCCTGGAATGCATTCAGATGATTGAGCTGTGAATGGTGTTAAACAACATCTCCCAAGGAAACACGGAAGACATATGGAATTTGCAGGGTCTCCGTCAGACCATATACATCAAATGGCACTTTTCTACCAAATAATGCCATCAGAGATTGGGACTGCTGAAATATTAACCAGGGTTTGGTCTCTTTTCATTTTATGTGAAGGCGTATGAGGGGCCAGTACACTGTCAACCAGTTCTACAGCAGAGCCTTCAGGTAAGTAGTGGCCATTAATCAAAAAGAAAAAGACAGTCAAAACCGAATCTACATGAAGAGAAACACCATTTACAATACGATCCAGATGTAAGTCCATGGTGGGACCAGGTTAGTTCTTTGCAACCACGGGATGAAAACACAAATCCGTGTAAGAAGCAGAGTTATAGACAAAGACAATGAAGATGTATCTGAAGAAAAGTTATCTTGGACAATATAGTAACCTCTGATATTGAGCGGAAACAATGGGGGCTGTTCTTCATTAAAAGTCGAATGTATTATGGTTTCTGGGATATCAACTGTAAGTTCAATTGCCGGGGAAGTATACTCATTTACCACAGTTGTAGATGTAGAAGGTAAAACAGGCAATAAATCAATTGAAGACTCAATCCCCCCCTCCAGTTGTCGAGGAAAATCCGGAGAAACAGAACTCATCTGTTGTAGTGGAACATTCCGACACGGGATGCTTGTAGGCATATTATTAAGTATCGGCCATATGGTGTAACTTGACATTCTCAATTGAAATGAATCATTGTCTTTGCCTTCAGGTAGAGGAGGTAAGCTCACAGTTCGAGTGCCCTTTAGACCAAGGACCAGGACTGGGGCATGGTATGTGGGACCAAATTCTTTCTTGTTCGCCACCTTCTCCCCGACGAGATTACCAACTTTATGAAGCCAGCTAGAAACAGGAATCAGCACTGCTGCATCCGCTGGCGAGGGCAAATTAGTTTTTGCTTGCGCATCTCGATCCTTTTGTAGGTCCTGCAATACAGCACAATGGTTATCTACATCAAATGTTGCGGCAGCTCCCACAACATCTAGACCGTCAAGTTCTAGCACAAACATCTCAATGCCAAAGAGCATTTTGTATGGTGTCCGTCCACCCAGAGATCTTCTAGCGAGATTTAGTGCACGTTGAACCCCATAGAGATGAGTCAACTAGCCCCGGCCTGTACCCAATGCCACTGCTGTTAAAGATTGCTTTAAGTCACGGTTCATCCGCTCCGCAACAGAATTGCCCTCAGGCCGATATGGAGATGGGAAATGCACCTGCACCCCCATAGACTTCATCAAATCCATGTAACCCTTGGTCTGAATGGAAAGTACCACAAGCATATGTCCCTACAAAAAAATGCGAATCTTTTATAACAGTACGCGTGTCAGCTCAGCGTTGTGGTCAAACCCAGAGGAACCTAGTGCACAAATCTACTGCAACCAAAATATATATTGAATGCATTGTCTGATGTGAAGATTAATACAGTGAAACGGTTGATTAGAAATGAAGAGATGAGTATGTGGCGGGCGTGAGACAGTGGAAGCTTTCATCTGTTGACAATTGTCACAGGAAAGAACATATGTGTGCGTTTGTTGGTATAAGCCGCACCACCAATACCATTGCTGTAACAAAGAAATTGTGGCTGTCACTCCCACATGCGCAGAAGCCATTCCTTCAAATGCAGGCACAATCAGTGAAAGTCTGCGATCCTCATTGGGAATCAAGTAGTCACCAGCTGAGGGGATAGTCACAAATGGAACCTAATCAGTGGTGAAGTGATAAGAATAATGTGAAGGGAAGACCTGGGGAAATGGAGCCCTCTCCCTTGTTCCAGCAATAGTCGCCAAAATGTAATCATCAATTTTAGTCATGGACCTTGCAACAGCCGTTACTGAAGTTGTGGCTGCTGGAGATTTGGGTGCCTCATCAGCCATAGAATTACCAACAGCATGTGCTCCCACACGCTGATGGCCTTGTGTATGGATAACAAGTGTGAGTGGCAAACGTACCTTAAGAGCGGCCACTCAGACCCAAAACGTCTTATGCTTTATTGCGCTACCTTTAGAATCACGAAAATCATTATGTTTCCAAAAGAATAAATTGTCATTCAAGGATTGTACACTGTAGAAGGAATCATAAACTACAAGAGTAGGCACTTCAGGGTCAGCAAAGTCAAGTGCCAAAAGCAAAGCACGTAACTCGGGCAATTGTGCCGTACAATCTCAAAGGGATTGTGTGTAAACCACGGAAGATTTAAAATCACCGTTCACTATCGTGCCTGCAACAATAGCGCAGGATGCATAATAAGCATGTTTAGAATTAATGACTGGCTGTGCAGACCTATCTGTGTAAATGATACATTTATACTGATCAAGAGGAAGAAGGGATGAAGGAAGAGGATGAAGATGTTCATATTGTAAAAACTCCTGTGTTTGCAAAGAAGGATCAAAAACAAAATTGACATCAGCCGACGTCAATGAACTAGCCCATTGTATCCATCGAGTATGCAGAGGTTTAGAGTTCGGTACACGCGCCTTTGTGGCAGCTTCTAAAGTGGGCACAGGCGAAACCATGAAAATGTGTTGACCCTGAGCCAGTGAAATTTCCTTTAGAATCGCCATCTGTACTGCAGTTAAAATCTTTTCGGTAGAAGAAAAACACATTTCTGCAGGAGTATACAAATGCGATTTATAAGCAATGGGAAGGGTGTCCCATTCATTAAAATTCACGTAGGTGAATCCCAACGTTCCTGGTATAATTCTTATGACCAAATTTGTAGTACTGTCTCTGGTTAGCAAGAATTGAGTTGGAAGCAGATCAGATTGCAAAGACCGCAGCACTGTGGTGTGTTCCGGTAACCAACTGGAAGACGAGAAAGAAGGTTGGATCAACGCGTATAGCGGTTTGACACACTGGGCATAATCCCGAATGTATGTTTTGATGAAATAAAAAAAAACAGCAAAGACTGTAACTTTCTGAGTCTCTTTGGAGGTTGCAATTGAGCACATTACTCCAGAAAGTGGGGTGCCAGCCCCCTACTCTCATTATTCAGTTTGTAACCAACGAAAAGAACAGTCAAAAAGGCAATATGCGATTTTGCAAAATTGAATTTGTAACGTAAAGTTACAAAATGTGTGATAACGTGATCCACGCTCGTAAGATGCGGATTTAGTTAATTATCCGTCAAAAAAATATCATCGCCATATGAAAAGGCCTCAGGGTCAATTTCATGTGAAATTGACACAATGCATGCCACAAAAACCCCAGGACTATTCTTATACCCCATAGGCAATTGTGCATAGCGTCTCTGATTGCTGAGAGCGCTGAATGTGGTCAATTCACGGCTTTCAGGAGCCACTGTGTGACTGAAAAATCCATTTGAAATGTCTACTGTAGTTTTACATTTCTTGCGGACAATATTATTTACTAACTGTGCTTGCTTTGTACAGCAAAGATATGAAAAAGACTGTTCAAATGTCTGTAGTCTAAAACTATACAATATGAACCGTCTGGTTTCAATATCGGCAAAAGAGGATTATTAATTGATGAGACACAGGGATCAATTACGCCCTTATATTCCAAATGAGTCAGAATGTCACTTACGGACACTTTAGCATCACATTTAATGGGATATTGCGGTTCGGGCTGAGGTGTAGATCGCAAAGGAATTAGATGCATAGGTGAATCCTTATCCCAACCCGACTGATAGCGATATAAAGCAGGAGCCAAGGCTAGAGACCACTCCGAAGCATAAGCTTGTTTAGTCTCTTCTGTAACATACTGCGAAAATGAGGGAAGAATTACATTTCACCCCTTGGAGAAGCGAGGACAAAAGAGGGAGGCCAATCAACCTCTGCCAGTAAAATATTGCCAAAAGACATCATGTTGTCATAAAAGACTGCTTGTACAGTGCGTTTAGTATCACCTTCAATTTGAATGTCTACATGATAGAGTCTGTCATTGGGAGCTACTTGGGTGTCTGCGGTTTCAACAGTGATAAAGGTGTCAGCTGCTTTCGCCTCCAGACGCTGGTGGAGTGGCTGTCAAACTTTGGTAACTTCCGTTGCGCTGTCAAGGAGAGTCACCGCCCAACTCCTGGTCAGGAAGAGGCTTCGCACCATCTGGGGCATACTTTTGCAGTCACAGCTGCAACTTTTTTCTTTTGAAATGGGCCCTATATTGAGGTGGTTCCTCCCGTTTGATTTACACGTCAAACTGGTGCTGCGGGTCTCACCGTTTTTGTGTGGACTTGCTCTGTCTGCGAACCTGTCGTCTATCTCCGCCAAATTGTTGATCCGACGATTCCTTAAAAGAACAGGGAGAACGGGGATCAGGAACCTGGAACCTCTCAGGTTTTTTAATTTTAGAGCGGTCATGTAAATCGTATCTACGATCAGAATCGTCAGGTAGAGGCAAACCAGCACAAGACTTAGGCTTCTGCTGCTGCATATTTGTGTTCCATGTCATTTTAGGAAAGATGGGACGACCCTCCTTGTCAGGAGGGGGTTTACCCTGTACTTGTGTAAATGGTCCGACTCCCAAATTATTGCGTCCCAGGGATGTATAAACATCTGCAAAAATAATCGGCAACTGTCGCTCCTGATCAATGTCTGCCACCACCACTAGGCGTTGGCGCACCTGTAAGCAAACTGCTTCACTTTTAATGTTAGCCAGAATCATATCGGAGACTATGGGAAACATACCCACTAATTTCATCCCCTAATCCAGGGCTGGACCAGCTCCGTGTTCATCCTGTACATGTTTTAAAAATGCTCATGGAGGGGGTGCCAACGCACAGTGTATACACTGAAGCAAATACAGTCCCCCAGGTGTTGCAGTCTGCCAAAGAGGAATAAGACCACTCGGCAAACACTTGGGGGCCTATTCACAGAACTAATCTGAGATAAAATCCTAAACATACTACTTTTGGTATTCACAGAAGGCATTTAGTAGTAGTAAAGTTAGGACTCCTAACTTTACTACTACTGAACTGAGACAAAACCCTAACTTTACAACTTTCGGTATTCACAAAAGGCATTTAGTAGTAGTAAAGTTAGGAGAATATTTACTCAAACTACGCGTATATATATGAAGTAATGATTTTCCTTGCGTAGAGAAGATGAACCATACGTAGCCGAGTAGTGTTTTTATAAGTTATTTATTAAGTCCATAAAATCAGTAGTAGCAGCCCCACCAGGAGCAGCCTCCCTGCTGCTTAGCCCATCTTCAACTGTCAACACTCACACCAGACACCCAAGCATTCCACTCATGCTCATCACACCAACATTCCAAACAGAACACTCACACTGGCTGAGCAGCTAGGAACCAGGTAACAAGGGAACATTATAAACACAGCAAGAAGATACTACAATATACTACAATGTTTGCTAATCAGTTGGCCCTTAAAGGTTATGAATATTGAAAGGATACTATTGATTTGAAATCGATTTGTAGTCCGAAGTCTTGGTAGGTTCAGGGCACAGTAACCTTGTTTCGAGCCTGTTTAATTCCCACACAAGTGATTTTCCTGATTGAAACAATTAAGCAGACTACTTGTCTGGCATTGGATAACATTAAAGAAATGAATGCCCTGACCATTCCCTCCATTGCCCGCTTTGATAATTGGCAAAGTTTTACAAATTACACTGAAGAACAATTAAATGGCCTGGTGCAGAACTGTACATTTAATTCTTCCTTTTTTAAATGGAGTTTTATATAGCGCAAACTTGACCCGAAGGTATCAGGTATCAGAGCGCTTTACACTAGCACCAGTTGTGTTACATGAGGACACATTCATGTTTTGTTAGGCACGGGGAGATTAAGTGATTTTCCCAGAATCACAGGATGTTGCGTGTCCTTGCTGAGACTCGAACCCGGATCCCCAGATTGGAGGTCAACCTCCCTAGCCGTTAGGCCAACTCCTCTCCCATGGTAGGTGGTTAAAGTGGCCAGTGGATATGAATGGTGGACATGCTTGTTTTCCCATTTTCACCCCAGGGTTTAAATCAAGTAGACCTCATCCCCGATACTCTCAGTCAACTCATTCTGGTATTGTTACCACCTATTCAGTGGGAAAGTTATGTCAAAAATGGTTGGATTATTCCACACTGTCTGCAGTAAAACAACATCTTTGTTTCCTGCCCGAGGACATGATTGTTTTTTCTTTTCTTTTGTGTCCCAAATCTCCACGTTCTAAAAGATGTATATATGCTACTTATAATGAAGTTTGGAAACTATCCCAAATTGAAACTGCCACATGTTTAAGAGAAATTTACCTAGATAATTAGGAAAAAGTGCTAGATGTTGTTGATAATAGTATTAATACGCTGTCATCTCATATTTACAACTTGAACAACATTGTATCGTCTATTATTACTATTGTGTAGAGTGACATGTCAACGCTGTATCATGGGCAGAGTCAACTTAGATCAATTATGCAGTTTAGCTGGACACTTCAAACACTCCAAAATAGGTGAGTTCCATGGCATTATTTGAGTTGCAGTGATTTATTTCTGTCTTTTAATCTGACACGTAAACAACAATTAATGGCAATGAAGGACCAACTTATACAATGCTGTAGTTAGTAAAATTAGAACAGCTCCCTTTTACCATAGCTGAAACGCATTTGACGGTGTGGTTACTACGTGGAATTGTTTCACTGCCTATATAGACATTTCAATTCACGGCTTGTATGAAACATTTTCCTGTAGGTAGATACAAACCCTTAGATTGCAGTTACATACATGATTTATGGTCATTCCTCTTCGCTTATTTTGTGAACGTAGCGACAAGGAAGTTTTTATCACTGGTGAAGAATGCAACTCTACTGTCAGACATTCACTTGTTTGTAAACACGGTAAAATTATTGGCGCATACAATACTTCAGTGACAATTATTTAAAAGGAATGCCTGTTCCCCCAATTCTTCCTTTCATTACGGTAGTCTCTGTCTGGAGTTATTCCATACTTAGTGGTCAAAAACTGTTATATTTTGTCCATCTCCCAGTTGGTCACTAGTTGTAACAATGTCTTGTTTGCCCCTCCGCATGGGACAGTAGATATCCATTTCTCCTTTGAAAGCGATTTCAACAAATTAATCAGATTCAAAGCATTATTGTTTCAGCAAGAGGTAGCTATTTCATCTGCTCACAAGACCTTTTAATTGCAGGTGGCTAGAACTTCTAGTGAAATACAGTCAGTGTTAAACACTAACCTTCCCTTGTCTTTTGGAGAATTAGTGCATCGAATTTTTAATGCCTTTAGTATGGCTGGCCTTGCCCACTTTTTTAATGTTGTAGGCTTCAGCCTCGTTAGTTCTCTTCAGACCATCTGTGGAGTAATACCTGCACTAATCCACTCCATTTTCTCTAGTGTATTCGGAGGATTTCTGTTGCTGTTATTCCTCATTTGGGGCATTCTTGTCCTGTTCCTTCTTCTCTACAATGGATGCTCATTTTGTGGATGCTCTTGAACTAGCATCGCTCCAACGCTACCATGAGCGTATGAATCATTCTCCAAGAACTGGATCTTGATTGGTCTCTAACTTTTCGACCTGCCTGGTTTACCTGCGTGCAACACGTGTTCCACTGCATCTGGTGTCCTTTCGAATGGACATAGGATATATGCCTTGCTTTGCAAACATCCGCTAACTTGGACTTTGGACGGTTGATGAGTTCCTTAGAGACCCATTTTCAGAACTGTCCTTTAGGCTTGTGCCTTCTTCACAATGCAAGGTTTGAGCCTTTGATCTACGAGGAAACGTGCATCAACGCATGGATCACAAGATACAGGCACTATTAACATGGATGCAGGTTGCCCGGTAACTGTCGCAGCATTGGCTGAGATCGAAGATCATGTTTGTTCTTTGCAGCTCGTGACTTGGGCTGTGGACCAATCGGTATGTGTGGAGTCGGATTCCTCGATAGAGTCTTTGGCCTGTGAGATAGGCAGTCACATTATGGATTCCTCCTTGATTTAATTATTTTTCCAAATTGACATTTTTTCCAAATTCTAGTTTTAGTCATTCACATTTCTGGAACAAATCTTTCAGTCTTCTTACTTTCTGATTACATTTATCATAATTGGTATATTTCTAAGTGCTGACCAAAAAGTGGGTGTTGTGTGTTTCCAGCGCGCTCCATTGTAGTTTTTCCTATGTTAGCGTAACAGTGCATGTTGTAGGCCTCATTTTTCTTTGTACACGTTATTATATAAACAGGCTTGCCTTTCTGCCACATTGAACTTTCACACGGAACCTGCATATTTTTTCAGATTCTGTTCTTTTCCTGGGATTTAGCCTGAACACCATAGAAAAGGTCAAATAACAATGTCCCTTGTTATTCTTTCTAGCCAGGCACTAGTACCTAGACATGACACAAGAATGCAGCTGTTATTTATGTGCACATATGTCCTATTATATAGATGAGTCCATGAGCCAAAAATACACACATCGAAAGAGAGTTCTGAGACAAGAGCACTGAGCCTACTGAGATGTAGAACGTCCATCTGTGAATGCTAAGGTACGGGGTCTGTCAGTAATCCCACAGAGCAAAGGAGGGGAGTTTAGGTTTCCCTGCCCTAGTAAATGACAGGGCTGTTGATGGTCTGTGGATTATTAACTATGCTAACAGTATATTTAGCATGCATTTGTTTTCTAATTGTGGTACGTATACTATATTTCAGAGCACAATAATTTAAATAAATATTCCAAACTTCCTTTGTGTCCCCTGGCTATCATATTGTGGACAAGTAGGAGTCATGAGAGTGAAAGTGTGTGTCGTATTACCACATTATCTGAGAGGATTGAGAGTGATGTGTTCTGGGTTGCCCATTCACTTGTTTCTCTGATAAGGTTAGGAGGGCTAGTGAGGGACTATAGCTAGTCGGATTCATAGACACTGAGGTGGTATGTTGACTCTGTCCCTATAATACTGATGTTCTGTAGTTCCAAGCATAGTTCTGTTCTGGAGCAGAATCCCTGCAACACAAGGACTCACACAACCCTCACTCTTTCTCAGAGCTACTGATGCAACCAATCACTCACTCATACAGCCACACACACAACCCTTCAGTCACCCATACAGCCACTCATACAACCAGTCGCTCACCTACGCAGCCACTCACACAGCCATGCACTCACTCATACAGCTAGCTACTCACACAGACTTACTCATCTAAACAGCCACTCCCACTCACACACCCATACAGCCTCTCAAAACAGCCACTCACTCACATATACAAGCACTCACATACTCACTCACACACCCACACAACCACTGACATGCCCATTCACACATCCATAAAAGCACTCTGATATCCGCTCACTCACCTAAACAGTCATTCACACATACACTTACTCTCCAATACAACCATTTGTTCACAACACACCTAACCACGCACTCACTCAAACAGCCACTTACTCACCCATACAGCAAATTACATACCCAGTCACTCACTCATATCAATCAATCAATCAATCAATCAGGGGAATTGTAAGCTACTCACCCATCACGGTCTCAAGGCACTGGGGGGGGGGTAAGCAGTTCCATTCAGTCAAAAAGCCAGGTCTTGAGCATCTTCCTGAAGATGTTCAGGGAGGGGGCGCATCTGATGTCGAGCGGGAGCTTGTTCCAGGTCTTGACTGCGATGTAGGTGAATGTTCTTCCACCTGTTCTGGCTCTGTGGATGCATGGGGTTTCGGCAAGGGTGAGGTCAGCAGATTGAAGTTTTCTCTTAGGTACGTGGAAGGAGATTCTCATGTTGAGGTATTGGGGTCCGGTGTTGTGGAGGCGTTTGTAGGCATGGGTGAGTATCTTGAAAGTGACTCTCTTCTCAACGGGGATCCAGTGGAGGTTCTGTAGGTGTTGGGTGGTGTTGAGGACGAGTCTGGCTGCGGTGTTCTGTATGGTCTGGAGCTTGCAGACAGAGACTTGTTGATCCCGGCGTAGAGGGCGTTTCCGTAGTCCAGTCTGCTTGTTATGAGCACGTGGCTGATGGCTTTCCTTGATTCGGGGGATCCACTGGAAGGTCTTTTGGAGGATTCAAAGGGTGTTGAAACAGTTGGATGCAACGGTGTTGACCTGTTCCGTCGTGGGTTTGTGGGTGTGGGGGGGCTGCCGAGGGTGGTAGGCTGCCAGGTGTTGTCTCATGCCGAGGGGGAGGGTCGGAGGACAAGAACGTCTGTTTTCTCCGAGTTGAGCTTCAGGCAGTTTCTGCTCATCCAGGATGCGACATCCTTCATTCCTTCCTGGAAGTTGAGTCTGGTGGTGATTGGGTCCTTGGTGAGGGAGAGTATGAGCTGGGTGTCGTCAACGTAGGATACTATTCTGAGTCCGTGCTGTGTCCTTGGTCGAGGAGGGTGCGGATGTCGTCTGTGGCGGCGAGTAGAGCTGTTTTGATGCTGTGGTTGCTGCGGAATCCGGATTGGGAGGGGTCGAGGATGGAGTTTTCTTCGATGAATTTGGTTAGTTGTGCATTGACGGGCTTCTCAGTGACTTTGGCTGAGAAGGGGAGGAGGGAGATGGGTCGGTGGTTCTTGAGGTCGGTGGTGTCTGCTGAGGGCTTCTTGAGCAGGGGTCTAACTTCTGCGTGTTTCCAGTTGTCGGGAATGATGCCGGTCTTAAAGGTGGTGTTGATGGTGTGTTGTAGTTCGGAAGCGATGCCGGTGGTGGCTCTGTGGAAAATGTGCAGAGGGCAGGGATTGTGGGGGCCTCTGAGTGGGTGCCTTTCATGGTCGACGTGGTGTCTTCAGTGGTGACTTGGGGTCCAGGAGGAGATGGTGGGCTGGATGGCGTTGCTGGAGCAGGAAGTGGTTTCGGAGTTGGGTGTCTGGTTGTTGAAGTTTTCGTAGAGTGCCTTGATTTTTAGAGGGAAGTAGGATCCGAGCTTGTCGCAGATGTCCTGGGAAGCTGGGTGAATTCCTGGATGACGCTGAAGAGTTGCTTGGAGTTGCCGGCGTTGGCGAGGATGTTTTGGATGAAGGTCCTTTTGGTGGATGATATGCGTTGGTATTCTGTCATGGCGTTTCTGTAGGTGGTGTGATCTTCTGGCGTTTTGCTGTTTCTCCAGTTCTTCTCAAGACTTCTGCAGGTCGACCTGGATTCTTGGAGGTTGGCGGTGAACAAGGTGGCTTTTCTGTGACGTTGTTTGTCGGGGTTGCGTAGTGGTGCAAGCTTGTCTGCACAGCGTGGGTTTGTCTACGTGGAAGTGTACGCAGTGGTGGTCTGTCCATGGGGGTTGGGTGGTGTGGCTGAAGTGGATGCTGTTTCCTCCTGTGAAAATGGGGTTGAGGGTGTGTTATGCCTTGTGGGTGGGCGTGTTGATGAGCTGTTTCAGTCAGATGTTGGCGAGGTTGTCCAGGAGGGCGGCCGAGTTTGGGTCGCTGGGGTTGTTGAGGTGCAAGTTCAGGTCTCCGATGAGTATGTAGTTCATGAAGGCGATGGCGTGGGGAGCGATGAGGTCAGCGATGTTAGTGGCGAATGAAGTGCGGGGTCTAGGGGGTCTGTAGATGAGGGTGCCGCAGAGAGTGGTTCTGAGGCTGGTCTAGATCTGGCAGTGAAGGTGTTCGGTGGTGGGGAAGGAGTCCTTTGTGGTGGAGGTGGAGAGTCTGAGGGAGCTCTTGTGTACAATAGCAAATCCTCCTCCAGGGCAGTTGGGGTGGTTCTCCCTCTGGATCTTGTATCCGTCGGGTATGGCGGTGGCGATGTCGGGCGGAGGAGGCGTTGGTCCAGGTTTCTGTAAATAAGGTGACGTCTGGCAAGAGGGTGTCAAGGAGGTCCCAGATCTCTACGGCGTGTCTCTGCAGGCAACACATGTTGAGGAGGATTCAGGGCTTTGGTGTTGTTGGCGTTCGGTGCAGGGGCCGTGGGGGTGTGGTTGGAGGTGAAGGATTGGCAGCAGTGACGGCAGGAGATCTGACCATGGGTGGTATTCGGTGTCGACCGCTGGCAGTTGTTGTTCCCCCCTGGGTTGAGTGCAAGGAGGGCAGCGGATCCAGGGTTCCTGGTGCTGGCTGCGGTCCGGTCGCGGACTTGTGCAGACGGGCTTGCCGCGCCAGTGGCTGCTATTAAGTAGGGGAGGGGGAGGGAAGCGCAGCTAGGAGGTGGGAGTGGGGGAACCGGCAGGGTGGAGGGGCCACGGGGGCAGCAGCAGCAGAAAAGGGCACAGAGACCAATGGGCACAGAAGGCAGAAAACTGCAAAATTAGCACACAGGCACACGATTAATAACAAGACAGGCAAAATAACAAGCCAGTGAAGAGGCTAGAAGGAAGACAGAAAAACAGGCACAGAAAGACAGAAAAACAGCACAAACACAGAGACAGATAGCACTGGCCAGCAGAAGAGCAAGGCTCTCCCACTGGACCACCAGGGATGAGGCACAGGCAGGAGCCTGCGGGTGGAGGAGGGCCTCAAACACCTACCTTCACAGGGGCAGTGGCAGCAGCACTACCGCAGAGCTGCTGGGGGAGAGAGCAGGTGTCTGACCAGGAGGTCAAAGGTCTAGCTCAGTCATCCCAGCAGCAGCTGCCATTAAGTAGGGGAGGGAAGCTGGGAGGCGGGAGCGGGAACCGGCAGGGATGGTAAGGCCATGGGGGCAGCAGCGTCGGAAAAGGGCACTGAGAGCAACGGGCACAGAAGGCAGAAAACAGCAAAATTAACACACTCATACAGTCATTCAGACACCCACTCACTCGACCATTCAATCAACCACACAGCCACTTACTCACCCATACAACCACTGATACACACACTCACTCTGCAACAATACCTCCTTATCCACACACACAGTTACTCATATACCTACTTATACACCCATACAGGCACTCACACACCCAGTCACATACCCATACAGCCACTCAAACACCTACACAACCACTCACACACTCAAATACCCATGCAACCACATAGATACCCACTCACACACCCATCAACCACTGACACAACATCTCACACACCTACGGACCTAGTCAGAACTCACTCACCCAGTCACTCATGCATGCACTCACACACCCATACAGCCATTCCCATACCCAGTAACATACTGATACAGAGAGTCACACACCCACTCAGATTACACTGTAAAGTTAGTATAACTCATTAGTAGTACAACTAGTATACTCATCTAACTTTTTTAGTAGGATAGTATATATGTTTAGCACACATAAACTCTTAAGAACATGTACACTCACTAGAAGATGTCATTAGTGGTCATTTGAGATGTCATGAGTGATGTAATATGCGAGGTCATAAGCAGTGCATTGCAGGGGCGTAAGTAATAGTTAGCCCAGGTAACTATAAATGCTGAATTTGAATGGTTTTATATGAGTGAAATTTGAGCCTAACTCTAACGTCCCTCTCACCTTTGTTTTTTTAGTGAAAAAATATATGCATATTCACTGAAAGAAAACACAGGTTTCAGGGACTTTATAGTTAGAAATTAGCCTATAAAAAACCTTAGAAATTCACGGAAAAAAACAAAGGTTACAGGGACGTTACAGTTAGGCTGACATCAGTAGGTGGGTGTGCAACTGTTTGGGTGAGTAGGTGGCTGTATGAGTGACTGTATGGGTGAGTTTCTAGGTGTGTGAGTAGTTCTATGGGTGATTCACTCATTGTGTGAGCACCTGTCTGGCTGTATGAGCGAATATGTCAATGGCTGTATTAGTGAGTGAGTGGGTCTATCAGTGGCAGTATGGGTGAACGAGTGGATGTGTATATAGATCAATGAATCAGTGAGTGGGTGTGTAAGTACTGGTGTGGCTCTGTGAATGGGTTTGTGAATGGTCGTGTGGGACTGGCAGTGGGTGTATAAAAGATTCTATAGGGTTGTGAGTGGATGTGTCAGAGATGCTGTGGATAATGTAATCACTGATGTCATCAGAGATGTCAATTGAGATGTTATCAGTGATGTCACTGACCATGTCATGAGTGATGTAGTGGGCTGGCCCCACGTGTTTAGGAGACATAGAAGACGTAGCCGAGTTGAGTTTGATGTAGTTTATTAAGTCCATAAGTAGAAGTTACAGCAAGCCGCTCCAGGAGCAGCCTGCTAGCTGCTCAGCCCATCTTCCAACTGACAACACTCCCACACCAGGCACCCAAGCATTCCACTCATGTCAATCATGCCAACATTCTACACGGAACACTCACACTGGCTGAGCAGCTAGGGACAAGGTGAAAGGGAACATTACTGCATAACATGAGAATACTACATATCCTCTCCCTTTTATATTGAAAAAGAAATAGAACCACAATAAAATGAGAACAACTATACACAGTAATGTACGAATGATAAAAACAATCCATAAACCCTGGGATGAATGGTAGAACAACATCACGAGAGGGAAAACAGACAAACAAAGGAGGAAAAGAGAATGAAAGGATAAAACAAACCATCCTCCTCCTTTAATATTGAATAAAAAGTGTAAAAGTAAGTAGTGTAAGAACAGCTCACAGATACAAAGTGAGCAACAACCGCATTGAAAGTAAAGGGGAAACATACCCCAAGACTAAAACACTGTGGGTGGACTACACCCAAGGAGGTACTCCACAACAAAGTAGAGTGTAGTTCCTATATTCCTGATAGACCCTGCGCATTGGAATAATATACACTATAGTTTCGACATAGGACTGAGGTCAGTATGTCTCTATGGAGTACATTAAACTTAATTACTCGTGTGTGCCAGCTAACTCAGAGGTCACTAGAAACTTCTCGACTAAACAATAAGGAAATAGTTTCTGACAACCGCATAAACATGACAAGTTTGTTTCCCTTAGAACCGGAACAATCTCAGAATCGTGGAAACAATAGATAACAGTTTCACTCAGTCAAACGTGCATGCTTCGTTTCTACAGAGTTACACAGAAATAGATAGAGGGGTGTTTCAATAAAAAGGGTTTATTGAACAGTCTTATTTCTCATGCAAGAGATATGAACTGCTACAGTCGCAAGACAGAATGCGAAGTAAAATATGTACAGCGTTAGCAGTAAGATAGAATAATACTGCAATAGCTTGGTTTATAGCTATGACAGATATTCATAAAAATACACACATAAATAACACAGGCTAAAATGTTAATACTCATCTGATGCTTCTAGCTAGTTCTACCCCAGTGTACCTAACCTAAGTGTAGTACGAGGTAAGAAGTAGGTGCTGTTTGTCTATAGTCTAGTTTAGCAATAGTTGCCAAGATTTGCCAAAAGTCCCTCTAGGTTCTAGTCCGCTCCATACCTTTAGAATGAGTGAGGTTGGAATCTCTTTCCGAGTCTCGATCTCTAAACCCCGCAAGGGGAGTCAGAAACACTGGAGCTGGATTCTCTGCAAGGAGGATGACAGCGTCTGGTCAGTGCGTCAGGCAGGGACTTGACTTCCTTCCGAACTTGACGTGGCGAGCCGCATCGTGCAAGTATGCAGCCAAACCGTGGTTTGCCATGGTAAGTGAAGGTATATTTATACCTTGAAGGTATTTAGGAATGCCAGTATTGATGTAAGAATCGGGCAGAAGAACGTCATGAATGAACCCCTAAGGAATAAATGTTCATGCATAATAAATGAGTTCTTGGAGAATTCAATATCCAAGCAAGGGGAAGTCCTAAAGGCTTAAGAGTCTGGTTTTCCAAGAACTCGTTGTGATGTAGATGAACGGATGTAGGTGGCCATGCCTGTATTTGGTTAGCATGGAGAAAGCCTAAATAAGGGTAGGATTTCTATGCCTAAATATGGTAAATGCAAATTGTGCCTATGTAAGGACATAAATCGGGAAACCTATATACGGAATCTAAATCGACACACAACAAAAGGAGACTGTGGCCAAAACACCACCCCTCATGTGAGGGACCATTCCATAACCCAAACGACGAGAGGGTTAACAGCAAAGATGTGGAGAGACGAATGACGTGGAAATGGGGCTAACACCCATACCAAATGTAGCAAGGGAATCCACCCCTTAAGCCAATCCCTAGAGTCAAGGGACAAACGCTTAAATAAGCAGTGACAATAGCGTAAAGAAGGGAAATGGGACTAAGACCCACTCCCATCCCATAGGCAGGGATATAATGTCAGAAATAAGAATGTGAGAGCTCTATTGCCTACAAAACATCTACGTGTGAAATGGAAATGGACAATTTTGGCAAACAGCAATAACCAGTCACAGTAAACTAAAAGGATTCCTTTTTCCTGTAAAAGAAGACAATTAAGTGTTAAATATTGTAGACATACACCACAAACTCGTATTTCAGAAAAGTCAATGGTGTGCCTGACACCGCAATCGTGCGAGACAGGCGGTCAAAGTAAGCCAATAGCAGAGTAAAGTTACTGGTTGGACTAATGAGAGGTAGGGCATATCACAACAGAAATAAGTCCATTGTCACAACACTGGTGCTCTTCAAAAACGTTAATGTGCCATAAGCTGTGGCAATAAAGATCCTTTAAAGTGTGTGTACACATTTAGGAATGGATATTCCTCTGTCAGAGCTGCACAAATTTCCTTGCAGGCAAATACGCTGCATGAGGAGTTACATCTTGAAACACCACAGCGCTAACAGCAGAGCAACACGGAGGCTGGCCCACGACTTTGCGCAATACAGAAGAGTGTACCTGTGGTTACAAGCTGATCCCCAAAGACAATCAAGCGAGAAGCAAGAAGCCACGAAGAGAAGACAGTCCTCGCCCCTCGGGGTTGCCGGAAAGCTTCAACATTAGATTAACTTTATTGTACAGACAGGATCGTGGAAGGCAGAAAACAAGATCGTGGTTGGCAGAAAACAGGAGAAACTGGAGAATACATCACATCTGTAGCTGGAAACGTAGTGAACATGCAGCCTCCAACCTTAAAATGGCGGCATGAACAGGAGACGTACGCCAAGTGTCTCCTGGCACGCTCCTGCTGCAAAGCATCTGACTGAAAAAACAGTTCTGGGTTTTGACTTAATGACAGCAAGGCCAAGTCCTCATAATAAGTACCAAACAATACGCCAATGCTGCAAATGGCTTTTGCCAACACTTTTATCGTGTGTATTGACTCAAACAATCACACTTTCGACTACTTTTTCGGTCAGATTTAATCAGACAAAAGTAATTCAATTACATTGCATTTTCATTTTCAAACCTCTAATATTTCATAGTCCTAAACCACACCGTGGTGTACACATTACTTTTTTTATATATGCAACAATTGAGTTTTTTGACACCTTCTAAGAATAAACAAAACTTCACAAAAACATTTGACTCTTTTCAGCATTCATACCCACTCATACTCATTCATACTGTTCATTATATACAAAACAGACTCAATGAAAACGTGTCAATGACACGTATAGGCCATCCATAAAAGCGATATTCTCGTATTTTTGAACTCTTTGTTCTTTGTAAAAGTCTTTTTATCAATTGGTTGGCCTTAACTAGTAAGGTCTACGCGTTTCGGAACCCTTTTCTTGCTGGGATCCTCGTCAGAACCATTGTGCACTGAAACAAATAAACGAAAAATTGTTTAACCAATGCCCTGTCTCTTTTTATCTCAGGTGACTGCGCTATGTTTAAAAAAATCTCACCTGCAGTTTGAATGCAGTCTGTGCCTCGCAGGGGATTAGATGAACTAAACGTCTACCACTACCTGCCAGGCCGGAAGTAAAAAATAAGAAATTCAATCAATTTCTGCCTGCCAAACCAAAAGTGAGAAAAAACACAAAGAATTCAATCTATTTCTACCGTCTTCTCACGCAAACGTGAGTTAGTGGTCTCTTAAAGTCATGGTATATGTAATTGACTATTGGGTGCTTACTTTTAGGTGTCCGTCGAGGTGCAGAATGTCCGATATCTCGGTTCCAATTCCATCCGACGCCTCGATGCAAATAATTCTGTCACAGTTCGTGTGTTGAAATGGCTTCAAGGTTGCCAATTGCGTTCGTCACACTACGGGCCCAAAAATTACACACATAAGCGATTTCTCGAAGGATCAGTTAGAAGTTGTATGCGAGCAGTGCACAGGACCGCAGTTGGTTTCTGTCTTACCTGGATGAAACGAAATTCCCGCGTCTCAGTGGGGTTCTCACACGCAGCTGCTGTGCTTCGTTGCTGCTTCTGTCGGGATACGTTATTAAGTGATGACGCATCATGTGAGAACATCGCGTACAAGTGGTGACTTATGGGGAATGTGGTTCTTGAATGACACTGACTTCTTTTCATACAAAAAACTTTATTTAGTCTGTCGAATGAGCAGCAGGCAAATGACGTTGTGGTACATATTTAGCAAACCGCTGCTGTGTTATTGACGGAACCATGGGATCTTTAATGTAATGAAGACACCACTTATCCTGTGAATCCCGTTTTTACTCTTAGTGTAGACCTGAATAATATGAAGAAAAATGTTTTATTTGTAAATGTCTAGGTGTGTTGCCGCAGCGCTATAGTTGGCACTATTGTGGAACTGTGGTCCATGTTACTATAGATCTTTTTGGTTCCTTTTCATCTGATCCGGATGTTGTCCTTAACTTTTGTGTGGGTGCTCCAACAGATGAAATCGGCAACATTTACTTGGTTATGGAAGATTGTTCCCGTATTATGGTTCACTGCTCTGTTGTGAGTGTGTTTCTTTAGTCTCATACTGTAGAGTGGTTGAAAATTTTCAATATGTTTACATTTTTTCGCCCTGCTATGTGGGCGCTCCCATAAGTGATGTCCAATGTCTGTCAACATTCTTTGTTGTAAAAGTTATTACAAGTTGAAAATTTCTGATAGTTCGTTTAGACCGTCAACTGAAGTGTTATATTTGATGATCAACATTGCTTCCCGTCTCAGTAGTTTTGAGTCCAGATCCCCACCTCTGGCGTCTTGTTCAACTTTAGAGATAATTGTCAATTTCAGATCTCTTTCTGTGTGGTTTTTTGAGGACCAATGGTTGACCAAGGGTGCATTTGGAACTTGTTTCCGAATTCTTGATTTATGTTGCTGGATTCTGTGTCTGATTTCTTGATTGGTCTTGCCAATATACAACTTCGTGCAAGGGCACAGTATCCCATAAACCACGAATTTGGATTTACAATTTGAAAACGTGTCATGTTTCCAGTGGATTCCGTTGTGCGAAAAACAGTCGCCTTCTATAGTTGACTCACAGCATGTACATGTGCCGCATTTATGATGACCATGAATAGGCGGTAAATTCAGAAAACTTCTGATTGAGACATTTTTCGTTTTGGGCATTGCTGCCCGTACAATCTGGTTGGCGATACTTTTGTCCTTTTTGAAGGCAAATAGAGGAGCTTCTTTAAGTAATGGATCTAAGTGTCTGACTAAGTGCCAATTTTGATTGATTGTTTTTTTCAGCCAGTTTGATGTAGGGCCGAATGTAGTCACACAGACAATCCTGTCTGTCTTTGTTATGTTTTTCTTCTCTAACAGTGTCTCCCGTGGAGTCCACCATGCTCTTTTTATAGCCCTTTTTAGGAGTGTTTTGGGGTATCCTCGCGCCAAGAGATTGTTTTTAAGAGCATCTGCATAAAAGAGGTATTCATCCTTGAATGTACAATTGCGACGAATGCGCAAAAATTGCCCATAAGGTACATTTTCTTTGAGGCTCCTTGGATGGTTGCTAGAAAAATGCAGAGCTTTATTCCTATCAGTCTTTTTCTTATACAATGTGGTGGCTAGAATGAATTGAATTTCTTATTTTTTACTTCCGGCCTGGCAGGTAGTGGTAGACGTTTAGTTCATCTAATCCCCTGCGAGGCACAGACTGCATTCAAACTGCAGGTGAGATTTTTTTAAACATAGCGCAGTCACCTGAGATAAAAAGAGACGGGGCATTGGTTAAACAATTTTTCGTTTATTTGTTTCAGTGCACAATGGTCCTGACGAGGATCCCAGCAAGAAAAGGGTTCCGAAACGCGTACACCTTACTAGTTAAGGCCAACCAATTGATAAAAAGACTTTTACAAAGAACAAAGAGTTCAAAAATACGAGAATATCGCTTTTATGGATGGCCTATACATGTCATTGACACGTTTTCATTGAGTCTGTTTTGTATATAATGAACAGTATGAATGAGTATGAGTGGGTATGAATGCTGAAAAGAGTAGAATGTTTTTGTGAAGTTTTGTTTATTCTTAGAAGGTGTCAAAAAACTCAAAAAATTGTTGCATATATAAAAAAAGTAATGTGTACACCACGGTGTGGTTTAGGACTATGAAATATTAGAGGTTTGAAAATGAAAATGCAATGTAATTGAATTACTTTTGTCTGATTAAATCTGACCGAAAAAGTAGTCGAAAGTGTGATTGTTTGAGTCAATACACACGATAAAAGTGTTGGCAAAAGCCATTTGCAGCATTGGCGTATTGTTTGGTACTTATTATGAGGACTTGGCCTTGCTGCCATTAAGTCAAAACCCAGAACTGTTTTTTCAGTTTATTAGCGGGTGCATACCCGCGAGGTTGTTTAAGGGAGAAAAGACACAACCCTACAAATAGGAATTTTTTCACAGAGGTTTTTTGTTTATGTTCATTAGTCTTAGTAAGACGACTTGAAGTGTTTTTTTGAAGTATTTTTATGAACAGACCAATATAACTAGACTTAGATCCCGCACGATCATGACGGACGGGGACACCTTCGCTTACAGCGAAGAACACATTGCCAAATTAATCAATGACCCTCCTCTTTTCGCTTCGGTAACATTAAGCGCTACAGCCAAAATTACAAATGAATCGGATCTTCTCATTAGACTTAAAAAGAAACAAATCAGAACAGATCTACACAGTCACTTCCTTGTGGAACATCTAAGGGCAGGAACAATACCCGGAGGTTTACAGATACGCAATGTACCTGTAATCTTTACAGAGGATCCGATCTACAAAAAAGGCTACAGTCTTATTGAAACAAAATGCAGCAGGGACCTAATGGTCCTTACTGTCGAAACAGCACAAAGATCATCCAAACAACAACTGGAAGAGATAGCCGTGTTAGAATCAGAGATCAAATCTAACCAACTCATTGCGGATTCAAAAACGCTCCTTGAAAAAGTAGATAAAGAAATCTTGGAATTTAAAGACTTTTCAATTAATCAAAAGGGAGTTAAGTTTGAAAAAGACAGAAAGAACTTCTCAATTGAAAAAACTTATCCCTATCTCCAAATTGATTTTTATTCGAGACCGTAAGCACGTAAGTTTCTGCCTGAATATCAAGGTAGATCAAGAAATGACTTTATAACTTTTTCGGACACATCGTCATCAAGTGGAAGCGAGACAGAAACCCCAAACAATCGTCCAGAGTATAATAGACGAGGAAACTACCAACAAAACTTCCAACAACAACCGTCTTTTTTAGGAAGGGGCCGTCAAAAACCACGAGGCAGGATGCGATACAGCAATCAACCGTGGGAAATGTCAACGAGGAGACACAATTACAAGAATTAGACAAATCACTGATCTATAATCTGTCAGAGAAAATTCTAACACACGCGGAACTAAGTATTCTTGAAAAAGGCTTGACTTTTGTTCCTTCAAGAGACACTAACTTCATCCAAATCAAAACTGAATTCATTGAATTCTGCAGAAAAATCCGTCTAACCACCTTTTTCAAATATAACCCAGCCATCACTAATGTCGAATCTACAGGACTCAAGAAGAAATCCACATTCTGTCCTCCACCAGGTAAAATTCCGAAAGAGGTCATCTTGTTCGAGAAAGTCATATTATCTGCGATATCAGATGTTGAAAAAAACGAAAACGACACACAAAATGGAACATTACCAAAGTTCAAAGAGAAGCTTTAACGGAATTAAAAAATGATCCATCGATAACAATAAAGCAAGCAGACAAGGGTGGTTCCATTGTAGTATGGGGGACAGACCGCTATACGACAGAAGTGAATAAACAACTTAACAACGAACGGTGTTACAAAAAGATATCATACGACCCGACTTTTGAGCTACAAAGAAAACTATTCAACATACTTCAAAAAGGCTTTGATCAAGGTTTTTTAGGAAAACGCGAACACGAGTACTTGAGAAATAAACATCCACGGATTCCAGTATTCTATGTACTACCTAAAGTACACAAAGAATCTTTGTGCCCTCCAGGTAGACCAATTGTCTCGGGCTGTGAGCCATTGCTTGAACCAATTTCAAAGTTTGTCGATTTTTTCCTCAAACCGTTTATGGAGGAAGTTAAATCATTTCTCCGGTACACCACAGACTTCCTCAAAAAATTTGAACTGATGTTGTTTGAAGAAGATACTAATTTTCTAGTTACGCTAGATGTAGTATCACTATACACAAAGATACCCCAAGATGAGGGTTTGGCAGTATTGGACAGTTTTCTCAACAGTAGACCAAAACCAGAGAAAGTTCCTTCCCAATTCATCATGGAACTAGCAACATTCGCACTAAAAAACAATTACTTCAGCTTCAAAGAAGAGTTCTTTTATCAAATAAAGGGCGTAGCTATGGGCTGTCCCTTCGCCCCAGAATTAGCGGTCCTATTCATGTCGAAGTATGAAGAAGCCTTCATTTATAACAACAATCCCTTTGCAGAGTACATCGGGAGCTGGTTACGCTACATAGACGACATTTTTATGATTTGGACTGGGGAAGAAGAACAACTACAGTCCTTTTTCATGTGGCTTAACAACCGTACAGAGGATATAAAATTCAGTATGAACCATTCAAAATCAAAAATGCCTTTTCTAGACGTTGAAGTCTATGCCACTGAGGGCATTCTAGCCACCACATTGTATAAGAAAAAGACTGATAGGAATAAAGCTCTGCATTTTTCTAGCAACCATCCAAGGAGCCTCAAAGAAAATGTACCATATGGGCAATTTTTGCGCATTCGTCGCAATTGTACATTCAAGGATGAATACCTCTTTCATGCAGATGCTCTTAAAAACAATCTCTTGGCGCGAGGATACCCCAAAAAACTCCTAAAAAGGGCTATAAAAAGAGCATGGTGGACTCCACGGGAGACGCTGTTAGAGAAGAAAAACATAACAAAGACAGACAGGATTGTCTGTGTGACTACATTCGGCCCTACATCAAACTGGCTGAAAAAAACAATCAATCAAAATTGGCACTTAGTCAGACACTTAGATCCATTACTTAAAGAAGCTCCTCTATTTGCCTTCAAAAAGGACAAAAGTATCGCCAACCAGATTGTACGGGCAGCAATGCCCAAAACGAAAAATGTCTCAATCAGAAGTTTTCTGAATTTACCGCCTATTCATGGTCATCATAAATGCGGCACATGTACATGCTGTGAGTCAACTATAGAAGGCGACTGTTTTTCGCACAACGGAATCCACTGGAAACATGACACGTTTTCAAATTGTAAATCCAAATTCGTGGTTTATGGGATACTGTGCCCTTGCACGAAGTTGTATATTGGCAAAACCAATCAAGAAATCAGACACAGAATCCAGCAACATAAATCAAGAATTCGGAAACAAGTTCCAAATGCACCCTTGGTAAACCATTGGTCCTCAAAAAACCACACAGAAAGAGATCTGAAATGGACAATTATCTCTAAATTGAACAAGACGCCAGAGGTGGGGATCTGGACTCAAAACTACTGAGACGGGAAGCAATGTTGATCATCAAATATAACACTTCAGTTGACGGTCTAAACGAACTATCAGAAATTTTCAACTTGTAATAACTTTTACAACAAAGAATGTTGACAGACATTGGACATCACTTATGGGAGCGCCCACATAGCAGGGCGAAAAAATGTAAACATATTGAAAATTTTCAACCACTCTACAGTATGAGACTAAAGAAACACACTCACAACAGAGCAGTGAACCATAATACGGGAACAATCTTCCATAACCAAGTAAATGTTGCCGATTTCATCTGTTGGAGCACCCACACAAAAGTTAAGGACAACATCCGGATCAGATGAAAAGGAACCAAAAAGATCTATAGTAACATGGACCACAGTTCCACAATAGTGCCAACTATAGCGCTGCGGCAACACGCCTAGACATTTACAAATAAAACATTTTTCTTCATATTATTCAGGTCTACACTAAGAGTAAAAACGGGATTCACAGGATAAGTGGTGTCTTCATTACATTAAAGATCCCATGGTTCCGTCAATAACACAGCAGCGGTTTGCTAAATATGTACCACAACGTCATTTGCCTGCTGCTCATTCGACAGACTAAATAAAGTTTTTTGTATGAAAAGAAGTCAGTGTCATTCAAGAACCACATTCCCCATAAGTCACCACTTGTACGCGATGTTCTCACATGATGCGTCATCACTTAATAACGTATCCCGACGGAAGCAGCAACGAAGCACAGCAGCTGCATGTGAGAACCCCACTGAGACGCGGGAATTTCGTTTCATCCAGGTAAGACAGAAACCAACTGCGGTCCTGTGCACTGCTCGCATACAACTTCTAACTGATCCTTCGAGAAATCGCTTACGTGTGTCATTTTTGGGCCCGTAGTGTGACGAACGCAATTGGCAACCTTGAAGCCATTTCAACACACGAACTGTGACAGAATTATTTGCATCGAGGCGTCGGATGGAATTGGAACCGAGATATCGGACATTCTGCACCTCGACGGACACCTAAAAGTAAGCACCCAATAGTCAATTACATATACCATGACTTTAAGAGACCACTAACTCACGTTTGCGTGAGAAGACGGTAGAAATAGATTGAATTCTTTGTGTTTTTTCTCACTTTTGGTTTGGCAGGCAGAAATTGATTGAATTTCTTATTTTTTACTTCCGGCCTGGCAGGTAGTGGTAGACGTTTAGTTCATCTAATCCCCTGCGAGGCACAGACTGCATTCAAACTGCAGGTGAGATTTTTTTAAACATAGCGCAGTCACCTGAGATAAAAAGAGACAGGGCATTGGTTAAACAATTTTTCGTTTATTTGTTTCAGTGCACAATGGTCCTGACGAGGATCCCAGCAAGAAAAGGGTTCCGAAACGCGTACACCTTACTAGTTAAGGCCAACCAATTGATAAAAAGACTTTTACAAAGAACAAAGAGTTCAAAAATACGAGAATATCGCTTTTATGGATGGCCTATACGTGTCATTGACACGTTTTCATTGAGTCTGTTTTGTATATAATGAACAGTATGAATGAGTATGAGTGGGTATGAATGCTGAAAAGAGTCGAATGTTTTTGTGAAGTTTTGTTTATTCTTAGAAGGTGTCAAAAAACTCAAAAAATTGTTGCATATATAAAAAAAAGTAATGTGTACACCACGGTGTGGTTTAGGACTATGAAATATTAGAGGTTTGAAAATGAAAATGCAATGTAATTGAATTACTTTTGTCTGATTAAATCTGACCGAAAAAGTAGTCGAAAGTGTGATTGTTTGAGTCAATACACACGATAAAAGTGTTGGCAAAAGCCATTTGCAGCATTGGCGTATTGTTTGGTACTTATTATGAGGACTTGGCCTTGCTGCCATTAAGTCAAAACCCAGAACTGTTTTTTCAGTTTATTAGCGGGTGCATACCCGCGAGGTTGTTTAAGGGAGAAAAGACACAACCCTACAAATAGGAATTTTTTCACAGAGGTTTTTTGTTTATGTTCATTAGTCTTAGTAAGACGACTTGAAGTGTTTTTTTGAAGTATTTTTATGAACAGACCAATATAACTAGACTTAGATCCCGCACGATCATGACGGACGGGGACACCTTCGCTTACAGCGAAGAACACATTGCCAAATTAATCAATGACCCTCCTCTTTTCGCTTCGGTAACATTAAGCGCTACAGCCAAAATTACAAATGAATCGGATCGTCTCATTAGACTTAAAAAGAAACAAATCAGAACAGATCTACACGGTCACTTCCTCGTGGAACATCTAAGGGCAGGAACAATACCCGGAGGTTTACAGATACGCAATGTACCGGTAATCTTTACAGAGGATCCGATCTACAAAAAAGGCTACAGTCTTATTGAAACAAAATGCAGGAGGGACCTAATGGTCCTTACTGTCGAAACAGCACAAAGATTATCCAAACAACAACTGGAAGAGATAGCCGTGTTAGAATCAGAGATCAAATTTAACCAACTCATTGCGGATTCAAAAACGCTCCTTGAAAAAGTAGATAAAGAAATCTTGGAATTTAAAGACTTTTCAATTAATCAAAAGGGAGTTAAGTTTGAAAAAGACAGAAAGAACTTCTCAATTGAAAAAACTTATCCCTATCTCCAAATTGATTTTTATTCGAGACCGGAAGCACGTAAGTTTCTGCCTGAATATCAAGGTAGATCAAGAAATAACTTTATAACTTTTTCGGACACATCGTCATCAAGTGGAAGCGAGACAGAAACCCCAAACAATCGTCCAGAGTATAATAGACGAGGAAACTACCAACAAAACTTCCAACAACAACCGTCTTTTTTAGGAAGGGGCCGTCAAAAACCACGAGGCAGGATGCGATACAGCAATCAACCGTGGGAAATGTCAACGAGGAGACACAATTACAAGAATTAGACAAATCACTGATCTATAACCTGTCAGAGAAAATTCTAACACACGCGGAACTAAGTATTCTTGAAAAAGGCTTGACTTTTGTTCCTTCAAGAGACACTAACTTCATCTAAATCAAAACTGAATTCATTGAATTCTGCAGAAAAATCCGTCTAACCACCTGTTTCAAAGATAACCCAGCCATCACTAATGTCGAATCTACAGGACTCAAGAAGAAATCCACATTCTGTCCTCCACCAGGTAAAATTCCGAAAGAGGTCATCTTGTTCGAGAAAGTCATATTATCTGCGATATCAGATGTTGAAAAAAACCGAAAACAACACACAAAATGGAACATTACCAAAGTTCAAAGAGAAGCTTTAACGGAATTAAAAAAGGATCCATCGATAACAATAAAGCAAGCAGACAAGGGTGGTTCCATTGTAGTATGGGGGACAGACCGCTATACGACAGAAGTGAATAAACAACTTAACAACGAACGGTGTTACAAAAAGATATCATACGACCCGACTTTTGAGCTACAAAGAAAACTATTCAACATACTTCAAAAAGGCTTTGATCAAGGTTTTTTAGGAAAACGCGAACACGAGTACTTGAGAAATAAACATCCACGGATTCCAGTATTCTATGTACTACCTAAAGTACACAAAGATTCTTTGTGCCGTCCAGGTAGACCAATTGTCTCGGGCTGTGAGTCATTGCTTGAACCAATTTCAAAGTTTGTCGATTTTTTCCTCAAACCGTTTATGGAGGAAGTTAAATCATTTCTCCGAGACACCACAGACTTCCTCAAAAAATTGGAACTGATGACGTTTGAAGAAGATACTAATTTTCTAGTTACGCTAGATGTAGTATCACTATACACAGAGATACCCCAAGATGAGGGTTTGGCAGTCTTGGACAGTTTTCTCAACAGCAGACCAAAACCAGAGAAAGTTCCTTCCCAATTCATCATGGAACTAGCAACATTCGCACTAAAAAACAATTACTTCAGCTTCAAAGAAGAGTTCTTTTATCAAATAAAGGGCGTAGCTATGGGCTGTCCCTTCGCCCCAGAATTAGCGGTCCTATTCATGTCGAAGTATGAAGAAGCCTTCATTTATAACAACAATCCCTTGGCAGAGTACATCGGGAGCTGGTTACGCTACATAGACGACATTTTTATGATTTGGACTGGGGAAGAAGAAAAACTACAGTCCTTTTTCATGTGGCTTAACAACCGTACAGAGGATATAAAATTCAGTATGAACCATTCAAAATCAAAAATGCCTTTTCTAGACGTTGAAGTCTATGCCACTGAGGGCATTCTAGCCACCACATTGTATAAGAAAAAGACTGATAGGAATAAAGCTCTGCATTTTTCTAGCAACCATCCAAGGAGCCTCAAAGAAAATTTACCTTATGGGCAATTTTTGCGCATTCGTCGCAATTGTACATTCAAGGATGAATACCTCTTTCATGCAGATGCTCTTAAAAACAATCTCTTGGCGCGAGGATACCCCAAAAAACTCCTAAAAAGGGCTATAAAAAGAGCATGGTGGACTCCACGGGAGACGCTGTTAGAGAAGAAAAACATAACAAAGACAGACAGGATTGTCTGTGTGACTACATTCGGCCCTACATCAAACTGGCTGAAAAAAACAATCAATCAAAATTGGCACTTAGTCAGAAACTTAGATCCATTACTTAAAGAAGCTCCTCTATTTGCCTTCAAAAAGGACAAAAGTATCGCCAACCAGATTGTACGGGCAGCAATGCCCAAAACGAAAAATGTCTCAATCAGAAGTTTTCTGAATTTACCGCCTATTCATGGTCATCATAAATGCGGCACATGTACATGCTGTGAGTCAACTATAGAAGGCGACTGTTTTTCGCACAACGGAATCCACTGGAAACATGACACGTTTTCAAATTGTAAATCCAAATTCGTGGTTTATGGGATACTGTGCCCTTGCACGAAGTTGTATATTGGCGAGACCAATCAAGAAATCAGACACAGAATCCAGCAACATAAATCAAGAATTCGGAAACAAGTTCCAAATGCACCCTTGGTCAACCATTGGTCCTCAACAAACCACACAGAAAGAGATCTGAAATGGACAATTATCTCTAAAGTTGAACAAGACGCCAGAGGTGGGGATCTGGACTCAAAACTACTGAGACGGGAAGCAATGTTGATCATCAAATATAACACTTCAGTTGACGGTCTAAACGAACTATCAGAAATTTTCAACTTGTAATAACTTTTACAACAAAGAATGTTGACAGACATTGGACATCACTTATGGGAGCGCCCACATAGCAGGGCGAAAAAATGTAAACATATTGAAAATTTTCAACCACTCTACAGTATGAGACTAAAGAAACACACTCACAACAGAGCAGTGAACCATAATACGGGAACAATCTTCCATAACCAAGTAAATGTTGCCGATTTCATCTGTTGGAGCACCCACACAAAAGTTAAGGACAACATCTGGATCAGATGAAAAGGAACCAAAAAGATCTATAGTAACATGGACCACAGTTCCACAATAGTGCCAACTATAGCGCTGCGGCAACACGCCTAGACATTTACAAATAAAACATTTTTCTTCATATTATTCAGGTCTACACTAAGAGTAAAAACGGGATTCACAGGATAAGTGGTGTCTTCATTACATTAAAGATCCCATGGTTCCGTCAATAACACAGCAGCGGTTTGCTAAATATGTACCACAACGTCATTTGCCTGCTGCTCATTCGACAGACTAAATAAAGTTTTTTGTATGAAAAGAAGTCAGTGTCATTCAAGAACCACATTCCCCATAAGTCACCACTTGTACGCGATGTTCTCACATGATGCGTCATCACTTAATAACGTATCCCGACGGAAGCAGCAACGAAGCACAGCAGCTGCGTGTGAGAACCCCACTGAGACGCGGGAATTTTGTTTCATCCAGGTAAGACAGAAACCAACTGCGGTCCTGTGCACTGCTCGCATACAACTTCTAACTGATCCTTCGAGAAATCGCTTACGTGTGTCATTTTTGGGCCCGTAGTGTGACGAACGCAATTGGCAACCTTGAAGCCATTTCAACACACGAACTGTGACAGAATTATTTGCATCGAGGCGTCGGATGGAATTGGAACCGAGATATCGGACATTCTGCACCTCGACGGACACCTAAAAGTAAGCACCCAATAGTCAATTACATATACCATGACTTTAAGAGACCACTAACTCACGTTTGCGTGAGAAGACGGTAGAAATAGATTGAATTCTTTGTGTTTTTTCTCACTTTTGGTTTGGCAGGCAGAAATTGATTGAATTTCTTATTTTTTACTTCCGGCCTGGCAGGTAGTGGTAGACGTTTAGTTCATCTAATCCCCTGCGAGGCACAGACTGCATTCAAACTGCAGGTGAGATTTTTTTAAACATAGCGCAGTCACCTGAGATAAAAAGAGACAGGGCATTGGTTAAACAATTTTTCGTTTATTTGTTTCAGTGCACAATGGTCCTGACGAGGATCCAAGCAAGAAAAGGGTTCCGGAACGCGTACACCTTACTAGTTAAGGCCAACCAATTGATAAAAAGACTTTTACAAAGAACAAAGAGTTCAAAAATACGAGAATATCGCTTTTATGGATGGCTCATACGTGTCATTGACACGTTTTCATTGAGTCTGTTTTGTATATAATGAACAGTATGAATGAGTATGAGTGGGTATGAATGCTGAAAAGAGTCGAATGTTTTTGTGAAGTTTTGTTTATTCTTAGAAGGTGTCAAAAAACTCAAAAAATTGTTGCATATATAAAAAAAGTAATGTGTACACCACGGTGTGGTTTAGGACTATGAAATATTAGAGGTTTGAAAATGAAAATGCAATGTAATTGAATTACTTTTGTCTGATTAAATCTGACCGAAAAAGTAGTCGAAAGTGTGATTGTTTGAGTCAATACACACGATAAAAGTGTTGGCAAAAGCCATTTGCAGCATTGGCGTATTGTTTGGTACTTATTATGAGGACTTGGCCTTGCTGCCATTAAGTCAAAACCCAGAACTGTTTTTTCAGTTTATTAGCGGGTGCATACCCGCGAGGTTGTTTAAGGGAGAAAAGACACAACCCTACAAATAGGAATTTTTTCACAGAGGTTTTTTGTTTATGTTCATTAGTCTTAGTAAGACGACTTGAAGTGTTTTTTTGAAGTATTTTTATGAACAGACCAATATAACTAGACTTAGATCCTGCACGATCATGACGGACGGGGACACCTTCGCTTACAGCGAAGAACACATTGCCAAATTAATCAATGACCCTCCTCTTTTCGCTTCGGTAACATTAAGCGCTACAGCCAAAATTACAAATGAATCGGATCGTCTCATTAGACTTAAAAAGAAACAAATCAGAACAGATCTACACGGTCACTTCCTCGTGGAACATCTAAGGGCAGGAACAATACCCGGAGGTTTACAGATACGCAATGTACCGGTAATCTTTACAGAGGATCCGATCTACAAAAAAGGCTACAGTCTTATTGAAACAAAATGCAGCAGGGACCTAATGGTCCTTACTGTCGAAACAGCACAAAGATTATCCAAACAACAACTGGAAGAGATAGCCGTGTTAGAATCAGAGATCAAATCTAACCAACTCATTGCGGATTCAAAAACGCTCCTTGAAAAAGTAGATAAAGAAATCTTGGAATTTAAAGACTTTTCAATTAATCAAAAGGGAGTTAAGTTTGAAAAAGACAGAAAGAACTTCTCAATTGAAAAAACTTATCCCTATCTCCAAATTGATTTTTATTCGAGACCGGAAGCACGTAAGTTTCTGCCTGAATATCAAGGTAGATCAAGAAATAACTTTATAACTTTTTCGGACACATCGTCATCAAGTGGAAGCGAGACAGAAACCCCAAACAATCGTCCAGAGTATAAGACGAGGAAACTACCAACAAAACTTCCAACAACAACCGTCTTTTTTAGAAAGGGGCCGTCAAAAACCACAAGGCAGGATGCGATACAGCAATCAACCGTGGGAAATGTCAACGAGGAGACACAATTACAAGAATTAGACAAATCACTGATCTATAACCTGTCAGAGAAAATTCTAACACACGCGGAACTAAGTATTCTTGAAAAAGGCTTGACTTTTGTTCCTTCAAGAGACACTAACTTCATCCAAATCAAAACTGAATTCATTGAATTCTGCAGAAAAATCCGTCTAACCACCTTTTTCAAAGATAACCCAGCCATCACTAATGTCGAATCTACAGGACTCAAGAAGAAATCCACATTCTGTCCTCCACCAGGTAAAATTCCGAAAGAGGTCATCTTGTTCGAGAAAGTCATATTATCTGCGATATCAGATGTTGAAAAAAAACGAAAACAACACACAAAATGGAACATTACCAAAGTTCAAAGAGAAGCTTTAACGGAATTAAAAAATGATCCATCGATAACAATAAAGCAAGCAGACAAGGGTGGTTCCATTGTAGTATGGGGGACAGAGCGCTATACGACAGAAGTGAATAAACAACTTAACAACGAACGGTGTTACAAAAAGATATCATACGACCCGACTTTTGAGCTACAAAGAAAACTATTCAACATACTTCAAAAAGGCTTTGATCAAGGTTTTTTAGGAAAACGCGAACACGAGTACTTGAGAAATAAACATCCACGGATTCCAGTATTCTATGTACTACCTAAAGTACACAAAGATTCTTTGTGCCCTCCAGGTAGACCAATTGTCTCGGGCTGTGAGTCATTGCTTGAACCAATTTCAAAGTTTGTCGATTTTTTCCTCAAACCGTTTATGGAGGAAGTTAAATCATTTCTCCGAGACACCACAGACTTCCTCAAAAAATTGGAACTGATGACGTTTGAAGAAGATACTAATTTTCTAGTTACCCTAGATGTAGTATCACTATACACAGAGATACCCCAAGATGAGGGTTTGGCAGTATTGGACAGTTTTCTCAACAGTAGACCAAAACCAGAGAAAGTTCCTTCCCAATTCATCATGGAACTAGCAACATTCGCACTAAAAAACAATTACTTCAGCTTCAAAGAAGAGTTCTTTTATCAAATAAAGGGCGTAGCTATGGGCTGTCCCTTCGCCCCAGAATTAGCGGTCCTATTCATGTCGAAGATTGAAGAAGCCTTCATTTATAACAACAATCCCTTTGCAGAGTACATCGGGAGCTGGTTACGCTACATAGACGACATTTTTATGATTTGGACTGGGGAAGAAGAACAACTACAGTCCTTTTTCATGTGGCTTAACAACCGTACAGAGGATATAAAATTCAGTATGAACCATTCAAAATCAAAAATGCCTTTTCTAGACGTTGAAGTCTATGCCACTGAGGGCATTCTAGCCACCACATTGTATAAGAAAAAGACTGATAGGAATAAAGCTCTGCATTTTTCTAGCAACCATCCAAGGAGCCTCAAAGAAAATGTACCTTATGGGCAATTTTTGCGCATTCGTCGCAATTGTACATTCAAGGATGAATACCTCTTTCATGCAGATGCTCTTAAAAACAATCTCTTGGCGCGAGGATACCCCAAAAAACTCCTAAAAAGGGCTATAAAAAGAGCATGGTGGACTCCACGGGAGACGCTGTTAGAGAAGAAAAACATAACAAAGACAGACAGGATTGTCTGTGTGACTACATTCGGCCCTACATCAAACTGGCTGAAAAAAACAATCAATCAAAATTGGCACTTCGTCAGAAACTTAGATCCATTACTTAAAGAAGCTCCTCTATTTGCCTTCAAAAAGGACAAAAGTATCGCCAACCAGATTGTACGGGCAGCAATGCCCAAAACGAAAAATGTCTCAATCAGAAGTTTTCTGAATTTACCGCCTATTCATGGTCATCATAAATGTGGCACATGTACATGCTGTGACTCAACTATAGAAGGCGACTGTTTTTCGCACAACGGAATCCACTGGAAACATGACACGTTTTCAAATTGTAAATCCAAATTCGTGGTTTATGGGATACTGTGCCCTTGCACGAAGTTGTATATTGGCGAGACCAATCAAGAAATCAGACACAGAATCCAGCAACATAAATCAAGAATTCGGAAACAAGTTCCAAATGCACCCTTGGTCAACCATTGGTCCTCAACAAACCACACAGAAAGAGATCTGAAATGGACAATTATCTCTAAAGTTGAACAAGACGCCAGAGGTGGGGATCTGGACTCAAAACTACTGAGACGGGAAGCAATGTTGATCATCAAATATAACACTTCAGTTGACGGTCTAAACGAACTATCAGAAATTTTCAACTTGTAATAACTTTTACAACAAAGAATGTTGACAGACATTGGACATCACTTATGGGAGCGCCCACATAGCAGGGCGAAAAAATGTAAACATATTGAAAATTTTCAACCACTCTAAAGTATGAGACTAAAGAAACACACTCACAACAGAGCAGTGAACCATAATACGGGAACAATCTTCCATAACCAAGTAAATGTTGCCGATTTCATCTGTTGGAGCACCCACACAAAAGTTAAGGACAATATCTGGATCAGATGAAAAGGAACCAAAAAGATCTATAGTAACATGGACCACAGTTCCACAATAGTGCCAACTATAGCGCTGCGGCAACACGCCTAGACATTTACAAATAAAACATTTTTCTTCATATTATTCAGGTCTACACTAAGAGTAAAAACGGGATTCACAGGATAAGTGGTGTCTTCATTACATTAAAGATCCCATGGTTCCGTCAATAACACAGCAGCGGTTTGCTAAATATGTACCACAACGTCATTTGCCTGCTGCTCATTCGACAGACTAAATAAAGTTTTTTGTATGAAAAGAAGTCAGTGTCATTCAAGAACCACATTCCCCATAAGTCACCACTTGTACGCGATGTTCTCACATGATGCGTCATCACTTAATAACGTATCCCGACGGAAGCAGCAACGAAGCACAGCAGCTGCGTGTGAGAACCCCACTGAGACGCGGGAATTTCGTTTCATCCAGGTAAGACAGAAACCAACTGCGGTCCTGTGCACTGCTCGCATACAACTTCTAACTGATCCTTCGAGAAATCGCTTACGTGTGTCATTTTTGGGCCCGTAGTGTGACGAACGCAATTGGCAACCTTGAAGCCATTTCAACACACGAACTGTGACAGAATTATTTGCATCGAGGCGTCGGATGGAATTGGAACCGAGATATCGGACATTCTGCACCTCGACGGACACCTAAAAGTAAGCACCCAATAGTCAATTACATATACCATGACTTTAAGAGACCACTAACTCACGTTTGCGTGAGAAGACGGTAGAAATAGATTGAATTCTTTGTGTTTTTTCTCACTTTTGGTTTGGCAGGCAGAAATTGATTGAATTTCTTATTTTTTACTTCCGGCCTGGCAGGTAGTGGTAGACGTTTAGTTCATCTAATCCCCTGCGAGGCACAGACTGCATTCAAACTGCAGGTGAGATTTTTTTAAACATAGCGCAGTCACCTGAGATAAAAAGAGACAGGGCATTGGTTAAACAATTTTTCGTTTATTTGTTTCAGTGCACAATGGTCCTGACGAGGATCCAAGCAAGAAAAGGGTTCCGAAACGCGTACACCTTACTAGTTAAGGCCAACCAATTGATAAAAAGACTTTTAGAAAGAACAAAGAGTTCAAAAATACGAGAATATCGCTTTTATGGATGGCTCATACGTGTCATTGACACGTTTTCATTGAGTCTGTTTTGTATATAATGAACAGTATGAATGAGTATGAGTGGGTATGAATGCTGAAAAGAGTAGAATGTTTTTGTGAAGTTTTGTTTATTCTTAGAAGGTGTCAAAAAACTCAAAAAATTGTTGCATATATAAAAAAAAGTAATGTGTACACCACGGTGTGGTTTAGGACTATGAAATATTAGAGGTTTGAAAATGAAAATGCAATGTAATTGAATTACTTTTGTCTGATTAAATCTGACCGAAAAAGTAGTCGAAAGTGTGATTGTTTGAGTCAATACACACGATAAAAGTGTTGGCAAAAGCCATTTGCAGCATTGGCGTATTGTTTGGTACTTATTATGAGGACTTGGCCTTGCTGCCATTAAGTCAAAACCCAGAACTGTTTTTTCAGTTTATTAGCGGGTGCATACCCGCGAGGTTGTTTAAGGGAGAAAAGACACAACCCTACAAATAGGAATTTTTTCACAGAGGTTTTTTGTTTATGTTCATTAGTCTTAGTAAGACGACTTGAAGTGTTTTTTTGAAGTATTTTTATGAACAGACCAATATAACTAGACTTAGATCCTGCACGATCATGACGGACGGGGACACCTTCGCTTACAGCGAAGAACACATTGCCAAATTAATCAATGACCCTCCTCTTTTCGCTTCGGTAACATTAAGCGCTACAGCCAAAATTACAAATGAATCGGATCGTCTCATTAGACTTAAAAAGAAACAAATCAGAACAGATCTACACGGTCACTTCCTCGTGGAACATCTAAGGGCAGGAACAATACCCGGAGGTTTACAGATACGCAATGTACCGGTAATCTTTACAGAGGATCCGATCTACAAAAAAGGCTACAGTCTTATTGAAACAAAATGCAGCAGGGACCTAATGGTCCTTACTGTCGAACAGCACAAAGATTATCCAAACAACAACTGGAAGAGATAGCCGTGTTAGAATCAGAGATCAAATCTAACCAACTCATTGCGGATTCAAAAACGCTCCTTGAAAAAGTAGATAAAGAAATCTTGGAATTTAAAGACTTTTCAATTAATCAAAAGGGAGTTAAGTTTGAAAAAGACAGAAAGAACTTCTCAATTGAAAAAACGTATCCCTATCTCCAAATTGATTTTTATTCGAGACCGGAAGCACGTAAGTTTCTGCCTGAATATCAAGGTAGATCAAGAAATAACTTTATAACTTTTTCGGACACATCGTCATCAAGTGGAAGCGAGACAGAAACCCCAAACAATCGTCCAGAGTATAATAGACGAGGAAACTACCAACAAAACTTCCAACAACAACCGTCTTTTTTAGGAAGGGGCCGTCAAAAACCACGAGGCAGGATGCGATACAGCAATCAACCGTGGGAAATGTCAACGAGGAGACACAATTACAAGAATTAGACAAATCACTGATCTATAACCTGTCAGAGAAAATTCTAACACACGCGGAACTAAGTATTCTTGAAAAAGGCTTGACTTTTGTTCCTTCAAGAGACACTAACTTCATCCAAATCAAAACTGAATTCATTGAATTCTGCAGAAAAATCCGTCTAACCACCTTTTTCAAAGATAACCCAGCCATCACTAATGTCGAATCTACAGGACTCAAGAAGAAATCCACATTCTGTCCTCCACCAGGTAAAATTCCGAAAGAGGTCATCTTGTTCGAGAAAGTCATATTATCTGCGATATCAGATGTTGAAAAAAAACGAAAACAACACACAAAATGGAACATTACCAAAGTTCAAAGAGAAGCTTTAACGGAATTAAAAAATGATCCATCGATAACAATAAAGCAAGCAGACAAGGGTGGTTCCATTGTAGTATGGGGGACAGACCGCTATACGACAGAAGTGAATAAACAACTTAACAACGAACGGTGTTACAAAAAGATATCATACGACCCGACTTTTGAGCTACAAAGAAAACTATTCAACATACTTCAAAAAGGCTTTGATCAAGGTTTTTTAGGAAAACGCGAACACGAGTACTTGAGAAATAAACATCCACGGATTCCAGTATTCTATGTACTACCTAAAGTACACAAAGATTCTTTGTGCCCTCCAGGTAGACCAATTGTCTCGGGCTGTGAGTCATTGCTTGAACCAATTTCAAAGTTTGTCGATTTTTTCCTCAAACCGTTTATGGAGGAAGTTAAATCATTTCTCCGAGACACCACAGACTTCCTCAAAAAATTGGAACTGATGACGTTTGAAGAAGATACTAATTTTCTAGTTACCCTAGATGTAGTATCACTATACACAGAGATACCCCAAGATGAGGGTTTGGCAGTATTGGACAGTTTTCTCAACAGTAGACCAAAACCAGAGAAAGTTCCTTCCCAATTCATCATGGAACTAGCAACATTCGCACTAAAAAACAATTACTTCAGCTTCAAAGAAGAGTTCTTTTATCAAATAAAGGGCGTAGCTATGGGCTGTCCCTTCGCCCCAGAATTAGCGGTCCTATTCATGTCGAAGTATGAAGAAGCCTTCATTTATAACAACAATCCCTTTGCAGAGTACATCGGGAGCTGGTTACGCTACATAGACGACATTTTTATGATTTGGACTGGGGAAGAAGAACAACTACAGTCCTTTTTCATGTGGCTTAACAACCGTACAGAGGATATAAAATTCAGTATGAACCATTCAAAATCAAAAATGCCTTTTCTAGACGTTGAAGTCTATGCCACTGAGGGCATTCTAGCCACCACATTGTATAAGAAAAAGACTGATAGGAATAAAGCTCTGCATTTTTCTAGCAACCATCCAAGGAGCCTCAAAGAAAATGTACCTTATGGGCAATTTTTGCGCATTCGTCGCAATTGTACATTCAAGGATGAATACCTCTTTCATGCAGATGCTCTTAAAAACAATCTCTTGGCGCGAGGATACCCCAAAAAACTCCTAAAAAGGGCTATAAAAAGAGCATGGTGGACTCCACGGGAGACGCTGTTAGAGAAGAAAAACATAACAAAGACAGACAGGATTGTCTGTGTGACTACATTCGGCCCTACATCAAACTGGCTGAAAAAAACAATGAATCAAAATTGGCACTTAGTCAGAAACTTAGATCCATTACTTAAAGAAGCTCCTCTATTTGCCTTCAAAAAGGACAAAAGTATCGCCAACCAGATTGTACGGGCAGCAATGCCCAAAACGAAAAATGTCTCAATCAGAAGTTTTCTGAATTTACCGCCTATTCATGGTCATCATAAATGCGGCACATGTACATGCTGTGAGTCAACTATAGAAGGCGACTGTTTTTCGCACAACGGAATCCACTGGAAACATGACACGTTTTCAAATTGTAAATCCAAATTCGTGGTTTATGGGATACTGTGCCCTTGCACGAAGTTGTATATTGGCGAGACCAATCAAGAAATCAGACACAGAATCCAGCAACATAAATCAAGAATTCGGAAACAAGTTCCAAATGCACCCTTGGTCAACCATTGGTCCTCAACAAACCACACAGAAAGAGATCTGAAATGGACAATTATCTCTAAAGTTGAACAAGACGCCAGAGGTGGGGATCTGGACTCAAAACTACTGAGACGGGAAGCAATGTTGATCATCAAATATAACACTTCAGTTGACGGTTAAACGAACTATCAGAAATTTTCAACTTGTAATAACTTTTACAACAAAGAATGTTGACAGACATTGGACATCACTTATGGGAGCGCCCACATAGCAGGGCGAAAAAATGTAAACATATTGAAAATTTTCAACCACTCTGCAGTATGAGACTAAAGAAACACACTCACAACAGAGCAGTGAACCATAATACGGGAACAATCTTCCATAACCAAGTAAATGTTGCCGATTTCATCTGTTGGAGCACCCACACAAAAGTTAAGGACAACATCTGGATCAGATGAAAAGGAACCAAAAAGATCTATAGTAACATGGACCACAGTTCCACAATAGTGCCAACTATAGCGCTGCGGCAACACGCCTAGACATTTACAAATAAAACATTTTTCTTCATATTATTCAGGTCTACACTAAGAGTAAAAACGGGATTCACAGGATAAGTGGTGTCTTCATCACATTAAAGATCCCATGGTTCCGTCAATAACACAGCAGCGGTTTGCTAAATATGTACCACAACGTCATTTGCCTGCTGCTCATTCGACAGACTAAATAAAGTTTTTTGTATGAAAAGAAGTCAGTGTCATTCAAGAACCACATTCCCCATAAGTCACCACTTGTACGCGATGTTCTCACATGATGCGTCATCACTTAATAACGTATCCCGACGGAAGCAGCAACGAAGCACAGCAGCTGCGTGTGAGAACCCCACTGAGACGCGGGAATTTCGTTTCATCCAGGTAAGACAGAAACCAACTGCGGTCCTGTGCACTGCTCGCATACAACTTCTAACTGATCCTTCGAGAAATCGCTTACGTGTGTCATTTTTGGGCCCGTAGTGTGACAAACGCAATTGGCAACCTTGAAGCCATTTCAACACACGAACTGTGACAGAATTATTTGCATCGAGGCGTCGGATGGAATTGGAACCGAGATATCGGACATTCTGCACCTCGACGGACACCTAAAAGTAAGCACCCAATAGTCAATTACATATACCATGACTTTAAGAGACCACTAACTCACGTTTGCGTGAGAAGACGGTAGAAATAGATTGAATTCTTTGTGTTTTTTCTCACTTTTGGTTTGGCAGGCAGAAATTGATTGAATTTCTTATTTTTTACTTCCGGCCTGGCAAGTAGTGGTAGACGTTTAGTTCATCTAATCCCCTGCGAGGCACAGACTGCATTCAAACTGCAGGTGAGATTTTTTTAAACATAGCGCAGTCACCTGAGATAAAAAGAGACAGGGCATTGGTTAAACAATTTTTCGTTTATTTGTTTCAGTGCACAATGGTCCTGACGAGGATCCAAGCAAGAAAAGGGTTCCGAAACGCGTACACCTTACTAGTTAAGGCCAACCAATTGATAAAAAGACTTTTACAAAGAACAAAGAGTTCAAAAATACGAGAATATCGCTTTTATGGATGGCTCATACGTGTCATTGACACGTTTTCATTGAGTCTGTTTTGTATATAATGAACAGTATGAATGAGTATGAGTGGGTATGAATGCTGAAAAGAGTAGAATGTTTTTGTGAAGTTTTGTTTATTCTTAGAAGGTGTCAAAAAACTCAAAAAATTGTTGCATATATAAAAAAAGTAATGTGTACACCACGGTGTGGTTTAGGACCATGAAATATTAGAGGTTTGAAAATGAAAATGCAATGTAATTGAATTACTTTTGTCTGATTAAATCTGACCGAAAAAGTAGTCGAAAGTGTGATTGTTTGAGTCAATACACACGATAAAAGTGTTGGCAAAAGCCATTTGCAGCATTGGCGTATTGTTTGGTACTTATTATGAGGACTTGGCCTTGCTGCCATTAAGTCAAAACCCAGAACTGTTTTTTCAGTTTATTAGCGGGTGCATACCCGCGAGGTTGTTTAAGGGAGAAAAGACACAACCCTACAAATAGGAATTTTTTCACAGAGGTTTTTTGTTTATGTTCATTAGTCTTAGTAAGACGACTTGAAGTGTTTTTTTGAAGTATTTTTATGAACAGACCAATATAACTAGACTTAGATCCTGCACGATCATGACGGACGGGGACACCTTCGCTTACAGCGAAGAACACATTGCCAAATTAATCAATGACCCTCCTCTTTTCGCTTCGGTAACATTAAGCGCTACAGCCAAAATTACAAATGAATCGGATCGTCTCATTAGACTTAAAAAGAAACAAATCAGAACAGATCTACACGGTCACTTCCTCGTGGAACATCTAAGGGCAGGAACAATACCCGGAGGTTTACAGATACGCAATGTACCGGTAATCTTTACAGAGGATCCGATCTACAAAAAAGTCTACAGTCTTATTGAAACAAAATGCAGCAGGGACCTAATGGTCCTTACTGTCGAAACAGCACAAAGATTATCCAAACAACAACTGGAAGAGATAGCCGTGTTAGAATCAGAGATCAAATCTAACCAACTCATTGCGGATTCAAAAACGCTCCTTGAAAAAGTAGATAAAGAAATCTTGGAATTTAAAGACTTTTCAATTAATCAAAAGGGAGTTAAGTTTGAAAAAGACAGAAAGAACTTCTCAATTGAAAAAACTTATCCCTATCTCCAAATTGATTTTTATTCGAGACCGGAAGCACGTAAGTTTCTGCCTGAATATCAAGGTAGATCAAGAAATAACTTTATAACTTTTTCGGACACATCGTCATCAAGTGGAAGCGAGACAGAAACCCCAAACAATCGTCCAGAGTATAATAGACGAGGAAACTACCAACAAAACTTCCAACAACAACCATCTTTTTTAGGAAGGGGCCGTCAAAAACCACGAGGCAGGATGCGATACAGCAATCAACCGTGGGAAATGTCAACGAGGAGACAAAATTACAAGAATTAGACAAATCACTGATCTATAACCTGTCAGAGAATATTCTAACACACGCGGAACTAAGTATTCTTGAAAAAGGCTTGACTTTTGTTCCTTCAAGAGACACTAACTTCATCCAAATCAAAACTGAATTCATTGAATTCTGCAGAAAAATCCGTCTAACCACCTTTTTCAAAGATAACCCAGCCATCACTAATGTCGAATCTACAGGACTCAAGAAGAAATCCACATTCTGTCCTCCACCAGGTAAAATTCCGAAAGAGGTCGTCTTGTTCGAGAAAGTCATATTATCTGCGATATCAGATGTTGAAAAAAAACGAAAACAACACACAAAATGGAACATTACCAAAGTTCAAAGAGAAGCTTTAACGGAATTAAAAAATGATCCATCGATAACAATAAAGCAAGCAGACAAGGGTGGTTCCATTGTAGTATGGGGGACAGACCGCTATACGACAGAAGTGAATAAACAACTTAACAACGAACGGTGTTACAAAAAGATATCATACGACCCGACTTTTGAGCTACAAAGAAAACTATTCAACATACTTCAAAAAGGCTTTGATCAAGGTTTTTTAGGAAAACACGAACACGAGTACTTGAGAAATAAACATCCACGGATTCCAGTATTCTATGTACTACCTAAAGTACACAAAGATTCTTTGTGCCCTCCAGGTAGACCAATTGTCTCGGGCTGTGAGTCATTGCTTGAACCAATTTCAAAGTTTGTCGATTTTTTCCTCAAACCGTTTATGGAGGAAGTTAAATCATTTCTCCGAGACACCACAGACTTCCTCAAAAAATTGGAACTGATGACGTTTGAAGAAGATACTAATTTTCTAGTTACCCTAGATGTAGTATCACTATACACAGAGATACCCCAAGATGAGGGTTTGGCAGTATTGGACAGTTTTCTCAACAGTAGACCAAAACCAGAGAAATTCCTTCCCAATTCATCATGGAACTAGCAACATTCGCACTAAAAAACAATTACTTCAGCTTCAAAGAAGAGTTCTTTTATCAAATAAAGGGCGTAGCTATGGGCTGTCCCTTCGCCCCAGAATTAGCGGTCCTATTCATGTCGAAGTATGAAGAAGCCTTCATTTATAACAACAATCCCTTTGCAGAGTACATCGGGAGCTGGTTACGCTACATAGACGACATTTTTATGATTTGGACTGGGGAAGAAGAACAACTACAGTCCTTTTTCATGTGGCTTAACAACCGTACAGAGGATATAAAATTCAGTATGAACCATTCAAAATCAAAAATGCCTTTTCTAGACGTTGAAGTCTATGCCACTGAGGGCATTCTAGCCACCACATTGTATAAGAAAAAGACTGATAGGAATAAAGCTCTGCATTTTTCTAGCAACCATCCAAGGAGCCTCAAAGAAAATGTACCTTATGGGCAATTTTTGCGCATTCGTCACAATTGTACATTCAAGGATGAATACCTCTTTCATGCAGATGCTCTTAAAAACAATCTCTTGGCGCGAGGATACCCCAAAAAACTCCTAAAAAGGGCTATAAAAAGAGCATGGTGGACTCCACGGGAGACGCTGTTAGAGAAGAAAAACATAACAAAGACAGACAGGATTGTCTGTGTGACTACATTCGGCCCTACATCAAACTGGCTGAAAATAACAATCAATCAAAATTGGCACTTAGTCAGAAACTTAGATCCATTACTTAAAGAAGCTCCTCTATTTGCCTTCAAAAAGGACAAAAGTATCGCCAACCAGATTGTACGGGCAGCAATGCCCAAAACGAAAAATGTCTCAATCAGAAGTTTTCTGAATTTACCGCCTATTCATGGTCATCATAAATGCGGCACATGTACATGCTGTGAGTCAACTATAGAAGGCGACTGTTTTTCGCACAACGGAATCCACTGGAAACATGACACGTTTTCAAATTGTAAATCCAAAGTCGTGGTTTATGGGATACTGTGCCCTTGCACGAAGTTGTATATTGGCGAGACCAATCAAGAAATCAGACACAGAATCCAGCAACATAAATCAAGAATTCGGAAACAAGTTCCAAATGCACCCTTGGTCAACCATTGGTCCTCAACAAACCACACAGAAAGAGATCTGAAATGGACAATTATCTCTAAAGTTGAACAAGACGCCAGAGGTGGGGATCTGGACTCAAAACTACTGAGACGGGAAGCAATGTTGATCATCAAATATAACACTTCAGTTGACGGTCTAAACGAACTATCAGAAATTTTCAACTTGTAATAACTTTTACAACAAAGAATGTTGACAGACATTGGACATCACTTATGGGAGCGCCCACATAGCAGGGCGAAAAAATGTAAACATATTGAAAATTTTCAACCACTCTACAGTATGAGACTAAAGAAACACACTCACAACAGAGCAGTGAACCATAATACGGGAACAATCTTCCATAACCAAGTAAATGTTGCCGATTTCATCTGTTGGAGCACCCACACAAAAGTTAAGGACAACATCTGGATCAGATGAAAAGGAACCAAAAAGATCTATAGTAACATGGACCACAGTTCCACAATAGTGCCAACTATAGCGCTGCGGCAACACGCCTAGACATTTACAAATAAAACATTTTTCTTCATATTATTCAGGTCTACACTAAGAGTAAAAACGGGATTCACAGGATAAGTGGTGTCTTCATTACATTAAAGATCCCATGGTTCCGTCAATAACACAGCAGCGGTTTGCTAAATATGTACCACAACGTCATTTGCCTGCTGCTCATTCGACAGACTAAATAAAGTTTTTTGTATGAAAAGAAGTCAGTGTCATTCAAGAACCACATTCCCCATAAGTCACCACTTGTACGCGATGTTCTCACATGATGCGTCATCACTTAATAACGTATCCCGACGGAAGCAGCAACGAAGCACAGCAGCTGCGTGTGAGAACCCCACTGAGACGCGGGAATTTCGTTTCATCCAGGTAAGACAGAAACCAACTGCGGTCCTGTGCACTGCTCGCATACAACTTCTAACTGATCCTTCGAGAAATCGCTTACGTGTGTCATTTTTGGGCCCGTAGTGTGACGAACGCAATTGGCAACCTTGAAGCCATTTCAACACACGAACTGTGACAGAATTATTTGCATCGAGGCGTCGGATGGAATTGGAACCGAGATATCGGACTTTCTGCACCTCGACGGACACCTAAAAGTAAGCACCCAATAGTCAATTACATATACCATGACTTTAAGAGACCACTAACTCACGTTTGCGTGAGAAGACGGTAGAAATAGATTGAATTCTTTGTGTTTTTTCTCACTTTTGGTTTGGCAGGCAGAAATTGATTGAATTTCTTATTTTTTACTTCCGGCCTGGCAGGTAGTGGTAGACGTTTAGTTCATCTAATCCCCTGCGAGGCACAGACTGCATTCAAACTGCAGGTGAGATTTTTTTAAACATAGCGCAGTCACCTGAGATAAAAAGAGACAGGGCATTGGTTAAACAATTTTTCGTTTATTTGTTTCAGTGCACAATGGTCCTGACGAGGATCCAAGCAAGAAAAGGGTTCCGAAACGCGTACACCTTACTAGTTAAGGCCAACCAATTGATAAAAAGACTTTTACAAAGAACAAAGAGTTCAAAAATACGAGAATATCGCTTTTATGGATGGCTCATACGTGTCATTGACACGTTTTCATTGAGTCTGTTTTGTATATAATGAACAGTATGAATGAGTATGAGTGGGTATGAATGCTGAAAAGAGTAGAATGTTTTTGTGAAGTTTTGTTTATTCTTAGAAGGTGTCAAAAAACTCAAAAAATTGTTGCATATATAAAAAAAGTAATGTGTACACCACGGTGTGGTTTAGGACCATGAAATATTAGAGGTTTGAAAATGAAAATGCAATGTAATTGAATTACTTTTGTCTGATTAAATCTGACCGAAAAAGTAGTCGAAAGTGTGATTGTTTGAGTCAATACACACGATAAAAGTGTTGGCAAAAGCCATTTGCAGCATTGGCGTATTGTTTGGTACTTATTATGAGGACTTGGCCTTGCTGCCATTAAGTCAAAACCCAGAACTGTTTTTTCAGTTTATTAGCGGGTGCATACCCGCGAGGTTGTTTAAGGGAGAAAAGACACAACCCTACAAATAGGAATTTTTTCACAGAGGTTTTTTGTTTATGTTCATTAGTCTTAGTAAGACGACTTGAAGTGTTTTTTTGAAGTATTTTTATGAACAGACCAATATAACTAGACTTAGATCCTGCACGATCATGACGGACGGGGACACCTTCGCTTACAGCGAAGAACACATTGCCAAATTAATCAATGACCCTCCTCTTTTCGCTTCGGTAACATTAAGCACTACAGCCAAAATTACAAATGAATCGGATCGTCTCATTAGACTTAAAAAGAAACAAATCAGAACAGATCTACACGGTCACTTCCTCGTGGAACATCTAAGGGCAGGAACAATACCCGGAGGTTTACAGATACGCAATGTACCGGTAATCTTTACAGAGGATCCGATCTACAAAAAAGTCTACAGTCTTATTGAAACAAAATGCAGCAGGGACCTAATGGTCCTTACTGTCGAAACAGCACAAAGATTATCCAAACAACAACTGGAAGAGATAGCCGTGTTAGAATCAGAGATCAAATCTAACCAACTCATTGCGGATTCAAAAACGCTCCTTGAAAAAGTAGATAAAGAAATCTTGGAATTTAAAGACTTTTCAATTAATCAAAAGGGAGTTAAGTTTGAAAAAGACAGAAAGAACTTCTCAATTGAAAAAACTTATCCCTATCTCCAAATTGATTTTTATTCGAGACCGGAAGCACGTAAGTTTCTGCCTGAATATCAAGGTAGATCAAGAAATAACTTTATAACTTTTTCGGACACATCGTCATCAAGTGGAAGCGAGACAGAAACCCCAAACAATCGTCCAGAGTATAATAGACGAGGAAACTACCAACAAAACTTCCAACAACAACCATCTTTTTTAGGAAGGGGCCGTCAAAAACCACGAGGCAGGATGCGATACAGCAATCAACCGTGGGAAATGTCAACGAGGAGACAAAATTACAAGAATTAGACAAATCACTGATCTATAACCTGTCAGAGAATATTCTAACACACGCGGAACTAAGTATTCTTGAAAAAGGCTTGACTTTTGTTCCTTCAAGAGACACTAACTTCATCCAAATCAAAACTGAATTCATTGAATTCTGCAGAAAAATCCGTCTAACCACCTTTTTCAAAGATAACCCAGCCATCACTAATGTCGAATCTACAGGACTCAAGAAGAAATCCACATTCTGTCCTCCACCAGGTAAAATTCCGAAAGAGGTCATCTTGTTCGAGAAAGTCATATTATCTGCGATATCAGATGTTGAAAAAAAACGAAAACAACACACAAAATGGAACATTACCAAAGTTCAAAGAGAAGCTTTAACGGAATTAAAAAATGATCCATCGATAACAATAAAGCAAGCAGACAAGGGTGGTTCCATTGTAGTATGGGGGACAGACCGCTATACGACAGAAGTGAATAAACAACTTAACAACGAACGGTGTTACAAAAAGATATCATACGACCCGACTTTTGAGCTACAAAGAAAACTATTCAACATACTTCAAAAAGGCTTTGATCAAGGTTTTTTAGGAAAACACGAACACGAGTACTTGAGAAATAAACATCCACGGATTCCAGTATTCTATGTACTACCTAAAGTACACAAAGATTCTTTGTGCCCTCCAGGTAGACCAATTGTCTCGGGCTGTGAGTCATTGCTTGAACCAATTTCAAAGTTTGTCGATTTTTTCCTCAAACCGTTTATGGAGGAAGTTAAATCATTTCTCCGAGACACCACAGACTTCCTCAAAAAATTGGAACTGATGACGTTTGAAGAAGATACTAATTTTCTAGTTACCCTAGATGTAGTATCACTATACACAGAGATACCCCAAGATGAGGGTTTGGCAGTATTGGACAGTTTTCTCAACAGTAGACCAAAACCAGAGAAAGTTCCTTCCCAATTCATCATGGAACTAGCAACATTCGCACTAAAAAACAATTACTTCAGCTTCAAAGAAGAGTTCTTTTATCAAATAAAGGGCGTAGCTATGGGCTGTCCCTTCGCCCCAGAATTAGCGGTCCTATTCATGTCGAAGTATGAAGAAGCCTTCATTTATAACAACAATCCCTTTGCAGAGTACATCGGGAGCTGGTTACGCTACATAGACGACATTTTTATGATTTGGACTGGGGAAGAAGAACAACTACAGTCCTTTTTCATGTGGCTTAACAACCGTACAGAGGATATAAAATTCAGTATGAACCATTCAAAATCAAAAATGCCTTTTCTAGACGTTGAAGTCTATGCCACTGAGGGCATTCTAGCCACCACATTGTATAAGAAAAAGACTGATAGGAATAAAGCTCTGCATTTTTCTAGCAACCATCCAAGGAGCCTCAAAGAAAATGTACCTTATGGGCAATTTTTGCGCATTCGTCGCAATTGTACATTCAAGGATGAATACCTCTTTCATGCAGATGCTCTTAAAAACAATCTCTTGGCGCGAGGATACCCCAAAAAACTCCTAAAAAGGGCTATAAAAAGAGCATGGTGGACTCCACGGGAGACGCTGTTAGAGAAGAAAAACATAACAAAGACAGACAGGATTGTCTGTGTGACTACATTCGGCCCTACATCAAACTGGCTGAAAAAAACAATCAATCAAAATTGGCACTTAGTCAGAAACTTAGATCCATTACTTAAAGAAGCTCCTCTATTTGCCTTCAAAAAGGACAAAAGTATCGCCAACCAGATTGTACGGGCAGCAATGCCCAAAACGAAAAATGTCTCAATCAGAAGTTTTCTGAATTTACCGCCTATTCATGGTCATCATAAATGCGGCACATGTACATGCTGTGAGTCAACTATAGAAGGCGACTGTTTTTCGCACAACGGAATCCACTGGAAACATGACACGTTTTCAAATTGTAAATCCAAATTCGTGGTTTATGGGATACTGTGCCCTTGCACGAAGTTGTATATTGGCGAGACCAATCAAGAAATCAGACACAGAATCCAGCAACATAAATCAAGAATTCGGAAACAAGTTCCAAATGCACCCTTGGTCAACCATTGGTCCTCAACAAACCACACAGAAAGAGATCTGAAATGGACAATTATCTCTAAAGTTGAACAAGACGCCAGAGGTGGGGATCTGGACTCAAAACTACTGAGACGGGAAGCAATGTTGATCATCAAATATAACACTTCAGTTGACGGTCTAAACGAACTATCAGAAATTTTCAACTTGTAATAACTTTTACAACAAAGAATGTTGACAGACATTGGACATCACTTATGGGAGCGCCCACATAGCAGGGCGAAAAAATGTAAACATATTGAAAATTTTCAACCACTCTACAGTATGAGACTAAAGAAACACACTCACAACAGAGCAGTGAACCATAATACGGGAACAATCTTCCATAACCAAGTAAATGTTGCCGATTTCATCTGTTGGAGCACCCACACAAAAGTTAAGGACAACATCTGGATCAGATGAAAAGGAACCAAAAAGATCTATAGTAACATGGACCACAGTTCCACAATAGTGCCAACTATAGCGCTGCGGCAACACGCCTAGACATTTACAAATAAAACATTTTTCTTCATATTATTCAGGTCTACACTAAGAGTAAAAACGGGATTCACAGGATAAGTGGTGTCTTCATTACATTAAAGATCCCATGGTTCCGTCAATAACACAGCAGCGGTTTGCTAAATATGTACCACAACGTCATTTGCCTGCTGCTCATTCGACAGACTAAATAAAGTTTTTTGTATGAAAAGAAGTCAGTGTCATTCAAGAACCACATTCCCCATAAGTCACCACTTGTACGCGATGTTCTCACATGATGCGTCATCACTTAATAACGTATCCCGACGGAAGCAGCAACGAAGCACAGCAGCTGCGTGTGAGAACCCCACTGAGACGCGGGAATTTCGTTTCATCCAGGTAAGACAGAAACCAACTGCGGTCCTGTGCACTGCTCGCATACAACTTCTAACTGATCCTTCGAGAAATCGCTTACGTGTGTCATTTTTGGGCCCGTAGTGTGACGAACGCAATTGGCAACCTTGAAGCCATTTCAACACACGAACTGTGACAGAATTATTTGCATCGAGGCGTCGGATGGAATTGGAACCGAGATATCGGACATTCTGCACCTCGACGGACACCTAAAAGTAAGCACCCAATAGTCAATTACATATACCATGACTTTAAGAGACCACTAACTCACGTTTGCGTGAGAAGACGGTAGAAATAGATTGAATTCTTTGTGTTTTTTCTCACTTTTGGTTTGGCAGGCAGAAATTGATTGAATTTCTTATTTTTTACTTCCGGCCTGGCAGGTAGTGGTAGACGTTTAGTTCATCTAATCCCCTGTGAGGCACAGACTGCATTCAAACTGCAGGTGAGATTTTTTTAAACATAGCGCAGTCACCTGAGATAAAAAGAGACAGGGCATTGGTTAAACAATTTTTCGTTTATTTGTTTCAGTGCACAATGGTCCTGACGAGGATCCAAGCAAGAAAAGGGTTCCGAAACGCGTACACCTTACTAATTAAGGCCAACCAATTGATAAAAAGACTTTTACAAAGAACAAAGAGTTCAAAAATACGAATATATCGCTTTTATGGATGGCTCATACGTGTCATTGACACGTTTTCATTGAGTCTGTTTTGTATATAATGAACAGTATGAATGAGTATGAGTGGGTATGAATGCTGAAAAGAGTAGAATGTTTTTGTGAAGTTTTGTTTATTCTTAGAAGGTGTCAAAAAACTCAAAAAATTGTTGCATATATAAAAAAAGTAATGTGTACACCACGGTGTGGTTTAGGACCATGAAATATTAGAGGTTTGAAAATGAAAATGCAATGTAATTGAATTACTTTTGTCTGATTAAATCTGACCGAAAAAGTAGTCGAAAGTGTGATTGTTTGAGTCAATACACACGATAAAAGTGTTGGCAAAAGCCATTTGCAGCATTGGCGTATTGTTTGGTACTTATTATGAGGACTTGGCCTTGCTGCCATTAAGTCAAAACCCAGAACTGTTTTTTCAGTTTATTAGCGGGTGCATACCCGCGAGGTTGTTTAAGGGAGAAAAGACACAACCCTACAAATAAGAATTTTTTCACAGAGGTTTTTTGTTTATGTTCATTAGTCTTAGTAAGACGACTTGAAGTGTTTTTTTGAAGTATTTTTATGAACAGACCAATATAACTAGACTTAGATCCTGCACGATCATGACGGACGGGGACACCTTCGCTTACAGCGAAGAACACATTGCCAAATTAATCAATGACCCTCCTCTTTTCGCTTCGGTAACATTAAGCGCTACAGCCAAAATTACAAATGAATCGGATCGTCTCATTAGACTTAAAAAGAAACAAATCAGAACAGATCTACACGGTCACTTCCTCGTGGAACATCTAAGGGCAGGAACAATACCCGGAGGTTTACAGATACGCAATGTACCGGTAATCTTTACAGAGGATCCGATCTACAAAAAAGTCTACAGTCTTATTGAAACAAAATGCAGCAGGGACCTAATGGTCCTTACTGTCGAAACAGCACAAAGATTATCCAAACAACAACTGGAAGAGATAGCCGTGTTAGAATCAGAGATCAAATCTAACCAACTCATTGCGGATTCAAAAACGCTCCTTGAAAATGTAGATAAAGAAATCTTGGAATTTAAAGACTTTTCAATTAATCAAAAGGGAGTTAAGTTTGAAAAAGACAGAAAGAACTTCTCAATTGAAAAAACTTATCCCTATCTCCAAATTGATTTTAATTCGAGACCGGAAGCACGTAAGTTTCTGCCTGAATATCAAGGTAGATCAAGAAATAACTTTATAACTTTTTCGGACACATCGTCATCAAGTGGAAGCGAGACAGAAACCCCAAACAATCGTCCAGAGTATAATAGACGAGGAAACTACCAACAAAACTTCCAACAACAACCGTCTTTTTTAGGAAGGGGCCGTCAAAAACCACGAGGCAGGATGCGATACAGCAATCAACCGTGGGAAATGTCAACGAGGAGACACAATTACAAGAATTAGACAAATCACTGATCTATAACCTGTCAGAGAAAATTCTAACACACGCGGAACTAAGTATTCTTGAAAAAGGCTTGACTTTTGTTCCTTCAAGAGACACTAACTTCATCCAAATCAAAACTGAATTCATTGAATTCTGCAGAAAAATCCGTCTAACCACCTTTTTCAAAGATAACCCAGCCATCACTAATGTCGAATCTACAGGACTCAAGAAGAAATCCACATTCTGTCCTCCACCAGGTAAAATTCCGAAAGAGGTCATCTTGTTCGAGAAAGTCATATTATCTGCGATATCAGATGTTGAAAAAAAACGAAAACAACACACAAAATGGAACATTACCAAAGTTCAAAGAGAAGCTTTAACGGAATTAAAAAATGATCCATCGATAACAATAAAGCAAGCAGACAAGGGTGGTTCCATTGTAGTATGGGGGACAGACCGCTATACGACAGAAGTGAAGAAACAACTTAACAACGAACGGTGTTACAAAAAGATATCATACGACCCGACTTTTGAGCTACAAAGAAAACTATTCAACATACTTCAAAAAGGCTTTGATCAAGGTTTTTTAGGAAAACGCGAACACGAGTACTTGAGAAATAAACATCCACGGATTCCAGTATTCTATGTACTACCTAAAGTACACAAAGATTCTTTGTGCCCTCCAGGTAGACCAATTGTCTCGGGCTGTGAGTCATTGCTTGAACCAATTTCAAAGTTTGTCGATTTTTTCCTCAAACCGTTTATGGAGGAAGTTAAATCATTTCTCCGAGACACCACAGACTTCCTCAAAAAATTGGAACTGATGACGTTTGAAGAAGATACTAATTTTCTAGTTACCCTAGATGTAGTATCACTATACACAGAGATACCCCAAGATGAGGGTTTGGCAGTATTGGACAGTTTTCTCAACAGTAGACCAAAACCAGAGAAAGTTCCTTCCCAATTCATCATGGAACTAGCAACATTCGCACTAAAAAACAATTACTTCAGCTTCAAAGAAGAGTTCTTTTATCAAATAAAGGGCGTAGCTATGGGCTGTCCCTTCGCCCCAGAATTAGCGGTCCTATTCATGTCGAAGTATGAAGAAGCCTTCATTTATAACAACAATCCCTTTGCAGAGTACATCGGGAGCTGGTTACGCTACATAGACGACATTTTTATGATTTGGACTGGGGAAGAAGAACAACTACAGTCCTTTTTCATGTGGCTTAACAACCGTACAGAGGATATAAAATTCAGTATGAACCATTCAAAATCAAAAATGCCTTTTCTAGACGTTGAAGTCTATGCCACTGAGGGCATTCTAGCCACCACATTGTATAAGAAAAAGACTGATAGGAATAAAGCTCTGCATTTTTCTAGCAACCATCCAAGGAGCCTCAAAGAAAATGTACCTTATGGGCAATTTTTGCGCATTCGTCGCAATTGTACATTCAAGGATGAATACCTCTTTCATGCAGATGCTCTTAAAAACAATCTCTTGGCGCGAGGATACCCCAAAAAACTCCTAAAAAGGGCTATAAAAAGAGCATGGTGGACTCCACGGGAGACGCTGTTAGAGAAGAAAAACATAACAAAGACAGACAGGATTGTCTGTGTGACTACATTCGGCCCTACATCAAACTGGCTGAAAAAAACAATCAATCAAAATTGGCACTTAGTCAGAAACTTAGATCCATTACTTAAAGAAGCTCCTCTATTTGCCTTCAAAAAGGACAAAAGTATCGCCAACCAGATTGTACAGGCAGCAATGCCCAAAACGAAAAATGTCTCAATCAGAAGTTTTCTGAATTTACCGCCTATTCATGGTCATCATAAATGCGGCACATGTACATGCTGTGAGTCAACTATAGAAGGCGACTGTTTTTTGCACAACGGAATCCACTGGAAACATGACACGTTTTCAAATTGTAAATCCAAATTCGTGGTTTATGGGATACTGTGCCCTTGCACGAAGTTGTATATTGGCGAGACCAATCAAGAAATCAGACACAGAATCCAGCAACATAAATCAAGAATTCGGAAACAAGTTCCAAATGCACCCTTGGTCAACCATTGGTCCTCAACAAACCACACAGAAAGAGATCTGAAATGGACAATTATCTCTAAAGTTGAACAAGACGCCAGAGGTGGGGATCTGGACTCAAAACTACTGAGACGGGAAGCAATGTTGATCATCAAATATAACACTTCAGTTGACGGTCTAAACGAACTATCAGAAATTTTCAACTTGTAAAAACTTTTACAACAAAGAATGTTGACAGACATTGGACATCACTTATGGGAGCGCCCACATAGCAGGGCGAAAAAATGTAAACATATTGAAAATTTTCAACCACTCTACAGTATGAGACTAAAGAAACACACTCACAACAGAGCAGTGAACCATAATACGGGAACAATCTTCCATAACCAAGTAAATGTTGCCGATTTCATCTGTTGGAGCACCCACACATAAGTTAAGGACAACATCTGGATCAGATGAAAAGGAACCAAAAAGATCTATAGTAACATGGACCACAGTTCCACAATAGTGCCAACTATAGCGCTGCGGCAACACGCCTAGACATTTACAAATAAAACATTTTTCTTCATATTATTCAGGTCTACACTAAGAGTAAAAACGGGATTCACAGGATAAGTGGTGTCTTCATTACATTAAAGATCCCATGGTTCCGTCAATAACACAGCAGCGGTTTGCTAAATATGTACCACAACGTCATTTGCCTGCTGCTCATTCGACAGACTAAATAAAGTTTTTTGTATGAAAAGAAGTCAGTGTCATTCAAGAACCACATTCCCCATAAGTCACCACTTGTACGCGATGTTCTCACATGATGCGTCATCACTTAATAACGTATCCCGACGGAAGCAGCAACGAAGCACAGCAGCTGCGTGTGAGAACCCCACTGAGACGCGGGAATTTCGTTTCATCCAGGTAAGACAGAAACCAACTGCGGTCCTGTGCACTGCTCGCATACAACTTCTAACTGATCCTTCGAGAAATCGCTTACGTGTGTCATTTTTGGGCCCGTAGTGTGACGAACGCAATTGGCAACCTTGAAGCCATTTCAACACACGAACTGTGACAGAATTATTTGCATCGAGGCGTCGGATGGAATTGGAACCGAGATATCGGACATTCTGCACCTCGACGGACACCTAAAAGTAAGCACCCAATAGTCAATTACATATACCATGACTTTAAGAGACCACTAACTCACGTTTGCGTGAGAAGACGGTAGAAATAGATTGAATTCTTTGTGTTTTTTCTCACTTTTGGTTTGGCAGGCAGAAATTGATTGAATTTCTTATTTTTTACTTCCGGCCTGGCAGGTAGTGGTAGACGTTTAGTTCATCTAATCCCCTGCGAGGCACAGACTGCATTCAAACTGCAGGTGAGATTTTTTTAAACATAGCGCAGTCACCTGAGATAAAAAGAGACAGGGCATTGGTTAAACAATTTTTCGTTTATTTGTTTCAGTGCACAATGGTCCTGACGAGGATCCAAGCAAGAAAAGGGTTCCGAAACGCGTACACCTTACTAGTTAAGGCCAACCAATTGATAAAAAGACTTTTACAAAGAACAAAGAGTTCAAAAATACGAGAATATCGCTTTTATGGATGGCTCATACGTGTCATTGACACGTTTTCATTGAGTCTGTTTTGTATATAATGAACAGTATGAATGAGTATGAGTGGGTATGAATGCTGAAAAGAGTAGAATGTTTTTGTGAAGTTTTGTTTATTCTTAGAAGGTGTCAAAAAACTCAAAAAATTGTTGCATATATAAAAAAAGTAATGTGTACACCACGGTGTGGTTTAGGACCATGAAATATTAGAGGTTTGAAAATGAAAATGCAATGTAATTGAATTACTTTTGTCTGATTAAATCTGACCGAAAAAGTAGTCGAAAGTGTGATTGTTTGAGTCAATACACACGATAAAAGTGTTGGCAAAAGCCATTTGCAGCATTGGCGTATTGTTTGGTACTTATTATGAGGACTTGGCCTTGCTGCCATTAAGTCAAAACCCAGAACTGTTTTTTCAGTTTATTAGCGGGTGCATACCCGCGAGGTTGTTTAAGGGAGAAAAGACACAACCCTACAAATAGGAATTTTTTCACAGAGGTTTTTTGTTTATGTTCATTAGTCTTAGTAAGACGACTTGAAGTGTTTTTTTGAAGTATTTTTATGAACAGACCAATATAACTAGACTTAGATCCTGCACGATCATGACGGACGGGGACACCTTCGCTTACAGCGAAGAACACATTGCCAAATTAATCAATGACCCTCCTCTTTTCGCTTCGGTAACATTAAGCACTACAGCCAAAATTACAAATGAATCGGATCGTCTCATTAGACTTAAAAAGAAACAAATCAGAACAGATCTACACGGTCACTTCCTCGTGGAACATCTAAGGGCAGGAACAATACCCGGAGGTTTACAGATACGCAATGTACCGGTAATCTTTACAGAGGATCCGATCTACAAAAAAGTCTACAGTCTTATTGAAACAAAATGCAGCAGGGACCTAATGGTCCTTACTGTCGAAACAGCACAAAGATTATCCAAACAACAACTGGAAGAGATAGCCGTGTTAGAATCAGAGATCAAATCTAACCAACTCATTGCGGATTCAAAAACGCTCCTTGAAAAAGTAGATAAAGAAATCTTGGAATTTAAAGACTTTTCAATTAATCAAAAGGGAGTTAAGTTTGAAAAAGACAGAAAGAACTTCTCAATTGAAAAAACTTATCCCTATCTCCAAATTGATTTTTATTCGAGACCGGAAGCACGTAAGTTTCTGCCTGAATATCAAGGTAGATCAAGAAATAACTTTATAACTTTTTCGGACACATCGTCATCAAGTGGAAGCGAGACAGAAACCCCAAACAATCGTCCAGAGTATAATAGACGAGGAAACTACCAACAAAACTTCCAACAACAACCATCTTTTTTAGGAAGGGGCCGTCAAAAACCACGAGGCAGGATGCGATACAGCAATCAAATGTGGGAAATGTCAACGAGGAGACAAAATTACAAGAATTAGACAAATCACTGATCTATAACCTGTCAGAGAATATTCTAACACACGCGGAACTAAGTATTCTTGAAAAAGGCTTGACTTTTGTTCCTTCAAGAGACACTAACTTCATCCAAATCAAAACTGAATTCATTGAATTCTGCAGAAAAATCCGTCTAACCACCTTTTTCAAAGATAACCCAGCCATCACTAATGTCGAATCTACAGGACTCAAGAAGAAATCCACATTCTGTCCTCCACCAGGTAAAATTCCGAAAGAGGTCATCTTGTTCGAGAAAGTCATATTATCTGCGATATCAGATGTTGAAAAAAAACGAAAACAACACACAAAATGGAACATTACCAAAGTTCAAAGAGAAGCTTTAACGGAATTAAAAAATGATCCATCGATAACAATAAAGCAAGCAGACAAGGGTGGTTCCATTGTAGTATGGGGGACAGACCGCTATACGACAGAAGTGAATAAACAACTTAACAACGAACGGTGTTACAAAAAGATATCATACGACCCGACTTTTGAGCTACAAAGAAAACTATTCAACATACTTCAAAAAGGCTTTGATCAAGGTTTTTTAGGAAAACACGAACACGAGTACTTGAGAAATAAACATCCACGGATTCCAGTATTCTATGTACTACCTAAAGTACACAAAGATTCTTTGTGCCCTCCAGGTAGACCAATTGTCTCGGGCTGTGAGTCATTGCTTGAACCAATTTCAAAGTTTGTCGATTTTTTCCTCAAACCGTTTATGGAGGAAGTTAAATCATTTCTCCGAGACACCACAGACTTCCTCAAAAAATTGGAACTGATGACGTTTGAAGAAGATACTAATTTTCTAGTTACCCTAGATGTAGTATCACTATACACAGAGATACCCCAAGATGAGGGTTTGGCAGTATTGGACAGTTTTCTCAACAGTAGACCAAAACCAGAGAAAGTTCCTTCCCAATTCATCATGGAACTAGCAACATTCGCACTAAAAAACAATTACTTCAGCTTCAAAGAAGAGTTCTTTTATCAAATAAAGGGCGTAGCTATGGGCTGTCCCTTCGCCCCAGAATTAGCGGTCCTATTCATGTCGAAGTATGAAGAAGCCTTCATTTATAACAACAATCCCTTTGCAGAGTACATCGGGAGCTGGTTACGCTACATAGACGACATTTTTATGATTTGGACTGGGGAAGAAGAACAACTACAGTCCTTTTTCATGTGGCTTAACAACCGTACAGAGGATATAAAATTCAGTATGAACCATTCAAAATCAAAAATGCCTTTTCTAGACGTTGAAGTCTATGCCACTGAGGGCATTCTAGCCACCACATTGTATAAGAAAAAGACTGATAGGAATAAAGCTCTGCATTTTTCTAGCAACCATCCAAGGAGCCTCAAAGAAAATGTACCTTATGGGCAATTTTTGCGCATTCGTCGCAATTGTACATTCAAGGATGAATACCTCTTTCATGCAGATGCTCTTAAAAACAATCTCTTGGCGCGAGGATACCCCAAAAAACTCCTAAAAAGGGCTATAAAAAGAGCATGGTGGACTCCACGGGAGACGCTGTTAGAGAAGAAAAACATAACAAAGACAGACAGGATTGTCTGTGTGACTACATTCGGCCCTACATCAAACTGGCTGAAAAAAACAATCAATCAAAATTGGCACTTAGTCAGAAACTTAGATCCATTACTTAAAGAAGCTCCTCTATTTGCCTTCAAAAAGGACAAAAGTATCGCCAACCAGATTGTACGGGCAGCAATGCCCAAAACGAAAAATGTCTCAATCAGAAGTTTTCTGAATTTACCGCCTATTCATGGTCATCATAAATGCGGCACATGTACATGCTGTGAGTCAACTATAGAAGGCGACTGTTTTTCGCACAACGGAATCCACTGGAAACATGACACGTTTTCAAATTGTAAATCCAAATTCGTGGTTTATGGGATACTGTGCCCTTGCACGAAGTTGTATATTGGCGAGACCAATCAAGAAATCAGACACAGAATCCAGCAACATAAATCAAGAATTCGGAAACAAGTTCCAAATGCACCCTTGGTCAACCATTGGTCCTCAACAAACCACACAGAAAGAGATCTGAAATGGACAATTATCTCTAAAGTTGAACAAGACGCCAGAGGTGGGGATCTGGACTCAAAACTACTGAGACGGGAAGCAATGTTGATCATCAAATATAACACTTCAGTTGACGGTCTAAACGAACTATCAGAAATTTTCAACTTGTAATAACTTTTACAACAAAGAATGTTGACAGACATTGGACATCACTTATGGGAGCGCCCACATAGCAGGGCGAAAAAATGTAAACATATTGAAAATTTTCAACCACTCTACAGTATGAGACTAAAGAAACACACTCACAACAGAGCAGTGAACCATAATACGGGAACAATCTTCCATAACCAAGTAAATGTTGCCGATTTCATCTGTTGGAGCACCCACACAAAAGTTAAGGACAACATCTGGATCAGATGAAAAGGAACCAAAAAGATCTATAGTAACATGGACCACAGTTCCACAATAGTGCCAACTATAGCGCTGCGGCAACACGCCTAGACATTTACAAATAAAACATTTTTCTTCATATTATTCAGGTCTACACTAAGAGTAAAAACGGGATTCACAGGATAAGTGGTGTCTTCATTACATTAAAGATCCCATGGTTCCGTCAATAACACAGCAGCGGTTTGCTAAATATGTACCACAACGTCATTTGCCTGCTGCTCATTCGACAGACTAAATAAAGTTTTTTGTATGAAAAGAAGTCAGTGTCATTCAAGAACCACATTCCCCATAAGTCACCACTTGTACGCGATGTTCTCACATGATGCGTCATCACCTAATAACGTATCCCGACGGAAGCAGCAACGAAGCACAGCAGCTGCGTGTGAGAACCCCACTGAGACGCGGGAATTTTGTTTCATCCAGGTAAGACAGAAACCAACTGCGGTCCTGTGCACTGCTCGCATACAACTTCTAACTGATCCTTCGAGAAATCGCTTACGTGTGTCATTTTTGGGCCCGTAGTGTGACGAACGCAATTGGCAACCTTGAAGCCATTTCAACACACGAACTGTGACAGAATTATTTGCATCGAGGCGTCGGATGGAATTGGAACCGAGATATCGGACATTCTGCACCTCGACGGACACCTAAAAGTAAGCACCCAATAGTCAATTACATATACCATGACTTTAAGAGACCACTAACTCACGTTTGCGTGAGAAGACGGTAGAAATAGATTGAATTCTTTGTGTTTTTTCTCACTTTTGGTTTGGCAGGCAGAAATTGATTGAATTTCTTATTTTTTACTTCCGGCCTGGCAGGTAGTGGTAGACGTTTAGTTCATCTAATCCCCTGTGAGGCACAGACTGCATTCAAACTGCAGGTGAGATTTTTTTAAACATAGCGCAGTCACCTGAGATAAAAAGAGACAGGGCATTGGTTAAACAATTTTTCGTTTATTTGTTTCAGTGCACAATGGTCCTGACGAGGATCCAAGCAAGAAAAGGGTTCCGAAACGCGTACACCTTACTAATTAAGGCCAACCAATTGATAAAAAGACTTTTACAAAGAACAAAGAGTTCAAAAATACGAGAATATCGCTTTTATGGATGGCTCATACGTGTCATTGACACGTTTTCATTGAGTCTGTTTTGTATATAATGAACAGTATGAATGAGTATGAGTGGGTATGAATGCTGAAAAGAGTAGAATGTTTTTGTGAAGTTTTGTTTATTCTTAGAAGGTGTCAAAAAACTCAAAAAATTGTTGCATATATAAAAAAAGTAATGTGTACACCACGGTGTGGTTTAGGACCATGAAATATTAGAGGTTTGAAAATGAAAATGCAATGTAATTGAATTACTTTTGTCTGATTAAATCTGACCGAAAAAGTAGTCGAAAGTGTGATTGTTTGAGTCAATACACACGATAAAAGTGTTGGCAAAAGCCATTTGCAGCATTGGCGTATTGTTTGGTACTTATTATGAGGACTTGGCCTTGCTGCCATTAAGTCAAAACCCAGAACTGTTTTTTCAGTTTATTAGCGGGTGCATACCCGCGAGGTTGTTTAAGGGAGAAAAGACACAACCCTACAAATAGGAATTTTTTCACAGAGGTTTTTTGTTTATGTTCATTAGTCTTAGTAAGACGACTTGAAGTGTTTTTTTGAAGTATTTTTATGAACAGACCAATATAACTAGACTTAGATCCTGCACGATCATGACGGACGGGGACACCTTCGCTTACAGCGAAGAACACATTGCCAAATTAATCAATGACCCTCCTCTTTTCGCTTCGGTAACATTAAGCGCTACAGCCAAAATTACAAATGAATCGGATCGTCTCATTAGACTTAAAAAGAAACAAATCAGAACAGATCTACACGGTCACTTCCTCGTGGAACATCTAAGGGCAGGAACAATACCCGGAGGTTTACAGATACGCAATGTACCGGTAATCTTTACAGAGGATCCGATCTACAAAAAAGTCTACAGTCTTATTGAAACAAAATGCAGCAGGGACCTAATGGTCCTTACTGTCGAAACAGCACAAAGATTATCCAAACAACAACTGGAAGAGATAGCCGTGTTAGAATCAGAGATCAAATCTAACCAACTCATTGCGGATTCAAAAACGCTCCTTGAAAATGTAGATAAAGAAATCTTGGAATTTAAAGACTTTTCAATTAATCAAAAGGGAGTTAAGTTTGAAAAAGACAGAAAGAACTTCTCAATTGAAAAAACTTATCCCTATCTCCAAATTGATTTTAATTCGAGACCGGAAGCACGTAAGTTTCTGCCTGAATATCAAGGTAGATCAAGAAATAACTTTATAACTTTTTCGGACACATCGTCATCAAGTGGAAGCGAGACAGAAACCCCAAACAATCGTCCAGAGTATAATAGACGAGGAAACTACCAACAAAACTTCCAACAACAACCGTCTTTTTTAGGAAGGGGCCGTCAAAAACCACGAGGCAGGATGCGATACAGCAATCAACCGTGGGAAATGTCAACGAGGAGACACAATTACAAGAATTAGACAAATCACTGATCTATAACCTGTCAGAGAAAATTCTAACACACGCGGAACTAAGTATTCTTGAAAAAGGCTTGACTTTTGTTCCTTCAAGAGACACTAACTTCATCCAAATCAAAACTGAATTCATTGAATTCTGCAGAAAAATCCGTCTAACCACCTTTTTCAAAGATAACCCAGCCATCACTAATGTCGAATCTACAGGACTCAAGAAGAAATCCACATTCTGTCCTCCACCAGGTAAAATTCCGAAAGAGGTCATCTTGTTCGAGAAAGTCATATTATCTGCGATATCAGATGTTGAAAAAAAACGAAAACAACACACAAAATGGAACATTACCAAAGTTCAAAGAGAAGCTTTAACGGAATTAAAAAATGATCCATCGATAACAATAAAGCAAGCAGACAAGGGTGGTTCCATTGTAGTATGGGGGACAGACCGCTATACGACAGAAGTGAATAAACAACTTAACAACGAACGGTGTTACAAAAAGATATCATACGACCCGACTTTTGAGCTACAAAGAAAACTATTCAACATACTTCAAAAAGGCTTTGATCAAGGTTTTTTAGGAAAACGCGAACACGAGTACTTGAGAAATAAACATCCACGGATTCCAGTATTCTATGTACTACCTAAAGTACACAAAGATTCTTTGTGCCCTCCAGGTAGACCAATTGTCTCGGGCTGTGAGTCATTGCTTGAACCAATTTCAAAGTTTGTCGATTTTTTCCTCAAACCGTTTATGGAGGAAGTTAAATCATTTCTCCGAGACACCACAGACTTCCTCAAAAAATTGGAACTGATGACGTTTGAAGAAGATACTAATTTTCTAGTTACCCTAGATGTAGTATCACTATACACAGAGATACCCCAAGATGAGGGTTTGGCAGTATTGGACAGTTTTCTCAACAGTAGACCAAAACCAGAGAAAGTTCCTTCCCAATTCATCATGGAACTAGCAACATTCGCACTAAAAAACAATTACTTCAGCTTCAAAGAAGAGTTCTTTTATCAAATAAAGGGCGTAGCTATGGGCTGTCCCTTCGCCCCAGAATTAGTGGTCCTATTCATGTCGAAGTATGAAGAAGCCTTCATTTATAACAACAATCCCTTTGCAGAGTACATCGGGAGCTGGTTACGCTACATAGACGACATTTTTATGATTTGGACTGGGGAAGAAGAACAACTACAGTCCTTTTTCATGTGGCTTAACAACCGTACAGAGGATATAAAATTCAGTATGAACCATTCAAAATCAAAAATGCCTTTTCTAGACGTTGAAGTCTATGCCACTGAGGGCATTCTAGCCACCACATTGTATAAGAAAAAGACTGATAGGAATAAAGCTCTGCATTTTTCTAGCAACCATCCAAGGAGCCTCAAAGAAAATGTACCTTATGGGCAATTTTTGCGCATTCGTCGCAATTGTACATTCAAGGATGAATACCTCTTTCATGCAGATGCTCTTAAAAACAATCTCTTGGCGCGAGGATACCCCAAAAAACTCCTAAAAAGGGCTATAAAAAGAGCATGGTGGACTCCACGGGAGACGCTGTTAGAGAAGAAAAACATAACAAAGACAGACAGGATTGTCTGTGTGACTACATTCGGCCCTACATCAAACTGGCTGAAAAAAACAATCAATCAAAATTGGCACTTAGTCAGAAACTTAGATCCATTACTTAAAGAAGCTCCTCTATTTGCCTTCAAAAAGGACAAAAGTATCGCCAACCAGATTGTACGGGCAGCAATGCCCAAAACGAAAAATGTCTCAATCAGAAGTTTTCTGAATTTACCGCCTATTCATGGTCATCATAAATGCGGCACATGTACATGCTGTGAGTCAACTATAGAAGGCGACTGTTTTTTGCACAACGGAATCCACTGGAAACATGACACGTTTTCAAATTGTAAATCCAAATTTGTGGTTTATGGGATACTGTGCCCTTGCACGAAGTTGTATATTGGCGAGACCAATCAAGAAATCAGACACAGAATCCAGCAACATAAATCAAGAATTCGGAAACAAGTTCCAAATGCACCCTTGGTCAACCATTGGTCCTCAACAAACCACACAGAAAGAGATCTGAAATGGACAATTATCTCTAAAGTTGAACAAGACGCCAGAGGTGGGGATCTGGACTCAAAACTACTGAGACGGGAAGCAATGTTGATCATCAAATATAACACTTCAGTTGACGGTCTAAACGAACTATCAGAAATTTTCAACTTGTAAAAACTTTTACAACAAAGAATGTTGACAGACATTGGACATCACTTATGGGAGCGCCCACATAGCAGGGCGAAAAAATGTAAACATATTGAAAATTTTCAACCACTCTACAGTATGAGACTAAAGAAACACACTCACAACAGAGCAGTGAACCATAATACGGGAACAATCTTCCATAACCAAGTAAATGTTGCCGATTTCATCTGTTGGAGCACCCACACATAAGTTAAGGACAACATCTGGATCAGATGAAAAGGAACCAAAAAGATCTATAGTAACATGGACCACAGTTCCACAATAGTGCCAACTATAGCGCTGCGGCAACACGCCTAGACATTTACAAATAAAACATTTTTCTTCATATTATTCAGGTCTACACTAAGAGTAAAAACGGGATTCACAGGATAAGTGGTGTCTTCATTACATTAAAGATCCCATGGTTCCGTCAATAACACAGCAGCGGTTTGCTAAATATGTACCACAACGTCATTTGCCTGCTGCTCATTCGACAGACTAAATAAAGTTTTTTGTATGAAAAGAAGTCAGTGTCATTCAAGAACCACATTCCCCATAAGTCACCACTTGTACGCGATGTTCTCACATGATGCGTCATCACTTAATAACGTATCCCGACGGAAGCAGCAACGAAGCACAGCAGCTGCGTGTGAGAACCCCACTGAGACGCGGGAATTTCGTTTCATCCAGGTAAGACAGAAACCAACTGCGGTCCTGTGCACTGCTCGCATACAACTTCTAACTGATCCTTCGAGAAATCGCTTACGTGTGTCATTTTTGGGCCCGTAGTGTGACGAACGCAATTGGCAACCTTGAAGCCATTTCAACACACGAACTGTGACAGAATTATTTGCATCGAGTCGTCGGATGGAATTGGAACCGAGATATCGGACATTCTGCACCTCGAGGGACACCTAAAAGTAAGCACCCAATAGTCAATTACATATACCATGACTTTAAGAGACCACTAACTCACGTTTGCGTGAGAAGACGGTAGAAATAGATTGAATTCTTTGTGTTTTTTCTCACTTTTGGTTTGGCAGGCAGAAATTGATTGAATTTCTTATTTTTTACTTCCGGCCTGGCAGGTAGTGGTAGACGTTTAGTTCATCTAATCCCCTGTGAGGCACAGACTGCATTCAAACTGCAGGTGAGATTTTTTTAAACATAGCGCAGTCACCTGAGATAAAAAGAGACAGGGCATTGGTTAAACAATTTTTCGTTTATTTGTTTCAGTGCACAATGGTCCTGACGAGGATCCAAGCAAGAAAAGGGTTCCGAAACGCGTACACCTTACTAATTAAGGCCAACCAATTGATAAAAAGACTTTTACAAAGAACAAAGAGTTCAAAAATACGAGAATATCGCTTTTATGGATGGCTCATACGTGTCATTGACACGTTTTCATTGAGTCTGTTTTGTATATAATGAACAGTATGAATGAGTATGAGTGGGTATGAATGCTGAAAAGAGTAGAATGTTTTTGTGAAGTTTTGTTTATTCTTAGAAGGTGTCAAAAAACTCAAAAAATTGTTGCATATATAAAAAAAGTAATGTGTACACCACGGTGTGGTTTAGGACCATGAAATATTAGAGGTTTGAAAATGAAAATGCAATGTAATTGAATTACTTTTGTCTGATTAAATCTGACCGAAAAAGTAGTCGAAAGTGTGATTGTTTGAGTCAATACACACGATAAAAGTGTTGGCAAAAGCCATTTGCAGCATTGGCGTATTGTTTGGTACTTATTATGAGGACTTGGCCTTGCTGCCATTAAGTCAAAACCCAGAACTGTTTTTTCAGTTTATTAGCGGGTGCATACCCGCGAGGTTGTTTAAGGGAGAAAAGACACAACCCTACAAATAGGAATTTTTTCACAGAGGTTTTTTGTTTATGTTCATTAGTCTTAGTAAGACGACTTGAAGTGTTTTTTTGAAGTATTTTTATGAACAGACCAATATAACTAGACTTAGATCCTGCACGATCATGACGGACGGGGACACCTTCGCTTACAGCGAAGAACACATTGCCAAATTAATCAATGACCCTCCTCTTTTCGCTTCGGTAACATTAAGCGCTACAGCCAAAATTACAAATGAATCGGATCGTCTCATTAGACTTAAAAAGAAACAAATCAGAACAGATCTACACGGTCACTTCCTCGTGGAACATCTAAGGGCAGGAACAATACCCGGAGGTTTACAGATACGCAATGTACCGGTAATCTTTACAGAGGATCCGATCTACAAAAAAGTCTACAGTCTTATTGAAACAAAATGCAGCAGGGACCTAATGGTCCTTACTGTCGAAACAGCACAAAGATTATCCAAACAACAACTGGAAGAGATAGCCGTGTTAGAATCAGAGATCAAATCTAACCAACTCATTGCGGATTCAAAAACGCTCCTTGAAAATGTAGATAAAGAAATCTTGGAATTTAAAGACTTTTCAATTAATCAAAAGGGAGTTAAGTTTGAAAAAGACAGAAAGAACTTCTCAATTGAAAAAACTTATCCCTATCTCCAAATTGATTTTAATTCGAGACCGGAAGCACGTAAGTTTCTGCCTGAATATCAAGGTAGATCAAGAAATAACTTTATAACTTTTTCGGACACATCGTCATCAAGTGGAAGCGAGACAGAAACCCCAAACAATCGTCCAGAGTATAATAGACGAGGAAACTACCAACAAAACTTCCAACAACAACCGTCTTTTTTAGGAAGGGGCCGTCAAAAACCACGAGGCAGGATGCGATACAGCAATCAACCGTGGGAAATGTCAACGAGGAGACACAATTACAAGAATTAGACAAATCACTGATCTATAACCTGTCAGAGAAAATTCTAACACACGCGGAACTAAGTATTCTTGAAAAAGGCTTGACTTTTGTTCCTTCAAGAGACACTAACTTCATCCAAATCAAAACTGAATTCATTGAATTCTGCAGAAAAATCCGTCTAACCACCTTTTTCAAAGATAACCCAGCCATCACTAATGTCGAATCTACAGGACTCAAGAAGAAATCCACATTCTGTCCTCCACCAGGTAAAATTCCGAAAGAGGTCATCTTGTTCGAGAAAGTCATATTATCTGCGATATCAGATGTTGAAAAAAAACGAAAACAACACACAAAATGGAACATTACCAAAGTTCAAAGAGAAGCTTTAACGGAATTAAAAAATGATCCATCGATAACAATAAAGCAAGCAGACAAGGGTGGTTCCATTGTAGTATGGGGGACAGACCGCTATACGACAGAAGTGAATAAACAACTTAACAACGAACGGTGTTACAAAAAGATATCATACGACCCGACTTTTGAGCTACAAAGAAAACTATTCAACATACTTCAAAAAGGCTTTGATCAAGGTTTTTTAGGAAAACGCGAACACGAGTACTTGAGAAATAAACATCCACGGATTCCAGTATTCTATGTACTACCTAAAGTACACAAAGATTCTTTGTGCCCTCCAGGTAGACCAATTGTCTCGGGCTGTGAGTCATTGCTTGAACCAATTTCAAAGTTTGTCGATTTTTTCCTCAAACCGTTTATGGAGGAAGTTAAATCATTTCTCCGAGACACCACAGACTTCCTCAAAAAATTGGAACTGATGACGTTTGAAGAAGATACTAATTTTCTAGTTACCCTAGATGTAGTATCACTATACACAGAGATACCCCAAGATGAGGGTTTGGCAGTATTGGACAGTTTTCTCAACAGTAGACCAAAACCAGAGAAAGTTCCTTCCCAATTCATCATGGAACTAGCAACATTCGCACTAAAAAACAATTACTTCAGCTTCAAAGAAGAGTTCTTTTATCAAATAAAGGGCGTAGCTATGGGCTGTCCCTTCGCCCCAGAATTAGTGGTCCTATTCATGTCGAAGTATGAAGAAGCCTTCATTTATAACAACAATCCCTTTGCAGAGTACATCGGGAGCTGGTTACGCTACATAGACGACATTTTTATGATTTGGACTGGGGAAGAAGAACAACTACAGTCCTTTTTCATGTGGCTTAACAACCGTACAGAGGATATAAAATTCAGTATGAACCATTCAAAATCAAAAATGCCTTTTCTAGACGTTGAAGTCTATGCCACTGAGGGCATTCTAGCCACCACATTGTATAAGAAAAGACTGATAGGAATAAAGCTCTGCATTTTTCTAGCAACCATCCAAGGAGCCTCAAAGAAAATGTACCTTATGGGCAATTTTTGCGCATTCGTCGCAATTGTACATTCAAGGATGAATACCTCTTTCATGCAGATGCTCTTAAAAACAATCTCTTGGCGCGAGGATACCCCAAAAAACTCCTAAAAAGGGCTATAAAAAGAGCATGGTGGACTCCACGGGAGACGCTGTTAGAGAAGAAAAACATAACAAAGACAGACAGGATTGTCTGTGTGACTACATTCGGCCCTACATCAAACTGGCTGAAAAAAACAATCAATCAAAATTGGCACTTAGTCAGAAACTTAGATCCATTACTTAAAGAAGCTCCTCTATTTGCCTTCAAAAAGGACAAAAGTATCGCCAACCAGATTGTACGGGCAGCAATGCCCAAAACGAAAAATGTCTCAATCAGAAGTTTTCTGAATTTACCGCCTATTCATGGTCATCATAAATGCGGCACATGTACATGCTGTGAGTCAACTATAGAAGGCGACTGTTTTTTGCACAACGGAATCCACTGGAAACATGACACGTTTTCAAATTGTAAATCCAAATTCGTGGTTTATGGGATACTGTGCCCTTGCACGAAGTTGTATATTGGCGAGACCAATCAAGAAATCAGACACAGAATCCAGCAACATAAATCAAGAATTCGGAAACAAGTTCCAAATGCACCCTTGGTCAACCATTGGTCCTCAACAAACCACACAGAAAGAGATCTGAAATGGACAATTATCTCTAAAGTTGAACAAGACGCCAGAGGTGGGGATCTGGACTCAAAACTACTGAGACGGGAAGCAATGTTGATCATCAAATATAACACTTCAGTTGACGGTCTAAACGAACTATCAGAAATTTTCAACTTGTAAAAACTTTTACAACAAAGAATGTTGACAGACATTGGACATCACTTATGGGAGCGCCCACATAGCAGGGCGAAAAAATGTAAACATATTGAAAATTTTCAACCACTCTACAGTATGAGACTAAAGAAACACACTCACAACAGAGCAGTGAACCATAATACGGGAACAATCTTCCATAACCAAGTAAATGTTGCCGATTTCATCTGTTGGAGCACCCACACATAAGTTAAGGACAACATCTGGATCAGATGAAAAGGAACCAAAAAGATCTATAGTAACATGGACCACAGTTCCACAATAGTGCCAACTATAGCGCTGCGGCAACACGCCTAGACATTTACAAATAAAACATTTTTCTTCATATTATTCAGGTCTACACTAAGAGTAAAAACGGGATTCACAGGATAAGTGGTGTCTTCATTACATTAAAGATCCCATGGTTCCGTCAATAACACAGCAGCGGTTTGCTAAATATGTACCACAACGTCATTTGCCTGCTGCTCATTCGACAGACTAAATAAAGTTTTTTGTATGAAAAGAAGTCAGTGTCATTCAAGAACCACATTCCCCATAAGTCACCACTTGTACGCGATGTTCTCACATGATGCGTCATCACTTAATAACGTATCCCGACGGAAGCAGCAACGAAGCACAGCAGCTGCGTGTGAGAACCCCACTGAGACGCGGGAATTTCGTTTCATCCAGGTAAGACAGAAACCAACTGCGGTCCTGTGCACTGCTCGCATACAACTTCTAACTGATCCTTCGAGAAATCGCTTACGTGTGTCATTTTTGGGCCCGTAGTGTGACGAACGCAATTGGCAACCTTGAAGCCATTTCAACACACGAACTGTGACAGAATTATTTGCATCGAGGCGTCGGATGGAATTGGAACCGAGATATCGGACATTCTGCACCTCGACGGACACCTAAAAGTAAGCACCCAATAGTCAATTACATATACCATGACTTTAAGAGACCACTAACTCACGTTTGCGTGAGAAGACGGTAGAAATAGATTGAATTCTTTGTGTTTTTTCTCACTTTTGGTTTGGCAGGCAGAAATTGATTGAATTTCTTATTTTTTACTTCCGGCCTGGCAGGTAGTGGTAGACGTTTAGTTCATCTAATCCCCTGCGAGGCACAGACTGCATTCAAACTGCAGGTGAGATTTTTTTAAACATAGCGCAGTCACCTGAGATAAAAAGAGACAGGGCATTGGTTAAACAATTTTTCGTTTATTTGTTTCAGTGCACAATGGTCCTGACGAGGATCCAAGCAAGAAAAGGGTTCCGAAACGCGTACACCTTACTAATTAAGGCCAACCAATTGATAAAAAGACTTTTACAAAGAACAAAGAGTTCAAAAATACGAGAATATCGCTTTTATGGATGGCTCATACGTGTCATTGACACGTTTTCATTGAGTCTGTTTTGTATATAATGAACAGTATGAATGAGTATGAGTGGGTATGAATGCTGAAAAGAGTAGAATGTTTTTGTGAAGTTTTGTTTATTCTTAGAAGGTGTCAAAAAACTCAAAAAATTGTTGCATATATAAAAAAAGTAATGTGTACACCACGGTGTGGTTTAGGACCATGAAATATTAGAGGTTTGAAAATGAAAATGCAATGTAATTGAATTACTTTTGTCTGATTAAATCTGACCGAAAAAGTAGTCGAAAGTGTGATTGTTTGAGTCAATACACACGATAAAAGTGTTGGCAAAAGCCATTTGCAGCATTGGCGTATTGTTTGGTACTTATTATGAGGACTTGGCCTTGCTGCCATTAAGTCAAAACCCAGAACTGTTTTTTCAGTTTATTAGCGGGTGCATACCCGCGAGGTTGTTTAAGGGAGAAAAGACACAACCCTACAAATAGGAATTTTTTCACAGAGGTTTTTTGTTTATGTTCATTAGTCTTAGTAAGACGACTTGAAGTGTTTTTTTGAAGTATTTTTATGAACAGACCAATATAACTAGACTTAGATCCTGCACGATCATGACGGACGGGGACACCTTCGCTTACAGCGAAGAACACATTGCCAAATTAATCAATGACCCTCCTCTTTTCGCTTCGGTAACATTAAGCGCTACAGCCAAAATTACAAATGAATCGGATCGTCTCATTAGACTTAAAAAGAAACAAATCAGAACAGATCTACACGGTCACTTCCTCGTGGAACATCTAAGGGCAGGAACAATACCCGGAGGTTTACAGATACGCAATGTACCGGTAATCTTTACAGAGGATCCGATCTACAAAAAAGTCTACAGTCTTATTGAAACAAAATGCAGCAGGGACCTAATGGTCCTTACTGTCGAAACAGCACAAAGATTATCCAAACAACAACTGGAAGAGATAGCCGTGTTAGAATCAGAGATCAAATCTAACCAACTCATTGCGGATTCAAAAACGCTCCTTGAAAATGTAGATAAAGAAATCTTGGAATTTAAAGACTTTTCAATTAATCAAAAGGGAGTTAAGTTTGAAAAAGACAGAAAGAACTTCTCAATTGAAAAAACTTATCCCTATCTCCAAATTGATTTTAATTCGAGACCGGAAGCACGTAAGTTTCTGCCTGAATATCAAGGTAGATCAAGAAATAACTTTATAACTTTTTCGGACACATCGTCATCAAGTGGAAGCGAGACAGAAACCCCAAACAATCGTCCAGAGTATAATAGACGAGGAAACTACCAACAAAACTTCCAACAACAACCGTCTTTTTTAGGAAGGGGCCGTCAAAAACCACGAGGCAGGATGCGATACAGCAATCAACCGTGGGAAATGTCAACGAGGAGACACAATTACAAGAATTAGACAAATCACTGATCTATAACCTGTCAGAGAAAATTCTAACACACGCGGAACTAAGTATTCTTGAAAAAGGCTTGACTTTTGTTCCTTCAAGAGACACTAACTTCATCCAAATCAAAACTGAATTCATTGAATTCTGCAGAAAAATCCGTCTAACCACCTTTTTCAAAGATAACCCAGCCATCACTAATGTCGAATCTACAGGACTCAAGAAGAAATCCACATTCTGTCCTCCACCAGGTAAAATTCCGAAAGAGGTCATCTTGTTCGAGAAAGTCATATTATCTGCGATATCAGATGTTGAAAAAAAACGAAAACAACACACAAAATGGAACATTACCAAAGTTCAAAGAGAAGCTTTAACGGAATTAAAAAATGATCCATCGATAACAATAAAGCAAGCAGACAAGGGTGGTTCCATTGTAGTATGGGGGACAGACCGCTATACGACAGAAGTGAATAAACAACTTAACAACGAACGGTGTTACAAAAAGATATCATACGACCCGACTTTTGAGCTACAAAGAAAACTATTCAACATACTTCAAAAAGGCTTTGATCAAGGTTTTTTAGGAAAACGCGAACACGAGTACTTGAGAAATAAACATCCACGGATTCCAGTATTCTATGTACTACCTAAAGTACACAAAGATTCTTTGTGCCCTCCAGGTAGACCAATTGTCTCGGGCTGTGAGTCATTGCTTGAACCAATTTCAAAGTTTGTCGATTTTTTCCTCAAACCGTTTATGGAGGAAGTTAAATCATTTCTCCGAGACACCACAGACTTCCTCAAAAAATTGGAACTGATGACGTTTGAAGAAGATACTAATTTTCTAGTTACCCTAGATGTAGTATCACTATACACAGAGATACCCCAAGATGAGGGTTTGGCAGTATTGGACAGTTTTCTCAACAGTAGACCAAAACCAGAGAAAGTTCCTTCCCAATTCATCATGGAACTAGCAACATTCGCACTAAAAAACAATTACTTCAGCTTCAAAGAAGAGTTCTTTTATCAAATAAAGGGCGTAGCTATGGGCTGTCCCTTCGCCCCAGAATTAGCGGTCCTATTCATGTCGAAGTATGAAGAAGCCTTCATTTATAACAACAATCCCTTTGCAGAGTACATCGGGAGCTGGTTACGCTACATAGACGACATTTTTATGATTTGGACTGGGGAAGAAGAACAACTACAGTCCTTTTTCATGTGGCTTAACAACCGTACAGAGGATATAAAATTCAGTATGAACCATTCAAAAGCAAAAATGCCTTTTCTAGACGTTGAAGTCTATGCCACTGAGGGCATTCTAGCCACCACATTGTATAAGAAAAAGACTGATAGGAATAAAGCTCTGCATTTTTCTAGCAACCATCCAAGGAGCCTCAAAGAAAATGTACCTTATGGGCAATTTTTGCGCATTCGTCGCAATTGTACATTCAAGGATGAATACCTCTTTCATGCAGATGCTCTTAAAAACAATCTCTTGGCGCGAGGATACCCCAAAAAACTCCTAAAAAGGGCTATAAAAAGAGCATGGTGGACTCCACGGGAGACGCTGTTAGAGAAGAAAAACATAACAAAGACAGACAGGATTGTCTGTGTGACTACATTCGGCCCTACATCAAACTGGCTGAAAAAAACAATCAATCAAAATTGGCACTTAGTCAGAAACTTAGATCCATTACTTAAAGAAGCTCCTCTATTTGCCTTCAAAAAGGACAAAAGTATCGCCAACCAGATTGTACGGGCAGCAATGCCCAAAACGAAAAATGTCTCAATCAGAAGTTTTCTGAATTTACCGCCTATTCATGGTCATCATAAATGCGGCACATGTACATGCTGTGAGTCAACTATAGAAGGCGACTGTTTTTTGCACAACGGAATCCACTGGAAACATGACACGTTTTCAAATTGTAAATCCAAATTCGTGGTTTATGGGATACTGTGCCCTTGCACGAAGTTGTATATTGGCGAGACCAATCAAGAAATCAGACACAGAATCCAGCAACATAAATCAAGAATTCGGAAACAAGTTCCAAATGCACCCTTGGTCAACCATTGGTCCTCAACAAACCACACAGAAAGAGATCTGAAATGGACAATTATCTCTAAAGTTGAACAAGACGCCAGAGGTGGGGATCTGGACTCAAAACTACTGAGACGGGAAGCAATGTTGATCATCAAATATAACACTTCAGTTGACGGTCTAAACGAACTATCAGAAATTTTCAACTTGTAAAAACTTTTACAACAAAGAATGTTGACAGACATTGGACATCACTTATGGGAGCGCCCACATAGCAGGGCGAAAAAATGTAAACATATTGAAAATTTTCAACCACTCTACAGTATGAGACTAAAGAAACACACTCACAACAGAGCAGTGAACCATAATACGGGAACAATCTTCCATAACCAAGTAAATGTTGCCGATTTCATCTGTTGGAGCACCCACACATAAGTTAAGGACAACATCTGGATCAGATGAAAAGGAACCAAAAAGATCTATAGTAACATGGACCACAGTTCCACAATAGTGCCAACTATAGCGCTGCGGCAACACGCCTAGACATTTACAAATAAAACATTTTTCTTCATATTATTCAGGTCTACACTAAGAGTAAAAACGGGATTCACAGGATAAGTGGTGTCTTCATTACATTAAAGATCCCATGGTTCCGTCAATAACACAGCAGCGGTTTGCTAAATATGTACCACAACGTCATTTGCCTGCTGCTCATTCGACAGACTAAATAAAGTTTTTTGTATGAAAAGAAGTCAGTGTCATTCAAGAACCACATTCCCCATAAGTCACCACTTGTACGCGATGTTCTCACATGATGCGTCATCACTTAATAACGTATCCCGACGGAAGCAGCAACGAAGCACAGCAGCTGCGTGTGAGAACCCCACTGAGACGCGGGAATTTCGTTTCATCCAGGTAAGACAGAAACCCACTGCGGTCCTGTGCACTGCTCGCATACAACTTCTAACTGATCCTTCGAGAAATCGCTTACGTGTGTCATTTTTGGGCCCGTAGTGTGACGAACGCAATTGGCAACCTTGAAGCCATTTCAACACACGAACTGTGACAGAATTATTTGCATCGAGGCGTCGGATGGAATTGGAACCGAGATATCGGACATTCTGCACCTCGACGGACACCTAAAAGTAAGCACCCAATAGTCAATTACATATACCATGACTTTAAGAGACCACTAACTCACGTTTGCGTGAGAAGACGGTAGAGATAGATTGAATTCTTTGTGTTTTTTCTCACTTTTGGTTTGGCAGGCAGAAATTGATTGAATTTCTTATTTTTTACTTCCGGCCTGGCAGGTAGTGGTAGACGTTTAGTTCATCTAATCCCCTGTGAGGCACAGACTGCATTCAAACTGCAGGTGAGATTTTTTTAAACATAGCGCAGTCACCTGAGATAAAAAGAGACAGGGCATTGGTTAAACAATTTTTCGTTTATTTGTTTCAGTGCACAATGGTCCTGACGAGGATCCAAGCAAGAAAAGGGTTCCGAAACGCGTACACCTTACTAATTAAGGCCAACCAATTGATAAAAAGACTTTTACAAAGAACAAAGAGTTCAAAAATACGAGAATATCGCTTTTATGGATGGCTCATACGTGTCATTGACACGTTTTCATTGAGTCTGTTTTGTATATAATGAACAGTATGAATGAGTATGAGTGGGTATGAATGCTGAAAAGAGTAGAATGTTTTTGTGAAGTTTTGTTTATTCTTAGAAGGTGTCAAAAAACTCAAAAAATTGTTGCATATATAAAAAAAGTAATGTGTACACCACGGTGTGGTTTAGGACCATGAAATATTAGAGGTTTGAAAATGAAAATGCAATGTAATTGAATTACTTTTGTCTGATTAAATCTGACCGAAAAAGTAGTCGAAAGTGTGATTGTTTGAGTCAATACACACGATAAAAGTGTTGGCAAAAGCCATTTGCAGCATTGGCGTATTGTTTGGTACTTATTATGAGGACTTGGCCTTGCTGCCATTAAGTCAAAACCCAGAACTGTTTTTTCAGTTTATTAGCGGGTGCATACCCGCGAGGTTGTTTAAGGGAGAAAAGACACAACCCTACAAATAGGAATTTTTTCACAGAGGTTTTTTGTTTATGTTCATTAGTCTTAGTAAGACGACTTGAAGTGTTTTTTTGAAGTATTTTTATGAACAGACCAATATAACTAGACTTAGATCCTGCACGATCATGACGGACGGGACACCTTCGCTTACAGCGAAGAACACATTGCCAAATTAATCAATGACCCTCCTCTTTTCGCTTCGGTAACATTAAGCGCTACAGCCAAAATTACAAATGAATCGGATCGTCTCATTAGACTTAAAAAGAAACAAATCAGAACAGATCTACACGGTCACTTCCTCGTGGAACATCTAAGGGCAGGAACAATACCCGGAGGTTTACAGATACGCAATGTACCGGTAATCTTTACAGAGGATCCGATCTACAAAAAAGTCTACAGTCTTATTGAAACAAAATGCAGCAGGGACCTAATGGTCCTTACTGTCGAAACAGCACAAAGATTATCCAAACAACAACTGGAAGAGATAGCCGTGTTAGAATCAGAGATCAAATCTAACCAACTCATTGCGGATTCAAAAACGCTCCTTGAAAATGTAGATAAAGAAATCTTGGAATTTAAAGACTTTTCAATTAATCAAAAGGGAGTTAAGTTTGAAAAAGACAGAAAGAACTTCTCAATTGAAAAAACTTATCCCTATCTCCAAATTGATTTTAATTCGAGACCGGAAGCACGTAAGTTTCTGCCTGAATATCAAGGTAGATCAAGAAATAACTTTATAACTTTTTCGGACACATCGTCATCAAGTGGAAGCGAGACAGAAACCCCAAACAATCGTCCAGAGTATAATAGACGAGGAAACTACCAACAAAACTTCCAACAACAACCGTCTTTTTTAGGAAGGGGCCGTCAAAAACCACGAGGCAGGATGCGATACAGCAATCAACTGTGGGAAATGTCAACGAGGAGACACAATTACAAGAATTAGACAAATCACTGATCTATAACCTGTCAGAGAAAATTCTAACACACGCGGAACTAAGTATTCTTGAAAAAGGCTTGACTTTTGTTCCTTCAAGAGACACTAACTTCATCCAAATCAAAACTGAATTCATTGAATTCTGCAGAAAAATCCGTCTAACCACCTTTTTCAAAGATAACCCAGCCATCACTAATGTCGAATCTACAGGACTCAAGAAGAAATCCACATTCTGTCCTCCACCAGGTAAAATTCCGAAAGAGGTCATCTTGTTCGAGAAAGTCATATTATCTGCGATATCAGATGTTGAAAAAAAACGAAAACAACACACAAAATGGAACATTACCAAAGTTCAAAGAGAAGCTTTAACGGAATTAAAAAATGATCCATCGATAACAAAAAAGCAAGCAGACAAGGGTGGTTCCATTGTAGTATGGGGGACAGACCGCTATACGACAGAAGTGAATAAACAACTTAACAACGAACGGTGTTACAAAAAGATATCATATGACCCGACTTTTGAGCTACAAAGAAAACTATTCAACATACTTCAAAAAGGCTTTGATCAAGGTTTTTTAGGAAAACGCGAACACGAGTACTTGAGAAATAAACATCCACGGATTCCAGTATTCTATGTACTACCTAAAGTACACAAAGATTCTTTGTGCCCTCCAGGTAGACCAATTGTCTCGGGCTGTGAGTCATTGCTTGAACCAATTTCAAAGTTTGTCGATTTTTTCCTCAAACCGTTTATGGAGGAAGTTAAATCATTTCTCCGAGACACCACAGACTTCCTCAAAAAATTGGAACTGATGACGTTTGAAGAAGATACTAATTTTCTAGTTACCCTAGATGTAGTATCACTATACACAGAGATACCCCAAGATGAGGGTTTGGCAGTATTGGACAGTTTTCTCAACAGTAGACCAAAACCAGAGAAAGTTCCTTCCCAATTCATCATGGAACTAGCAACATTCGCACTAAAAAACAATTACTTCAGCTTCAAAGAAGAGTTCTTTGATCAAATAAAGGGAGTAGCTATGGGCTGTCCCTTCGCCCCAGAATTAGCGGTCCTATTCATGTCGAAGTATGAAGAAGCCTTCATTTATAACAACAATCCCTTTGCAGAGTACATCGGGAGCTGGTTACGCTACATAGACGACATTTTTATGATTTGGACTGGGGAAGAAGAACAACTACAGTCCTTTTTCATGTGGCTTAACAACCGTACAGAGGATATAAAATTCAGTATGAACCATTCAAAATCAAAAATGCCTTTTCTAGACGTTGAAGTCTATGCCACTGAGGGCATTCTAGCCACCACATTGTATAAGAAAAAGACTGATAGGAATAAAGCTCTGCATTTTTCTAGCAACCATCCAAGGAGCCTCAAAGAAAATGTACCTTATGGGCAATTTTTGCGCATTCGTCGCAATTGTACATTCAAGGATGAATACCTCTTTCATGCAGATGCTCTTAAAAACAATCTCTTGGCGCGAGGATACCCCAAAAAACTCCTAAAAAGGGCTATAAAAAGAGCATGGTGGACTCCACGGGAGACGCTGTTAGAGAAGAAAAACATAACAAAGACAGACAGGATTGTCTGTGTGACTACATTCGGCCCTACATCAAACTGGCTGAAAAAAACAATCAATCAAAATTGGCACTTAGTCAGAAACTTAGATCCATTACTTAAAGAAGCTCCTCTATTTGCCTTCAAAAAGGACAAAAGTATCGCCAACCAGATTGTACGGGCAGCAATGCCCAAAACGAAAAATGTCTCAATCAGAAGTTTTCTGAATTTACCGCCTATTCATGGTCATCATAAATGCGGCACATGTACATGCTGTGAGTCAACTATAGAAGGCGACTGTTTTTTGCACAACGGAATCCACTGGAAACATGACACGTTTTCAAATTGTAAATCCAAATTCGTGGTTTATGGGATACTGTGCCCTTGCACGAAGTTGTATATTGGCGAGACCAATCAAGAAATCAGACACAGAATCCAGCAACATAAATCAAGAATTCGGAAACAAGTTCCAAATGCACCCTTGGTCAACCATTGGTCCTCAACAAACCACACAGAAAGAGATCTGAAATGGACAATTATCTCTAAAGTTGAACAAGACGCCAGAGGTGGGGATCTGGACTCAAAACTACTGAGACGGGAAGCAATGTTGATCATCAAATATAACACTTCAGTTGACGGTCTAAACGAACTATCAGAAATTTTCAACTTGTAAAAACTTTTACAACAAAGAATGTTGACAGACATTGGACATCACTTATGGGAGCGCCCACATAGCAGGGCGAAAAAATGTAAACATATTGAAAATTTTCAACCACTCTACAGTATGAGACTAAAGAAACACACTCACAACAGAGCAGTGAACCATAATACGGGAACAATCTTCCATAACCAAGTAAATGTTGCCGATTTCATCTGTTGGAGCACCCACACATAAGTTAAGGACAACATCTGGATCAGATGAAAAGGAACCAAAAAGATCTATAGTAACATGGACCACAGTTCCACAATAGTGCCAACTATAGCGCTGCGGCAACACGCCTAGACATTTACAAATAAAACATTTTTCTTCATATTATTCAGGTCTACACTAAGAGTAAAAACGGGATTCACAGGATAAGTGGTGTCTTCATTACATTAAAGATCCCATGGTTCCGTCAATAACACAGCAGCGGTTTGCTAAATATGTACCACAACGTCATTTGCCTGCTGCTCATTCGACAGACTAAATAAAGTTTTTTGTATGAAAAGAAGTCAGTGTCATTCAAGAACCACATTCCCCATAAGTCACCACTTGTACGCGATGTTCTCACATGATGCGTCATCACTTAATAACGTATCCCGACGGAAGCAGCAACGAAGCACAGCAGCTGCGTGTGAGAACCCCACTGAGACGCGGGAATTTCGTTTCATCCAGGTAAGACAGAAACCAACTGCGGTCCTGTGCACTGCTCGCATACAACTTCTAACTGATCCTTCGAGAAATCGCTTACGTGTGTCATTTTTGGGCCCGTAGTGTGACGAACGCAATTGGCAACCTTGAAGCCATTTCAACACACGAACTGTGACAGAATTATTTGCATCGAGGCGTCGGATGGAATTGGAACCGAGATATCGGACATTCTGCACCTCGACGGACACCTAAAAGTAAGCACCCAATAGTCAATTACATATACCATGACTTTAAGAGACCACTAACTCACGTTTGCGTGAGAAGACGGTAGAAATAGATTGAATTCTTTGTGTTTTTCTCACTTTTGGTTTGGCAGGCAGAAATTGATTGAATTTCTTATTTTTTACTTCCGGCCTGGCAGGTAGTGGTAGACGTTTAGTTCATCTAATCCCCTGCGAGGCACAGACTGCATTCAAACTGCAGGTGAGATTTTTTTAAACATAGCGCAGTCACCTGAGATAAAAAGAGACAGGGCATTGGTTAAACAATTTTTCGTTTATTTGTTTCAGTGCACAATGGTCCTGACGAGGATCCAAGCAAGAAAAGGGTTCCGAAACGCGTACACCTTACTAGTTAAGGCCAACCAATTGATAAAAAGACTTTTACAAAGAACAAAGAGTTCAAAAATACGAGAATATCGCTTTTATGGATGGCTCATACGTGTCATTGACACGTTTTCATTGAGTCTGTTTTGTATATAATGAACAGTATGAATGAGTATGAGTGGGTATGAATGCTGAAAAGAGTAGAATGTTTTTGTGAAGTTTTGTTTATTCTTAGAAAGTGTCAAAAAACTCAAAAAAATGTTGCATATATAAAAAAAGTAATGTGTACACCACGGTGTGGTTTAGGACTATGAAATATTAGAGGTTTGAAAATGAAAATGCAATGTAATTGAATTACTTTTGTCTGATTAAATCTGACCGAAAAAGTAGTCGAAAGTGTGATTGTTTGAGTCAATACACACGATAAAAGTGTTGGCAAAAGCCATTTGCAGCATTGGCGTATTGTTTGGTACTTATTATGAGGACTTGGCCTTGCTGCCATTAAGTCAAAACCCAGAACTGTTTTTTCAGTTTATTAGCGGGTGCATACACCGCGAGGTTGTTTAAGGGAGAAAAGACACAACCCTACAAATAGGAATTTTTTCACAGAGGTTTTTTGTTTATGTTCATTAGTCTTAGTAAGACGACTTGAAGTGTTTTTTTGAAGTATTTTTATGAACAGACCAATATAACTAGACTTAGATCCTGCACGATCATGACGGACGGGGACACCTTCGCTTACAGCGAAGAACACATTGCCAAATTAATCAATGACCCTCCTCTTTTCGCTTCGGTAACATTAAGCGCTACAGCCAAAATTACAAATGAATCGGATCGTCTCATTAGACTTAAAAAGAAACAAATCAGAACAGATCTACACGGTCACTTCCTCGTGGAACATCTAAGGGCAGGAACAATACCCGGAGGTTTACAGATACGCAATGTACCGGTAATCTTTACAGAGGATCCGATCTACAAAAAAGGCTACAGTCTTATTGAAACAAAATGCAGCAGGGACCTAATGGTCCTTACTGTCGAAACAGCACAAAGATTATCCAAACAACAACTGGAAGAGATAGCTGTGTTAGAATCAGAGATCAAATCTAACCAACTCATTGCGGATTCAAAAACGCTCCTTGAAAAAGTAGATAAAGAAATCTTGGAATTTAAAGACTTTTCAATTAATCAAAAGGGAGTTAAGTTTGAAAAAGACAGAAAGAACTTCTCAATTGAAAAAACGTATCCCTATCTCCAAATTGATTTTTATTCGAGACCGGAAGCACGTAAGGTTCTGCCTGAATATCAAGGTAGATCAAGAAATAACTTTATAACTTTTTCGGACACATCGTCATCAAGTGGAAGCGAGACAGAAACCCCAAACAATCGTCCAGAGTATAATACACGAGGAAACTACCAACAAAACTTCCAACAACAACCGTCTTTTTTAGGAAGGGGCCGTCAAAAACCACGAGGCAGGATGCGATACAGCAATCAACCGTGGGAAATGTCAACGAGGAGACACAATTACAAGAATTAGACAAATCACTGATCTATAACCTGTCAGAGAAAATTCTAACACACGCGGAACTAAGTATTCTTGAAAAAGGCTTGACTTTTGTTCCTTCAAGAGACACTAACTTCATCCAAATCAAAACTGAATTCATTGAATTCTGCAGAAAAATCCGTCTAACCACCTTTTTCAAAGATAACCCAGCCATCACTAATGTCGAATCTACAGGACTCAAGAAGAAATCCACATTCTGTCCTCCACCAGGTAAAATTCCGAAAGAGGTCATCTTGTTCGAGAAAGTCATATTATCTGCGATATCAGATGTTGAAAAAAAAACGAAAACAACACACAAAATGGAACATTACCAAAGTTCAAAGAGAAGCTTTAACGGAATTAAAAAATTATCCATCTATAACAATAAAGCAAGCAGACAAGGGTGGTTCCATTGTAGTATGGGGACAGACCGCTATACGACAGAAGTGAATAAACAACTTAACAACGAACGGTGTTACAAAAAGATATCATACGACCCGACTTTTGAGCTACAAAGAAAACTATTCAACATACTTCAAAAAGGCTTTGATCAAGGTTTTTTAGGAAAACGCGAACACGAGTACTTGAGAAATAAACATCCACGGATTCCAGTATTCTATGTACTACCTAAAGTACACAAAGATTCTTTGTGCCCTCCAGGTAGACCAATTGTCTCGGGCTGTGAGTCATTGCTTGAACCAATTTCAAAGTTTGTCGATTTTTTCCTCAAACCGTTTATGGAGGAAGTTAAATCATTTCTCCGAGACACCACAGACTTCCTCAAAAAATTGGAACTGATGACGTTTGAAGAAGATACTAATTTTCTAGTTACCCTAGATGTAGTATCACTATACACAGAGATACCCCAAGATGAGGGTTTGGCAGTATTGGACAGTTTTCTCAACAGTAGACCAAAACCAGAGAAAGTTCCTTCCCAATTCATCATGGAACTAGCAACATTCGCACTAAAAAACAATTACTTCAGCTTCAAAGAAGAGTTCTTTTATCAAATAAAGGGCGTAGCTATGGGCTGTCCCTTCGCCCCAGAATTAGCGGTCCTATTCATGTCGAAGTATGAAGAAGCCTTCATTTATAACAACAATCCCTTTGCAGAGTACATCGGGAGCTGGTTACGCTACATAGACGACATTTTTATGATTTGGACTGGGGAAGAAGAACAACTACAGTCCTTTTTCATGTGGCTTAACAACCGTACAGAGGATATAAAATTCAGTATGAACCATTCAAAATCAAAAATGCCTTTTCTAGACGTTGAAGTCTATGCCACTGAGGGCATTCTAGCCACCACATTGTATAAGAAAAAGACTGATAGGAATAAAGCTCTGCATTTTTCTAGCAACCATCCAAGGAGCCTCAAAGAAAATGTACCTTATGGGCAATTTTTGCGCATTCGTCGCAATTGTACATTCAAGGATGAATACCTCTTTCATGCAGATGCTCTTAAAAACAATCTCTTGGCGCGAGGATACCCCAAAAAACTCCTAGAAAGGGCTATAAAAAGAGCATGGTGGACTCCACGGGAGACGCTGTTAGAGAAGAAAAACATAACAAAGACAGACAGGATTGTCTGTGTGACTACATTCGGCCCTACATCAAACTGGCTGAAAAAAACAATCAATCAAAATTGGCACTTAGTCAGAAACTTAGATCCATTACTTAAAGAAGCTCCTCTATTTGCCTTCAAAAAGGACAAAAGTATCGCCAACCAGATTGTACGGGCAGCAATGCCCAAAACGAAAAATGTCTCAATCAGAAGTTTTCTGAATTTACCGCCTATTCATGGTCATCATAAATGCGGCACATGTACATGCTGTGAGTCAACTATAGAAGGCGACTGTTTTTCGCACAACGGAATCCACTGGAAACATGACACGTTTTCAAATTGTAAATCCAAATTCGTGGTTTATGGGATATTGTGCCCTTGCACGAAGTTGTATATTGGCGAGACCAATCAAGAAATCAGACACAGAATCCAGCAACATAAATCAAGAATTCGGAAACAAGTTCCAAATGCACCCTTGGTCAACCATTGGTCCTCAACAAACCACACAGAAAGAGATCTGAAATGGACAATTATCTCTAAAGTTGAACAAGACGCCCGAGGTGGGGATCTGGACTCAAAACTACTGAGACGGGAAGCAATGTTGATCATCAAATATAACACTTCAGTTGACGGTCTAAACGAACTATCAGAAATTTTCAACTTGTAATAACTTTTACAACAAAGAATGTTGACAGACATTGGACATCACTTATGGGAGCGCCCACATAGCAGGGCGAAAAAATGTAAACATATTGAAAATTTTCAACCACTCTACAGTATGAGACTAAAGAAACACACTCACAACAGAGCAGTGAACCATAATACGGGAACAATCTTCCATAACCAAGTAAATGTTGCCGATTTCATCTGTTGGAGCACCCACACAAAAGTTAAGGACAACATCTGGATCAGATGAAAAGGAACCAAAAAGATCTATAGTAACATGGACCACAGTTCCACAATAGTGCCAACTATAGCGCTGCGGCAACACGCCTAGACATTTACAAATAAAACATTTTTCTTCATATTATTCAGGTCTACACTAAGAGTAAAAACGGGATTCACAGGATAAGTGGTGTCTTCATTACATTAAAGATCCCATGGTTCCGTCAATAACACAGCAGCGGTTTGCTAAATATGTACCACAACGGCATTTGCCTGCTGCTCATTCGACAGACTAAATAAAGTTTTTTGTATGAAAAGAAGTCAGTGTCATTCAAGAACCACATTCCCCATAAGTCACCACTTGTACGCGATGTTCTCACATGATGCGTCATCACTTAATAACGTATCCCGACGGAAGCAGCAACGAAGCACAGCAGCTGCGTGTGAGAACCCCACTGAGACGCGGGAATTTCGTTTCATCCAGGTAAGACAGAAACCAACTGCGGTCCTGTGCACTGCTCGCATACAACTTCTAACTGATCCTTCGAGAAATCGCTTACGTGTGTCATTTTTGGGCCCGTAGTGTGACGAACGCAATTGGCAACCTTGAAGCCATTTCAACACACGAACTGTGACAGAATTATTTGCATCGAGGCGTCGGATGGAATTGGAACCGAGATATCGGACATTCTGCACCTCGACGGACACCTAAAAGTAAGCACCCAATAGTCAATTACATATACCATGACTTTAAGAGACCACTAACTCACGTTTGCGTGAGAAGACGGTAGAAATAGATTGAATTCTTTGTGTTTTTTCTCACTTTTGGTTTGGCAGGCAGAAATTGATTGAATTTCTTATTTTTTACTTCCGGCCTGGCAGGTAGTGGTAGACGTTTAGTTCATCTAATCCCCTGCGAGGCACAGACTGCATTCAAACTGCAGGTGAGATTTTTTTAAACATAGCGCAGTCACCTGAGATAAAAAGAGACAGGGCATTGGTTAAACAATTTTTCGTTTATTTGTTTCAGTGCACAATGGTCCTGACGAGGATCCAAGCAAGAAAAGGGTTCCGAAACGCGTACACCTTACTAGTTAAGGCCAACCAATTGATAAAAAGACTTTTACAAAGAACAAAGAGTTCAAAAATACGAGAATATCGCTTTTATGGATGGCTCATACGTGTCATTGACACGTTTTCATTGAGTCTGTTTTGTATATAATGAACAGTATGAATGAGTACGAGTGGGTATGAATGCTGAAAAGAGTAGAATGTTTTTGTGAAGTTTTGTTTATTCTTAGAAGGTGTCAAAAAACTCAAAAAATTGTTGCATATATAAAAAAAGTAATGTGTACACCACGGTGTGGTTTAGGACCATGAAATATTAGAGGTTTGAAAATGAAAATGCAATGTAATTGAATTACTTTTGTCTGATTAAATCTGACCGAAAAAGTAGTCGAAAGTGTGATTGTTTGAGTCAATACACACGATAAAAGTGTTGGCAAAAGCCATTTGCAGCATTGGCGTATTGTTTGGTACTTATTATGAGGACTTGGCCTTGCTGCCATTAAGTCAAAACCCAGAACTGTTTTTTCAGTTTATTAGCGGGTGCATACCCGCGAGGTTGTTTAAGGGAGAAAAGACACAACCCTACAAATAGGAATTTTTTCACAGAGGTTTTTTGTTTATGTTCATTAGTCTTAGTAAGACGACTTGAAGTGTTTTTTTGAAGTATTTTTATGAACAGACCAATATAACTAGACTTAGATCCTGCACGATCATGACGGACGGGGACACCTTCGCTTACAGCGAAGAACACATTGCCAAATTAATCAATGACCCTCCTCTTTTCGCTTCGGTAACATTAAGCGCTACAGCCAAAATTACAAATGAATCGGATCGTCTCATTAGACTTAAAAAGAAACAAATCAGAACAGATCTACACGGTCACTTCCTCGTGGAACATCTAAGGGCAGGAACAATACCCGGAGGTTTACAGATACGCAATGTACCGGTAATCTTTACAGAGGATCCGATCTACAAAAAAGTCTACAGTCTTATTGAAACAAAATGCAGCAGGGACCTAATGGTCCTTACTGTCGAAACAGCACAAAGATTATCCAAACAACAACTGGAAGAGATAGCCGTGTTAGAATCAGAGATCAAATCTAACCAACTCATTGCGGATTCAAAAACGCTCCTTGAAAAAGTAGATAAAGAAATCTTGGAATTTAAAGACTTTTCAATTAATCAAAAGGGAGTTAAGTTTGAAAAAGACAGAAAGAACTTCTCAATTGAAAAAACGTATCCCTATCTCCAAATAGATTTTTATTCGAGACCGGAAGCACGTAAGTTTCTGCCTGAATATCAAGGTAGATCAAGAAATAACTTTATAACTTTTTCGGACACATCGTCATCAAGTGGAAGCGAGACAGAAACCCCAAACAATCGTCCAGAGTATAATAGACGAGGAAACTACCAACAAAACTTCCAACAACAACCATCTTTTTTAGGAAGGGGCCGTCAAAAACCACGAGGCAGGATGCGATACAGCAATCAACCGTGGGAAATGTCAACGAGGAGACAAAATTACAAGAATTAGACAAATCACTGATCTATAACCTGTCAGAGAAAATTCTAACACACGCGGAACTAAGTATTCTTGAAAAAGGCTTGACTTTTGTTCCTTCAAGAGACACTAACTTCATCCAAATCAAAACTGAATTCATTGAATTCTGCAGAAAAATCCGTCTAACCACCTTTTTCAAAGATAATCCAGCCATCACTAATGTCGAATCTACAGGACTCAAGAAGAAATCCACATTCTGTCCTCCACCAGGTAAAATTCCGAAAGAGGTCATCTTGTTCGAGAAAGTCATATTATCTGCGATATCAGATGTTGAAAAAAAACGAAAACAACACACAAAATGGAACATTACCAAAGTTCAAAGAGAAGCTTTAACGGAATTAAAAAATGATCCATCGATAACAATAAAGCAAGCAGACAAGGGTGGTTCCATTGTAGTATGGGGGACAGACCGCTATACGACAGAAGTGAATAAACAACTTAACAACGAACGGTGTTACAAAAAGATATCATACAACCCGACTTTTGAGCTACAAAGAAAACTATTCAACATACTTCAAAAAGGCTTTGATCAAGGTTTTTTAGGAAAACACGAACACGAGTACTTGAGAAATAAACATCCACGGATTCCAGTATTCTATGTACTACCTAAAGTACACAAAGATTCTTTGTGCCCTCCAGGTAGACCAATTGTCTCGGGCTGTGAGTCATTGCTTGAACCAATTTCAAAGTTTGTCGATTTTTTCCTCAAACCGTTTATGGAGGAAGTTAAATCATTTCTCCGAGACACCACAGACTTCCTCAAAAAATTGGAACTGATGACGTTTGAAGAAGATACTAATTTTCTAGTTACCCTAGATGTAGTATCACTATACACAGAGATACCCCAAGATGAGGGTTTGGCAGTATTGGACAGTTTTCTCAACAGTAGACCAAAACCAGAGAAAGTTCCTTCCCAATTCATCATGGAACTAGCAACATTCGCACTAAAAAACAATTACTTCAGCTTCAAAGAAGAGTTCTTTTATCAAATAAAGGGCGTAGCTATGGGCTGTCCCTTCGCCCCAGAATTAGCGGTCCTATTCATGTCGAAGTATGAAGAAGCCTTCATTTATAACAACAATCCCTTTGCAGAGTACATCGGGAGCTGGTTACGCTACATAGACGACATTTTTATGATTTGGACTGGGGAAGAAGAACAACTACAGTCCTTTTTCATGTGGCTTAACAACCGTACAGAGGATATAAAATTCAGTATGAACCATTCAAAATCAAAAATGCCTTTTCTAGACGTTGAAGTCTATGCCACTGAGGGCATTCTAGCCACCACATTGTATAAGAAAAAGACTGATAGGAATAAAGCTCTGCATTTTTCTAGCAACCATCCAAGGAGCCTCAAAGAAAATGTACCTTATGGGCAATTTTTGCGCATTCGTCGCAATTGTACATTCAAGGATGAATACCTCTTTCATGCAGATGCTCTTAAAAACAATCTCTTGGCGCGAGGATACCCCAAAAAACTCCTAAAAAGGGCTATAAAAAGAGCATGGTGGACTCCACGGGAGACGCTGTTAGAGAAGAAAAACATAACAAAGACAGACAGGATTGTCTGTGTGACTACATTCGGCCCTATATCAAACTGGCTGAAAAAAACAATCAATCAAAATTGGCACTTAGTCAGAAACTTAGATCCATTACTTAAAGAAGCTCCTCTATTTGCCTTCAAAAAGGACAAAAGTATCGCCAACCAGATTGTACGGGCAGCAATGCCCAAAACGAAAAATGTCTCAATCAGAAGTTTTCTGAATTTACCGCCTATTCATGGTCATCATAAATGCGGCACATGTACATGCTGTGAGTCAACTATAGAAGGCGACTGTTTTTTGCACAACGGAATCCACTGGAAACATGACACGTTTTCAAATTGTAAATCCAAATTCGTGGTTTATGGGATACTGTGCCCTTGCACGAAGTTGTATATTGGCGAGACCAATCATGAAATCAGACACAGAATCCAGCAACATAAATCAAGAATTCGGAAACAAGTTCCAAATGCACCCTTGGTCAACCATTGGTCCTCAACAAACCACACAGAAAGAGATCTGAAATGGACAATTATCTCTAAAGTTGAACAAGACGCCAGAGGTGGGGATCTGGACTCAAAACTACTGAGACGGGAAGCAATGTTGATCATCAAATATAACACTTCAGTTGACGGTCTAAACGAACTATCAGAAATTTTCAACTTGTAATAACTTTTACAACAAAGAATGTTGACAGACATTGGACATCACTTATGGGAGCGACCACATAGCAGGGCGAAAAAATGTAAACATATTGAAAATTTTCAACCACTCTACAGTATGAGACTAAAGAAACACACTCACAACAGAGCAGTGAACCATAATACGGGAACAATCTTCCATAACCAAGTAAATGTTGCCGATTTCATCTGTTGGAGCACCCACACAAAATTTAAGGACAACATCTGGATCAGATGAAAAGGAACCAAAAAGATCTATAGTAACATGGACCACAGTTCCACAATAGTGCCAACTATAGCGCTGCGGCAACACGCCTAGACATTTACAAATAAAACATTTTTCTTCATATTATTCAGGTCTACACTAAGAGTAAAAACGGGATTCACAGGATAAGTGGTGTCTTCATTACATTAAAGATCCCATGGTTCCGTCAATAACACAGCAGCGGTTTGCTAAATATGTACCACAACGTCATTTGCCTGTTGCTCATTCGACAGACTAAATAAAGTTTTTTGTATGAAAAGAAGTCAGTGTCATTCAAGAACCACATTCCCCATGAGTCACCACTTGTACGCGAGGTTCTCACATGATGCGTCATCACTTAATAACGTATCCCGACGGAAGCAGCAACGAAGCACAGCAGCTGCGTGTGAGAACCCCACTGAGACGCGGGAATTTCGTTTCATCCAGGTAAGACAGAAACCAACTGCGGTCCTGTTCACTGCTCGCATACAACTTCTAACTGATCCTTCGAGAAATCGCTTACGTGTGTCATTTTTGGGCCCGTAGTGTGACGAACGCAATTGGCAACCTTGAAGCCATTTCAACACACGAACTGTGACAGAATTATTTGCATCGAGGCGTCGGATGGAATTGGAACCGAGATATCGGACATTCTGCACCTCGACGGACACCTAAAAGTAAGCACCCAATAGTCAATTACATATACCATGACTTTAAGAGACCACTAACTCACGTTTGCGTGAGAAGACGGTAGAAATAGATTGAATTCTTTGTGTTTTTCTCACTTTTGGTTTGGCAGGCAGAAATTGATTGAATTTCTTATTTTTTACTTCCGGCCTGGCAGGTAGTGGTAGACGTTTAGTTCATCTAATCCCCTGCGAGGCACAGACTGCATTCAAACTGCAGGTGAGATTTTTTTAAACATAGCGCAGTCACCTGAGATAAAAAGAGACAGGGCATTGGTTAAACAATTTTTCGTTTATTTGTTTCAGTGCACAATGGTCCTGACGAGGATCCAAGCAAGAAAAGGGTTCCGAAACGCGTACACCTTACTAGTTAAGGCCAACCAATTGATAAAAAGACTTTTACAAAGAACAAAGAGTTCAAAAATACGAGAATATCGCTTTTATGGATGGGTCATACGTGTCATTGACACGTTTTCATTGAGTCTGTTTTGTATATAATGAACAGTATGAATGAGTATGAGTGGGTATGAATGCTGAAAAGAGTAGAATGTTTTTGTGAAGTTTTGTTTATTCTTAGAAGGTGTCAAAAAACTCAAAAAAATGTTGCATATATAAAAAAAGTAATGTGTACACCACGGTGTGGTTTAGGACTATGAAATATTAGAGGTTTGAAAATGAAAATGCAATGTAATTGAATTACTTTTGTCTGATTAAATCTGACCGAAAAAGTAGTCGAAAGTGTGATTGTTTGAGTCAATACACACGATAATAGTGTTGGCAAAAGCCATTTGCAGCATTGGCGTATTGTTTGGTACTTATTATGAGGACTTGGCCTTGCTGCCATTAAGTCAAAACCCAGAACTGTTTTTTCAGTTTATTAGCGGGTGCATACACCGCGAGGTTGTTTAAGGGAGAAAAGACACAACCCTACAAATAGGAATTTTTTCACAGAGGTTTTTTGTTTATGTTCATTAGTCTTAGTAAGACGACTTGAAGTGTTTTTTTGAAGTATTTTTATGAACAGACCAATATAACTAGACTTAGATCCTGCACGATCATGACGGACGGGGACACCTTCGCTTACAGCGAAGAACACATTGCCAAATTAATCAATGACCCTCCTCTTTTCGCTTCGGTAACATTAAGCGCTACAGCCAAATTTACAAATGAATCGGATCGTCTCATTAGACTTAAAAAGAAACAAATCAGAACAGATCTACACGGTCACTTCCTCGTGGAACATCTAAGGGCAGGAACAATACCCGGAGGTTTACAGATACGCAATGTACCGGTAATCTTTACAGAGGATCCGATCTACAAAAAAGGCTACAGTCTTATTGAAACAAAATGCAGCAGGGACCTAATGGTCCTTACTGTCGAAACAGCACAAAGATTATCCAAACAACAACTGGAAGAGATAGCCGTGTTAGAATCAGAGATCAAATCTAACCAACTCATTGCGGATTCAAAAACGCTCCTTGAAAAAGTAGATAAAGAAATCTTGGAATTTAAAGACTTTTCAATTAATCAAAAGGGAGTTAAGTTTGAAAAAGACAGAAAGAACTTCTCAATTGAAAAAACTTATCCCTATCTCCAAATTGATTTTTATTCGAGACCGGAAGCACGTAAGTTTCTGCCTGAATATCAAGGTAGATCAAGAAATAACTTTATAACTTTTTCGGACACATCGTCATCAAGTGGAAGCGAGACAGAAACCCCAAACAATCGTCCAGAGTATAATAGACGAGGAAACTACCAACAAAACTTCCAACAACAACCGTCTTTTTTAAGAAGGGGCCGTCAAAAACCACGAGGCAGGATGCGATACAGCAATCAACCGTGGGAAATGTCAACGAGGAGACACAATTACAAGAATTAGACAAATCACTGATCTATAACCGGTCAGAGAAAATTCTAACACACGCGGAACTAAGTATTCTTGAAAAAGGCTTGACTTTTGTTCCTTCAAGAGACACTAATTTCATCCAAATCAAAACTGAAAACATTGAATTCTGCAGAAAAATCCGTCTAACCACCTTTTTCAAAGATAACCCAGCCATCACTAATGTCGAATCTACAGGACTCAAGAAGAAATCCACATTCTGTCCTCCACCAGGTAAAATTCCGAAAGAGGTCATCTTGTTCGAGAAAGTCATATTATCTGCGATATCAGATGTTGAAAAAAAACGAAAACAACACACAAAATGGAACATTACCAAAGTTCAAAGAGAAGCTTTAACGGAATTAAAAAATGATCCATCGATAACAATAAAGCAAGCAGACAAGGGTGGTTCCATTGTAGTATGGGGGACAGACCGCTATACGACAGAAGTGAATAAACAACTTAACAACGAACGGTGTTACAAAAAGATATCATACGACCCGACTTTTGAGCTACAAAGAAAACTATTCAACATACTTCAAAAAGGCTTTGATCAAGGTTTTTTAGGAAAACGCGAACACGAGTACTTGAGAAATAAACATCCACGGATTCCAGTATTCTATGTACTACCTAAAGTACACAAAGATTCTTTGTGCCCTCCAGGTAGACCAATTGTCTCGGGCTGTGAGTCATTGCTTGAACCAATTTCAAAGTTTGTCGATTTTTTCCTCAAACCGTTTATGGAGGAAGTTAAATCATTTCTCCGAGACACCACAGACTTCCTCAAAAAATTGGAACTGATGACGTTTGAAGAAGATACTAATTTTCTAGTTACGCTAGATATAGTATCACTATACACAGAGATACCTCAAGATGAGGGTTTGGCAGTCTTGGACAGTTTTCTCAACAGTAGACCAAACCAGAGAAAGTTCCTTCCCAATTCATCATGGAACTAGCAACATTCGCACTAAAAAACAATTACTTCAGCTTCAAAGAAGAGTTCTTTTATCAAATAAAGGGCGTAGCTATGGGCTGTCCCTTCGCCCCAGAATTAGCGGTCCTATTCATGTCGAAGTATGAAGAAGCCTTCATTTATAACAACAATCCCTTGGCAGAGTACATCGGGAGCTGGTTACGCTACATAGACGACATTTTTATGATTTGGACTGGGGAAGAAAAACAACTACAGTCTTTTTTCATGTGGCTTAACAACCGTACAGAGGATATAAAATTCAGTATGAACCATTCAAAATCAAAAATGCCTTTTCTAGACGTTGAAGTCTATGCCACTGAGGGCATTCTAGCAACCACATTGTATAAGAAAAAGACTGATAGGAATAAAGCTCTGCATTTTTCTAGCAACCATCCAAGGAGCCTCAAAGAAAATTTACCTTATGGGCAATTTTTGCGCATTCGTCGCAATTGTACATTCAAGGATGAATACCTCTTTCATGCAGATGCTCTTAAAAACAATCTCTTGGCGCTAGGATACCCCAAAAAACTCCTAAAAAGGGCTATAAAAAGAGCATGGTGGACTCCACGGGAGACGCTGTTAGAGAAGAAAAACATAACAAAGACAGACAGGATTGTCTGTGTGACTACATTCGGCCCTACATCAAACTGGCTGAAAAAAACAATCAATCAAAATTGGCACTTAGTCAGAAACTTAGATCCATTACTTAAAGAAGCTCCTCTATTTGCCTTCAAAAAGGACAAAAGTATCGCCAACCAGATTGTACGGGCAGCAATGCCCAAAACGAAAAATGTCTCAATCAGAAGTTTTCTGAATTTACCGCCTATTCATGGTCATCATAAATGCGGCACATGTACATGCTGTGAGTCAACTATAGAAGGCGACTGTTTTTCGCACAACGGAATCCACTGGAAACATGACACGTTTTCAAATTGTAAATCCAAATTCGTGGTTTATGGGATACTGTGCCCTTGCACGAAGTTGTATATTGGCGAGACCAATCAAGAAATCAGACACAGAATCCAGCAACATAAATCAAGAATTCGGAAACAAGTTCCAAATGCACCCTTGGTCAACCATTGGTCCTCAACAAACCACACAGAAAGAGATCTGAAATGGACAATTATCTCTAAAGTTGAACAAGACGCCAGAGGTGGGGATCTGGACTCAAAACTACTGGGACGGGAAGCAATGTTGATCATCAAATATAACACTTCAGTTGACGGTCTAAACGAACTATCAGAAATTTTCAACTTGTAATAACTTTTACAACAAAGAATGTTGACAGACATTGGACATCACTTATGGGAGCGCCCACATAGCAGGGCGAAAAAATGTAAACATATTGAAAATTTTCAACCACTCTACAGTATGAGACTAAAGAAACACACTCACAACAGAGCAGTGAACCATAATACGGGAACAATCTTCCATAACCAAGTAAATGTTGCCGATTTCATCTGTTGGAGCACCCACACAAAAGTTAAGGACAACATCTGGATCAGATGAAAAGGAACCAAAAAGATCTATAGTAACATGGACCACAGTTCCACAATAGTGCCAACTATCGCGCTGCGGCAACACGCCTAGACATTTACAAATAAAACATTTTTCTTCATATTATTCAGGTCTACACTAAGAGTAAAAACGGGATTCACAGGATAAGTGGTGTCTTCATTACATTAAAGATCCCATGGTTCCGTCAATAACACAGCAGCGGTTTGCTAAATATGTACCACAACGGCATTTGCCTGCTGCTCATTCGACAGACTAAATAAAGTTTTTTGTATGAAAAGAAGTCAGTGTCATTCAAGAACCACATTCCCCATAAGTCACCACTTGTACGCGATGTTCTCACATGATGCGTCATCACTTAATAACGTATCCCGACGGAAGCAGCAACGAAGCACAGCAGCTGCGTGTGAGAACCCCACTGAGACGCGGGAATTTCGTTTCATCCAGGTAAGACAGAAACCAACTGCGATCCTGTGCACTGCTCGCATACAACTTCTAACTGATCCTTCGAGAAATCGCTTACGTGTGTCATTTTTGGGCCCGTAGTGTGACGAACGCAATTGGCAACCTTGAAGCCATTTCAACACACGAACTGTGACAGAATTATTTGCATCGAGGCGTCGGATGGAATTGGAACCGAGATATCGGACATTCTGCACCTCGACGGACACCTAAAAGTAAGCACCCAATAGTCAATTACATATACCATGACTTTAAGAGACCACTAACTCACGTTTGCGTGAGAAGACGGTAGAAATAGATTGAATTCTTTGTGTTTTTTCTCACTTTTGGTTTGGCAGGCAGAAATTGATTGAATTTCTTATTTTTTACTTCCGGCCTGGCAGGTAGTGGTAGACGTTTAGTTCATCTAATCCCCTGCGAGGCACAGACTGCATTCAAACTGCAGGTGAGATTTTTTTAAACATAGCGCAGTCACCTGAGATAAAAAGAGACAGGGCATTGGTTAAACAATTTTTCGTTTATTTGTTTCAGTGCACAATGGTCCTGACGAGGATCCAAGCAAGAAAAGGGTTCTGAAACGCGTACACCTTACTAGTTAAGGCCAACCAATTGATAAAAAGACTTTTACAAAGAACAAAGAGTTCAAAAATACGAGAATATCGCTTTTATGGATGGCTCATACGTGTCATTGACACGTTTTCATTGAGTCTGTTTTGTATATAATGAACAGTATGAATGAGTATGAGTGGGTATGAATGCTGAAAAGAGTAGAATGTTTTTGTGAAGTTTTGTTTATTCTTAGAAGGTGTCAAAAAACTCAAAATTTTTTTGCATATATAAAAAAAGTAATGTGTACACCACGGTGTGGTTTAGGACTATGAAATATTAGAGGTTTGAAAATGAAAATGCAATGTAATTGAATTACTTTTGTCTGATTAAATCTGACCGAAAAAGTAGTCGAAAGTGTGATTGTTTGAGTCAATACACACGATAAAAGTGTTGGCAAAAGCCATTTGCAGCATTGGCGTATTGTTTGGTACTTATTATGAGGACTTGGCCTTGCTGCCATTAAGTCAAAACCCAGAACTGTTTTTTCAGTTTATTAGCGGGTGCATACCCGCGAGGTTGTTTAAGGGAGAAAAGACACAACCCTACAAATAGGAATTTTTTCACAGAGGTTTTTTGTTTATGTTCATTAGTCTTAGTAAGACGACTTGAAGTGTTTTTTTGAAGTATTTTTATGAACAGACCAATATAACTAGACTTAGATCCTGCACGATCATGACGGACGGGGACACCTTCGCTTACAGCGAAGAACACATTGCCAAATTAATCAATGACCCTCCTCTTTTCGCTTCGGTAACATTAAGCGCTACAGCCAAAATTACAAATGAATCGGATCGTCTCATTAGACTTAAAAAGAAACAAATCAGAACAGATCTACACGGTCACTTCCTCGTGGAACATCTAAGGGCAGGAAAAATACCCGGAGGTTTACAGATACGCAATGTACCGGTAATCTTTACAGAGGATCCGATCTACAAAAAAGGCTACAGTCTTATTGAAACAAAATGCAGCAGGGACCTAATGGTCCTTATTGTCGAAACAGCACAAAGATTATCCAAACAACAACTGGAAGAGATAGCCGTGTTAGAATCAGAGATCAAATCTAACCAACTCATTGCGGATTCAAAAACGCTCCTTGAAAAAGTAGATAAAGAAATCTTGGAATTTAAAGACTTTTCAATTAATCAAAAGGGAGTTAAGTTTGAAAAAGACAGAAAGAACTTCTCAATTGAAAAAACTTATCCCTATCTCCAAATTGATTTTTATTCGAGACCGGAAGCACGTAAGTTTCTGCCTGAATATGAAGGTAGATCAAGAAATAACTTTATAACTTTTTCGGACACATCGTCATCAAGTGGAAGCGAGACAGAAACCCCAAACAATCGTCCAGAGTATAATAGACGAGGAAACTACCAACAAAACTTCCAACAACAACCGTCTTTTTTAGGAAGGGGCCGTCAAAAACCACGAGGCAGGATGCGATACAGCAATCAACCGTGGGAAATGTCAACGAGGAGACACAATTACAAGAATTAGACAAATCACTGATCTATAACCTGTCAGAGAAAATTCTAACACACGCGGAACTAAGTATTCTTGAAAAAGGCTTGACTTTTGTTCCTTCAAGAGACACTAACTTCATCCAAATCAAAACTGAATTCATTGAATTCTGCAGAAAAATCCGTCTAACCACCTTTTTCAAAGATAACCCAGCCATCACTAATGTCGAATCTACAGGACTCAAGAAGAAATCCACATTCTGTCCTCCACCAGGTAAAATTCCGAAAGAGGTCATCTTGTTCGAGAAAGTCATATTATCTGCGATATCAGATGTTGAAAAAAAACGAAAACAACACACAAAATGGAACATTACCAAAGTTCAAAGAGAAGCTTTAACGGAATTAAAAAATGATCCATCGATAACAATAAAGCAAGCAGACAAGGGTGGTTCCATTGTAGTATGGGGGACAGACCGCTATACGACAGAAGTGAATAAACAACTTAACAACGAACGGTGTTACAAAAAGATATCATACGACCCGACTTTTGAGCTACAAAGAAAACTATTCAACATACTTCAAAAAGGCTTTGATCAAGGCTTTTTAGGAAAACGCGAACACGAGTACTTGAGAAATAAACATCCACGGATTCCAGTATTCTATGTACTACCTAAAGTACACAAAGATTCTTTGTGCCCTCCAGGTAGACCAATTGTCTCGGGCTGTGAGTCATTGCTTGAACCAATTTCAAAGTTTGTCGATTTTTTCCTCAAACCGTTTATGGAGGAAGTTAAATCATTTCTCCGAGACACCACAGACTTCCTCAAAAAATTGGAACTGATGACGTTTGAAGAAGATACTAATTTTCTAGTTACGCTAGATGTAGTATCACTATACACAGAGATACCCCAAGATGAGGGTTTGGCAGTATTGGACAGTTTTCTCAACAGTAGACCAAAACCAGAGAAAGTTCCTTCCCAATTCATCATGGAACTAGCAACATTCGCACTAAAAAACAATTACTTCAGCTTCAAAGAAGAGTTCTTTTATCAAATAAAGGGCGTAGCTATGGGCTGTCCCTTCGCCCCAGAATTAGCGGTCCTATTCATGTCGAAGTATGAAGAAGCCTTCATTTATAACAACAATCCCTTTGCAGAGTACATCGGGAGCTGGTTACGCTACATAGACGACATTTTTATGATTTGGACTGGGGAAGAAGAACAACTACAGTCCTTTTTCATGTGGCTTAACAACCGTACAGAGGATATAAAATTCAGTATGAACCATTCAAAATCAAAAATGCCTTTTCTAGACGTTGAAGTCTATGCCACTGAGGGCATTCTAGCCACCACATTGTATAAGAAAAAGACTGATAGGAATAAAGCTCTGCATTTTTCTAGCAACCATCCAAGGAGCCTCAAAGAAAATGTACCTTATGGGCAATTTTTGCGCATTCGTCGCAATTGTACATTCAAGGATGAATACCTCTTTCATGCAGATGCTCTTAAAAACAATCTCTTGGCGCGAGGATACCCCAAACAACTCCTAAAAAGGGCTATAAAAAGAGCATGGTGGACTCCACGGGAGACGCTGTTAGAGAAGAAAAACATAACAAAGACAGACAGGATTGTCTGTGTGACTACATTCGGCCCTACATCAAACTGGCTGAAAAAAACAATCACTTAGTCAGACACTTAGATCCATTACTTAAAGAAGCTCCTCTATTTGCCTTCAAAAAGGACAAAAGTATCGCCAACCAGATTGTACGGGCAGCAATGCCCAAAACGAAAAATGTCTCAATCAGAAGTTTTCTGAATTTACCGCCTATTCATGGTCATCATAAATGCAGCACATGTACATGCTGTGAGTCAACTATAGAAGGCGACTGTTTTTCGCACAACGGAATCCACTGGAAACATGACACGTTTTCAAATTGTAAATCCAAATTCGTGGTTTATGGGATACTGTGCCCTTGCACGAAGTTGTATATTGGCAAGACCAATCAAGAAATCAGACACAGAATCCAGCAACATAAATCAAGAATTCGGAAACAAGTTCCAAATGCACCCTTGGTCAACCATTGGTCCTCAAAAAACCACACAGAAAGAGATCTGAAATGGACAATTATCTCTAAAGTTGAACAAGACGCCAGAGGTGGGGATCTGGACTCAAAACTACTGAGACGGGAAGCAATGTTGATCATCAAATATAACACTTCAGTTGACGGTCTAAACGAACTATCAGAAATTTTCAACTTGTAATAACTTTTACAACAAAGAATGTTGAAAGACATTGGACATCACTTATGGGAGCGCCCACATAGCAGGGCGAAAAAATGTAAACATATTGAAAATTTTCAACCACTCTACAGTATGAGACTAAAGAAACACACTCACAACAGAGCAGTGAACCATAATACGGGAACAATCTTCCATAACCAAGTAAATGTTGCCGATTTCATCTGTTGGAGCACCCACACAAAAGTTAAGGACAACATCCGGATCAGATGAAAACGAACCAAAAAGATCTATAGTAACATGGACCACAGTTCCACAATAGTGCCAACTATAGCGCTGCGGCAACACGCCTAGACATTTACAAATAAAACATTTTTCTTCATATTATTCAGGTCTACACTAAGAGTAAAAACGGGATTCACAGGATAAGTGGTGTCTTCATTACATTAAAGATCCCATGGTTCCGTCAATAACACAGCAGCGGTTTGCTAAATATGTACCACAACGTCATTTGCCTGCTGCTCATTCGACAGACTAAATAAAGTTTTTTGTATGAAAAGAAGTCAGTGTCATTCAAGAACCACATTCCCCATAAGTCACCACTTGTACGCGATGTTCTCACATGATGCGTCATCACTTAATAACGTATCCCGACGGAAGCAGCAACGAAGCACAGCAGCTGCGTGTGAGAACCCCACTGAGACGCGGGAATTTCGTTTCATCCAGGTAAGACAGAAACCAACTGCGGTCCTGTGCACTGCTCGCATACAACTTCTAACTGATCCTTCGAGAAATCGCTTACGTGTGTCATTTTTGGGCCCGTAGTGTGACGAACGCAATTGGCAACCTTGAAGCCATTTCAACACACGAACTGTGACAGAATTATTTGCATCGAGGCGTCGGATGGAATTGGAACCGAGATATCGGACATTCTGCACCTCGACGGACACCTAAAAGTAAGCACCCAATAGTCAATTACATATACCATGACTTTAAGAGACCACTAACTCACGTTTGCGTGGGAAGACGGTAGAAATAGATTGAATTCTTTGTGTTTTTTCTCACTTTTGGTTTGGCAGGCAGAAATTGATTGAATTTCTTATTTTTTACTTCCGGCCTGGCAGGTAGTAGTAGACGTTTAGTTCATCTAATCCCCTGCGAGGCACAGACTGCATTCAAACTGCAGGTGAGATTTTTTTAAACATAGCGCAGTCACCTGAGATAAAAAGAGACAGGGCATTGGTTAAACAATTTTTCGTTTATTTGTTTCAGTGCACAATGGTCCTGACGAGGATCCCAGCAAGAAAAGGGTTCCGAAACGCGTAGACCTTACTAGTTAAGGCCAACCAATTGATAAAAAGACTTTTACAAAGAACAAAGAGTTCAAAAATACGAGAATATCGCTTTTATGGATGGCCTATACGTGTCATTGACACGTTTTCATTGAGTCTGTTTTGTATATAATGAACAGTATGAATGAGTATGAGTGGGTATGAATGCTGAAAAGAGTCGAATGTTTTTGTGAAGTTTTGTTTATTCTTAGAAGGTGTCAAAAAACTCAAAAAATTGTTGCATATATAAAAAAAGTAATGTGTACACCACGGTGTGGTTTAGGACTATGAAATATTAGAGGTTTGAAAATGAAAATGCAATGTAATTGAATTACTTTTGTCTGATTAAATCTGACCGAAAAAGTAGTCGAAAGTGTGATTGTTTGAGTCAATACACACGATAAAAGTGTTGGCAAAAGCCATTTGCAGCATTGGCGTATTGTTTGGTACTTATTATGAGGACTTGGCCTTGCTGCCATTAAGTCAAAACCCAGAACTGTTTTTTCAGTTTATTAGCGGGTGCATACCCGCAAGGTTGTTTAAGGGAGAAAAGACACAACCCTACAAATAGGAATTTTTTCACAGAGGTTTTTTGTTTATGTTCATTAGTCTTAGTAAGACGACTTGAAGTGTTTTTTTGAAGTATTTTTATGAACAGACCAATATAACTAGACTTAGATCCCGCACGATCATGACGGACGGGGACACCTTCGCTTACAGCGAAGAACACATTGCCAAATTAATCAATGACCCTCCTCTTTTCGCTTCGGTAACATTAAGCGCTACAGCCAAAATTACAAATGAATCGGATCGTCTCATTAGACTTAAAAAGAAACAAATCAGAACAGATCTACACGGTCACTTCCTTGTGGAACATCTAAGGGCAGGAACAATACCCGGAGGTTTACAGATACGCAATGTACCGGTAATCTTTACAGAGGATCCGATCTACAAAAAAGGCTACAGTCTTATTGAAACAAAATGCAGCAGGGACCTAATGGTCCTTACTGTCGAAACAGCACAAAGATTATCCAAACAACAACTGGAAGAGATAGCCGTGTTAGAATCAGAGATCAAATCTAACCAACTCACTGCGGATTCAAAAACGCTCCTTGAAAAAGTAGATAAAGAAATCTTGGAATTTAAAGACTTTTCAATTAATCAAAAGGGAGTTAAGTTTGAAAAAGACAGAAAGAACTTCTCAATTGAAAAAACTTATCCCTATCTCCAAATTGATTTTTATTCGAGACCGGAAGCACGTAAGTTTCTGCCTGAATATCAAGGTAGATCAAGAAATAACTTTATAACTTTTTCGGACACATCGTCATCAAGTGGAAGCGAGACAGAAACCCCAAACAATCGTCCAGAGTATAATAGACGAGGAAACTACCAACAAAACTTCCAACAACAACCGTCTTTTTTAGGAAGGGGCCGTCAAAAACCACGAGGCAGGATGCGATACAGCAATCAACTGTGGGAAATGTCAACGAGGAGACACAATTACAAGAATTAGACAAATCACTGATCTATAACCTGTCAGAGAAAATTCTAACACACGCGGAACTAAGTATTCTTGAAAAAGGCTTGACTTTTGTTCCTTCAAGAGACACTAACTTCATCCAAATCAAAACTGAATTCATTGAATTCTGCAGAAAAATCCGTCTAACCACCTTTTTCAAAGATAACCCAGCCATCACTAATGTCGAATCTACAGGACTTAAGAAGAAATCCACATTCTGTCCTCCACCAGGTAAAATTCCGAAAGAGGTCATCTTGTTCGAGAAAGTCATATTATCTGCGATATCAGATGTTGAAAAAAAACGAAAACAACACACAAAATGGAACATTACCAAAGTTCAAAGAGAAGCTTTAACGGAATTAAAAAATGATCCATCGATAACAATAAAGCAAGCAGACAAGGGTGGTTCCATTGTAGTATGGGGGACAGACCGCTATACGACAGAAGTGAATAAACAACTTAACAACGAACGGTGTTACAAAAAGATATCATAAGACCCGACTTTTGAGCTACAAAGAAAACTATTCAACATACTTCAAAAAGGCTTTGATCAAGGTTTTTTAGGAAAACGCGAACACGAGTACTTGAGAAATAAACATCCACGGATTCCAGTATTCTATGTACTACCTAAAGTACACAAAGATTCTTTGTGCCCTCCAGGTAGACCAATTGTCTCGGGCTGTGAATCATTGCTTGAACCAATTTCAAAGTTTGTCGATTTTTTCCTCAAACCGTTTATGGAGGAAGTTAAATCATTTCTCCGAGACACCACAGACTTCCTCAAAAAATTGGAACTGATGACGTTTGAAGAAGATACTAATTTTCTAGTTACGCTAGATGTAGTATCACTATACACAGAGATACCCCAAGATGAGGGTTTGGCAGTCTTGGACAGTTTTCTCAACAGTAGACCAAAACCAGAGAAAGTTCCTTCCCAATTCATCATGGAACTAGCAACATTCGCACTAAAAAACAATTACTTCAGCTTCAAAGAAGAGTTCTTTTATCAAATAAAGGGCGTAGCTATGGGCTGTCCCTTCGCCCCAGAATTAGCGGTCCTATTCATGTCGAAGTATGAAGAAGCCTTCATTTATAACAACAATCCCTTTGCAGAGTACATCGGGAGCTGGTTACGCTACATAGACGACATTTTTATGATTTGGACTGGGGAAGAAGAACAACTACAGTCCTTTTTCATGTGGCTTAACAACCGTAAAGAGGATATAAAATTCAGTATGAACCATTCAAAATCAAAAATGCCTTTTCTAGACGTTGAAGTCTATGTCACTGAGGGCATTCTAGCCACCACATTGTATAAGAAAAAGACTGATAGGAATAAAGCTCTGCATTTTTCTAGCAACCATACAAGGAGCCTCAAAGAAAATTTACCTTATGGGCAATTTTTGCGCATTCGTCGCAATTGTACATTCAAGGATGAATACCTCTTTCATGCAGATGCTCTTAAAAACAATCTCTTGGCGCGAGGATACCCCAAAAAACTCCTAAAAAGGGCTATAAAAAGAGCATGGTGGACTCCACGGGAGACGCTGTTAGAGAAGAAAAACATAACAAAGACAGACAGGATTGTCTGTGTGACTACATTCGGCCCTACATCAAACTGGCTGAAAAAAACAATCAATCAAAATTGGCACTTAGTCAGAAACTTAGATCCATTACTTAAAGAAGCTCCTCTATTTGCCTTCAAAAAGGACAAAAGTATCGCCAACCAGATTGTACGGGCAGCAATGCCCAAAACGAAAAATGTCTCAATCAGAAGTTTTCTGAATTTACCGCCTATTCATGGTCATCATAAATGCGGCACATGTACATGCTGTGAGTCAACTATAGAAGGCGACTGTTTTTCGCACAACGGAATCCACTGGAAACATGACACGTTTTCAAATTGTAAATCCAAATTCGTGGTTTATGGGATACTGTGCCCTTGCACGAAGTTGTATATTGGCAAGACCAATCAAGAAATCAGACACAGAATCCAGCAACATAAATCAAGAATTCGGAAACAAGTTCCAAATGCACCCTTGGTCAACCATTGGTCCTCAAAAAACCACACAGAAAGAGATCTGAAATGGACAATTATCTCTAAAGTTGAACAAGACGCCAGAGGTGGGGATCTGGACTCAAAACTACTGAGACGGGAAGCAATGTTGATCATCAAATATAACACTTCAGTTGACGGTCTAAACGAACTATCAGAAATTTTCAACTTGTAATAACTTTTACAACAAAGAATGTTGATAGACATTGGACATCACTTATGGGAGCGCCCACATAGCAGGGCGAAAAAATGTAACCATATTGAAAATTTTCAACCACTCTACATTATGAGACTAAAGAAACACACTCACAACAGAGCAGTGAACCATAATACGGGAACAATCTTCCATAACCAAGTAAATGTTGCCGATTTCATCTGTTGGAGCACCCACACAAAAGTTAAGGACAACATCCGGATCAGATGAAAAGGAACCAAAAAGATCTATAGTAACATGGACCACAGTTCCACAATAGTGCCAACTATAGCGCTGCGGCAACACGCCTAGACATTTACAAATAAAACATTTTTCTTCATATTATTCAGGTCTACACTAAGAGTAAAAACGGGATTCACAGGATAAGTGGTGTCTTCATTACATTAAAGATCCTATGGTTCCGTCAATAACACAGCAGCGGTTTGCTAAATATGTACCACAACGTCATTTGCCTGCTGCTCATTCGACAGACTAAATAAAGTTTTTTGTATGAAAAGAAGTCAGTGTCATTCAAGAACCACATTCCCCATAAGTCACCACTTGTACGCGATGTTCTCACATGATGCGTCATCACTTAATAACGTATCCCGACGGAAGCAGCAACGAAGCACAGCAGCTGCGTGTGAGAACCCCACTGAGACGCGGGAATTTCGTTTCATCCAGGTAAGACAGAAACCAACTGCGGTCCTGTGCACTGCTCGCATACAACTTCTAACTGATCCTTCGAGAAATCGCTTACGTGTGTCATTTTTGGGCCCGTAGTGTGACGAACGCAATTGGCAACCTTGAAGCCATTTCAACACACGAACTGTGACAGAATTATTTGCATCGAGGCGTCGGATGGAATTGGAACCGAGATATCGGACATTCTGCACCTCGACGGACACCTAAAAGTAAGCACCCAATAGTCAATTACATATACCATGACTTTAAGAGACCACTAACTCACGTTTGCGTGAGAAGACGGTAGAAATAGATTGAATTCTTTGTGTTTTTCTCACTTTTGGTTTGGCAGGCAGAAATTGATTGAATTTCTTATTTTTTACTTCCGGCCTGGCAGGTAGTGGTAGACGTTTAGTTCATCTAATCCGCTGGGAGGCACAGAATGCATTCAAACTGCAGGTGAGATTTTTTTAAACATAGCGCAGTCACCTGAGATAAAAAGAGACAGGGCATTGGCTAAACAATTTTTCGTTTATTTGTTTCAGTGCACAATGGTCCTGACGAGGATCCCAGCAAGAAAAGGGTTCCGAAACGCGTAGACCTTACTAGTTAAGGCCAACCAATTGATAAAAAGACTTTTACAAAGAACAAAGAGTTCAAAAATACGAGAATATCGCTTTTATGGATGGCCTATACGTGTCATTGACACGTTTTCATTGAGTCTGTTTTGTATATAATGAACAGTATGAATGAGTATGAGTGGGTATGAATGCTGAAAAGAGTAGAATGTTTTTGTGAAGTTTTGTTTATTCTTAGAAGGTGTCAAAAAACTCAAAAAATTGTTGCATATATAAAAAAAGTAATGTGTACACCACGGTGTGGTTTAGGACTATGAAATATTAGAGGTTTGAAAATGAAAATGCAATGCAATTGAATTACTTTTGTCTGATTAAATCTGACCGAAAAAGTAGTCGAAAGTGTGATTGTTTGAGTCAATACACACGATAAAAGTGTTGGCAAAAAGCCATTTGCAGCATTGGCGTATTGTTTGCAAAGCATCTGACAGCAGGATTGAAGACTGGCCAGATGTGATGAAAGGTTCTGGACCTGCTCCGCGCGACACCGTGGGCAAGGTAAGGTGCACGAGCCGTATTTGAATTTGAAAACAAAGTGCAAATGTTTTCTTTTACAGGCCTCGCAGTAGGGAATACAAAACACTCATTAAAAATAAATAAATAAATAAATAAATTAAACTGTATACTTCTCACCATGACAGTCCCTGCTTGCAGCAGGCAGGGAGACCAGGCCATAAAAGTATACCCCAGCCGTATGACTTTACAAATGCCAGTAGTTGAAAGTACACAGGCACAAGTAGAGTTCCCACCGGTGCTGCGCTTACACGGAGGCACGCAGAGTAGGAATCATCATCAGAACCCACGCAAAGAAAAGTCTTTAGCAAGTGCACAGTCACAGATGTAAAACTTGAACAAAAAGAGCCTTTCGCCAAACACAATCACTTCACTCCGCACTGGAGGCAGAAATCCAGGCAGCCACTGATTACCTTGCTTCTTGAGGCACTGTAGCCGTTTGCTGTGGCACTCTAGACGTTTGTTGTGGCGTAGGATCTTCTGCAAGATGTAGGCAGCCTTGATAACGTATTACCAGGTGTTGAAAGTACTGGATCAAAGCACAGCACGCTAGGGCTGTCCTGTGTAGTGGACTCTGGTGGGGCTGCGAGGCGTGCTTGACCAGATTCTTTGTCTTGAGTTTCATGTTACTTGTTCCAAATTCCTTACTTCTTAGACCTAGCAGCTTTAGCTTAACTCCTCTTGGTTGCTACGTTGAGCGAGGATAAATCCCATCCTCGTCACCAAAATGTAGTGGGCTGGCCCCATGTTTTCAGGAGACATAGAAGACGTAGTCGAGTTGAGTTTGATGTTGTTTATTAAGTCCATAAGAAGAAGTTACAGCAAGCCCCACCAGGAGCAGCCTGCAAGCTGCTTAGCCCATCTTCCAACTGACAACACTCACACACCAGGCACCCAAGCATTCCACTCATGTCAATCACGCCAACATTCTACATGTAACACTCACACTGGCTGAGCAGCTAGGGACAAGATGAAAGGGAACATTACAGCATAACATGAGAATACTACAAGTGCATTGCGGGGGCGCTTGTTATAGTTAGCTCAGCTAACTATAACGGCTGAATTTTTCAGTTTTTGTATAAGGGAGATGTCAGGCTAACTAGAACGTCCCTGTAACCTTTGTTTTTTTCCGTGAATGTCTAACGTTTTAACGTCCCTGAAACCTGTGTTTTTTCAGTGAATTTCTAAGGTTTTTTAAATGCTAATTTTTAACTATAATGTCCCTGAAAATTGTGTTTTTTTCAGTGAATTTCTATGTTTTTTTAATCTAGCAGTCACGTTTGCAGAGTGGTGGAGAAAAGCGGCTGGGCCTCCAACCTGCTCTCAGGAATTCTGCTGTGTAGGACTTACAGGAGGCACAGGAGGGTTTCTTGGCCCCCAAGGGCCCTCAGGAGTAAAGTGGACTTCATCTCCCAACCAGTAGTACGCCAGGAGGCGCGTTTGCAGAGTAGTAAAGAATGGGGGTGGGACCTCAGCAAGTTGCTGGCTTCTGTTTTTTTTTAATTGTTGGAAGGGGGGCTATGTGCCCCCCTTCCCTTGATGCTTTTGGGCCCCAATGTCACCATTTAAAAAAAAAATCATAAAACGGGAGGAGGGCCGCATGGTCACCCTCCCGAGGCCGATTTCTGCTCAGGGACCCCATCCTCCAGGGATGGGCCATTGCTATTTTTTTTTAGGAAAGGGGGCCACGTGGCTCCCCTTTCCCTGGGCCAGTTTTGGTCCTGGGGACACTATCCCCCGGGTCCAGCCCTCAATTTTTTTTGTTGTTAATTTTTTAAGGGGGCCGCATGGCCCAGCTCCTGAGGCCGCTATAGCCACGGGGACCCTATCCCCCGGGGCTTGGCCACATCCTTTCTTTTTTTTCAAACTAAAAATGGGAAGGGGAGCATGGCCACATCCTATGGGACCGAGTGGGGGGAACCTCGAGGCCCCCGCAGTCCCTGCCAGCTACCCGCCTCCTGCGGGAGCTGGCATTGCTTTTGGGCAGAGTTTGCAGGTCTCTCTACCCAAAAGCAATTCTGCTTCAAGCGAAGCAGAGATTGCTATGGCATGGTAAGAGCGGTGCTATCGCCATGCCATAGCAAACTGCAATGTCCTGGGGGTGGCCACCCCAGGACATTGCTGGGGCTGGCCCTGGGAGGTGGCGGACCCCACGGCCATTTACAGCTGCACTAGGAGGGCCATGCGGCCCCCTTCCGAAAATACTAAATACTAAGGAGGTGGTGGTCCCCGGGCCGTGTGGGATGGCTCGAGCCCCCACACACTTTATTTTTAAATATAGCCTCGGGGAGGTGGCAGTCCCGTGGCTGCATGGGGGGCATGAGCCCCACCCACGCATTTATTTTAAAAATAAAGCCCCGATGAGGTGGCGGTCCCCGGGGCTGCAAGGGCATGTATTTTGATCATTGTCCTTGGGACCTGGCCCACCCGGGGGCCTAATTAAATGTAGAGCGTGAGCCCGTGCTTCTTTTTTTTAAAAAGAATTCAGCCGGATTCACGGATTAAATAGGAATCCCGCCAAACTTTTTTTTTTTAAATGCTTTTTTAGCCCTGATAGCAGGCCTAGGAGGTCTGGGTGTTTCTACCCGCCCCTTTTCCTTGATTTTTAACCTTTTTTGACCTGCCAACACTTCCTGGTTTGAACTGTTGGCAGCCAATCAGATTGCAGGCTCGTGATCGTGAGGGTTCGCGGATCCTCCCCTGCCATATTTGTATATCTGAGAAATGTTTCAACTTCACAGGAACTACTGAACGGATTTACAGCATTTAACAAAAAGAGTGCACTCTGGACCAAGTGCTACATTTCTGCCAAATTTGGTGTAATTCCGTTCAGCATTTAGAGCTGTGGCTGTGTCAATAGTTTCCTAGGGAATTTAAGATGGAGAAAAGCATTTTGGGATCCCTCCTTTTTCTCGGCTCCTGCTTGACGAATCACCCTGAAACTTCCAACACAGCAGCTGAAGTGGGTGGGCCATTAGTTCGGCAAATTTCACGAAGATTCGTTAAACGGCGCCAACGATATTGGCAAAAATATATTGCCATGCTTGCTAAATAAAGAATCATCTTCAGCACTACTATTGTTCGACCCGGTGAGGGCATACTGAGGGATTTCACTGTGTGTGCGTGCGTGCGTGTGTGTGTGTAGATATATATATATATATAGCTCTCATCTCGTTTGAATGGTCATATGTACTTATCTGACAGATGATTGATATGCTCAATAATGATAGGAAGCCAGATGTGTTTTAATTTTTATCTTAAAATTCGGACGAAATTTAGGGTCTGGAGATATTCATTAGGTTGGCTGTTTCCAAGGTTATATGATTTGATTTAATCAGGCAGTGTTGGCTGAGGACAATCAGGGTTGTCTGGCCGATTAATGGCATTATCTGTATTTTAATGGCAGAAAAATTAGAGAAACCACTTGAAGCCCGGATTTTTTTCCTCTTATGAGTACATATTTTAGACAGTAAATATTAGAACACAACCCTTTGGAATAGTTCTACAGTTGCCCTTATGACCCGACTGATAATTAAAGTAAACAAAGACAGAAAGGCTGTTAAAAATTGATACAGATCATACAGACATTTCATGTTAAGCTTTACTTAGGCAGCACGTCTGAGCATTTTTTGCAGAACCTTAAAACGTGAACAGACGGCCGGCATTTTATCTAGGAAAGGTGGCACTGGCAAACCTAATTACAGGACTGTGCAGTGTATGATTTAAGATAATTATTTTCACTGTATTCTTGGCTCAGCTAGGGCCAGCTCAGCTGTTGTGCAAGTGGTTCCCATTGTGACGAAAGTCAATGCTGATTATATGGTGACGTTGCGGTTGCGCTGGGTTACACGGGTTTATGACAGCTGCCCTGAAGGGTTTGTGGCGCTCGGGCTGGGGGCGTGGCTTGCGTGGTGCCGAAGGACATTGAAAGCAAAGACGGGCTAATATAGAGGTACGTTATAGTTATAAAACTTGTTGGTATTTATGGCCTCGCTCGCACCTAACTTCGCGCTAGCATTTACGCGGCAGTATTATAAGAGTGACAGCATTGAGTTGTTTTCCCAGCCGAGCCTAAGTTCATTACAACTTAAACCAGCCTCGTTCTAATTCAGTGGTCAATGAAGTTGATCCAAAGAAGTTTAGGGCAGCAGATTCACCTCGACATCTTAACGACCGCAAGCCGAGTTCGAGGAGCAACCCGTGATCCCTTGATGCCACAGGGAGTGAATATGATGGCCTCGGATACATCGTTGGTAATGTATCATACATTACCACCGATCCCGGTTCGTGATTACTCCCAAATAAATATCAGACTTCGGTATTACGAAACAGTTAAGGGTTACTTGTCTAAGTACCAATAGGCATAAGCGCTCTTCCTTACAAGCTCCAAGACTTGAAATTTCTATGTATTGTTTAGGCATTGTTTGAACAATGCATACCCCATTCATCAAACTCCCTAGGAGACCCACAGGTGTAAGGCCAAAGGCATTATTTATCCGCACAGAGTAAAACGATTACACTGTCAAACAGAATCTTAGTTGAAAATGTCCTTTTTAGGTCTCGCCTGACCAGCGCTTTAGCGCTGCTCTGGCGAGACTTATAGTAAGCGCGTTTTGGAAGTGCAAACAGTGGCTTTGCAGGCCTCCAACTACAGTGCATGTGACCCGTCCGGGCGCGCGCACCATTTGGAGTCCTGCAACCACTTGTTTGCTTTCACTTTAGCCGTGATTCATCGCACCATTTGGCAGCCTGCGTGCCCGCCCCCACTCCCCCTCCCACTCCGTCAGCTTCAGTGCGCGCTTGTTCTTGTTTTATGTAGGCAGCGTGCTAGCCTGGGAAAGTATAATGGTGGCCGCGCCTTTGTTTTATTATTTATGTCGCGGAACGCTGTCCCATGCCTTTCTTTTATGTGTATTTTTTTTTCTTTTCTACACAATGGCTGCACCATGGTATAGCTTTAAACATCCGGCGGGTGCCACCATTGTACCAAAACTATTACATTGAAAAACAACGCCTGGCGGCTTGACTAAGCATATCTGCTTTTGGTGCAACATTTCCTGCTTTAAGATTGCTGGCGCTATTTTTGTTACTATCAAAACGTAAAAACTCCACCCTCCCCGAAGTGCAAATACAAAATTGCCTTCCTCCTAAATGGTAGTCTGCCAGCACCGCCCATCCTCGGAACTCCAGCACACTCAGCACAAGCTTCCCCCCGCCCTCCACTAGCCCCGCCCAGAACTGTAACCAAACACTCAGCACAAGCTTCTCCCACCTCATCTTCAGACCGCCCTCCGCTTCCCGGCCCAGAACTGTGTAAAAAAACACAAGCTCCTCCCATTCCCACCTCAGCTTCGTACCGCCCTGCACTCCCCGGCCAGAACTGTGGCGGACGTTCGGGTCAGTTTGTGGCATACTCACCTTCCACCTCTCGCCGTCGCAGCACTTCTTACAGAACTCTGAAGTTCGCAAATGCATCCCGGCGTTTCTTTTTCTGCTCCTACCTGCACGTTTGTACAAAGTAGGCATGGGACTACAATTCAGTTGTTTCCAGGTGTTTATGTTGACTGGTGTTTATTTATGTTGACTACTACCTGCCGCAGATCTTTCAGTACGTAAATTAAAGCCCCTTAACCCTAGTTATTGTAAAATGCATATTTCGCCCACCCAGACCTCTCCGCGATTGGTAAGGTGTGTGTCAGGGTTGCTCTTTGAGCTCTCAAAAAAAGATAAACAAAGTCTACACGCTTTAACAAACACCAAAGTATCTGCTTTCAAAGGTGCTCGTAGCTGCTTCTGTAGCAGGACTCGGACATGTAGAGGGTCACACATACTCCAGCTGCCTTTTGTCTCCGGCCAGCATGTGTTTGTGGGGGCGGGGCAATAACCTCCTGTTATCTCACTGACTTTGTCTTATAAAACATATACACGCACATAACCATTTAGAAACACCTGATAAGGGTGTAAAACAAGGGATTTTTTTCATTTGCATGGATCGGCACACAGAGTCAGGAATAGTTCAACAGAGAAATCTACCATCTTTGTCTAAAAGGAATGTCTCTTTCACAAACAGAAAAGACCGTCAAGCCTGCTTACAAACCTGCCTCCAAGCAGTTTAGCCTCGCCTTGTTTGTGTTTTGAGCAAAACAAATGTCAGCCCTACTGCATGACTTTTGCACGTCCTATGTATGAAACCTATAATCCTCAATGTTTAACAATGTTTTTATTGCTTAGCCCCACAAAAACCAAGTTATGTCTATTAGCCACACTAGGTACTGCACCCTTTCCTTGCTTCATGGAATGTCTTGTATTGCTTATGCTACTGATGGGATATTTTTTAACAAAAAAATTCATAATTTAACAAACATTAGCATTTGCTATTGGCATTGTAAATGACAATGCCTTTTATTTATCTGTTTAAAAAACAACACATAAATAAAAGGCATTGTCATTTACAATGCCAATAGCTCAAACTCTCGTAAATGCGAGACCTATTGCATTGCAAATGCTTGTTGCTTTCAAAGCTTGGGGCATGCCAGCCAGAAATAAAAGCAACAAAGGTTGCCAATGTGCACTCCTGTTTAAATCTATTTTGGATATTTACCCTGCTAGAAAGCAGACCAAAAATATAACATGCATCATCTTAAACATGATCCATTCACACTTGACCCCTGGCTTTTCTTCCATTCACTCCTATTAACTGTCCCTCTCATGGGGGCATAACACCAAGGGCCGGCGATAATTATCGCTCAGCGCTCTTAGCGTGAGGATAATTATCGCTGGCCAACTCTGAATTTTATCGCGGAGATAGCGTGCTATCAGCAACGCTTATCTCCAAAGCGATAACATTCAGAGCGCAAGCTGCCAATTGTGAGATTATTGCTGGAAATACAGTGATAATCCCACAAGGTTTGGCGATAGACATACTTAGAAAAACAATGAGAGAGAAAGGGTATTCTGTATGGGGTACCCTGGTCCACTTAATCAAACTACGTAAACAATAGAAGGAGTACACCCTCGGAGGTACCTCAGTGCCTCCGAGCTGGGGAGAGGTGCACTGAAAGGACAAAATCGTCCTTTTTAGAAGACCCCTCACTCACCAACCTAGTTGGTGACATGCTTCATCATCGGGGCACCACCCGGATAGCCGAATGCCATCCGGGTGTGCTGCGACACCTGATTACAGTGGAGCTGGTATTTTCTTTTTTTGGGTGTGCTGGTGAAAAAAGTGATTAAAAATTGGTCAGATTTAACTCTCTATAAAAAAGCTTTTTAATTCTGGAGCAACTGAACAATATTAAAAAGATCAGGCGATACCATGTGAGGTTAAATTGACCTGAGGTATCAAAAAAGTGAAGTGAAGTAAGAAAGTGAGATTGGTCTACATGTTTCAACCTTGTGGAAAAGTATCCAGGTTTTCGTCAGGACCGATGTTAATAACCATGGCGGTCTACACATGCTAAGGTGTACCCCACCCTTGGTTAGAATAAAATCCCCTCATGTACTCACAGTGGGGAAAATCCTTACTTGAATTCCTAGGAAGGAAAATTACCTGTGAAGATAAAAAAACAACAATATACACAAAACATAATCAGTTCTGTAAGTCTTGTCAGGCTCCTCTCAGTCATCATCCAATGTTTAGGTCTCACTGAGCCAAAGGCTCGAAGAGACATTTTGTATGTGGGATTTTCAAAGTGCTACCCACAGTCTTTTGGCTGGCCTAAACCTTGAGTGCACGATCACATGCACGTGCACAGCTGCTCCCACTCCCCCCTCCCTTCTCTATAGCTTTCTTTCACTTTAGCCGCTTTGACCCTTGCATTCCCCCCTCCCTTCTCACCCAGCCCTTTGCTGCTCTGCTCGATTACTTTCACTTTCGCCGCTTTGATGTTTGATTTTTATTGCCTTTGTTTATGTGACGGAGATCCATTGCATTTGGCAGAACATTTCTGGGGCCGTATTGCATGAAATACACCAGGTGGCGCTAACGTGTTTAACAGAGCACCATACAGCATTTTGTTCTGCGTTAAAAAAAAGACGCTTTAGGAGCAGAAAGGAGCTATCCCTTTTACTTGTATTAAAATGTATTTTTAAAGGTGTCTCAAAGGATCCTGAACATAGTTTATACTAGCATGCTCCAATATTGTCCGTATTTCACTCCTGATTGCACTGGCCTTCCAGGTCCTAAGACTCAGACTCATGATTTTACTGTTATTTCAAAACCAATCTAACATTTGTTTTGTTTTAGGTATTACCTTAGTAAAGCATACCTATGTGATCTTACTCTCCTTGGTCAGTGTTTTATTATGGATGACAAGATGTTTTCTCATTAGGACTCTAACCATAAGCCTCTTTCATTCCAAACATCTGGAAACGCATTCGTCTCTGTAACTATATAGTAATGGCTTTCAGTTACAGCTGGCGGAAATTATGCTACACACCTATTTATTGCCTTCACCAAACGATTCTGCTTTCACTGGTGTGACCATAACTTGCCAAAATATTTTACTGATGCTTTCGGCAGTGTCTCCACTTCTGTCTGATCACTCCTCAAATGACACCTTCCTTAATCCCACCCACAAGCAAGGTAAGCCACTCAATTTTATGCTAATTTCAAACACTTTATCCAAATCTAAACCCATCATCGCTCCATCTGACATCACACATTTCACATGCAAATCAGTTCGCCTCCTTGTAGATCGCTCTCTCATGTACCCATCTGCTGTAGAAAACAGGACCCCACTGCTCTCACTGCTTTCCACGTGATCTTCATAAAGACCTCACTTCAGTCTTGCACTACAGCTCATACAACTGCTTCATTATCCACCTTGTACCAAAGATAGGCCTCAGCCATGAATTACACTTGAAATAAGAGCGCATAACAGTAAATGAGGGCAGCAGTACATAAATGGCGAAAGCACATATTCACTGCTAACTTCTTGGTTAATAAGCAAGCCCTTCATACACTGCATAATGATCTAGGAGGTGTCAAATCTATCTATTTCCAGGACCTCATTACCTCACCATCCACAAGCGCTCTGTGCAAACCTTCAGCTCTTTACTCTCTCCATCATCTTCAATTATCAGTATTCTATTGTTCATCCTTACCTGCTCATGACTTCACCCTGCTACATCTGCTCCAAGATTAACACTATAATTAGTCCACAGTGCTCAAGTCCTCACTCGTCTCAACCCTGCGCAGTTACATTATTACGATTTAACACAACATCCTCCTAACAAACGTTTCCTCTTATGAAAGTAGCTAATCCACCCTGTGCCCCCCCCTGTAACCATTTCGTCCTCCCTTCATCAAATCTTTGCCTCTTTCATCCAACAGTTTCCCCTGCGTTTCCCTTCGCACTGACTGCCTGTCCTGTAACCGACTACTCAACCCTCTCCTGTGTTCGGGACCCTTCATTCCACTATCCTATCCTCTCCTCTGTTCTTGTCTATGCTCATACTCTTAGATCATTCTGCCTCTCCTTTGATATTGCTGGTCACCCCACACTTTTCTCAATGAGCGCACGGGGCATTAGCTGGGTACCAGCCCTTATGCTCCTGAATAAGCAGCAGCAATCGTTGCAGCTTCACCAAGGTGAGTTTAGTAAAAGTTTATTTTACTACTTTCGATAACTGGTGCCTTTCGCAAACAGAAAAGGTAATGACAATGTATGGCACATTACAAGATGGCATGTTTTAATACTAGGGCTTCTGATTATATGCATAACGTTTGATCTAGCAGACATGATTGAACATATGGTGAGACCCTTAAATGAAGGCTTAGGGCTCAAATCACAAAGGGACTAATATGCAATAAAGTTACGTGTCTCTTCACTCATGGCAGAATCTCCCCACTGCACTCACTGCAGTGCGCTGGACAGAGAGGCTGCCCAGAGTGCAGAGACTCCACACTTGTACCTTTACTACACGTAAGTCCCTTTGCAAATCAGAACCTTAACCTCTACTTCTTTGTGATTTTTAAAATAAAGAGAGGGAAGCATTTATAGTAAAAATGGAAAACTCGTGTCTCTATTTACAATGCAGTTATTGGTTGTTTTTAACTTTCAAGAAAATAACACATTTGTTCTTAAACGACATCCATATCTTAAATCACACATTTTATGATTTTGACATTTGGAATTTCATGTCATACCCTTCACTTGTGCCCATTCCCGACTTCTTATACCCTTGTTATCTAGCAGTGCTTTCAACACCACAGGCCATCAAATTCTGGACGGAACGGCCCTAAACGGTTTCGCCCATACCTCTATAATCACACTCAAATGCTAACAAGCATTGGCATAGCCAATAGGTCTCGCCTTTGGGACCGTTTAAGTGTTTAGTTATCCAGCACAATATCCTTGGTGCAGTAACATTAACTGTTGCATGGCTGAACACTTATAAGGTCCCAAAGGCGAGACCTATTGGCTATTCCAATGCTTGTTTTAAAGTGGTTGCTAGTGACTAAAAATTCAGTCATACTAATAATGCCACCTAAAGTGTATTGGTACAACCGTGCTCCATTGTGAGTTAAAAACTTGTATAATCCACCGGGCTTTTATTCACCCGTGATCACTAGATCCAACCCACTCAAACAGACGTGTGATTATGTGCACTCACACAGAAAATACTGGTGTGCACACTTCAAGTGACGAGTGGTCAAGTGTCTAGCACGAGTCCCATTCGTCCCACAGCAAATACACACTGACTGTTAATGATTCGTTCAAACGTGGGTGTCTGTGTTCTCACTCAACTTAGTGAGTCAAATATAATCAACATAAAAGAGCATGCTCTAAAACGATAGTATGGTACACAAGCGAAGAATAGAGGGATAAAAAGGTAAAGCCGTAAGGGCAAGCCTTACTAGCGGCGCTATATTAGCGTGCCTCAAGGGTGCCAAGGTCATGGAGCTTGTTCCTACCACGATCTACGGAAGAAAGTAATGAGGTAGCAGTTTCGTTAAAAGGCGTTGGACCAGGGGACAGACTTAGCGGTGCCCACCCGCATCGAGTCTCTAAACTTACTGTGTGTGAAACAGACTCGACTGTTATGCCTATCCCATGACCCGCATCGGCGTCCTGTATAGTAACGAGGTAATGTCGGTGCGGAGGTAGTTCCTAAGTATATCCGGGTTGGTGACGTAGGGAGGAGGGGGCCTTGTGAGTGGCATGGAACTCTGGATGAAGCAATCAATCAGAAACGCTCGCCTAAGGAGGGGCGTGAAGGGGGGTGTGGCCCAGAGTAAATCATTGTATCTAATGGGAAGGCGCCTGGGTGAAAGGAGCGCGCTAGGTATCTAAGGACGCTACTGGTTCGATACCGCTGCAAATAGGGGTGGAAAATTAAGTTGCCAATCAGAAACGCTCGCCTGAGGAGGGGCGTGATGGGGGGTGTTTCCCAGAGTAAATCATTGTATCTAATGGGAAGGCGCCCGAGTGAAAGGAGCGCGCTGGGTATCTAAGGAAGTTCCTGGCTCGATACCGCTGAAAATAGAGGTGGAAAATTAAGTTACACGTAAAGGAAGAAAGGGAAAAGAAAGGAGATCAAACGATCTCACGCTCAGAAAGACTACAGGTTATAGAGAGGGCATACTATCCCAGGAACCAAACAAAGCACAAAAGGACTGATAATGGAAGGAAAGCATCCAAATAGGTTTATCGATCATGGTGATGATCAGTCATAGGATTCTACTAAGCAACAGATGTTAGTAGTTACTTTTGGCCAAATGGAGGATACTCTATTTGGAAAGGACAGAGTTCCATGGAATGTTATCATTCAATCCACTTTTGTGAGTGGATAATCTATAAACCCAGCATTGTTCCTTTTCGAATAGACGTTGTTGAAACCTCTCTCCTGTCTTGATTTGCTCAATGATGGTCCACCTCATATCGTTGGTTGTATGGCCCATCACGAGAAAGTGTTCAGTGAGTTTGGTCATTGATTTTTTGCACCTAATAGTACTGCGATGTTTACAGATTCTCTGTTTGATTTATTCTACTAGTCATACCCACGTATTGAAGTTTGCAAGGGCAGATAATCCTGTAAACTACATTGGCACTATTACAGTTGGTGTGTGTTCTCAAGGTCCACACTTTACCTGGTTCAAGTTCCAATGTTTTCGCGTTAGCTGTAAGATGGCAGACACTGCAATTGCCACATTTGTAGTGTCCAGTGATGTCCGGTAGACCCCATGCATTCAGGACAGTGGTTTGTTGGTCTTGAACTGTTACCTTGGGGCGCGTGTTAACTAAAGAGTCTTTTAGGCTTCTGGATTTTTTGAAGGAGAACAATGGTTTTTCCCATTTTAGGTTCCCAGTGTTTAGAATAGTCCAAATGTGACCAAATTAGATGCCGTACTGTATGTTGTTACGCAGGTCAGCGGTAAGTTGTCCTCTGTTGGTTTCGCGCTCTTTTCTGGCACTTGGTGAGAATTCTTTCAGGATAGCCCCTTTCTGATAGTTTTTTTGTGAGATCAATCGCTTGTTTCTGGTAATCAGTGGTCTTGCTGCAATTACGGCGTAATCTCAAGTATTGGCCATAGGGAAGGTTCTCTCTCAATGGCCTGGGATGAAAGCTTTCAAACCTTAGTAGGTTGTTCTTCGCTGTTGGTTTGTAATGGGTTCTTGTTTCAAGACGATCGTTTTCCTTGGTGATCACAACATCCAAAAAGACCATAGTATTATGATCTTTAGTGTGGGTGAACCTCAGATTTTGATCGCAAGTGTTGATCCACTGGTAGAATTCAGAGAGGGTGTCTTCCGGTCCTTGCCAGATGGCAAGGACGTCATCAATATATCGTTTCCAGAAGCTGATGGAGGTGGAGAACGGATTCTGTTTGTTGAGTATGAATTTCTTCTCGAAATCAAAAACATAGAGTCCAGCCACACTCGGCGTGAATGTGCTTCCCATCGAAGTACCCCCCGTTTCGAGCTAGAGGGTACCCTCGAATTCGAAAAAGTTCTTCTTCAAAGCCAATCTGGCACATTCCAGAATGAAGTCCTTGGGTGTCCAATAGGTCCAATTTGTTGCATCAAGGGTACTCTTGAGAACTTCAAGGGTATCATCCTGGGGAATGCTTGTATATAAGCTTTCAATATCAAAGCTCACCAGTATTGTGGTGTCATTAACTTTAATATCTTCCAGGAGTTGTAACTTAGTATCTTGTAAATATGTCGTAGTGTTTTGTACAATGGGCTTGAGGAAGACATCGCAAAAGCGTGACAATGGTTCCAATAAGGAGCCCATACCCGATACTATGGGTCCACCAGGAGGAGGGAGTTTATTTTTATGCATTTTGGGTAAGGTATAAAAATAAGGAATTTTACCTTCACTGTTGCACAAAAAGTCAGCCTCCTATTTAGAGATATACCCCTGGGTTTCAGCATGGTTAATCAGAGATCTTATCTGTTGTTGAAGGTCCGAGGTCAGATTAGTACTCAGTTTCCGATAGTTCCTGTCGTCCGACAGTAGCCTTAAGCATTCGTCTCGATAGGCTTCTTTGTCTTGGATCACCACTCCACCCCCTTTGTCGGCTTGTTTGATGACAATGTTCTCACAATTTTTCTGACTTTCTATCGCCGCGTTTTCCTCCTTACTCATGTTCTGAAAAGGTCGCTTGAGTTCTAGATTTTCCATATCATTGAAAACCGCCTGTTCAAAGGCTGATACTTCTACTGGGATAGTATGAGGTGGTGGTACGAATGTGGACTTTGGTCGTAGTCCTGTTTCATTCTGATCTTGATCATGTGATCTCTCTTCTTGTTTCTCAAAAAAAGCTTTGAGTTTGAGTTTTCGAAAAAAACCGGAAAGTTCACAGTGAAGTTGGAATTTGTCAAGCCTTGAGGTTGGGACGAAGCCTAATCCTTTGCTAAGTACTTTTTCTTCAATTGTTGTCAATGGTCTAGTTGCAAGATTGGTTACTAGATTCGACTGTTGCTTGTCCCTGCTTGGGGTTCCCGTGTCCTGCTCCGTGTATTGAGGCCCACTGGGTCCTCTTCTTCCCAATGTACCTGATTCGTGCCTTTTCTTCGGCCTCTTCCCCTTCTGCCCCTGCCTAAAAAAGGCGGCCTGTATGAATTTGGGGGAAACAGGGGTTGTGGAAAAGGTGGTTGCCATCCATATATTGGATAGTGCTGTGGCTGATTAAAGGGACCCTGGAAATATGGCATCATTTGGCTGTTGAAAGTGGGCCAATTGCCCTGGGTCCTATTCCTTCCTCTTTGTTTTTGTCAGTATCTACTTGTGCTTGAGTTACTACTAGCCGTAGAATCATTACTGGAGACGTCTGAATCCAGGTCTGATTTGTTTGGAGGTGTGTATTCAGGATACGAGTATGGATAGGCCTTGACGTACGAAAAGCGTTTTAAATCTTTTTGAAATTTTTGTACTTTTTGTTGGATGAGATTGTCCTTATATTCGTTAATCTCTTTGTTAATTTCGTCAAGTCTTTTCTTATATCCTGTAATTGTGGTTTTTATATGGCTCTCAGTAAGTTGGATCTCAATTAGCATTGTCTCTGAGAGTCGTAAGGCAGTCTTAATGATCAGCATAATCCAGTCACGTGTGCAGTGCCACACACGTTTGAACGAATCATTAACAGTCGGTGTGTATTTGCTGTGGGACGAATGGGACTCGTGCTAGACACTTGACCACTCGTCACTTGAAGTGTGCACCCCAGTATTTTCTGTGTGAGTACACATAATCACACGTCTGTTTGAGTGGGTTGGATCTAGTGATCACGGGTGAATAAAAGCCCGGTGGATTATACAAGTTTTTAACTCACAATGGAGCACGGTTGTACCAATACACTTTAGGTGGCATTATTAGTATGACTGAATTTTTAGTCACTAGCAACCACTTTAAAAACATTGGATAATGACTGAGAGGAGCCTGACACGACTGTTGCTTACAGAACTGATCATGTTTTGTGTATATTGTTGTTTTTTTATCTTCACAGGTAATTTTCCTTCCTAGGAATTCAAGTAAGGATTTTCCCCACTGTGAGTACATGAGGGGATTTTATTCTAACCAAGGGTAAGGTGCACCTTAGCGTGTGCAGACCACCCTGGTTATTAACATCGGTCCTGACGAAAACCTGGATACTTTTCCACAAGGTTGAAACATGTAGACCAATCTCACTTTCTTACTTCACTTCACTTTTTTGATACCTGTGGTCAATTTAACCTCACATGGTATCTCCTGATCTTTTTAATATTGTTCAGTTGCTCCAGAATTAAAAAGCTTTTTTATAGAGAGTTAAATCTGACCAATTTGTAATCACTTTTTTCACCAGCACACCCAAAAAAAGAAAATACCAGCTCCACTGTAATCAGGTGTCGCAGCACACCCGGATGGCATTCGGCTATCCGGGTGGGACCCCAATGATGAAGCATGTCACCAACTAGGTTGGTGAGTGAGGGGTCTTCTAAAAAGGACGATTTTGTCCTTTCAGTGCACCTCTCCCCAGCTCGGAGGCACTGAGGTACCTCCGAGGGTGTACTCCTTCTATTGTTTATGTAGATAGACATACTTAGCCATGATATCCACCTTACATAGTATATCAACGCTAAGACAGAAAAATACCAGACTTAAAAAAGCAGCGTTAACCGCGGTTAGCGCTACTTTTTTTATCGCTAACAGGGTTAGCGATATCCTTGATAATAAGAGAAATGTTGCTTAGCGACATTTCTCCTATTATTTTACTCTGGAACACCCCCTTTGCATCTTATTAGAGATGCAAGGGGAAGCGTAGAGTAAAAGGGTGCCAACATGCGAATTTGCGTGTTAGCACCCTATTGCTGATAGGGCGCTAGTTTTATCTCTGCTTTTTTGGCTTTTAAAGCCAAAAAAGCAGAGATAAAGACCTTGTTGATATGCCCCACAGTGTCCTAGATTAAAGAAAAGTAGCCAAGGGTTTCTTACTCTGTTGCCTTCCCTATCTGTGTTAAGAGGAGCTAGGGTCTTGGAACGGAAGTGTTGGTCTAATACTCCCACTTTGGATTGATACCTTTAACCGCAGATTCCTCAGCTGTAGAATATCCCCAAGTGTCAGACTGGAAATATTCAAAGCAGTTCTCACTTATGCCACTAGCTGAACGCTGTGTGACTGTGCATTAACGTTCGACCCTGAAAGGCACAGCCACATATACGCGCCACCGCTGAGTGCCGATGTCAGATCCTTTCTTTCCATGCCTTCATAGACGGATCCTAAAATCTGCCCCCCCTTTTTCATCAGTTCACTTCCTGACCCTAGTTAACAGATGTCGCTGATAAACGCGCACAAGGTGCTCTACTGGTGTTTGGGCGCAGGCATGGTCTTCCCTGGACCGGAAACAAGCATCCTGGGACCGTTTCGGGGTAACACCCCTCATCAGCCAGGCTATCTTGAATCCAGTGGCAAAGTGAGCAAAGGACTCACATCTGGGTATACCCTGCCGACTTAGGGTGAACAAAGCAAACACAAGGAGATGATGGACAGAGTGCTGAAACTTTTCAGACACTCACTCCCTGTCACAGAGTTGGGTTGAAACCATCATTGTTCTTTAGCTCACTTCCTGTTCTGCTTTGGTTTTTCCTCCTGATAGAACCTGCTCCACAGAGCCTTTCTGACCCAAAACAGAACGTTACCCCCTCCCTAGGGCCTTTTTACACCTAAATAAGCATATATATATGTACCACCTAAGGACAGAGAATTCCTATTATATATATGTATCAAGACCTCAGAGCCTCGCAATCTCAGCACCCACAGTCTCGCGACCTCAGTCAGGTCCAGAATCTCCTACCCATTCGGCAGCAACACACACAGTCTCGCGACCTCAGTCAGGTCCAGAATCTCCTACCCATTCGGCAGCAACACACACAGTCTCGCGACCTCAGTCAGGTCCAGAATCTCCTACCCATCCGGCAGCTACATACAGTCTCGCGACCTCAGTCAGGTCCAGAATCTCCTACCCATTCGGCAGCTACATACAGTCTCGCGACCTCAGTCAGGTCCAGAATCTCCTACCCATTCGGCAGCAACACACACAGTCTCGCGACCTCAGTCAGGTCCAGAATCTCCTACCCATTCGGCAGCTACATACAGTCTCGCGACCTCAGTCAGGTCCAGAATCTCCTACCCATCCGGCAGCTACATACAGTCTCGCGACCTCAGTCAGGTCCAGAATCTCCTACCCATTCGGCAGCAACACACACACAGTCTCGCGACCTCAGTCAGGTCCAGAATCTCCTACCTACACGGCAGCCTTAGCACGAGCTCATCCTATTATGATTGTGGTACACAACAGGGGAATCGGGATTACCATATATCAGATCACACAAAGACTATTAGTTGAGCACAACCTGCTCTCTAGTTCGAGGGGCTTGTTTTCCCCCTCATCCAGTTACCACTTACCTGACCAGGATTAACCTCTGTTCATTCTAAGGCAACTCTGACTAAAGAATAGGCTATCCTCCTATACAAAAGTACACAACACATGCTAACGTACAACAAGCTAAATACTTTATTTAAATGCCACATGCACATTCGCAGAATACATTATATATATATAGACAACCTGCAAGGAAAGTGAAAGGTTAAGTTGTATACTCTAAAGAAAAAGGGGTCGACTTCACCTTTATGGTACGTAGCCCATGCTCAATGGTCATCTAGGTTCCCTTCTCGTCTATGCCTCGGCTTCGCCTGGAAGTCACCCTCCTACAGTTGTGGGTCTGCTCCCTTCTCCCTCTCCGAGTCACTGGAACCTTTTCCCTGTCGGCTACTCTGTCCTCTTTAGATTCGAGTTCGTCATCCGTCTTCCCTGGAATAAGTAATAGCTTTTCTGCTAACGGCCAGATGCCGCCTATGGTCTAGAAGCAAGTGCCCGTGTCTGCCTCAGACTTTCACTAATATAGATGTGCATTCTCTCATGGAAATTTCCAGCTCGAAACCTGCCGCCCACCAAATTCCTGTACCTCCCCGCACCAAGGACACTTTCCCAGCCGGCCGGCCTGATGTAGTGTCTTCGGCATGAAGAAAAATACAATCCTTTGATAAGGGCCGGCCTGAACCGGTTCTCTCCGAGCGAATAACACCTCATAACTATAACACTGCCTATGACCTAGAAACTTCCCAAGCTGCCAGAGCAGGAGGAAAGATGGAGTCTCTCCCGTTTAAGGCCTACCAGGCCTGAATTCAACACAGCTCTATGAAATACCCTCACTATAGGGCAAGTTATCCTCAAGGCTACCGAATCTATCCCCTAGGCTATGTGTGTAGGCCCTGAGCTATGGGTAGGAGCACGGGATTGTGTCAAAAGTGTCTAATAGACAGGCCCTATTCACTACTCCAGTCCTTAGACTTGGATGGAAAGAGACTGAAGTCATATGGATCGCTCTATAACACCGGAAGGCCGGGAAAATCGAGCAGTACATTCCACCCTTGACTTCAGTCTATTATACATACTAAATGGAATTAACATCTGTGGAAGAATAATATGAAACAAAACTAACCGATCTATGTCTAGCACCAGATGTGCAGAATTGAAGCAGTGAAGGGATACACTGAATAAAACAACAGATAGAAATTAAGACAGCAAGAGCAATCAGAATACCACCTAATGTGTGGCGTAGCATATGCATGTCCGGCAACCAATTAAAGAGCCAGTCAAACCAGCCCTGATCAATGTGTTTCCTAACTTCATTAGTTAAATCATGCAATTTATCTATATGTGCACGAATGGATTGTGTATGATCAGATAAGTTAAAACAACAGAGACCTTCAAAGTCAGAGCAGCCATGTCCATGTTCAAGCAGAAGATAATCAATGGCTGCTCTATTTTGCAAGATGGCTCTACGTTCACCCTGGGCGTCTAATAGCAAGTCAGATAAGACTGTAGAAGTATGATTAATAGATTTGACCATCCAGCAAGCCATTTTCCCAATGGATTTGGCATTGTAAACCGCCAAGGCAGGGACACCAATAATTGAAACAGCTAGACTAAGATATTCAGACTTGGAATATAAATGCAAAGATGAGTCACAATCCTCCTGTAACAGTATTGTATCTCGAAGCACACGAGAGTTGGCATTTGGATGTGAAGAAAACATCAACAAACTTAGCCTAGTAATGGCACACGGGCCGCCGGAAATGTTTGCGGGGACATAGGGCCAGGAAGTATTACCACATGAGAAAAGCCATCCGGCAGGTAGCAACATCGCACGATAGTGACTGGGGGTAACTACTAAACTATTGCAAGTCATATTGTTCTGGACGGAGATACATTTCGTCGGTGTTCTCTGGAAACACAAAGTTCGTTCATGAGATGTGAGAGAGGTGGCGCCTCTTAACTTGAGACGTAGACATTCAGAAATTGCATTAGGATTACATGTGAGGAAAAAACATAGGTCGCCTTGTGTAATATTATACGTAGTTATTTGGGATTGGATGGGAAGTTGCTCATTCGGCAGTTCAGTACACAAAGGACAATATGCATGGGTAGCAAAATCACCCAGAATAATATTCGGACGAGCCTTTGAAATGTTGAAGATGCTTATTAAGGTATCCAGCGAGGCGGGGACAGCAACTAGGCAGGTCGCCAGGATATCGTGCACAGATCTCATCGGTGTCAAACAGAAGTGAGGGGCATCAGTCACTCTTTTCGCCAGGAGCGTCCAAAAGTTCGATGATGAATCCCACGCATTGAAGGAATGCAACACTCTAGTTCCCAATTCATCCCGGGTTGATGAGATCCCTTCTCTCTCTCCGAAGTAGTCCGAACGGTGTCCAGTACCGACACATCCTGCAGCAACAATCCAAAGAATGATCTGAAAAAGAACCAAATACAGGCATTAATCATTCTCGTAAATAACATTTATCAGCTGGGACAGCTTCCCAGCTATCTTTCCCTGGCCTCATAACCAAAATGGTATTATCCTGACCGGTGGCAATAACCTCTGCTTGTTCAGGGGGATTCTTAGGCGATTGCACCCAAACCTTGGCCCCAGGGTTATCCGTAGAGCCAAAGCCTTTCTGGCCTCGTACAGTTAGCAAAATTGGGGCAGTGCCTTTCATTATTTCACCACTGAAAACAGGCATAATAAGTAATTGAGCCACCCGGTCGGTGCGGTGTATTAGCAAGTCATTCTCACTGCTATTTAGCAGAAGTACCTTAATCTCTCCCTGATAGTCGCTGTCAATGACCCCTCCAAGTACCTGGATGCCTTTTACAGCCAGCCCCGATCTAGGGGCGATCAATCCAAAATTCCCCGGTGGTATATGAATACCAACACCGGTAGCAATGATGACCTGATTTTTACTTTCCAGAACGGTGTCATCCATAGCATGCAAATCTAAGCCTGCCGACCCTGGAGTCGCTCTGCATGGAGCCAGAGCTCCGGAAGTAATCTCCCAATACATCACAGTTTCATTGATTACATTAGGCATAGTCTCAACCTTTGGGGGAAACAAACGCATAAGTGGAGATTCAGCATTTAAAAAAGGACGATTATTCAGAATCAATAGTGCTTGGGGTAAAAAGTCTCGCCAATTTTTATACTTGTCATCTGTTAATTTACGCAGTTGATCCTTTAGCAGGCCATTCAATCTCTCCACCAGGCCTGAGGCCTGCGGGTAGTAAGGTATATGAAATATCCATTCAATATTATTTTCCACACAGAATTGCTGTACCAATCTTCCACGGAAATGGGATGCGTTATCAGATTGAATTTGGAATGGCACACCATAATACATCATAATCAATTCTAATGTCTTTATGGTATTCAACTGGGTGGCTTGCTTACATGGAAAAGCTACCAGCAAACCACTATATGTATCGACAATTGTACAAACATATTGACAATTTCTACTCATGGGAAGGGGTCCAATGTAATCAATCTGCCAAATTTGAGCGGGCAGTTTCCCACGATGTAAATGACCTCTAACAATTTGAGGTACTTTACGCTGTCTGATATGCTGACAGACGGGACAATGTAGAATAACATTTTTGATTAGATCCAGGGGAATATAAATTCCTCTATCAGCAGCCCACCTGCTAGTGGCCTTCTCTCCAAAGTGTCCTGCCTTCTGGTGTGCCCATTTCGCCAATCCCGCAATATCAGGATCTTGTCTGTCCACCACTGCCTCAGCAATTTTAGATTTCTCATCTGCAATATTATGAAAAAATTTGTCAAGAGAGTCTATTGGGGTGTGAGCATCCACATGGAAGATGGTAACAGTACTCTGTGGGAGCATTTCCCAAATCTCTTGCCATAACTCTTTTCCCCATAACTCTTTGGAGTGTAACCTCCAATTATGGGAATGCCAGGTCGGCAACCAAACAGCCAGTCCATTGGCAGTGGACCAGGAATCGGTGAAAATGTGGCATACGCCAGGTAACTCCTGTTTCAAAACTTGGTAAACGGCATAGAGCTCGGCAAACTGACTACTCTTCCCTTCACCAGTTGTGCTCAACAGTTTCTGTGTGATCGGATTATAAGACACCGCCTTCCAGTGCCGTGTCGTTCCAATAAACTTTGCTGACCCATCTGTGAACCACACATGGTTCCTGTCCTCGACGGATAAATCATCAAAAGGTTTACCCCACTTGACAGGAGACTCCTGTTCTAAAGGTACGGAACACTCACTCTCAGTCTCAGTCGATGGTGCTTGTGCCACTTGCTCATGTAAAGACGCAACTCCTTTCGGACCCACACGTGCCCTGTCTTGTATGTACCATTTCCATTTAATCACACTCGCCTCCTGAGCATGCCCAATTCGATGAGTTTTTGGTGAACTCAAAACCCACTGCATAATAGGAATTTCAGGACGCAAGAATATGTCATGTCCCAAAGTCAATTGCTCGGTATCCACTAAAGCCCAATAACAAGCAAGTAGCTGCTTCTCAAAGGGTGTATAACGCTCACCAGCATCAGGTAGCTTTTTGGTCCAAAACCCTAATGGTACTTTACACCTGCCTTGTTTCTGCCACAGACTCCAGTTTGCATAAGGGCCTTGCACAGATACATTCAAATCCACATCACCATCACGTACAGGCCAGAGATCCATAGCATGTTGAATTGCCTCTTTCGCCAGACTAAATGCATCTTGCTGTTGCTTACCCCATTCAAATGCATTCTTTTTACGTGTAACTCGGTACAAAGGGGCCAATATTTGACTCAAATGAGGAATATGCTGGCGCCAAAAACCGAATAAACCAATGAATCTTTGGGCTTCCTTCCTATTCCTCGGAACCGAAAAATCAAGAATTTTCTGTTTAACTTGAGGGATCACCTCGCGGTGTCCCTCATGCCAATTAATACCTAAAAATTTTACAGCTTGAGACGGACCTTGTAATTTGTCCGGGTTGATCTCCCAACCTTTCCCACGCAGACACTCAATGACTCTATCTAATTGTGTCTGAACATCCTCTTGTGTTTCGCCTTGGATCAAAACATCATCAATATAATGACATATTTGGATTTTGGGATGAACTGGTACCTCAATCAAGTGTTCTGCCACCAGCCGGTGACAAATCGTAGGACTATGCACATAGCCCTGAGGAAGGCTTCTGAACGTCATCTGACGCCCATTCCACGTAAAACTGAACTGTTCCTGACACTCAGGGGCAATTGGAATAGAAAAGAAAGCATTAGCAATATCGATGGACGCATACCATGTACCTGGATGTGTTTGAATTCTTTCAATCAGGGTGATAACATCCGGTACTGCAGCAGTCAAAGAGGGCGTGTGTTTGTTCAATTCTCGATAATCAACAGTCATGCGCCAAGAGTTATCACTTTTACGCACCGGCCAAACAGGATTATTCCAAGCAGAAGTAACCGGAGTTATAACGCCTGCATCAACCAACTCCTGAATGGTGGTACTAATCTCTTCATGACCACCCGGAATACGATACTGCTTCTGACAAACCATTTTGGTCGCCTGGGGAACTTGTATGGGGGGCATCCTTAAACGACCAACCCGTATAGGTCTGGACGAGATATAATGCGTCGTTCCAAATTGGTAACATCCATCATCAAGATGCAATGTCATTCCCTTCAAAATATCAATTCCAATTATGAATTCTAGAAGTGGCACCACTAGTACAGAATATTCCTTTCTAGGGATTCTACCTATTCTCATTTCAAGCAAAGTTTGAACTGCAGGGGTTTCCTTTCCTCCTAATCCGGTAATAGTGAAAGGCTGCCCCGTAAATTTCTTTGATTTTCCATGAATAAGAGTGGCCTCCGCTCCTGTATCAACTAATGCTCGGGCCCTTTGGATATTACGATGTCTCCAAAAAATATCAATATCTACATAGGGTCTATTATCTCTGTGAGCCCATCTGTGTACCGGAGCTTGACCTATTTCCTAGTCATTCTTACTGCATTCTGTGTACCAGGACAAATCAGGATAAAGACTCTCACGTTTCTTAGGTGTCGGTACCTCCTGTTCATATCCATCTCTATTACGAAATGGATTCCTGTCCTCTACATTGCACTGCGAGTGTCGATCGGCCAAACTGTATCGATCCTCCCTCCTTCTCAATTCAGGGGATTGATCCCTATCATCTCTACGTCTGCTGTAAGCATGATCATTTCTCCCCCTTTCCTTTTCCCCCTCTCTCTCCCTGTCCTGCTCTCGACGAGGGGACAGATCACGTACAGGACGCCGATCATCGCGACGATCAAAGCGCCCACGGCGATCATCATCACCGCTACCATCAGAACAACCACGATCACACTCAGTCGTCCGAACACGCCGGGCACCCTCCTTCCGGTCCAAGCCCCGTTTGCGAAACATTTCCCACAAACGAGCAGTAGTCTCACCATCAATATCCTCCCGACGCACACCATCAGCCAAAAGACCAGTAAAGATATCACGTCTAGTGAATTTATATTCACCAGGAGTACGAGTGTCAGACCGGGACTGACGTTCAGGTTTAAACCACTCACCCAACTCACCGAGTTGGCGTACCGACTCCAACACCGTAGATAGTACATTACCAGTCTGGTTAATCAACAAAGTCATCATGACCTGCTTGTAGGCAACAGGAGAAGAGCGAATGATACGATTCCGCACCGAAGAAGTCAACAACCCATCAAGCAACCTGTCAGCAGTGCCCAGAAAAATAGCCGTTTTCATCACTTCCTCCTTAAGACGTTGCGCAGCATCACGCAATGTATACCACGGCTTGTCATTGACAGGCCAGTCAGATTCAGTAGGATACTTCAAATTGCAACCTTCAGTCGCCAATTGGAGCAAAGAAATTTGACCACCACCATTATAGTTACGAAAATGATCTTGCACAGTAGAATCCAAACTCAAAGAACAAAACTTCAAACAATCGCCAGTATCCAACATAATTCCAGCAGCGCCTAGTTCATAAAGGCGCACCATCCACGTGAGCAAAGCCTCACCAGTCCGCTGCCGAAAGCGTTGCAAAATATCACTAATTTCTTGCTGGGTAAAATCTTCCAAACAGTCCAAAGAAACACCCTGCGGAGCATTGGGAGACTGCTGCAACTTCCGACGAAAAACCGGGTGCGCAGAAACAACGGGACGAGCATCACAGGGAGCCCGAGCAGTACGAGTAGAGGGACAGTCAGTGGGAAAAGTATCAATCCCGCCCGAAGAACGAGCGCAATCACGGGGTGCACCATCAGAGGTGCGAGAAGTAGACTTACTGTCAGGACGGGAACGAGAAAGCTCATGCATAGCACATTCCTCATCCGAGGAACAAGACGTAGTCGAGTCCCAGATATTACCATCCCATTCATCAGGATTCCAATCCAGTCCAGCTTTCGCCACGACCAGACGCACTTTACGCGACGAAACACGACCACGCCTGTTCTTGTACTTATAACGAGCAATCCGCACAGCCGCCCTTTCGGCAACCGTTTGGTAAGTGTCAAGTTTGTCGGACAGCAACTTATTTTGACACCGTAACAAGGTGTTAGAATTCTGAATCTCAACAAAGTGTGATTCCGCATCCTTAAAAGAGACCTGCAATTTCAGCAACCTCTCATGCAGAATCCGATACGCAGACAGAATAACCCAACCTCTGCGCCCCAAAGCGGGAACCTCCTCACCCTTCAAGACAGGTGCCGTCTGCAAACAAGCAATCACGTCAGCCGGTTCCGCCGACTCCAAAGAAGAATTCCAATTTTCACTCAGACCAGTAGAATCAGCCCACTCTCGGGCCAAGGCACCATAAGGCGTTGAATCCCATCCGGGAATATCAACGGACAATTTAAGAGTAGATTTCGATTTCCTAGAAAACATCGCGAAAAAGAAAGAAAAAGAAACGCAGAGAAAAGAAAGGAAGAGAGAAAGAAAGAGAAAGAAAAAGTATACACGCAAATATACAAAAAAGAAAATCACGCACACGCCGAAAGCAAACACAAGACAACCACAACGCACACAGGTTACGTAAACAGTTCGTGACGCCAAATGTTCTGCTTTGGTTTTTCCTCCTGATAGAACCTGCTCCACAGAGCCTTTCTGACCCAAAACAGAACGTTACCCCCTCCCTAGGGCCTTTTTACACCTAAATAAGCATATATATATGTACCACCTAAGGACAGAGAATTCCTATTATATATATGTATCAAGACCTCAGAGCCTCGCAATCTCAGCACCCACAGTCTCGCGACCTCAGTCAGGTCCAGAATCTCCTACCCATTCGGCAGCAACACACACAGTCTCGCGACCTCAGTCAGGTCCAGAATCTCCTACCCATTCGGCAGCAACACACACAGTCTCGCGACCTCAGTCAGGTCCAGAATCTCCTACCCATCCGGCAGCTACATACAGTCTCGCGACCTCAGTCAGGTCCAGAATCTCCTACCCATTCGGCAGCTACATACAGTCTCGCGACCTCAGTCAGGTCCAGAATCTCCTACCCATTCGGCAGCAACACACACAGTCTCGCGACCTCAGTCAGGTCCAGAATCTCCTACCCATTCGGCAGCTACATACAGTCTCGCGACCTCAGTCAGGTCCAGAATCTCCTACCCATCCGGCAGCTACATACAGTCTCGCGACCTCAGTCAGGTCCAGAATCTCCTACCCATTCGGCAGCAACACACACACAGTCTCGCGACCTCAGTCAGGTCCAGAATCTCCTACCTACACGGCAGCCTTAGCACGAGCTCATCCTATTATGATTGTGGTACACAACAGGGGAATCGGGATTACCATATATCAGATCACACAAAGACTATTAGTTGAGCACAACCTGCTCTCTAGTTCGAGGGGCTTGTTTTCCCCCTCATCCAGTTACCACTTACCTGACCAGGATTAACCTCTGTTCATTCTAAGGCAACTCTGACTAAAGAATAGGCTATCCTCCTATACAAAAGTACACAACACATGCTAACATACAACAAGCTAAATACTTTATTTAAATGCCACATGCACATTCGCAGCATACATTATATATATATAGACAACCTGCAAGGAAAGTGAAAGGTTAAGTTGTATACTCTAAAGAAAAAGGGGTCGACTTCACCTTTATGGTACGTAGCCCATGCTCAATGGTCATCTAGGTTCCCTTCTCGTCTATGCCTCGGCTTCGCCTGGAAGTCACCCTCCTACAGTTGTGGGTCTGCTCCCTTCTCCCTCTCCGAGTCACTGGAACCTTTTCCCTGTCGGCTACTCTGTCCTCTTTAGATTCGAGTTCGTCATCCGTCTTCCCTGGAATAAGTAATAGCTTTTCTGCTAACGGCCAGATGCCGCCTATGGTCTAGAAGCAAGTGCCCGTGTCTGCCTCAGACTTTCACTAATATAGATGTGCATTCTCTCATGGAAATTTCCAGCTCGAAACCTGCCGCCCACCAAATTCCTGTACCTCCCCGCACCAAGGACACTTTCCCAGCCGGCCGGCCTGATGTAGTGTCTTCGGCATGAAGAAAAATACAATCCTTTGATAAGGGCCGGCCTGAACCGGTTCTCTCCGAGCGAATAACACCTCATAACTATAACACTGCCTATGACCTAGAAACTTCCCAAGCTGCCAGAGCAGGAGGAAAGATGGAGTCTCTCCCGTTTAAGGCCTACCAGGCCTGAATTCAACACAGCTCTATGAAATACCCTCACTATAGGGCAAGTTATCCTCAAGGCTACCGAATCTATCCCCTAGGCTATGTGTGTAGGCCCTGAGCTATGGGTAGGAGCACGGGATTGTGTCAAAAGTGTCTAATAGACAGGCCCTATTCACTACTCCAGTCCTTAGACTTGGATGGAAAGAGACTGAAGTCATATGGATCGCTCTATAACACCGGAAGGCCGGGAAAATCGAGCAGTACACTTCCCCACCCCAGTTCAGACCCAGCAATATGCAAATCAGTCTTGATCCTGTTCCTTATGGGAACAGTCCAGCCTGAACTGCCAAGCTAGGTCTTCCCTGGATCGGAAACAAGCATACTGGGACCAGCGATAATCTCACGTTTGGCAGTTAGCGCTAGGATCTTTATCGCTTTTGAGATAAGCGTTGCTAATAGCACGCTATCTCAGCGATAAAAATCCACGCTAGCCGGCGATAATTATCTTAGCATTAAGTGCGCTTAGCGATAATTATTGCCGGTTGTTGCTGATATGCCCCTTTAGTCTCTTACACAATTAACATCAGCACTAACCTTGTTCTCATCAAAATCAATTAAATACAAACCAGACAACGTTCTAACTCGAGATAATGCAACATATACCATTCCCTCTTAAAACACAGTTCTTCCTACATTTATCAAAGCATTATTTACACTTAAACCTTGAGATTTATGAATAGTTATTGCATATGCTAAACAGAAGGTAAACTGTTTTCTACGAACATACAAGTCTTTTACAAGCAAAAACGTACAGCACAACGCACAATCTGTTTTACCTCTGTAATCTGATCAAATTTACCTTTCAAGAATTCAATTCCATTTCTATTTTGATATTTCACAAAATCAACAACTTTCCCCATTGCTCCATTCACTAAACCTTCTTCTACATTCAGATTACGCCTCAAAATTACCCGACAGTTTAAACATACATCTAAATTTTTTTGTAATCCAGCAGTTTTTGATACAGACTTTTCCAAAGAATCCAATTTAGTCTGTAGTTTTTCTGAAAGAAGAATTGTTATTCCTTGATGCTCGATTTTATCAATAGCTTAAATGTGAACTATTTCTTCCATTTTCCAATTTCATAAGCTCTCTATTAAATGTATAACACTCTTCCACTGTAGGCATTAGGCAAACTATAGACTTTTTTTCTTTCATTTTCTTGTACATTACTTCTGCTGGTGTGTTTTCATTTGTAAACAAGTTCTTTAGTAGACTACTTTCAAAAGCTTCTTTACCATGTTTGCTTAGAACACAAATTCTTACATCTTTTAGAATATTTCCATAATCGTCATCTCATGCTTGTCGCATATTCTGAGTGAGTTCTTTATATTCAAAATTAACCACAGATTCACATTTCCAATACTTCCCAGAGATTTCTTTGTGTCTTCATGTAGAAGAGTTTTAAACACTGGTTCTCCTTTTACAGGTGTTAGTTGTAGCAGATCTCCAAATACAATTAAATGTTTTCCTCCAAAGAGAATGTCATAATCTGTTTTTAATACCTGTTGCAATCTTAAGTGTACAAAAGCAAGCATTAAGTTTGAGACCATGCTCACCTCATCAATAATTAATAGTTTCATTTTCTTCAGCACTCTTGACACTTCATGTGAAGCTTCTCCAGACAACTTCTGATATTGTAGTTGACTATCATGCTCAACTGGTAACATCAGTAATCTATGCAAAGTAACTCATTTAACATTGTGTGCAGCTAATCCAGTTGGAGCTGTTACCACAGAACATAAATGTGAACCAGTAGTTTTTTTAACATAACTGGTCAAAACTTTAATTAAAAAATGTTTACCTGTCCCAGCTTGACCACTGATGTACATCAGAAGAGGTTTAAAAGATGAGCACACACATTCTTTTTTTTCATGCAACAAACCATATTCTATCTGTTCTCTCACTTGTACATATATTTCTTTCTGTTCAACATTTAGTTGTTCTTCTAACTTTTCCAATGTAATATTCTCCTTGTGTGCTTGTTTCGACTTCATGCATAGCAATCGCTGCTTCATTTTCCAGTATTGGTTGTCCAAGTGGATCTTGACTACATTGACCACTACTTTGACTATATTGAGAACTTTCAGTAGCTATTTCAGCTATAATAGTCTTTTCCTGTTCAACTTCATCATTCAACATTTTTTAAATATGTAGGGAAAATTGTACATGCAATTCTATCTTTACATGCATTAAAAGAATCTTCATAGCAGTCAAAGTCTCCAAGTAATTCACTTTCGCTACGCCATGGTTTAAAGAGTTGGAGAAGCGCTAAATAGTAAAATTCTTGCTTATCTGGAGTTTCACAACTGAGTTTCTTGTGGTTTATAAGATTACCCTTTGCATGTTTTACTAAACAACCATGACATCCAACTACTGCATATTTTCCTTCTTTTAAATTCTGTTTAACATTTCTTTTGAAGCTGTAATGTTGAAGTACTTCATACAAACATAGCTGTTTCAGATGTCGACTCCTTTTCGGATAGTATGTGTCCAACATATTAGTTTTAAGAATGTCTGTACTGTCTGGTTCATTTGCTGCTAAGTATTCAACTTTTTCTAATGATTTCAACACTATTCTGTGGGCAGGCTAGACCTAAACTTACCCAAATGATTCCTCGAGACTTTGAATATTAACTTGAAGAGCACAAGCGATCTGAACATTCATAGGATCCAATTTCTCGGTGGGAAAGCATTTTCAAAGTAAAGCTGTACAATGTAACGCTTTTCTCTTGGGCAATTTCTTCCCACATTTGTTTCATCTCTGTTTTTTCTGATTTTGTTATATACGATGTAACATAACGGGCAACAGCAATTGAGTTATCTGCAACATACTGGATGTCCATGTTCGCATTCAACATTTTTAAAATGTCTGGATTGTAGTCATTGTTATACTTTGACACCTCTGTTCTTTTTAAGTTGTAGGTATTCTTTGGAGATTTCTGAGTTATTGTGTGCCTTACAAAAGAAAAAAAAAATGTACTCTTTCTTTACAAATGACTGGACGTGGAAAACCAAACCGACATTTGGTGTAAAATTTTCCTTTAGACTTGTATTTTCTTCTGCAGTACTTTCCACAACGGTGACTTTGGAAATGTAAAACTTGCTGTCTCAAGCTTCTATCTCCTTCTTCTCTCAGAATCTCACATGTCACATACTGTTCGATGAAAGACAATACTGTTTCATCAGAATCAGTTCCAAATTTAGATGCATCCTTGACCCTTAGTAGCATATGTATATGAGGTGCACCTCTTGCTTGGTACTCCTTTCTCCAAAAGAAATCGGTAACTTCTCCAAGAGGTGGATTCTTTTTATTGCCGATAAAAGACATCATAGCTTGAAACCTATGATTAAAATATGTGCACACATTTACAGGATCCAATGAACACAGTTCACCAGCAGTCTTTATTTCAACATTTTTAATATTGGAATTTACTTCTCTTAGAAACTCAAGCAAATCTTCCCATACATACTCTGCACAGCTAAGTGTGACAAACCAGGTTGGTGTACCTAAGTTCCGTAACAAAAACTTGAGTTCTCCATGACGACGATACCAATACTCATTTGTTCCACGTTGACATGCCATCAAATTGATTAACTGTGCTTTTAAATTTTAATCTGTTTTTTCAACATTCTCCACAAATTCTTTCACAGAAAGAAGTGATTGATGAACTCCAGTTTTAAGTATGTGGTTCACTGCATACGACAGAGAAGATAAATCACTTTCAAACAAAAGGTGAAATATGTATGGAATGCACAATCGAAATCTAGGATCTTCAGAATATAATCTTGTTGACTGATATTCTGAAGCTGGAATACGTACAGGTCGGTCATCATATCGTCCACCTTCTCCAGTAGGAAACAGGTGTGAAAAACAACGAGCTTCCAAGCATACACTCATTGGAGTTTCCTGTGCTTTTTTCATTTGAAATAACTCAATGCTGATTCCTATTACTTCTTTTGAATGCAAAGGACATATTGTGTAATGTTCATAAATCTCTTCAGTCCTTGACTTGTCCACTTTCTGTATTTGACCACTTGAAATTTCACATTCATCTTCTAAACTTATTACCTGTTCATCCACATTTAAAGTTGTGTAATAAATATTATTCTCTTTAAGATATAAGGTAGCCTTTTCAACTTAATTAACATCTACAAATTCTTGCCATATTTTCTGACTCTTTGTTGGTACACCATTTACTAGAATGACTACTGACTCATTTTCCTCTTTCTCTCCAGCAATAGTGTTAATATTTTTCTTAAAATCCAAAGGTAAGTACACCACTCTTCCTTTCAGCCCTCTTTGCAAGTCTGTTGGTGGCAGTTTACCTGTTTTAGGCTCCATCCGAATTATAGTTTGATAAGGATGAACAGATTGAATTAGAACCGACTCATATGTATTCAATTCTGCCAGTTCGTCCGGAATAGCTACTAATTCCAAGTTATTATGTACTGCTCTAGCAGGCATTTTTTTCTCTTCTAATTTGTTGTAACAATATTTACATATACGTTGATCACTATCTAACTCAAATCGACCTTCCACCTACAAGTAAGTTGCAAATTCTTCCCACTTACTATTGTTCTCCTTTTCACTTTTCAAATACAAATCAACATTCCTAGTTTGACTTTTATAATGAGTACGTCGACAAAAAACACAGACATAGTTTGGTATTTCAGAGCACACTATAATTAAACCTTCCAATTTCTTCTTCAAACTGATCAGTGCTAATCACTTTCCCATCTCCTTCAACATCTGTAATTGTCAAACTTTCACTTTCTATTGACTGCACTTCTGAACCAAAATATCGCATTTCCATATCATCACACTTTCTTTGGAACATCTGATAAAGAACCATATAAAAGAGCTGTATTCAGTTCACTTAAACATAATGCAGGACTTTTTACATAGTACAGTTTCCTTACAAACTTCCGCATTATTGAATGGTGTACTGCTAACATCCTCAAGTGATGAAAAACACTTTACACACTTTTCTTGAAAGACAAGCCAGAGAATGCCCATGTTTCTCAATATATTTTCTTACATTACATGGATCTAGTCCTTGCAAGAACTTAATCTTCTGTTTAATACTTTTCTGTGTATATTCTCGTATCAAATTTTGCATTATATCAATAGATTCCTGTTAAATACTACAAATACTGCTACAACCCCACTTATACACAGGAGCTTATGTACGTTTCCCTTGCACTTCTTCAGCTAATAACTCTTCTGCACTTTTACCAACCAATTCCTCTTTTGGAAGGGGACAACCATCCTGAACTTCGTAGCAACGACCTCCAGTATCAACTGCAAATGGTAAACTATTTTCCTGGAAGTAACTTTCCTCATTAAACAAAGGCTCACTATTAGAAGTATGTTTCCAATGTCCACTAAAGATTTTGAAAAAGTTGGTTCTGTTCACAAGTCTTTTTCTTCTACTTTTCTCTTTCAACACTTTGATTACTTTATCTAATACTTTGATCCTCTTCAAAATCACAATGAATAACTTCTGTTTTAAAGTAAAAGCAGTATCCACTATACTTTCAATACGCTGCTTCTGTTTGAATTGCAGCACTTTCTTTCTATATTTGCAGCATGTTCTCATTAAGTTCTGAATCACTCTCGTTCGAAAAAGTCTGTGACTAATTTTTTGAAATTGTTTTTGTCACTGGGTAACAGATGCTGTTTCTTTATCATGTTTTCTTTTCCTTGTATTTGTAATTGAAGTATCCTTCTCCTTACTTGAAAAATTCTTCTTTTTCCTTTGTGTGATGTTATTTTCATTAAATGTTCGTAATATTTTTTTCAGAAATTGTCTAGTGTTTTTACCAGAAGAAACTGTTTGTGTAGTGCTCTCATTTTCTGTTAATTGAAAACCTTTTCTTTTCTGCAAATATAAATGCATCTTTTCTTGTCTTTTTTTCTCAGTTCTTCAAGGCATTTTCAAATTTTATCCAAACAAAATCATTTTCTAAGCAAAACATAGATTCAATTATTTTTTGCATCAGTTAAATATATTACAATAATAGCATACAATTACATAAATTCTGCTGACGGCTTCCAGAGGCAGTGCTGCAACGTGATGGAGCACGGCAGGGGAGCAGTAGGATGACGGGTAGTACCATAGAACATACAGCAAGTATTTGTTTAATTATTTACATACACCTTTATAATTTACATGTAACTGCACTACCTCATATTTTTCACCTCTCCACCGCACCCCACCAGCCCACACACACCCTCTGCAACCCACCGCAGACTACTTTATAGATAATATTTTTAAAAATTGTAATCTATAAACTTAGGATGATATTATCAACCAAACGGCACACAGAAAAATTACCATTATTAGCCTAACAATTTTATCTACAACTTCGCAAACATAACACTGCACCCAAAGCTTTAATTGGAGGGGAGGGAGTCTGAGCACCGGCAGTTTATTTTTGGGGGCCTCGAAACGGATCTCTATGGAGCTCTATTTTTGGGCCTTGCAAAGGTAGTCCGTTGTTTTTTATTTTTTTATTGGACTTTAGTGAGACAGTGAGACCATGTACAGTGCTCACTACGAAAAAGTGGAGACATCATGCCAGGTGAGTCGCGTTGTAGGAGAAAAAAAATCCTTTAAAGAGAGCCATTTTATATCACGATTTCCCTTCTCTTTTTGCAGTGCAGGAACAATACCATTGTGGCGTGATTAGCAGAGAGACCACCAGGCGCACAACGCCCATTGCCCCGAACTCCCTGAGACAGCTTCCCAATAGCACACACAGAGCTGCACCCGAGTACTTCACAGGTCTTCAAAAGACCATTTGCTTGTAAATGATGCTCTGTTTTTTTCCACCCCTTTTTAGAGCCCCTATATCCCCACTCTGCCTATTGCTGAAAGAACTAGCCTCCCCCAAATTTTCGCTCTGGTTGCACCTTTGGAGACGACCACACGTAGCCAACTCCAACACAACCCTGCTGTCATCTTTCACAGGGTGTTGTTGTAGTGCTACGAAAACACACGCTTTGCCTGGCTCACTTAGGGGCATATTATCAAGAACGGCGTTAAAATTATCGCTGCTTTAGCGGGAGGAAACTGCCGCTAAAGCGGCGATAATGAGCTTGATAATATGCCCTTGTGAATTCCCATAGAAGCCCAGCTTCACACCACAACCTGGCAGGCTATGGAAATTGACAAGGGCATATTATCAAGCCCATTATCGCCACTTTAGCGACAGTTTCCTGCCGCTAAAGCGGTAATAAGTTTAACGCATTTCTTGATAATATGCCCCGCTATCTTTCTAAATTATCATCTTACACTGAAAAGCTGCTTTACAATTTTTTCCCTACTTCAACCTTTGTTTAAAACACCACCAGAGAAGGGTGGTGAACTCTGGTCCACAAAGAGCAACTCAAAGCTTTCTTGTTATTTATCAGAAACTTCCTCTGCCTCTCAATGATTATCGCCAGCCTTTTCGGCCCCTTAAGAGGCTAGGTGGATGAGTATAATACGCAGTATTTAGGATCGGCGGCGGAGAGTGCACGAAAATAAGGACGGATAGCTGAATAAAGGGCGACTGGATGGATGGCCAGATGGATGAATGGATAGCTAGATGGATGGATGTATGGATATATGGATGAATGGAAGGATAAATGGATGCATGGACCAGTACTTAGGATACACGGGTGGGCTGATAGATGTGTAGGATTGGTTCTGGGACAGATGTATGTATGAATATATGGGTTTATAACTGGATGGATGGCACAGTGCTTACCATAGGCGAGTGGACTGATAGATACTTAGAATAACTGCAGGGACAGATGAAAGTATGTATGTAGGTAGGAATGTCTGAATGAATTGAAAGATGGTTGGATGGTGCAGTGCTTAGGATGAATGGATGCAGGGCTTTAATTGGGCCGGCTCTGAGCACCGGTAGTTATTTTCAGAAAAACTCGAAACGGGTCTCTATCGGGCTCTATTTTCGGCCCTCGCAAAGGTAGTCAAGTTTGCTATTTTTTCTTTATTGGACTGGAGTCAGAGCATGCACATTGATGTGCGCATGCTCATTTTGCTCACTACTGAGAAGTGGAGACATCATGCTACGTGAGCCACCTTGTAGGAGGAAGGGCAATCCTTTAAAGAGCGTGTTTCCCGAACGTAGGATAATTCGAGGGGATTTTCTTAAGCACACAATGCTAGTTATCTTCATGTAGACCACGCCCCTACTTGGATAGCCCACACCCCTTTAACAGATTTGCCCCGCCCCTTTTAGAGCACCCCCAGTTTTTTTCCCACTTAAGCCTTCACTGCACCATAGTAACAAAGAAATGGTCCAAGCTTCCATTTAAATGTACAATGGCACCAAGTTTCATAATTTGCCATCAACCCTGGCAGCCTTCTACCACAGTGCAAGAGTGTCTATCAGCACAAAGATTTGTTATCCACGGAAATGTTGTGTTGCGTAGCTGTCTGCTGGAACACTCATCACCAAAAGGTATTAAAACATGCAAATTTGCAAGAAAAACGTATACCATACCATGAACCGCTTCATAAATGGGCCCAGTGCCACTACAACACCCTCATCCCCATTCTTGCTTAACCTTACGAAATCAAAGAAAGACCCCAGCAAACCTGGTAGAGCCACTGTAGCAATACAGGGACTTTATTTGAACAAGTCTCTACCGGAACGCCCAGCAACAAAAGTTATTAAAACATGCAAATTTCCGGATAAAACATATACCATGCCATAGAGCGCTTTATAAATTGACCCAGTGGCACTACATCACCTTTACTAGCTTTACATATGCACGTTACAAATGTCCGTGTTATAATCAGCAACATACTCACCTCTCCCACCCCCACCCCTTCCCTTGCTTAACCTTACGAAATCAAAACAACAAGCCCCAACACCCCCGTTAGCTCCACTATAGCCATACATAGCCTTAACAGGTGTCTTCCGGAACGCTCATCAGCAAAAGGTATTGAAACCTGCAATTTTCCAAGTAAAACATACACCATACCATAAGGCGGTTTATAAATAGTCCCAGTACCACTACACCACCTCCACACCCGCCCTTGCTTAACTTTACGCAATAAAACAAAGAGCCCCAGCAAACCTGGAAGCACCACTATAGCCATACACAGGCTTAATTTCAACAGATATCTCCCGAAACAATCATCAGCAAAACGTATTAAAACATGCAAATTTGCGGGTAAAACCATGCCATAGGGCGCTTTATAAATGGTCCCAGTGGTACTACATCACCTTTAGTAGCTAGACATCTGCACGTTACTAAAGTCTGTGTTTTAATCACCAACATACCCACCTCCCCCACCCCCAAACCTGCCGTTGCTTAACCATACGAAATCAAAGAGAAACCGCCACCATTCCTAGTAGCGCCACTATACCCATACTCGGGCTTAATTTTTAAAGTGTCTTCCGTAATGCTTATCATCCAAAAGTATTCAAACATGCAAATTGGCGGGTAAAACACAATCCTTCCCATATCACAGTTTATAAATGGGCCCAGTGGCACTACACCACCGTTACTAGCTATACACCTGTATGTTAATAAAGTCGTTTAAACACTCTGTAGAGTGTATAGCAGAGGATGGGGAGAGTAAACAAAGTTGTAATTCCCAAACTTTTGATATACCGCCCCTTTACTGTATGTATATTAAGGACATTAAATTGAATGAAAAAATTGACGAGTGTCTCAAAAGAGATAGTGAAACTGAGCACCGGTAAAACCCTGACCACTGAAACACCAACGTATATTCAGCACCGGAACACAGCCTGACAATTACTATCACTTGTAATGACATGTACTTTACTAATGTCAAGAAAGTCATACAGAATATATACCGAACATTTTCATTTCTTTTTTTATCTCTCACACATTTATAAAACATCTCTTCTAAGGAATAGCTGAATAAAGGGCGACTGGATGGTTGGCCAGATGGATGAATGGATAGCTAGATGGATGGATGGATGGATATATGGATGAATGGAAGGATAAATGGATGCATGGACCAGTACTTAGGATACACGGGTGGGACAGATGTATGTATGAATATATGGGCGTATAACTGGATGGATGGCACAGTGCTTACCATACATCAAAAAACAACAGGGGTATACCCAAATCATCCTATGATACCTGGGTATAAAGACAATATATATATCTACGAGAAGAAGGTATCAAGGAAATAATACATCAATCATTCATGAAGCGAGCACATTTAATTACCCCTTCAAGAGTATCAAATATTCATTTTGAGTATATCTGACATCATTTTCAAAATATCACAAAAACAGGCGCTTATTCAAAGAAAGACACAAGGACATATATCATACAACATCAATTATATACATAGCACACAATATCTACTAACATGACGATTAACCCAAATATACATTATTCCCAACAGTGTCCCCTTCTGAATAACGGGAGGACCACTGGGAGGTAGTCAAACAAGGAGAGAAAACACAAGCAAGGGGGGGCAAAAATGGCCCAAGGTTTTACAAGTGTCCCAGCCACAGTCTGTAAATCACTCAAGCTCTGGAGACTCCTCCATCGAATGTCTGTCGACGTGACCACGTTTCAGCCAGAATTAGCTTATGGCCTCTTCAGGACAGGGGTTGAACGACAAATTTGTCTTCCTTCTTTTAATCTTACGTGGCTATTCAATCGATACAAAACAAAGATCTGCTAGCATGGGTGAGGAACAATGTACCGGAATATCACGTCGGCTCAAAGCCGCTGTGCGCGCCTATAAACCGGTACTATCCACAAGATCCGACCACCAATTCTCCACTAAGTTTTAGATCGAAGTCGGGTCGGTCTCCAAACGAAATCCCCGCTACAACGCCATTCCACACACGCTCAGGAAGTGTAACCACGAAAATAAGGACGGATAGCTGAATAAAGGGCGACTGGATGGTTGGCCAGATGGATGAATGGATAGCTAGATGGATGGATGGAGGGATATATGGATGAATGGAAGGATAAATGGATGCATGGACCAGTACTTAGGATACACGGGTGGGCTGATAGATTCGTAGGATTGGTTCTGGGACAGATGTATGTATGAATATATGGGCGTATAACTGGATGGATGGCACAGTGCTTACCATAGGCGACTGGAATGATATATACTTAGAATAACTGCAGGGACAGATTTATGTATGTATGTAGGTAGGAATGTCTGAATGAATTGAAAGATGGTTGGATGGCGCAGTGCTTGGGATGAATGGATGCAGGGCTTTAATTGGGCTGGCTCTAAACACCAGCATTTATTTTCAGAAAAACTCGAATCGGGTTTCTATCGGGCTCTATTTTCGGCCCTCGCAAAGGTAGTCAAGTTTGCTTTTTTTTCTTTATTGGACTGGAGTCAGAGCATGCACATCGATGTGCGCATGCTCATTTTACTCACTACTGAGAAGTGGAGACATCATGCTACGTGAGCCACCTTGTAGGAGGAAGGGCAATCCTTTAAAGAGCGTGTTTCCCGAACGTAGGATAATTCGAGGGGATTTTCTTAAGCACACAATGCTAGTTATCTTCATGTAGACCACGCCCCTACTTGAATAGCCCACACCCCTTTAACAGATTTGCATCGCCCCTTTTAGAGCACCCCCAGTTTTTTTTCCCACTTAAAGCCCTCACTGCACCATAGTAACAAATAAATGGTCCAAACTTCCATTTAAATGTACAATGGCACCAAGTTTAATAATTTGCCATCAACACTGGAAGCCTTCTACCACAGTGCAAGAGTTTCTATCAACACGAAGATTTGTTATCCACAGAATTGCTGTGTGATTTGCGTGCCAAAAGGTATTAAAACATGCAAATTTGCGAGAAAATGTATACCATACCATAAACCGCTTCATAAATGGGCCCAGTGCCACTACACCACCCTCATCCCCATTCTTGCTTAACCTTACGAAATCAAAGAAAGACCCCAGCAAACCTGGTAGAGCTACTATAGCAATACAGGGACTTAATTTGAACAAGTCTCTGCCGGAACGCCCAGCAACAAAAGTTATTAAAACATGCAAATTTCCGGATAAAACATATACCATGCCATAGAGCGCTTTATAAATTGACCCAGTGGCACTAAATCACCTTTACTAGCTACACATATGCACGTACTCAAATATCCGTGTTATAATCAGCAACATACTCACCTCTCCCACCCCCACCCCTTCCCTTGCTTAACCTTACGAAATCCAAACAACAAGCCCCAGCACTCTCGTTAGCGCCACTATAGCCATACATAGCCTTAATTTCAACAGGTGTCTGCCGGAACGCTCATCAGCAAAAGGTATTGAAGCCTGCAATTTTCCAAGTAAAACATACACCATACCTTAAGGCGGTTTATAAATAGACCCAGTACCACTACACCACCTCCACACCCGCCCTTGCTTAACTTTACGGACTAAAACAAAGAGCCCTAGCAAACCTGGAAGCACCACTATAGCCATACAGAGGCTTAATTTCAACAGATATCTCCCGAAACACTCATCAGCAAAATGAATTAAAACATGCAAATTTGCGGGTAAAACATATACCATGCCATAGGGCGCTTTATAAATGGTCCCAGTGGTACTACATCACCTTTAGTAGCTAGACATCTGCACGTTACTAAAGTCTGTGTTTTAATCACCAACATACCCACCTCCCCCACCCCAAACCCCGCCATTGCTTAACCATACGAAATCAAATATAAACCGCCACCATTCCTAGTAGCACCACTATAACCATACTCTGGCTTAATTTTTAAAGGTGTCTTCCGTAATGCTTATCATCCAAAAGTATTCAAAAATGCAAATTGGCGGGTAAAACATAAACCATCCCAGAGCACGGTTTATAAATGGGCCCAGTGGCACTACAACACCTTTACTAGCTATACACCTGTATGTTAATAAAGTTGTTTAAACACTCTGTAGAGTGTATAGCAGCGGATGGGGAGAGTAAACAAAGTTGTAATTCCCAAACTTTTGATATACCGTCCCTTTACTGTATGTATATTAGGGACATTAAATTGAATGAAAAAATTGACGAGTGTCTCAAAAGAGATAGTGAAACTGAGCACCGGTAAAACCCTGACCACTTCAACACCAACGTATATTCAGCACCAGAACACAGCCTGACAATTACTATCACTTGTAATGACATGTACTTTACTAATGTCAAGAAAGTCATACAGAAAATGTACCGAACGTTTTAATTTCTTTTTTATCTCTCACACATTTATAAAACATCTCTTCTAAAGAAACACTCCCCAACCACTTCTATTTCATAAGAACAGACAATAGTGAATACGTTTACTACCATATATTTTAGTACATCTACCTTTTTATTATTCACTAGTCACAAACTACTAAAACTATTAACTATACCCAAATGCAAACCAGAAACCATGTTCATATTATATCTCAACCTATATTCAAATGATTCAAACTATGCATACATATAAAAGGAACGTATCACTTTTACTATCTCCATCTCCTCTCCATGTAATCTCCAAACACTGCAGACGGCCTCACAGCACAACAACCTCCCTAGACTTATATTCAAATCTACCTCTCACTGTCAAAAAAGAGACCACAACCTGTCCACATAACATTTCTGGGTTTGCTTTTATCGCTTTTAACTTAATAACACATACATCTCCTACCCCCCCCCCCTTCCCCACTACTTCCATAAAAAGAATATTCTGCAAACGTGGGACATTTTGTTTATCTCGCCTGAATACAATAACAAAATTAACGCTGTACCTCATTTTCAAAACCATACAGTCCTTTAAAGATGACAAACTACATTTCTTCTTTGTGAAAAATTCCTAAATATATATAAAGTACTTATATAACAACAGGTCGAACTTTATGCATATTTTATAACCAATATGAAACACCACACTTTACTAACAGGATATTATTTTCAAATAAAAAATACTTTCAAACTTAAAAATATCACCTCAAATATTTAATCACTACCACAGAACACATAACACACCTTGTTCATTTCTACCTCACCTTTGTAGTTGGTATGCAGATTTCAAATATCACACACGCATGCAATTCTTTCTTTCTCACACAGTATATGTAATGCACCGCTTTCATCAAGAATGAAACCAGTAATGGCACAATTTCTCTGTCGCTCCACGTATGAATACATGTAAACAACAAAACAGAATACTTCATTCCTTCATCGATATTCCAAAACCTATCTCCATTGGTTATTTTTTAATTTTGCATCTGAAAAGCTACTTAATATTCCGTGCCACACACAGGTCAGAAGTTCAACCTATTTTATCACCACGCTTTCTGGAACATTCTACGACACCTGCAGGTTAAAATTTCATGATTTTTTTAAATGTAACCTTTTCTTTTTCAGCATATTCTCGAACATTTAACACCACCTGTGGGTTAAAAGTTCACCATTGTTTTAAGTTACAAATGTACCTTCCAAATGCAAGTAGCACGTCTGGTTGAGCTTTGCACATATCAGCCTATCGTATGTACTCCACGTTTAGACTGCTTTTTATTAACCGATGACAAACATGCTTTTTCACGCAACTAATATGCACCCTAGTTTTTAGTACCCAATGCTTCTTATCTTCCAATCATTTATTGTTTTCTGTGTAGTTTGCACTTAACAAATACCGGATTGATTTACCTTTGCACTCCCTGTATAACACCACCTAAGCACCATATACAAATTTCCGTGTTCCAAACAAAACTTCCTCCTACTACGTATAAAATATTACTGACACTACTTAGACATGTGTGGCACAGCAGCAGGGGCACATGACTTCACAGCATAAGACACACAGTTTAGGCTCACGCTTTCATCCCCGACTCCCGCACTAGCTCACCATAGCACCATCAGACTCTACGCAATACCTCACTTAATTTCCGTACCCAGAACTTTCAGACTGGTAACTATGAGTAGTTCGCTTCGCACCCCCTCTATAGCACACCCTAAACACCCCCACAAAGGTTACAGTGCTCCTACCGTCCTCTTTCCTACTTTTTTCACCCATACCCGCTTTGACGGAATCACAAAATGGCGGCCAACACTTCCTAGTTGCAACTGCTCGCAGCACTCCCAACCAATAAGCAGCAAGCTCGTGCTTGTAACACCTCAGCCAATCAGATGGCAGAATTCCCAAATATCGAAATCTGTAAATTTCGATATTTCTCAAAAACTACTGAAAGTATTTACACCAAATAAACAAAAGTGTGCTTTCTAGACCAAGACCCTTCTCCCTGCCAAATTTGGGGTAATTCCGTTCACCCGTTCGACCTGTAGCCTTGTCTAAGATTTCCTATGAAAATTAACATGGAGAAAACACGTTTTGGGATCCCCCTTTTTTCTCGGCCCCCCTTGATGAATCACCCCCACACCTCCCACATAGGAGCTGATATGAACAAAGAATTAGTTTGGAAAATTTCATGAAGATTCATCAAACAACGCCAAAGGTATAAGCAAAACAAAAAATGCTCTTCCTATGGAAACTTGGTCCTAACTATAACTACCTACTGGCGACCGCCAGTAGATAATATATATACATATATTATCTACTGGCGGTCGCCAGTAGATAGTTATAGTTAGCACCGAGTTCCCATAGGAAATCTGAAAATTCTATTTTGAATAACTTTGGCGCCGGTTGACTTATCTTCGTGACATTTTTAAAACTAATGGGGCGCTCCGCTCAGCTCCTACCCTGAAAGTCTCGGGGTGATTCGTCAAGCGGGGGCTGAGAAAAAAGGGGGGGTCCCAAAACGCGTTTTCCCCCTGCATTTTCCCATAGGACCTTAAGTCGAAGGTACAGCCCGAACGGCTGAACAGAATTACTTGAAATTTGGCAAAGAGGTAGTCGTCAGGTCAGGCATGTGCCTTTTGCATATATGGTGTCAATCTGTTCAGTAGTTCCTGAGAAAATTACAGTTAAAAGTACATAAATATCTATATGCGCGCATGGTGCTCGCACCGTGCGCGCACCAAATGTCCGCGAGCGTAATTCTGATTGGTGGTTAGATGTCAGTCAACATTCGAATCGGTCGAAATCAGGAAGTGTCGGATGCCATTTTGTGTGTGGCAGTGAAAAAGAAAGGCGGAGAACGTGAAAAGGGGGCAGGGTAGAGAGTTCCTGACCCCCTAGCCTTTGTCAGGGGGTCCCTGAAGGACCCCGAAGGTGAAATACCCTTAAAAAAAATATATATATATTTTAAACTGTTTATAAGTTTATAGAAGATATTAACTATGCTGTTCAACTTTATCCAAATTCAAAAAAAAAGAGCTGAGCCATTCCATATTACAGGATACAGTCAATCTATAACTATATACATAGGTAGTTTATTGTAAAATAAATATATAAAAAATATAATAATACATACATAAATTAGCATTTAAAAAACCTTACAAATTCACTAAAAAAAACATAGATTTCACACACGTTATAGTTAGAAATTAGCATTTAAAAAACCTTGCAAATTCACTTAAAAAACCATAGGTTTCACACACGTTATAGTTAGGAATTAGCATTTAAAACACCTTGCAAATTCACTGAAAAAACCATAGTTTGCTGGACATTTCACTCGTAAAAAACCATTGAAATTCCCCCGTTATAGTTAGTTCAGCTAACTATAACTCGCGCAACCGCAATCCACTGCTGATGACGTCACATATTACATCACTCATGACATGGTCAGTGACATCACTGATGACATCACTGATGACATCTCAAATGACATCACTGATGACATCACTGATGACATCATCCAGTGAATATGTGTCTTTCTGACAAATAAATATTTTTTATATATATATATCTAAAGGTTAATAGAAGAATAAATGGTTAAATAAGTGTCTAAATGGATGTTTTTTTTGTAAAATTAAGTGTATAACTGACTTATTAACAGTATCTTAGTGAATACAGTGATGTAATATGTGACGTCATCAGCAGTGGATTGCGGTCGCGCGAGTTATAGTTAGCTGAACTAACTATAACGGGGGAATTTCAATGGTTTTTTACGAGTGTAATGTCCAGCTAACTATAACGTGTGAAACCTATGTTTTTTTCAGTGAATATATATATTTATATATATATATGTATATATGTCCCAAATTCCAAAATGAGTACGCTCTCAGGAAAGCAGGCACCGCAACCACATATAGGGGTCCAAGTATTTATTTACACAACTCGTTTCGCGTATACTGTATAGTCCTTTGTTTATTTTGTTGACAAATGGGCCATGTGAAACTCTATCTAATGTTTGTTGTGGTGTGTTCACTTTACACGTGATCAAGGCTTTCTGCCGAAACGCGTTGTGTAAATAAATACTTGGACCCCTATATGTGGTTGCTGTGCCTGTTTTTCTGAGAGCGTACTCATTTTGGAATTTCGGACATTTGGATTACCGGCACGCTCCGCCGGCGTGTACGCCACCCTTCTCGGGTCCTAGCACCTCAGAAGGAGTAGCGTTTGCTTTCTGAAAAAAAAATAATATATATATATATATATAAATGTATATATATATATATATATAAATGTATATATATATATATATATATATATATAGTATACCAGCTTTTTATACATACATTCACTTAAATAGCTTACATAATTTAACAAATTAAAACAATCCAAGATTAAAAACTAAGTTACAGTTAAAGCACACTCATTTTTACATTTTTATATCCTTATCATATACAAAATCCAATCTGTCCTCATCAATTACCTACTTTTGTTGACCTATGTAGACCTAAAAACTCTTGCAAACATTTTCTAATATTTTTCTGGTCCCATTAGCCCACTTCAGTTTGCTTCGCTGAATTTCATTTTTACACCACAGGGAGACCTTTTGTTCCTCTCCCACGCTCAAGCGTTGCCAAAATCTTAATAAAGCAGCCTGGGCCAATATGTTCCATGATATCGTGCCGGTCTTCATTCTTATAGTTTGAATCATAGAGGACCTGGGTAGGGACAACAAACTTTTTAGGCATTTCCCCTCCTCAACGTCACACCAATTTTACCTCTTATACATAGCCATTCCACACCATATTGGAACTGTTGGGGTATCATGGCCACATAGGCTTTCAAGACAGGTCTGTCTGATGTGCCACTGTAGTCCTTATTACATTTTTTTCAGGCCACTAATTGATCAAGAGCGGTTACCCTCAATGATTCTAAATGGACATTCCATGGTATATTCTTCCTGAACCAAACTCCCTAGGTATTTGTATTTGTCACAAACCTGGGGCTGAGGATGAGATGATTTATCTCCCCAGAGCCGACTGCACCCTTCTTCTATTACAGGGCCAATACGACAAGAAGGCACATACAGGAAGCCAGGCAATTCAGGAGGAAACGGAATTCCCACAAGACTAGCGCGTCCCTAGAAGAAGGGAGACGGGCTCGGCAGAAAGGGTGTAAGGAGACTGGAGCGGAGAGCTGGAGTACGCAACACCCAGCGGAGCCTTTACGTGAAACTAGAGAGTTGACGTTTCTGACCTGGAGATCGAGAAGCCAGAGGAGTCGAAACGGGAGGGGCAGAAACCAACAGGAAAACCGAGGAGACCACGACAACATCCGAGGTGCCGTGGACGAGTTCTGTTCGCAGGCCAAATCTAGCTCCTAGCCACTTTGTAGGAGGGACGTGGCTCAGTAAGGTGTGTGAACGGCTCTTGAATAGAACTGACGATCGGGAGGGAAAGCTGTAAACCAGAGAAGGGACAATAATATAGGGATATATTTTTTTGAAGAGGACCGCTGGGGTCAGTAAAAGGTGCTGCACCTTTCACTGAGAATGTCCAAGGGAATAAGATTTGAGTATAAAGTCTCCAATAAATCGGAAAGGTTGGCTGAATATCCACTAAAATTTTTTCATTTTATTCAGCTTGTGGGTGATATTAAACCCCAACTATTATTTGTTTTATTGTCTTTAACTCTATCTCAGACCTCCATTATTTCTGAGCACTTATTTTCGTAACCCTCACTACTTAGACAGATCCTTTAAAAGAATCACTGAACTAACATTCCACAAATAAAAATATATGGATACACATGAAAGTGACTTACCTGAATTCTTCTTTTTGTCAAGGGCACTGGCGGACAGGAACTCCCCAGGTCCGAAAGAAAGGAAGAAAGAAGAGAGCTGTTAAATTCAGGCTCCAGAACATTCTTTCAATGAGATTTTGAAATAAAAGATATTAGATCAAACACCTTAAGTGATTGACTTTGGCATTATATTTGCTAACAGGACGACAGTATTCCTTCACTTTTTCCATCTTAGTATAACCCAAGAACCAACTAAATTTTTCTGTTCTTTCACCAAAGCTCAATATTTTTGTTTTCATCATGTGTGCATACAAAAGGCATGGAACATTTTTACCATCTATTTTGGGACTAATGCCACGAGCCACCTCCAGTGCTCATGGTAAATCAGCTATAAATAAGGAGAAGAGTAATGGCGTCAGGACTCATCCCTGGCTCAACCCATATTCAATTGATATTTTCTGCGTCAGGGTCCCCTCGGGGTCCAGAATAACATGTGCCCAATTGTGACTATGTAGCTCCTGAATAAAAAGCAAAAGGCCTTTTGGGATATTACGCTTAACAAGGCTTCCCATGAGCGATTCAGGTCTACCAAATCGAAACCTGCATGGAAGTCAATGAAGCAGAAATGCAAACTGCCTCTTTGCTCTATCACTTCTGTGCTATGAACCTGAGGGAAAACAATGATTGATAGTACAGTGACCTTCCTTGAAACCCACTGTTCGAAAGGGGCACAATCTGGTTTACTTTAGTCTATTCCTTTAACTTCCTCAAAACATTTTCTGCAGGTTGATCAGCCTTAAGTAATATGTACATTTGTTAAGCAGAACTAATAAATATCTATATATTTATAAACATGATTATTATACCGATGTATACAAAGGAATACATATAACTAGGTACACCTATATAATCCAAATAACTGCTTATATACCCAGGGATATGCTGTATATTTTTGTTTGAGTATGGTGGTTATAAATGTACACATCATGTAACACTTTTTTTTTGCAGACTGGATCTCCTCAATGGCCACCTTTTTTAGTAAGACTGACACTTCTTAAGAACAGATACGATTAAGTTTATCTTTCCCCTTTTCTGGAGGATGCCATAGAGGTAGTGCATATGAGTCAATGCACTACACTCTAGATCATATAAGCAATAATTGTTCCTAGGTTATTTGATTCTATTGATCCGGGATCAAAGTCACCCCCCATCCTTTAGCTGGTGTTGTCTTATTAAGTAGTGTGAGAAACTGGGAGGGATATTCTTAAGAACGTGTGATAATCATCGCAAAATTAGCTTAACGCAACTTTGCATATCGCAGTCCATTGCAGGAAAACAACACCGTGTTAACGTAGTATTCTCAACCTGGCGGCACCATGTGATAGTCCCACGATAACGTGTCACATGACCGCGTTAAAATCAACGCGACGCCCACAAAATGCGAAACACGAATTCGGAAAAACCTGCGATGCCCCAAATCGCGATACAAAAATCAGCGACAGGGCTGCAATTCCCACACGTCATGTGGGAAAATGCACTATAAAACAACAACAAAAACACACCAAAACCAAATCAAACTGTGGAGCACCGTGGATGCACCCGGATCGAGTGCAGAGGACAACCCAAACCCCACAAGCCCCACGGAGGACCAGCCAGGAACCCAGTGTTCGGGGAAGGGCAAAGAGAAGAGGAAGACGGGATTCAGTCCACAGGATGACCCGATCATCGTCACAGAGGTAATAGAACACTACCAACAACTGTTCATCACCTCCACTGCGTCATTGGCAACACAAACGGAAATATGGCAGTCCATCGTCACCAACGTGAATGCAGTCGGAGTGTCGAGGAGGTCAATGGAGGAAGTCAAAAGGCGCTGGCATAAAGTGCACAGTCAAACCAAACAGAAATTTGCTGCCAACAGGAAGGCAGAAAAGGCAACTGGAGGTGGGAGTCCTGCGCCACAGGAGGAGCTGGATGAGCTGAAGGAAATGGTGGCCACAGTCATCAGTGTGGTGACAGTGCAAGGAGTTGGGGGTCTGGACATCAACAGGGTGAGTAAGGACCACGGACTGGGGGATGGAAGGAGATGGGCACAATGGCACACATGCACAATCATGTGCAGGACACTGCATACCCACAATGAGTGTGGAACATGTCCCTAATACCCTTGGCACACTGCAGCACACATAGAAACACCAAGTAGGCCCCCGTCCACAATGCGCACAAATGGGCCCCCCTCCATATCACCAATGCCACAGCCTACCCATGTACATGTGTTGAATCCAGAAAAGCAGCGGCTCTGTGAGCCACACTGACAATGCAAGTGACACTGCATGACAAATAGCATGGCTGCAGTCACAATACCTGACATGGTGCACAAGACGACATTGAGGTGGCTGAGTGTGGACCACATCCGTAAAAGAGCAGGTCACACTCTGACACATCCAAGTGCACCTACAACCCATGGCGTCAAAAACACATCTGCAGACAAACAACGCAAAAGAGTTCAAAATTTGTCCAAGAGCGCAAATGGCCCAAGTCGCAAACATCCCAATACCCGAAAAGCACACAAGTCAAAGGCACACCGACTAAAAGGGAGAAGGGGGCCGCCAAATCAGAGCTGCAGGAGTGACTTGCCAACAAGGCAGCACACACACATAGCAATCAAAGTACATAAACATTGACGACCATGTGGTACAAAGTACAACCCTTACACCACAGGACAGAGGACACAACTGGTGCCGCTCGTGCGTAGAAACTGGCCAATCACATCTGTCATTGCATGACACCGAGATTATAATGTACGAGTACAACCACACATCAGTCATGTAGTCGAAATGTCCACTGTCTCCAATCAAATAGCCAGCTTCACTAAAACAGTCACAATGTACATTGTCATGCAGTCTGAATGTAAACATCTACAATGCGTCAACATACATGGAACACACTGTTAACCTACATCTCCCATTTACATTGCAGAGGGACAAGCTACACCACCTGCAGAGCAGACCACACATCTCTTCAGTGATGATGAAGAGGACACCCTGCACATTTGCTCAGATACCCCCCAACGGCTAATGGACAGTCTCAGCACCCCACCCCCAGGAGCAGGGCAGCCCAGCTGCATCGAGGTGACCCCACCCCATGCACAGACCACACAACAGGAATCACACACCACCACGGCTGCCTCCCAGGACCCATGACCAACACATGGAATTCCAATGCTGTGTGTTAGGGTGCCAGGAGGAGATGGCTGATCAGCTGCGGGTGGGGTTCGACCACGTGGCAGCCAAACTCGATGCCATACGTGGGTGTCTGAGCCCCATCAGGGACCACTTACAGTCCATAACGGACACCCACTGTCCGTTATGCTCTACAACATCTCCGCCCCCTGACGTCTCATTGGCACAGAGTGATACAGCCCTATCACCCTTGCACCCTGATGTGTCAGTGGCACACATTGATGCAGCCATGACACCACCACGCATACCTGACACCGGGCACAGAAGACGTCTCAGAGGAGTAAGATGTGGAGGGTAATGAATGTGTGAGAAAGAAGGTAGCAGCATCTGTCCCCTCCAAATGGCCTGTCCCTACCTGGTTCAGCCCTATGCATCATGCCCTTGAACAACACCTCCCACCGTCCCCCGAAAAACTCTGCGACATCCACCTGGCTCCCGACATGGACTGCCATATCTGCTCTGGTACCAATGACACAGCTATCCGGCTGCGGACTGAACTCTTCCTCGTCAGATTAACTTTGCATTCCCCCAAGGACTCTGGTTGGACCACCACTGGGCAACCATGTTATGTGGGCTTGAAATGGCCATGCACTGCTCCAGCTCCGACACTCCCCAGAATGTGAATAAAACATTCCAAATCACTGTGTCATGTCTATGTTCACTCACCTATGAAAGTATGGATGAATGTAGGGACATTGATTCCACTAAAAGGTATACCCTGGTAAATGTCATCGATGCGCATGTTTGACCCTGACCCACATTGCCAATTAGATGACTGTGAAGGTGTGAACTAGCTGTGGCCTCATTACACATGAACAACAATCTCGTTACCCCCAATGTAGCCCCATGTCCATGTATTAAATAGGGCTGTGTGTAGAAATGTCAAATTCGGTAGCAGCCCTGAAGTGCTGTCCCCATCACATGTGACAACAGAACATCTCTTCGCATACCTACTCACACACATCTGTGTGGACACAGTCTGTTTTGATGGATAACCTTGATCTACATGGCAAGGAGTTGGACTCCATACTCTCATTTTTGGAGACACGTAAGAGCACATGTCTGCCAGCAACTATCCCAACTACAATGTCTGGCTCAAAGAGGTGGAGCTGTCAAAAGGGACTCACCCCCAATTTACAAGCATCAGTCAATCCCTCCCTGTGTACGGCCAATGCTCATGGAGGCACAGGATTTTTCATTATAATCAACACTCATCACAGTTGTACACTAGTGAAGTTGCATAGACTTTATTAGCATGTGCGTGTCAGTACGAGCAAGGCAAGGGCCACAACATGCAGACCAATGTTTAAGACACCTACAGGCAGCTTAGCAACATGTCGAGGTGCAAGTAATGGGGTGGCAAGAATGAACACAAATCCTCACAGATGTCAATGGTCTCAGCTCACCTTGCCTTGCTGGACGAGTCATGTGATGTTTGGCGTCTGCTCATTGCCCCGTGTCAGGGGACACGACTCACAGCCCATGGGATCTTCATAGTGCTGTACCACCGGACTGTGCCAACTGTGTGCTCTGCTGACAGTGAGCAGGCGAAAGGGTCCTACAAGGTCACATGTCGTACTACATTGCCTTGTGTTTACTCTCCCCCCAGCAGTTTCTCCGATTTTGGAACATTGCCAAACGACGCTGTGCAGCTCCACCCATGGGACGGCATCACCTTGCACAAGTGTGTGTACACACGCGTAGGTCCACGCACATGCATTCTGAGTTCAGGTGAAGGCAGACATGTCCACTGTTGTGGTGGGATATGTGATCATTCCTCCAAGATGCTACAAGGTGTGGGGACTTGTGCTGTGGGTGACAATCAGTTGTGGCTGCAGGAACGTAGTTACTCGTCCATGAATGCGAGCGCAGCTTCATGGGCAATCTGTTCCAAGAGTACATCATTGTCAAGTTCAAAGAACACGAGGGCGAGCCAATCCATTAACTGGTCCCGGCAGCTGTGCCCTGTCCACGCCGTTTCACCAATCTGCAACACATCCCAATAGGGAAGTGCCCCGATGTAGTCATTGCACACGAGGAGTTGTTCAATCTCCCATGCCCAACTGCCTGCACATACGCCAAATATCAAGGCATTCCATGCCTGGGTATCCCGGTTACACTCCTGTTCGTGGGCCAACAGGGGGCGCACACACAAGTCATAATCCAGTTCAGCTACCGTTGTGTTGGATAGGCAGACATCCATGGGCCACTCGAATGTGCGTGATCGACAGTGGAACCAGGGCTGGATGCAGGTGACGTACGCAAGACAGAAACTCAGACAGTAACTGATGCGCAACACTTCCAGTGGCAGTGATCCCAACAGATGCAGCATTCGTGCACAGTACAATTCCACATGACAGGGGTTGTGCATGTGCCCGGGATTGCCAGCCACTGCCTTTGTTGGTCTTGTAGCACCAGCACTCTTCTGACAGGTGGCAGTTATGTTGGTGATATGCCACTGCTCGGAGCAATGAGGTGTATTTGTGTGCAACGTTTGGACGTACGGGATGATTTTTACTTATGTGTCAAGGACATCCCATGCAGGTGTACCTCAAGCAGGGACAAGTGTGTGTGGGGTGTGGACACGTTGGTCTTTCATTCGCGCAGTTCGAGGTGTGGTAGTCATCAAGATCTTCTATGGTATCTCTCGCAGGGAGTACCAGCCGCATTCAAGACCAAGGTCGGGGGTTCAGATGTCCTTCCACCTTGTGTATTGAGACAAAGGAGCTTTCATACCTAATGTTAGTCTGACTACTGCTTGCATTTTTTAAATGTGATGTGGCCTTCGCGTTGCAATTGATGCCAGGCCTTTGATTTAGTGTGCACCAATAGCGATACACACACGACATTTGGCATGTATGAGCAAAGAGCTCGAATGGCCTTGTGCTCCTTGTACAATCTCTCTCTTTCTCTCTCTTCCTCTCTTTCTCTCTCTTTCTCTCTCTTTCTCTCTCTCTCCCTCTCTTTCTCTCACTTTCTCTATCTCTATCTCTATCTCTCTCTCTTTCGCTCGCTCTCTCTGTCCTTTGATGAGCGCATGACATACCTTCTTATCTAGAATTTTGTTTTGCAGGATATGACTTGCAGATTGTCCTGAGAGGATCCACCATGATTCTTCAAACTAGTTGTTTTGTGTTTATCCTGAATGAAACAAACTATTTGGAAATTCTAAGATGAAAGTATGATTCTCATTTTTCTGATCACACATGTATGTTGGGTGTTGTAATTGTGCGACATCAGGCACATTGTTTTGTTCATGATTTCATAACGTTGATGTGACTTATCTTTGTCCGGGGGTGAGTTGGGGGTGCCCAGAGGGGACTCCGGGGGGGTGGGGGGGGGGTGGGGGGTCTTGGGGTGGTGGCACTGTGTGCTGTTGCCTTCTTGGGGCTCTGGCATGCATGGTCAGTGGCTCCATGGCATCTGTTGTTCTTCATATGTGGCTCTGGGCTGGGCTCCCTTTTCTGGTGCAGGCTGTTGTCCGACTTTACACCAGGTCAGAGCAGGTGTTAGATTCCTGCTGCTAAAGCGCCTTATTGCATGTTTTGAGATCTTATCGCCGATCTGGCTGGTCATTGAGAATGTTGCGGAGTGGTGTTGTCACAGCTTTTTGCACGGGAACGCCTACTTATCATCTCATCAGCGATAGTTGCCGGGCTCACCTGTGGAGAAGTTTTTTGCGGCTGCTATCGCAGGTAAACTGGTGTTATCGGCTGTTAGCACCAGGTTGTGAATGGGGCGGTAAATTTATCGTGACTTTCGCTGCGATAAAGTGCCGGTAACTCTGCGAAAGATCCTTGAGAATATGCCCCTGGGTTGCTTGAATGAGGGGTGACCAATTCACAACAGGCAGACTCCCTGTCAAGGTGAACCACATAAGTCGCTAAATTAACCTGTACCTAACTCTCTGGTAGTTTGGCACATTAGCAGTCAGGCTACACTTCGAGGCAAAGTGTAAACTATATATGCGGCACACAAAAGTAATAAAGTGAAAACACAACACAAGAAAAATCCCACACCAATTTAGAAAAATACAGTACAATGAAATAAGTAATTTGACATCAATACAACCAAAGTCCAACTAGAAGAACGGGTATTACGATTTTTTTTAATTTTAAAGTAAAATAGCATCTTAAAGATCAAAGTGCTGACCACGGGCATCTAGCTTCACGAGACCTGGTCTAAGTAAAAAAAATACAGCTGACCGCTATGGGGTCCTAGTCGGATACAAGAAGTGGATTGGACCTGGTCAGCACTTACTAACTTAGAAGAAATTCTGAGAAAATCTTTCTGAGAAGGTAAAGTTCATCAGGGCAAGGCTTTAGGCGGTGTCCGGGGAGGGAATGTCACTGTTGGGGAGTGGCTGGACGAAGTCACAGAGAAGAGTTTTAAGCTGAGACTTAGTCTCTTTTTTGGAAATTGAAAATCTCCAGCGGGACGAGGCTGGAGGCTGTAGCAGGCAAGGGTTCAATGAGGCCCTATATCCTTTGGTGAAGGACCTCTGAACAGGATTCACTCCTGTGGAGAATGTAGAAGGTGCTGCCAGGAAGTCCCCTTGGGCGGATAGACAAGCAGGTTGGCCCGAGTCATCTTTCAGTTCTCAGAGAATTTTTTAGCCAAAAAATGTCTAAGTTCCAAATTGTGTTTTTTGGCTATCTAGGCACTTTTAGCACTATCACCAAGGTTTGAGGACTGGAGGGGCACCACTTGGGGGGAGTGAAGACTCACTCTGGGTCAAGGTGAAGGTTTATGGTGGTTGAAGCCTTTTCTGTGGTTGAGACTCTGATCAGGAGGGCAGCCGTCTAGTATTTAGAGTCACTCTGGTAGTTCTGCGTTCAAGTGATGAAACATTGCAGGCCTCCGAGGGTTCAAGGCCGTCTCCAGGTAGCAAAGCTGTCCTTCCAAGATCAGCAAAGCAGCAAGCCACATCTGCAGGGTGTTCTCTGAGAGTCCTTCTGTTAGTCCAGAAAGTAAACTGAAGAGTGGGACTGAGGGTCCTATTTTTATATAGAAGTTACTAGAGAATCCCCTTTGAAGTGCTTGACGTTTTCTGCTTCCCCTGACCTGTCTCCAAGCTTGCTGCATGAACAATGCTGGCGTGACAAGTCCTTTGTTTAAAGGCAGAGCACAGCCTATTCAGTTGTAGATTGGGTTGTGTCCAGCTGCGCCTCATCCCATCCTGCCAATTGATGACCCATCCAGGCACAACTACAATTTCTTAGACACCAAACATGACATGTTTACCTGTACCCAATCAAAGGTTAGTACTTAATAAATGTAATAAGGCAACCCCATGCTATTCTATGGGAAAATTAGGCCTCACAGTACTAAAAAGGAGTTTTTTACTACCAGGACATATAAAATGTAAACATATATGTCCAACCTTTTAATTCCAATGCACCCTGCCCTATTGGATACCTAAGGCCTACCTAAGTGGCAGACTACATGGCGAGTAAGATCCGCCAACCCCTTAACAAGGAGGAGTGAGCACATCTCTGAGCGGAGTGTTCCCGACTATCCTTGTACTATCCTTGGGGGATAGGGTCACAGCTACCCATGATATCGACCATAAGCTGTGTACCTTTTTCACCAAATACATGAAGGACCCCAGGAAGGAGACTGACTGCTCCTAGAGGACATGTCAGGATAAACTCCTCAGTGGTGTAGGACCCTTTACAAAGATTATCGAACTGGCAGAGCAGGCCAAGTAGACAGTGAGACCCCCTCCCCACAGATAATGCTGGTTGGGCTTAGAGGGCAGTCTGCCTCCTCGGCAACTTCTCTACGCCCTCTCCGCAGAACTTCCCTGCTTCATTCTGATAAAAATAGACTCCAAGCAGAGGGAGTTCAATTCGTCGAAGGTGAGTCCTGTAGTACAGGCCAATCTGTTTGGTGAGCCTTTCGTCACTGAGTTGGGGAAGTTGGTCTGACCTTTTCAGCCCTTGACAAAGCCCAGTCATCTATGAAGAAGATCTTTCCACTGAAGGTTTTTGGAGGGGCTGGAAGAGGCAGGGGTCGCTTCTCCGGCCACCAGTCCTATCAAGGCCCTAACAGAGCACAGGCCAAGAGGAGCAACGGTTGGCACGATGGCCGTTAGGGGACATTCTACCCCACCCGTGGCAGTGGGAGAGAAAGGAACAACATTGCCTTAAGAGGGGCCAACCACAGCAGCAGTTACAAAGGTAAGCCCCATCCTTTCATTGCCTCTCTGCTTGGGGCGAGACTGCGTTTGTTCATGTACAAGTGGGCGGAAATCACGGCAGACCAATGGGTGCTGGAGACTGTGCAAGGGTACCACATAGAGTTTTATGGAACTCTAGTCCAGTCAGTACAGCCCTGCCCACTGTATTTTTCCACACAGGATTTGTTTCTGATCGATCAAGAGATACAAGACCTACTGGCCAATAGCGTGATATGCGCATCTGCTCTCTACCCCAGAGGCTTCCTCAGCAATCTATTTCTAGTGGAGAAAAAATACAAAGGCTTCCGTCTTGTGATCAACCTAAGATCCTTCAACGATGGCTGGTTTACCACCATTTCAAGATGGAGAGGATCCATCTCCTCTACGACCTTCTGTTCCCGGACGATTGATAGCACGTCCAGACCTCAAGGACGCCTACCTGACGGTCCCCATTTTTCCTCCACATTGCAGGTTTCTCCAATTCGAATGGAAAGAGCAAATCTTTGAGTTTCGGACCCTCCAGTTTGGTCTGTCATCAGCACCAGGGTGCTTTACGAAGCTTCTCAAACCTTTGGTGGAACACCTCTGGACACTGGGCATCAAGTTTATAATCTACCTCAACAATATTCTCCTGATGGATCAATCATGCAATCTTCTGGTGTCTCACCTGGACACTCCCATTACCTTGCTCCAGGACTTGAGGTTTATCATCAACCAGCAGAAGTCAGATTTCGTTTCCCAGCTTAGCATGACATTTCTGGGCTTTCGCATAGACTCCATAGCGGCAACCCTGAGCTTGTCAGACCAGAAAATAGCCAAGCTCAAGAAGGAGCTGAAGAAGGTTCTCAGGAGGGACAGGATCTCCCTGCTGCAGTTGTCCAGGATTGTTGGATGTTATCTTCCTTGATACAAGCCATTTTCCCAGCGCCACTCCAATACAGGGCCCTGGAAAGACTGAAGGCGGCCCATCTTCTGCAAGGTCTTATGTATTCAGAGCTGGTGTTACTGACGTCGGAGGCCAAGACTGAGCTACAGTGGTGGATAGACCACATGACGGCATGGAACGTGGAGGCAATTTTTGGTTCCCGTCCAGACCTAGTGATAGACTCGGACACCAGTTGCCTTGGCTGGGGGGTCAGATGCTGCTCAATCTCCATGGGAGGCAGATGGACAGAGGAAGAATTGTCTTGAGTTACTAGCAGTATTGTTTGCTATTCAGTCCCTCATATGGGACAGGGTACTCCTGAGAATGGACAACACAACGGAAGTACAATATATCTTCTGGCATGGCGGGACCCATTCACGAGCTCTGGCGGAACTAGCCAAGGATTTCTGGTACTACTGCCTCCAACAGCAAATTTCTGTGACAGCAGAATATCTTCCGGGAGCGCAGAACTCGGTGGCGGACTGGAACTCCATGTACCTCAAGGATGCCAACAATTGGAGGCTCGACCCGAGGGTCTTTCATGCTCTGATGATGTGATGGTGCCCTTGCCAGGTGGATTTGTTTGCTTCCATATGGAACACACGGATTCCCCGTTACGTCAGCTGAAGACCGGATCCGGGAGCGGAGGTGGTGGATGCCTTCCTCCAGGACAGGTCGATGGATCAAGCTCATGCCTTTCCACCCTTTCTACTGATTCCGCGAGTGGCTGCTCAAGTCAGAAAGTCAGACATCAGCGAGTGTCTCTGGTACTGATCACACCCGTATGGAGATCAAAAGCATGGTTCCCTTCTCTCCTGGAGCTGGTGTGGGCCGCTCTGGTGCTTCTGCCATCATTCCTCGAGATCCTGACGGATCCCCTTAGCCATCCTCATCCTCTGGTTCTTTAGGGCCATCTTCATCTCATGGTGTGGAGGATATCAGGTGACAATGGAAAGACACCAGTCTTTCGCATGGAGTTGAATTCCTCATCCAACAGGTGTGGACTCCAGGAACTACCAAGATGTACAGATCGGCATGGAGGACATGGGCTCGTTGGTGTGTGGAGAGACACCTGGATCCAATGGACACCAGTGTTACTGACATTTTGAATTTCCTGGCAGAGCTCCTCCAGGAGGGACTGGCATATTTAACCATTAACTCATTCTGGTCACCTATTTCAGCGGGCCATGTACCACTGAACAATATTCTGGTGTGTGATCATCCTCGGAAAAATAAGCTTCTCAAAGGCATCAGGATATCTCATCCCCCGAGCCTTGGAACTCGGACCTCTGGGACGTCAATCTGGTCTTACACTTGTTATCGTCTTGGCAAGCCAACCAGTACCTTTCTAGGAAGATCTCAGCAAAACTAGCTATACTGCTCTGTATCTTGTAAGAGAGCTTCGGAAGTACGAGCCTTAGATCTGTCAGCTAGGATCTTTACCCCCAGAGGGTGTTACCTTCACCATTTCCAAGTGGACAAAGAGGAGTACCAGGTCAGTATCTTATCCAGCTCTCCAGAGGCCCCCAAGTTGTGTGTGGTCCGGTGCCTTAAGGTATATGAGGGCATGACAATGGAAGTTCAACCTTCCGGGGAACAGCAACTGTTGATTGCCTTAACGATCTGCACATTCTTTTAGGTTCAGATTCAAAGGCAGATCAAGGTCCAGCGTGCTTAACTTCCAACAGTGAAGAAGAGGAAAGACTAAGGCATGGTTTATGTTATGAGGACTCATGGACTGTTACATGATTGGCTCATGGTCTCCATGGTTCCTCCCTGCAGTTCATGGGAGTTGTAGTACTGTATATTGATGTTTTTAACTTTTGAACTTTGAACCTGCTGTTTAATAAAAGTGAAGAAAGTAATGCATAATCCTCGCCTCCACGTCCTTAATAGAATTAAAATTTTCCTCTATGTTAACTAGGAAATATTTCATTTAACTCAATACCTTAATGAGCACAAGCAGAGTTCAGGGCACATATGATGCAATAGGGAGCAAATATTATTGCTGTGGTTACAGTTCCCTTGATCCCGGTTAAGGTTGCCACCTGGCGTGTTTTCTATCAGCATTTCAATTTTTTTGCCGATACAAAAAAAGCAAAATCATCTAAATCCTCACTTTTCTTAACTGTCCCTCCCAATGTGTCTCAACTAAAGGGCAGAGTTACCATGAGTTTCTTCCTCTGATGTCTTTTCTAGATGTGTCTGTTAGGACCAGATAGGGTGTTAGACCAGAAGCGCTGCTCTAATCCTCCCACTTTCTCAATTTTCGAACATCCCCAATGTACCAGACCAGAAGTGTCATGGACGTGCTTACTCGTGTTGCAAGTTGGCACCGTGCAGCTCTGCATTGAGGCTCTACTCTGGAAGTGAGGGTGCAGAGCTCATATAAGTCCCACCTCTGATTTGCGAAGTCAGTTCCTTTCTTTCTGCACCTTCATGTAAAGGTCTGTTTTTTGTTAGTGTGATGAATTTTTCAAACTAAATTCAGTGTGCAAGGGAATACTGTCCTCCCCTACATCTGCAGAGTTCAAACCACTTCCTGACATCAGTAAATAGATGTCGGACCTACACAAGGTGTGCTGCTGGTGTATGGGCCCAGGGAATGACTTTAAGGTGTGTGAGGAATGTGCTCTCAAGAACCAAAGGCAATTCAGTTCCTTGAAGTGAAGCTGTACATCACCGAACATTAAAAGGAGCCACGCAAGTTGAGGGTGCGGACCCATTCCTGCTCTTGTGGCCAATCCAGTAACAGGTGTTCTTTGTGGTGGACGTCATCCGGTAAGAAGCCGCAAGGGTGCCAAGCTGCCACTCCTCTTTCTGCCGAACCCCGTTTGAGCAGCCAATCCTACAGGTAATCTTGATGTCCCCTGAGTTCCCAGGTCCATCCGCTACGGAGCAGCAGGTCGATGCCTTTAGGGAGGACATGCTGCACATTCTTGGCACTCTTATGACTCCCTCTGGTTCACCTCTGGGCATCAAAGATCCTCAAAAGCTTACAGTTGGTTTACCACCGGCGTATCATTCCTCAGGACCGTCTAAGCCCCTTGAATTCATCTCAGATTTCACACTGCCAACTTCCATTCTGGCTCTAAGATGTGTGCTGGTACCTTCTTTGTTGACACTGGTCCTGACGTCACTGACACTGGAGATAGTTCCTCTGCCAACTTTCGTGTCTGAGCTGAACCATCGCGACGCCAAACTAAGTCACCATCTGACTCCACTCCAGAGGAACAGGTTCCCATACAATCTGATTTAGACAACACACATACACTACCACTGAGCTTCTTCAGTTGCTCCACCAGCTTTTTGGGCCCGACTCTGAACAGAGTTTGGTGCCACTTGGAGATGACAATGGAGATGATGGGGATGATTTTATGTCACGACCAGGAGGACAACATTATACAGTAAATCCCTTTATTGCCACCACTCAGCAGCACCTTTAAAGCTATTAGAACTTAACATCATAAAACATTCTAACATAACAAAAAACCCCAGCAACCAGTCCTCTTGCTTTTATTCCTGCTACTCACCCAGATAAGTTATGTGTGCTCTGCTGCTTTGTGCATGGTGCCCTGCTCAGTTAAATGATCACGGTTTTGAAGGATAATATTTTGAGAGAATGGCTATTTTTGAATGTGTAGTATTAGCATACAGATTTATTTATGAAAGTATAATTTTATAAAACGTATGCTTGAGATTGTTAAACATTTGTTGTCTTTAGTCAAGCATGTGAATGAGATTGTCACACTAAGATAAGCACTCGCTACATCAGGCCATTAAGCTAAATTAGACGCTCAATATGACAAAAGAAGGAACTCATGGGTAAATGTCATAACAACGGGGGGATTAGCAGGCTTTTGCCAAGCCGGATATCGAGTTTAGTGCCGGTTTTAAATTAGGGAGACCCGTTGGTTTTACGTTAAGTGCACATGATTTTAGTATCGCTTACTTTTAGTTTTTTTTTTTGAACAGTAAGGTTTTGAGTTTAGGAGACCATTAGAATATTTGAAAATAAATCACAACTGTGCACGAGCTGAGAGCTCCTTTCTGGACACGAACGTTCGTTTCTGTACCATCATAATGTGGCTTTGTGTGCACGTTCAGGCGGCCATGTTTAATGGGGACTAGACTGCTGACAGCACTCCCATGCGTCACAGTTTGTTCTAGGGAACTTGACTGCGAGCTGACACCATACAGATCGTGTCACAGTAGTGACCTGCATCGGCTTGATTTCAGTCAGCTTTGTGGGGAAACTGACAGAAAGAGTGCGTTATGGGTCGAGTTGTGCAGGATCGGTTCCGGTTAGAAGGTCTTCTTTAGTATGTAGGGCAGCTACATTTAGTTTATTGTAGTACGGAGTGTACCTATATTGAGGTCATTGTAGCCTTCATGGTGCTTAGTGCAGGTTTTTCAATTTGAGTGCATTTTATATTCATAAGGAGCAATATGGAGCAAGTGGAAGGCTCTAATGAATTAAGTATGGAGGAAAGAATAAATTGTGTGTTTGAGAAAATAACGATGTAGGTAACGTGCAGGTTGGATAAGAAATTTGAGATGTTGATTGGTAAAGGCCACCGTGGTGATGAAGAGCATTTTTGGTCTGCGCCGTAGTCAGATGCAAGAGTAAAATCAGGGGGCAAAGCTTTTCGTAAAAGGAAGCATTTGGTTGCCAACAAAGGTTTGGCTAAAAAAAAGGAGGTCTACAATGGTAGAACATGTTTGCTGTATTAACAATCAGAATGAAGATGCTAGGAGCACAAAAGGCCTGAATGAAGAAAGTGAAAAAGTATCAGTGTAGGAAACATAAGTTGGTTATCTGTGATGAGTCCTTGAGGAGTGCTGAAGTGGAGCTTAGTTGCTCCTTTGACTTCGACTCTGCGGATTTGGACGAGGTGTCAAGGAAAGGGAAGTTCCCCTTAGATGAAAGTAAGTCCAAGGAGGATGGTGCCCTTGTTGATCCTTTTGGGGAACATATGCTCGACCATTTACTCATAAAAATGATTGTCATCCCCTGAATTTTCACCCTCTGATCATGTGGCTCAGTATATCCAGTTTTGGATGAGTAAGGAAATTCCCAAGGATGTTTGGGTCATGCTTCGGTCCGAGTGTCCTAGGCCTGTGATTGAAAAAAGAGTGTTAGTGACTATAGAATTGGACGCGAAGATAATCACATTCATTGGGAAGGGTGGAAGACACCCTAGAAAGGGCCTTGATAAAGGTCTTTTATCTTGTCAGGATAGACTTCTTGACCTAGTGGGGCTAGTAACGCTATGGCTTATGTGTTTAATAAGAGGGGTTATGTCAGTGGATACAAAGGGCAATATGCCTTCTAAGCAAGGTGAATTCTTTTGATTGAAAGAAAGAAAAGCATTTTGGTTAAATAGCCAGTAAGGAGGATGGCCCTTTGGCTAATGGCTTGTTGTTTGGGGATGCCTTTATAAAGGATCTATCAAGATCTATAGGAGCATGTAGTTCCCTTCACAAGTCACAAAAGGAGATACAGAAGGTGTTGCAAGAACGTGTTTTTGGTTGGCCCAGGAGAATAAGGGGGTGGTTCGCTGGCTGTGGCCGAGGAATTACAAGAGGCTCCTTCTCCTGTGGGTTCAGAAATTTTCAAGGACAGCAGTCCTACCTCACTAGGGGTTTTTACCACCAGAGGCAAAGAACTCGAGGAAGAAATACCAGAGGAGAAAGAAGGGGCAGATGATCAACAGGTGAGATTAGACTTTTCTGTTATCCCATTAAAATCGGGTGGCTGACTTGCCCAGTTTTATCAGAAATAGTGTCATATTATAAAGGGTCGGAGAGGCACGAGGCAGGGGTGTCCCCTCTCACCACTCCTATTTGTGTTCGCAATGGAACCCTTGGCATGCCTTATTCGGTCAGATAACCTTATCCAAGGCTGGGTTTGGGGAAGCCGCCACACCGACAAAATCACTTTGTACGCCGACGGCATCCTGCTTTTCTTGGCAGTCTCAGCCAGCCCTGGTCCTAGGTTCCTCCGGGCGCTCCAAGCCTTCAAAAATGTCTCAGGCCTCCGGCTCAACCTGGTAAAATCAACTTTGGTGCCCCTCCACCTCTCTAGGGACTGCTTCGACTGGCAATCAACCATCCCCATCAGGCAACAGTTATTCAATTACTCTGGGATCTGGGTTGCCCTGCTTCCTGATTTGGAGTGGGTGTTAAACATTACCCCGCTGGTCAAAAAGGCCAAAGACGATCTCAAGCGCTGTCAAACCCTACCACTCAACCCACTCGGGAGAGTGGTATTGTTCAAAATGATGATCCTTCCACGCTTCTTATACATCATACAGAACAGCACTTTCCACTTCCCACGCAGCTGGTTTAAGGAGATAGATAATATGACCACACGGTTTCTGTGGGGAAGGGCGAGACCACACATCACCCTCGCCCTATGTAGGATCCCACCCTTTGACAGAGGCATGTGTATGACTGATCTTCACTCATACTACTTAGCCACCCAGCTTCTTGTAATTCACGACTGGTTCAATGGGGGCTGGTCTGATCCGGCCTACAGGACAGAGCTCAAGGATATGGAGTTCCCTCAAATGCAAGCATGCCTATATGGAAGCCCAAAACCTAGAGCGATACCACTGATAACCAGAGCTGCCCTGATGGCTTGGAGTACGGCTCTAAGACACACACGTTGCACACACCTCTCTGGCATGGCATGTGGATAAGAGAAGTGGTGGCACTCATGGGATTCAAACAATGGGACTACATAGGCGACGAATGGGTGGGCGACCACATTAGGACGTTCTGGGACCTACGGTAGCTCTATACCCTCCACACCTCACAATTTTACAAATACCTGCAGCTCCGCCATGCCCTTAACATGCACATCTTACCAGGCACTTCGCTCACAGAATTCGGCCCATTGGCAGCCCAAGTCATGATGGGGAACCTAGGGAGAGGAGGGGTGTCACGGATATATCATACCCTTCTCAATAAGGGCCCGACAACACGCAACCCACACAGGACCCATTTGGAGGACTGGCGTGACGCCCATATGGCTCCCAAAACCATCATGACCTCAGTCAGACTTCTCCTTATTCAAGTATACTACTTGCACGCCGCCTACCTCACCCCAGAACGCCTGCATAGGGCAGTGTTGTGACCTTCCCTAAACTGCGCGCGGTGCGGACAAGAACCGGACAATTTCTACCACATGATCTGGACATGTCCTAACCTTGCCCCGTACTGGACAGCAGTAGAGTCCGAACTCACACAGGTCCTGGGCTAGCAGGTTCCCCACGATCCCATACTTCCCATCTTGGGGGTAATAGACGGCCTGGACGGTTCTCGACCTGACAGGCTATTCCTCGGGACAGCCATTGCGGTAGCCAAGCGTGATATTGCCGCCATTTGGGCACACGCTAAACCACCAAGCCAAGCCAGATGGCGCCATCGGGTGGATTGGTGTGCCGCACAGAAAAAAAACCCTATTCGAGGCCCGGGGCTGCCCAGCCAAATAAAATAAGGTCTGGGGCAAATGGATGAACCAACTGGACTAACCTAGCCGAAGTTTGCTTATGTACACAAACGTAATGGTTATGTGCTGTGGATGTGATCTAGACCATTCGTTTGTATGCAATCAAACTTAGCACATGCGGTAATGCCTTATAACATTGGCTAAATGTCTTGAGTTGTTAATTGTTTGATCTTAAAAATCAATAGAGTTGATTGTAAAAAAAAAAAGATGCTTATCTGACAGTTTCGCTATGGAAGGAACATCGGAGGTTTCTGAGGTTCCTGTAGAAGAGGAGAATGTGGAAGTGTGTGTGTCTTCCTCTCAGACTTTAGTCAACACTTTGGTGCTTCACGAAGGTCCTGCGGCCAGTGGCAGCTTTTCTAAGAGAAAGGGGAATATGTATGATAATTTATTTGGACGATATTTTGATTATGGATTAAGACAGGTATCAGCTGTAATCTCATATGAAGCAGCTGAATAACTTGGGTTTTTGTGATAAATAGAAAGAAGTCAGAATTGGTCCCAAGGCAACAAACCCAGTTTCTAGCATTTATTGTAGACACAATGGGATGGGGTGCGGAGGTTACCAAAAGAGAATTGAAGAGAATAAGGAAGGAGATAAGGAATACCCGGAAGATGGACAGAATCTCTCTGAGGATTTTATCCCGTATTGTGGGTTTTTTGTCATCTACTATTCAGACTATTTTCCCTGGGCTTTTGCACTATCGGGCCTTACCGAGACTGAAAGCAAAACACTTAAGGAATGATTTGAGATGGTTTGAGGTTGTGGAATTGTATGCAAGCTTGGAAGGATGGGGTGCAAGTTGTGGTTTTGTCAAGGACTGGGGTCATTGTACCAAGCAAGAAAGAAGTTTGCATATACATTGTTTAGTGTTGTTAGCAGGATCTTTTGCAATCAAGTGTTTTGCAGATCAGACTGTAAAGTGTTCAGTAGTGTGGAGGATGGACAATGTGTCAGCGTTAAGACTGGCCAATTGGCTCGGAGGCCCACAATCGAAGGGGCTGTTAGATCTGGCAAAGACTTTTTCGGATTATTGCATGGAAAGGGGCCTGAGTGTTCAAGCAGAACATATCCCAGGGTTAACGGATTTGGTGGCAGATTGATTCTCAAAAAAGTTCCATTACTCGAGCGATTGGATGTTGGACAGGAATTTGTCCAGGGGCTTGAACAGTCTGTGGGGTCCTTTCCAGCGACCCTTGACCTTTGGGTAGGTTGCTCCCCTGCCCACGCAGCGCCACCAGTGCTCTCCTGCCTGCTGCCTTGTGTGCCCGGTTGTCCCCTTGTGTGCATCTGAGTATTTCCCCTTCTCTCCGTGTATCCTCGTATGAGTGCCCCATAGTTGATGGTCTGAGTGATTAATTTCCTCTTTTTTTTCTTGTCTCCCTGAACGAGTGTCCCAGAGTGCGTGCTGACCCCTTCTCTCTCCTTGTACCCCGAGTGCGTGCCCCCCCCCGAGTGCCCGGTCCCTTTAGTGCTCGTTTCCTGTTTATTCTGCCTTTTTTTGGCCGTTCCCCCGGCCCCTCGCCGTTTTCTCGCCTTTTTAGGCGCCTTTTCTGGCCCCTCGCCGTTTTCCCGCTTTTTTTCTCCACCCCGCCTACCCTCCCGCCGCCCTCCTCCCAGCTGACCCCACCTCCCCGGCTACCCCATATATGGCGGCCGCTGCGCGGCAGAGGTAGCGACCCTTGACCTTTTGGTAGGTCGCTCCCCTGCCCACGCAGTGCCACCAGTGCTCTCCTGCCTCCTGCCTGCTGCCTTGTGTGCCCGGTTGTGCCCCTTGTGTGCATCTGAGTATTTCCCCTTCTCTCCGTGTATCCTCGTATGAGTGCCCCACAGTTGATGGTCTGAGTGATTAATTTCCCTCTTTTTTCTTGTCTCCCTGAACGAGTGTCCCAGAGTGCGTGCTGACCCCTTCTCTCTCCTTGTACCCCGAGTGCGTGGCCCCCCCCCTCCGAGTGCCCGGTCCCTTTAGTGCTCGTTTCCTGTTTTTTCTGCCTTTTTTTTGGCCGTTCCACCGGCCCCTCGCCATTTTCTCGCCTTTTTAGGCGCCTTTTCTGGCCCCTTGCCGTTTTCGCAGACTTCGCCGTTTTCCCGCTTTTTTTCTCCACCCCGCCTACCCTCCCGCCGCCCTCCTCCCAGCTGACCCCTCCTCCCCGGCTACCCCATATATGGCGGCCGCTGCGCGACCGCGCGCAGCGAGCGCGCCTAAGGCAAGCCCGTCTGCGCCCGTCCGAGCCTGGACCGCGCCCAACGCCACGGTCCCTGGTCCGCGCGACCCCCACCCCCCGCCGCTTCCGCCTGACCTACGACACCGCCTCCCTCACCGCTCTCAACCCCGGCCGCACGCCGGGCTGCTGCCGCGCCGCCCCGAAGCGAACCCACGGAGCCTTCACCTGCCGCAACTGCCGCTTCACCTGCCTACGAACACACAACACACCCAAGAAGAAAAACTCCTCCGGAAATAACCTCGAATGCATCCTGATCAACACCCGATCCGTCCACAGGCACGCCATCAAACTATGGAACCTCATCGACTCAACAAACCCGGACATCGCCTTCCTCACCGAGACCTGGATGAACCCCTCCTTGGCACCCGACATCACCATAGCCATCCCTGACGGCTACAAAATCATCAGGAAAGACCGCACCAACCGCACCGGAGGAGGCATCGCCATCGTCCACAAGAGCTCCATCCGCGTCTCGACCTACACCGACGACCCACTCCCCGACGCAGAACACCTCCACTTCTCTATCCACAGCGACCCCAAGACCACCCTCAGAGGCACTCTCATGTACAGACCACCAGGACCACGCACAAGGTTCAGAGAAGACGTCGCAGACTTCATCAGCCCACACGCACTCCCGTCCACCGACTACATCCTCCTAGGGGACCTCAACTTCCACCTGGAGAACCGCGCCGACAACAACACCACCACCCTACTGGACAACCTCGCCAACCTCGGACTGAAACAACTGGTCAGCACCCCCACCCACTACGCAGGACACACTCTCGACCCCATCTTCTCCTCCAGCAAATACATCTCTTTCAGCCACACCTCCGAACTCTCCTGGACGGACCACAGCTGTGTCTACTTCAGCTTCAAGAAGACCACCGTACACCACCACGTCCAACAACCACCGAGAAGGCAGTGGAACCGTATCACCACCGAACAACTCACAGCAGCCCTCTCCCAGAACCCCCCCGCCAGCACTACAGACCCCGACGAAGCCGCCAACAACCTCACAAACTGGATCTCCGAATGCGCCAACACCCTGGCCCCCCTGAAGACCCAAGCAAACAAAAACAACCACAAGAAAAACCCCTGGTTCACCCCCACCCTCAAGGACTCCAAAAAAGAATGCCGCACCCTCGAGAAGTCTTGGCGCCTCAACCAGACCGACGAGAACATGTCTGCTCTCAAGAACGCCACCCGCAAACACCACCAACTCCTCCGCGCCGCACGAAAATCAGCCTTCCAGAACAGACTCAACGACAACGCCCACAACAGCAAGGAACTATTCGGCATCGTCAAAGAACTCTCCAACCCCGACGCCGAAAACAATGCCATCCCCCCTCACAGGATCTCTGCGACTCCCTCGCAGCTTTCTTCCACCACAAGATCACCGACATCTACAACAGCTTCGCCACAACCAACAAGAACCCACCACCGGAACTCGCCACCGACAACACCGCCATCCACACCTGGAACCCAACCACCACCGAGGAAACCACCCACATCATGAACTCCATCCACTCAGGATCACCATCCGACCCCTGCCCGCACCACATCTTCAACAAAGCCGACAACATAATTGCACCCCACCTCCGAGACGTGATCAATTCATCTTTCACCACCGCCACCTTCCCGGAGAACTGGAAACACGCCGAACTCAACGCCCTCCTAAAGAAACCAACAGCAGACCCCACCATACTCAAAAACTTCCGGCCCATCTCGCTCCTCCCGTTCCCCGCCAAAGTGATTGAGAAAATCGTCAACACTCAACTCACCATCGCCCTGGAAACCAACGACTCACTCGACCCCTCACAATTCGGCTTCAGAGCTAACCACAGCACCGAGACCGCCCTCATCGCAGCCACGGACGACATCAGATCTCTGACTGACAAAGGAGAGACCGTGGCCCTCATACTCCTGGACCTCTCTGCAGCCTTCGACACGGTTTGCCACCGTACCCTAATACGTCGCCTCAGCAACGCCAGCATCAGAGGCAAGGCCCTGGAATGGATCATCTCCTTCCTCTCTGGAAGAACCCAGAGAGTCCGCCTTCCCCCCTTCAGATCCACTACTACGGAGATCATCTGCGGCGTTCCCCAAGGATCCTTCCTCAGCCCAACCCTCTTCAACATCTACATGACCCCCCTGGCGAACATCGCACGAAAACACGGACTCAACCTCATATCCTACGCCGACGACACCCAGCACATCCTCTCCCTCACCAACAACCCCGCCTCAGCAAGAACCAGACTACACGAAGGCATGAAGGAAGTAGCGCACTGGATGACAGAAAGCCGGCTCAAACTTAACACAGAGAAGACGGAGGTCCTCATCCTCGGCCCTACTCCCACCGCCTGGGACGACTCCTGGTGGCCCCCGCCCTAGGCAGCACTCCCCAACCCACCGACCACGCACGCAACCTCGGCTTCATCCTGGACTCATCCCTCTGCATGACCAGACAGGTCAACTCGGTGACCTCGGCATGCTTCAACACCCTCCGCATGCTCCGCAAGATCTTCCGCTGGATCCCCACCGACACCAGGAAGACCGTCACCCACGCCCTCGTCACCAGTCGCTTGGACTATGGAAACGCTCTGTACGCCGGCATCACTACCAAGCTACAGAAGAAACTACAACGAATCCAGAACGCGGCCGCACGACTCATCCTGAACATACCTCGCCACCACCACATCTCCGGACACCCGAAGAAACTTCACTGGCTTCCAGTCAGCAAGAGGATCACCTTCAGACTCCTCACCCACGCACACAAAGCCCTGCACAATATCGGACCAAAACTCATCAACCACCGCGTCTCCTTCTACACCGCTCCTCGCACCCTACGCTCGACCGGACAAGCCCTGGCAGCCGTGCCTTGCATCCGCAAAGCCACCGCCGGAGGCAGGTCCTTCTCCTACCTGGCAGCAAAGACCTGGAACTCTCTTCCCAGCCACCTGCGCGCCACACAGGACCACCTCTCCTTCAGAAGGCAGCTCAAGACCTGGCTCTTCGAGCACTGACCCTCCCCCCCCAGCGTCTTGAGACCCCTACGGGTGAGTAGAGCGCTTTATAAATGCAAATGATTGATTGATTGATTGATTGATCTTTTTGTGCACAGGCTGAATGCCCAGGTGAAGAGGTTTTTCAGCTGGCATCCTGATATGGAAGCAGCAGGGATAGATGCGTTTCTCCAGGACTGGAGAAATCTTCATGCATGTGCATTTCCCAGATTTTCCATGATCAGAAGAGCGACAGAGATGATTTCATTACAAGAACAGAGACTACATTATGCATATTTCTTTTAATGCAGTACAAGCAGCCGCATACATCACAATATAAGAAGGTTCCAGAACAGAACATTAGAAACATATAAAAGGCATGAGCCATTGACAATCTGCCTCTTTCAAATGCAGCTCCGAGCAGATAAATTGATGTTTACTTCTTACTTATAACTGTTTCTCCTTACAATTTCAAGGTACCGTTTGCGTGGCCTAACCCCCCCCTTACCTCTGCCTCTCTACTGATCTTCAATTTACGGAGATCTCCTACTCGCCATCTCAACCTTTAACTACTATCCGGTTAATATATTGTTCCATACATCTTGCCTATCATTTAACTTCTGTCTCGCCTATAATACCTTTTATCGTAATTAATTATCATTATGCTCATTGTTCAATTGTCGCTATACACCTGCCACATGAAGTGGTGTATGCCAGTTGCTACCGTGTTGATTTGTGCCATTTGTTGACTGCTACCGTTTTGATTTATGCCAACTTTCTCAGACCTTCTTACAGAGTCCGAGGTGCATGGGCTCGTCTCTCTCCCACACAGGCAACCAGCTCCAGCGCGGCTCTGCGTGAAGTAAGAAATTAGAGAAAAGTTCCCTGGCAATGGGAGCGCTACGTCCTCCAGTTGCCAGGAACCCTTCTTCCACGCATTCTCCTCCGGCCTCCAGCTGATTGCATAGTCGATCACGCTCGAGGCCAGATATTGCCATGACAACGTAGCCACAGCTGGTCGCTCGAGCCTGCATTTCAAAGTTAGTTGAATCTCCTCGACGACCAGCTGCTGGCTAACGTCTACCACTTAACGCATGGAAATACTCGATTACCGCAAGCTACACTCTAATAATTCCTGATTATTAAAAAAACAAAGGAAAAAAAAAAGGGGGAAAACAGTCCTAGGAAAAAATTAAATTGCTTTAACTTTTCTTAACCCCCAAGCAGATACACTCTGCACTGCTTAACCCTAAGCATATACACTCTGCTCAGACCTTAGCATTGCCTACTCCACTTGCACTTTTCTATGCTCTCTACGTGCGCCATGTCTGACTCTGAATCAGATGACGCTACCTCCCCCATTCCTAATGTAAGTAATGAAGCCTTTAAATAAATCCTACATCAAGAAATGAGGTCCTGTATGATGGAGACCTTGAGTCAGGTGATGTCCTCCAAGAGGTCACTCCCCACCGAGGAGGACGAGGTTTCAAAAACCCTGAACAATGATATCACTGAAATAAGGGGTAAGACTAAAGAAAAATAAGAAAAATTAGAAAGTTACCCCTAAGAGCACAATGGGAGGTCATCAATTAATAATGGAGGTCTTCGCACCTCGAACTCCCTAGGTGTCCCCAGCGGCACAACTTACTCTGGTGTCCTTGGCGACACAAAATATCTGGGTGTCCCTAGCGGCACAAAATATCATAGTGCTCATTACAATACGGGAAATAATGAGTACCTTTACGATGATTCAACAGACATACCTGATGAATACGTCCTAGATCTGGATGAAGACGATCAAGAATTTTATAGCCCTGAGGAGGAACTCCCATCATCGTCAAAAGACAACATCCTTGATCCCTTGGGGGAAGAAATGTTTTCTCCACAAAATATCAAACAACCCAGAAGCTCCGAGTGGTGGCCCCAAGACCACATGGCCAAGTTAATTAAAAAATGGTTAAGAAACATTCTAGAGAGAGACACTCGGAACATACTTAGAGCCGAGTGCTCTAGACCCTCAATTGAGGACAAGACCTGCCACACTCCTAACTTGGACCCGGAAGTGATTAAATTCCTCTTCAAACTCGGACGGGATGCAAGAAAAGGAATGGAAAGATCCCTCAAGGGTTGCCAGGACTGTCTCCTCAATGTCCTGGGTCCCTTAGCCAGAATCATAGATTCCGCTGAGGAAAGCCACATCAATGGAACACCTCTTAATACTGACTTAATCAGGGGCTGGAGCCAGAGAGTACAAATACTTCTAGGCAATGCCAACACAAGCCTCAATACTGAGAGATGGGTCGTACTGCCCAAATTCAACCCTAAACTCAGTGATATGGTGGACAAAGAGCCCTCACAAAACTCCAAAGGGTTACTTTTCGGAGAAGATCTTATTAAATCTCTGGGAAAGTACGTGTCCACATTTATGGCCCTGGATAAGGCTCAGCAAAATATGCGGCGGGTTTTTAACCCTAACCTTTTTGGCTGGGCTGGAAGAAGGGGCCTCTCTTCCTGCCGCTTCAATCAAAGGCCCTTTTCAAGACCCCGTGGCTACGGAAGTGGGTAGCAGCAGTGCAACGCACCTCAATTCTACCCCCAGAGAGGGAGATGACAACGCAGCAGAGGGTTTAGATCCCGCGGAACTTCCAACTCCATCAATCCTACAAGTGAGTACTCCCCCCCCCCCCTTCCCCCTCTCTTGGAGATGTGCAGTCATCCGTCATGGATATGCATTTTGATTGATCCCGCTTTTTTGTCGAAAAAGCTGATTCCACCATAGATTTGCCATTTTCTTCCATGGTGGGAGTCAATCACATCTGGCGATGGTTCCTCCAGATCATACAACAGGGCTATGCCCTTGTGTTTCTTTTCAATCCACCACAGCGTCTGCAAACATCAGAGCAGTCTTCGGAGGAGCACCTATCCATTTTGCTGCAATCTCTATTGTCAAAACGGACCATCGAGAGGGTGCCGACCTTGGAGAGGGAGACAGGTTGTTATTCTCACTATTTACTCGTTCTGAAGAAGACTGGAGACATTTGTCCTATTTTAGACCTTCGCCCCTGAATATCGTCCAACTGAAGGACAAATTCAGAATACTCACACTGGCCTAAATTCTGTCTGCCCTGGATCTGGGCAACTGGACCTGCAGGACACGCACTTTCATGTGCCAATCCTGCAGTCTCACAGATGATACCTGCAGTTCAAGGTCGGCTAGGAGCATTTTCAGTTTGGTAAGCTCTCCTTCGGCCTTATCAGCGTCCCTAAGGTGCTCACAAAAGTGATGTCAGTGATTGTCATCCATGGAAGGTTGGAGATAACTGTTTTTCCCTAACTCGATGATTGGCTGTTGAAGGTGGGCTCGCCACAGTCAGTCACAGATCACCTCCAGGCAACAGTGAAGCTCTTGACATCGTTGGGGTTCTCAGTCAATGAGCCAAAGTCACACCTGACTCCTACAAAGATGCTTCCTTTCATAGTAGCTTTTCTGGACAGGGTGCAGTTTAGGGGCATTTCTTCCATCACAATGAGTCCAGGACATTCAGGTTTTGACTGGATCTTTTCACCACCATTGGGAAGTGGCAGTGTCAAAGCGTCTGTGTGTTGTTCCCAAAAAAGCTCTCTTTGGGAGACACATTAAGGCTAGACTGGAGCAGAAATCCTGTATGCCCTTCTGCCACTGTCTCTCCTGCTCAGAGTTCAGATTGGGCCATCTGAGTGCTTGTTTATCTCTTTATTAGAGTGTCTAAACAGTTATGTACTCCTTTAGAGCCAGTCAATGCATTTCAACAAATACCTCCCTGCAGAAATGTACAAACCGTCTGCTCACCATAAAAATATACACACAAAGCATAATAACAAGCATTTGCAATGCAATAGGTCTCGCAATTGCGAGATTTTGAGCTATTGGCATTGTAAATGACAATGTCTTTTATTTTTGCTTTTCTTTTTAAAACATAAATAAAATGCATTGTAATTTACAATGCCAATAGCATTAGTGCGAGTTTAAGCTATTGGCATTGTAAATGACAATGCCTTTTATCTATCTGTTTTGATAATTAACACATAAATAAAAGGCATCAAGAACGAGATGTAATTTAAGCTTCAGAAGTAAAGTACCGGTCTGGGACAAAGCACCAGAAGTAAACAGGTATTATGACTATAATAAGGACGGTCGGCATGCCTCGTGAAAAACACCTCACGAACGGCGCACAGACTAATGAAGGCAGCTTTGCGGCTGAATGAAACGTATTGAAAGAACAAGTCACAGGGGCAGTCCGAGCCGGGGAGAAGTGAGCCTGTGTGCCGCCGCTGCTGAAAGCTGAGCTTGCAAAACTTCGCTAGAGCCCGCCTCTGCCTCTTCCTCTCCTCTTCGTCTTCGCATTGCTTTCCTTAAACCCCATATTTAAGCATATGATTTTTCTTCTTTTGCATCCTCCAGTTTTATGGATTGTAAGCCTCGCTTTAGAACAAGAAGCAGCACATACACACACATACTGGTTACACACAGAACAAGCAGCACACACACATAAACACTCATACTAGTTACACACAGGACAAGTAACAGCACAGGCACACAAACCCACACTAGGTACAGCCAGAATAGCAGCACAGTCACACCAACTCACACTAGGTGCACACAGAACAGCAGCACAGAGACACCAACCCCTACTATGTGCACACAAAAGAGCAGCACAGGCACACAACACTTGGTATACATAGCAGTGATAGTGGCACTGCTGCCTGTTCCTACAGGATACACACCGGCACCAGACTTCCCATCGCTGTTACTCACGTTGCCCAGTGCTGCCGCTAGAGCACTGTTCCCCCGTGGTGAGAGTTACCAGATCCGAAGAGCAGCACGCACCATTGGCCTAAGGAAAACAGTGCGACAGCGAGGCACACTCAGCTGCTCTTTCCCTTGAAGAGTCCAATGACCTCTGGGTGTGCCTGGGCACCAGCCGCTACACAGCGCTAGGAAGCGGAACAGTGCTCACCCCCATAGCCCCAAAGTTTGGTGCAGAGACAACAGTGGACTGTAAAAATAGGGCTCTGAGGGGCGGGGGCACAGACTGGGGAGAAGAGAGGGAGAGGAGTGCATTGTGTGTGAGAGCAAACAAATAAGGGAACAGCACCTCTGTGAGAGGGGGAGGGGTGGGAATTATACATAACACTAGAAAAAGTATTAAGTATGCAGTACTCTTTATGTCGACCCCGCAAAAATAAAGGGCTGAGTTAATTATCATTGCATTATTGTCAGACAGATACCCCCCACAACATTTACATTTGGATGCCTCTTGTAAACTGCGTGGGTTATAGTCACTGCGCAGTTGCCGCGTGGTTGCTTATGTAAGCCATTAAGAAGCCAGTGTCTTCAGTGAATGTCTGCTTATTTAGAAACACCATTGCAATTCAATAGATTTTAGCATTGGCTCGTTGGATGCAGAGCTGCGTGCTTTCTGCGATGTCAACAAAATGTAATTTTAGCTTCAGAAGTAAAGTAACGGTTTGGGACAAAGCACCGAAAGTAAACAGGCAAAATGACTATTATTAGGACGGTCGGCATGCCTCGTGAAAAACACCTCACGAACTGCGCACAGACTAATGAAGGCAGCTTAGCGGCTGAATGAAACGCAGTGAAAGAACAGGTCACAGGGGCAGTCCAAGCCGGGGAGAAGCGAGCCTGTGTGCCGCCGCTGCTGAAAGCTGAGCTTGCAAAACTTCGCTAGAGCCCGCCTTTGCCTCTTCCTCTCCGTCTTCATCAAAAACCAGCCAATACATGCACGGCTTCAGTGAACTTCAAGAGCAAACACGGCAGCCTTTAAAAACAAGACTTTGGAAACATGATACGTCCCTACACGCCTCCTTTAGATAAGAAATACCCTCACGACAGCCATCAAGCAAACTATTCAGTCTAAATGGGCCGTCCCAAAAGGAGACAGGGCGGTAAGAAAGAAGCCTCATTTTCAATCGAAGGCCACAGTTTAGCATAAACGATGACACCAGCCAATGAAAATAATGGGTGGGGCTTCAAGTCCCCTTCTGAAATCTCCTCTACAACAATATGTCCCGCAGAGCGAGCACCGCATGCGCGCTGCAATGCTAAACAGAATCAGTTCTCAATAAATTATGTAAGACTAGCAGTTATAAAAACATAATTTAACTTTATTAAATAACAAATCAATCACAAATTTCCATAAAAATTAAAGCGGGACTTCACAGGAAATGCATTGTTTTCACAATTATAGCTCAAACACATTCATAACATGTTGACTGTCATTAAAGTAGTTCATATTCACCTCTGTAGTGTCAGCATTTTCATTGTAGAAGAAGTCTTAGCATGTTTGGACTGGTGCCGGCACCCATCGCAATCCACCTGCATCGACTGGTGGAATTGGCCATCTGTGCAGACATGGCTGAAGAGACGAAGGAAGAAAACGCAAATGCACACAATGTTTGTAGAATTGTCATTCATTCATATTTTAGAATGATTTCACTTTAATTTGTTTTTTTTGTTACTTCCCTCTTATAATTATGTTGAAATACATTTTGTTATTTATTAAATAATTTCAAAAATGTTTGATTTTTTAATAATGTATTATTTGAATTATTTACAATGGTTGAATGAACATTGAATATGTGTGTTTGAGAGTTGTATTAAAATATTCTTAAAAATTATATATTTATATATTGTTTGTGATTTTCAAAACAAATTATGTCAATGGCTGTAATAGTTTATTTTATGGTATTCATGTTGCTAGTTGAAATAAGCTTCTTAAAATTAAATGTACCTTTTAATATAAATGTTTTCTACATTCATGTAATCCTTGCACCAATGACTCTGCAGGTTCTTTTTCATAATTTGTCCTTTATTGTCGCACAAGCCAGATATCACAATTTATCTTCGCATTCTGATGTATTCGGATGTACGTCAGAATATTGAGGCCCGAACTATAGTCCTACAAAAATATTGTGGCCATGCTGCTAGGGAATGCAACTGCAAGCCAAATATCAATTGCCAAGATTTGCTGTATCTTCGATTTTTTTTTTCTATGCTTCTCATTTATTTAGTCCTTGCATAATTTCATTTCTTGGGATTGGTAGGATACACTCACTTGGTTTTGCTTTTCAAGAAGCTATTAGATCCGACATTCTCCTGTCTGGGCGCTTGCACTGCAGGAAATAACCAGTTTTCCCTTTCTTCTTTTTTTTTTTTTACAAAGCACAGAGAGGACATGTCGCTCAACAAAGACTCCTTCATCAAGCTGAGTGATGGGAACCATATTCCAGTCCTAGGCTTAGGCACCATGTGCTCAGAAAAAGTAGGTAACCCTCTTTATTATATTCTTTTTCATGAATTTGATGTTCCTTTTACTAAAAAGTGAATTGCTATATTGCTAAATGACGATATAGAAATAGTTGGGTGCCTGTCCAGACAAATTCCTGTGGTCCGCAATCTATCCAGCTTAGCTGCATTGGATTAAAGAGAAGAGGGTGCGTCACAGCATGTGTTGCAAGTGTGCCTTTCTGTGTCAAGTTTAGATCGCTGTTGTAGTAGTCAGACTGGCTACATGTGAGGTAATGAGTTTAGAAAAGTTGGTATGAAGAACCAGGGCCTGCCTAATGATGTTCACTAAGATATGGGTTGACTGGCAAGAATATCATTGAGTGTGGAGAATAAAGGAATAGAAAGATGCAGAGCCAGGTAAAGACACTGATGAAACAACCCGATGGAGTAACAAAAATACACTGATGAAACAACTCAATGGAGTAACATGGCTATTCGACTGAGTACACGCACAACAAGAAGATAATGTACTCTCCTTCAACTAAGAGTTTATAGTGTATATAGTGAATAGTGAATATGTACCATTGATAAAACGAATATACATAATCAAGTGTTGGCAAAGCTGATCGGTCTCTGCAGTGAAACCTTTTGGCTTTGTCAATGCTTTTTTTATGTAAGATAGCCACCATGGCCATCTTTGAATGCATTTATAATATTTAAAAAAATCCAGTCAAAGGTGGCCGTTGTGCATCCTTGCACACCCATGGGTGGCATCTTTGAATGGGTTTGTACACATAATATAGTCCAATTTCTTGGTGCCTGTCGCACATGCCTGCTCATGTGCTGTCATGGGCAACCATCTTAAAATGGGTAAAAAACAATTTTATGATTGATATCCGTCCACGGTGTGGCAGGCACAAAGAAGTTTAATAAAATTGAGGTTTGTAGCAAATAGGATCCCAATAATATTCTATATTAAAAAGTTCTCCCCTCTAATGTCTGCTGTCCCCCCCAGAAAAACTATTGTTCCCACAACAAGTTAAAAAAACTATCTGATTATAGTTATCTTTTCACTTTTTCTTCCTTAGATGTAGGGACAAAAGAGCAAACTGCCACCACTTCTCCCTTTGCTTTGATATTCATAGCCCCCAAAGCTGTGATAGTGTCTGTGTCGTTTGGGGAGTCGGTGTCGATGCTGGTAAGAGGTGAGAAATCTGAGCAGATGACAGTTGTGTTTTTTTATACACAATGCCACCGAATATCAAGACCAGAAACCTAGACCAAGCGGGGCAAACAAGAGCTACCCTGAGTAGGAAAACAGACATAGCTAGCGAGGTCTATCATGATAAATTTGAGTAGTCTATCATGACTGGGGTCCTCACTTTGCTTAAATGTGGCTGTCATATACAAAAGGGTGTGGTGCACTCCAACCTGGAGGGATCCTATATACGTATAGCCCTCAAAACTGTTGGTTGCAGTGTTAGAGTCTGGTAGGTCTTTCAGGTAGTTCCATGCAAGACAATGCATTGCTCTTTATTCTCCCCATTCCTGCAAAGGCTCGTTTTGCTCTGTGTGTTATGTATCTAGTTTGGATCAATAAAGTCTTCAAGTGGAGCTCTTTGTTTTTTAATAAGTTTGAGCAGGTCAGCCTGTAGCCCACACAAAGTTTGAACAAAGAGAGAGGACCAGGGCGTGTTGGTCATAGGTTCTCTGCTTGGTCAAAGGGATTGGGTCCAGCTTTAGCAAGAGAGCTAAAGCCCCAGCTACAGTTCCTTACTGACTGATGACCGTGTGAAGTGAATTGGCACTCCCTGCAAGTATTATAGGATGTCTCATCTCCATCTGGGCTCTGATCCAAGACATTGTAATGATTATGGAATGTCTATTTATCATGGAACTGGAGTAAAGACACCAAAGGAAGCACTTGAAATAAATTGGTTCCTCCAAAATGTCAAGCGTAGCACACAAAACCTTGCTGTTTCTTTGGCCTGGCATCAACTGGAAATAAGCCGGCCATGTCAATCATAATAATCTCAGTTGAACTAAACTCAGTCCATCAGTATTAAATGAAGGAATTGGTTCCTGTTGCTCATCTCACTGAAGGATCAGGAATAGAATCTAGGGCTGAAAGTGGCCTGCTTCATGCGCTGAGAACCTGCTGTAACTCATCTCTATACAATTGAAAAATTGAGCTCAAACGTGAAGGCCTGCTGCCTGTTTCTAAAAGCCTGGCCATGATTGGAATGATGTGCTGTTGCTGCTGGCACCCTGTCACTGAGCCCATCAGAGATTCTTTACATCATAATTGATATTTTCTCTCTGAACCCCTATGGTGCTACTAAGAATGGCTGTTGTTGTGGGAAATGAAATGACAATTAAAGAGTCTCTCTGAAAAGCCTCTGATTTTCAGTGGACTACTCTACTCCCCCTCTGATCTTTGAAGTCCCTTAGGTATTTGTCTGTGGGCTTCTCTGCTCCTTTGTGCTAACAAGCGTAGCCAAACCCCGACCTCCAAGGATGTACCACCTCTGGCATTGTACGTGAACACTGTCCATTCTGTTGTTCACAAACCCAGCCTAAGTGTTGAAGACTAACACCCTGGATGTGGAAGGCATGCATATAACAACATTAACAATAGTCGAGATATTCGGTAAAGTAATCCCACACAGTAAGACTGAAGCTCAGCAAGTTCCTCACTGACAATTGCTGTTACAAATAATTACTGCAAATACCCACATATGCATGACAAAGGAAGGGCCTATGGAACTGATACCTTTGATGATTTTATAAAAATGACCTAAAGACAATACTTGCAGTGGACAAAAAAACCATCCAGGTCGTCAGCTGCGCCCACGAATCCTGACGATCAAACAGGAATATGCAAGGCATTAGCAGAAAGGATGAAAAACAAAGATGCACAGCCTTCAGAGACAAGAATGGAAGTATTGCTTAACATGAAAGAAGGGAATCAAGGAAACACTAGGCAGAAAGGGTGGAGACAGAATATTGAGTTCAAAATATCGAGTTGCACAAATGGCGAGTGATTAATATTGTGTGTCAGAAATATTGACAGCAAGGATATCATGGTCAAGAATATCGACTTAAGGTAAGTAATATCTATTTTTAAAATATCGAAGTGTTTAATATTGTTTGCAAAAATATAGTTGTTAAAAAGATCTTTTTTTATTATTATGTATTTAAAAATATATTTTATATGTATGTGATGTATGTTTTTTTGTATAAGAATTGTTTGTACTTTTAATATATGTGTTAAATTTTTGGTAGTTATTAATTTTTTTTTATTTGAATTTTTCGCTTTTAGTTCCATAGCAGGTTGAGGGCTTATAGGTGAATAGGGTTGGAAGTAATTTAATTATATTAATTGTATTTTAAAAAAAATATTTGAATTTTGCGTTTTTAGTGTTGTAGCGGGTTGTGGGTTTACTATGGATGAGTTTGTATTTATTCATATTTGTTTAATTGTGCTGTTATAGTGTTAAATGTGTAAAGTAATTTATTATTAATTAATTAATAATTGGTTGTTAATTAATTTCAATGAATTAATTGGTATTTAATTATGGTAATTGTGTAATTCATTTTAGGAGTGGTTTGGTTTTTATAGGTGTAAAGGGTGGGAAGTAATTTATTTTAAATTGATGGATGAATAATTGGTTGTTAAATAATTTTAATTATTTCATTGGTTATTCATTTTGGTAATTTTATAATTAATTTTTGGTGTATTTTGTGGTGTTTATAGGTGTAAAGGGTGGGAAGTAATTTACTTTTAATTTATGAATTAATATTTGGTTGTTAAATAATTATAATTATTAATTGGTAATTAATTATGGTGATTGTGTAATTAATTTTAGGTGTGTGTTGTGGTGTTTATATGAGTAAAGGGTGGGAAGTAATTTGTGTTTAATTAATTAAAATGTAGTTGTTAATTAATGTTAATTATTTGATATTTAATTTGGGTAAGTGTTTATTTTTGTGTGTGTTGTTTTTACTTTTAAAGTGGTAAAGGGTGGGTATTAACCCCTTCGCTACTAGGACTTTTACCCCCCTGTGCTAATCCTTTTTTTGGCTATTTGGGGTAGTCCAAGCTTAGGCCCCTGTAACGTTTTGACCACATTAGGTATCCATGCCACACTTGCGTCCTTTTCTTCCAACATCATGTTGATTCCGTTGGAGGGGACCAAGAAATTTGCCAAAGATGAAAATGTCTGTTTTTTCCCCTGCAAATGGTATCAACAAGGGGTTTGTGGTGCTGAAATTACCATATTCCCAGCTTTCAGGGACAGACTGACTTTTGTCAGATAACCAAAAAATATTACACAATTTTGGCATTTTACTGGGACATTGCCTATTTTTGCTATTTTTTGTGCTTTCAACCTCCTTCCAGTTAATGGTAGAAAAGGGTATGACAGCAATAATGGATCCTGGAAAGCTATATATTTCATAAAAGTAGACACAATTCTGAATTCAGCAAGGGGTCATTTGTGTAGATCCTTCAAGCTTTTTTTTTTTATAGAAACTGACAGTTGAAAATTGGAAAAACGGAAAATGAGTTGGAAAAAAAAGAGCCATTTGTGCCAACGTTTTCACCTGTAACTTCTTCTAAGTATGACAGATTTTTAAAGCAATCTACCGTTACATCTGCTGGACCCTTTTGGTTGTGGGGATATATAGGACCCAATAACTGAGCAGTGTCTTGTAATGGTTTTTTATAGTGTACCGGGTATATGAAATGAAAAATTAAATACCAGTATTTGTAAAGCGCACAGCTACCTCCAAAGTGGTGTCCTGGGGCTGGAGGCCCTTGGGAAGATTAAGCGAGCTATTGCCTAGAGTCACATGGTGCTGGGCTAACCTGCCACTGGGGATCGAACCGTGAACCCCGTAGTCCGGAGTCAGGCACCCTGGCCGCTGTGCCACACCTCTTTCACATATAGCCAATCATTTGGGAAAATATAAACAGTGAAAATCTGGCATGAAAAACACCTATGTATATCTGAATTGGGAACAAAATATAGAGTTTAGAAACAGCAGCTACCCATACTAGCATGTGAGTTATGGGACATTTTTCAAAGTGATTTCTTTTTTACACATTGTCTTACATTTGGAAGGCAGAAATGCATCGAAAGTCAATAGGTAGAATCAATTTCTGTACAATTCAGTGTTCCCCTAAGTCTCCCTAAATAAATGGTACCTCAGTTTTGTGGGTAGGCCTAGTGCCTGTGACAGGCAATGGCGAAAACACAACGTGGACACTCCACATCTTTACAGTGAAAACTGACCTTTTTTTGCAAAGTGCGTAGCTGTAGATTTTGAACCCTATCCCTGCTGGCACCTAGGGAAACCTAGCAAACCTATACATTTGAAAAAACTTGACACCCAGGGGAATCCAAGATGGAGTGACTTGTCTGGCTCCCACCAGGTTCTCTTACCCAGACTCCTTTGCAAACCTCAAACTTTGTAAAATAAACACATTTTCCTCACATTTCTGTGATAGAAAGTTCTGGAATCTGTGTGGATCCAAAAATTTCCACCCACCCTGCATTTTCCAAAGTCTTCCAATAAAAATAATACCTCACTTTTGTGGGTAAGCCTAGTGCCCTGTAGTATAGTTCCTATATCCCCGATAGGCTCTGCGCATTGGAATAACATACACTATAGATTTTACATAGGACTAAGGTCAGTATGTCTCTATCGAGTATATTAAACTTAATTACTTGTGTGTGCCAGCTAACTCAGAGGTCACTAGAAACTTTGCGAATATACAAGAAGGGATTAGTCTCTGACAACCGCATAAACATGACAACTGTGTTTCCTTTTAGAATCGAAACAGTTTCAGAATCGTGGAAACAATAGATAACAGTTTCACTCAGTCAATCCTGCATGCTTCGTTTCTACAGAGTTGCACAGAAATAGAGAGATGGGCGTGTCAAATAACGGGGTTTGGTTGAACAGTCTTATTTCCCAAGCAAGAGATATGAATTGCTACAATTGTAAGACAGACTGCAATGTACAATATGTACGAGGCTAGCAGTAAGATCAAATAATACTGCAATGGCATGGTTTGTAGCTATGACATATATTAATCAAAATACATACATAAATAACATAAGCTAAAATGTGATACTCATCTGATGTTTCTAAATTGTTCTACCCCATTGTACCTAACCTAAGTGCAGTACGAGGTTTGAAGTAGGTGCCATTTCTAAAGTATAGCTAGCTATATTTTAGTTTAGCCAAGAGTTGCCAAAAGTTTCTCTAAGTTCTAGTCAGCTCCATACCTTAGAATGAGAGAGGTTGGAATCTCTTTTCTGGACTCAACAGTCTAACCCCCCACAAGGGAAGTCAGAGAGCACTGGAGCTGGATTCTCTGTGAGGAGGATGGCAGCGTCAGGTCAGTGCATCAGGATGTAACTCGATCTCCTTCAGAACTTGCCGTGGCGAACCGCGTAGTCTGGGTTGGATCGAATCGTCCGGGAACCGCAATTTGCCAGGGCAAGTGCTGGTATATTTATACCTTGAAGGTGTCTAGGAATGCCAGTATTGACGTAAAGGTCGGGCAGAGGAACGTCATGAATGAACCCCTAAGGAATAGATGTTCATGCAAACTTAATGAGTTCTTGGAGAAATCAATATTCAAGCTGAGGGAAATTCCTAAAGGCTTAAGGGTCTGGTTTTCCAAGAATTTGTTGTGACGTGGATGGACGGATGTAGGTGGCCATGCCTGTATTTGGTTTGTGCGGACAATGTCTAAATAAGGGCCGGATTTCTATGTCCAAATAAGGGCAATGTGAATTGTACCTATATAAGGGCATAAATCGGGAAACCTATATACGGAATTTAAATCTGCACACAACACCCACTCCAGTTTCGTATGAACGACGTTACTAAATCCTAAACGTTCTAAACAGATATTAAAAACAGAGTATTGCAGGGGTTTGCTAAAGTAAGCTAAAACGATATCTAAAACATATGTCCTAAAAATACATTACAAAACCATTGCTATGCATAAAGTGTTGTACATATTAAAGGCAATGTTCCATTCTAAGCATAGGATCACATTGGAATGCTAAATGAATGAGCAAAATATATACATGTGATGGAATGGCTCGTAAATACAGAAGGAAAAGGGGCCGAAACCATTTCATATCAGGTTACACAAGTCAAATTGTTAATCATGACAAGGTAGCATACTGTCCCTGGAAGTGTTATCAAAGAATGCTGTTCTCTATGAATAGTTTACTATAAGCAGATTACTGTGCCAAAAATGAAAAATGAAATTTTGGGACGTGAAGGAAAAAAATATATATATAATCATAGAAAAAGTTCCAAAGTCAGTATCACATTTGAAAAATAATGAAGGCCAAATTCAGAATCTCTCCGGAACACTGAGTGCTTGAATCAAAAGTCAGTGTGTGGGGATGGAGAAAACATAATGATGTTCTAATCCTGTAGACAACAAGTCGTCTACCGTTGTGGGTGAGAGTTGGAATACCTTGTGTAGAAGATCAACAGCACATAGATGCGAACTGTCGCTTTCAGCATGGGAAGCATCAGCAATGTCCGGATTGGATGTTACCTGCGCACCTGGTGTCTCCTTTCGTACCTCAGCAGTAGCATGTTGCATCTGTGAGATCTCAATGAATGCCGCCATCAGGATTGGTAGCCACTGGGAACAACACATAGCATGGGCCGTTATCGGGTCCAACAGAGTATCGATATCCGTAGGCATGACTGATGGGAGTGTCAGACAAATGTCCAGCACGCATTCTTCACCTCATAGCAGGCAGCGTAGAACACGTAAGATGCAATCTTGCCAGATTGATCTGAATGACAGAAACGAAGTGGTGTTTAATTCTCGTAGACGAGGTAAACCCAGAATTTGGACGATGCGCTCACGACACTTCATCTCCAATAGAGTTCTTTCCATGGTGAACTGGGTGTCGCTGGTGATTTGGCTTGCCATATCGTAGCAATAGGAGCAAAAATAGTATCCCTGTAACGAGTGCTAAAAGGAGCGGCAGTCCATCAAACACAGAGTGCACGAAGTTTGGAAAAATTCCGAGGACTGCTTGAAAAGGTGCTAACAGTCCTGCTCACACGTTCTTAAATACATGTACAATACCGCTTGTATCAGACATGTTTAAGATACGACCTAACATTTCTGAGAAATGCACAGGGCAGTTTGTATACAAAAGGGTATGTATCTCTGCAGAAGTAAAAGAATAGCTTTCATTCTGCTTAGAGTATCAACTCGTATAGAAGAGATATTCAGTGAAGGCCATAAAGGCGACTCCCTGACTATGTCTATTTGCGGAACCAAGACCTGCATACAGCAAGTGACCCTGGATGTAACCGTTACTAGATATGGGATACCTGGCAGCATACCACAGCAGCTGTGATCATTCAACATAATTTAACTCCCATTTGAAAGGCCCCGTGTAAATTAATACCCTGACAAAGGAGAGAACCACTTAGTGCGTGTTCAAAGTTTTCACCGCTAAGAAACACTTCACGTCCCCCACTCCAACATCTGTGTGTGTAAGGTAAATCCCAAGATGTCTTGATGTATTCTTTACCCAAGTTTCATATTTGCCTGCTGGTATTTTTTTAGGCAATACTGAAAATGCTAAACCGGTCAAAGTAATCTTACCATGTATGATCCACTCAGTGGCTGGTTTTTCTGCCATTGTGAATGGTAATTTCTCCAGTTTTTCAATGCTTAGCACCGTATAGTCTGCTCCCCTTTGTGCCATTTTGATCTGTCTATCAGTGAGATTGAATTCTTCAAACAGTGACGTAGGATTGATTAAACGCCAAGGCACATAGCCAGAACGCAGGTTTTGAAATTGGGAAACCTATATACGGAATCTAAATCTGCACACAACAGCCTGTGACAGGAAATGGCCCAAATGCAACCTGGACACTCCAATTTTTACAGAGAAATCTAACCCTTTTTTTGCAAAGTGCCTAGCTGTGGATTTTGAACCCTAGCTCTGCCGGCACCTAGGGAAACCTAGCAAACCTGTACTTTTTTGAAAACGTGACTCCAAGGGGAATACAGGATGGGGTGACCTGTCTGGCTCTCATCAGGTTCTGTTACCCAGAATCCATTGCAAACCTCAAACTTTGTCAAAATAAACACATTTTCCTCACATTTCTGTGATAAAAAGTTCTGGAATCTTCGTGGATCCAGAAAATTCCACCCACCCCGCATTCCCCAAAGTCTTTTTCAAGAAAAATGGTACCTCTCTTGTGTGGGTAGGCCTCTTGCCCACAACAGGAAACGACCTAAAACACAACATGGACACACCACATTTTTACAGTGAAAACTGAACCCTTTTTTGCAAAGTGCCTAGCTGTGGATTTTAACCCTAGCTCTGCCGGCACCTAGGGAAACCTAGCAAACCTATACATTTTTTTAAATTAGACACACAGGGGTATCCAGGATGGGGTGACTTGTTCAGCTCTCACCAGGTTCTGTTACCCAGAATCCCTTGCATACCTCAAACATTGTCCCAAAAAAAATCCTAACATTTCTGTGATGGAAAGTTCTGGAATCTGCGTGGATCCACAAAATTCCACCCACCCTGCATTCCCCAAAGTCTTCCGAGAGAAATGGTACCTCACTTGAGTGGGTAAGGCCAAGTGCCCGCAACAGGAAACGGCCCTAAACGCAACGTGAACACACCACATTTTTACATTAAAAACGGACCCATTTTTTGCAAAAAGCCTAGCTGGGGATTTTGAACCCTAGCTCTGCCGGCACCTAGGGAAACCTAGCAAACCTATACATTCTTTAAAACTAGACACCCAGGAGAATCTAGGATGGGGTTACTTGTCTGACTCTCACCAGGTTCTGTTGCCCAGAATCCCTTGCAAACCTCAAACTTTGTAAACAAAAACACCTTTTCCTCACATTTCTGTGATGGAACGTTCTGGAATCTGCATTGATCCACAAAATTCCACCCACCCTTTTTCTGCCCCTCCGGAGGCAGATGGAAGAGGTGTGGCGCAGCAGCCAAGGTGCCTGGCTCTGGACTACGGGGATCACCGTTCGATCCCCGGTGCCGGCAGCAGGTTAGCCCAGCACCATGTGACTCTGGGCAATAGCTCGCTTAATCTTCCCGACGGCCCCCAGCGCCGGGATACCACTTCGGAGGTAGCTGTGCGCTTTACAAATACTGGTATTTCATTTAATTCAATTTCAGATAAGGGGCTTTTTCCCCTATATGCATTGGGGGCAGAAAGACTTTGGCAATTTTGGGGGGGTTGGTGGAATTTCGATGACCATTCTGGGCAGCCCCCAACCCTACGTATAAAAAATAAATAATAATCCCTGGTCCCTAGTAGGCTTTCTGCCCCTTGGGGGCAGAAAGACTGTGGCATTTTTTTTGGGGGGGGGCAGTGGCATGACCATTCTGGGCTAACCGCACCCCTGTATTAAAATCAAATATATTTCCTAATGCCTAGTGCGCTTTCTTTCCCACGGGGGGACAGATAAGGGACGATATTCCTTTCGGGTGGGCAGAAAGACTGTGGTAATTGTTTTTGGGGTGGGGCATTGGCATGCCAATTCTGGGCAGCCCCACCTCTACATATTAAAAAACATTTTACCCCTCTGCTATCCAACACTTATCCTACAGTTGCACTCAGTGGAGTGGCAATAGTAACTTTTACCCCTCCACTATCCAACACTTTCCCTACTGTTGCTCGTATTGGAGTGGGAATAGTAATGTTTACCCCTCCACTATCCAACACTTTCCCTACTGTTGCTCTCACTGGAGTGGGGATAATCATTTTTACCCCTCTGCTATTCAACACTTTCCCTACTGTTGCACTCTTTGGAGTGTGAATAGTAATTTCTACCCATCCGCTATCCAACAGTTTCCCTACCGCTGCACTCACTGGAGTTGGATTAGTACATTTAATTATTTTGCTATCCAATACTTCTCCTACTGTTGCACTGATTGTATTGGGCAATTTAAGTTAAAATATTTTTTCATAGTTCATGTTTTAATTTATTCTAGAATTTTTACTTTTATATTTAAAATTATTTATATATATATTCAATTTTTATATAATTTTAAAGTTTTAAAATAAATTATAGATAATAGTGTATTAATTATTTTAAAGTAAATATATATGTATAAATTATTATGTTTGTGGGTCTATTTTTTTATTTGTAATATTTTGAAAAAAATTACATTACATTTAATTTCTTTTGTTAAAATGAATATTCATATTTTAATATAATATATAAAAAGAGATTTTTTGGGCATCTATGGTTTTAATATCGATATTTTTGATTCAATATTTTTGTACTTGCCTGTGAAGGCATGGGAGTCGATATTTTTGTAGTCTATGTTTTTCGATATTTTGAACATCGATATTTTTAACATCGATATTCTATCAGTGAACCGCAGAAAGCAAGTATACAACCACAAAAGGAAACTAGACTCTAAGGCAGGCGGAAAAAAAGGTAGCAAACAAGAAACTTGCATTAAAGGTAAAGGGAAAGAAAGTCAGAGAATGGATTAAAAGGTAACTACATAAAGTGAGATCGTTTAAGGATTAGGGATGCACTAAAATAGGCCAAACCTTTACATTGAAAATTCATTATGGTTTAACTTTTTTAGGTCGAGCCTGGGCAGCATGTGTGTGCGCTGTCTGGACGACCTGCTGTAATCAGTATACGGAGTGCAATCCCGCCTGCTGCTTTCCATTGGTTCTCTACTGCATTGCTCTTCTTTCCTGGCTCCCTATTGGTTGGAGCTCCTTATACATCACTTCCGTTTTACGGTAAGGAGCACCGGCCAACTACATATAGAAGCCTGCTTCTATATGCGCGAGCCTTCCCGGGAAGCGGTGGAATACGTGTCTCCTGTTTAACTATTGATGCGCCGATCAATACCTGCAATTTGCTCTGCGGGCAGCTATCAATGGGCTGGGTCCACTCTTGCCCCAGACTTCGTGGCTGTTTACCGAGGCTCACAGGGCAGGGCAGGTAGTGGGTGGATTACACAAAGGCTCCCAGCCACAAGCATGTGAAGACATGTGGAAGCACTGCGAGGCAGCAAGTGGCCGTTTACAAAAATCTGCTCAATTATTAAAGTGTTGTGTTTGTTATTTTGTTCGTCAGAGTCCAGAGATTGGAACATTGTATTCTTTACCTTTACAAGTGTCCCCTACCCAATGTTAAGGTGCTGGAAACCGATGACCAGGCCCACATAACTGTAAAGGGTATCCTGGCTACACTAACTAGCCGGGTGGCTGGGGGTGAATTCAAAAAGCCTGCTCTTCACTTCTTGCCGAACTCAAGAAGACAGGACGGTAGTGCAGCATATATGAAGGCAGCCAGGGGCCCTAATGCAAGCAAGGAAGCTGCCCTCACCCTCATAGTTAAGTGTTAGCAAGGTGAGATTAAGTGAATTGCCCAGAATTTCAGGATGTTGAGCTGATGGCTAGACTTGAAAATATGCAGGGTGGCCAGGCCAGTGAGGTAATTATTTATTGCTGAACTATGCAGTGATTTGAAGACCACAAGTTTGAATTTCAGCAAAGCACACTTAGCCTTCCAACCCATTTAATTGCCGGTTATTTAAGCATCTTATATTCCTGAACAGTGACATCTGCTATTCACAGTGCTTCAAACCAAAAGAGGAGCTCAATGAATTATTCAGCAGAACACAAATGTAACCACATTTGTGTTATGCTGAATAATAATAATAATTGACTAACTTCAGCCGCATGAGAACCAGAACCTAGCTAGGGAAGAGTAAGGGGACCGGGGCATCTCTGATCTTCTGTAAAAAGAAGAGGCAGGAGACCACAGGGTATGCTTTCCAAGGGCTCGGCCAACATATCTAAAAATGAAATAGTAACACTGCGAGCTGAAACTTAATGCTGTACTGGCAATTTTCATCAGTGAACTCATTAACTTTATGAAATGCTGAGAAGTAAGCTAAATACGAAAAAGTACATGGATAAAATCAATTGAGTTCACAGTACGCGTCTTGTCTTCTTGTGTCGTACATTTCCTATCAATGGACTTTTTTCTTATCCAGCACTTTAACGCAGTAAATGTTGACATCTTGTACCTATACCTTGCTCAGTGGACTGAAAGCTGCCTCATCTTCTGAAAAGCACAATAAATTCTTCTTTATGTAGGGAAGAGTGCCTCGTCCCAATACCCCTCCCACTTCTCTCCCTTTCTCTTGTGCTCTCTCATACTGCTCTCGCTCTCTCACACAATAATCTAGCAATTCTCATATTACTTCACTTCATGTCTTTCAGCACCAGTTCTTTACCATAACTTTTTTTTAAATCCAAACTGCAAACACACACTCTCCTCCTCTTCTTTCGGTCTCTTCTATGTACACAAACGCAGCCTCTTTATACATCTATAACATTTTCTCCCCTTCTTTCTCACACACTATTTCTGATAGTCTTTCTAGACTTCATTCACCACTTCATACACAAACTACCTATCCCTCTCAGTCTTACTTTCTATCTATTTTATACAACTCTCACCCCTACCACATAAATCGACTACACAAATACACTACACACCACACAATTCCACAACTAACAATTCCAATTCAAACCACATAATTCTACCAAAAATAACATGCATCCATTCAACTACAAACTAAAAAAAACGTAATCATTATCATTTACAACACCAGAAGCTCTAACTTTCACAAATGTTAGACCAATTGCATTGCAAATGCTTGCTTAGTTTGGATTTGCTTTACCAATTGCTGTACCTGTAGGGAACATGGTACAAGTATATGTATCCCCCATGTTTTTATTTGAACTCCTCTTTTAAGTGCGACATTGTGATGATATGTACTATTTTTGCACAGCTTCGCCATACATTTTTGAAACCCCTTTTTTTATTTCAAGCTTTTGATCAGGCCAGGCCTGCCTTTCTGTTTTTACAACCTTTAGCCTCACAGTCTATCTGTTACGCTGTAGCAATGTTCATCTTGGGGGTTTACAAAGCGACACGATAGGAGACACTCTCAGAGGCCATTTTGTTTGTAAACAACTTGTTCTGTCACATTTTTACGGTGTTTTTATCTTGATTTGTTTTATGTTCTTGTATGATTTTTATTGTAAAAATTTAAGAAAGTTTGTTTACTCACTTACTTATTAATGGCAAATTAACTCTCACCCCATATTTTAACTGGGCCCTCTTGATGCATCAGCATAAATTTGAAAATACCAAGAGTGGACTAAGAATTCTATGTGTCTGCCAAATTACACACATTTTTATGCATTTTTGTCAAATGTTACAGATATTATAGGAAAATCAAAAATACCTTTTCAACTGTCAAAATATATTAACGTTTTATCCCTTCAAAACCCACCCAGCACAATTTCAAATGCTTAAACACTGTCAAGGAGAATAAAGTGTGCACTGTTAGTGAATCAGTACCACTACCACTGAGTATCCTTCAGATGTGATCATATCTATAATTAAATCTATTCATATTTATGACCTTGGCGAATGGGGGTATAGGTAATGCCTGTTGTAACCCTTCTGGCTTCCTCCGATGTATCTTTGCATTAGCATGTGCTGAATATTGCCATACATGTTATTTTAATTTTCTTTCTCATTTGTGGCCACCAAAACATGTTTCTGATGTTCCTCTATGGTTCCAGAAAAGACAGAAATATTGTTGTGAATGATTATGCCTCATGTGTCATTCACAAAAGCCTGAAAAGCTGCTAGAGCATTGCAAAAACTGAAGTGCATCACAAGGAGGTACTCAGACTTTACATATCTGGTTTTGATGGCTGTTTTACCTTTGCCTCTCTAGTGTATCCTTTCCAAATTATAGGCTCCTGAGATCAAATTTTGAAATACCTTAGCTGACTTGGTCTGAACTATCAAAACAGATGAGACACATCAGGATTGCATTTAGCTCTCCATAGTCTCTCCAAGGTCAAAATTCTCCTCATTGTTTTAAAATAAAAAATATAGGAGCTCCAGCTAGTGATGTGAAATGAGAAATGACACTTTTCTGCAGATTTTCTATGAGATGATCCCAAAGTATTGCAAAATTATTTTATGGTTCATTGATAGATTATCCCTTTTGTTAATGTTTTGCTTTACTACTGTGTGAGTACTTCAAAAATACTTTGCACATTGCCTCTAAAGTTAAGCCTGTCTGCTCTTTTGTAGTTAATCCTGACAAGGATAGTGTTTATTATTTGAGCTGCAGTCTCACCCCTCTCAACAAAAAACCCACGTTCTAACTGACATGAAGACCTGTTCTTTCCAGTTAAAGTATTATTCTTGTGAAGTCAAAGAATTTCCAAGACTATAGCACATAAACTGGTCTTAATGAAATCAAATCTTATGGGTTCAATATGTCCGTTCTCTAAAGCCATTCCTATTGCAAGGGTTTTACCAGAAAACTTCTCCTTACAACAGAGGTTTCCAGTCGGTGCCTGGAACAACTTCAGGTCTTTTCATGGGTTTTGGCAGACAATGATGGTTTTAGAACATTAGGTCAATAGAGCAGCCAGAGCCCCACAATCAATTAAAGGCAGTATGTTTAAGTTTCTTTTGGCTGTGATAAGTTTCACTGGGACTTGGAAATGTTCCTTTCCATAGAGTTGGAAATGTTTATGTTCATATCCATCACAAGTTTGGATGAACCTCTGGATTGGAAAGGGACACAACCGGGGTTGCCCATAATGGTGAACTCCAAGAGTTTCCTAACAATAGTGGCAATCTCCAACAAAGTGCTCTCCCTTCTAACAATAAAGGCACCATCAATGTAATCTATTATTCTCTCGTATTCCATTCTTCAGTACTTAAATATTTCCTAATATTTGCTAGGAGCATTAGTTCTTTACAGTGTTTTTCTGTGACGCTTCTTCACCAAGTGGTATTACAGTGCTGTGCAATATAACAAAAGTTGCATGTTACATAGTGTGTATAAATATATAAATATATATAGCCAATAGGTAGTTATAGTTAGGGCCAAAGTTTTCATAGGAAAAGTATTTTTTGTTTTGCCAATCACTTTGGTGCCGTTTGACGAATCTTCACAAAATGTACACAACACTTCCACTTTTTGATTCAGCTGCTGTTTCGGAAGTTTCAGGGTGATTCGTTGAATGGGTGCTGAGAAATAATGTCATAAAACACGTTTTGCCCATATTATGTCTATGGGGTTTTTCATTTTTTGAACACCACTACAGCCCGAACCGCTGAATAGAATTACACCAAATTTGACAGAAAGCTAGACGTTGGTCCAGAAAGCATGCTTTTTGTGATTTGGTGTAAATCCGTTCAGTAGTTTCATAGATATTTAGGTTTAAAAAATAGATATCTGGTAGCCCAACAGTCTACTGAAACCCTAGGGAAATCTGATTGGCTGACAACACTTCAACCAGGAAGTGTTGGCAGCCATCTTGTGTCTCGGTTGAATCGAGTCCCACAAAAAATTTAAAAAGAAAAGGGGGCAGGATAGAATCACCCTGGCTCCCTGCGTCTCTTAGGGGGCTCCCATTTTAAAAATACTTGGCCCTGGGGAATGGGGTCATCGGGGCAAAAATTAGAAAATGCCACCGGCACAAGGCTTTCTGTACCACTCTGCAATTGCACCTCCTGGTGCGCTGCTGTTTGGGGGCTGATACGAGCCTCTCAATGCACAGCTGGTGTGGGATAACGTCCCCTTGCCTCCTAAGGGCCTTAGGACTAAAGTGGACTTCTACCCCCAACCAGTAGTGCGCCAGGAGGCGTGTTTGCAGAGTGGTGGAGAAAGGGGGCATGGCCTGTGATGACCTCTCAGCAATCCAGCTGTGCGGGTATGACTGGAGGTAACTGGAGGGGTAGTTGGCTCCCAAGGACCATCAATAGCCAAGGGGACTTCATCCCCCTACTAGTAGGGCACCAGGAGACGCGTTGCAGAGTGGTTGAGAAAGGGAGCATGGCCTCCGACAACCTCTCAGCAATCCTGCTGTGTGGGACTTACTGGAGGTAACAGGAGGGGTAGTTGGCCCCAATTATGTCCTTAGGGCCAACTACCCCACCTGTTTCCTCCACTAAGTCCTACCCAGCGGGATTGCTAAGCAGTTTTCGGAGACCACGTCCCCTTTCTCCACCACTCTGCAAACTCACCACCTGGCGCACTACTGGTTGGGGGATGAAGTCCGCTTTACTCCTAAAGGACCTTGGGGGCCAAGAAGCCCTGCTGGTATCTCCTGTAAGTCCTACACAGCAGGATTCCTGAGAGCTGGTCGGAGGCCCAGCTCCCTTTCTCCAACCATCTGCAAACGCGACTACTTCTTAAAAAAACATAGAAATTCACAGACAAAAAACAAAGGTTACAGGGACATTATATTTAGGAATTTAAATAATCTAGAAATTCACTCAAAAAACTAAAGGTTACAGGGACGTTATAATTTGGAAATAGAATTAAACAAATAGAAATTCATTGGGACGTTATAGTTAGGTTCAGATTTCACTCATAAAAACCAGTGAAATTCAGCTGTTAAAGTTAGCTGAGCTAACTTGTCGAGCTCCTCAACTCCTCGGGATTGGAACGATGCTCTTAAATGGTCCACCTCTCGATAGCTTCAAGTCTGAGTGCTATTATAGCGCAGATCAGTGAAGCGATCAAGCGAGGGAAGGAAAGGAAGGGGACAGCGGGGAAGGAGACCTGTAATGACACGAAACAAAAGGTATCAATAAACATCTACTAATATACTACTCTCCTCCTTCCTGTAAGTATTAGGAACACAAACAAAATAACTACCTGTAAAGCATAATAATGACGGGTTCCGTCTAGTTGATCCATCTCAACGTGTACCTCCCAAGAACGGAAAGCGGGTATGCGTCAGACCCAGCATGAACAAGGTACCATATAAGGCACTACAGAAAAGAAGATGTCACATTGTCACACATATGCCTGTGTGTATTTCCCTATTAGCATTGCATCATCAACTCCCTCTGTAAATCAATAAACGTATGTACACATACCCATGTTCCCTTGGAGCCTTGCTTCACAGAGGACGTAAGAGACTGAACCTGGCTCTACCACATTCCCCTGCTAGTAGAATACACAATACAAAATAAAGTTTAGATGGACCCAAGTTTGTGAGTAGAAATATTCTTCAATGTTATATCATATAGCGTAGCTACTGATCAGTGCTCAGTAAGTTATCGCAGTTCTGTACCTTTTTACCAAGCCGGGTTACTGCCTGTCATGGCATAAAAAATTACTCTACAATGTAGAAGTTCCCCTCCGCATGAGTCAAAGGATGTCCTTAACTCTCCAACATGAGGGAAACGCACTGCACCAGTGCCTACTGGCAAAGTACACATTCGGTAAGTGGCTGGTAGTATCAGTGTACCACACACTCCTTACACTCTGTACTGGTATCCCTACAACTCGCAAGAAACCACATACGTGTGTCTCACCAATGAGGGGGAATACCTAGCACAATGGATTCAATAGGAGTGTCCATAGAGCCTCACATCCAACACAGGTAGTAAGGTGATGCTTATTCTCAAGAGTAGTTCCAATGTACCCTCTTTCCAGATAGGACCATAAGACTAGCACGATTAACAGAGATGGTGCAGCCGCACCCTTACCGGACCCGGACTTGTTCCTGCTCAAAGGTTCCCAGACTGAGTCCCATACCAGGGCTCCGACAATCGAACTCCTCACTGGAATCTCCAGAAATGCGTCCCTGCACCAGGGCGCCAATAGCTAAGCTCCGTGCTGGGGCTCCAAAACCAACAGTGGTTGATAGACGCAAAGCGAACCTCCACTCGTTTCAAACAAAAAATACTCGGCTGCGCTGCCGGGACAGATGTGTGTATAAATCCCTTCCGTTGCCCTGCGTGCACGACGTGCCGCTGCTGGGGTTCATGGGATATGTAGTCCCTCAATACCGAAGGCTAGCGGCACCCGCACCGAATTGCTAGAAACAGGACAGGGCTCATCGCAAGTCCTGACATAACTATAATTTGTGCCCCCTGCAATGCACTGATTATGACCTCACATATTACATCAAAGATGACATGGTCAGTGACATCACTGATGACATCTCAAATGACACAACCATTCACAAACCCATTCACAGACTCATACTAGAACTTACCACTGAGACACCCACTCACTGATTCATAGATCTACACACACATCCACTCACTCACCCATACAGCCACTCAAACACCCACTCATTCACTAATACAGTCACTGACATATCCAGTCATACACCTATACAGCCACTCACACTCTGAGTCAGTCACCCAAAGAGCTACTCACACACCTAATCACTCACCTATGCAGTCAATCACACATCCACTTACTCACCCATACAGATACACACACACACACCCACTCACTTACTCATACAGATACTAACATGTACTCACTCACCTATACAGTCAATGACACAAAGACACACCCATGCAGCGACTCTCACATTCACTAACTCGCTCAAATACCCCATCACTCACCCAAACTGCCTTTCACATACCCAGTTACTCTCCTATATGTAGGCTTTCTGTTTTTAGTGTCTTTTTTTGGTAAATTCTGTTTTTTTCCAGTGTTTTCAAGTGATTTCAATACCTTAAAAAAACAGTGGTTATCAGTGGTTACCCAATTTTACACCATTGAAAACAACAGAAACAGTGTTTTTCTGTGTTTATGGAACATTTTGCTTTTATTATTGATTTCTGCACTGATAGTGCATGGTATATAGACAGTGTACGTACAGTGTATATAAGGTCCAGATACATTTTTACAACTCAAACTTATTGTAGTACACCATACAATACTTCTTCAATGAGTCTTTGGTCATGCGCGCTCGCTCTTTCCGTCACATGTAAATTTGTATCTGTGAAAAGGCCCTCAACATTGGCACTTGAAACGGGCAATGCCAAAACGGACAGTACATAAATTGCTAACTCTGGCCACTGCCATTGATTTCCATGCTAATACTTGTGCACCTTAAGATTGCGATTTTCTGGGACAGGTTTGGAAAACAAATGTGTTCAACTGGGCGCATATGCCCTCAGAGTGAATGTATGATGTTACATCGCGGTATTCACACCACAATACGCTTACAACGCAGTCATTACAACGCAAGTCGTTACAACGACTTGCGCTGGAGGGGGCTGGACTTAGGAATAGTATGATTTACTCTTCCAACTCCAGCCTACGTAACAGTAGGGAAGGTGTTGGAATAGTAAATCATACTATTCCTTAGTGTATAGCGCCATCCAGCGCAAGTCGTTGTAACAACTTGAGTTCTAATGGCCACGTTGTAAACGTATCACGGTGTAAAGACCGCATTATAACGGATCTCTCCCCCTCAGAGTTATTAAAGTGGTCTAAAAGGAAACAGCACTTTTGAAAGTTTGGAGAAAATTCCCCTTTACGAAAAGGATCTAGAACTTCTGCTGACTACCACAGTGAGGCTTCATTGACTTCAAATGCCATGGTTGGTGAATGGACATGTCAATGCATCATTGCAAACCATTTCTCATACATTGTAAAATAAAATTTCCGGAATTGCCCCTCAACATTTCTTTGCTTACCAAGTGGCAAAAACTCTAATATGGAACATGTTGTAGTGCCAAATTCACTAAAAAGTGTCAGCCAGCCTACTCTCAAGGAGATGTTTCACATGTACAGCAATTATGCTGAACACTTGAGGGTGTTTTCAGACTCTAGTTTTATTATGTCAACCACAGCAGTCATGTTTTCCTGTAAAAATCCTATAATGCAGTAAAGTGTACTTTTTCACATTACTATCAATATGCAACTGAAAATCCTTACATTTCTTGCCTTTGGCATCATCACTCAGCAAACATTCTGTAAACAGTTACGACATGAATAATATAGCATTCACGGCCACTCGGACTGAGAACCCCCAGCTAAATGACACAGTTGGAATGACTCTTTTTTTGATACCACACAAAGTCCAAAATGAAAAATATTTGCACTAGAATGGACTAAAAAGTCAATATCATTCTTCATTATCTGTAAAGATTGTAAAAATGCTTTCAGCATACCATCCAGCAAGTGGCAAGGACCTCTTACAGGGAAGCACTTCAGCTCAGGTATCGATTTTGACAGGTCATCACACAACTTATTCATATACGTTTCTGAATGTCTGCAAATACAAACAATATCACTCCAATCTTTGTTAAACTTGGTAAGAACTTTTTGCAGCAGCATTGCAAGTGACACAGTGTTCCACATTTTCCATAAATCTTGTGCCATGTTTTCAGGACTATCCCAGATGCTTGGTAACAGCACTCTTTTCACATATACTTGTCACTACACTTTGCACTGAATCTTTAAAGCCTGGGACGGTTGACAATTCACTTTCTATCAATACTGACTAGCTAGAAAAGGGGGCTGATGTATAAAGGGGTTTTATCCATTCTCTGTGGGTAAATGTGTTGGTACATATTGGGAAAGATTCTTATGAAACCAGCAATTTTACCTATCAATGAAAGAATCAAACGTAGCCAAAATATCAAATATGATTTTGATATTTCCTGATTCTCTACACTTTATAAAATAATTAAACACAACCTAAAACATGCTTCTAACTCCTGCGTCCTCAGACCAAAGACCACAAAACTGAAAAAAGCAAAAGGAAGAAGAAACAATATTTCATTGATATTCCTCAACAAAATAACTCAAGCAGAATAATGTTAGCCCAGTTTTTCTTGCTGCTACCTTGTATAACAAAGTTACATTGTATTGGACCCTTAAGTAAGAAATAAAAATGACCCTTTCACTCTCATTTTCCTTTCTTTGAATGGCATTTAGTTTGTGGTTGTGCAAGTGCTATTTCAGTGTTTATATGTTTACACTGTTGAGGGCTATTTTCCTTTCTGTGGAGTTTTATCAGTTAGTATAGGTTTAAAACTGAAACAAGATAGCCTACTCATATACCACTGACACATACACTTACTCACCCAAACAGCCCTGCTCACGCTCACTCCCCCAGACAGACCCTCACACACGCACTTACTAACCCATACAGCCACTGACTCACCTACTCACTCATCCAGACAGCCAGTCACACACCCCCTCACCCACCCACACAGACACTCAGATGACCTTAAATGTACTCAGACAACCAATCACTCACCAATACAGCCACTGACATACCCACTCACACACCCATACAGCCACCTAGACACCAACTGACAGACTGATACAGACATTCACACAATCACCCACTTACCTATACATTCACTGAGACACCTAATCACTTCCTTATACAGTCAGTCATGCACCCACTGAATCATCCATACAGGCAGTCATACACCCACTGATTCACCAATACACCATGGTATATATATTTAACCCCCATAAACATTTTAAAAACACTCACAGTCACCGGATGATGTCATCAGTGGTGCCATCAATGATGTAATTTGAGATGTCATCTGTGATGTCACTGACCATGTCATGAGTGATGTAATATGTGAGGTCATAAGCAGTGCATTGCGGGGGCGAGCTATACTTAGCTCAACTAACAATAGCTGCTGAATTTCACTGGTTTTGTACGAGTGAAACCTGAGCCAAACTATAACGTAACTGTAACCTTTGATTTGCTTTTTTGATTTGCTTTTTGATTTGCTTTTTTGATTTGCTTTTTGATTTGCTTTGTCGTTTTCCATATGGGAAACGTTTTGGACACTACATTATCCAGCATGCAATGTTTTGGTTTTCTTTTGCCATAGGCGGTCTAGCTACAATTTCGGTATACTAGATACACATTGTTATTTTGGATTATTTGCCTGTTAATGTATCTAAACGACCTTCCACTAGTTCAATTATACACTGTTCGATTATTATCTTTGAACGTTCTTGCAAGCAGGACATACATAACGATGTATTGCAGCACTAGAACGCTAACTATCTTACATTGAATGCTCAATGATATTAATAGTCCTGATTTTACCATTCAGCAGGTATTTTTACAGCTTTATGCATACAAAATTGCCTATTTGCACCTTTTATGCTTTTTGTACACTTTCTTATATTTTTATGATAATGTATACATTATATCAGGCCAAGGCACAGAACATAAATCAAATGTATTTTCACTTCCAGTGTGTTTTCTATTTTTTCACTATGGATTTAAGCACTGTGATTTTTCATTCATGTAGATGTTATCAAAGCTGTGGCCGAAAAGCGTCATGTATGGAAGTAAACTTTATGCATCGACACAAGTCTGAGTGAGTGTTTCCTTTTTCGTGTTGGATTCTTTTGCCTTATAATTTGCCGGTGGGCCCGTCCAGCACCACGCTTCACTCTTCACGGGCCCTGGTGAAATATCGAGCTGTTGGTATATATTATGCCAATATCTATGGTGCCGTTTCATGAATCGTCGTGATATTCTCAGAACTAATGGCCTGCTAAGGTCAGCTCCTGTCTTGAAAGTTTCAGGGTGATTCGTCAAGTGGGGGCCGAGAAAAAAGGGGGAATCCCAAAACACTTTTTCTCTATGTTAATTTCCATAGGAAACCTTTGTTGCGGGTACAGCCCGAACTGCTGACCGGAATTACACCAAATTAGCAGAGAGGTAACTCTTGTTCCAGAGTGCACTCTTTGCTTTAAATGGTGTAAATCCGTTCAGTAGTTCCTGAGAAATTCATATTAAAAAAATTATTAGTAACTGGTGACCGTGGTGGATCCGCGAACCCTCCCGAGCACGAGATTGATTCTGATTGGCTGCCAACATTTTAAACCAAGCAGTGTTGGCAGCCATCTTGTGACTCGGTTGTACCGAGTCACAAGAAAAAAGGTGAAAAAAGGATTAAAAACAAGAAAAGGGGTCAGGGTAGAAACACTCTGACCCCCTTGGCCTCCTCAGGGGGTCCCACAGGTACCCCCAGGGCCAAAAAAAGCATTAAAAAAAAACATTAGTGGGATTTGCATAGGGTCCTTAAATCCTGCAGAAAAATATTTATTTTCTCGGGTGCTTTGTTTGTTTTAAGCCCCCGGGTGGACCAGGTCCCTGGGGCAATGCATAATTATGCTGTGGGGCCCTCCAGAGCACCCGCTGCCCCAGGGATTGATACCGCTCTGTGGCTGTACTCATTTAAATGCAGGGGGCACTTGGCACCTTGCAGCCCGAGGACCTCGACCTCCCCAGGACTTATTGAATTATAAATCTGCGTGGGGGGCTCCTTCCCCCTACGCTGCCCCGGGTACCGCTACCGCCGAGACTTTAACTTATTTTCGCCGGAGATGCCTCGTGGCCCCCCCAGCCTTAGGGACCATCACCCCCCCGGGGCTATATGTTTTAAATGTGTGGGGCCATGTGGCCTCGCTGCAGCCCCGGAGACTGCCACCACCCTGGGGCTACTTTTAATAATCAAGTGTGGGGGGGCACAAGCCCTCTCACACTGCCCCGGGGACCATCACCTCCCTGGGGCATTAATTATTTTAATATGAGGGTCCGTTGTGGACCCCCGGCCCCATGTACAACCACCTCCCCGGGGCTACACACATGTTGGAGGGGGACAAGCGGACCCCTTTGTAGAGCCCTCCTTGGCCTTAGGGACCGCCACCCCCCAGGGCCGGCTCCAGCAATATCCTGGGGTGCCCACCCCGGGACATTGCACTTTGCTATGGCAGGGCGGGAGCACTGCTCCTGCCCTGTCATAGCTAACTTCTGCTTCGCGTCATGGAAGCAAGAGCAGGAAAATTGCTCTCGCTTCCATGAAGCAAAGCAGAATTGCTTTTGGGCCTAGGGAGCTACATGTTTGAAGCTCCCCTTGTCTAAAAGCAATGCCGGCTCCCTCAGGAGGCGGGGATATGGCAGGGACTGCGGGGCCATTGGGGCTCCCCCCGTCGTCACCAACTTGAGGCAAGGCCCCGGGGGATGGAGTCTCGGGGGCCAAAAGTGGCACAGGGAAGGGGGGCCAGGCGGCCCCCCTCCCCTATAATAAATATTATATTTTTTTTTAAAAGAGGCAAAGCCCCGGGGACCCCATCCCCGGGGCCAAAGTGGCCTAGGGAAGGGGGCCACATGGCCCCCCTCCCATAAAATATATATATATATTTTTTTTTTAAAAGAGGCAAAGCCCCGAGGGATGGGGTCCTCAGGGCCGAAATCGGCCTCAGGAGAGGGCCGCTCGGCCCCCTTCCTGTTTTGTAACTTTTTTAAATGGCTCAGGCCTTGGGGAATGAGGTCCCCAGCGCCCCCCTTTCAAAAAGAGCACAGGAAAGAGAAGCTGGCATCTTGCTGGAGGCCCCGCCCTCTCCCTGCACCTCTCTGCAAACGCGCTCTTGGCAAATTCTGGGTTGGGGGATTAAGTCCCCTTGAATCCTAAGGGTCCTTAGGGGCCAACTAGCACACCAGGTACATCCAGTAAGCCCCACAAAGTGGGATTAATGAGAGGTGGTCCGAGGCCACACCCCTTTTTACACCACTCTGCAAACGAGTCTCTTGGCGCACTGCTGGTGGGGTTATGAAGTCCTCTTGTGTCCTGAGGACCTCAGGACTAAAGTGGACTTCATCCCCAAGCAGCAGTGCACCAGGAGGCGCGTTTGCAGAGTGGTGTAAAAATAGGCCATGACCTCTGACCACTCTCAGCAATACAGCTGTGTGGGGGCTTACTGGAGATAACAGGAGGGCTAGTTGGCCCCCAGGGACCCTCAGGAGGCAAGGGGACTTTATCCCCCAACCAAAAGCATGCCAGCAGGCGTGTTTGCTGAGTGGTGGAGAAAGGGGGCGTGACCTTTGTCCACCTCTCAGCAATCCCACTATCTGGGTCTTACTGGCGGTATCAGGTAAGCTAGTTGACCTCTGAGAACCCCTAGCAGGTAAGGGGACTTTAATTCCCCATCAAAGAGCATGCCAGGGAGCATGTTTGCAGAGTGGTGGGCAAAGGGGGCGTGGCCTGCTATGAGGACTTACCAATCCTGCTGTGTGGGACTTACTGGAGGTAATAGGAGGAGTCCTTGGGGGGCAATTGCCCCTCCCGTTACCTCTATTAATTCCCACACAGTGGGATTGCTAGGAGGTCTTTGGAGGCCATGCCCCCCTTTCTCCACCACTCTACAACCACACCTCCTGGCAAACTACTGGTTGGGGTATGAAGTCCACTTTACTCCTGAGGGATTTTGGGGACCAAAAAGCCCTCCTGGTACTTTCTGTAAGTCCTAAACAGTGGAATTCCTGAGGGCTGGTCGGAGGCCCTGCCCCCTTTCTCCACCACTCTGCAAACGCGACTGCTAGTTAAAGAAGCAGTTGCAATGTAATAGGTCTCGCATTTGCTAGAGTTAGAACGATTGGTGTTGTAAATGTAAAAGTTTTTTACTAATGTATTTGAGAGTGAAGTGGATGTACGTTGTGTGTAATATAGTGTTTATAGTGATTTTAGGATAACAATTTTCTTGAAAAAAGCTCTGAGCCTAAGGAAACACATACGCACTTAATTGTTTTTAATGAGATGAGGGCTTTTGTAAGTTAAATACCGTTTTAACAACAATCAATGAAACTATTAATGTATCACTGATGTGAATTTCTTTCTTGATGTAAGAATTGTTTGTATGTATATTGTAATTGTGTGCTTTTATGATTGTTTGTCCAATCAATCGTAAAAAAACCAAAAAGCAAGCAAGCAAGTGTGTAGTATAATTTTGTGGTATGTTGTGCAATGAAATTATGCAGATAGGAAGTATGTGGCATTTAGTGTATAGAAATTTTGTAGAGTGGGATTATTTGTTATGGAGAGTAATTATGTGGTATTGTAGGGGTACCCTCAGGTTTAGTCTTCCTCGTTTCTATAGAAGCTAAACTATAAACACAATGAGACAAAAAAAGATGCAACCACTGAGGAGCACATCTGGACCTAGCCAGAGATAGGAGCAGGGCCACTAGAATTATGCAACTGTTTGGCTGCACCGCCTTTTGCACAATTATACATTTTCTGCATTTACCACATACTTCTCCATCTGCTGTATTATCTGCAGATTTGAACAAAAAAAACTTGTTTCTAGCTCAAACGGCTCAAACGTTACCAAAAATGCAGCGACAAATGTTACAGTGTGGTGGAAGGCCCTTTACAAACATAAAATGGTCACCTGTTACTTCTTGCTAAATGTGGGTGTTAAATTGGTACTAATAGTGTGCAAACTACTCTTGCTTTTTTCTGCACTTCTCTTGCCTCTTTCTGCATTCCTCTTGCTTCTTTCAGCACCTTTCTTCCTTTTTCTGTACTTCTCTTGCCTCTTTCTGCACATCTCTTCCTCTTTTTGCATCTCCCTTCTTTCTGCATCTCTCTTGCTTCATCCTGCACCTCTCTTGCTTCTTTCTGCTTCACCTCTCTTGCCTCTTTCTGCACTTTTGTTGATTCTTTCTGCACTTTTCTTGCCTCTTTTGCACCTCTTATGCTTCTTTCTGCACTTCTCTTGCTTCTTTCTGTATCCCTCTTGCCTGTTTCTGCACCTGTTTCTTCTTTCTGCACTGCTCTTGCTTCTTTGTGTACCTCCTTTGAATATTTCTGCACCCCTATTGCCTCTTTCTGCACCCCTCTTCCCTCTTTCTGTACAGCTCTTGCCTCTGTCTGCACCCCAGTTCCCTCTTACTGTGCCTCTTTTGCATGTTTCTGCAACTCTTTTGCCTCTTTCTGTACTTCTTTAGCCTCTTTCTGTACTTCTCTTGCCTCTTTCTTCACTTCTCTTGCCTTTTTCTGCACCCCTCTAGCCTCTTTCTGCACCCCTGCTGCTTCTTTCTGCACCTCTCTTGCCTCTTTCTGCACCTCCTGTGCCTGTTTCTACACCTCTTTTGATTTTTTCTGCACGTCTCTTGTATCTTCCTGCAACTCTGCAAAGGTTGGTCGCACACTGCTCGTCACACCAGCAAGTTGCCCCAAGGGACTGTGGTAAATGTAGTGGCGACGACGGGTACGCCTATGCCACGATGTATAAAGAACAGTATGTGTTGCGTTAGCCATCCCTGGACACGTGTTTCGAGGTAGTTGCCTCTCGTCAGCAGGGAGCAGGTCAGTGTAAAGGGGTGCCGCGTGGACTGCCAAAATGTAATTAAAACAGGTCAAGTACCTCTCATGGCGCGCAGGTGCAGATCCAAGGCTCGTCAGCCCGTTGGCTCAAGGGAGCCGTAATAAATTATGCAAAGGTTGGTCGCACACTGCTCGTCACACCAGCAAGTTGCCCCAAGGGACTGTGGTAAATGTAGTGGCGACGGCGGGTACGCCTATGCCACGATGTATAAAGAACAGTATGTGTTGCGTTAGCCATCCCTGGACACGTGTTTCGAGGTAGTTGCCTCTCGTCAGCAGGGAGCAGGTCAGTGTAAAGGGGTGCCGCGTGGACTGCCAAAATGTAATTAAAACAGGTCAAGTACCTCTCATGGCGCGCAGGTGCAGATCCAAGGCTCGTCAGCCCGTTGGCTCAAGGGAGCCGTAATAAATTATGCAAAGGTTGGTCGCACACTGCTCATCACACCAGCAAGTTGCCCCAAGGGACTGTGGTAAATGTAGTGGCGACGGCGGGTACGCCTATGCCACGATGTATAAAGAACAGTATGTGTTGCGTTAGCCATCCCTGGACACGTGTTTCGAGGTAGTTGCCTCTCGTCAGCAGGGAGCAGGTCAGTGTAAAGGGGTGCCGCGTGGACTGCCAAAATGTAATTAAAACAGGTCAAGTACCTCTCATGGCGCGCAGGTGCAGATCCAAGGCTCGTCAGCCCGTTGGCTCAAGGGAGCCGTAATAAATTATGCAAAGGTTGGTCGCACACTGCTCGTCACACCAGCAAGTTGCCCCAAGGGACTGTGGTAAATGTAGTGGCGACGGCGGGTACGCCTATGCCACGATGTATAAAGAACAGTATGTGTTGCGTTAGCCATCCCTGGACACGTGTTTCGAGGTAGTTGCCTCTCGTCAGCAGGGAGCAGGTCAGTGTAAAGGGGTGCCGCGTGGACTGCCAAAATGTAATTAAAACAGGTCAAGTACCTCTCATGGCGCGCAGGTGCAGATCCAAGGCTCGTCAGCCCGTTGGCTCAAGGGAGCCGTAATAAATTATGCAAAGGTTGGTCGCACACTGCTCGTCACACCAGCAAGTTGCCCCAAGGGACTGTGGTAAATGTAGTGGCGACGGCGGGTACGCCTATGCCACGATGTATAAAGAACAGTATGTGTTGCGTTAGCCATCCCTGGACACGTGTTTCGAGGTAGTTGCCTCTCGTCAGCAAGGAGCAGGTCAGTGTAAAGGGGTGCCGCGTGGACTGCCAAAATATAATTAAAACAGGTCAAGTACCTCTCATGGCGCGCAGGTGCAGATCCAAGGCTCGTCAGCCCGTTGGCTCAATGGAGCCGTAATAAATTATGCAAAGGTTGGTCGCACACTGCTCGTCACACCAGCAAGTTGCCCCAAGGGACTGTGGTAAATGTAGTGGCGACGGCGGGTACGCCTATGCCACGATGTATAAAGAACAGTATGTGTTGCGTTAGCCATCCCTGGACACGTGTTTCGAGGTAGTTGCCTCTCGTCAGCAAGGAGCAGGTCAGTGTAAAGGGGTGCCGCGTGGACTGCCAAAATGTAATTAAAACAGGTCAAGTACCTCTCATGGCGCGCAGGTGCAGATCCAAGGCTCGTCAGCCCGTTGGCTCAAGGGAGTCGTAATAAATTATGCAAAGGTTGGTCGCACACTGCTCGTCACACCAGCAAGTTGCCCCAAGGGACTGTGGTAAATGTAGTGGCGACGGCGGGTACGCCTATGCCACGATGTATAAAGAACAGTATGTGTTGCGTTAGCCATCCCTGGACACGTGTTTCGAGGTAGTTGCCTCTCGTCAGCAGGGAGCAGGTCAGTGTAAAGGGGTGCCGCGTGGACTGCCAAAATGTAATTAAAACAGGTCAAGTACCTCTCATGGCGCGCAGGTGCAGATCCAAGGCTCGTCAGCCCGTTGGCTCAAGGGAGCCGTAATAAATTATGCAAAGGTTGGTCGCACACTGCTCGTCACACCAGCAAGTTGCCCCAAGGGACTGTGGTAGATGTAGTGGCGACGGCGGGTACGCCTATGCCACGATGTATAAAGAACAGTATGTGTTGCGTTAGCCATCCCTGGACACGTGTTTCGAGGTAGTTGCCTCTCGTCAGCAGGGAGCAGGTCAGTGTAAAGGGGTGCCGCGTGGACTGCCAAAATGTAATTAAAACAGGTCACGTACCTCTCATGGCGCGCAGGTGCAGATCCAAGGCTCGTCAGCCCGTTGGCTCAAGGGAGCCGTAATAAATTATGCAAAGGTTGGTTGCACACTGCTCGTCACACCAGCAAGTTGCCCCAAGGGACTGTGGTAAATGTAGTGGCGACGGCGGGTACGCCTATGCCACGATGTCTAAAGAACAGTATGTGTTGCGTTAGCCATCCCTGGACACGTGTTTCGAGGTAGTTGCCTCTCGTCAGCAGGGAGCAGGTCAGTGTAAAGGGGTGCCGCGTGGACTGCCAAAATGTAATTAAAACAGGTCAAGTACCTCTCATGGCGCGCAGGTCCAAGGCTCGTCAGCCCGTTGGCTCAAGGGAGCCGTAATAAATTATGCAAAGGTTGGTCGCACACTGCTCGTGACACCAGCAAGTTGCCCCAAGGGACTGTGGTAAATGTAGTGGCGATGGCGGGTACGCCTATGCCACGATGTATAAAGAACAGTATGTGTTGCGTTAGCCATCCCTGGACACGTGTTTCGAGGTAGTTGCCTCTCGTCAGCAGGGAGCAGGTCAGTGTAAAGAGTCTGCAACTCTGCTGTCTCTTTCATCACTTCTCTTTCTGCTTTCTACCCCTCTCTTGTTTCTTTGAGATCGTCTCTTGCCTCTTTCTGCACTTCTCTTGCCTGTATCAGCACCACTCTTGCCTGTTTCTGCACATCTGTTGCCTCTTTCTACACCTCACATGCTTCTTTCTGCATCCCTCTTGCCTCTTTCTGTACCCTTCTTCCCTCATTCTGCATCCTTGTTGCTTCTTTCTGCACCACTACTGCTTCTTTCTGTGCCTCTCTTACCTCTTTCTGCACTTCTCTTGCCTCTTTCTGCACATCTGTTGCTTCTTTCTGCACTTCTCTTGCCTCTTTCTGCACCTCTGTTGCTTCTTTCTGCACTTCTATGGCTTCTTTCTGCACCTCTCTTGCTTCTTTCTGCACCCCCTCTTGCTTCTTTATGCACCCCTCTTGCCTCTTTCTGCACCTCTTTTACCTCTTCCTGCACCTCTCTTCCTTCTTTCTGTACCCCTCTTGCCTCTTTCTGTACCTCTTACGCTTGTTTCTGCATTTCTCTTGCTTATTTCTGTATCCCTCTTGCCTGTTTCTGCACCTGTTTCTTCTTTCTGCACTGCTCTTGCTTCTTTGTGTACCTCCCTTGCATATTTCTGCACCCCTATTGCCTTCCTGTACCCCTCTTCCCTCTTTCTGCACCCCTATGCATGTTTCTGCAACTCTGTTGCCTCTTTCTGCACTTCTCTTGCCTCTTTCTATACCCCTCTAGCCTCTTTCTGCACCCCTCTTGCTTCTTTCTGCACCTCTCTATTCAGTCTCATATATCCTCACACTAACTTACTCATTCATTTGAATCCACTCTCTGTCACCCACATTTGCTCATACTCTCATTCACTCACACTTGCACTCCCTTGCAGTCACTCTTACTCTCACGCTATCATTCTCACATTCTCACTCACAGTTTCACTCAATGTGACTCACTCTCAGATTTTTGCTCTCACACTCCTTCACACTCATTCTTATTTTTCCTTCGCATTCACTCACCTGCAGTCACTCTTTCACTCATTCTTACTCACTGACTCATACTCACTGACATTCAATCTCACTCATTCTCCCTCACTTTCACCTCTACACACCCACACAATCACAAATACACACTTTCACCTACATAAACACAAAAAACATTTTAAAGCATTTCATTTTTCATATCTTAGCTTGCAGCGAAGGTTCTGTTCCTGGTGCTTTTAATACACTAAAGTGAATAATAATGTATTATTCTCTATTAGTATAATAAAACATGATTTGGCTGCCAGCACTGAGGCCATTTTTGTTTTGTTTTGTCATGGTTTTTGCCAAGCTTTATATGAATATGCTAGGCCCTCATCAATCTAAAAAACATTTGCTACTGGCAAAAAGTCTTTTTGGTTTAAAAAACCCCACACATTCCTGGCAATAAAGGGAACTACTTTGTGTGTGGATGTGTTCCTTGTAAAAGGTCAGCATACCATAACTTGTAGTGAAGGCTAGTCGGTGGCTGATACGGGCTGATACATTACCCCCTAGTGCATGCTGGAGTGAGTGGAAGAAAATGTGCACAGACTAATGGACGAAGTCTTACTGAAACCCCTATGAGACATTGACTACATTCACTGTCACGCAATGTGAATATGTGCTTTTCAAGACCAACAAAAATATTTTTGTTTCTTTGTTTTTACCGATTTTACCGATTTATTATGAATGACAAAAAAAACAAGCAGTGACAAAACTAAAATCCTGCTAGTCAATGCCAGACCTCTTGGCTTCATAAAGACTTTTTGACATCAGCCAAAACATTGTATATAAAAAAATCTTTAAAATGCATATATACACAGAGTTTCTTTCGGTTAACCCTCTACATCCATTAGTCTCCTGTGGTGCCATTCATATTTTGCTTCAGCCTACTACAGCAAACAGCATGGGCCAATGGGTCATCCCACTTCATCCATTGGCTCCTCTCACTTTGAGTGATAGCATTCTGTCTGTGCACAGTATGCATATTTGCCATAAAAAAAGTCACCTTCAATGCCAGCATTGGTGGGCTAATGTGTATTTTTATTTGTTTCATTTTGTGAGGGCCCTACACACTGCTACCAGGCACAAGTAGTAATCAGCAGCCACTCACAACAAGGTAGGATGTGGCTAGACTTAACCTATAGGGTTGCACTGAGACAGAAAAAAGGCCCAGAGATTAAAATAAAAGTGCCCTACATTAGCAAATCAAATAGCTAAAAAAGTGGCCCACTTTTGCAAGTCAGGACAGTTTGGAACTTGCACAGACATGCTGTAGAGTTGTTCTGCAAGGTATTGAATACTGCATGTATTTGTGTTTGTGGCAGGCAATGACTGGGGTGATGTCAGACAAATAAACAATAAAGAATAACCCATTGAACAATAAAACAGGCCCTTAAACTGACAAAAAACCACCCATGTGCTGACCTGTTAAACCAACTCTTCTGGTCCTCCGATCGCTATATAGGCCATTCTAATCCAGCTGGCCTTTGTTTCCTTCAATGGTTTATACTTATGGACTGCAGCTAAAATGAGAGCATAAAATGTGTGAAACCCTTGGTTCAATCCGGTCTATCTGTTATACAATTATAAAGTATTTTTTCCTAAATATTAAGTGCCCTCTCTTAATGTCTTGCACCATTCATTTTTGTGATCTCGCTACAGACAATTCCAGTTGTCTTTTTGTCTTTTGGGAGACCGAGACAGCATTATACACAGTACTCCACAGAGCTAATCATTCCTCGGATTTGGATGGCTTTTATGTCGCTCCCATTTGCCTTGCTTCTATTTGTTGTTCTCTGACCAAATGAGGTTTTTGGTTTGTAAATTCGTCATTCTTCCTGCTCCGAACACAACATTGCAAACACAGCCTCCTTTAATTAAAAGCAAATTGCTGCCTTTTAGTGCCACCTAGTGGTCACTAGAAAAATATGTTTTGGCAATTACAGTCTCATTTGGACACTAAGTTAAGCAAGACTGATTGGCATTGTCAATGCTTGTCTTAAAATATAGCAGTTCTACGCATATTGTGTTTGCTTACTTCATTTCCAAACTGTGCACCATGGTTCCACTTGTTTTCCCTGCCTCTTCATGGACGCGAGCTAAGCCTTTACCTTGAAGCAGTGGGGTGAGACTAATATCAGAGCACTTCATGCTGTTCTCCTATTTCATACACTAAACGGCCAGAAGCCTCCATATCCAGTTCTTCTCCCTCTGGTTTGGTGGTCAGCGAGTTGGCCTCCAAATGATAGCCTTTATTGCATTCATACCATAGTTTCTCTCCTTTCTCTATAAAACGTGAGTTTATCATGGCATTTCTGTGGCAACCATCACCAGAGGTGTAGCTTAGTCAATAATAAGGGGGTTATGAATCTGTGATGTCCCAACAAGCAACGAGGTGTACCCACCTAAAAAGGATAGGACGGGCTGGGCTTTGTTACCTGGATGATGATAATAGACAGGGTTATGGCGGGGCTTTCAGTTCAAGTTATTTGGAACGGTAAGGGCAGTCAGCGTTGGACTCAGTGAGATAGACTTGTATATATTGTCCACTCTAGCCGGCTTCTTGCTGACAGCAGTGTAGAGCAGAGAGACCAAGGAGAGCAGGCTAGCATAAGTCAATATATAACATCAGCAGGCCAAGCTTGGGGAGGGTAGCAAGAGCAGGCCTTTTAGTAGCCCAGGCCTAGCAGCAGACCACACTTGAACGGAGTGGGGTCATCCGGGAGAGCAGATTAAGTAAAGTTGCAAAATAGTAGAAAATGTGCTGAAGGTCATTGCAATTTGTTTTCTTAGGCTGGGCTGTACCCATTGTTCAGCTTCAAACAGTTGTTAAGTGTTGATCTACCTTTCCTAATTGTGTGGCTCTGATGCCACTCTAAGTGTTATTGGATATAGTAGATTTAATCTAACTTTTCCACAATGGGTATGTCGATTAATTCTAGATTATCATTTGTTATTATAACTTGAGAGGATGAGGAAGCAAACACTTAGGGCTAGATTACAGCGGTCCGACCGCTGAATTACAACCGCCCTGGGACGCAAGCACTCACTAGGTATCCGCGATCCCTGGTGGTAGCGCAGCGGTGTGAGGCCGCAATATGCTTGGCGGCCATTGCTGCTCCGCCAAGCATATTACGAGTTTCCTCACTGCCAGCGGTCTCATGGCAGTGTTCACGCCATGAAACTGCTGGTGGTGAGGAAACTAAGGGAGCCCTACACGGCCCCCTGGTGCCTTAGGCCATGAGGATGCATGCAGGAGAGCACATGGTGTGCCCCTGACTGCATACACGCCCAGTTCCTGTATGGCATAGACTTAATAGTCCATGCCGTTGAGTAACTTGCTTTGCCGTTCCCATTGTGGTGCCTTTTTCAAAGACACTGCCATGGGAACGCCAAAGGACAACCTGCCAAACAACGTGAAAACTTGTAATCTGGTGGGCGGGCGGCCAGTTGTTGAGTTTGGCGGTGTGTGGTGGTGGCGTGCCACCTCGCTCCTGCACCGTCAAGCTCATAATCAGGCCCTTAGACTAGTGTATGGCTGTGATCTGTATTGCGCATATGATGGTGAAAGGAATTGTCTGCAATGTGTACTGTTGTTGTAGGGGGATGAGTAAGTGTGGATTGTGATGGATGCTCTAATGCTGTAGCAAACATTAAACCATTTGGATGTTTGCCTTCTCATCCACTGGCATGACAGGGTACCATGTCTTGAAGGGAGATAATGATAGAAAAGGTAGATGGAAACAGTCTTAGGCAGGAAGAGGATGGAAGACACCGGGCCAGATTCTCAGAACTAACTTAAGACAAAATCCTAAACTTACTACTCATGGTATTCACAGAATGCACTTACGACTGTCCTAAGTTTACGTCCGCACTCGGGCTGGAATTTCCGCACCCGGAGTGAAAGCTCCGCACCCGGAGTGGAAGCTCCACACTCGTAGCGGAATTTCCACCATCAGGCTGGAATCTCCGCTTTCGGGCCGGAATACCCACAATCTGGTGTTAATTGACTATATCTGATGGATTGTGGGTATTCCGGCCTGGAAGCGGAGATTCCGGCCCGATGATGGAAATTCCGCTCCGGGTGTGGAGCTTCCACTCCGGGTGCGGAGCTTCCACTCCAGGTGTGGAAATTCCGGCCTGAGTGCGGACGTAAACTTACGACAGTCATAAGTGCATTCTGTGAATACCATGAGTAGTAAGTTTAGGATTTTGTCTTAAGTTAGTTCTGTGAATCGGGCCCACCAAGTCTAAGTCAACTCTCCCATCACCTCCCTAATCGCTTTAACAGAAATAGAAGTGGAGCAAGTGGGGGCAAAAGTTACACAAGCACATCTGTAACAAAACCATTAATCCACTAAGCTATTTTTATGAGACTCCAAATGTGAGATCTAACATTACATATAATTCTCTAGTGTGGGCACATTGACCATCCAAACTATTTTAAGAGGCTGTAAACTGAGGCCATTGGTCTGGCAGGTATGTCCATGCCAAGGCAGATAAAAAAACATGAAAATCATCACAATCTAGTATTCTTCCCCTAAAAATATAAACATAAAGTAGCAACAATAACATTAAAACACAGCAAAAGTATTTAGAGCTGTCTAGACTGTTCCTAAATATTTTAATGGAAATAGAAGCAGAATTTAATTGTTAAAGAAAAAGATGGCAGCGAGTTTTACTTAAACTGTTATGTAGGTATCTCCTAGCCCTTCCATAACATCAGAATACACTGAAATGTTCAGCATTTTTCTCTGACAAAAGTGGGTGACCCTCCTGTACGTCTTCGAATAAGACGGGGGCACTCAATGGACGTGCACATAGAGACAATGTGGGTGTGATTAATGTCTCTGAAACATGACAAGGGCAGCTTCAGTGCAAGCTTCCATCCCTCACATAATTGGTACAACACGCCTTCAGCTAGTGCCACTCACAGAACATGCACTGCTGTGTTACCAGTTCAAGGTTCTCTCTCTCACAGAACAGATACAACATGTCCATCAGTTGGCAAGCGACCCTTCGTCACAGAAGTACACTACAGCATCCCTTAAACTACATGTACAGGCGGGTATCAGCAGTGTAGGCTTTTATCCCACCTGGACCAGGTGCAGCATGGACAGACCTGAAAGCTTCCCTCCTGCACAGAATAGGTACAGAATGGTAACGGCTGTGAAAGCTTCTCTCCTGCACCAAACAGGTACAGAATGGTAATGGCTGTGAAAGCTTCCCTCCTGTACAGAAAAGGTCCAGAATGGTAACGGCTGTGAAAGCTTCCCTCCTGCACAGAACAGGTACAGAAAGGTAACAGCTGTGAAAGCTCCTCTCCTTGACATCACAACAGCAGAGCATGGGGGTATATGTACAAGAATTGCTGCTAACTAACCCTAATGTTAGTTAGCGGCAATTTTATTACCGCTTTGTACCGCTGAAAACTATTGCCATGGTACTGACGTATTTACAATACTTCGCTACATGGCGATAGATTCACATCGCGGCAGGATTTGATGCAAACGGGAAAAAAGTGGCGGCCGGCCAGTCAGTGGTCAGAAACTGCACGCTAATCAGCGTGACACCACGTTTTGCAGGAAAATTAACTACAAAACGCCGGCGAAGTTCACAAAACACCCCAAAAACAAAGAAAAGAATAAACATGGAGGTAGCAGGACCCAGTAATGCAGGAGAGAACAACCCCCCTAACTCCTCAAACAGCCAGGGGGACCAGCCAGAGACCCAGGCTAAGAGGAAGAGGAAAGCCAGTTTCAGCCAGCAGGAAAATGAGATCCTGATTGCGGAGGTGATAGACAAACAACACTAGCTTTTTGTCAGCTTTACTGTGTCATATTGACCAAAAATGCAATATGGCAGTCCATCGTAGCTATGGTGAATGCTGTAGCAGAGGTCAAGAGGACAGTGACCGACTGCAAGAAGTGCTGGAATGATGCTAAGCACAAGACCAAGCAGAAACTGTCCAACAATCACCAGGCAGCACTGCAGAACTGGGGTGGGAGCCCAGTGCCGCAGGAGGAGCTGCATGCCTTGGAGGAACAGGTGTCTGCAGTCTTCTGTGAGGGGTCGGTGGTTGGAGTCGAGGGACCAAATACTGCTGAACATGACCAGCTACATCAGCAACAGGGTAAGTAACAACCAGGGACTGGGGGGACAGGGGTGGTGGGGACCAATGTTACTCATTTCCAACTAAATATCCCTCAGTGCACACCCACACTGACTGCTGATCTCTTTACAGATACAATGGTTCCTGGGGGTATAACCACATATCACCTTAGTCATTAAATATATTTACACATAATGGTGGTGTCACAGACTTGAACATCTGCACATAAAAACAATACAATATAGAGCAAAAAAAATATACATCAGACTACAAAAAAAGGGCAACACGAACAAGAAAAGGGGTATATTGACTAACACCACGCTCATACAATTTGGCTAAACAGGGCTGCATCTCATTGATAACAATATGATGCAGCCTGCGAACCAGACTGCTCTGGGACTAAAGTTAGCAGGCCACCACTGATGGCTGCACACATGTACCATTGTGCATGGGTGCCTGTGTTGTGTGGAAGAATGTGTATGTGCAGTAAGGTCCCCCTTCATGCACATGTACAATTCCCAACTCAACTCAGACACCCCTGCACAATGGTGCATGTGTGCCACCATTGGTGGTAGCCTGCTAACTTTAGTCCCAGAGCAGTCTGGTTCACTGGGCGGCATCATACTGTTGTCAATGAGATGCAGCCCTGTGTAGGTCATTTGTATGAGTGTGGTGATGAGGCAAGGAGGCCAATGCAACACTATGCCACCTCTCCAGTCAATATGCCCCTTTGCTGCTTCATGAGATGCAGCCCTGTGTTCCCAAAGTGACAAAGCATGTAGTGAGTCATAATACCATAAACACATGCATTACCACAACATAGTGAATTTGCATCCTTGTATCTAAAAGGTAAATATTCCACAATGCCCACATTTAGCATACTGGAGGGCTAATGTGATGTTCAACTATGAGCAGAAAGAATATGCTACAAAAAGTACAGTGTAAGGACTCTGCATATCAGGAATGTGTCCCATGAAAACTATCTACATGTCTCGCCTGTGTGCCTTGCTCACGGAACCAAACAGTCCCTGTCAAGGTGCATGTCAATTGAAGTATGACATTGAGCGAGAATAACAATGTAGCACCAATGTCTGTAAACATCCTTACACAAACAAAGGCATCCAATCACCATAAGCAGAACAGCATATATCATCCATTTGCAATCAGAGGGGCACATGCCCAAGCACACATCCCCATGCCATTCTCACTTGATGTGACGTTGGGGTGGTGATAGAGTCCTAGCACCACCAAGAACCCAGTGTAAATCCACAGCCATGTAATCTAGGACCACTCACACACTTCAAGTGGTGTGAAAGGTGAGGGTAATGGGTGTTGTTTCGGCTGTCCACCCTGCAACACCCACAGAAAGACATGCTGCCCTATACTCGCAACGGTGAAGCCAATATGAGGCCAGTAAGCAATTTATGCAAGGAAAACCATGATCCCTAACATGCAAAAATGAAGCAAATCCTCAATTGCCAACGCTTTTGCTGTTGACATGTGTACTGCATTGTGCATCACACATAGAAACAGTAATTTGTCAATCATTGCTAATGTGCCTGAAGGGGTCCCTCCTTCAACATAAACATTCTTGCCCTGAACCCAAACACACTTGCACTACCCTGGTAAGGTGCCTGTCTGTGTGCCACACTGAAAAGTCAAGTGCCAGTGCATGATGAAACGCATGCCTGCAACATTAACTTGTAAACATGGTGCAGGCCTCTGTCACTGGAGTGGATGAGTGCGGAGTCAACTCTGGGGAGAAGGCCTCTCCTTGTCACTTCAACGTATCCATACACCCCCTGATGTAAGAAAGATGTCTGCAGTCCAAAAATGCACAAGTGTCCCAACCTTGACCAAGAGCCATATTTCCTCCAGCTTGCAACATCTCTGTCACTTCATTGTATCCATACACCCCCTGATGTAAGAAAGATGTCATGGATCTATACTATTTGGATCATCGCAAATCAAGCATATCTACCTGCCCATATCATGTGGCACATCACATCAACCCTGATCTCAACATCATGACAGCCCCAGTCATGCCACAATCACAATCATGTTGCATTGCCAACAGCAAGGTGTGGTAGCATGCAATCCACACCTCCAAAACTAGACAATCTTAAAAATGTTTCTAGTGTAATGAGTAGGGGTGACTCTACCACAATGCAGTGTACAGACACATAAATCTGAACAAATCTGCTTTGACAACAATGTGGTAAAACCTGCATCACTGTCACTACTGAACAGAGGACACAACTGGTGCAGCATGTGTGTAGAAATTGGCCACACACATTTGGCATACTTGTAAACTGTAAGAAAAGAATTAACAACTCTAATGTCACATCAGTGATATGGTATAATGATACACTAACCTGCATGTAATAGGTATCTTCTCTAAAACATTTTGAATGGACATTGTAATACAGTCTACTTGTAAACTGATCAAATGCATGATTATTCTTGAGACACACATACAACAGAATCTCACCTTTATGTTGCAGAGGGAGAAACATCACCTCCTGTACAGCAGTCTGTCACACTCTTCAATGATGAAGATGAAGACAACTCAGCCATCGACCCAGACACCCCCCAAGAGCTGCTCAACTCCATTGGCAGCCCATCTCCGGAAGCAGGGACATCCAGCAGTGTTGTGGTAGCTACACCCCTTGCACAAAACACCCAGCAGCAAACACCTACCACCACATCTGTCTCCCTGGACCTTGATGACCCACTTCTAAGATTTCAACGCCGTGCGGTAGAGGTCCAGCAGGAGATGTGGGTGGGGTTTGACAGACCGGCGGCAAACTAAATGGGGTCCGTTGGTGCCTCAGTCCCATTACGGACCACCTAACATCCATCACTGGCACCCACAGTCCACTCCATGCTCTCCAGCATTCCATGGCAGACATTGCTCAAGTACTGACTCAGAGACAAGAACAACTGTCCCGTCAAAGTGTCACCAGAGTTGCATCAAATGAGAATGATCATGGAGAACATGGAGCGGATGCAGGCCTCACACTTGGCAGCCAAGGCTGCATACTAAAGAGACATTGCTGGATTCTTGCAAGCCCTGCCGCTAAGCATCACTGCAGTGCTGCCTCAGCCCTTGGCACAGATGAATGCTGCTGCACCTTCAACATCCACATCTCACCCCACTGAAGTGTCACAGCCTCACAGTGCTCCAGACAACCCTCCATCATGCACACAGGATGCACATGACACATCAGAGGAGGAAGATGTGGCTGAATTAACAATCTTGTGAAGAAGTCAGCGGTAGCATTTATATCTGTCAAAAGGACTGTTACTGCTTGGAACTGTGCCTACCATCATACCCAGGAACATTAGCTTCACTGTCCGAAGAATGACTGCTACACTCACCTTGGACTTTGATATGGATTGCCAATTATTGTGTTGTTCCTAATTACACTGCAATCAGCCGGCTGACTTAACTCTGCCACTTCCTCAACATGTCTCCGTACATGTTCCCCTCTGGACTCTGTCTGGCCCCGCCTGGGCATTCACACTATGGGGTGATGTTGGACAAAGAACTGGGCCAGTCTACTACCTCAGTTACTGCATATGTAAATACAATTAATTGAGTCACTAAGATGTATGTTGCCAGTGACCAATTCTGTTCAAATGTGCCCACAATGCATGTTCAGGGTAGCCATTATTACTAATCAAGGAACATTTGTCAAAGGCAATAGGATTACTTGGTGTTCATGATAGGCATTGTGAGGGCCTAACACACATGACTTAAACAATACTTTGATCTGTAAGACAACACTGTCTAAGAAACACAAAAGTACTCCATGCCCATGATGTTGATCATGACTTGGAACAATACTCATAGCAGTGTAAAGCCACATGAAGTGTCTACAAGCAATACGTGATAAATATATACCGAGAAAAACTACCCATATTCAATGTGGAGGACAATGTTTGAAAAGATGTGTGTAATAGTATGACACATGTAAAGACAGTTTACTCAGCATGTCACCTATTTAAAGTTATTCCATCAAGCATAAAGAAGAGGAATGATAGAGGAAAGCACAGCTCAAAAATTGATAATGGTTCAAATACGTGCACAGGTAAGCTGTAACGCACATCACTACATCCCTCGTCCAACACTTGTTAATTTTTTCACAGTATTGTCTACAATGTACAAGGCTGTGTAGAAACATGTAAAGAGGCATCAGGATGACTTGTGAAGAATGCTTAGCATACATCCCCTGCACCCTGATGAGGAAAGTGAAGCCGTTGTGGGGACCAGTTTATTCAAAGATGTCACAAAGTATCCTGACACCACACCCACAACATTCAACCAATGCTGTGCAGAGCACAATGCCCACAGTGCATGATGTGTAAATCTGTCCTAGTAAAATAATCACATATGGATACATTTTTATCAGACCAATCAATAAGTCTTTTCCCAACTGAACTTTGTTACCCTAAACATCAATCAGTTTGTTTGAAACACATTTCAAATGAGGTTTGTTGATAGCCTGTCCCTTGAAGAAGCTGTAATCACATTTGTAGACATTCTAATTAATTGTGGGGGGATGCATCTGTCTTAATCCAACAGGATATGTCCACACAGCAAAAATTAATGGGAGCACAAAGCATGAACCATTGGCAATTTTTTTTTTTCTTTAAACATCCTAAAATACTTAACTAATTATACTTACTAATCCTAAACGACACTAACCTAACTTGTAATAATATTAAACCACACTAAACTAACTAGCTTACCTAAGACTATACACATAACAACATATATTAAACATCAACCCACCACCCACCTTATGGCACATTCGAGACGGCACAAAGACACGTTAACCTATACATCAACTAGCTAAATATACATACTAAACAATTATATATTTTTTTGTATTTAAAAAAATTAAAATTATTAACAAGTCTAAAAACACATCGAATCCTCACCCAAAGAAAAAGGAAACTTAAACAAAAGCACTAAAAAGAGAATATCTAAAGATTAAAAGGCTAACTACACCTAACACTATATTATCCCTACACTAAATCTACTCTTAACAAGAACTAACTACAAAATCTATTAACAGGATAGTAAATCGGAGAGGGGAAACGTGGGACTGGACAGGGTGGGAAACAGAACAACCACTGTCCATCAATAGGGGAGCCCCAGGGCCTTATTTATGTCCATGAGGTGGCCCTTTATTTCATCATTGTCCTTTTCAAGTCGGGCCACATGAAAGTTCAAAGTGAACATCAGCCTCATCTCTCTCTTTGTGAGAACAGACCTTTCCCTGTGTCCTGCAACTCTGAAGGATGTCTCCAGTTGTGCTCTCTGTGAGGGAGGTAGACTAGTAACATGTGAATTGGCAGAACTGTTGAGCATGTAACCGTAAAGAGCATATTATGCACATAAATTACACACAGTCTGAACATCAAAAACCCAACGATTTTGAAGGTGAACCTGTGTGAATGGTTCTGTGTGATGATGAGTGGGCTTAGCAGTGTAACAATGTCAAACACTCATCAACTAAATGCAGTGTGAAAGGATGTCTGATGCATGATTTGAGATTGTCCTGCGCTCATTTTCTCATGCATGCTTTGGCACTGAGTCTGCAATAGTCTGTCCAAGACTATGTTGTGACTAGAAAATTTCCCAGGGCTACAGAGGCTTGATTATTTGCATCAGCATGGAAATGATTCACAGGATTCCTTATCAAATACAATAGTATTTGATGTGACAGATATAGTCACCAACAATCACATTGTAAGAGTGTTCCTGAGAAATGTGTTGATGTTTCATCCAGTCATTCAGCCCTCTGTAACACATAATCATGGTGTCATTGTGGTAATGGGAAATGCTCTCTGAACAACTAACTGTCAATGTCAACTGCAACTGTTATTAGACAGGACAATTACCAACATGCACATCGTGCTGTGTGTCAACGTGTACCATGTCTGTTCATACACTTCTATATCATTACTCAGATGTATCTTCTTCTCCTGCAATGGCTAGAGTGATGTAGAAAGGTTGTATTGATGGGCTCTTAATTCAGTGGCTCACTATCTACCATATTCACCAGTAAAGCAATTCTGTGCAAAGGGAAATTATTAAACATGTTGTAGCAGTGGACATGCAACATGCACATAAGCTGACCTGTACACATGACACCATGTGAAGGATCCAGGATCATTGTGCGTTTTTGATCAGATCATGAACAATCCATGTTTTTTTGCTTTTTCCATATGTGCTGCACACATGGAAAAAGCAAAATAGAGGAAAAATAATGCATTTGTCGTTGTTTACCCAACTTAAGACCAGGTTTCACCAGGTCTTAATTTCGGCACAGACTCCTATGTTCGCCGCCCTTGTACGTAGGGGTCAAAAACAATGGGGGTTGCGGTGGAACACACACTGCAACACCCACTGCCCACCCCTTTCCCGCTAACCACAGCGTGAAAGGGGGCCTTATTTACAAGGCAGTGTTAATCCACGTTAAGTGGCTTAACGCTGCCTTGTAAATAAGGTGCATCCCCCATTACCACTACAAAGTCAATAAAAGTGACGTTGTGGTACATATGCTCCACTGTTTTGTGGTGACACAGTTGATGCCATGGGGGCAAATATCATATGGTGATGGTAGTACATTCTAGTTAGTTTACAATAAGATTGTATGTGGGTTTTTGTCAATAGTTCATGGCAGAATGCCACACCACTTTGCATAATGATAATCGGCAACAGATGTGACATGTTCAGTGGAACAAACTTATCATCATATACAACATTCTCCAATTGGAATTGGCTGATGCAGAAGATCTGGAACACTTGCGCAATCATGTCAGGGCACATAGATGTTTGTGATGCTGTGTGATTGGCTCTATGACATGGCTATGACATCACCCACATCAAGGACTATGTGCTTGCACATAGAAAGGGTGTTGTGAATTATATGAGGCATTGCAACATCGAGTCACAAATGGCAATTCTGTCCTCCAGCATCACATGATGTAGATGTGCATTACACTTGACGTCATACAGCATCATCACACCAGATGTGAGTTTCATGTGATGCACATCCACACTGTGTACTACAACATACAGGGCCTGTGGCATTGCTTGCATATGGCAACACATATGTCAACACATATAATTCAAAGTTAGGGGCGATACACTCACCTGTGGCGTGTGGGTCCATGAATGCATCCACATCTTCTTGTGTGATCAAGGGTCTTCCTGCTATTGAAAAATTGTGGAGAGTACAATTAATGTCATTGACATCACATTTTGCAAAACTCACATACATCATTGATGGTTTCATGATACAATTCCAGTCATTGGAACAGTCAGTTGTGTTGCCACATTACATATATTTTGGATTCTGCAGAGCCTGTCTTACCCACGACATGTCAATTTAACACTGGTGGCCTAATGTACACCCATGCCACAGTCTGAGTGACATAACAGACTAAGACCTGTCCCACTGCTTCATGAATGTAAAATCTACTGTCACACTTCAATAGAAGTGACGTTTGAGGGTCAAATCATGACAGGCAAGCTATGTTTCCAAATGGCAATTTCCATGATGTGTGCATATATCTTATGCTCAACATAATTGGTGTCCTGTGCATTCATCCTCTGATGTGATACAATGTTGGTCATGTACTTACCAAAACCAAAGGGGATGATGGACGGAGTGTTGAACATTGCAAGCACTCACCCCCAGTCAACTGATCTGGGTTTAATCCATCATCATTCTTTAGCTCACTTCGCCACCCCAGTTCAGACATGGCCATATGCAAATCAGTCTGACCCTGTGCCTCATGGGAACAGTCCAGCCCGAACTGCCAAGCCATGTCTTCCCTGGACCGGAAACAAGGCTGGGTCCAAACTGGAATGGCATGGTGAGCAACAAAACGATGGATTAAGGCCCAGATCTCTGTACTGGGGTGAATGTATGACATTGTTCTGCATTCTGTCCATCTATAGTTCTTTTTGCATTTGTCACCCCGAGTAGGACGGGCATGCTCAAATGTGAGTCCTATGCTCTCCATGCCACTGGAATCAACCTATCCTGGCTAAAGAGGAGTGAAACCCCGAAACCGGTCCTAGTATCCTTGTTTCCAGTCCAGGGAGGCCCTGTCTTGGCAGTTCGGGCTGGACTGTTCCCATGAGGCACTGGGTCAAGAATGATTTGCATATGGCTGGGTCCAAACTGGAATGGCATTGTGAGAAAAAAAACAATGGATTAAGTCCCAGATCGCTGTACTGGGGTGAATGTATGACATTGTTCTGCTTTCTGTCCATCTATAGTTCTTTTTGCATTTGTCACCCCGAGTAGGACGGGCATGCTCAAACGTGAGTCCTATGCTCTCCATGCCACTGGAATCAACCTATCCTGGCTAAAGAGGAGTGAAACCCTGAAACCGGTCCTAGTATCCTTGTTTCCAGTCCAGGGAGGCCCTGTCTTGGCAGTTCGGGCTGGACTGTTCCCATGAGGCACAGGGTCAAGACTGATTTGCTTATGGCTGGGTCCAAACTGGAATGGCATGGTGAGCAAAAAAGCAATGGATTAAGGCCCAGATCTCTGTACTTGAGTGAATGTATGACATTGTTCTGCATTCTGTCCATCTATAGTTCTTTTTGGTCATGTACTTACCACCTTGCATCCCAACGATGATTTCAAGGTGATCCATTACGTCCCTTTCACAGCCAACACAGTCTTGCCACCGGTGCTTCCACTGCTGGACACTCATGTCCACATCAAACATGTTGAGCATCTTCTCCTGGATGTACTCCCATCTCACTTTCCAGACTTTTACATCGTACCCCTGTAGGATGCGTCCTCCTGCCTCTACGATCCTGGGCAGGTACAATTTAACAAGCCAGAGGAAGGCCCCAAGGCTTCCTCCAACATCCTGCCCTCCCTACCCTTACCCAACATCCCCAAATACAATATTTCCCCCAGGCAAGCAAAAAATAAAACCCACAGTCAACCCCTTTTAACTACTTAACTATACAAAGATACCCCAGAGACGTACCCCCAACAAGACAATCAGACAGTCACAATTAAAACTTAGGGACAGAAACACAGGACTTAATAAGGACAGTATGGACAGTACACTACACTCAGAACTCTCTCAAACACACCAAGACCAACAGACACCTTCCAAAAGCTCCACAACTCACAAAAGACAGTAACAGTGTGGCTGAAAGAGAAAGTGGAAGTGTACTGTACTCCTCCATGTGTCAGGATGCAGACTGACATAATTTCCTGTCAGTTTGCGGCCTTTTTCTTGTTTTGCGACAAAATTTCACACGCCTGGCGCTGAGCCAGATGGGCCAGATGTACGACCAACAATTTTGCAACTCGCAAATTGTGTCGCAATAGCGACTCACAATTTACGTTGCAATAATGACTCGCACTTTGCGAGTCGCAAAATGTGATATACAACAGTGTGTTTAACACTGTTTGCAATTCCCAATGGGGTCGCAAATTGCGAGGCTCATGAATATTAATGAGCCTCTCACAATTTGCGAGCCCATTGGGAATAACAGGCCCTCCCAGGGATGGTGGCCTGCTGGGCCTAGCAGACCACCATGTCTGGGACTGCTTTTAAATAAAGCAGTTTTTTTTTTTATGCAGCCAGTTTTCCTTAAAGGAAAAAAGGATGCATTTAAAAAGAAAAAAAAGAAAATTTTGTTTCATTTTTTAAGGGCCGGTAGTTGTCCCTGGGACCACTGCCTGCCCTTAAAAAATATTTTCTGAGCCAGTCATAAAGGGGAAGGGGTCCCATTTGCGACTCCATTACCACCCTCTTGAAGAGGGTGGTAATATGCGTGTTTTTTGCGACTCCAATTGCGGTCGCAAAACATTGGTACAGGACTTTGGGGTCGCTTCTTAATAGCGAGTCGCAAAACCTATTTAGCGAGTCGCATATAAATTGCGACTTGCTAAATAGGCTTTGTACATGGCCCATGAGGTTTTTGCATGCGCAAACGGGTCGCGAACCCGTTTGCGCATTCAAAAACGGGTCTTACATCCGGCCCTTCATGTGTATATGTATTTAGCAAGTATTTTTCATCCCGGAAATGGAAAATATTGCCGCAAGCGTGGATTTGCGTATTAGTTTTTATCGCTTATTGATACATGATCAATATATGTACCATTCCATGAGATTTATCCGGACTAACAGCACAATATGTATTTGTGATGTTATGTTATGTTATGGGGTATTTATTAAGCGCGCAGCTACTCCGAGGAGTGTCCCGGCGCTGATTTAACCCCGACACAGATAGCAAAACTAGCATACACTACCATTCTAGTATTGAAAGAGCCAAGTTTTCACGCCCTTACGAAGATTTAAAAGGTCGCATTCCTGTCGCAGCTTGAGAGGGAGGCTATTCCATAGTTTTGCTGCGCCCACCTGAAAGGAGCGACCACCCTTACGAGAAAGGAGAAATTTGGGCACATTTATTAATTGTTGTGAGGACGAACATAGTGTTCTGAAGGGTTTATAGAGCTGAATCTTATTTCTAAGATATGGTGCTCCAATTTTATTGATGGCTTTAAACGTTAAAACCAAGGATTTAAAACATATCCTTTGTCTGACTGGCAGCCAGTGTAAGGTACTCAAATGGGAGGACATATGGTCTCTAGGCCCCACTGTCAAAACTGTCCTGGCCGCAGCATTTTGGACTACCTGCAAACGATTCAATAGGTAGTTTGGAAGACCCAGATACAGTACGTTTACATAGTCTAGTCTGGACATAATCAAAGCCTGGACCACTGTTTTCTTATGTGCAATTGGGAGAAGAGGGAGGAAATTTCTCATCGTTTTTAGCAGTCCAAAGCATGTACCAGCCGTCGATTGGACCTGGGTTTTCATAGTCAAATCGGAATCAATTTTTATTCCTACATTTTTTACCGTACACGCCGGCTTTGCTGGGGGGGCGCAATTTTTTGCCCACCATTGGCGCCATTCATTGTCTAGGGTGTGTCCAAAGAAGATGATTTCAGATTTATCTGAATTACAAAGTAACTGGTTTTAGCTGACAGTTGAACACCTCAGTCAGGCAGATGTTGATTTTATTTCCATCGAACGCCTCCTTCTTTCCACAAGTAAAAAGCAATTGTGTGTCATCAGCATACGATATAATTTTTGCCCCATATTTTTCAGCCAGTAGGCCTAAGGGGGCCATATAAATATTAAAGAGGGTAGGGCTCAACACCGAGCCCTGTGGAACCCCTACATTTAAGGCTTGTATGGGACTAGAAAAAGGCGGGGCCCAAATTGTCTGGTGACGATTACTTAAGAAGGAGGAGAACCATCTAAGAACCGTGCCCCCGATATTACTCTCCTTCAACCTAAGAAGGAGCCTATCATGGGGCACGGTATCAAAGGCCGCTGATAAATCCAGTAATATCAGTACTGCTTTGCCTCCGGTATCAAGTGAATTTTTAATGGTTTCAACAACTTCTAGCAGGGCCGTTTCAGTACTGAAATTCACCCTGAAGCCTGATTGACTCGGGTGAAGCATCTGGTTTTCTTCAATAAAATCAGTCAGGGTTGCGGTTACATACTTCTCCACCACTTTAGAAAAAAACGGTAAGAGAGATATCGGCCTGTAATTGCTGACTACCAACTGATCCGCAGTTGGCTTTTTTTTAAAAAAGGGAGAATTTTTCCATGTTTCCAAATTTCAGGAAGCCTTCCCTCGGATAACGACAGGTTTAATATTTTATTCACAGCAGGATTTATGACTTCGGCAATTGTCGCCAATATTTTTGCCGGAATAGGGTCAGTAGGTGATCCAGTTTTTAATACTGACATAATCTTTAGGGAGGTTTCCTTAGTCATAGGAACAAACTCCGACAAAGTATTCCCACTAGAAGGGTGTATAGGAGAAGAACTAGGCATAGTACTAGTCACATTCTGGCCAGGACTCCCAAACGAATCTTGGATTTTTGGGATTGTATTATAAAATAATTGGGCCATTTCATTTGCCCAGCTGGCTGTGAGAGAGAAAGGGCTCTTTGAGGCAAGGGGAACCGTGAAGTCTTTAACAATCTTGAACAATTCCTTCGCACAGTTCTCTGCTTGTTCAATTTTCCTGGCCAGGAATTGTTTTTTACCATCGCAGACTTTTGCATAATGACCCTTCAAAGCACCTTTATATGTTATTTTTTCCTCTGGGTCGAAGTTCCTTCTCCATCGTCTTTCTAGGATCTTACACGCACTTTTACGCTTTCTCAGAGATGGTGCCGAATTTCGGCCCTGTTTGGCTACTCGTAGTTTAATAGGGGCCAAATGCATGCTGTACTCCTGGAGCCAATTTTCCAACGCATGAGCATCATGCTCCAGATTGTTTTTGACCACCAGGGGAAATTTATTAAGCATATAAGCAGTTGTTTCAGGGGTTACTTGATTAGAAGACCTAAAAGTCTCTGATCGAGGATTACAATATGTCAATGGTTTGGTTAAAATCTTAGCTGTTGTAAAATTGACCAAGAAATGGTCAGACCAGATAATATGCTCTGGAACCTCTACTTCCAACTTCGTAGTGGAAAAAATCTGGTCTAAGATATGGCCTTTTTCATGCGTGGGGTGTATTACATAAGGAGCCAGCATAAAAATGTTAAATAACTCCTGGAGTTTTACTGAATCTGCATCCATGACTTGGTCAAAATGAATGTTGAAATCCCCTAATATCAGACATTGTCCAAATTTGGACATGATTGGTGAAATAGCAGGACCAATTGATTCTAGAAAACTTCCGGACGGCCCAGGTGGGCGATAAATCAAGACCCCAGCAATCGTTTGATGGGGGGACACTGTTAAGTTAAAGCCAAGACACTCAGCTCCTATAAGTTCTGTTAACGATATCTGTTGACAAACCAGAGGCTGTTTATAAACGATCGCAACCCCTCCACCTCTGCCTCCCTCTCTGTCCTTCCTCAGTATTCTATAGTCCTGGGGGAGAGCACCTGCAACGGTAGGGTTCGATCCTTCATTTAACCATGTTTCGGGTGAGAAACATTATCTCCGGCTGACTCTCTAGAAGGAGATCATACAGCTGAAGTTCGTGTTTTTTCAGCGACCTTACATTCAATAAAGCAATTTTTAATTTTTCTTTCATTTGTTCAGCCTCACCTGGCTCACCAACACACTCCTTCCCGAGTTGGTAATCCTGGTCACTAGGCTGGACACTAAAATTCCGAAAGCAGCTGTTGCAAAACAATTGGCTCAGGTCAGCCGCTAAACAGTGGCGGGGGCATTGACATCCCTCCTTACTTCCTTGTCCAGCTCCCTCAGTTGCTGCCTACTGTACGCTAGTACGCGATGACAGTTCGCAGCGTTATCTGAGTATAAACCATCGTTTTTTCTGGCTCTGGTCTCTCCCGGGTCGCGGACGGGCGCAGATGGGCTTGCCTTGTGCGCGCCTTCGGCGCGTCCGCTTCGCGCTCGCGCAGCGTCCCCCTTTATATGTGCCAGCTTGTGTAACCACTAGACCACTCCCCGCTCCAAAATGGCGGCCAGGGGAGACGCTTCAGAGCACAGAGACCGTTTCCAAACTTCCCGCTTCCCACTTCCCTTACAGCGCTTCGTTCAGGTATCAACAGTTTAAAATCAGAATCACCACACAATATTAAAACAGAGTTTCTAACACCCCAGTCATCAATTTAAAATCGTCGATCTAAAATCAGGTAGCAGCAGTAGTTTCTCACGAAAGGATTTTAGGCTAAAAAATTAGCATCAACCTTATATCACATAAAACGATGTGCAAATACGCAGTTGTACTTTTTAAAAACAGTGGCAGAGAGCAGCCGCTACTCTGTCCAGGGTGATCTGTGTGTTGTACTTTTGTGTGATGTATCTGTACTGTACATGTCTGAGTGGTCCTAAGCCATTAGGAGGCACTATTTACTCACATTGGTGTCTGTTCATGACTGAACGTAAACCCATGCCAGAGTGTCACACATTAGGGTTGGCATTGGTGGTTTGTGTCACTATATGTGAGCCTCTAACATCAGAAATTGCTGTGATGTTTGTGCAAGTATGATGGTCTTGCTACACAAATGTACTTTACCAACAGGCAGTCACTACTTGACTATGATATTTGCAAAGCAGCATGCAATCCCCAGCTAAGGCTGCACATTCACATTTGAGTGTATGAATAGCTGGAGACACAGAGGGGCACATTGATAACAGTCTGTGCTACGGCACTCATGGCTTCATTTTCACACAAAATGTCTATGCATTTCATGCAGTGCTTTGCATTAATTGGTCTTTGGTCAGTGTGCAATGACCATCTCCATTTTCAACATTACCTAAAATGCTAGGCAAGACGTTACATGTTGTGAGTATGTTCTTGTGCATGCAACATACCAAGAAAAGTCCTGTATGTTAGCAATGAGCTAATATTATCTGGTATGTTAAAATATGTTTTGAATGGACAGATACCATTGTAAGTTAGTTTTGGTGTTGTGTCTACACATATTATTAGTACCCTATGGACTACAATATCCTACAGACACAGCTCAGATAATGCATGCTTAAATGTGTGTAGCAGATAGCATAATGGTACCGTATCCTCAGATTTATGCATAGCTCTACATGACACACTGAGCCATGTACAAGTATGTTGGAGACCCAGCTTCACATGTGAACATGGAATTGTTACTTTGGAATAGCAAGGCTGCACTTTGCATGTCACAGTCCTTGCAAAAGTAACAATGCCTGTTAGCACAAGCAGTCCACGTGGCCTGAGGGTCATGCTGTGCCTTTGTATGAGATCCTGGTTTCTACACACAGATACGGCTGAGTTACAGCAGAGTGACAGGGATGACAATGCCTGCCTTGTGCGTGATATTGTGTTTCCATTTTCTTGAACTTCTTGCATGAACAATGAACAATTACCTGATGGCAAGTCTTGTCATGTTATTCTTTTAACATCAGTGACATGTGAAGCATGCATGTTGCAACTTGTGCTCATAATTGAAGGCTGCTACTGGTGATATACAAATGTTATGGTGCATTGCAGGACACACACCATGAGTACACTGATGTTACAGGGTAGACATCCTATCTCTTTGAATGTCCTCTCAATGTATTTAAGCAAGAGCATGTCGTGCAGCCCGTCACTGTCAATGATGAGGCCCAAGACTTGTGATGCAGGGGACATGTGAAGAGGCAAATTAGTGTGTCCACTTGCATCCCCTGCATCAGTATTTTGTCTTACCTATTTTGCATTCCATGCTGTACCCTGCCTTTTATTGGCTGTGCTCATCAAGGATTATGCTTGCTGAGTCAGTGAGTTAGAGAGAGCATTGTATATTGACACCTGCTGTAGTATTGAGTTGTTAGTAATGGTTGTGAGCGAAGGAGAGGAGGATCAGGGGTTGTTTTTGCAGAATATCCAGGAAAAAACTGCTTGTACCCAACAGTTTTCCATGGACAATATGGGACATGTGATCTGCTTGCAAATGTTGCCATTCAAGAGGAAAACGTATGTTGCATCCTATTATCCACACATTAGTGAGCACTTTGTTGTATGTTGTATTTACATGGATGATTGATGTTCTGTCTAGTGCTATATGTGACAGCTGTGTGGCACATCTTTTAATTACATTTCACTTAACAGATATATAAACTTGTGATGTAATGAAACAAGCATACGGGACTTTTGTGTAGTGATATTTTCTTTGACAAACTGACAATATTTTTTTGTGTAAGAAATATACATGTGATGTGGGATTTGTTTCCTGTGATTATGTAAAACATTACAGATTATTTGATCTCTTCTTGCTGTTCCAGCAGCAGAATGTGTGGTGTGTCTAGCATCTGCCTCTTCGTCCTGGCCATCAGATGGGTTGTCCTGCTACTCCTGGTCTTCATCCAGTGTTTGTGCATACACACATATTGTGCAGAATGCAACAGGCCATTATGATCTTGTAAACAAGTTCAGGCCTGTACAGGAGTCTGCCCCCAATACATCTAGGCACTAGAACCTGGATTTGAGGACTCCAAATGTATGTTCAATTATGGCCCTTGTGCGTCCCAGTGCAACGTTGTAGTCTCTCTGGGCCTGTGTGTGTGTCACTCTGAGGGGCGTCATCAGCCATGGCGTGAATGCATATCCTTCATCACCTGAAACATATTAAAGAGATATGTGTCCATTAGTGTATGTGCCTGCTGTGTTTGCAGTGTGCTTTTTTATGTGTATGTGCATTGTGCTACTTTGTACTTTCTGGTTTGTAATGCTGAGTTTCCAACAATTTACCAGCATCTGTGAAATTCACTTGCCTATACTTGACTGACTACACATCACCATGTTGTCATTGTCTGGCTCCTGTGTATTGCCTCCATTTTGTGACTGTCAGGATATATGGATCAACGAAAAAGAACATAATAGTTTCTTTATAGGCCTGTTGCACAAACAGAATGTCTCTTGTGCACATATTGTGGAGTGTGCACAATTGGCACATGTGCCTGATTAGGCATCCACCTTGACTCTTTGATGGATACTATGATGGGACATCATCTGTGGACCTCATTGGTAGTCATTGTGCTGAGGGTAACTGAGAGTGAACATCTATTTGAAGAGTTTTATATAGCGCTGGCTAGACCCGTAGGTATCAGAGTGCTTTACATGAGGATCGATTGAGTTACAAGTTACAAATTACATCCGTTACCAGAACATGGTAAAACACAGGCAAAACAAACAATGTTACGGTAATTCGTCGGAGGGAGGGGGAAGAAGGAGACACAGCGGGGAGATGGGGAGTACTGTGCCCAATGTACGGCTGGTTAGGTGATGGCCGAGGGGGTGAACAAGGGCCAGATCTCCTCTATAGCTGTCTAGCAGCTCCACCAGGCATCAGCCATGTCTCAGCAGTCAGGAATAACAAGAATTTACATTAGTTACAGTTGCATAGTCAAGCACAGAAGAATAAGTCCCAATAGAAGAATAGAGGGAATGGGGAGGGGAGTGGAAACAGGGGGCTCGGAAGCAGATTAGTTGTAGCAGACCAGCAGTGGGAGAAAATTACCTTGTGGGGGCCCAAAACGTTAGAGTAAGCGGTCCCATAATCCAGATGGGGTCAAATAGTCACTAAGTCCAGTGCCAAATTCAATCACCACGTTAGGTCGTCTCGGCAATGTGGTGGGACCACAAGGAGAGGGTGAAAAAAGGGAGCCTCATTAGTGGGGGGTAGAGCGTGTCCAGAGGGGCCCATCCAGGGGCAATGAACAGGAAGGCGACCAAAGGTGTGGACTGGCCGCAGGCAGAGAGCCAGGAGTCAGTCGAGGCAATCAAGATGGTGATCTCAGAGTTACAGCCAACAACAGCCTCAGCACAATATGGCAGACCCCCAAATCAACAGAAAATGCAAGCCAAAGAAAGACCATGACGAAAAACCAACCAAAAGGAGCAGGACTGGTTGGGGTAGGCAAGCGCAGGATCGATAGTGGATCCCATTCAGCAGGTTCTCCACTGGGTGCTTCGGGTCCTCAGAGCTAAAGGACACAATATGCTGGATTTTGAGTGGTGACATTTCTGCGGTAGACTTTTTGTTGAGTCATAAACCACCAGACACCAGTAGTGAAGCAAAATGTCATCCGTTGCCTCCCAGGATAACAGAACCACCATGGACCATTTCCACCTCTGAAATTCTCCACAGGTCACTCAACCTGGAAACTGCTTGCCCGGTGTATTAGCGGTCAGACAATCATTGTCTGCTACACATTGGGCTCATTGTGGGCTCTTCACATCCACCATGCCACAAAGGTGCGTCAGTGTCTAGGTGACAGTGGCACTGCTACCTGGTGCACTAGACTTACTGGGACATTTGAAGATAACATACATATGCATTGATGTCCTTGTGCATGAGTTGACTTAGACTCTGCATGTATGCATGTTGTGGTACGACACATCAATTTACCCTTGTGTGTGTCTGTCCACAATCAACACACATTATGATTTCTTATTTTGTGCATCACATTGCTACAACTTACCAGGGAAAACATGTGGATGCACGACATGTGTTGAGAATGTAATGTGGATAGTTTGTATGCTTTTCCTATGCATGCTCCATTCTGCAACAACACAGACTGATGTTCTAAGCAACTTTTGATTTTATTTGTGGGCAGTTAGTTCTCCCTTCATTCAGCACTGCTTGCAGAGCTATGATGCAGATACACCCACTGCATGGTGCATGACTGACTGTGTTTTTGCATGTCAGCTAATTGTGTACTTTCACAAGTGAGAGCAGGGAGATCTGTCATCTTGTTGTACGTATGGTACATGTGTTGATTTCAATATGTATGTGGCACAGCAGAAGCATATGTTCTGTGTCATGTACTGCATTGATTAATTAAAATTTTGTCTGATGAGTTCTGCTTAATCTATGTTACAAGAATGCCATTGTGGTTTGTGTGAGATTTTCATGGCTCATCCCTTGTTGGGCTGTCTTCCAAATGTCTTGATTAATTTGTATCGTGTGGTTGTGTATATTGTTTGGGCCTGTTCCAAAGCATGTCATATCACATTGGCTGCCTGGTTATTGTCTCATATTTTAGGTACATGCTTGTGTACTTGAGGTGTCTGGTTTGTTCAGTGTGTACTTACCAACGAGCAGTCAATTTCCATATGTGCCATTCACTGGTTGATGACCGATTGGCGAAATATGTATGAGTCATGCACACTCCCAGGGAATTAAGCAGCAACATTAATGAAAAGGCCCAGGTGGTCTACAATTGCCTGAACATTCATTGAACGTGTGTGCTTCCTGTTCTTGTATATATGTTCAGTGTCCACAGGAGGCACAAGTAGAACATGGGTGCAGTCAATTGCCCCCCAAAACATGCGGAAACCCATCAATTTTACAGAAGCCTTGTTTGTTGTCAAGTTGTTCCTGTGCAGTGTTGGGGGAAGTGTAGGTGCTGTGGTGTCAGGCTGATTTTGGCATCCAAGACTTTGGGGAGGAACCTGGAGAAGGATGACTGTGAGACTCCACCCACTCTGCCAGTGATTGGTTTAAAGGTACCAGAGGCCAACATGTGCAATGCAAGTAGGTTTGTCTATGGAGGGATGTTTGTGCTGCGCTGTGATGGTGCCTGCAGCCTTGGTGCTATCTGTGTGAGTATGTGTAAGATGGAGGCCTTTTCGGCCTGTAGTGTGCTATCACATCCTCTGGACGGAGGTCTGTCAGGGTGATGCATTGATGGTACACCCGCTCTCTTCTTTGGCGCTGCCTCTGTGGTGTTCCTCCATTTCATCATTAGGGGCCTTATGTAGGTAGCCTAATATTTACCACTTCATAAATACCGAATTTTACCGATTCGGTATTTATGAAGTGGTAAATGCTATGTAGGTAATCAGTCGGTAAAAATTACCGAATCGGTATTGGTCGGTAATTTAGAATCGGTATTTACCGATTCGGTAATGGTAACTGGCTTCCCATTGCCTCCTATGGGCCAGGAGGCCCATAGGAATCAATAGGAAGCCAGTTACCATTACCGAATCGGTAAATACCGATTCGGTAATGGGGGGAGCACAATCAAGGGTGGCAGGGTGTCACAGTGACACCCTGTTGCACCCCTGATTCCTGCATGTGTGCACATGCGGCGCACATACATGCCCTGTATGTCTGCCACATTGCACACTTCAAAGTGCACAAAAATGCTTTTTCACAGCTAATCGTCATTTACCACCAACTTTTAGTTGGTGGTAAATAACGAATCCCCACACCCACAACACACTCCCCCTACATCTCATTTCAGGATTCGGTATTTACCGAATCGGTAAAATTACCGAATCCTGAAATGTGCCCCCTACATACCAAAAGCCTAAATACCGGTCGGTAACGGTATAGTTACCGAAAATCGGCCGTTACCGACCGGTATTAGGCTTCCTACATATGGCCCTTGGTGAGCAAATGAGGGTCTGGGATTGTCTCCCTTATGTACAGGTGTGTTCACGCCATTTTTTAGACCAGCTTTTTTCTGGTCTTAAAATCCAGCCGCTAACTGGTCTTAGCTTGAGTTTTTTTGTAAGTATCGCCGGACCGATAAATCATTGTAAATATCGCAAAGTAGGCTTTGCGGGAATTTTTACATGAGAACCCCCACATTGCATCTTATTTTTGTTAAGTCCCACTAACAGAAGTGGCGATCCGGGAAATTAACGTTTAAGAAAGAAAACTGCTGCTAACTGCGGTTAGCGACAACTTGTAAATACGGTGATAAAAAGAGAGCCACCGTAGCGTAAAAAAATCGACGCTGTGGTGGCGTTAGCTCCTTGTACATATGCCCCATGATTTCTACTGTCACAGAACAGGTAACACTTAGGACCTATCAGTGAATAACTCTCAAATTACAGGGCCAGCACTATCTTCCACAGCAGCACTATCACCCTTGCCTAGTTGATGAGCATTTCTCAATATTGTTGAGTAGTTTACTAAGTACATAGATGTTTACGCATGTAAACGGTCAGCTATGGATGGTTGACTACAAACAACTGCTATTTCAGTGACAAAATGCCCTAAAAGGTGAACGTGTGCTTACAAATACATATGCATGTTGTGTTATGTGCGGGGGTGAATAACTGTATTGAAACATGAATAGATGGATGGGGTAGGAAATGGTGGTGAGTTGGTGGGTGGTTGGGAGGCCGCATGGCTCATTCATTTATGAATGCTGAATTCGAGTGGGCAGATGACTGAGCAAATGAATGGAGAATGCACGTGAACAGGAAATGTCTGTGGATGTATGAATGTTTGTGCAAGCATGCTAATATGTGACTCTCCCTCTCTACCCATTCTGCAGCATCAGTGAATTTACGTCGTTGTTGCCAGCAGTCAACTGATCCGACTGTCACCAGGGCCGGACTGGCCGTAGCGGGCCCCGGGCAATCCCCCGGTGTGCCGCACGGGTGGGGGCCGGTTTTGGGCCCCTGGGAGCCGTTTTTGTTACAGGGCCGTTTTTGCAGCATAGCTGCAAAATCGGCCCCGTAACAAAATCGGCCGAAAACCGGCGCTGGCAAAGAGCTCGACAGCACCCCCAACCCCCTGTGGGGGCAAAGGGTGGCGGACGCGCACTTTGCCAGGGCCGGTTTTGGTTCCCAGTCCGGCCCTGACTGTCACTGGCAGACTAAGAAATTATTAGGGGGTGTCCAAGGCTCACCGTGCTACCCCTATACCCCACACGAAACTGCCTCCCTGCTCAACGCGCCTCAATGGAATTGCCATTTAGCTTTGTATTTCTTCCTGTAGCCGCAGCTCCACCTAGTGGCTGTCTTCCATTACTACAACAACACTCTCTTCAGAGATCACTAGTGAGAGGACTTGCATGTAATAGGAAGTCTAGTACTACTATTTGTAACAGCGCGGGTTTACTGAAGCGCTGTCTCCAATCTCGATACAAGTGTCCATTCCTTCCATATCTTTTCTCTGCTCGTCCAACCATTTTCGGTATGATATGTTTGGGCAGCAATCTAAAATATATAGGGGCATATTATCAAGCCCCAGCAATTATCGCCGGCTATCGCTGGAATATATCACCAAGATAGCGCTGTATTATCAACGCTTAGCGCTATGGCGATAAATATTCCAGCGATAGCGGAGTTTTCCATGGAACATCGCAGGTTTTACAGCGATGTTCCATGGAAAACGGCGATAAGCTTGATGATAGGCCCTGTGGCCTTAGCCCCACAATCCACCTCCCATGTTAAGTATGCCTTTGTAAGGAATTTAACAGACGTTAAATTCCTGACTTAAGGCAGAGTTAGCGCGATTTAAATTATCACTACGCCTCATTGTTAATATGGCGAAGCTGCCTTTGTGATATTTTCCCATGTTGTTTCCACAGCCACGCCTACTTTGCATCTCATTATCGATGCGAGGTGTGTGAAAAACGGGAGCTAAGTCAAGGAAACACGTGCTAGCGTGTCCTTGTAAATAATGCGATATAATTATCACCGCTTTGCGCCCAAAAAACGGACGTTAAAGCGGCGATAATTGTATCGCCGGTAATATGCCCCATAGAGAACTAATACTGCACAACTGGCTCCTCTTACCGGTTGTTGCCAGGTTTGCAAAGGCGTTCTATCTTAAAGAAGTGGGTGAATTTATGGAGGACTTTCATTTTAATAATACAATTTCAAAAAAATCAGCCTCTAGCAATTGGTTATTACCATTTGCTACCTTGCAGCATTAGCCTATAGGTTTCAAAGGTGCGGCTATGTGCTACCGGGTGGTGTCTACTCACTGTTAGAGAGAGAGATTTCCTTAGCACAGTTCTGATCAGTGAGGTCCATGGTTCACAAGTAGGAGCACTGGGTTACACATACAGGTGATGCTTCCGGTAGTTACCTACTGAAAACCCCGGGGCATATCAGCAAGGCGAGGCGATAGAATTATCACCGCTTTTGCGGCCGTTTATTGGCCTAATTAGCAAGCTCACGCTAACGCGTGAAAACTTGCGTTAGTGTAGGAATTCCTAACACCCAGCTTTGCATCTCTGATGAGATGCAAAGTGGCATTCCTGACCTGACATGACAGGAAAAATGTTGCTAAGCGACATTTCTCCTATCATGAAGCCCCACGCTATGAAGCATAGCGGCAAGAAAAGTAGCGATAACCCCTGTTATCGCTACTTTCCTTACGCCTGCTTCAGGACTGACTTAGCCATGATATCCTATGGAAGGTGGTATCATGGCTAAGTTTGTGGGGCCCTATCAACAAGCTAACGCTACATTGCGTGAGATTATCGCTGGGTTTCCAGCGATAATCTCACGTTAGGCGGTTAGCGTGAGGATTTTTATCGATTTTGAGATAAGCATTGCTAATAGCACGCTATCTCAGCGATAAAAATCCACGCTAGCCGGCGATAATTATCCTAGCGCTAAGTGCACATAGCGATAATTATCGCTGGTTGTTGATGATATGTCCCTATATGCTTTTTTTTTACGTTTGCTGCTTTGTTTAAAAATGAGGGTGAAAAGGCAGCCAGGCTCCCTTTCAGAGGTGTAAAGATACACCCACTACACTCCCCTACTGGTGAGCGAGCGGGATCACTTAGGCGTGGATTAACACATTTCAGTGTTTGGTTGACATTTAACAAATTGCAATGGCTTCCCACGGCTTCAGTAGCTCATCTTCTGTATTGCTTTAGTGAATGCTTTTAACGGGGGACCCCATACTTTGATGTGCAGAGCACTGGCTGGTGAAATCCTTAAATTGGTGTCGTTTTCGTACTTTTTCCAAAATTAATAACATTATTGAAGGTTCAGTCTATAAAATTGCATTAACCTCTTTGCATCCATCCATGCATTCATTCATTCTTTCAATTTGCCTTCCGCGCAGCATTCCAATTCAGCTTTGCCCCTGTTATTCAAAGATGTGTTAGCACGTATATATAGCCATGCACTCATTCACTCACTCACTCACTCACCCACGCATCCTTTCACTCACTCGTCCCTCCAACTATTGACTGATTTGCACAATCTCCTAATCTCACAGCTGCACAACCGAACACAATGTCGCCAATCAGTGAAGAAGCACTTTGACATTTAAAATAACCAGACCTGTTTATTCGCGATGCCAACGCTTGTTTCTGTGTGTTCCTTGCTAATACTTTAGTCCACGAAAGCACAAGCCAAAGCAGCTGCAAAGACGGCAATACAGGCCGGCTACCGCCACATTGACTCAGCCTTCGTTTATGAAAATGAGGTGGAACTTGGCGAAGTTATTCGAGAGAAGATTGCTGACAACACTGTGACGAGAAAGGACATGTTCTACACTTCAAAGGTAACGTTTCAGCAGATGAGTGTTCAAGGGCTTTTCTCTGCTCCTTTTATTGTCTTCGGGGCAAGTGGAGAATGTTCACTCCAAACAAGCTAGCAATTGCCACCCTAAAATTCAACATAACATTAACGACCTGAATACTTAAGCTGTCTGCAGGCAGGGGTTGAATTCAGTTCCTCACAATTAATTTTTTCATTCTAATATTTTATAGTTACATCCCCCTAGCCCCCAAATTTGGTGTCCCACTTAAATTAGCACTTTCAGAGACTGCTTAGTTCACATGTATTGGCGGGCCACCTCTGTCTGCAGGACAAACGAGAACATTGAGGTAAGTGGAGTGCATGAGGAACCACTCAAGATCATATATGGGTGCTAGTAGGAATATCCTAGTTAGGGAATGAACCCCAGTAGGAAAGAAAATAGGGGCATAATTATCGCTAAGCGCACTTAGCGCTAGGATAATTATCGCCGGCTATCGTGGAATTTTATCGCTGAGATAACGTGCTATCAGCAACGCTTATCTCAAAAGCAATAAAATTCCTCGCGCTAACAGCCAAAAGTGAGATTATCGCTGGAAATCCAGCGATAATCTCACACATTTTGGCGTTAGCTTGCTGATAAGGCAGGGCATACTTAGCCATTATATTCACCTTACATTGGATATAATGGCTAAGTCAGGGTGAAAGCAAGCATAAGGAAAGTAGCGTTAACTGTAGTTAGCGCTACTTTTCTTATCGCTATGCCTGTTAGCGATTCCCTTGATAATTGGAGAAATGTCGGTTAGCGGCATTTCTCCAGTTATTTTGGGACGGAACACCCACTTTGCATCTCATTAGAGATGCAAAGATGGGCGTTATGGGAAAGGGAGCTAAAGCAAGGAATCACGCGTTAGCGTGACCGTGATGATTAAGCGATAAAATTATCGCCGCTTTTCGTCTGGAAACGGATGCTAAAGCGGCGATAATTTTTCATCGCCAGCTTGCTGATATGCCCCATAGTTTCTCCACAGTAGACTGGAAAGTGAAGGTGCACTGAAAAGTGTTTGTTTTGAGACCAAATAAAAGAGGTTCAGAATGCGCCCAAGCTTGGCCTAGGTAGACCTGTAGCAAGACCAAGTCAAGAGGTGTGGAATGCATCCAGGCTTGGCCTTGGTAGACCAAGTAAAAGAGGTTCAGAATGCATCCAGGCTCGGCCTAGGTAGACCTGTATCAAGACCTATGTAGACCTGTAGCAAGACTAAGTCAAAGAGGTGCGGAATGTCCAGGGTCGACCTAGGTAGACCTGTAGCAAGACCAAGTCAAAGAGGAGCGGAATGCATCCAGGCTTGGCCTAGGTAGACCTGTTAGGACCTAGGTAGACCTGTAGCAAGATCAAGTCTAAGAGGTGCGGAATGTGCCCTGGCTCTGCCTCGGTTACCTCTAGCAAGACCTAGGTAGACCTGTAGCAAGATGTAGAATTGTATGATGACAACAGTTGCAAGGTACATTCCAGGGTTTCAGTGTCGATATTGCTAGTTTAGTTGGCCTGCATTACAGGTAGTAACAATGAGTGCAAGCCCATCATGACCAAGATTGCTCCTCAAGTGTGGTCAGTAAGTTCTTTGGTAAATTGATACTATAGTAGGTTCTTCTGTTGTGCTTATAGTAATGGACTTGCTACTTGATGTTAGGGTCTACTCAGTTCAGTCCTTGAGAGGAGGTTGCCGTCTTGTGTGTGGAGTTTGCCTCCACCTTCTGAATTGGGAGAGACAGTGAGTTACATTTAGTGCAAGGATGCACATTGGAAAAGAGTTGGCAGTTATTGAAGGTGTGATTGACGTTTTGGTTTGTGAATGAGTCTGCGATTAGTGATATCCATCCAAGGATTGCTTGACTCTCATGTCGCGCTGATGTCATCAGGTGTGTGCATAGCATTGTACGGCTTTCATTCATCAGCTGCCTGTAACTAACAGGAGTAGAACAAAGACCAGAAGTAAGTGGAGGAGTATGGGGACACAGGAGGTTTAAGATCTAGATCCAGACAATACATGAGTCTGAGAAATTAGTTTTCAGTTACATTTGTATCCAGATCTTACATTTCATGATAATTATATTTGATTTACTGTTGTTTACCTTCCACAGTTATGGTCAACGTATCACTCCCGTGAACTCGTAAAACAATGCCTGGATAAATCTCTAAAGGCCCTTAAACTGGACTACATAGATTTGTATCTCATCCACATGCCCATCGGTCTGAAGGTAGGTGGACTAAGCAGTAACTGCTGGCAGATTCAGGTAATGAGTAATGTGCACCATCTAGAAACCTGCATTATAAGCCTGGCAGAGCAATATAAACAAAGAAACACAAGAAGAGGCTGATAAACACATGGATCAGATGAAAGAACAGCAGATTTAAGAAGACAGCTTGAGGTGGGAGGCTCTAAACAAATTTACCCCTGATTCCCCCCACTTTTGTTGTTTATAAAAAACTAAAATCATACAACCAACCAAATACTAGATTCACTTAATAGCTGAATATGGAGGTCTGATAAATGTAATCAGTACACAGTAATACATTTACAGCTTTCTTTCAGTTGAATTCAACCCATCCATTTCACCTGCAAAATGTCTGAATCACAGTAGCAATCTACAGTCCCCCACATGCACCCACGTAAGTGATGATCAAGTATATATTCTAGCCCAGTCTGCCCATTCTTGCCTCTCCCTATCGAACTACGAACAGGGAACCACAGCTCACGTTACTTCAGAGAAGTTGGAGGGCACAATTGAGGATTAGCTATGGATCCTGACACACACTCCCGAAACAGATCCACCTTAGGAATAGGAATCATTTATGTTTGGGCAGACATCTCTCCAGCCCATCCTGGTGGGGGATGATCCGCACTATTAAGGGAAATTTAGATTTTTCACAGGCTGGTGAGCAGAAAATCTGGATTTTATTAAATACACTTCTTCCTCCACAATTCCTCTTATTGATCATAGGTATGCTGAATATGCTTGACCTCTCTCCTGACTACATGTCTACTCTGTGCATCATTCATTATTGTACCTAAAATGTGATTTTTCCCAGAAAACTGGCAAGCTGTGCCCATACCAAACTGCCTGCCACCCCACCCCCCTTGAAGACAATGCTGTGGATTGGCACCCAGAGCTCCCAAGTAGTGATGCATAATTCCTAGGCAAATCCATACGATATTCCTGTACAGACATTCCACTTTATATATTCCTGCATGCTGCTACCCCTGTTCCTGTGAATATATCATCAACATACCACCTCAACAGTTGGGCAGAGATCTCCACTTATAAGAAGATAGACAAGCCTACATTTTTATGTACGGAGTCTCTGTCATGGGTGAAAAATCTCTGCAGTCATAAAATTACTATTAGTAAAATTAAACTCATAGTAAACTATTAGGTGTCTCTACCAGACTCCGCAGATGTTCAGATTTGTCATGTGAAATTAATGTATCCATGTGGACTAATGGCAAATTCACCTGATCACTGCATATCCCTTAGTATTACGACTACTGTGCTTCTGTAGTGCTTTTGTACAGGGTATCAATGACAAATCCACCAGATCATTGCATATCCATAGGTATCACGGCTACCGTGCTTCTGTATTCCAATTGCATTCTTCATAGTTGATATTTTTGAAAGCCCTAATCTGTTAAAAAATAGAAAAGAGAGAGTTAAAGACAGAGCGTTAACAGCAAAGAGGGATAAAGGGAGTGAAAAAGTGGCACAGATTAGGAGAGAGCGGCAGAGAGGTCGAAACAAAGACTGCATGTGGACTGAGGATTATTGGCAAATCCACCTGATCACTGCATAACGATATGTATCATTTACTACCACGCATCTGTACAGGGCATCAATGACAAATCCACCTAGTCATTGCATATCAGTACATTTTGCGAGTACCCTGCTCCTGTAGTCCTTCTGGGCAGGGTATCAATGAGAAATCCACCTGAACACTACATATTCATGTGTATCATGGCTACCGTGCATCTAATACAGGGCATCAATGGCAAATCCACTTGAACTTCATATCCATATGTATCATGGCTACCGTCCTTCTGTATTCCAATTGAATTCTTTATAGATGATGTCATTGAAAGCTACAATCTGTTAAAAAAGAGATAAAAGATGGAGAGTTAGAGACAGAGTTAACAGCAGAGGGGGATAGAGCTAGTGAAAAAGAGGCACAGATCAGGAGAGAGTGTCAGAGAGATTGAAAAAAACACAGGATGAATAGTGTTGCTAAGACCTCTAAGTAGCCTACATCATTGGTGGACCTGGCCATTTTTGCAGGGTTATCCCTAAACGTTTTGCCTTCCTCCTCTGTTTCTCTTACTTCGTTTTTGCTGGTTTGTCCCCTCTGGGCACGTTACCACTGCTTATCAGTGCTAAAGTGCAAGTGCTACCTGTGTAAATTATGGTAGGTTCTCCATGGTTGGAATATTTGATTTAATGGTAAGTCTCTGGTACAGTGCACTGTGTGTGCCCAGGGCTTGTAAATCAAATGCTTCTAGTGGGACTGCAGCCGGGTCTGGTGACTCAGTGGACTAATGCATCTGCTGCAGGGACCTGTGTTTGACCTCATGGTCACAGGTTCAAATCCCGGCGGGTCCACTCAGCCTTTCATCCATCTGAGGTCGATAAAATGAGTACCATTGAGTTGGGTAACAATAAACATCTGTTATTCAGCGCCAAGATACCCGTAGTGGTGAACGTGCGCTTTACAAATACACGTGTGTTATGTTGGTGTTGTGTCACCCACAGGAGTAGCCCTGTAAGTCTCTCTCAGACTTGCTACGTCGACCTGACAAGTACCTAACCCTCTCTTTTATTACACATAAGGCACTCCTAAGGTAGGCCCAAGGTAGCCCCTTGGGCAGGGTGCAGTTTATGTGAAAGGTAGGACATGTGCTGGTGTGTTTTACATGTCCTGATAGTGAAATACTGCATTTCCGTTTTTCACTATTGTAAGGACTAGCTCTCCCATAGGTTATCATTGGAGCTGCCTAGTAACAATTCGCAAGTGTAACTTTCAATTGGGAAGAGTTAGAAATAGGGAGTTTGGGCTCCCTGAGCTCAGAATTTAAAAACATATTCTTGAGTGATGGTAGATTTTAAATTGTGTGTCTGAAAGTGCCACTTTTAGAAGGTGGGCATTTGCTTGCTTTACCATCATGTGCCTCTGCCTGCCTGTGGAATCAACGTCTGGTGTAGACTCTCAGCTGGCTTGTTTGTGCATTCACTCTAGACAGTCACACAAAGGTAGCTGAGAAATGCCCTGCATATCCAGATTGCCTATCCCAAGGCTGATGGGCCTTCCTCAGCAAGACTGGTGGGAGGAGTTGTCACTGACACCTGAATAGGGCTGTGCCTGACCTCTCACAAGGCTGTCTCCACCCCACCCGTATTGTGTCTGGAGCCAAGACAGGGCAAGAAAGGAGTAGGACCTGTGCACTACAAGGACTATCCTTTTACGTATGCCTACTTCAAAGGCCAAAAAGGGTATAAGTATTGGACCTATAACCCCAGACTTTTAGAACACTTCTGGACTGAGGACTCTTCCAAGAAGAAGAGCTGAAGAGCTGTCAGAAGGAGTACTGCCCCTTTACTGTGTTTTGCTTTTCTGGGTTGCCTACAGTTGCTGCTTCTGTTTGTGGGCAGTGAAAGAACTGGACTTTGCTTGTGAAACCTGCTTTTCCAAGGTTCTCCAAGGGCTTATGTATGCTTGTCTCCTGTTGGAAGTCTGAGGGCCATCAAAGACATCACCTGCAGCATCCCTGAACTCCACTGCTGGGAGTTATGACATGCCAAGTGGTGCCACTTTCAGTTCTAGGCCCTTGAAGGTGGTTGCTGCTGCTAAAGACTTCAAAATCGATGCATCACCCTTCCAGTGCCTGTTTTTCAGATGCAGCACTGCCATGCGAGAAAGGTTTCTACACACTTCTGCCATGCGGCCTATGAAATTGATGCAGCATCTATTTTCGGCCTGAAAAACTGCTGCAGCCTGAGTTCATCACACTGGGTCTCTGACGTCCAAGACCACCGTGCTGACTCTGATGCAGGCCCTGCTGTGTGGCTGATAAAAAATCAATGCATCACCGGTCTGCGGCTGAAAGAATCAATGCAGCAACTGTTTGCAGCCGCCGCATCGACCTCCACTACATCCAGATTTCTATGCATCGCACAAGAGTTTCCAACGCATTGCCGGAGAAAGCAGTCGCCTTTGAAAATCAACGCATCGCATCTCCCTGCAGTCCGGAATCAACGCAACACTTCTCCTGTGCGCAGCAAAACGGACGCATCCATTCCCCACGGACTCCAGAACCGATGTATCACTGTGTTTTCTTAGTGAGCTTAATTTGTCCAAAAACTCAGATATGTACAATAGAATATAAACAGATCAAAAATTTTTTTTATTTTTGAATCATTTTTGTCTGTAAATCGATTTTTTCTAGAACATATATTTCATTTCATGCACAAACGTGCAAAACAAATTTGAACAAAGGCAACACAGACTACTGTCTAAATGAAGAGCTTCGGCAGTAGTTATTGACACTTTTCGTATGACCTATGTACCATCCACAGTTGGTCATATAGCACAAACCATTTGTTCAGTTACTAGTATATGTAAACATTCAATGGTTTTTCTTAGGATCAAAACAGTGTCAGAGCGTCGACGTTTCGGTCTCCTTATCCACCAATCAATTCCACGAGACCATCATCAGGACAACAGTTGCACCATGTATCTAATGTGAAAGTACATACATATAAATAACATATAACATACATTTATATTACATAAAAGACATATAAATCACAATTACTACAATTATACAAATCCAAGTTCAGATTGAAGTATTGTCGCTACAGTGAAGGAAGACAGGTAGAGAGGTGTGTGTTCCAATTCAACCACACCAAAAGTGTAAAGGTACAAAGTCCCCAAATTGAATGGCCACCAATGGAACACGTGAACCTAAATAGATAAACCATGTAACACGACCAAAAGTGCCACTAATATACCAGCAAGAGTGCAACTTAACGTGTAAAACACTGTTACGAGAAAACACTTACTTCCTTATTCCAACTTTCAGTGTCGTTCTCTTATTTTCTCATTCACAGACACACTGAATATTAAGAGACAACAATGAATACAACCAAACTAGCCTCAAAACGCCATCACCAAAATCACAAGCCAAGAGGCACTCACAAAACAACCGAGTTGTTAAAACCATCCGGCAAAATACGACAACTATCGAAACCGACTACAAAATCTATTTACCACCGAAGATACTTACTTCGTTTTCCACCAAGACAACTTCTCCTGTATTTTTAAACAAGATGGTGCGATCAATTCCACACGAGTCACCTGATCGAATATGGTGATGGCGTTTTGAGGCTAGTTTGGTTGTATTCATTGTTGTCTCTTAATATTCAGTGTGTCTGTGAATGAGAAAATAAGAGAACGACACTGAAAGTTGGAATAAGGAAGTAAGTGTTTTCTCGTAACAGTGTTTTACACGTTAAGTTGCACTCTTGCTGGTATATTAGTGGCACTTTTGGTCGTGTTACATGGTTTATCTATTTAGGTTCACGTGTTCCATTGGTGGCCATTCAATTTGGGGACTTTGTACCTTTACACTTTTGGTGTGGTTGAATTGGAACACACACCTCTCTACCTGTCTTCCTTCACTGTAGCGACAATACTTCAATCTGAACTTGGATTTGTATAATTGTAGTAATTGTGATTTATATGTCTTTTATGTAATATAAATGTATGTTATATGTTATTTATATGTATGTACTTTCACATTAGATACATGGTGCAACTGTTGTCCTGATGATGGTCTCGTGGAATTGATTGGTGGATAAGGAGACCGAAACGTCGACGCTCTGACACTGTTTTGATCCTAAGAAAAACCATTGAATGTTTACATATACTAGTAACTGAACAAATGGTTTGTGCTATATGACCAACTGTGGATGGTACATAGGTCATACGAAAAGTGTCAATAACTACTGCCGAAGCTCTTCATTTAGACAGTAGTCTGTGTTGCCTTTGTTCAAATTTGTTTTGCACGTTTGTGCATGAAATGAAATATATGTTCTAGAAAAAATCGATTTACAGACAAAAATGATTCAAAAATAAAAAAATTTTTTGATCTGTTTATATTCTATTGTACATATCTGAGTTTTTGGACAAATTAAGCTCACTAAGGTGACTGTTTAAATAACTAATTATTTTGAAAATAAATCCTCAAGGATTATTCTTATGTTGACACGTTATACCCAATTCCTTGGGGTTGAATGGGTTGCCCTATTGTGTAATATCACTGTGTTTTCTGACGCTTTCCTCCTTTGCTGCTGTTTTTCACCTTGAATTTCGACGCATCAAAGGTACTTTCTGCAAAATCACAGCATCCATAGAGTTCTATGGACAGAATTACTGAAACCTATAAAACGTGATATTTTGAGTTATGTATGTTGGATTTTTGTCGTTTTGGTCTTGTTTGGTTTAGTTAAAGATTGTTTCTTTTTCTAAGCTGGTATGGTGTCCATTTGTAGACTAGAAACCTCCATTTTTAACAGTTATTCAGAGTCCTACACATGTCAGTAGTACAGGGAGAGTTGAGATCAAGCATGGGCAGCTGGGATGGTATCTAGACCTTTCACAAACAATTTCTACTGTACACTATCCTTGATATTAAACTCACATCTGAACAAATTCACATTTGAACTCCTGTGTGAATAAGTGGTTCAATTCAATATACATTTTTCTTCTCTTTCAGGTTGGAGAAGAACCATTTCCAAAGGATGACAAGGGAAAATGGATTTACCAACAATTTGACCTGCGTGAAACATGGGCGGTATGGAATAATGTTTGATGTGGGCAGAAGGGCATGTCTGAAGGACTGCATGTTGCTGCACAGATCTTCATAACAAAATTGATGACTATCGTGACTCATAAGGCGCAATAGTTCTATAGAAAAGATATGAATCACATCATCATCCAAACACCACAGACCCGCTTGACCCCCCCATCGCCCCTTTCTTATCAAAGGGTTGTTTAGAAAAATACAGATCCAGCAGATAAAACTCCCATTCTATTTGAACGCCCATTGCTAAAATAGATGGCCACTGGGGAATTGCCTGAAAAGAGACCTGACATCAAGACAGTCTCCTCTAAATTACCTATCCATGAAATCTGGGTTCTTCTCCTGTACAGCACAACAACGCCTGCTCCCTGTCTTTCTTCTGCATGACTCACTCTTATCCTATGACTGCTGCTGTGGTTTGCCGCCCTAAAAACTTTTGAGACTATCAGAGAACTTGATATACAATCTGTGTACTTGGCAGTCAAATAACTACAGGGTGGCGATGTCATCAGAGCCATGACCTTCTAAAATCCAAGTCCTATAGATCCCCCTACACCAAAGACATCATGTGCAGAAAACTGTGAAGAAGAAAAAGTGTCCAGAGCTGAGGGTTCACAAGAGCACACAGAGGAGCATATTTACCAGGGCTTATCACCACAGGAATGTCACTTTTTGTGACGTTTCTGTGGCGATAATGCCTTCGTCTTGTTTACAAGGCGGCGTTAAGCAGCTTAACGTGGAATAATGCCCCCTTGTAAATAATGCCCTCTTTCACGCAACACTTAGCATGAAAGGGGCGGGCAATGGGTGGGTGTTCTGCCGCAACAGCCATTGATTTTGACGCTGCCCCCTTTTTACAAGGGTGGGGTAAATATCAGTCAGCGCTAAAACTAAGACCAGGGAAAACCTGGTTTTAACATGGCAAAACGAGGACAAATGTTTAATTTCTCCTTGTTTTTGCTGTTTCTATGTGTGCTGCATTGTGCAGCACACATAGAAACAGCAAATTGCCATGAATTATTGTTTATGTGCAGGAAGGCGTCTCTTCCTGCACATACGCAATTATTTAAAAAATGACAATTTGCAACTTTTATGTGTGCTGCACAATGCACCACACAAAGGAGTTACAAATCCCCTATAGTGTTTGTTTATGTTCAGGAAGGGACACCTTCCTGCACATAAACAATCATTTTCTCAACATGGGTACACTTGCACTATGGTGAAATGGTGCTTGTGTTGGTGCTAGGCAGCTGAGTTTAGCGCCAGCGAAAATGCAGGGATGTGCCGTACCATTGTAAATACGGCACATCCCAGCGTTTTCAGAAGAGTGTGGCGTTGGCGATTTTTGCTTAATACCACGCTTCGCTATTCAATTGTAAATATGCCCCTAAGTTCACTCTGTGACCAATGCAAACCCGTGTTGCATGAATTAAAAACTGGCTGCCTTCCTCTTAACAAAACCTTTACAAATCCATCTCTGACCTGAGTTATTCTTTACAGAAGGTCAACAAATGACTTAAATATTCCAACTGTTGTATCATGCCTGGGTCATGGCTAAACAACTGAAGTCAGTAATTGAAAATGACTAAAATTAAAAGCGATCACAGGTGAGCAGCTTGTGCATAAGAGGCATCAATGTCAATGATGCAAATGCAGATTTGGATTGATGTGTCCAGATCTGTTTGACTCATCCAAGAAGGCTTATTACTGATTCGTGACAGAACAGATCCGATATCCTCCCAAAGTGACTTAGGGGCTCATTAGGATGGCGGACGGCTGGTGTAAACAGGGACCGTTCGTCATGCATGCGGCGGTCCCGCACACCAGATCAGGATCCAACCCCCACCGTGGCCGTGGGATCCTGCATTTTAACAATGTGGTGGGTGCTGCTGACAGCAGCACCAACTGGGATGTTAAAATTCAATGTTGTGCATTTCACAGCACTACGTGGCAGGAACCACACGGTGCCTGCCGCATAGTGCTGAGAAATGTAGGGAGGTACCATGGGTACCCCCCAAGTTCACCCTCACAGCCACCAATTTAGGCTATGTGGTCCATCCGCCAAGCAATCTGTGAGATTGCTTTTGGCAGTCTCGTGACGGATGGTCTTTGCAACTGCCACGGACCGTGAGTGATTCCCTAGTAATGTGGCAGAGGGAATATCGCGGTTCCGATTGCGGAAGGACCGCCACCTCATGGCTGGCAGTGACGGGCCTTCCGCAATCGTAATTGGGCCCTTGATTCCTGAAATCTTAACGAGAGTCCATTTTTATAGGCTCACGAGTGAAATTCTGCGGCTCATAAGCAAATCACAATTTGTGAGCCTTCCTCACAAGATCACCTTTGGTGGATATAACTGAGTTGGCTGTCATTTACCTTGAAGAACATACATAAAGCCTAAGATTACCCTTACCACCAAAAAAACCCATACCGGCCCTAAACTCTTAAAATACTTTTGCCACCCAAAAACCCACACCAATCCTAAACTCTTAAAATTCCCTTGCCACTCAGAAACCCATACCCACCCTAAACCCTAACATTACCCTTGCCACCCTAAAACCCATATCCATTCTAAGCCCTAACATTACCTTTGCCACCCAAATACCCATACCCACCATAAACCCTAAAATACCTCTTGCCAACCAAAAACTCATACCCACTCTAAACCCTAAAAATACCCTTTCAATCCCAAAACCCTTACCCACCCTAAATGCTAAAATTACTCTTTCCACTCAAAAACCCATACCCACCCTAATCCCTAAAATCCAGTTTTTAACTCCTCTGTGATTTCTCTGCCATTATAGTAGAACATCCATTCTATTCTAAAATGGTAGGGCTCAGAATGGCCACCGAGGCTCACAGATGAACGGCATTTCCATCCAGAATGGCTTTCTCAATTTTTATTTTGAAGGTTTTGTATAGCGCAAACAAGACCCTTGCGGGTATCAGAGCGCTTTACATAGCAAACATAGGAAAAAGAAAGACATGTACATATAAATACAAAAAATTATGTGAATACAGTATACAGAATACAGAGATTGGCACATAACTATAAGTTCAGGTGAATTTGGACATGAGAATCGATTTCACTTCTTTTAAAAAAAAAGCCGTAGATGGATTGAGTCTCGTTTCTGGGGGTAAGGCATTCCATATCCTGGGGGCCATTCCTGAGAAGGTACGATTGTAAGTTTTTTTCTTGGAGAAACGTTACGGTTTAAGTAAAAGGTTGATGAACAACCCACTACTGGTAGCACAAGGCTGTTGTGCCATACAATGAGAAGGCATTTCTTTAGAGTTACCATCTGGGCTATGCTCACCTGGATGCAGAAAAGGGCCTTTGGCTGCAATGTCTTCAGTACAACGTGTGAACATGGCTTTGACTTTGTTACCAATTGCATAAGTAGTATATATTATGCCTTCAAGTGATTAATAATGCTTAAAGCAGACAAACCGTTGGAACTTAGCCGTGAGGCTCCATCCCTCAAACCTTGCTGTTTGGCACGGTTTCCTCACCACTTCCCACATGTCCTTCAGAGCCCTGTGCCACAGCCACAAATGACTTCCAGAAACAACCCAAACACAGCTGAACAACACAACAACTTCTGCCTACAGATTGTAACTGGTGCAGTCCAGCCAAAAGGTACTGACCCCCAGAAAGCAATGCAGCTCAAAGAGCACACGGCAAATCACAGTCAATTTAACCCAGCTATGGAACTTTCCCTATGGAACCTACAACCCAGGGTATGCAATTATTATTAAGCCCAGTTCAAACTGTGTGTGCTCACTTCATCTGTGGAGTGAACACAGTTAGGATAATTCAATTCTCAGAGCTGTACAATGCCCATGGCCTGTTTATCAATGTGTACAGTATTTCACTCATGAAGATTTAGGGTGGGGGTTGGAAGTAAATCGCATTACCATCACAACCACTACAATAAGCAGTTGTACGCTGTGACCTTTCTTCTGTCCAGTTGAAGCCGATCATTGTTATCTGATATTGTGCGCTATATTTGAGGCCTTCATTCATTCATTAATTGAAAGCACCCAGACACTGCCTCGTTGGCCATGGGGTAGTATAACAGAGCATCCAACTGCTTCATCCACCATATATTGGTTTCTTCCTAGGGTTTATTACATGTACGAGCATTGGTCCCACAACAGTGCACAGGATACAGCTGATGAGGTACATAGGTTCTTATACAGATGGAAGAACATGAACAATCCAAAAAAGACTCCAGATGCTGCAAAACGCCGCGGCCAGAATCATCTATAAAATACCAAACATTCCATCTGTCTCACACACATGGCTGTAAATGGCAAAGGCCCTCAAATGGTCAGAGCCCTATGACCTGCTATGCTCTGAGTAGGATGTTAAGATCCTCTTAGACTAGTCTTTTGAGAGTTCAGCGGATTTGTAAGGCCAAATGGGGCGGAGGTTCATTTGCTATCTTTCCCCCAAACTCTGGAACTCAAAGCCAATCAGTCTGAGGAGGGAGTTGGACGAGGTCAGATTCAGAAAGAGTCTCAAAACTTTTTCCGCCGTAATTTTAGGCATTTTGTAGTTCCATAGGTGCTCACTTTGACTCTCACACACTTGAAAGCCTTAGTGTAGCTATGCGCTTTATAAGTCAAGATAGGATAAGTTAAGATAGTGATGGCTTAACAGTGCAGGGGAAGGAAGAACGCTAGTGGCCATCACAGCTAAAGTTACCCATTTCTTCCCGGTAATTGCGGTGCGTGATAATGTCAATACCTGCACTGGTAAAGCTCCTCCTGAAGTGGATTAGGCTGACAAGTCTTTGGATGGGGCAGAGCCTTTTGGTGTGGTACTGACCGGATGAAATGCTAGCAGCAGTTAAAGCACTCCTGAAAAGACCTACTACATCCTGCTGAATAGGAGCAATCACCACACAAGGGAGTGTTCACCTCAAGCTGATGCGGCCAGAGCTGGTCTTCCATGTGTTATTGAAATGATCATTTACCTGGCAGCAATCAGGGGCCTTTGCTGAAATGCCAGCTGTGTGCTCTACAATGATATTGGTAATGCAGGGAACAAGCAGGTTCAACTGATGATATACACAGCAGGGCAGTCTAAGTATGTCAGTGCTGGTGGACCCTTGCATCATGGGTGACATTGTGGCTGACCATGCTTGACTGCATCACCATTGGTACTCTTGACAGGGGAAGGTGGTTTTTAAAAGCAGCTTCGAAGAAGAGGTGGTACGCCCATGCCCTCAAGATAATGGAGTAAAATATTCCAGCTGGGGTAAAGATAAAACCTGCTGTTTACATAGGGAAGCCTTGGAGAGTGTGGTCAGTGAAGCAGTGTGAAATATGAAGGTCAGTTGGGGTGAGGAGGAAGAGGGCTTGGACTAAGTGTGAGTGACAGAAAGAACTGAGGCGTTGAATATATTTTAATACTATGGTGAGCCAATCATTCAGGTCTGTTTTTGTGTACCAAGAGCCAACCTAGTGTATTAAGGTGGTGGTGGAGGATGTATGGGGGTTAATAGGCTGGTGGTAATGCTATTGGCTTTTTCCATGGGTATGAAGAAACAGTGTGAGAGACTAATGTGCTAAACACTGGAATGTACTCCAGTGTGGTAAAGACGAACGCGGGGCATGATATAAACAGAGTGAAATGTGACATGGCATGTAGATGAACCTTGGGGAAACAGAGAAGGTGGTATTTGGCAGAGGTGGTAGTGGAGGTGGTGTGGGTGTATCCATAAGCTGAACCGAGTTGAGACAGTATTACACTGAGGTCACATCCTGTCAGAGGAACATGAAATAGATGTAAGAATGTTGCTGGGTGTTGTGAATAAAGGTTCAAATATACTTTTGCAAGTCTGGCGGTGTAACTGCACCGTGCCATTCATTGGAAAATTACGTAGTCATTTGTTTCTCGTCTTTCTCATGCATGCAAGAGTGCTTATTTTCCCGGTATGGTTTCTGTATGAGTATCTATACATTCCAGCCACAATTCTACTGTAAACATTGTTTCACAATAAAGAGGTATGAGGATGATACTGCTCAGTCAGTAGAAGATGGACCCCAGGAAATGACATAGACTCCCACAGATTTGAATTTAGGTATGTAATCTGAGCAGTACTATGTATATATGGACGAGCAGCTAAGTAGAAAAAGAAAGTGACAGCAACACTTGATTTATTGATTTTTGGCAGCATTTTGATATCAGCGATGTTTTGTTGTGTGGTGGCTTTGGGGTGAGCCAGGTCCTGCTAATACAGCTCATGCCTTTTGCCTCTGCAGGCCATGGAAGCTTGCAAAGATGCAGGCCTCGTGAAGTCCATTGGAGTGTCCAATTTCAACCGCAGACAACTGGAATTGATCCTTAACAAACCTGGAATCAAACACCAACCAGTCTGCAACCAGGTAACACACTTAATTTTCACCAACTGGTGCTTAAAAGGGGATTCGATTGTATACTCTTGGATGTCCTACGTAAGTGTCTTTCTTCAGATCTTTATGTGCTTGTTACATGCATTATGGTTCTTCATTCAATCCACAGGATTTACCGTGTGTTACTTTTCTATGTATCTGTTGATTGAACACATTATCTCTGATGTGTGTTTCTGTCTAATCCCCGGATGATCTCTATGAGCGTGGTTCCATGGTTCCTTGTTTGAGATCACCTTCATTGATTTAGTCACTTGCAAGTGTCACCATCCTCCCCTCACAACAACTGTCTTGATATATCCTTTTTATCATGCCACCCAAGACGGGAAACAGCCATTACAACATGGTTGTTTCCCCGCAATGCCATTACATCACAAGCGTAACAACGCATGCGATGTAACAACGCATAGCCATTACTATGCATGTTTTTACATCGCATGCGCTATTACAACGCATGCGATGTAGTGCCGATCCACCTCGTTGTGAGGAAACAGAGGCTCTTCCATTTCCTCACAACGACATGCACCGCCCCACGACGTGAAGCAGGAACCAGGAGCAGAGACGGCGACGCTGGAGAGGAACCACAATGAAAGAGAGGTAAGGGTGATTGTGCTTGGGGTGGGAGTAGTGTGAGTAGTGGTTTAGGGTAGTGTTGTAGTGTTTTAGGGTTTAGGGTAGTGTAGGGGGGAGTAGTGTGGGTAGTGGTTTAGGGTAGTGTTGAAGTGTCGTAGCATTTTAGGGTTTAGGGTAGTGTAGTTTGGGTAGTGTAGGGGGTCGTGCTAGGGGTAGTGTTGTAGTGTTTGTGTAGTGCAGTGGTTTAGGGTTTAGTGCAGTGTTATAGTGTTTTAGTGTTTAGGGTAGTGTTGTAGTGTTTGTTTGTGTAGTGTATGACGCCACCAACCCTTAGAACCAGGGTGGAACGAGTGAGGAGGATGACCTAGACTAGAGGACAGGATACTGCCATAGAAAGTGAAAGGGCGGACATGGGTTTAGCTCCCATGAATGGTGGCAGCAACATAATACCTAGGAACAGAGTGGAAACCTTTGACCCTAAAATCCCAAAAGGGATTGTCCCAAAATATACAGACGGTGATGATATCCCAAAATGGTTTACAGCCTTCGAGAGAGCTTGTAACATGAGGCAGTTTAACCAGAAGTGTTGGGGCTCTCTTCTTTGGAAACGGATCTCTGGTAAGTGCAGGGATAGACTCCTGACACTGAATGAAGCAGACCACATGAAGGTTTGGACTCACCACTGAAGAATATGGGATTAAGTTCAGGGGGACTCAAAAAACCTCAAGTCAATCCAGGGTTGATTTTGTAGATTTTTCAGTCAAGACACTAGGTGGTTGGTTATAAGGAAGCCAGGTGCACAACTATGATGGGCTGTGTATTTTAATTGTAAACGGACATCTGTTAATTAACTGTCTCAGAAAAGTTGCACCAATATTTGTTGACCTAGATCCAACTTCTCCTCAAGAATTGGGAAAGAAGGCAGACCAATGAATCAAGAGAAGGGTGACCAAAACTACCTCTGGTAAGGGTGACCAAACAAAAGAGGTTACTAATCCTCCCCAGGGGAAAGAGGATGAACATATTATGGATAAAGGTAAAATGGCTTCTGAAGGACCCCAACAACCTGCTAAGGATGGTGGGCCCCAAAACCCTTCAGAACCAAACACTGGGTATCAAGGTAAGAATAGGGAACCCAAAAAGGCATGGTGTCACAACTGTAAACAGACTGGGCACCGAGCTGGAGACACTGCCCATCCCAAAAAGAATCCCCTTAGTACTGCTTCAATTAGTACTGGAACAGCAAGTCTCCAGGTGGGAACCCTAGTGTACCCTGAGCAAATCAGAGTGCGTTCAGAAGCTGCACTAGTCTACGAAGGCGGGTTGGACCTAGCAACCATAGCTTTTTGGCCTAGTAACATGGAAAATACAAAACAGCAGCCCTTGATTAATGGGATTAGGACCGAAGCTCTGCAAGACACAGGTGCAAGTGTCACCATGGTGACTGAGAAACTGGTATCTACAGTACAGTAACTGACTTGACAGACTTATCCAGTCACCAATGCTTATAATTTCACTAAGGTCCATCCCATGGCGATGGTGTCCTTAGAATGGGATGGGGTTACTGACCCGAAACAGGCAGTGGTCTCTTCTGCAATTTTGGTTGAATGTCTGCTAGGGAATGATCTGGAGTCCTCAGCTTGGGCTGAGGTCGAGCTTAGGCCCCATGCAGCCATTTTGGGAATTCCTGTATGGGTGTGTGTAAAAACCCAAGCACAGAGCAAGGCCCAGGTTAAAAAAGAGATATTGGAGCCTGAAATGATATACCAACCCTCGAAGAGGAAAGGTAAGAAGAGTGGGAAACTGGCTTCTGTACAGCCGTAAGCTCAGGTCCCCTCTCCCCATGGAAAAGACCTGTCAGCTCCACAGGGAACTGAGCCCCAGGAACTTGGGCTGAACACGGCAGAGCTCCTAGGGATGGGGGGCCCTCTAGGGAAGAGCTGTGCCAAGGTCAGAGGACCTGTCCTACTCTTGAAAGCCTGAGACAGTCAGCAGCTGCTTAGGAAAAGGGAGATGTCAGTGGCTCCCACAGGACCTATTGGGAGGAAGGCTTCTGTTCACTGATGCCAGAGACCCCAAACCTAGTGCCACCAGGAGAGTGGTAGCGCCTCAGAAGTTCAGAGAGTTTCTCCTCACATTTAGCACATGACATCCCCCTAGCTGGGCATCTTGGCCGGAGCAAAACTTGGAGCAGGCTTGTTAGCCACTTCCACTGGCCAAACATGCCCCAGAAGGTGAAGGAGTTTTGCATCTCCTGTGATACCTTCCAAGCCAGTGGCAAAGCGGGTACCACCCAAAGGCCCCTTAATTCCACTTCCAGTGGTTGGGGTACCCATTGAAAGGGTAGAGATTGACATTGTCGGTCCCCTTGACCCTCCAACTGCATCAGGAAACAGATTCATGCTGGTACTAGTGGATCATGCTACCAGGTATCCTGAGGCAATTCCCCTTAGGAATACCCCTGCTCATGCAGTGGCTAGAGTCCTCAATGGTATCTTTACCAGGGTGGGTTTTCCTAAGGAGGTGGTGTCAGACAGAAGTACAAACTTCATATCTGGCTACCTAAAGCACATGTGGACTGAATGTGGAGTGACTTACAAGTTCACTACCAGATATCACCCACAAACTAATGGCCAGATTGAGAGATTCAACAAGACCATTTAAGGCATGACCATGAGACTCCCTGAAAAACTCAGAAAGAGTTGGGATGTCCTTTTGCCATGCATGCTTTTTACTTACAGAGAAGTGCCACAGAAGGGAATAGGTTTTTGGCCCTTTGAACTTCTGTTTGGCCATTCTATAAGGGGACCACTTTGGTTAAGGATGGCTGGGAGATGCCTCTCAAAGAGCCTAAACAAGATATTGTGGACTACGTACTAGGCCTACGTTCCAGGATGGCCGCTTACATGGGCAAAGCAAACAAAATCCTAGAGGCCAGACAAGGGCTTCAAAAACTCTGGTATGACCAAAAGGCTACGAAAAAGTACCAAAAAGGGGAGTAAAGAGGTATCTGGATAGAATCTACCTCCTGTATAACTTTTCATAAACAATGTGATTCTATCCTAATTCAAATAAAGACTAGTTAGTATTTTTGTTATTTTATTTATAGTGATGTGAAAAAGGTGTGTGATCCATGAGATGCCATGGAAAGACATTCGATCACTTAGTGTCTTTCCATGGCATCTCATAGAGCACACACCTTTTTTCACATCACTATAAATAAAATAACAAAAATACTAACTAGTCTTTATTTGAATTAGGATAGAATCACATTGTTTATGAAAAATGACCAAAAGGCTGCCATGGTGGAGTTCCAACCAAAGCAGAAGGTATGGGTGTTGGAGCCTGTTTCACCTAGGCCCCTCAAGGACAAATGGAGTAGATCCTATTCTATCCTTGAAAGGAAAGGTGTGGTCACCTATTTGGTTAACCTTGTCACTAGCAGGAACCCTAAGAAGTCCTTCCAATATTAACTGCCTAAAACCTTTCCATGACATGGCTGAAGTCACTATGCTGATGGTCACTGATGAGAATTGGGAAGCAGAGTGACAATCTCCCTTACCTCCTCTCCAGCAGCCCCAAAGATGGGTCTGTAGATATAGTGGCCTATTCGGACACCCTCTCAGCCTAACAGCAAGCTAGACTGCAGGCAAGTCCTGGAGCAGTATGCTGGGCTCTTCTCCTTAACCCCTGGACAGACACTGGCGTACCCATGATGTGGACACTGGAGACAGCTTGCCTATTGAAAACAAGATATATTGACAGTCTGATCATGTCAAAGAAAGCATCAAAGCTGAGGTCAGCAAGATATTGGAGTTAGGGGTTATTGAACACTCTGACAGCTTAGGGATGGTCTTAGTACCCAAACCTCTCTCCAAAAGGGAAATTAGGTTGTGTGTATACTAAAGAAGTCTCAATGCTCTCACTAAGACAGATGCTCATCTCATAACCAGAGCTGATGAGTTGATAGACATATTGGGAGCAGCCAAACTTCTCAGCACCTTTGATCTGACCTCAGGGTACTGGCAGGTTGGCCTGACTCCAGGAGCAAAAGAAAAGACCGCATTATGTGCTCCAGATGAGCATTATCAGTTCATTGGTATGCCCTTTGGCTTAATTGATGACCCTGCCACCTTCCAAAGTTTGGTGAGTTAAGTCCTTGCTGGACTGGAAGCTTTTTGTGCAGCACATCTTGACGATATTGCTATCTATAGCTCCATTTAGCCGGATCACATGATCCACCTTGTCAAGGTTTTGCAGGCCCTGCAAATGGCAGGCCTCACTATCAGACACTATCAGATCGGGAAGGGCACAGTTGTATACTTGGGCAACCTTGTAAGTGGAGGCCAGGTTCAACCTTTACAAATCAAAATCCAGAGCATTCTGGATTGGGAAGCTCCAATCATTCAGATACAAGTCAGGGCATTCCGTGGCTTCACTGGGTATTACAGGAGGTTTGTAAATGGATATGGTTTCATTGTGGCACTCTTCACCACAGAACTCACCTCCAAGAAAATGGCTAAAAAGGTAAACTGGACAGTTAGTTATTCAAAGGCTTTTGACACCCTGAAAAAGGCAATGTGCTCAGCACCCATTCTCAAACCTCCAGCTTACTCGACAGTTTATTGTGAAGACTGATGCCTCTGAGCAAGGAATAGGAGCGGTCTTTTCTGAAACCAATGATGATGGCTATGACCAGCCTCTTGCTTTTATAAGCAGCAGGTTACCAAGCAGGGAACAGCATTGGAGTGCCATTTAGAAGGAAGCCTTTGCTGTAGTTTGGTCCCTGAAGAAGCTGAGACCATACATGTTATGTACTCACTGTCTTGTCCAAACCAACCACAGACCTCTCAGATGGCTGATGCAGTTGAAAGGTGAAAACCCAAAACTTTTGAGGATGTCCATCTCCCTACATGGAATGGACTTTACAGTGGAACTGACCATATCATGAAGATGGCCTTTCCAGGTGGAAAGTGCCCCTTTTGACATGGTCACACCCCCACTTTTTGCTTGGCATCTGCTGCAATTTTGACTGAAAGTGTACTGGGTTCTTGCTAACCAGGTCCTCAGTAAAAGAGTTATTTCCCCAAACTGTGCCATTGTTCCACAATTGGCATCCCTTTAGGATCTCTGTAAGTCCCTTGTAAGTGGTACATCTTGTACCAAGGGCCTTAGAACTAAAGAGGGACCTAAGGCCTGCAGTACAAATTTTGTCTTGGTGCAGAGAAAAACGATGAGTCGTCATGACACACATCCCTGTGTGACACGGCTACCAAGCACTGCATGTGGTATAGGTAAGTCACCCATACGGCAGGCATTACAGCCCTAAGGCAGGGTGCACTATACCCATGTGTGAGCACATCTGCAGGAGTGGATGTGTCCTTGTGATATCTTAATTCAACCTTAGATATTACAATTGCCCATGGAAACCATGACAAGAACATGTGCTGGACACTTTTGCTTATGAGTTCCCTAGCTACATAATGGCTTCCCTGTATCCAAAGGTGTTTGGTACAAAACTCCTCGCTTGATAAACCCACACTGATGCCAGTGCTGGACTTATTAATAAATGCACCCTGAGAGCACCTTAGAGGTGCCCCCTGAAAACCAACCAACTCCTAGTGTGTTTTTTTTTCATGTGCCCTCGTACAAACTCACATGGGCCTTCAAGCAGATAACCACCTGATAACCAGATAACCACCATATGATCCAAGGCCAGTAGTCTCGCAACGAAGTCCAAGCCAAAAGGTGACTTTACCCAAAGAGTTATGATCACAGGACCCTGCCAGGATACAACCTTCTAGCTATGGGTTTCCATGCGCCTCGAGAGTACCTCCCGGTCTACCACTTTTCTTTCCATTTCATACATAAAGACCACCAATCTGACCATTCAGGGGGCTCTGGGCAGAACCCCCTCCTACAAATCTCTCTCCTTGCCAATAGGAGTAGACAGAAACAATTTTCTGGATTTCTCCAGAACCTGGCCCCTCTCCACGACTTCGCCCAACACTCCAAATATAATCAGCTTTGGGCTTAACTTAATCTCCCGACCAAAGACACTTGGCAATGTTTTACTCACTAGGAGCCAAAAGTGGGACAGACCTGGGCAGGAGGTGAACATTTGAAGATCTTCAGCCTCCAGGCTTCCGCATCCTGTGTACCTGGGGTCCCTTTCATTACTAATCTTTGCCAATTTCTTAGGAGACCAATAGATCCTGTGTAGAGTAAACAAGTGATTTTTCTTGAGGGGCAGAATTAACTCTGGAGTAGAGTAAGTTAAAGGAGCCAGCCAGCAGTCTTGTCAACTACTAGTGTGTTGACTGACTGGTCTCGACCAGTCAGCCACCTTAGACAGGTTCCTGACCTTCTGAGGTGAGAGCCTTTGCTCTCAGAAGCCGGGAACAAAGTCTGCTCTGGGCAGAGGTGTTCACAACTCCTCCACACAGGATGTGCATTACAGGGCGGGAAGCTTCAAAGGCTTTGCTGCCTTTGTTATGCGACCCAGGCATCTCCAAATAGTGGAGAAGGCCACACACCCTGTCCTGACCCACTTTTAGGTGGCAAGACAGGCGGGAAAATTAGTAAGATTAGGAGTTGTGTCCACATTCAGCCAGCACCACCTCTAGGGTGAACCAGCTGATGTGGACCCCACTTTTCTGATTCCTCCATCTTATTTTGGACGGAATTAGCATTCTGTGGTCAGGGTTATGCCCACTTCCCACAGGAAGTCGTCATATAGAGGGTGGCACACAAAAGGTGATGGGAGGAATGCTTGCACTTTGTCTAACCATTGACAATTGCACGGGGTAGCATCCCAACACATCGTTCTTTTGCTCACCATGTCTCCTAAGTTTGGACCCAGCCATATCCATATGACCCTGCTTCTCACGGGAACAGTCCAGCCCAAACTGCCAGGCCAGGTCCTCTATGAACCCGAAACAAGCATCCAAGGACCGGTTTCGTGGTATCACCTCTCATCAGCCAGGCTAGCTTGAATCAAGTGACACAGTGAGCATGGGACCCACGTCTGGGCATACCCATGCCACTTAGGGTGGTACATGAAACACAAAAGATGATGGGAGGATTACTTGCAATTTGTCTAACCAATAGCGATTGCTCGGGGTAGCATCCCAAACCATTGTTCTTTTGCTCACCATGTCACTTCAGTTTGGACCCAGCCATACGCAAATCAGTCTTGACCCGGCTCCTCATGGGAACAGTCCAGCCTGAACTATCAGGCAAGGTCCTCCCTGAACCGGAAGCAAGCATCCTGGGACTGGTTTCGGGGTATTACACCTCATTAGCCAGGTTAGCTTGACTCAAGTGATACAGTGAGCATGGGACCCACGTCTGGGCATACCCATGACACTTAGGGCGGTACATAAAGCACACAAAAGGTGAGGGGAGGAATGCTTGCAATCATCTAACTACTGGAGATTGCTCGGGGTAGCATCTCAACCCATCGTTCTTTTGACCACCATGTCACCTTGGTTTGGACCCAGCCATATGCTAATCGGTCTTGACTCTGCTACTCATAGGAACAGCCCAGCCCAAACAGCCCCCCTATTTAAATTACCCTAAGTTGAGTATTTAGGTTAGGTGTTACCCATGAACCAAGAACTCAGATAAAGAGAAGGACAAAGAACTGGCGAAAACTGCAGCAGACCATGGTGCAAAACCCTGCCCGTCCTCACCCATGTCGCGACAATCACAACAGAGTGACTTGTCCTGCGAGCTGGAGAGCTACCAAAGTCTTGGGTAGCCTTCCAGTACTTTGAAAATCTCCTACAGTCTCCCTTGTAGTAGAGGAGCAATTCCCCTGCAGTCCGCAGGCACCGGCAAGCAGAGTTCGGTCCACTGCCTAGCAGCTCCCCAGCCCGACCGACGCTGCAGATAACCAGGAGAAGGTACTCGTGCTCTGGAAAGTCAGATTTGTCTCCCCACCGAGCGTGAAGACACCAAGACCAACCAGAGCCCTCCAGTACCGACCCCCAGTGTACCCGACACCCTACACCATACAGCAACCGTGAGACTCCAATTCGGTTTCCCACTGCACCACAACCGAGAAGCCATCGAGGAATATCAGCATCACTGAGAGGCACTTCATGAGTGGCCCAGGTGTCCTGATTTTTCCCCGGAACTCTGTTTGCTTCAACCACCAGAGGCATCTTTGCACTCTAGCCCAGCCACCCTAACCACTCTTCATCCAAGCCTCCCAACCTGGGACCAGAAGAACTGGCTGTGCCCCCGTACTCCAAGACCACTAGCGACCTAGGCCTCCATTTGGGAGCTCTTGGACTTGTCTGCAAGCCCCCTGTGCAGCCTATTTCCTGGAGGCCCCTCTTCACCATAGCACGCCCAGCTACAACCTCACCAGCACCCGGCTCCCAGTGAAACCCGGGTTGCTCCCGAAGAGCCGCTAGTAGTACTTTGGACCATGGCCCACTACGACTCCAAACCCTGAAGTTGAACCCCTGAAACCGACTGTACCTACCTTTACGCATCTCCAACTTTTCCTCCCATATGATCGCATTGTGCATAAAAGAGCACATGTTTGAATGCTTTACTTACCTGTGAATATTGCTAGTGAAAACAGTACTTACCTTTTAACAAAGTTCTTGGTTTTGAAACATTATAAAAAGAAGTGTTATTTTGATAATTTGATCTCAGATTTATTCTTTGAGTGTGCAAACATTGTCTCTGTGCGTACAACAAATGCTTAGCACTACCCTCTGTTAAGTCCAATTGCTTGCCCACACTACCACAAAATAGAGCAATAGTATTATCAACTTTAGTGTCTGCAAGCCAATTGGAGACCCACTGGACTCTCTACACAGTGTACTCCTTTTTAGTGCACTACATAGAGAGCCAGGATCATACAATAAGCAATAAATTGATCGGTACATAACATTTACGGGACTGCTCGTCTTGGCAATATATTGTGCTGGATGTAGCACATATGTTGACTGAAGGGGCAATAAACATCTGGGCACAGAGGCACTTAAACAAGCTAGTACAAAAAGTCAAGGAAAAGTCGATATTTTTACCTTACAGTGTCCATTAAATTTTATTTATTTATTTATTTATTTATTTATCTCGGATTTGTAATGCGCATGGCTGCCTCAGCGACGAGGCGTCCCAGTGCAACCAGAGACCGGGGACAAGAGCCTGGGAGTGCAACAGAGTGATTAAACAGCAAAAGTAGGAAAAAGCCATGTCTTTAAGGCCTTTCGAAACGCCAGATGATTCGGAGTAGCTCTAATGTGAGTCAGGAGCGAGTTCCAAAGTTTCGCCGCAATACAGCGGAACGAGCGCCCCCCCGGCCCTCGCTCTCCAAACTCGAGGGGTGCAGACCAGTGCAAGGTCAACAGATCTCAACGAACGCCCAGGCACATAGGGCTCCAGCGAATGAGATAGCCCCAATGGAGCCTGGCGCATCAAGATCTTAAGTGATATGCACAGCGCCTTGAACTGAATGCTCTTTTCAACAGCCAGCCAGTGGAGTTTGAGGAGCACATGCGCCACTGAGCAGGATCTAGGCAGTGCAACCAGAATCCGCGCCGCCGCATTCTGGACCCTCTGCAAGCGCTTGATGCTAGCCTTATTAGCGCCCAAGTAGAGGGAATTACCGTTATCCAGTCTGAACAGAATGGACGCCTGGACAATGATCTGGTGCACCTTGGGAGGGAAGAAACCAAGCAAAGGTTTCAGGCCTCGCAGGAGCCCGAAACAGACCCCAGCGACGGCTTTCGTTTGTTTATCGAAAGTCAAGCCATTATCAAACCACACACCCAAGTTCTTCACAACCTCCTTAGGGAGTGGGGTGGGTTTGAGGCGATCTGGCCAGCACTGCTCAGACCATAACTCCCGGTCCTTCCCAAACAGCAGAATCTCCGATTTACTGGCATTTAACTGTAAACAGTTTGCCGCCATCCAATTGGAGACGGCCAGGAGATCCTCCTTGAACTTACCCAAATTGGTATTGCACTTCTTCGAAAAAGCAATCACCAATTGGGTGTCGTCGGCATATGACACCAAGGACAGCCCCCTGCCCTTTGCCACCTCCGCCAGGGGTCTAACATATAGATTGAACAAGAGTGAGCTTAATATTGAGCCCTGCGGCACCCCCTGATGCAAAGCAAACTCCTGAGAGTAAAAAGGCGGTACTAAAACCTGGAAGGACCTCTCCTCTAGAAAAGACCGGATCCAGTCCAAGGCCAATCCCTGATCCCAATTTCCTGAAGACGTTTGAGAAGTATCTCATGGGAAACAGTATCAAACACGGCACTTAAGTCCAAAAGGACCAAGGCCGTGGAGTCCCCTACATCCAGACTGCCCCGAATGGCTTCCGACACCACCAATAACGCGGACTCGGTACTATGCCTAGGTCGGAAACCACGTTGTGATGGATCAAGAATAGCGTTCTGCTCAATGAATTTAGACAGAATAGAATTCAAGTGTGATTCCACCAGCTTGGCAAAAAACGGCAGCTGGGAGATGGGCCGATAATTGCCAGGTTCGACCGAGTCCAAAGAAGGTTTTTTTAGCAATGGGTTGACTTTAGCGTGTTTCCACGCCCGAGGTACGGAAGCTGACATCAAAGACAAGTTGGCCAGATCTAAGCTCACAGGAGAGATCAGTGAGTGAAACTAGCGATAGTGGGCAGGTGTCACAGGGTCGGCTGGGGAGCCTGATTTAATTTTTAAGCACAGGGCCTCAAATTCCGAGGGCGTCAAGGGAGGGAACGATGACAAGCTGTTGCCCCCCAAGGTATCCCCCACTCCTGGCGCCTCACCCTCCATAGAGAAAGCCGCCTTTGGTAGGACCAGATAGATCTGCTCTACTTTGTTAACAAAGTACTGCGCCAGCTCGTCGCACTGATGGTTGGAGGCAATGGGAGAGATCCTAATAACACCCGCGCTCTTCATGCCTTTGAGCAGGGGGAAGATAGTCTTAGCGGGATTAGGGCTGGCCAAGATTTTATTGGCTACAAACTCCACTCGTGCTCTCCGAATGCACTTGTGGAACTGCTTAACAGCCGCCCGGTATTCTGACTTTGCTACCGCATTGTACAAGCGTCTCCATGCGCGCTGTAGCATCTTGCAGCCCTTCTTAGCTAGAGTTAGTGAACCATTGAACCACGGATTAGATGGCCCTCGCCCCTTTCCTCCTCGTTTGGCCGGGATGCAGCTATCCAGGCCGGCCGTCAGCCATTCTTGGAAACACGAATTTGCCGCATCCACATCTGGTGGTAGCTGAGTCCTATGCCCAGATAGCCAGGCAGAGAAAAGATCCAAGTCTAGCTTATGCCAATGGCGTTTGAGAACTTGGGCTGGGCAAATCACATCAGCTTTGCCCTGCAACTGTAGAGAGAATGAAACCAAAAAGTGGTCAGTCCAAGCCTGCGGGACCAGCGGGTAAATATTTATAGGACTAAGGTTGGAAAAAATAGGATGCAATAAATGGCCGGCCACGTGTGTACCCTCGAGAACGTGCTGCGTCAGCTGGAAGGCCTCTAAATTGGCCAAGAAGCTGACAATCTCGGCTTTCCCACCGTTCTCAAGATAGAGATTGAGATCCCCTAGGATGGTAAAATTTGCCGTTTTACTGGCAAATTGTCCCACTTTGCTCAGTAGGTCTTCCCTAAACCCACTCGAGGGCCCGGGGGGCCTATAGATTAGGAGGCCAGATACTGTAAAATTGTGGTTGAGCCTGATTTTACATGAAGCGCTTTCGCAGTCCACTATGTTCTCCTTACACAGGCTGAAGGTATAAACTTCCTTAACGGCCACTGCAATACCGCCCCCTCTCCCCCCCTCTGTTAATGGTCTCTAACACATAACCTTGAGGAAGAGCCAACCAAGGCTCTGCCACTGAGTCTTGGGTGAGCCAAGTCTCCGTTAGGAATAGAGCATCAGGGGACTCATCAGCTAAGAGGTCAAACACCTCGGAGTGATGTTTTGCCAGCGAGCGGCAGTTCAGGCTTAGGAATGTATACTCCGTATGGCCTGGTGTGCATAGGACCCTCTCCACTAGGGCCAGCCTGAATGCACAGAATTCACAGTGGAAAGATCGATCCTGAGAGGACCACGGCTGAGAAGGACAATTGGATGACAAAGCCAGGAGCTCATCCTGCGAATACCTAATAGAATCGGCAGAGAAATATGCAGGGGTCCTGACGACTGGCGACTGGTGTTTCAATTGTTCTGGAAGTGTTCTCTGTGCTAGATCTATGCCTCATTCCTAAACTCTGTCTAAAAGCTTTTTTCCTGCTGTTTCTGGAGCTGGTATATCTACAAATCTTAAGATGGGTAAACATGCCATCCCAGAAGGGGGCATGCACGTTAGTTGAAGGTGGTTTGCATATTTTCCGGGTGAGGGTCTTTATGCTTTTTAGGTCTCACATTTTGGCATCTTTAGATGTTTGGTGTCAAAATATTTTTGTTTCTGATAAAGTAAAATATATACATATAGTTAGATTTGGTTAAATCCCTGGCTCTTTATTAGATGGTTTTCTTGTCTATCCCATGTCCCTGCTTTTTATTCATTGGATTGCCTACCTATTATTTGTCCCTCTGAAGCCTTTCCTTTTTACCGTGTTCTAATTGGATGACTTGTGTCCTTCCACTGCTTGCGTTTAGGGTACTGCTTTATATCTTTCTGTTAAAAATTGGGTTATTGGTTGTGGGGGTGGGGTGGAAGCATCACTCAGATAACAACCACAATTCTCGTCCGGGTGAACCACTTAAGTCACTAAATTAAACTGTGCTTAACCCTCTGGTAACGTGGCACAAAGCAGTCAGGCTTAACTTAAAGGCAATGTGAAAAGTGTTTCTGTAGCACACAAACAGTAATAAAGAAAAAACACAACACAAGAAAATTCCAAATCAATTTAAAAAGCTATAGTAAATTTTTATAGCTGAATTGACACCAAACCAGATCCAAGTAGCAGAAGCAGACTAATACATTTTTGAAGTTTTTAGAGAGATCTAGCTCCTAAAACTGAAGCATCAACCGGGGGTATCTTGTCGAGCAAAACTGGGTCAAAGTGAAGGCCAACCGTGAGTCGTATACTGAAGGTGGATCGGGCCTGGTCTCTGCTTACTTTCGAACTTAGAGAAAAATTCCTGAATAAAAGTTCCAGAGAAGGTAGAGTTCAGTGGGCCAGGAAGTAGGTGGTGTCCAAGGAGACGTTGTTGTTAGCAGGGAGCTGCTGGGCAAGGCCTCAGTGAAGCCATCAACGATGATGGGAAAAAGCTCTGCCTGAGAAAAGCTGGATTTAGTAACAGAGGAGGTTGTCTTCATCCATGGGGAGCCGGTTGCCGTCGTGCCCGGTGGAGATTAACACCTTCAGACTTAGACAACATTTTGGAAGTCAAAACCATCAGCAGGAGGAAGCTGCGGGGTGCAGCTGAAGGGGGCTCCATGAGGCCAGATACCGTTGCTGAGAGGTCCTGCTGAAAGGGATTTGCTGCTGAAGAACATAGCGGAAGCTACTGCAAAGTGAGGCCAGCCGGTCTTCTGTTGGTTCTCAGGGCACTTTTGGGTGAAAAGTCCTAGGTTTTTGGAGAAGTACCACTGATGCTACCTCAAAGGGTTTAGGTCCTGGGTGGGCTTTTGGGGGGGGTAGGACTGATTCCAGGAGAGGCCATTTGCAGGTTTCAAGGCCCCAGGAGCTTGTTATATCCAGTAGCTCACAAAGGAGGCCAACCAACTAACCCTTTGGTGGTCCTGTTTCAAAGAGATGGTCCAGGTCTCCTTCAAGCAGCAGGGCACTCCTTTGGTAGCAGCACAGCAGTGTTCTGGGACTCAAGGCAGTCAGTATGACGTCTTCCAGAGGTCCAGGAGTGTACTGAAGGGTGTTCTGAGGCCCAATATTTATACCTGGTGCCATCCTAGCCCACCGGCACATCTTTCTCCTGCCAAGGCTCTTCTTAGTCTGGGATGACAAAAGGCTAGCGTTAGGTTCCTTTAGTGTGTGCTAGCGGCAAGCCGTTTAAAGCATAAGTGGGGCAAGGAACAGCTCGGCCCCCAGCGATTCTGGCAGCATAGCCAATCCTGCCTAAAACGACGCCCTTTTTTATCACTCTCTAGGAGGAATACACAAAGCCCAACAGCAGAGCCATTTACAGTCATGTGACCCAGGACATTGGCAGCAAGCACTAAATGGTTATGGAAAAAATTGCAAACTTTCTAAAAGTGACATTTTCTGAATGGTGACTTAAAGTCCAACTTTACCATTAAAGAGGATTATAAATCATCCAAACATCCAGGGGGTGGGAAGGCAAAAGGTTTGGGGTGCAGTGCTTTGTTTTTATGTACTTTTATGATTTGTTAATTCAAATTGAATAAAGTGATTATTGATTGATTAAAATGATATATTAAAAAATGGAAATGGCTGCTGCCTCATGACGTACGCACACATACGTAAATGTCGCAATGCTGTGAGTCATCAACAAAAAGAGGGGGGGACCGGGAGCATAATTAGAAAATAGGTCCAGTACCCATGCTCCCTCAAAATCACGTATTTATATTGAGAGGGTAGCTGTTCCTGAAGATAGGAGTAAAAAAATCTGTTGTGTGTGCTCTGGGATTGGTTGGGCCGGAATGAGTGTGGGGAATTTCTCCTTTGAATTTTTGTGCCCTCACACACCCTTTCGGGTGTCCTGCTTCATCATAGGGCGTTGCTCCTCGTGGGGGTGGCGCTGCAGTCCCCCACGGGCCCCGCAAGAGGGCACTTTGTCGGAGTTCTTTTAGGAGACGCCGCAGTTGTGCATGAGGGTGTGTGGGTATGTCTATGAGGGAAGTGAGTGGTGCGTTAAAACTACTAGGTAGAAACCAAGACCTTTATTCACGGCTCTATCTAGCATTGATTAAAAATGATCCTGGAGGTCCTCAAAGAACAATATAATGAGGGCAGATATAAAATTTACTGCAACTCTCAGGATAAGTGAGTGAATGGAGAGTGAAAGTTCTAGAAAAATAGGGTCAACATGTTTCGCGCTTCAGAGTAGGTCCTTAAGGGATCCGATCGCGCTTCGTCAGGACCAAATCAGACAAGTGAATGTAAAAAGTATATGAATGAGAAGGAATAGGCTCAGGTGAAAATAAAGTACCGTGAACCTATAGTACCTTGATAGTAAGGGGAAATTGCGTCCTCGCGCTGGTAGGTGCTCCTTCTTATTGGAAAACCTACACCCAACCTAGTAAGATAAAGACAAGGACAAACACACACATAAACAGAGAAGGAAAATACAGCATCTATCATATTTTTGTACCAAGAGATGTTGTGAATTCATTGCACAGTGGCATGATAAGTGTTCATTCACAATCCACATGCTTCTAATGTTCACATGCAGATTGAGTGAATTAATCACAGAAACAATTTCTATAAGAAAGAGTGAATGGGGCCGCTACCTGCAGTGCATGTGTGACTTTGTTAAGCTAATCAAATACGACCATGTGCCAAAACAAAAACCAAAATGAAGGTATCTTCTCAAGCGGCCCTTACACTTAAAAGCAACACCCGGTGTATGTTGGGGGATGTTTCTCGTAAAATGAGAGCGTGTTATTGCATATAAAAAATACCTAAGGACAAACCAGGCCTACCCTATGAGATGAAAGGGATGGGCTCCGTCAGCGGTTCGGAGTAGGCAACAGAGAAACTGAAGAAAATACAAAGAATTAGTCTACCTCGTCTCAGTCGTTCCACCGCCGATCGTTTTCCCATGATTGAGGAATATTTACAAGTGCTCAGTCGCCTTTGGAGTGGAAACCTACCCCTCCTCCGTTACGCGCCGGGATTGTTGACGGGGGTCGGGGTGGAAGTCTTATATATGTTCTATAAAGACGCTGAGTGAAGAGTCCGCGCGGTCAAATGACGCCAGAATGTGACGTAATGACGTTGCTTGGACAGAGAGTCACGATAATCACCAATCGCTTCCCGTGGCTGAGAGATGACGTAGTGACATTCTCTGACAAGTTGCCATGACGATCATGTCAATTACGGGAGCGTCAGACTAAGCAATGGTTAATCGGAAGGATTATTTAAGACGTTGCCGTGACGATCACGTTGGTAACAGGAGCGTCAGAGTTAGGGGCTGGTTTACGGAAAGTAAAAAATGTGAAACCAGGTGACCTTCAATAGAGTTTATTCTATGAAAAAAAACTTTATGTGTAAATATGGTGCGCAAAGTCACTGGGTATGTATTATCTCATAAGAATTCTATCTGGGGTGCTAATGACACATAAGACGTAGGCGTGGTGTACATAATAAATATAACAATAATAGAAAGATGGTACATGACGCTAGGGCCATTAGCAAGTAGTAATAAAGATGCTATGTTAAAAATAGAAATCACATACCTGATGTTATAAAAGGTATCTACATTAATTCTGGAGTTCTCGTCATAGTGTAGTAGCGAGTCAGGATGGAACTCGTTAATCGGTGTTAATTACAGATTCCAAGTGCATCTTGCATAAACCCATACTTCGGGGCAGTGTGGATGAGCCTAAATCTGTGGGGTTAAGATCTGATGTGAAATATTGCAAACAGACATCTGCTTGTCATCGCAAAATTCATTAAGAGTTTTTTTTGGGGGGAATCAGGTTAGCTCGACCCACGGGATTTCGTAATTTAAACCTGTGGTGTCACATCTCAATTTATGGACCCATCGTTGTTCTTGTATGAACAAAGTGCGTTTGTTCCAATAGGGATTGGAAACTATGATGGTCCATCGAAGACTTTCTGCTGGATGTCCTAGTTCAGAAAAGTGTGTTAATAATTTGGTATTAGTCTTCTTGCGTCTTATAGTGCTTTTATGCTCCCCTATGCGTATCTTGACTGCTCGTGTGGTCATACCCACATACCTCTTATTACATGGGCAGACTATGGTGTAAACACAGTTAGTCGTGTTGCAATTCGTGTGTCTGGTTTGGCGCCAAGGTGTCATTAGACCCAGGTCGATTTCTTTTGAGATTGCAGTTTCTGCGCAAGTTGAGCATGAGCCACAGGGGTAATGTCCCACTACTGATGGCAAAGACCATAATGTTGTTTGGCAAGTGGGTTGTGGTTTTGGTCTCGTATGTACCAGGTGGTCTTTTAAGTTCTGCGTACGTTTGAATGCAAACAACGGTGGGGGACCAGGCTCCTGAGTTCAATATTGTCCAGTGTTTTTTGATTACCTTCTGTACACTGTTAGAGCCTGGAGTGAACGTGGTGACACATGTGATAGTCTCCAAATCAGGTTTTTCTTTTATTTCCAAAAGAGCTGTCCTGGGGCTGTTTCTTGCTCTTTTGTGAGCTTGATGGATAATGTTCTTGGGGTAGTGTCGTGCCTCCAGATTGTGCTTAAGTAGAGCTGATTGTATCTCGAACTCCTTGGTAGTGTCACAATTTCTTCGTAGACGCAAGAACTGGCCAACCGGGAGGTTATTTCTCAGAGCCCGGGGATGGTGGCTGTCATAGATCAGAAGATTGTTCCTGTCTGTAGGTTTTTTATAGTTTGTGGTGTGTAGGCAACCGTTCTCCAGTGAAATGAGAAGGTCCAAAAAGGGGATTCTATGTTGAGATCTTGTGCTCGTGAACTTCAAATATGGGTTTAGAGTATTTACCCAATTACAAAATGAAATACATTGTTCTTCATTTCCTTGCCAAAACAAAACCACATCGTCAATGTAGCGACGCCAAAGAAGAATGTGTTTAATGTAGGGGTTAGTAACTCCTAGAATGTGCCTATCTTCGAAATGGGCCATGTAAAGGCATGCCAGGCTCGGCGCGAATGTGCTTCCCATGCTCGTGCCTTGTATTTGATGGAACAGCTGTGATTTAAAGGCAAAGAAATTCTCTTTTAGAGCAAGGGAAGCACAGTCGCAAATGAATGTGATCGGCGTTTCGAAGGGCCATGGTTCAATGTTCCGGAGCGAATTCTCCAAAACTTCTAATGTGGCGTCCTGTGGTATGTTCGTGTAAAGGGCTTCCACGTCCATAGTCACCAGGAAATCAATCTTATCCGCATCAGGGAAGAGTTCTATCAGATTTAGGACTTCGGTAGTATCTCTAAGATAGGTCGGAGTTTTGCTGACCAAGGGACGTAGATAGAAGTCGCAGAACTTACTTAGAGGTTCTAGTACAGAGTTAATACCGGAGACGATTGGACGGCCTGGTGGAGGGGTAAGCCCCTTGTGGATCTTCGGTAGTGTATAGAAGTAAGGAGTACGGGGTTCTTCTGTCGTAAGGAAATTTCCTTCCTGTGGTGAGATCCAGCCTTCCGCTAATGCTTCGTTGGTCATGCTCTTGATCTGAGTCTGAAGACGTTTGGTAGGATCCACCGTGATCAATTCATAGTATGTGGTGTTCGCCAACTGACGGTCACATTCTCTATCATATGCCTCTTGGTCCTGGATGACAATGGCCCCGCCCTTGTCAGCTGGCTTGATTATTATATTGCGATCTTCAGTGATGGTTCGAAGAACAGATCTTTCTTCTTTTGATAGGTTGTCATAAGGCCGTTTCTGGTTCAGAGCTCCTACATCTTTAAGAACAGCTTGCTCAAACGTCAGGACCTCATGTGGAGTCATTGCTGCTGTCGGAGTAAATTTCGAAGGTTTTTTCAGACCTGTCTCAGTAGGGGGGTTGTCAGGTTTTCCTTGAAAAAAGGCCTTCAGTCTGATTTTCCTGAAGAACTGTTGAAGTTCTTGGTGTAACCGAAAAGGATCTTCTTTTGGTGTAGGGACAAATCCCAAGCCTTTCTCCAGGAGTGTGGTTTCTTTCTCTGTCAGTTGTCTGGATGACAAATATACCACTAGGGTCTCTGTCCTCTTGCCTGGCTCCGTAGCGTCATTGGTTCTTGATCTTGCCATTGTACCTTCTTGAAGCCTCCTCTTCTTCTGCCTCTTCCTTTGCCCCTCCCTCTGTTCTGAAAAGGGGGGTTCGGGTATTGTTGGAAATGAGGCGGTTGGAGGTGATGTGTTGGAGGTACATGCCACATCGGAGGTGGTCCCATCCATTGTCCTGGGTAGGCTGGTGGTTGGAAGGATGGGTGTGAGAATGGAGGTGGAGGATTATGGAATAACGGAGGGCGTGTCGGTTGTTGTTTCCCTCTTGCATATGGTGAATACTGTTGCCCTTCATAACTGGAATCACTCCCCACAGATCCTGTCCTACTAGATCTAATGCTACTCCCTTCATCGGAAGTTGTTTCGTAATTTGGGAATACGTAGTCTTCTTTTGTGTAGGGGTACACCTTCTCCTTATTGAATCGTTTCAAGTCTTTCTGTAACTTTGTGATCTTTTGTTTGGTCAGAAAGTCTTTATGTTCGCTCATTTCTTCTTTAATCTCAGCTAGTCTTGACTTAAATGAGGTAATGGAGATCCCTGTTTTCAAACCGTTTTCAGCCATGGTAATCTGAATAAGGAGTTCATCCGAGAGGCGCTTAGCTGTGTTAATTATTAAAACGAGCCAGTCTCGTGTGCACTTCCATGCAATTTGTGACCATTCTGTGCGAAATGTCAAGTCTTCTAAGAAGATCCTTGGAGGTATGGTGACTAGGAGACCATTAGGTGCGACGTTAGCTCTCAGGTATTCGGTCATCATCAACCCGTGGAGAGCTGTCTTAATCTGTAATTTCCTCAGTGATAGTAGGGATTTCCAATCGTCTGCTTTGCTGCCTGTTGCTGCACTTCCATCTTCTCCTAAGAGTGACGGTGCCCGAAGGATCTCTGCTATAGTTTCGTCATCGAAACTCAGACCTACGTTGTCCATAGTAGGTATCGGTGTGTATTGAGAGAGTACTCTCAAGAGGTCAGAAAAAATAGAGGAGTATAGAAAAGGGGTCCCACGGCTAACTGCCGTTCATTAAGTCATCAACAAAAAGAGGGGGGGACCGGGAGCATAATTAGAAAATAGGTCCAGTACCCATGCTCCCTCAAAATCACGTATTTATATTGAGAGGGTAGCTGTTCCTAAAGATAGGAGTAAAAAAATCTGTTGTGTGTGCTCTGGGATTGGTTGGGCCGGAATGAGTGTGGGGAATTTCTCCTTTGAATTTTTGTGCCCTCACACACCCTTTCGGGTGTCCTGCTTCATCATAGGGCAATTTCCCCTTACTATCAAGGTACTATAGGTTCACGGTACTTTATTTTCACCGGAGCCTTCTCATTCATATACTTTTTACATTCACTTGTCTGATTTGGTCCTGACGAAGCGCGATCGGATCCCTTAAGGACCTACTCTGAAGCGCGAAACATGTTGACCCTATTTTTCTAGAACTTTCACTCCCCATTCACTCACTTATCCTGAGAGTTGCAGTAAATTTGATATCTGCCCTCATTATATTGTTCTTTGAGGACCTCCAGGATCATTTTTAATCAATGCTAGATAGAGCCGTGAATAAAGGTCTTGGTTTCTACCTAGTAGTTTTAACGCACCACTCACTTCCCTCATAGACATACCCACACACCCTCATGCACAACTGCGGCATCTCCTAAAAGAACTCCGACAAAGAGCCCTCTTGCGGGGCCCGTGGGGGACTGCAGCGCCACCCCCACGAGGAGCAACGCCCTATGATGAAGCAGGACACCCGAAAGGGTGTGTGAGGGCACAAAAATTCAAAGGAGAAATTCCCCACACTCATTCCGGCCCAACCAATCCCAGAGCACACACAACAGATTTTTTTACTCCTATCTTTAGGAACAGCTACCCTCTCAATGCAATGCTGTGAGTGCCAAAGCATCTTGACACACAGTATCCATGTATAACAAAGTAAGCACACGTATTCATCGCTGCGTCTTTTGTTTCAATGCTGTTCAGCATTAGCAGTAACTAAAAGGTGAGATCAACTTGCATGCCAAGGCTTGTTCATGATTTTGCATAAATGGTATTTCTATGGTAAATCTAAAAAATGGTTCCCAAGTTGTGTCAAGATGGTGTTATTTAGATGGATGTTCGTGCCGTCTTTTGTTCAAGCTATTTTTATTGTTGGTATAGATTATATTACTACAGTGGCTTACATGCCCTTAAAGAATAGATTTGCATGCCATATCATGTTTCTATTTGTTACACTTGTAGCTTTTCTGCTTGTATTCTTTAGAAATCTACATGCTAAGAGAGGGAGTGTGCGTTATATTTGAGTTGGCCAGCAAGGATGTGTTCAAAGAGTATTAGGGGTGGGGCCTCTGTGTAAATGCTATCCCTTTAGGAATACTTCATGCTTTTTCCTGGTTAGTATTATCTGCTATTTCTTCAGCAGGTGTCAGTTATGCCCAGGGTGGATCTATAGTTTCTTATATTTTTCTATTTTTCTTTCAGAACTTTGCAATATGAAACCTTTCTCTGGAACTGTAGTGTAGTTCCTATTTCCCTTATAGGCTCTGCACATTGGAATAATATTACACTATAGTTTTTGCATAGGACTAACCCTGGGCATAGTTCGCGAAGTAGCACTACGCGAAGCTACGCAAAGTGCACTTCGCACTACGTGAGCTACTACGTAGTACCTTGTTCGCACTGCGCCAGATGTAATTTTCAATGATTGCACAGTGCGGACAAGCAACCGGCACTGTGCAATAATTGAAAACGGCATCTTGCACAGTGCGAGCTGTAGTTTTCTGCCGCTCGAGTAGATTTTTACTGGAGCGGCAGCTTTCTCAACGCGGACTGGTAGTTTCTCATCGTGAGCGGTCGCGAGCATACGCGACCTCTCGCAATGAGAAACCTGACCTCCTCGCGTTGAGAATCTCGCCGGGAGGTTTATTTTCTCCGCTCGCGATCGCCAACTTGATGTTGCTGATCGCGAACGAGGAAAAAGTCTTGCAGTCGCCAACTTGACATTGAGGACCGCGAGCAAGCAAAAAATGACCGCTGCACTACGCAACACTATGCTACGCGTATTCGCACTGTGCTACGTGCAATTAGCGTAGTGCGAAGTCGCGCAAACTTCGCAAACTACGCGAGCGTAGCGTAGTGCTTTACCCAGGCTTACATAGAACTAAGGTTAGTATGCTCCTATCGAGTACATTAAACTTAATTACTTGTGTGTGCCAGCTAACTCAGAGGTCACTAGAAACTTCTCGAATAAACAAGAAGGGATTAGTTTCTGACAACCGCACAAACATGACAACTTTGTTTCCCTTAGAATCGGAACGCGTCTCAGAATCGTGGAAACAATAGATAACAGTTTGACTCAGTCAATCGTGCATGCTTATTTTCTTCAGAGTTACACAGAAATAGATAGACGGGCGTTTCAATAAAAGGGTTCATTGAACAGTCTTGTTTCTCGTGTAAGAGATATGAGCTGTTACAATCATTAGACAGTAAGCAAGATATAATACGCACAGCGTAAGCAGTAAGAAGAAATAATACTGCAATAGCATTGTCTTTTAGCTATGACATATATTCATTTATACATACATAAATAACACTGGTTAAAAAGTGAATACTTGTCTGATGCTTCTAAATAGTTCTATCTGAGTGTACCTAACCTAAGTGTAGTACGAGGTAAGAAGTAGGGGCTGTTTTCTATAATATGGAATATACTAAGTTTAGTATGCCAAGAGTCCTTCTAGGTTCTAGTCAGCTCCATACCTTAGAATGAGAGAGGTGGGAATCTCTTTCCGAGTCTCAAACTCTAACACCCCGCGAAGGGAGTCAGAACACTGGAAGCTGGATTCTCTGTGAGCAGGGATGACAGCGTCTGGTCAGTGCGTCAGGCCAGGATATGGTCTCTTCCGAACTTGCCGTGGCGAACCGTGCAATCAAGTCGTGCTGAGTCATGCCATGGTTTGCCATGGTAAGGGAAGGTATATTTATACCTGGAAGGTGCTTAGGAATGCTAGCATTGACGTAAAGTCAGGCAGAGGAAGACGGCATGGAGGAACCCCTAAGGAATAGTAGTTCATGCATAATAGATGAGTTCTTGGAGAAATCAATAATCCTAGCTAGGGAAAGTCCCGTTCGGCTTAAGGGTCTGGTTTCTAAGAACTCGTTGTGACGTGGGATGGATGGTGGTTAGCCAAAATATCGAGTTTTAAATTTCGACCTACAATAATATCGTGTTTTTAATATCGTAGGTACAGAATATCGAAGTCAAGAATATCGATGGACAGAATATCGATCCCAAGGTAAGTAATATCGAAGTAAATAATATCGAAGTAATTAATATCGATGTAAGTAATATCGTAAGTAAAAATTTCGATGTCAATAATATCGATATTTATTTAGTGTAATGTCATTTAATATGTATTTTATTTGTATGTGAAAGATTATTGTAATGTATTTTAATACATTTAAAAATAAATGTTTAGAGATTTATAATTATTTTACATTTAATTTAGCGTTTTAGTATCAGAGCGGGTTGTGGGTTTATAGGGGAATAGGGTGGGAAGTAATTTAATTATAATTAATGAATTAATATGTATTGTTTAATTGGTATTTATGATTAATTAATTGGTAATTAATTAATAATTGGTAATTAATTGATTAATTAATTGTTAATTAATTATTAATTGTACAATTATTTTATTAATTGGTTAATTATATACATTATAATTAGTTTATTATTAATATTTATTTATTGTTAATTAATTAATTGTTAATTAGTAATTAATTGGTGATTTAATTTTATTAAGTGATTAATTGATAATTAAATTAATTATGTGAATTTTAATGTGTAGTGGGTTGTGGGTTTATAGGGGAATAGGGTGGGAAGTAATGTAATTATAATTAATGAATTAATATGTATTGTTTCATTGGTATTTATGATTAATTAATTTGTAATCAATTAATAATTGGTAATTAATGTGATTAATAGATTAATTAATTTTTAATTAATTATTAATTGTAAAATTACTTTATTATTTTGTTAATTATATAAATTATAATTAGTTTATTAATAATATTTCTTTATTGTTATAGTTAATTATTAATTGTTAATTAGTAATTAATTGGTGATTTAATTTTATTAAGTGATTAATTCATAATTAAATTAATTATGTGAATTTTTATGTGTAGTGTGTTGTGTGTTAAAGGGGGAATAGTGTGGGATGTAATTAAAATTTATTTATTTAAATATTTATTTTACATAATTGGTATTTAATAATATTTTTTTTTTTAAAACATTGTTAACATGCAATTTTTTTATAAGAAATTATTAAATTGGTTATAATGTTAATAGAATCACTATGCTATCTAGTGCTTTCCCAACTGTTTTACTATCTGGAGTGGGAATAGTAATTTTTACCCCTACGCTATCCAGCGCTTTCCCTACTGTTGCACTCTCTGGAGTTGGAATAGTAATTTTTACCCCTACGCTATCCAGCGCTTTCCCTACTGTTGCACTCTTTGGAGTTGGAATAGTAATTTTTACCCCTACGCTATCCAACCTTTTCTCTACTGTTGCACTGTCTGGAGTGGGAATAGTAATTTTTACCCTTACGCTATCCAACACTTTCCCTACTATTGCACTCTCTGGAGTGGGAATAGTAATTTTTACCCCTACGCTATCCAACGTTTTCCCTACTGTTGCACTCTCTGGAGTTGGAATAGTAATTTTTACCCTTACGCTATCCAACACTTTCCCTACTATTGCATTCTCTGGAGTGGGAATAGTAAATTTGACCCTTACGCTATCCAACACTTTCCCTACTATTGCACTCTCTGGAGTTGGAATAGTAATTTTTACCCCTACGCTATCCAATGTTTTCCCTACTGTTGCACTCTTTGGAGTTGGAATAGTTATTTTTACCCCTACGCTATCCAACGTTTTCTATACTGTTGCACTCTCTGGAGTGGGAATAGTAAATGTTACCCTTACGCTATCCAACACTTTCCCTACTATTGCACTCTCTGGAGTGGGAATAGTAAATTTTACGCTTACGCTATCCAACACTTTCCCTACTATTGCACTCTCTGGAGTTGGAATAGTAATTTTTACCCCTATGCTATCCAACGTTTTCCCTACTGTTGCACTCTTTGGAGTTGGAATAGTTATTTGTACCCCTACGCTATCCAACGTTTTCCCTACTGTTGCACTGTCTGGAGTGGGAATAGTAATTTTTACCCTTACGCTATCCAACACTTTCCCTACTATTGCACTCTCTGGAGTGGGAATAGTAATTTTTACTATTACGCTATCCAACATTTTCCCTACTATTGCACTCTCTGGAGTTGGAATAGTAATTTTTACCCCTACGCTATCCAACACTTTCCCTACTGTTGCACTCTTTGGAGTTGGAATAGTAATTTTTACTCCTACGCTATCCAATGTTTTCCCTACTGTTGCACTCTCGGGAGTTGGAATAGATATTTTTACCCCTACGCTATCCAACATTTTCCTTACTGTTGTTTTTGTTGAAGTTGGACTAGTAGTTTTATTGTGTCTGATATTAAATATGTTTTGTAATATTTTAGCTATTGTAATATATAATTAATAATAAAAATTATTCAAATTAAAATTATTGATTATTATTTGCTATATGTAATTATTTAATATTTATTAATGTTATTGTTTTATGTGTATAGATGTATTGGTAATTTAAATAAATATTTAATAATTTATATGTTATAGAAATTATTATTAAAAGTAATTATTAAGTAAGTGTATATATTATATATTATATATATGTTTAATTAAAGTTTCATTTAATTATATATATTTATTATAAATTTTACATATTATACAATATATTTAATTATGTTTCTTTGATTTATAAGTATTATTTGGTTTATTTTACATATATTTTTAAACTAAAAAAAAACCGATATTTTTGAATTACGATATTTTTGACATCGATATTAAATTATCGATATTTTTGTACTTACCATGTTGTAGATAGGATGTCGATATTCTTGAGCACGATATTTTTGTTGCGATATTTTTGTAGGTCGAATTTTTGTCTTTCGAAATTATGTCATACAACCGGGATGGATGGATGTAGGTGACCATGCCTGTATTTGGATAGCATGGCTAATGCCTAAATAAGGACTGGGTTGCTAAGCCTAAATAAGGCCAATGCGAATTGTGCCTATATAAGGACATGATGCAGGGAAACCTATATACGGGTATCTAAATTGAAACACAACAGAACCTCCAGGTGCCTATTCGTTTGGTGGCATTTTGTGCCCTTTTTTGCACAGGGCCTGGGTATGATGTGTACAGCCTGGTATGGTGATGAATAATTTTGAATGCATAAATAGTTTAAAAAGGGTCAGAAAGGAAAGGAACCCAGGGCAGGCAAACCTATATAAAGTGTAAACAACTGTATATGCTAAATTAAACCTCTCTTCAAAACTCAAGACAGATATTCATTTGCCAATGCCTAGGTTTTGGGGAGAGAGTCTGGCAAGGTGAAACCAACTACATGTGTAAGTGTTTCTTTTCATGGAAGGGTAGTAGCCTACATGATTCCAAATGCCTTCTTGCTAATCAATTGCAAATTGAAGACTCTCATGTTGCTCGCACTCCCTTCAGCCATCCAGCCTTATGTAGCATACCACCCTTCATTCAGGCACTCCACCTTCTCACTTCAGCCATCCTTGCCTCCCACTTCTAGAATACCTTATCCATCATCCATACCCTCTCGAACATATTGCCAACAGTTGTGCCCACCTCTCTCCCCAGATTAAAATTACATCTTGCCCTCAAATCCCACATGTCACTTTAAAAACAAAAGCAAAAACCTTTGCGTCCATTTACTATACACCTTTTACCTGGATGCAGTTTTATTTTTAAACATAACATATGAACCAGTATTTAGAGAATAGTTGCAGTACTTTCGCCAGGATTCCATGATATAATATGAGCGGCTTGTCACTCTGTGTCTTACCCTAATGATTTCGGTGGGAGAGGCAAGATGGCGTCCGAGAGCTCAGACGTGTGAGCTGGTAGCTCCCAGGCCTCCCCCTACCCGCATCCATCGGGGCTCTACTGTTCTGATATGGCGTCAGTCTTGAAAATCCGCTCGTTGAGGCCTGATGGAGGACAGAATCAGAGGTAATGATGGCTCATTTGGATTATGCGGAGAGCTGCTGTCGTGCTGAGCAGCCCTGCATCTTTGGTTCTCGGCTTTCAATCAGCCCGGTCTCGTGGTAATGCACTACAGGTCTTACGCCCTGGAAGATTTGGAAAACCGAAAAAACTAGCGAGGATATTGCTGCGAGCTGCCGGTAGCACCCACTGGGATTTGCTTTGACAGAGGCGGTGAGCGTTTTAAGTGCTTTCAAGTGCTTCAAGTAGTCGGGAAATGCTCAGAAAGACTTCTGGCCGTGAGCCGCGGTGGTACATTGTGAGAGGCTGATTAGTTCCGTAGGGCTTGTAGTCTCGATCCCCGAATCATGCGAAGGGCTAATTCCACTGGCAGTTGTTAAAAGGCGAATGACTCAAACACATCACTGGACTTCATGAAAGCAGGGACCAATCCAAATCTATTTAAACTGTGTGTTTAGTACAGAATTATGGTTAAGCTTTGGAAAGAAAGATAGATGGTGATGGTAATGTAGCGGCGTAACCTTTCCAATCCCCGCTGTCAATGATTTGGCGCTTGTGGCTTTGGCTGTGGGAGGTCCTGCTGCCCTGTAGGTTAACTACTCAAAAAACCCACAGTTTGTCAGCCTCTCTCGCTTTGGCCACCAGCGCAGCTTCATCCATGCCGGCGATGTCAGCCACCAGGAGCCTTAAGGCGAGGGGGCCACTGGCGGTCTCTGGCAGACCGGGAAAAACTGTTCCACTTCAAGGAGGAAGTCCTGGTGTTGGCAGACGGCGGTCTGCTCTGGAAACTTAGGTGCCAATTCCGATCCGGTAAAAAAATTCCCCGTCCGACTCGTATCCGGATTTTTTTGCGTCCGAATCGTCAAAGTAGCGTACAAACTGCCAAGTACGATTCGAACGGAAAAAAGTCCATACGAATCGCATTGGGAAGATTTCCCCACACGTCCTCGGGTCGGGAAAAGTCACCGACACGTCCCCGGGCGAGAAACCCACCGTGCGGAAAAATAAAGTCCGACTGCGCAAGTACGATCCCTCCCGTCCTCCCCATTTCACAACCGTACGCAAAAAACACCGTCCGAACCGAACTCCCATAGCAACCATGGAGACATGTGCCCGCATACGCGCCGAACACCCCACCACCCCCCGCCCGCGTATGTACGCCCCGAACCCCCACCCGTGTATGTACGCACCAAACACCCACCCGTGTATGTACGCCCCCGAACCCCCCCCAGCCGTGTATGTACGCACCGAACCACCAGCCGTGTATGTACGCCCCCGAACCCCCCCCAGCCGTGTATGTACGCACCGAACCACCAGCCGTGTATGTACGCACCAAACCCCCCCCCCAGCCCTGTATGTACGCACCGAACCACCAGCCGTGTATGTACGCCCCCGAACCCCCCCCAGCCGTGTATGTACGGACCGAACCACCAGCCGTGTATGTACGCACCAAACACCCACCCGTGTATGTACGCCCCCGAACCCCCCCCAGCCGTGTATGTACGCACCGAACCACCAGCCGTGTATGTACGCACCAAACACCCACCCGTGTATGTACGCCCCCGAACCCCCCCCCAGCCGTGTATGTACGCACCGAACCACCAGCCGTGTATGTACGCCCCCGAACCCCCCCCCAGCCGTGTATGTACGCACCGAACCACCAGCCGTGTATGTACGCACCAAACCCCCACCCCAGCCGTGTATGTACGCACCGAACCACCAGCCGTGTATGTACGCACCAAACACCCACCCGTGTATGTACGCCCCCGAATCCCCCCCCCAGCCGTGTATGTACGCACCGAACCACCAGCCGTGTATGTACGCACCAAACACCCACCCGTGTATGTACGCCCCCGAACCCCCCCCAGCCGTGTATGTACGCACCGAACCACCAGCCGTGTATGTACGCCCCCGAACCCCCCCCAGCCGTGTATGTACGCACCGAACCACCAGCCGTGTATGTACGCACCAAACCCCCACCCCAGCCGTGTATGTACGCACCGAACCACCAGCCGTGTATGTACGCACCAAACACCCACCCATGTATGTACGCCCCCGAACCCCCCCCCCAGCCGTGTATGTACGCACCGAACCACCAGCCGTGTATGTACGCCCCCGAACCCCCCCCCAGCCGTGTATGTACGCACCGAACCACCAGCCGTGTATGTACGCACCAAACACCCACCCGTGTATGTACGCCCCCGAACCCCCCCCCAGCCGTGTATGTACGCACCGAACCACCAGCCGTGTATGTACGCCCCCGAACCCCCCCCAGCCGTGTATGTACGCACCGAACCACCAGCCGTGTATGTACGCACCAAACCCCCACCCCAGCCGTGTATGTACGCACCTAACCACCACCCCACCAGGGAATGTACGGACCGCACCCCCACCAGTGCATGTACGGACCGTACTGACGCCAAAAAAACACGTACTGAACCCGGACAAACCATATTTACACAAGGAGAGTCAAGTAGAGTTTCCCCACACCACCAAACAGGCCCAACAACCCCACAAACATCACATACACTCACCTGCAACTGCCAAACTGCCAAACAGAGGCCCAAAACTCAATCACTCCTCATAACACACCCACACAAATTTCAAACACAGCCACACCCACAAATGGACCAATAAAAATGGACCACACACACAAACCATGAGCCTTTGCAACAGACCCACTGCTGCCAGAGCCCACAGACGACCCACACCACCATACTTGAACCTCACACTTGCATACCTTCACACAACCACCTACACAAACACCCCCTCATCACATTCACACACACACCTCCACTACCACACCCACACACCCACAGCCATCCACACCCACACCCCCACAACCACACCCCACGCCATGTCCACCACCAAGAATCCAAAGTTCACAAAGGAGGAGCTGGAGATCCTTGTCGACGAAATCCTCAGAGTCGAGCCACAGCTCTTTGGGACATTGGTCAGACAGACCAGCATATCCGAAAAAACCGCCATGTGGCAGAGGATCGTCGATTCTGTGAATGCTGTTGGGACAACCAGAAGGACCAGGCACGAGTGCCAATCCAGGTGGTACGATCTGCGGAGGACGGTCAAGAGGAAGATGACTGACAATCACAACCAGGGGAACATCACTGGAGGAGGGCCGCCCCCCAGACCGGTACAATACCATCCCTGGGAGGAGAAGGTGATGTCCACGCTGGCGGTGGAGGGACTACACGGACTGCCAGGACTCCCAGACCCTGGTGAGTACACAAACAACTCACCTCACATGGGGGGGATGCCATACACAATCAATCATGCATGCCACCCCCCCCAAGCCACCACCGGACACAACAACACTCCACAAACACACACATGCCACTGGCACCTCCATGCCCCATGCATCAATCAGGGCCATGCCAAGTCACAGGCCACACAAAACACCAACACAACACAGGATGTGGTCGATGCTGGGAGTGGGGGCAGCAAAACTAACATTGAGCAACTCACAAGCACACAACAATGCCCTCAGCCCATATGGCCCAGGGCACAGCCATACAAACTGTGTGTACCCACACAGTACTGTCTTGCCTGCAAATGATGGCTGCCATGCAGGATGCCATGGGTCTGAAGGCACAATTTGCACATAACAGCAGACAATGAAGATGCATCGCTCTGATAGAGTCTCAGCACACACCGCCACAGCAGCAGCCTACACTCAGACACACTGCCCAATGGGTGCCCGGAGAACAGGGACTAACTCACATGAACAAGCCAATGGCCATTCAAAGACCGGCTAACTGTGTGTGCCCAGGAAGCTGGCCTGAGGTGACAGAGAGTGACAAAGAGAGGGAGGGAGAGGGGGAATGAGAGGGAAGGAGACAGAGGGGGGACACAGGGAGACAGACAGAGGGAGGGAGTAGGGTGACAGAGGGAGACCGACAGAGGGAGGGAGGAGGGTGACAGAGGGAGGGAGGAAGGGAGACACAGGGAGACTAAATCACCCTTGGGTGGTGTGGCCATGTCCACTCGTCAGCCGGTGGACTGTGTGCATGCAGACCAGGTCTGGCAGTGCCTCAACCCCCCCTTCCGTAGATGAAGACCGGTCCATGTGTCAATCTGTGCACGAGTCCATCCGTGCTGCAGGCACAGACCTAACCACACACCCAGTATACCCACCCACCGTGTCGGTAAGAACCCTGTCACAAATGCTTCAGTCCCCTACCTGCAACATCAAATTGCCTTGCCAAAACACCATTTGGCCACGTACAGTGCAACACGTAAGGCGCCTCTGCATGGCTCGCTACGCCCGCACACCACACTGCTGACTGTGTACCCAAATAGATGCATCAACTAAGATTGTGTCTCACACATGCGTAAAGCCCTGACAGCTGTGGCCAAGGGACATAGCCATGCACAAGTGCACTGTGAGAGGAATGCAGGACAGATCCAACTACCCAGAGGAAGAGTGCCAAATCAGAAATGCATGCAACATGGATGCCACATGTGACACTGTTAACATTGTCTCTCTCACACACAGGTCAACGTCGACGAACACCCCCCAACACTGGGGGGGAAGTCACACAGGACCAGGCTCCGCGGGATGATGACCCCACCGCCAGCGATGACTCTCACCACTCCGTGGATGACCCAGACCAACCTGGCCCCTCTGGTGTCCAACCACCTGCAGCACCTGCGTCAGGTACAACTGTGCCAACCACCACCCCCATTCCTGCCACATCCCAGGAGACGTCCAGGAGCCCTGCCCGCACACGACCACCCAGCCAGTCTGCCCAGGAGGGACACGGTCCTCCGGGCACCCAGGAGGAGGCAGGCGGCAACGCAGATGCCATCCCTCAGGGGTCCCGGAGACCCGATGCACCCACAACGGCAGGCCAGGTGCACGTGGGCAGGGGTGGCGGGAGTGGAGGACGGCGGAGGCGCGAACCTGACCAGGCAGCTCAGGACCCGGTAGTGTCCCAGGTCAGCAACATCCTGGATACATACCGGCGTGACACCAGGGGCATGGACCAGATTGCGTCCACCCTCAATGACATCAAGGGGACCCTCCAGGAGATGAAGACCCTGCAGTCCCAGCAACATGCCTGTCAACTGCAACACCAAGGAAGGATGGAGGATAGACAGGCTGAGCTCGTGGCGGTGCAAACCCAAATGACCGGTGTACTCCGTCGGATTGCCGACAACATGGGCAACCCTCCCTGTGGCACCAGGCGAAGGCCATTACCAGACACAGGGAGGGATCAGGAGGAGGAGGATTCATCCGACGGAGCGTCACAGACATCGTCACGGACTGCTTCCGAGGGTCCCCGCAGGAAGGTGGGTCGTCCACGAAAAAGACTGTGAGAGTCAGCAGAACATCACCATCTCCCAGGTCACCTGGCCTGGCACCTGGCCCTCTGGCCCAATAGCAGCACATGACATTCTCTGCCACATGGACTTGCTGGTCACTGTCTGACCTATGTTGACGAAGACTGTGGCATGGACTCTGACATTTTGCTACGACAAGGATACCAACTCCCCCAGTGAACTTTGGATTCTACACTCCCGCTGTGCACCTCTTGTCATCCCCACAAACCCGTACCCCACCACAAATAAATTAATCACACTTACAAGATGATGCCGTGATTCTACATTATTACAATACATGTGTGTGTCGTACAGTCAAAGCATGCCTGATCTCAGAATTAACTCCAACCATCCAAACCGTGGGGTCGCAGTCTTGCCCAGGACACACATGGGTCCCAATGTCTCATCTGATACAGACATGGAGTACCAAACTCACCTGTGCTGGGCCCAACCAGCTGAGTGGTTCCCGCACAACTGTGGCTACAGACACATTCAGGGGAGCAACAGTCATGCGCAGAGGTCAGGGATCATGTGGAGTGACCTGGCTTGCCGCTCCCAGGTATGTCTAGACATGTGTCCCTACAATGTGCAGCATGCTTGCGTCAGGCGGATGTTGAGAATGGTGGCTAGGCCAAGGTTGGATGCATGGAGATGCCAGAATGCAGTTTAGGATCACTGTGCCACATGGTTGTGTTGGGGTTGTGGGCTGCATCATGAGTGTGGGCGTGGATCTAGAAGGTCATCCTGCAGCTGGCTGTGAAACATTCCCCCCATCCCGTTAGGACGTTGATGTGGCCTGGTTGCCCGACGCAGTAGCAGAGCTGTGCAGATGCACTCCGGATATGGACAAGTACCATGGGAGTCGTGAGGCACATGTCCGTAGACTGCAGGGTAGGATTCTACACAGATGTTGTAGTTTCCCTGGGGGATGGTCTCTCTTGCCTTGAGGTGGATGGAACTGTGCATCTTGTGCATAATACAGTTCCCACTCCCTGACAAACCCCTAGCATCTTGTCACTCTACACATAGACACATATGCACCACCTATGAAAACTATGCCAGACCTGCGGCACGCACAGTGGCAACAGGGCACCATTGACAGGGAAGAGGCACCTTGGAGACAGAGGGACAAATTTATTAGTCATGTGTGTTGGAATGACAATGATACTCTGTCAACACATACACAGGTCATGTGGATGTACATGTGGGAGCAACACTGGCACCCCCCATTGCAACACAGATGCTGGCATCCCATTGACCTGGCACACAAGTGACGGATAACAGCTAAACACCCCCTGCTGCCACGGAGAGGCCGCTATACACCATTGAGGCCCTGATGGGGCAATCACACACCATGTCAACCCGGTGCAACCTGTATGTTTCCGAGGCCAGTGTTACACACAATGATGGCCTCATCACAATCCCCAATCCCCTGCCACATGACAGTCACCAAGTCTGAGCATGGCTCCAGGTGAAGCCTGCCCCATGTCATGTTCCCCATGTAGGATCACCATGTATGCAAATGGAACACACATGAACCGGAGAAGTGCACACAGACTACAAACAATTCACACACCCAAAACGACGTGAGGCATCCCTTACCCTGAGGAGATTTCAACACTTGCCCGTGCATGTGACGCTGAATCAGCACATGTCGCTGTGTTCATGAGGAGTAGCAGGAGCACAACAATGCCACCAGCAGACAGCATGCACATGGACCTGTGGAAGAGAGACACACAAGGATTCAGCACAAAGGAGCACATCCGCAAGCATGTACTTAACACGTATCATGTTGTTAACATGACAGGTGACAATGATGACCCTCAGACAACATCCTTCCATTGCGCCATCACTTGAGTGACACTTCAATACACACCACTGACTCACTTGGCAGACATGCAGATGGACACACACATTGCAACACATGCCACACACGGCCCAATGCGTGCACACTCAGACACTGGAACTCACCACTAAGCAAAGAAGTTGCGTATGAGCCGACTCCGCATGTCCTCCACAGCCTCCTCCTCCTCCACATCACTTGCCCCGTCACCAAGCCCTTCATCCTCCACGGGTGGATGGTCCTGGTCATCTTGATCCAGTATGAGTGGAACAGCTTCCTCCACTGCCATGTTGTGCAGCATGCAGCAGACGATGATGATCTTGCACACCTTCACCGGGGCATATGGGAGTGCTCCGCCGGTCTTGTGGAGGCACCGGAATCGGCTCTTCAGAAGTCCAAACGTCCTCTCAATGACTCTCCTGGTCCGCCCATGTGCGTTGTTGTAGAGGTGCTCGGCAGCCGTGCTGGGGTTGCGGACAGGCGTCATCAGCCATGGCATGTTGGGATAGCCAGCGTCCCCTACAAGGAAACATCATGGACAGAAGTGTGTCAGCACAGGCAGTGAGATTGGAAGATGACGCCAAACACTGAACTGCCAGAGTCTACCCACCAACAATACATGCTCGCTCGTTCCGCAGCTGCAGCATCATTTCTGGCACCCTGCTACGCCTCATGATGAAGGCATCGTGTGCTGATCCTGGAAAGCGAACACAGACATGTGAAATCACCATGTTGGACAGACACACCACAAGGGCATTAATGGAGTGATAATGTTTGCGATTCCTATACACCACCTCCTGTGCCTGTGGTGGTACCAACGCAACATGTGTCCCATCTATGGACCCAATGACATGGGGCATCCCTCCCAGGGCATAGAACTCACGCTTGACATCTGTCAACTGCTCACGATTTGGGAATTTAATGTACTCATCCAGGTGAACCAACATGGCCTCTAAGAAATCATGCAGAACACGGCTGAACATCGTCTGGGACATGCCCCCGACATCAGCAATGGTATGTTGGAACGTACCCGTGGCAAGGAAATGTAGGGCTGCCATCACCTTCAACTTGGGTGTCAGTGCACTTGGATACCTGTGGCGCGGGAGGAGTTGTGCTTCCAGCCGGCCAGTCAACTCATCAATCAACCGTTGGCTGAATCTGTAGCGGCGTATACAGTCCCGTTCATGCAGGGCAGCAATGTCTGGCATACGTCGAGGGAGAGGCGGAGCCCTGCAGTGAAATGGAAGGAACACCTAAGAGTGAGCACTGTACAACAACATCGTCAATGCACTGAGCACATGTTACACAGCCAATACACATATGCCACGTTGTGAGTCAGGTCTGTGCCACAGTTCCTGGACACGAACGCCAGTCAGGTTACACTCCTACCAAGGGACAGCCACTAACGGAGGGGGGCAAGATCACGATGACATGGCATGAGACTAGCTGTGGGCCAGTGTAAGTGAACATGCACACGCATCACAGGATTCACAGACATCCACACATGTGCAGAGGTAGTATGCGTATGGTACAGACAGGTAGTTGGATGCGATATGCACTGGTCACATGTCATAGGAATAGGACAGGCCACACACATTGCCTTTGAGGAGTACATGTCGAGACAGAACATACATAGGGAGCATGTGGATATGTACTTGTGTTGATACTCCGTGTAGTTGGATACATACACACCTCATGGCAAATCACATATGTGGGCTGGTGTGCGGAACAGTGTGCCATGCCCATCGACACACAGACACATGTTGGCAGCAGCAACTGCTGACACATTGAATCACACACCTACAGCAAAATCATGGAAAGACATGCCACACACATGACATGGTTGCAGCATGCAACGCAGCCATACACGTGTCATATGTAATATTCCGTGTACCTGGCATCAGGGGACAGGTGCGGGTGTCCGTGACTGGGACATGCAAGTGACTCATGGCTCCACTAGTGTGTACGACATGCACACATGTCAAAGGAGTGCAGGGGATGTGTGGTACAATGCGCACCATCACACACGACATGTGTACACAGCTCATCGTACATGTGCTTTGCCCACACCTCAGGGGTAAAGTGCCACATCACATCCTGACACACCTGTGTCACACACAGGTGGTATTGCACAGACAATGCATTGGTGTCCACCCTTGGCAATACCTGTCCGCTCCATTCCTGTCTGTGTGCCGCCTGTCACCACTGACAGTTGTTATACGCACCGTACATACGCTCGGAGCGCGTGTATAGGGTCCCTGGGCCAATATTGCCGCTGGCGTATGCGTACGCCACAGTAGTACGGACTGTACACGCGCTTGTGCGGTCCGGATCACAATATGGGCGCTGGCGTATGCGTACGCCACAGTAGTACGGACTGTACACGCGCTTGTACGGTCCGGATCACAATATGGGCGCTGGCGTATGCGTACGCCACAGTAGTACGGACTGTACACGCGCTTGTACGGTCCGGATCACAATATGGGCGCTGGCGTATGCGTACGCCACAGTAGTACGGACTGTACACGCGCTTGTACGGTCCGGATCACAATATGGGCGCTGGCGTATGCGTACGCCACAGTAGTACGGACTGTACACGCGCTTGTACGGTCCGGATCACAATATGGGCGCTGGCGTATGCGTACGCCACAGTAGTACGGACTGTACACGCGCTTGTACGGTCCGGATCACAATATGGGCGCTGGCGTATGCGTACGCCACAGTAGTACGGACTGTACACGCGCTTGTACGGTCCGGATCACAATATGGGCGCTGGCGTATGCGTACGCCACAGTAGTACGGACTGTACACGCGCTTGTACGGTCCGGATCACAATATGGGCGCTGGCGTATGCGTACGCCACAGTAGTACGGACTGTACACGCGCTTGTACGGTCCGGATCACAATATGGGCGCTGGCGTATGCGTACGCCACAGTAGTACGGACTGTACACGCGCTTGTACGGTCCGGATCACAATATGGGCGCTGGCGTATGCGTACGCCACAGTAGTACGGACTGTACACGCGCTTGTACGGTCCGGATCACAATATGGGCGCTGGCGTATGCGTACGCCACAGTAGTACGGACTGTACACGCGCTTGTACGGTCCGTACTACTGTGGCGTACGCATACGCCAGCGCCCATATTGTGATCCGGACCGTACAAGCGCGTGTACAGTCCGTACTACTGTGGCGTACGCATACGCCAGCGCCCATATTGTGATCCGGACCGTACAAGCGCGTGTACAGTCCGTACTACTGTGGCGTACGCATACGCCAGCGCCCATATTGTGATCCGGACCGTACAAGCGCATGTACGGTCGGTATCACTGCTTGTGGGGTGCCCTAGGGCGTGGAACGCACCGTACCTGTGTGTAAATGTATGAAAACACATAGGGGACACATGAGGGACAAGTATAAGGGCCTAAATGCCTGATGGTTGCCATGGAGACTGAGTTAAATTTTTGAATTTGAGCACCAGGTGCACAGCAGAAGTCAGTTTGAAAGAATCTACATTGTTGCAATGTGGATGTTGACTTGACATCATTATCAAAACTGAAACCATGCAAAGCCACACACTGGGGTAGGTTTGAAGGGATTGGATGAAACGTAGGATGCTAATGTGACTGACCAATCAATCTGTACTCCTATACATGAACAGGCCAGCCAGGCATATATAAGGCAGCCAGGTCCCATGAGAGAGCACTTGCCTGCACATCCATTCATCCATGACCACTGCTGCTGATAGTGATTCCTCTGGCACCATGTCCAGGACTGTGGAGAGGTCACAGCCATTCACCCAGGAGGAGAACCTTGCCCTGATAGATGTGATCCTCCCACAGTTCCAGAGCCTGTATGGTCGACCAGGGGTTCAGGTGAGTGCAGACTCCACTAGCTTAGACTGTGCCCCTTTTGTGTGACAGTGACTTCTGGCATTGTGTCCATGTGTGACAGACATGCACTGTTGTTTGGAGTGGGTCCCAGGGTGTGGAAGGCCTCATGTCACCCATGCAGAGCATGCTGTGTTTCCTGTGTGCACTCCTCACTTGCATAGTGCCTACTGTGACAATGAATGCAAGGTGCATGCCACATTCTGCCTGCATACTCCTCCTGGGGATGTTGTTTCCACAGTCCTGATGTGATCCTGTGTTCCCCCCAGTGTGACAGGTGTCAGTACCCATGGATGTGTGTTTGTTCAGTGTACCTGTGCTGTGAGTGTCCAAAGGCCGTGTTCGTCCCCTGCACATTGGTGTGTGTGTTAGTCCCCTGTCATGTGGGTGAGTGCATATGGGGAGTGTTGCACACAAGCAGCATGAGGGATGGATATGGCCTGGCCATCGGATGTGAGCAGGGAGCAGTGCTGTGTGCATGCCGTGCTGAGCCAGCCCCACACCTGTGACACCCCCGTCTACTGGCACATGGGCAGAGTGAGGTGTGTACCCGCAGTTGGCAATGCCATGTGATTGTCCTGTACCTGTGTGTGTCTGTGTACTCTGCTGAGGTAGCATCAGTGTGCTGGGGCAGGTGACTGCTGTGAGGTGCTGTACATAATCCTGGTGTAGCCTGTGAGGCACAGTGTGATCCCTGGTCAGTGAGTGTGTGGTACCCCTCATGCCACCCGTGTGCTTCCACTGGCACGTAGTGCATTTGGCCTTCCACAGTGGATAATGTCCCTATGACAAAGGTGCAATTAGTTGCATGCATACCATGGCCTGTTCATAATGAGGATTGTTCTATATGTGTGTCTCTGTGTCTTTGCTCATGTGGATTAATGTATTCTCTCTTTTGCATCCTCACAGGTAGGCGCCATTGCCAAGGGGGAGATCTGGAGGGAAGCCGTCAGTGCCGTGAGGGGTACAGAGGGTCGGAGGCGGAGCCTGTCTCAGGTGAGGAAACGCTGGCAGGACATCCGGTGCTGGACGAGGAGGATTGCACGGCTCCTGCTGGGGGACTCACCTGAGAGCCGTAAGAACCGTGGCCGCCGTCGTCTGACCCACATCCAGAAGCGTGTGCTGGCGGTGGTCTTCCCCGATATGGACAGGCGCCTACAGGAGAGGCAGCAGCAGGAAGGGGGTAGGTACATGTGTGTCAGTTGTGTGTCCCCAGCCAATGTAAGTGTGCAGTTGCATGGATACACTGCCAGGGTTTGATTGTGCAGTGCGTCAACTTCTCCACAAAGTAGCACAGTGCTGTTCTCACTCCCTCCCTTCCCCTCCTTGAAATGTGTTCCCTGGTCTGTCGCCACTCTTGCACAAGGTTATTTATGCAGGCAGTTCATGCAGGTGCCCTATGCTATCAGCATCATGTGTGGGGGTGATGTGCCACAGGTATGGGGACCTTGCGTGTGCCATGGCCAATTTCAGTCATTGTGGTGTCCATGTCACTTGGCACTGATTGTGAATCACGACATAGGGGTGTGTCTCCAAAATGTACAGCCTTCCAGCATGCATGTCCAATTGTGTGCCCTCTGACATGATGTGCCTGAGTGGGAGGCCTGCTAAGTGCAGGGACGGTTGCTTAATTTGCAGTCATGTCCATCCTGGACCATGGAGGAGTGTGGGCACTACTGTGCCCTGGGGCACCTCTTCCTAGGTATCATGTGCGTCATCCAACAATATGGCCATTCACTGTGTCTTTGCCATGGGTTGCGTAGGGTGGCATTGTACCCTGGGCTCAACTGTTAGGACCTACAGGTTGCTACATGTGTCCACTGTACAGGGGGACCCATTTTGCTTGTGCATACTCACAGTGGGCATTACCTGTGTGTGTTGTTGAGACAATCTGATGATGTTTGCCTGTCAATGATGTGTGGACATGGCCACCAGGGGCTGTGTGTTTACAGTCATGAATTAGTGGAGGCCATGTGTTTCCATCCCAGAGTAAGAGGTGTACATACTTTCTCCGTCTCAATGAGATTGTCTCAGGTGTGGGTGGTTTGTGCGTACAAGGCCTACATGTCAGAAGCTTCATCCTGCTTGCTGGGTTTAGCCTGTGTGTGATGTTTGACTGGACATACGCTCAAGGTGCAGTGACCCTGTCATGTGTGGCCTGGTTTCATGTATTGCCTTTGCAGCATGCGGCAAGAGTAAATGGATATGATTCATGCTCATCCCTTTTTGACGACGCAGTGTGGTGCAGGTGCTGTGCACATTTGTCCCCAGAGGCTGACTCCTCTCTAAAATTTCAGGTGCAGTGATTTGCTGTTGTGTCATGATCTCCATTGTGTCTCAGTGGCATGGTGGGTAGAAAAACTGTGTGTTCCATGGCCTACATGTGTACATTGTTTTGTAGGTGTTACTCCTGTTGCTTTTCAGGCTATGCAATGTGACCTATGTATATTTGACTCATGTGACATAAGTGTACAGGTGTCTGATTTTCTCCTGTCTCTTCACCTTGCCCACAGCATCGCCGGGGGACACGGAAGGAGACACTAGCACGGACCGGGAGGAGAGATTGAGCACCAGTACCAGCAGTGCTGTCCTGTCTGGCACATGGAGTGGCACGGAGGCCGAAGGGAGTGAGGCGGAGGACCTGTTGACTGCCAACACAGACTATGACGCAGACGGGTCCGAGGCTGAGCTCCCAGAGGTGGCGGAGTCTGCCCCCCCAGCTGATGGCAGCCCTCCACATCCCCCCGCCACCTCAGGTTCCATCACCGGCCTCCCACATGCTCGTGGCCCTTCCCTCCGTGCTCGGTCCCCACATGTCTCCTTCCTGCCAGGCACCGCACCCCCTGCCCCTGTCACCACTGCTGCGGTGAGTGCGGAGTCTGTGGACATCCTGAGGCAGTTGCAGGTTGGTCAGACTGCGATGCTAAATGTCCTCCATGCCCACACCCAGGTGCTGACCCAGATGGAGGCATACATGGAGGGCATGTCGGCTGCGCAGTCTGACCAACGGCAGTTGCTGAGGTCCATAGACTCCACACTGACTGCAGCACTGGATCTCCTGCAGCGCTGCGTAACACCCCCTACCCCTGCCCCATCCACAATTCCCACTCCCGTGCCTGTCCCACGCACATCCAGACGTCAGCGTGCACGCACCCCAACAGACACAGGCACCACACCACCAGGGAAGTCGAAGCGCACACCTCCTGTCACGCACACACAGGGTGAGGAAGGCACACCCACTGGGTCGGGGGGGAAACGTAGAACACGCAGCCACAGTGGGAGTCCGCATTCCACACAACCCACTCCCTCCAAATCCACTCCCCTTAGCTCTCCTGGCCAACAGTCAGTGACAGCATCATCCACTGCGAGTGTGCCCCCCAGCCCCAGGATGACACCACCCCGCAAGCGGTGGAGGCGGGACCCGGCCAGGGGAGTTGAGTCCCCCACCCTGTCCACACCCTCCCCCAGTGGCGCTGCGACCCATCCCTTTGCCCCCCCCCCCTCCTTGGGGCCTGTGGTTGGATTGGGTACGGGGGAGTCGCTGGGGGAACTTGCCGACGTGTGCAGCGCCATTCTGTCCTCCACCTTTGGCGCTGGCACCCCCCCTGTGGCAGATTCATCCCTCCCTGCACCCACAACACCTACCCTTTCCCCTCCTGTCCCTGCGGTGCCTGTTTCCACCCTCCCCCCTGATGCCCCCTCTTCTGTGGATGAAATGGACTTGTGAACTGTGCAGGCAAGCTAGGGGACACACGTCCCGATGTGTACCCCCCCCCCGGACATTGCTGCTGGGCTGGCCCATGGCCCTTGTACATAGTGGACATTTTCTCTGATATATTTTCCTGCTGAATAAAGCCTTTTCTTTTTGTTTTGCACACTGATGCTTTCCTGGACTTGCTGTTGGTGCTGGTGCTCCCTGCGTTGGGGTGGTGATAATGTGTTAGGGGTCTGTGAAATGTTGGAGTGTGCTGCTCATGGGGTGTACCCTGCCATCTGCGTGCCATCACAAAGGTCTCTGCAAATGGTATTTGGTCATGTTTGCTCTCACTGTATGGTGACATTGTCCCAAGGTGTGTTCCGTCCTCTGTGGCCCAGGCCATTTTTCCTGCAGGGTGTCTCCCAAATGCTGTGCTGTGCTGTGTCTACATTTCCTGGATGTGTGAGGGTTGCCTTTCAATATAGCCATGCTGGCTCAGCGATGGCTCCGCCTGCATCTGGGGTATCACCCTTGTAGGTCACTGAACTTGTTGATGGGGTATATTGTCCGATGTCTGGGCACTGCTGGGAGTGATAGGTACACACCCCTCCTGTGTCTGGGCACTGCTGGGAGTGATAGGCACACACCCCTCCTGTGTCTGGGCACTGCTGGGAGGACCCTGCACCCACCCCTCCTGTGTCTGGGCACTGCTGGGGGTGTTTTGCACACCCCATTCTTATAGCAGGTTCGGTGCGTACATACACGGGTGGTGGTTCGGTGCGTACATACACGGGTGGTGGTTCGGTGCGTACATACACGGCTGGGGTGGGGGTTTGGTGCGTACATACACGGCTGGTGGTTCGGTGCGTACATACACGGCTGGGGTGGGGGTTTGGTGCGTACATACACGGCTGGTGGTTCGGTGCGTACATACACGGCTGGGGGGGGGTTCGGGGGCGTACATACACGGGTGGTGGTTTGGTGCGTACATACACGGCTGGGGTGGGGGTTCGGTCCGTACATACACGGGTGGGGGTTCGGGGCGTACATACTCTGCTGGGGTGGGGGTTCGGTCCGTACATACACGGGTGGGGGTTCGGGGCGTACATACTCTGCTGGGGTGGGTGTTAGGTGCGTACATACACGGGTGGGGGTTTGGTGCGTACATACACGGCTGGTGGTTCGGTGCGTACATACACGGCTGGGGGGGGTTAGGGGGCGTACATACACGGGTGGTGGTTTGGTGCGTACATACACGGCTGGGGTGGGGGTTCGGTCCGTACATACACGGGTGGGGGTTCGGGGCGTACATACTCTGCTGGGGTGGGGGTTCGGGGGCGTACATACACGGGTGGTGGTTCGGTGCGTACATACACGGGTGGTGGTTCGGTGCGTACATACACGGCTGGGGTGGGTGTTAGGTGCGTACATACACGGGTGGGGGTTTGGTGCGTACATACACGGCTGGTGGTTCGGTGCGTACATACACGGCTGGGGGGGGGTTCGGTGCGTACATACACGGGTGGTGGTTCGGTGCGTACATACACGGCTGGGGTGGGGGTTTGGTGCGTACATACACGGCTGGTGTGGTGGTTTGGTGCGTACATACACGGGTGGGCGTTTGGTGCGTACATACACGGGTGGTGGTTTGGTGCGTACATACACGGCTGGGGTGGTGGTTTGGTGCGTACATACACGGGTGGTGGTTTGGTGCGTACATACACGGCTGGGGTGGGGGTTCGGTCCGTACATACACGGGTGGGGGTTCGGGGCGTACATACTCTGCTGGGGTGGGGGTTCGGTCCGTACATACACGGGTGGTGGTTCGGTGCGTACATACACGGCTGGGGTGGGTGTTAGGTGCGTACATACACGGGTGGGGGTTTGGTGCGTACATACACGGCTGGGGGGGGTTCGGGGGCGTACATACACGGGTGGTGGTTCGGTGCGTACATACACGGGTGGTGGTTCGGTGCGTACATACACGGCTGGGGTGGGGGTTTGGTGCGTACATACACGGCTGGTGGTTCGGTGCGTACATACACGGCTGGGGTGGGGGTTTGGTGCGTACATACACGGCTGGTGGTTCGGTGCGTACATACACGGCTGGGGGGGGGGTTCGGGGGCGTACATACACGGGTGGTGGTTTGGTGCGTACATACACGGCTGGGGTGGGGGTTCGGTCCGTACATACACGGGTGGGGGTTCGGGGCGTACATACTCTGCTGGGGTGGGGGTTCGGTCCGTACATACACGGGTGGGGGTTCGGGGCGTACATACTCTGCTGGGGTGGGTGTTAGGTGCGTACATACACGGGTGGGGGTTTGGTGCGTACATACACGGCTGGTGGTTCGGTGCGTACATACACGGCTGGGGGGGGTTAGGGGGCGTACATACACGGGTGGTGGTTTGGTGCGTACATACACGGCTGGGGTGGGGGTTCGGTCCGTACATACACGGGTGGGGGTTCGGGGCGTACATACTCTGCTGGGGTGGGGGTTCGGGGGCGTACATACACGGGTGGTGGTTCGGTGCGTACATACACGGGTGGTGGTTCGGTGCGTACATACACGGCTGGGGTGGGGGTTTGGTGCGTACATACACGGCTGGTGTGGTGGTTTGGTGCGTACATACACGGGTGGGGGTTTGGTGCGTACATACACGGCTGGGGGTTCGGGGCGTACATACCAGGGTGGGGTGGGGGTTCGGGGCGTACATGCACGGGTGGCGCTTGGGTGCGTACATACACGGGTGGGGGTTCGGGGCGTACATACCAGGGTGGGGTGGGGGTTCGGGGCGTACATACACGGGTGGCGCTTGGGTGCGTACATACACGGGTGGCGGTTCGGGGCGTACATACACGGGTGGGGGTTCGGGGCGTACATACACGAGTGGGGGTTCGGGGCGTACATGCACGGGTGGGGGTACGGGCCGTACTTCCACGGGTGGGGGTACGGTCCGTACATACCCCTGCCCACGCTCTGCGTGCCTGGGTACGGGCCGTACCCATGCCTTTGGTGTGTGGGTACGGTGCGTCCCACCATTGTTGCGGGCCGTGGGGTCCGCACCGTACACAGGCCTTGGGGGCGTGGCTACGGGTCGTACCACGCGTACCCCTACATGACCCCAGCAATGCTGGTACGAGCTGTACCAAGGCCTTTCTGACGTGGGTACGGGCCGTACCGCTATTGTTGGAGTGACGTAGGGGGACGCGTGGTACGTTCCGTACCCACGCTCTTGCGGCCTGGGTAGGGTACGTACCGGTTCGCGTGACCATCCACTTCCGTTGTGGCGGACGCTTGCGTTGCTGGCCTTGCCCCCACCCCCTGGAAGTGACCAGGCCCTGATGGTCAGGTATGTCCAGGCCATGTGTGATTTGGTACCATGTGTTGGTGTTGTGTGTCCTGCCCCTGCCCCCCCCTTTGCCCCTGGTTGTTGTGCTGACCTTCTGCGGCGTCTGCGTCGGTTCCTGTACGCCAGGTGGACTGCTAGGAGGGCAGGGATGGCACGTAGGTTCGGGTCCATGTCTGTTCGTCGCGTCCAGCTGCTCCTTGCGTGTGTCGTCCTGATTTCCCGGCAGTTTTTGGCAGCCGGTAAATATTTTCCGTGCGGGATGACGTCGGTTCGAATCGTACTTCCTGGTTCGTGAAACGTAGGCTGGATGCGTACCGACGTCACGTCGGCTCCTTTCAGGATCGGAATTGTGTTTAGTTTCTGTTCGGTCGGTGTTTTGTTCGAATCGTACGGAAATGGTGTTTCCGTATGATTCGTACTTGCATTTTCGGATGGATTTCGCACCGGGTACGAGTCGGACGGAGAAAAGGCTCCGTCCGACGGTTCGTACCCGGTTTTTACCGGATCGGAATTGGCACCTTAGTGTTGGTGTGCAACCCAAGGGTAGGGATGGCGCTGCCACTTATACTAAGCAGACAGTCCCGCTCTGTTTAAAGTGTAAAATACGAAGAAACTACCAGCAGTAGGAGTCAAAACTAACATGAATATCAATACTCCTTCAACTGCCCCTGAAACTGCCCATTTGGCTCAGGATGCTGTATTAATCCCGATGGAGCTGACTCAGGGTGAGCCCGCAGAAGGGGGAACCGATGGGGGAACTTTAGACCAAGGGCCTGATGGTACTAGTTCAGACAGCCTCCCTGGTGAAAGTGGGGAGGTTGGTAGCATGATAGGGCTGCTCCCCCCCAAGCTGGTAGCCGGTACATTGCCTGATCAATCAGCCCAGTGCATTCTGGTACATGAAGTTTCCACTAGTAATGGTCCTTCTAAAGGGGCTGTGGATCGGGGTTTCCTCGGCAGGGAGGCCGACAGTATGCTGACATGTAGGGAGGAGGATTTAGCGGACAAATTCTACTCCCTGTTTGATAACTCCAACTCCTCCGGGGATGATAGTTGTGCAAAAGACTGGGCGGGAGCAGAAAGTGATACTAGTAGTCTTCATTGGGAGAAAGAGAGTGATAAATCTCTGATAAGTCCCGGAACAGTTAGAAAACTTAAAGACCAGCCTGCTCTATCCTTACAGACCGGGGCCGTGAATGGTTCACTGACCTGGGAATATTCCTTCTCATCAAATTTGGAAGGAAAAGACACACCTGTAGGAGCCGCGATATCTGGAGTAGCCAGCTTCAATTCCAACAACCCTGAGGAAATTACCCTCTCTACCATATATCTGTCTATAATGGCCCACCGGGCGGAAACAAGAGCTGATAGTTCTCGGACTCAAGGTTCGTGTCGGAAACTTCAGAATGCAATACGTAGGGTCGCAAAGGCGTGTTCCGATTTTGCAACAAGAATTGGAGAGGCAGAGACAAGAATTTCCCAGTTGGAGGACGAGCTGGCTGCACAGAAGATCCTGACCGAGTCTATGCAAGCCAAGGACGACATGCATCTGAAATTGATTGACTTGGAAAATCGATCCAGGAGGAATAACCTCTGAATCTTGGGCATTCCGTAGAAAAAGGAGTGGGCAGATGTACGCCAGTTCGTGATTGAACTTTTTGAGGAGACTTTCCCCGAACTTTGTCACTGGGACTGGAAAACGCAACTACAAAGGGCTCATCGCTTCCCCTTTATTCGCCGGAGGGTCAGGGTGATAGTTGACCACGTGCCATCCTGATCTGTCTTAACAATGTTTTAGCCAGGGAAGCCCTGTATGATTTAGCCAGGCGAGATCGGAATAGTGTTGGCAAAGTCTGCACATTTTTTGTGAGACCTGACTTTTTCCAGCCGACTGTTGAAAAGAGATGGTTAATGCACCAATTAATCCTGTTATTTCAGGCAAAGGTGGCTCAGGTTTTTTTGCTTAACCCGGCCAAACTGAAGGTGGTCTTTCAGGGGCAGGCACACTATTTCCAGTCTGAAATTCAAGAATTCAAGCTAAAGAATTTATGCTTTCGCTACAGGGATCTGTGGGTGGAATATGATTTGCATTGCATTGTATCTGTTTGATCCCGGGGGTCTCTATCGTGCTGAATATTTTCAGTATGATTGGTCTTTCCTTCTTGCGTTTTCTTTCTGTTTCTGATTCTACTCATGACATGATACATAAAACTTTTGGGAGGGCGCTAACCCAGTGGAGGGGGCGCTGGGCCAGTTCTACATCACCAGGGACTATCGGTCCCCATGCCTCATGTGGTGGGAAGGTGGGGATGGGAGGATGGAGGAGGGAGGGCTTCTGGTAGAAGTAGGGTGGGATTTGGGGGGGTGTGGTGGGGTTGAGGGGTGGGTGAAGAGTGGGTGGGGGGCACATTTAACATTCTATTTGATTTGTCATGGCATTAGTTTGAATCGAGACTTTGTAAATACATCATGTTGTGGAACTCCCTTAAAAAAAGTGGGGGAGAGAGAGGGAGAAAAGGAAAAAAAAAAGGGAAAAAAAATATTTTTTCCCTGCATTTCTGCTGTGTTGGATTATTTACATCTTAAGGGCTGATGGCTGGGAAAAGTAAAATCCGAATATGCTCTTTAAAAGGAGGCGTACTTTCCAAGCTTATAAGATATATGAATATAGATGCACTGTGTTTACAGGAAACACATACTCCCTGGAACAATCGTGGGTGGCTAAAGGATCTCAGTTTTGATCACCTTGCATGTTCCCGCTAAGCCACACCACTACCACCAGCTATTTTGGTCAAGCATGACATCGCATTTAGCAAGCGTATCAAGGAAGATAAGCTAGGCCAATGGGTATTCGCCGAAGTTATAATTTTAGGTGTCCCTCTCACCATCTGCTCTCTGTATGGGTCAAATCTGGATGATCCAGAAATTTTTGATTTTTTGAGCATAGAATTGGCTTTATTGCCTACTCCAGTAATCCTTTGCGGTGATTTTAATATCCATTTGAACAGTAGTCTTAACCTCTTCAGTAACATTCTTTATCAGGGAAGGAAGGGTAAGACTTTCAGGGCTCCGCAGGGGTTAGTCAGGGAACATGGACTGATCGATATTTGGCATAGGCATAGGCAGATGGAGCCGGGGTACACCTATTTTTCAGCCCCTCACCGCAAATTTGTCCGATTGGATTACTTCTTTGCTTCTGATCAAATCACAGAAAAGGCCAATATTAAGCTCTTCCCAAAGATAATATCAGATCATATCCCACTAGTGAGTGAGTTTACAACGAGTTCCTTCTCACGACCTCAGGTGACCTGGACGTTTGACAGGAAGTTACTGCTAGATCAGTCATAATGTCAATATATGACCAAATGGATTACCGAGTTTTTAACATCAAAAGGGGCACCGCATCTGAAGTAATAGTTTGGGATGCTTTTAAAGCAGCAGTACGGGGGCAGACTCTTAGTTTCTCCCTTTATCGACAAAGGATGGTCAAAGAGAAGATTAATGGCTGGGTGGAACAGCTACGGAAGGCAGAGGGAGAGCTTATACGGGTAATCAGGGATATGCAAAAATCGGACAAATGCTTGCAGCAGATAGCAGTTGCAAAGGCCAGAATACACACATTTTTTGGTGATGAATTGGCTATTAAATTTGCTCAGCACCGTGCGGACATATATGAATATGGGGAGAATTCAGGCAAGTTGTTGGCAAACTGTATACAACAAATGGGAGTTTTTAATAGAATTCCTCGTATTCAGGATCAATCAGGTAAGATCCAGGATTCACCGGGGGCGGTCCTGAAGGTTTTTCAGGATTTCTATCAGGAGCTATATACCGCTGATAGACATGTAAAAGCGACATCTGGGGAGGAATTTTTGCGGGACTACGAAACTTTGAAGGTTACCCCGGAACAAAGCATGATGCTGTCTGCTCCAATTATGGGGGACGAGGTCGAGCTTGCTCTAATTTTGCTAGCAGCTGGTAAGGCTGTGGGTCCTGACGTATTACAGCTCGAATTTTATTGCACGTTTTGGTAAACACTTCGAGGTGTGCTTGAATCTTTATTCCAACTGGCCCAGAAGGGCCAGAGTCCCAACTCCTGGCGTAAAACCACTGTAGTAGTTTAAAAAAAAGGATAAACCTGAGCTCAGTCCATCATCATACAGACCTATCTCCTTGATATGCGCTGACAGTAAGATCTATTCTAAAATAATTGCCCTAAGGCTGGGCAAGGTCATTACTCAATAGGTTAAAATTCGTCAACACAGGTTTATCCCGGGTCGAGACACATCGGACCATGTCAGGCGTGCCATAGCTCTGTTTGACTGGGCTCAGACCACGAAGGCACCTCTCGGGATGATCCTGCTGGACGCAGAGAAAGCGTTCTCCAGGGTCTCCTGGGGGTTTCTTTGGTCTGCCCTGTATGCAATAGGCCTACCTAAGGATTTTATACAATCAGTGCAGGCACTATATGTACTTCCTGAGGCCTGTATTCGGATATCTGATCAAATACCTAAATCATTTACTATAAGCAGAGGAACTTGGCAGGGTTGTCCCTGCTCCCCGCTATTATTTGCAATTTACATTGATCCCTTTTTGAATAAACTTGATGTAAATACATCGATTAAAGCTGTTATGGTTAAAAGTATTGCTTACAAAACATTGGCATATGCTGACGATATTGCCGTTTTTACGTCCGATATTGGATCAGCTCTTCCGGCATTAAAGGAGTCGGCAGAGATATTTGGCTCTGTTTCGGGTTACAAATTAAACATCGATAAAACCCAGATCCTACACTCAGCCACATCATTTCCGGAAAAAGTTCCAACTGTATCCGTAGCAACATATTTAGGTGTAAAGATTATGGCCTCAGTGGAGCATATACCCAAGTTAAACATTCTGCCAATAATAAGAAATATTAACAAGACACTTGAGAGTCTAGATCATCTGCATTTATCAATGCATGGCAGATGCAATGTCATCAAAATGACGGTTTTTCCCAAATTTTTATACTTATTTCGGACCATTCCCTTAGAATTTCCGGCATTTTGTATTTCTAAGGCCGAGAGGGTATGTGTTAGATTCCTTTGGGGGTATCGCAGAGCCAGAAGAGCTGGTAAATGGATGATCTCACCCAGACTTAGAGGGGGATGAGGGATGCCCAGCCTTCTCCTCTATCACTGGGCTGCATTACTACAGCATATGGGGATATTGCTGGTTGGGGCTAACGCAGTAGTCCCTGCCGCTGCTAGACCAACCATTTACGAGGTAGCACTGGGTGAGTCTGCTGGTAAATGTCTAGTAAAAATTCTAGAGCCGAGCTATTATAAAAACCCCAAATTTAAAATCATTCAATCAGCCTATTCTATTTGGAAAAAGATACGGCGGAAACTCGGCATCTCAAATATTAATGCTTATACCCCGTTTTCGTCATTTGGGGCAATTTAGTGATTAATGCTCTGGGGGATGTCTGCAGCGGGGGACAAATCACCTCCTTCTCTAACTTAAAGGGAAAAGTTTGGGCTGTCTATGAGACACTTTTTCAAATGTTTACAGATCAGGAGCTACCTGGGTAAAATCATGGCTCAAACAGATGCAAACATGGGCAAAATACCCCTGGTCGACACTCTAGGGATTAGATCTCGTATTGGGACAATTTATCAAATGCTGCTGGCTGTTCTTCCTGATGACCTGCTTACCCAGACTGATAGATGGGGAAGGAAGTTTGGCAAAGAAGTTATTGACTTCGAGCTGTCTCTGGAATTTGCCAACCAGATTTTAATTACTGGCAGCCTGAGGACCCGACATTTCATGTCGGCATTTGACTTATATTATACTCCGGGAAAGATCTCTAAATGGGCAGGTCCACGGGGTAAGTCATGCAGTAGGTGTGGAGCATGGGCTGCCGATACAATACATATTTTCTTTTCCTGCACCAATTTGACTAAATTCCTCCAGGATATCGAATTTTTTCTGAATCATATACTCGGCATACCGGTTTCTTTAACATCCGATATGATTATCTTGGGGGTAGAAGGGAGCCAGCAGACCATGGCTCGGTCTAGATCTGAAAGTGGATTTTTATTTGTTGCAATGGCTATTGTTAGAACATGCATTACCTCCCACTGGATTAGCCCTGACCCTCCCACATTCATAACTTGGCGGGCTAAGTTATTAGCCACTTACAATGTGGAGTCAGCTGTTTACAGCCTGAAAGGGCGCAGGAAAGGGGAAATGGGGAGGAAGATTTGGTCGTCAATTGCCAGCTGGATTGGGTAAACATCTTTAAGCTTGGCTTTTTGTATATTTGCATATCTGCTTAGATTTTCATTGCCTAATTTCTTTATCCTCCTTGCTTTCTCATGACCTAAGATTTTGTTCTCCGTCTTTCTGATTTTACTGATGTTTTTTCTATATAATAATTTTATCTTTTTATGTGCCATGACCACTTGTTAATTTTCGATGATTCAATAAAAAAAATTTTTTTTTAAATACCCTAATGATTTCTATATAATCTTAGATAACTACTATATGCTACTTCCACAAAGACTAAGAAACGTGTAGCTGGGCATATCTTAAATGTTTATGAATACTGCAGAACTGTGTTCTATTTGTGGTCTGAGTCCTATATGCCATGAGTGGGATGGGTCCATGTGCTATTCGTGTGAAGATTGACTCACATGGCAATCCTTGTCTGAGAAACTGGAATTCCGTTAGCGTGTTTAGGCCAATCAACCTCCTATTCTGTGTATTTATGTTTGTGTGTCCAAGTGAACATATGTGGTTTCTAATGTGAGCCACAATGTTTTTCCTCAGGTACCTCTTATGTATATGATCATTAGTGGTTGATCTGCATGCTTTTTCTTTGTGCCCTTCCTAAATTTGGCTTCTATATTGTGCCATATATGCCTCTAAATGGTATTGACTATTTTATCAGAATTATATTTGTTCAGCTGTAGCCATCAGTTGTGTTCTGTCTTAGCATGTGCTTTGTTTTGCAGGTGGAGTGTCACGTGTATCTGAACCAGAGTAAACTGCTGGAGTACTGCAAGTCAAGGGACATTGCCCTAGTGGGATACAGTACACTCGGATCAAGTAGAGATGAACATTGGTAGGGAAAAAGAGTGCTGAATGCAGACTGAATTGATGACAGAATGTCTTAAAAATGTCTTCCTTGACTATGGGGAAAGTAGCCTACCACCATATTGAGACAGACATAAAACACTCTCTTGCAGGACTAAATTATTCTGATTATTAGCAGGGACATTTTGCTAGTCAATTGTTATGTGCATGTATTCAATGGTACTAAAGTTTGAAGATTCTAATGCAGAGTGGTGACCACATTAAATGCAGTCTATCGATACTCTATAGATTGCCAAGTTGGTATCTAAGTCCCGTCCAAAGAATGAAGAACTAAGAGATGGAAAATATGCCTTATTGAAATTACTAGAGGTAACCTTAAACCAAGCCCTATCAGACAGGGAATTAGTAGTTTTGTGCAGCTCAGCCCATAAGCGAAGGGAATACAAGAACAAAAGAGGGATTCCATTTTAGTCTAATCAAGCAATGGGGTAAGAAGTGGAGCCTATTTTATAACATAGGGAGCAGCAATTTCAGCAGCCACATGGCCAAAACTACTGACCATCCTTAAGGGTGAATTCATCTTGCATTTCAGCCTATAGATTGTAAGGAAAATGGAAATGAAACTCTTTGTATTAATTTTAATGTTATTGTATTTTTTTTAACTTAGGCTATTATTTGCAGGAATGTCGAGGTTAATGACTGAATGTCCTCTTAAAGGGACAAAAACACTCTCAAAACAAAAGGCCTCATCAGGGGTACTAAGTACTATATAAAACATGTTCCCTCCTCCCCACCCATCATCCTGGTGTTCGAGAGCACCAGTGGGTGACAGGGAGTACAGTCTACCTTATAATTAAAGCATCAGTATGCAAGCCCACATCACTCTGTGTGAAGTGTATATTTTAATTGTTACTTTGCCATGGGCTTTACTTTTGTGCTGGCCTTCCTTTCATATGGTGCTGTGGGAACTTGCATGCGAGTGACTGCTAGCTCCCTGGATTTTACACTGCCTGGGAAGGAATCTCTTGGCAGCATCCGAGCAGAGATGTTTATCAGTGATAATGTATCTTGAGCTGGGCCCTGCGGTGGACAAAGAAAGATCTGTACAGTAAGGCTCCCAGGGACCTGTTCTAGGGCAGACATCGAAAACCCTTCTGGCCCTCACTTAGTAGGTGCCGCAGACCCCGGGTTCAGAACCATTGGTATAGTTTAATTGTCCATGCAGTCTTGTTTACTCACAAGAATTGGGTTTAATGCACCAGAAGGGTGCACCTCTGCATTAACACGTAACAGAATCATTCACGGGCTGATTCATGGCATGGTAAACCTTTCATTTGGATGATATTTTTGCCATTTTCAAATCAGGTCGTTGGTAGGGTAACCACTCTCCAGTGTCCTTTCTAATCCACCAGTTTCCCACTATTGGTCGCCCGGACTAGCTACTGTGAACTATCATGAGGTATATGTATATTATCCTTATTTAGATCAGGTCACATTGGAAACTCCATATAGTCATCCAATGGCACATCCTTGTCATCCGTGACATGCAGGCTAAGGTGCAAAGGTATAATGTATTTGTGGCTTGATTACTGGTTGCAGTTCAGCTACATATTGTAATGCCTGAGTTCTCTTAACACTTTCTCGTTACACACTGTCCCACTTCAACAGCTTTATTAATTTGATTTAATAAATTGAGTAATTCCATTTGGATTTCAACTCATAGACATCATTGTAGTTCTATCTGTCATTACTGTTTGATTTTGTTTGTAAAGGACCACTGTTCCTTTATTAGGCCGAGCCTAGAGTCATGCTCTAATCCCTCTTGGAGCTTTGAACACTCCTACTGTGCTTTCATTGGTTGCTTGGTATGCCTTTACAAAATCCATTGCTTTCGTTGGTAAACAGTGTTCATTTGTCCCGCCTTGTGCCTGTTTTGTTCCCGCCCTGGCAATTGCCCCTGCTACATGGATCCTTTCATTATGGGCCATATGTTTTGTTTAAGTGCACTACTTTTTTTCCCTTTCTCCATGCTGCCCCCTAGCACACGGTGCTGCTTCTAGTCTAAACGGTGGTGGCATTTCAATTCTACAACGCCTTCACACAACAGGAGCTACCTCGCCACCTAGCAAGGCTTTCCCGTGTCACATATTTTTATTTTTATTTATTCACCACAACACGTCTTTGGGAGTGGGAGGCTTCTGTTGATGATAAACAAACCCCACCCACTTCAAACTAGGGTTTGTACTGCCGCCCCTCCTCGCACACGCAGGATGTACCCAGGGAGCATCCATCAGTGAGGAGGCAGACTCCGTACACTATAAGCTCCCCCTGTCACAGGCCTATTTGGAGGAGTCTCCTCTACAGGCATGGTAGGTTATTTGCATCAGACTCCAATTTTGCTTTCCTGTTCCGCTGTCTCTGATTTTTCAGAATCGGTGCTCTTTTTTTTAGTCTTGGCTTGACAGAGTTGGCAGCTTTGGATGTCAGGCATTTCCATCTAAACGCACTCAGCTCAGCTGACAGCAGTAATTCGCCAACCCATTCACACAATGTGAGCTCCTCCGCCCCCTCATCCACTCAGCGAGACTTTCTCATGTTATTCACCACAACACCTTTTCATGTGCGTGAGGCTTTTGATGGTCCGTTGATTTCCGGTGATCATAAGGAAATGGCACACCCTCTTCAAAATAGTGTTTGGTGTACAGCAATACCCCTGCTGCCCCTCCTTGACCAGGTAGGATGTCCCGAGGGAGCAGCCATCAGAGAGGGGGCGGGCTACGTGCACTCCCGCCTCAAGGCCTGTTTGGAGGTAGCTCAGCTGTGGGCGTGGTAGGTGCTTCAAAAATATTTCTCTGTGATTTGCGCTCTGGGAAGTGTCTGGGTGAGGGGTACATTTCACTTGTGCTCTAATTACAGGAGGGATCAGGGTGATTGTTGTATTGTCGCTTGCAGTGCCCTCGTACCAGAAAAGGCGTGGGTTGTAAATCACAGGCACTACCCTTTTGCCTACGGTGGCCTGGGTAGGGGTTATGCATCACTCTTGGCGCTTTACTGCTAATTATTGGTAAGGTGTGCATATGTTAATGTCTGTGATTTGTTAACGTGAATATAGGCGCAGAAGACTGGATATAACTTGGTGTCCTTATTTGCCACAGATGACCAAGGTGAATGTTGCATGCCGTTTCCTGCGCCCTGTGTGCTCGGCTGGCTTGCATTGTACAAGAATGTACAGGTTGCTTGCTGTACCCTGTTGGCCTATGAGTGTGCGCAGATTGGGAAATCCCAGCTCGAGGGCACTCACTTTATCGCTTGTGTTCGCAGACTGTGGTGACTTATCAAGCTTGCACATGCTCAAATTCCAAGTCTTTGAGCCTTGCATTTTAGGTAGTCCAAGGAGATATGCATTTGATAATTGCTGTGCTCTGCTGAATGGAGGGGACTATAATGAGGCGTGGAAATTTGTGCCGGCACGGTAATTCCACACAGAAATGTGAAGAAAATGTGATTTATTTAGCTAAATTTGAGGTTTGCAGTGGATTCTGGTTAAGAAAACTTGGGGGATCCATGCAAGCCACACCTCCCTGGACTACCTATGGTATCTAGTTTTCAGAAATGCCTGTGTTTGCTAGGTTTTCCTAGTTGGCCTTCGAGCCCTGGACCAAAAACACCCCCTTGCAAAAACATGAAGTTTCTTGGTAGATCATTTTGTTCTTCCACAATATGTTTTGGGTCCTTTCCTGTTGCAGGCATTTGGCCCACCCACACAAGTGAGGCACCATTTTTCTTGAGAGACTTGGGGGAGCGCTGAGTGGTAGACAATTTGTGGTTGCCTGCAGAGTCCAGGACTTTTCTTCACAGAAATGCAAGTAAAAATTGATTTTTAGGCAAGTTTGAACTTTTCAGTTGATTTGGGGTAAAACAAAAACCCGGTGAGAGCCATGCAAGTCATTCACCCCTGTACCCCCCTGGTTGTGTACTTTTCAAAAATTTGCAGGTTTGCGCAGGTGATGGCTGAGGTAGGGCACAAAATCCACAGCTACCGATAATGACAAACTCCGCCCCCCCAAATAAAGAGGTCTTACTAAGGGCCATCTTACCGCCACAGATAAAATATGGTACTATTTTGTTAAAGTTAATCCACCACTTAACCTGGCTTGTTTAAGCAACTCCAGAAATTCTGGTTTCAAAGGGCAAATACTTATCAAAGTATCTAAATATTGACACCAAGGCGTCTGAAGTTGAGCCATAATGCCACTTCAAGGCACCAACTACTTTATGGTTCACTCACACAATATTCAAGCACCACACACAAGACTTTCATACCACCGGCCACTGGCCCAATACAACAAATCAGTGTACTCACGTCAACACCGCTGCTATGCTAGGGCCCATCACATTCATACGCCACAGGACGAAATCAATTTGACCTCATTATACCACCTGTCAAGTAACTGTTTCCTTCTTTCTGAACATTACTGAACGCATGCCTAGTGAACCTTTACTAATGGCTCCCATGACAGCCACATGATGCTCAGGAAGTTGTCTTACATGTGCCTTTAGCACACTCACTGATAAATCCAACTCCTTCCAGTTTGTGGATCCAGGTTGCGGGTGTCTGAGTAAGCCCCAAGGCCTACTCCTCAAATCTAGCAAGCATATCTATCTTTGAAACTAAGGCAACACACTGGGAAGTTTTCCAAAGTTTTCGGAGCTGAACATCATAGACTATCGAGATTGGTAGTTTTTTAAATACATTGTAGTCCATGAAAACATAACATATGTCCCATTCACTGTTATGTGCACTGCTGTGACGGTAATGCACTTATCATACAGCAAACTGAACATCTACTAATTTCTGACCAAGGATGAACATGGCAAGCAGGTCAAGCATTTACCCATACGTGCCATAGGAAGTCAACATCGGGCGAGTGCTGATCAAATGGGTTTGAATCCATAGGTGAAGATGAAATCATGTCATGTTTATCTGTGTTTTTTAGGCAAGTCTGAACTTTTCAGGTGATTTGGGGTAGAACAAAAACCTGGCGAGATCCATGCAAGTCATTCACCCCTGTACTACCCTGGTTGTGTACTTCTCAAAAATGTGCAGGTTTGGCTAGGTTATGGCTGAGGTAGGGCACAAAATCCACAGCTACCGATAATGACAAACTCCGCCCCCCCCAAAAAAGAGTTCTTACTAAGGGCCATCTTACCGCCACATATATAAATATGGTACTATTTTGTTAAAGTTAATCCACCACTTACACTGGCTTGTTTAAGCACCTACTGAAATTCTGGTTTCAAAGGACAAATACTTATCAACGTATCTAAATATTGACACCAAGGCTTCTGAAGGGGAACCAAAGATTGGTAGTTTTTAAAATACAGTGTAGTCCATGAGAACATAACGTATGTCCCATTCACTGTTATGTGCACTGCTGTGACTGTGATGCACTTATCATACAGCAAACTGAACATCTACTCATTTCTGACCGAGGATGAACATGGCAAGCAGGTCAAGCATTTACCCATACGTGCCATAGGAATTCAACATCGGGCGAGTGCGGCACCAATGGGTTTGAATCCATAGGTGAAGATGAAATCATGGCATTTGTATCCGTACTATCTTTACTATCTGCCTTCTACCCATGCAATATCCCTGGGAAAGTACATTTACCGTTTTTGTTTCTTACCCGTTCATGTCTCTGTTCTCATCAGAGTCCTGAAAAATCCTGTATATTAGCGAAATGACCTATAGTAAGTCCTTCCGTCCCTGGCTACTTGAAGCTCAAGAAAACATGTCTTTCATGTGCCATCAGCGCACTTCTTCTGCTAAATCCATCTCCTTCCAGTGTGTGGATGCAAGTTAGATGGGTTTGCATGTGCTATCTTCCGAGAGCTCACTCTTAGAACTGAGCAAGCATATCTACCAACAGAACTTTCAAGAAAAGACATGAGTCTTCCTAGGGTTGTTTGACGATAAACAACATACGCATTGTATTTTGCCATCTCGATTAGGTGGATAAACAGTTTCTTGTACCAAGTATGTGTTTTACGACTCGCATTGTATGGCTGAAGAACCTGGTCATTCGTATCCACTCCGCCATGTACTTGTTGTGATCAAGTATACAGGTGGGCTTGTGAACTTTAACCATCCGACCCCAAACTGTGATGGGAGAAATGCTCTCATCATGAATTGTAGTAAGCACAATCACATTATGCCTATTCAACAACTTGACTGCGAGCAGTTCATTGAAATGCAATGCAGTGCTCTTGGATTTCTGGAGCTTTTTACAAACAAGCTCCTGTGGGAACCCTTTGCGGGGACAATGAGCTGTTTCTCAGGCCACAGTGCCAGCTTTGTACAGCTCAATGAACAGCTCTAGTCTCATATAGAAATTGTGCACATAAAGGCTGGACAAGCTCCCATACAATCTTCTCTGTGACTCCTAGGGTGGGAGGGCAGCCTACAGAGTTGAGAGTGGAGTCCTTCCCTATATACACTCTCAAGCTGTACATATAGCCAGTAGGGTTGGGTGGCAACCTACGCTCCACCGGCAGGGTTTGCGGAGTTTTGCTACTACGCGTTTTGCTTGGAGCGCGGAGTTGAACAAAATCTCTGCAATTGCTGGTGGAGCGGAGTTTACTGGCACATCGCTGAACAACCATTAAATAACTTCTCCTTTATTAGGCAGCAACACGTCTGTTCCATTGTTGTTCAAATAGGGAGAGGCAAGCATGTGTTCTGATGGTGGACCTGCCCAGAGTAACGTCATGGTGGAACCTCCCGCCACCCCTGTGGAGAAGGAGCCGAAACCTTGAGCAGTGGTCACTGAGCTACGGCCTTAAGCTTCGGCTTCCCCTCCGGCCCCACTCAGTGTTGAGAGAGAATGAGGCAGAGAGCCAGCAGGGCCCAGAGGAAGGCAGTGGAGAGCAAGCCACACTGAACCTTCCACATACTGGTGCAGTATGCAAACAGAATCACGTGGACCCTGCTTGCTGCCCTGTTTACAATCCTTCTGCCTCTGCTGCCTGCCCCCCCCTGATCAGTATGTCAGCGTGCCAGCTGCGCTCCAGCATCTGCTCCCCTCCCTGCCAGCGCAGCAGCCATAGGGCACCCGAGCAGTGCTGGAGCTGCCCAACACCCAGGGTGAGTCCCTGTTTCTAAGTTTCTTTTTGTATTGCAGAATTGATTGGTGATTGGGTGTAACTTTGTGGACTGGTTAAGAGAGGGGTTTGTCGGATTCTTCTTGTTTGATCAGGTAGCGAAGGTACTAGTTTTATGGTGCTGCCTGTGTTCCCTCATTCCTCTCCAGATGCTGAGAAGTGTGATTTTGAATGATCCATTCTGTCTTGTTCCATGTCTGGGGGTGTCTCAGGGTACAAGGTGCCTATGCACCAAGCCTTCCTTTTTGCTGCTTAGGAGGCTGCATGGGGTCCACAATTGAGAACTGAGGGCTTTGCCTGCCCTTCCCCACCCTTGTGTCCATGGGCGGTAAATTGCCTGGATGGGATGCACGCAAACATTGGCCCCAGCAAACATCCAGGGTGGCAATGGCATGTGGGAACTAGGAACTGGGTAAGTAGGGCTGAGCTGTGACCAGTGAAAGTGAAGCTGGGTATGTCATCATGTAAAAAAATAAAATGCAATACAGTGCATTTGAAAGCCTATATATTGGAGAGCCACTGTGTCTAGCCCCATTTGCTATCCTGCTGGCTAGGGCCTAATGATTGATCACCAGAAATTAATAACCTCTCTGTGTGTCCAAACGGTAGAATCAACAGGTTGAAGAGGCGGCACACAGAAAACCCTTTGTTTATAGCTGAGGCAAAAATGTAAAAAGTCCTGTGCCCCTCAGAGCTGTTTTCATTATTTTTAATTTTGAAATACCTTGCAACCCCTAACATTTGTACGAGGCAGAGAAGAGCTTCTGGTTGCATTGGGTTCCTGGGCGTCTTTTTAGACTGTGCCGTTGAAATGATGTGTGATGCGTGATGCTCTATAAGGGACATATTGGGCGGGGTGAGTGGCATCAAGACGTATGCTTCGAACATGGGAGTCGTTTGTTGTTGCACTTAAGTATAAATTGTGTGGATACTTAGATAGAGAATAGACTCAGTGGCATTGCATCTTTTCAGTGTGTTCAATCTACTAAGGGATAGCCACCAGAGCACCGGTCTCCAAACCTTTGGTCGAGGCAATAGAGAAAGAGCCATCTGCCATACGATAACGGGGTGTTGGCACCCAAAAAACTAAAAGCAACAAGGGAGCCAAACCAGTAAGCCACTGTACATGTAGTACCTTTAACGAATAATGTTGGCACACAGACTGACAACGCTATTCCTCCCCCAGCACATAGCAGGAAAAGTATGGGGGACTCGGCTCTTGCTTCTGCTGTAGAGAGCGCCTTGGGAACTGTGCTAGCCCAGTTCAAAGAACTAATATTTGATATTTGATATTTATTGATTTCTATAGCACTGAATCACCCCATGAGGGGTATCTCTGCGCTTAGGACGGTGTGCTACAGCCAGACCCGGGGAATCAAAAAACAAGGGTTTTTAAAACTCTTCCTGAATAGAGGGAGGCTCTGGCAATCGCAAAGCTGGAGGGGTAGTTCATTCCAGAAAGTAGGGGCAAGATGTGAAAAAGCTTTGCCACCCTTGCAAGCCTTTTTAATTCTGGGAGTGCATAGAAGTAACTTGGACCCTGATCTAAGGGTTCACGGGGAAGTGTACTTGGTGAATTTGTTGGACAAATATGAAGGCCCCTGACCAATAAGGGCTTTATAGACAATGCAGCCGATCTTGAATTTCACCCGCTTTCTCACAAGGAACCAGTGGAGTTTATTAAGGAGGAGGATATATGCCGTTCTGGGAGGGGCGTTAGCTACTAGTCGGGCAGCCTTATTCTGTACAACCTGTAGCTTGTTTAAGGATGCCTCGTTAGCTGAAGCTAATAGTGCGTTACAGTAGTCCAGGCGGCTCAATACCAGGGCTTGCATCAAAGTTTTTTTTGTCGAGGAAGGAAGTAAAGGGAAGACTCTTTTGAGTAAGCTGAGTATATGGTAGCAGGTGCCAGCAATGGTTGTGGCGTGGGCATCGAATGTGAGATTGTGGTTGATTCGGAATCCTAGATTCTTGGCTACTTCTTTGGGAGAGGGTTGCCGCGGCCAACTCCTTTGGCCACCACCTGGGAGTCCAGCTTATGGCTGCTCTTCCAAACAGCTGGATCTCTGATTTCTCGGTATTCAGTTGGAGGAAATTGGTCCTCATCCAGGCCGCAATGGTCTTCATGTCCTCAGAAAAGGTGATTTGTATATTGTGGTTAGATTTATCGTAGGTGAGGAGGAGTTGGGTGTCGTCCACGTTAGAGATGGGACTAAACCCCAAGTTCCTCATAAGTTTAGCCAAGGGGGTGACATAAATGTTAAAGAGAGTGGGGCTCAGACAGGAACCCTGCGGTACCCCCTTGGTAACTTTGGTGGTGTTAGATCTAAAAGTTCCCAATGTGACTGTATGGGTTCTGTCGGTAAGGAAGTCAATCTACCATTTTAGTGCAACCCCCTGCACTCCCAATGCCCTGAAGTCTCTCCAGTAGGATATGGTGTGAGATGGTGTCAAACGCCGCCGATAGGTCAAGCAGCACCAGCAGTGCTACCTGACTATTATCCAGGGCCATTCTGATATTGTCCGTTACCTCAGTTAAGGTGGACTCGGTGCTGGGCTTGGCCCGGAAACCTGACTGGGAGACATCAAGGCATTGAGAGGTTTCAATGAAATCGGACAAATGTCTGTTTATGTGTTTTTCAATAAGTTTGCTTTGAAGGGGGAGCAAAGCAATGGGTCTGTATTTGGACAGCTCAGTGGTGGGGATCATGAGATTTTTTGGGATGGGTACAACTTGAGCTGCTTTCCATTTTGAGGGGAGTCTGACAACCCTCAAGGAACTATTTCCTAATGGATAGGAAATTGACCCTGTTGTTTGAGAAACTGGAACTGACTAATATTGTGAAGAGTAATCAAAGTGGCAAGAACATAACTGCACAATTTGGTTCTAGTGTAGAGGAGGGTACAACATCTAGGGGAACTGGTGTACAGAATAAAAATGGCAGTAGTACCACCACACACCCAGATGTTGCTGCGGAGGAGGGTATATCAATTAGGGGTACTGCCATTCAGAATATAAGGGGTGGTGATGTGCGAAGGCAATCTGACTGTGTTACGGCGGTGAATAACCAACCCAAGAGTCTAGGGGAGACCCGTGGTAGTAGGGGGGATTGTAAAAGATATAACAATTTTAGACTCCATCTCCCACCTGCAGCCACCCCTTTAGTCGCAGTGCTCACAGGAGGATCCTCACTTAAAATGAATAAGAGAGAAACCGAGAAACCACTGAGAATCTCTTATGTAAAACCAAGTTTTGGTGTAAACAACACTCAGCAAATGGGGCACAGGCCTCTGCTCACATTATAATGGTGAGATGTGACTGTGGGGTAGGGCAGAGGATAAAAGAAGGAGAAGGCGACTGTATTGTTATTAACTTTGATCAAATAGAGCTGTCGGGATTGTTGTTTAATGGAGGTTATATTGTGGGCCCAGGAGGCATAAGTGCTCTACAGTTGTTGTGTATTTTATCCACTCCCAAAGAGCAATCAGACCTGGATTAGGACCTCGGGTAGGACCCCGTTGGGGACTTCATCACAAATGATAAAGAAGGTTGACCCAACTTCGGGGCAGGGTGCGGGGATGAACCGGCTTGATAATGTGACTCAATATAGAGGGCTTGATAATATGACTCAAAATAGAGTTCCATTTACCCCCACACTAGTGTCTAATCTTGTAAATGAGGACACAATGGTGAATGGCCTAGTGTGCTCTAACAGGTTTTCCCCACTGAGCCGCTTGGATGAAAACGATTGACTGCAGCTCCTTGTCCCAGTGAGTGGGGAGGGGGGAGAAGGACCCCTCATAGAGAGGGTGGAGGAGAACTTGAATTGTAAGATTTTAAGCTGGAATGTTGCAGGACGAAAAGTAGGGAACCCAGATGGATTAATTTTCTTAAAGCCTATGATATAGTGGGTTTACAAGAGACATGGGAAAGAGAAGATAATTTCTGGCTGGATGGTTATAATTCAACTTTGTGTCAGCGCAGCCCTCAGCCTCGGGGAGAGCAAAGGGGAGACTTTTGACCCTAATATCACTAAAGGTGACGGAAAAACATTGCGCAGTGTATACCGGTTCTACCAATTGCTTGGCTGTAGAAAGAATAATGTTAATTCTATGAAATAGTTAATAGTAAATTTCTACAACTCACTGTAGGTTGGATTTTTAAATGAGCATTTAAGTAGCCTAAAAGTTTTTTTAATTGATTATAGACTCAAACAAACCACTTCTTATTCTATTTTTATCTTGGGAGATTTTAATGTTCACTCGTGTCTGAAGGATTTTGTGGGAGACTATTTAGGCCCAGAGGATCCCCTTAGTTGCCACTTTGAGCATAGTCCACAAGGAGAATGCCTGGAGGATCTCCTGGCAGCAGTTGATTTGTGCCAGCCAAACACAAACGTTACGGGGAGGAGGGTCCCTATTTTTAAGGCAAGGGGGCAGGATTCTATAATTGATTATATTTCTCCGGTATTATCACCCCAAGCCATTAAGTATGGTGCGATCTGGTCTGACTATAGTGACCATAATCCTGTTACACTTGAGTTATGTGAGTCAATTGGCCTTAAAGAGAAAGAGGGACAATTACCCACCAGTTTACATGTAAGGACCACAGACCAGGGACGGAGGCTAAAATGGACCAGTATAATCCCGGAGTCTTTCCTTCAAGACTTATTGCTTAAAGCGGATGAGAGTTTTAATATATGTCTTAATCCTGGAGATAAGGGCTCAGAGATTTTATTGGCATTTGAAGAGATCTGTGCACAGGTGGCTTTGGGCCTAACAATCCAGAGCAGAAGTTATATTAATTTGGGGGAGAAATGGTTTGATAAAGAGTGCTCGAAAGCCTACCAAAAGCTTATTTCTACCCTGAAGCAGGTCCCTTGAGATCGTACCCTTGTAGCCCAATTAGACAGTCCTATACATGTACGATTAATCGCCGCAACAAGGAAATTAAAGAAGAGGTGTGGAATCACCTGCTTTCGGTTGAGGTCAATAGGGATAGTGCAAGATTTTGGGGTATAGTCAATAAACTCTTTTTTTACAGGACTTAATAACACTCCCTTATAATGTAACATTACTGAGGATCAGTGGTACTCCCATTTTAATTCTGTTTATGGAGCATCACAAGTCGAGATGGTCTCCCCAGATACTTTTGTTTTAACTCGGGGCAATACATCATTGACTTTTATGGAAGCTGAAGTAGAGGCAGCTTTTATACAAATGACTAGCAAAAAGGCCCCTGGTCCCGATTGGGTCCCAGCCGATTTATACAAAATAAGGCCACAGCTCTGGCCGAAAATTCTAACTAATCTTTTAAACACGGCTAGTAAGCACGGGTTTCCGCCTTCCTGGTCTCTCTCGACCATTATCCCAGTATTCAAAAAGTGGCAGAGAGGTGACCCAGGTTGTTACAGACCTATTTCCTTGATTGATTCAGGTGTGAAGATTTTACGTAGAGTTATTTTAAATAAACTTTCCGATTGGTTGGACGACTCTGGAATTTTAATAGATTGTCAATATGGTTTTAGAAAAGGTAGAAATACAATAGATCAATGCTTAAACCTGCACCTTTTGGTGGAGAAATATACAGTGGCGAAACAAGGTACGCTGCAGCTGGCCTTTATGGACCTGTCTTTGGCCTTTGACCTAGTAAATAGAACAAAGTTATGGTCAATATTGATGGACATGGGGATGGACCGCTGTTTAGTCTACTTTTTAGCAGATCTCCATAAGGATCTTTATGCTAGGATCAGAGTCAACCAAGATGGTAAATGCACAAAACACTTTAAAATTGACAAAGGGACTCGTCAGGGTTGTATTTTAGCCTCTCTGCTTTTTTTATTATATATAAATAATTTAAATATCTCCCTTAGCACCGCCACTTTAGACATTCCACGTATAGGGGACATGGTTATTCCTAATCTCCTATACGCTGATGATGCGGTTCTTTTGGCCCGCACTGCAGTTGGTCTGCAGAAACTTTTGGATTCTTTTGGATCTTTTATGCAATCCCTGGACCTTATTGTCAATAAAACCAAATCGCATATGATGACAATGGGGCAGAGGCCAAAAAAATGTAAAACTTTTTATTGTGAAGGAGTTGAGCTGTCAAGGGTCTCATCTTACACCTATTTGGGAGTTTCATTTGATGAAAGAGGCTCCTGGATTCCCCAGCTAAGTGCAAAAAAACGTGTTATGTCGAGGTCCATAGCTGACATTCAAGGTTTTGCTTCCCGATTGGGAGCAAAGCCTTTTGTAGCCTTGCTTAAAATGTATGGCTCTAAAAGTATTGCAATAGCATCGCATGGGTCTACGATTTGGGTACATAAATCCGCAATGGCACTTCAGCAAGTTAAAAATAAATGTATGGGATATCTCCTGGTGGCCCCCAAATCTACCTCCTCTTTTGCTATTCACCAAGAGCTGGGCGGTGGCTTTGTTGAGGATCAAATTGGCATGTGTCCAGTGATTTTTTGGCTAAGACATGGATTAATTCCGAACTGGGACTGAACAGAGAAATCCTGAGGGACTGCTTAGCGTTGGACAATGTGGGTAAAATCCAATGGTTACAATACGTCAAGTCAATGCTTGGAAAATTGGGGCGACCGGAACTCTTTGCTACACCGGAAAAAATTGTGAAAGAGGATGTGGCATGGGTTCAAGCCCAATTATTAAATATGTTGTCTGCCGAGAGAGAGGCATTGGAGATTGTCAAACCCACGGTGAGAGCACATTTGCTGTTAAAGACAGTCCCACGGATCGAACCGTATTTGTTAATCGTTACAAAACCTTTTAATCGATTTCTTCTAATTAACTTCCTTTTTAATCTCATCCATTGTCTTTTAGCAGATGTGCAGGGCTGGAGCAGGGTAAAAGACCTAGGTCCCTGTACATGTGATAATTTTTCTTTGCAGGACACCATGCACTTTACAATGTTTTGTGAACATTTTAGCTCTATGAGGAGAACGTTTTTAAGACCCATTTTTAAGGGGAAGGGATTTGTGCAAGTCAGACCAGCCCTGCTATATCTGCAGTTGTTAACCAACCCATGGGAGATTTTTATTGTTGCGAATTTCTTGGTGGCGGCAGTCAGACATAGGAAGAAACTGGGCTAAATATTTGAAAGTGCAGATTGATTTTATACATAGATATAATTGCTTTTACTGCATGATTACTTGAACTATAAGGCATTTGTTTTTATTGGCATTATTTTATTGTTTGTATGCAGTATATTGTAAGGAACTCTAAATATATAAATATGTTTTTTAATCAGTTTTTTATGTATTGTTCACTGTAGTCTACTTTTATGGCTTTGGTTAGTCGAATAAAGTGGTTTGACTTGACTTGAATAAGAATATAGCACAAGAATATAACATCTTACTATAGTCTTAAAAATACGGATATAGCATTTGGAAAAGCACGGAGTAAATATTGGATTGTTCTTTATGGTAAGCCCCTTTGATTTTGTCAGACTTGGAGCTCATATTTTTGCACGTGTGGGATCTTGGATTACTAATACAGCGGTTTCTCATTTCTGACAGGATATTTCTCATGAATACCACAAAGGACAGTATAAGAATTCAGCAAATCTGATTATGGACCAGAGTTCAGTTAGACACAGACCTTTGGTCATACCATTGACTTAAATCTTTTTGGTAAGCATACTCTGAGGATAGCATGAAGGTAATTTTTTTTTTTTTTTGTCCTCGTACATGCCACCAGATATTTTAAACTCTAGGTGGAAGATCCTCATACCTTCCACACTCTCCGATGTCCTTACCGCCCTTAACACAGTGTGTGGAAAGAGAAAAGAGATCTCCCAGAGGTAGGCTGTCATCGTGTCCGACTCCCATTCCCATTCTCTAAACTGGGCCACCCTGGGAACTCGGGAGGACTGAACCACAAACCTCTGGCATAATCATAGGACCACCCTTAGTTTTTCAACCAAGCAACCAGGGCCGACCACACCCCCTCGGCGCTTGCGGCCTCACAGGCCATATCAGACTTGCTAACCATCATGATGTTTTTTAAACAATCAGCAAATCTTGGGGGGGCCTCTGATTTCCATTCTTTACATATTTCTCTTCTGGCTATAACTATCACATAGAAAATAAGTTGTGAGGCATAATTATTAATATTATAATTTGATAGCAAACCGAAGAAAATCAGACTAAGAGAACATGTAATAGGGGTTTTCAATACCTTTTCCAAGAAACCACAGACCGCCTCCCAATAACCCGAAAGTTCTGAACATTCCATAAACACATGTAAATCGTCCGCTGCCGGGTGTTTACATCTGGGGCAATGATAATTATTGGACGTGATCTTAGATAGCTTTGCCGGAGTCCAGTAAATCCTATATGCCGTAAACAGGTGGTTTCTCCTCAAATTTGCTGGTTTAATTAAACTCTGTGAGATAGAAAATGAGTCCATCCAAATTTTTTGCACCGTCTCCAGACCGCCACCCAAAACATTACCCCAAAGGCCCCCCAGTTCCTGGTTCAGAGTTTCTTTTACACCTAATAGTGACCTATACCAAAATGAAACCTCTCGTTTCCAAACTCCGCCTCTACAGACAGCATCTAAAATCCCCCTTTCATCTTCAAACACCAGCAACTGCCCTGACCACCAGGCAGAAAGTTGATGATATTTAAATCTTGTTAAAGACCCGTTGGTCAAAGCCGCTATAGCCTCCCAGCCCAGAAGACGCGAGTCAACACAGAGGTCACCCCATCTCCTACAACCTGCTTTCCTGAGTGGCTGGGATAGTTGGTCCTGCAGGCATTCCGGAGTACCTGGCGAATCCCAGATTGGGGCATGCATGTTATAATAGGGGATCCCCAACGTTCTCCGGAAATATATCCAGTTGCTTAGTGCTGTCTGCAGGATCTTAAGGCGAACCTTTTTGAAAAATTTTTGATCACCAAATTTAAAAAGGAAAAATTCCTGACCCTGAGGCTGGTCGTACAATAAAGCCTGAAATAGGCGACCCTGTGAAGAAGAGTCCAATTTGTTAGCCAATAATCTGAAATTCTTAAGATGGAAGGTGTGACAATATAACAACAGATCAGGTAGGGCCAAACCCCCAATTTTTAATCCCCTCCTTAATTTCTTCCATGCAATCCTAGGCGATTTCGAGGCCCATATAAAGGATCCTATTTTCCCTTGTAGGCTCGTAATATCTTTTATAGGAAAAGCCAGAGGAATAGCATTGAACAAAAAAGTTATTTTAGGGAGGATTGTCATTTTAACCAGATTGACTCGCCCATACAAATTCAGTGGCAAATTGGCCCATCTTATTAGCGTTTTAGAAATCTCCTTAACGACTAACTGCCAACTGATTTTAGGAATATCAGTCAGTTTCTGGGTAAGATAGATTCCCAGGTATCTGATTTTATTTCTGGCCCCCGGGATGCCTGTTAAATTATTCCACCCCATTATTTCAGTCTTCCCCTTATTAATTTGATACCCAGATAGCCGTCCAAATTCTTCAGCTAATTCAAATAGTCTAGGGATTGCCTCAGTATGATTAGAAGTATATAGCAGAAGATCGTCCGCATAAAACGCTGTTTTAAGCTCTAAATCTGCTATTTTAAAAGGTGAAATTTTTTGATCGGCTCTAATAAGAGAGACAAAAGGCTCTATGTAGATATCAAACAGTAAAGGGGACAAAGGACATCCCTGTCTGGTTCCGCGGAAAATGTTAAACCAATCTGATAGACCCCCGTTTACCAAGACCTTAGGTCGCGGACTCTGATAAAGTGATTTGATCCCTTCTATATAAACTTGTGAGAAACCAAAGCTGGCCATTGTTGCCCAAAGATACTCCCAATTAACCTGATCAAAGGCTTTGGCCGCGTCGATTGCGACTATTGCTAATGGCAATCCCCTCTCTTCCGCAAAATCAATTGCCCCGATCACCTGGAATGTTAATTCATTCAATTGCCTCCCAGGGATGAACCCTCTTTGATCTGGGTGGATAATTGTTTTTATAATTTTAGCAAGTCTCGTGGCCAGTATCCCAGAGTAGATCTTTAAATCTGAATTCAATAAAGATATAGGCCTGTATCTATCTATCTTTCTATTCTCATGAAGGTAATTGGTTACAGACATATTTAGTCTCCGCAGAATGCACTCTAACATGGCGGTCTTTAATGTTATACAGGAGGATTTCCTAAGAAATAGAGTTGTGTTCACTACTTTCCTGACATAAGGCGGCTTCACATGATATGAGAGCTGCAAGTAAGGTAGCCACATTCTGGCTCATGACTCTCGAAACCTAGTGCTCAGAGCTTTTTTGGATATCTGTTAATACTCTTTTGGAATTTGACACCACAGTAGCCTTTGAAGACTCTGATAACTCAAGAAGTCCATACACTTGGCTGATGGGTGTAATTCTCTAGAATGAATTGTGGGAGTAATATGGAACATTTGAGCACTATAAATATTGGGCACTTATATATTATCGACAGGTAGAATGACACGTTCCAATTGGAGTATAAGGTCTATAAAACAAGAATGACTTTCCTGGCGAGTTTCTGTCCCACTGAATCCACTATCATAGAGCTAACCATATATGTCAGTATCATGGGGCAAAGAGGTGCCCTGCACTATGTTGTTGCACATCAAAATATGAAATGGTAATGTTCCTGAGATAATAATATTGTGGTTTAGATGCGTGGGTTTACACGAAACAAAAAATCAAATGTGTGAAATAATTTAAGGTTGTTATATGGCTTAAGCTTGGTAAACGATGTTGCAACAATAGTTATCCTTTTACTGTTTAAGCCTTGAGAAAGTTGTGGGGAGACCCCTTGCATATGACAAAACACTTTTTGGCTAAAGCTTGCAAGATCCCTTAAAGAAGAGGTGGAAACACTGGAAAATAAATCTATGTCATTAAGAAATTTCTATTTTGTTAGGCATACAGTTTTGTACACCAAGGTGCCGATCACGATCCGGTAAAAAATTCCCCCGTGCGACTCGTATCGGGTCTTTTTACCGTACGAATCGTACAAGTGCCGTACGAACTGGCAATCACGATTCGCATGGTAAAAAGTCCATACGAACCGCACCGGGAATCATTCCCCACACGTCCTCGGGTCGGAAAATGTGTCCGACACGTCCTCGGACGATTTACCTTACAAACGTAAAAATCCAAGTCCGACCGAGGAATCACGATCCATCCCGTGCGTCCGAGCCTACAACCGTATGGAAAAAACACCGTCCGCACCGAACACCAATAGCAACCATGGAGACATGTGCCCGCATACGCGCCCAACACTCCCCCCAGCCCCCGTACGTCCGACACGTACCCCCGTATATGTATACCCCCACCCGTCTATGTACACCCCAGTACGTTCCAGTCGCACCCCCACCCCAGTACGTGTCGTACCACCGTCAATGTACACCCCCCCACCCCTGTACGTGTCGTACCACCGTCTATGTACACCCCAGTACGTTCCAGTCGCACCCCCACCCCAGTACGTGTCGTACCCCCGTGTACCTACACCCCAGTACGTTCGAGCCACACCCCCACCCCAGTACGTGTCACAGCCCCGTCTACCTACACCCCAGTACGTTCCAGTCGTACCCCCACCCCAGTACGTGTCGTACCCCCCGTGTACCTACACCCCAGTACGTTCGAGCCACACCCCCACCCCAGTACGTGTCATAGCCCCGTCTACCTACACCCCAGTACGTTCCAGTCGTACCCCCACCCCAGTACGTGTCGTACCACCGTCAATGTACACCCCCCCACCCCTGTACGTGTCGTACCACCGTCAATGTACACCCCCCCTGTACGTGTCGTACCCCCGTGTACCCCCACCCCTGTACGTGTCGTACCACCGTCTATGTACACCCCCCCCACCCCTGTACGTGTCGTAACACCGTCTATGTACACCCCCCCACCCCTGTACGTGTCGTACCACCGTCTATGTACACCCCAGTACGTTCCACCGTCAATGTACACCCCCCCACCCCTGTACGTGTCGTACCACCGTCTATGTACACCCCCCCCCCCTGTACGTGTCGTACCACCGTCTATGTACACCCCCCCACCCCTGTACGTGTCGTAACACCGTCCATGTACACCCCCCCACCCCTGTACGTGTCGTACCACCGTCTATGTACACCCCAGTACGTTCCAGTCGTACCCCCACCCCAGTACGTGTCGTACCACCGTCAATGTACACCCCCCCACCCCTGTACGTGTCGTACCACCGTCTATGTACACCCCCCCACCCCTGTACGTGTCGTACCACCGTCTATGTACACCCCCCCACCCCTGTACGTGTCGTAACACCGTCCATGTACACCCCCCCACCCCTGTACGTGTCGTACCACCGTCTATGTACACCCCAGTACGTTCCAGTCGTACCCCCACCCCAGTACGTGTCGTACCACCGTCAATGTACACCCCCCCACCCCTGTACGTGTCGTACCACCGTCTATGTACACCCCCCCACCCCAGTACGTGTCGTACCACCGTCCATGTACACCCCCCCCCTGTACGTGTCGTACCCCCCGTGTACCTACACCCCAGTACGTGCGAGCCACACCCCCACCCCAGGACGTGTCATAGCCCCGTCCACCCACACCCCAGTACGTTCCAGTCGTACCCCCACCCCAGTACGTGTCGTACCACCGTCAATGTACACCCCCCCACCCCTGTACGTGTCGTACCACCGTCTATGTACACCCCAGTACGTTCCAGTCGTACCCCCACCCCAGTACGTTCCTGGCGCACCCCCAACACAACCTCCTAAGTACGGAGCGCACCCCATGCCCCAACATCACAACCGCATGTACGAGTCGTACAAAGCCACACACAAGGACCAAATCGTACAACCAAATGGCCCATGTACACACCGTACACACGCACAAAACGCACGTACACAACAAGGACAAAACAAAACAACTCAACAATACACCATTCGAAAGGCACACAGCCACTAAACATGGCCAACAACCACTAAAATAACACAATCACTGACCTGCAACTGTCAAAAACAAACAGAGGCCCAATACACCACCGCTCCTTATAACACACCCACCCAAAATTCAAACACTGCCACACCCACCCATGGACCAATAAAAAGGGCCCACACACACAAACCATGAGCCTTTGCAACAGACCCACTGCTGCCAGACACCACAGAACCAGACTACAAGCGACACCACATCTTACACTTGCACACCTTCACACGACCACCCTCACAAACACCCTCTCATCACATTCACACATACACACAACCATCCACACCCCCCCCAACATCCACACACCCCCCACACCCACACCATCCCCACCCACACCCCTCACCATGCCCACTACCAAGAATCCAAAGTTCAGTCACCGAGAGTTGGAGGTCCTTGTTGATCAAATCCTCAGAGTCGAGCCACAGATCTTTGGAACATTGGTCAGAAGCACCAGCCAGGCAGCCAAAACAGCCATGTGGCAGACCATCGTCGATGCTGTGAATGCTGTTGCGGACACCAGGAGGACCAAGCAGGATTGCCAGAACAGGTGGTACGATCTGCGGAGGAGGGTCAGAGCCAAGAGACAGGAGGAACACGACCAGGCCAACGCCACCGGAGGAGGGCCCTCCCGCAGACCCGTACAGTACCATCCCTGGGAGGAGAGGGTGATGGCCATACTGCCGGTGGAGGCAGTTGAAGGAGTAGAAGGACTCCGAGACCCGGGTGAGTACACAAACAACGCACCTCACATGGGGGGAACTGCAACCACAACCAAAATTAATAACAGGCACGCAACCACCACAAGCCATCGCATTACTCAACCACACTCCATGAGCAGGCACATGCCACTGCTGCCACCATGCCCCATGCACCCAGCTGGACAATGTCAAGTCACAGGCCACAGAAGACAACAACACATGACACGGTAACCCGGATGGCGGGAGGCTGGGCACCAAAAATCACATAGTGCGACTCCAAAGCAGACAACAATGCCCTCTGCCCATATGGCCTAGGTCACAGCCAGACAAACACTGTGTCCCAACACAGGAATGACTTGCCAGCAAATGGCGGATGCCTTGCATCAACACATGGGGGTGAAGGCACTGTTTTGCACATGCCAGCAGCTAATGAACAGCCAACAGTGTGAAAGAGTGGCAGCACACACCACCACAGCAGCAGCGCACAGACACACAGCAGACAAAATGGGTGCCTGGAGATCAGAAACAAACTCACATCAACAGGCCAAGGGCCACTCAAAGATCTGCTAACAGTGTGTGCCCAGGAAGCTGGGCCAAGGTGACAGAGGGTGACACACGGAGGGAGGGAGAGGGGGACACAGAGGGAGGGAGAGGGGGACTGAGAGGGAGGGAGACGGACAGAGGGAGGAGGCTGACACACAGAGGGAGGGAGAGGGGGACAGAGAGGGAGGGAGAGGGGGACACAGAGGGAGGGAGAGGGGGACTGAGAGGGAGGGAGACGGACATAGGGAGGAGGCTGACACACAGAGGGAGGGAGAGGGGGACAGAGAGGGAGGGAGAGGGGGACAGAGAGGGAGGGAGACACAGGAAGATGGACAGAGGGAGGAGGCTGACACACAGAGGGAGGGAGAGGGGGACACAGAGGGAGGGAGACACAGGAAGATGGACAGAGGGAGGAGGCTGACACACAGAGGGAGGGAGAGGGGGACACAGAGGGAGGGAGAGGGGGACACAGAGGGAGGGAGAGGGGGACACAGAGGGAGGGAGAGGGGGACACAGAGGGAGGGAGAGGGGGACAGAGAGGGAGGGAGAGGGGGACAGAGAAGGAGGGAGACACAGGGAGAGCAAATCAGTCCTGTGGTGTGTGGGAATGTCTGCTCGTCAGCAGGTGGACTGCGTGCATGTAGACAAGGGTGGCCAGTGCCAGAACCCCCCCTCTTCATCATGGCAAAACGCAGGGCCATGTCACAACCTGTACACGAGCACAAGGACAGCCACCTGCATCATATGAGTGTGTGGATCCACTCCATGTGCACATGTACAGTGCTACAAGGAAGGCGCAAATGCATAGCTCGGCACACATGCACACTCCACTGCTGACTGCAGTCACACTTGACGCAGCAAGTAAGACTGTGCCACACATAGTTAAAGGGGCCAAATTGGTGCCCAAGGGACACACACATGCACAAGTGCACTGTGAGTGGAATGCAAGACAGATCCTAATTCCAAGAGGAAATGTGCCAACTTTGTAACGGATGAAACATGGATGTTGCATGGATCAAAATTAACATTTTCTCTCTCACACACAGGTCAACGTCGTGCTGCACCCCCCAACACTGGGGGGGAACACTCACAGGACCCGGATCTGCAGGAGACCGATCCCACCGGCAGCGACCACTCTCACCACTCTGCGGACGACCCCGACCGACCTGGCCCCTCTGGTGTCCAACCACCTGCAGCACCTGCGTCAGGTACAACCGTGCCAACCACCACCCCCACTCCTGCCACTTCCCAGGAGACACCCAGGATCCCTGCCCCAACACCACAATGCAGCCAGGCTCGCCAGGAGGGACACGGTGTCCCGGGCACCCAGGAGGAGGCAGGCGATAACGCCAATGCCACCCCTCAGGGGTCCCGGAGACCCGATGTGCCCACAAGTGCAGGCCAGACGCAAGTGGGCAGGGGTGGTGGGAGTGGAGGACGGCGGAGGCGCGAGCCTGACCAGTTGGCTGGGGATCCGGTATTTTCACATGTCCGTAACATCCTGGACTCATACCGGCAGGACACCACGGGCATGGCCCAGGTTGTGTCCGTCCTCGAGGGGATCAAGGTCCAGCAGGCCCAGCAACATGCGGAGCTAATAGCCTGTCTACAGCTACACCAACGGAGGATGGAGGACAGACAGGCTCAGCAAGTGACGGCGTCCCAGGGGATTCACGCTGAACTCCGTCGGATGGCCGACACCATGGCCGACCCTCCCTGTGCCAGAAGGCGGAGAACATCACCACCCACAGGGAGGGATCATGAGGAGGAGGAGGAAACATCCGATGGAGCATCCCAGACGTCGTCACGGCCTGCTGCTGAGGTTCCCCGCAGGAAGCCGGGTCGTCCACGGAAAGGACCGTGAGGGTGGCTGCTACATCACCATCGCCCAGGACACCTGGCCTGGCACCTGGCCCACTGGAGCAACAGCATCACAGCATCAAGAGACATTCTCTGCCACATGGCCCTGCTGGTCACTGGCTGACCAATGTTGACAAAGACTGTGGCATGGACTCTGAGGATTTCCAATGGCAAGGACACCAACTCCCCTACTGAACTTTGGATTCCCTAATCCCGGAAAGCCCCCCACTTTGTCCCCCCCCCCCCTAATAAATCACACTATTAAGAGTAGATGCCTGCTGGTAGCATTATTACCTAACATGTGTCTTGTACAGTCTAAACATGCCTGAGTCATCTGTTCACTTCAACCATCCACACCCTGGGGCCTGAGTCTGGCACAGGACACATGGGTCACAGTTTATTAGGCAAGACAGACATGGAGCACCATACACACCCGTGATGTGCAGAACCAGCTGAGGGGGTGGCCGAACAACCGTGCTGACAGACACATTGAGTACAGCAACAGTCATGCGCAGAGGTCAGGGAACCTGGCCCGTGTCCTGGGGGGCACCCAGGTACGTGTAGACAGGTGGCAGAACCATGTCCTGCAAGCTTGAGTCCGGTGGATGCAGAGAATGGGGGCCTGGACAACGTTGGATGCATGGGGATGGCACATGTCACACTACCCACACAGTCATGGACATCATGCCCAATACACAGTCTCAGCACACACACACAGCTTGCATCTTGCCACTCGACACATTGACACATAGCCACAATCTGGGAATACCATGCCAGACATGCAGGATGCACCGTGCCAACACACCAGCATTGACTGAGCAGAGGCACCTTGGAGGCATAGGGACATCTTTAATAGTCATGTTTTTGGGATTGCAGAGGCAACTTGAAGTACACATGAACACATCATGTGGAGTAACATGTGGCTCAAACACTGGCACCCCCCTTCTGCAGCACAAATGGGTGATAGCCATGGTACTGGCACACAAGCGTCGGCTAACAGCTAAATACCCACAGCTGCACACGGAGAGCCTGCCATACACCATAGATCCGCTGATGTGGAAGTCCCACGCCATGTCAAGCCAATGTCAACCGTATGTGTCCGAGGGCAGTGTCACACACATTGATGCCATCATCACAATCCACCATCCCATCACTGATGACTGACAACCAGGCAGCCCATCTATTCTGGTGTACCCAGCTGCATGTCGTGTCCCATGGGGATGCCACATGACTGCAGAGGAACCAAACCCCGACCTGGGCAGTGTGCACACATCGTGAACAACTGCCACACCCAATACACCCCAGATGCATCCCTTACCCCATGGAGACTTCCAAACGTGTCCGTGCCTGTAACGCTGAGTCAGCCCACGATGCCATGTCCATGAGGAATAGCAGTGCCACAACAATGCAACCAGCAGATGGCATGCGCAGGTACCTGGGGAAGAGAGACACACAAGAAGTCAGCCACAAAAAGCACAGCCACTTGCATGTGCATTGACTCGACACATGTATGGATGACAACATGCTAGGTCTCAATTATGACTGGGGAAATACTACCATCACTGCCACCATCACTCCAGTGACACACCCACACACACCTCTGACTCACGTGCCATACATGCAGGTGGACACACACATCACAACACATGCCACACGGGGACCAAGGCGTGCACACTCAGACACTGGTACTCACCACTAAGCAAAGAAGTCGCGTATGAGCCGAGTCCGGATGTCCTCTTGCGGCTCCACATCCTCCACATCACTAGCCCCATTGCCAAGCCCTTCGTCCTCCACGGGTGGATGGTCCTCGTCATGTTGATTCAGGATGAGTGGCACAGCTCTTTCAACTGCCATGTTGTGCAGCATGCAGCAGACCATGAAGATCTTGCAAACCTTTGCCGGGGCATATGGGAGTGCGCCGCCGGTCTTGTGGAGGCACCGGAATCGGCTCTTCAGCATGCCAAACGTCCTCTCTATCACTCGCGATGCGAGTGTACGGTCCGTACCACTACGGGTACGCATACGCGTGCAGACCCATAGTGATAGTGAGCGTAGATGCGAGTGTACGGTCCGTACCACTACGGGTACGCATACGCGTGCAGACCCATAGTGATAGTGAGCGTAGATGCGAGTGTACGGTCCGTACCACTACGGGTACGCATACGCGTGCAGACCCATAGTGATAGAGAGCGTAGATGCGAGTGTACGGTCCGTACCACTACGGGTACGCATACGCGTGCAGACCCATAGTGATGGAGAGGGTAGGCATGCATGTACGGGCCGTTGCCATGCATTTGGGGTGCCCTAGGGCCCCCACACGCACCGTACCTGTGTGTGATGCTCCAAATTACATAGGGGACAAGTATTAAGGCCTACATGCATGCTGGTTGTCATGGAGACCAAGTTCAAAAATCGAAATTGTTCTGGAAGGTGCACAGCAGAAGTCAGTTGGAATTTGTCTACTTTGTTGCAATGTGTTTGTGGGGCTGACATCATGCAGGAGAATGAAACCGATAGAGAACACACAGACTGCTAGGTTTGTAGGGATTGGTGGAAACATAGGATGCAAATGTGAGTGACCAATCTCTCTGTACTCCTGTGCATGAGACTGGGCAGAAGGGCACATATAAGGCAGCCAGGTCCCATGAGGGAGCACTTGCCTGCACATCTTTGCATTCGTCGACCCAGCTGCTGCTACTGATTCCCTGGAACCATGTCAAGGGCTGTGGAGAGGACACAGCCATTCACCCTGGAGGAGAACATGGCTCTGCTGGATGTGATCCTCCCACAGTACCCCATGCTGTATGGGCGACCAGGGTATCAGGTGAGTGCATAGGCCACTGCCACAGACTGTCCCTATGTTGTGACTGTGACTTCGGCCATTGCGTCCAGGTGTAACACACATGCCATGTACTGTTGGGGGGGTCCCAGGGGGGGGTGCCTGATGTCTCCCAGCAGTGCCCTGAGACAGGAGGGGTGGGGGCCTATCACTCACAGCAGTGCCCTGAGACAGGAGGGGTGGGTACAGAGTGCTCCCAGCAGTGCCCTGAGACAGGAGGGGTGGGTACAGTGTGCTCCCAGCAGTGCCCTGAGACAGGAGGGGTGGGTACAGTGTGCTCCCAGCAGTGCCCTGAGACAGGAGGGGTGTGTGCCTATCACTAACAGCAGTGCCCTGAGACAGGAGGGGTGGGTGTGATGCACAGTGTGAGCCTTGATCATTGATTGTGACATTGCCATCATTCCACCTGTGTACCCACTGTGGCACGTAGTGCTTTTTCCCCTCAACAGGGGATGATGTCCCTATGACAAAGGTGCAATGCGTTGGCTGCATGACATGCCTTGTTGTAACCAGCTAATTTGTACCCATATGTCTCTCTGTGACATGTGGCTGGTGTATTGATGTGGTGTCACTTGTTCTACCTCACAGGTGGGCGCCACTGCCAAGGAGCAGATCTGGCTGACCGCCGTCAGTGCCGTGAGGCGTGTGGATGGTCGGAGGCGGAGCCTGCCCCAGGTGAGGAAACGCTGGCAGGATATCCGGTGCTGGACGCGGAGGATTGCACGGCTCCTGCTGGGGGACTCACCTGAGAGCCACAAGAACCGCAACCGCCGCCGTCTGAGCCACCTCCACAGGCGTGTGCTGCCGGTGGTCTTTCCAGACCTGGAGAGGCGCTTACAGGCGATGCAGCAGCCGGAAGGGGGTAGGTACATGTGTGTTTGTTGTGTGTCACCGGCATTTGTAAGGGCACAGTAGCATGAATTCACTGGCAGGGTTTAAAGGTGCTGTGCAGATCCTGTTTGCCCCAGTATAGCGCTGTGCCCCTGCCACCCTTCCCCTCCTTGCAATGTGTTCCCTGGTCTGTGTGTAGTCACTCCTCCACAGGGTAATGTAGGCTGGCGCTTTGTCCACGGGAACAATGTCTGTAGCATCATGTGTGGGGGTGGTGTGTAACAGGTTGTGGGACATTGCCTGTGCACTGTCAAGTTCACTGCATGTGGGTTCCATATCAGTTGGCACTGATGCTGACTCCAGACATGGGAGTTGGTCTCTCATGTGTCATGCCTTACAGCGCGCATGTCCCATGTAGTGGCCTGTGACATGATGTGCATGAGTGTGCGATACACATAGTGCAGGGATGGTGACGTGTGTTGCAGTCATTACCATTCAGTAGCATGTAGTTGCGTGCCCACTACTGTCCCCTGGGGCACCTTTTCCTCAGTGGTGTATGTGTCATCATACACGTGGCCACTGTCAGTGTCTACAGCGTAAGTTGTGCTCTCTGCCATTGTCCCCTGTCACCATGTATATAGACGTGCTATTTTGTACAGGTGTCCACTGTGCAGCCTGACCTGATTGTCCTTCTTCATACTCACAGTTGCCAGTGCCTGTGTGTCTTGCTATACTCATCTGAGGATGGGCACTGGTACCACATTATTTGTACAGGCGCACCTTGGCTGTTTGGCGTTCAATCTCGCTTTTTGCCTGCCCCTGTGTGTATCACCCAGACTATGAGATGTTGGTGCCACCTGTGTCTCAACAATTTGCCTCGTGTAGGGTCTTGTTGGGGCGGGCAATGCCTATGTGTTAAATCCTGATTACCACTTGCTGGGTCTGGGCAGTGTGTGATGTGTCTGGACACACACGCAATGTGCAGTGACAGAGTCATGTTGTGCATGTTTTCAGCATTACCTATGCAGCATGTGTCTCAAGTTCATGGATATGGTCCCTGGTCATCGGTATTTTCGCCAACGCTGTGTGGTGCAGATGCAGTGCTGGATTGTCCCCAGGGCCTGGGTGCTATGTCAGACTCCTTTTCCTGTGTTTAGCTATTGTCTCATGCTCTCCATGGTATTTCAGTGGCATGGTGGCTCAACCAACTGTGTGTTTCATGCCCTACATCGGTACCCTGTTCAGTAGATGTTAGGGATCTTCCTTTTCAGGCCATGCAATGTTACCTATGTGGATTGGACTCATGTGACAGATGTGTACAGATGTCTGATTATTTCTGTCTCTCCACCCTGCCCACAGCATCGTCGGGGGACACAGAGGGAGACATGGACACAGACCAGGCGGAGGGACCGAGCACCAGTGCCAGCCGTGACATCGGGTCTGGCACATCGAGTGGTACAGAGGCGGAGGAGAGTGTGGCCGAGGACCTGTCGACTGGCACATCAGACTACGAAGCTGACAGGTCCGGGGACGATGTCTCCGAGTGGGCGGAGGCTGCACCAGCAGCTGACAGCGGAACAACACCTCGCACCGCCCCCTCAGTTTCCACCAGCCGCCTCCCACTTGCTCGTGTCCCTTCCCAGCGTGCCCGGTCACAGCATGTCTCCTTCCTGCCAGGCACCGCACCCCCTGCCCCTGTCTCCACTGCTGCCGCCAATGCAGAGTCTGTGGACATCCAGCGGCAACTGCAGGTTGGTCAGGCTGCGATCCTTAATGTCCTCCATGCCCACGGCAAAACCCTCACCAACATCGAGGCTTTCTTGGAGGGCATTCATTCATCGCAGGCTGACCAACGCAACTTGCTGAGGTCCATCGACTCCACACTGACTGCAGCAGTGGGTCTCCTGCAGCGCGACCTCCCCCCACCTACCCCTGCCCCATCCACACTTCCCACTCCCATGCCTGTCACACGTACACCCAGACGTCGGCATGCACCCACATCAACAGACACGGGCACCACACCAGCAGGGAAGGTCCACCGCACTCCTCCTGACACGCACACACAGGGTGAGGTAGGCACACCCACTGGGTCGGGGGGCAAACGTGTGACACGCAGCCATAGTGGGAGTCCGCATTCCACCCAGTCCACTCCCTCCAAATCCCCTCCCCTCAGCTCTCCTGGCCACATCTCCCCCAAGGACACCTTCATGGCCGCTCTGTCCCTGAGCCCCACAGTTACACCACCACGCAAGCGGTCAAGGAGGTCCCCGGTCAGGGTGGTTGAGTCTCCCCCCCTGTCTCCACCCTCCCCCGGTGGCGCTGCGACCCATCCCTCTGATCCCCCCCCCTCCTTGGGGCCTGAGGTCCCTTCGGGTGCAGGGGACTCCCTGGAGGACCTTGCAAAGGTGTGTAGTGCCATCCTGGCCTCCGCCTTTGGCACTGACCCACCTCCTGTGGTGGAGTCCTCCATCCCTGCACCCACAACGCCTCCCCTTTGCCCTGATGTCCCTGCGGTGCCTGTTGCTTCCCCCCCCCCTGATGCCCTCACCAGTGTGGAAGACGATGCCATTTGACTGTGCAGGCAATGTAGGGGACACGCATCCCACTGTGTCCCCCATCCAGCTGAGAATCATTGACTGCCCTATGGGCTTTGTGAAGATTGAACTGCCTGCGATCCACGGACATTGTGCTCATGCTGAATAAAGCTTAATTTTGTTTTCATTATCACACTACTGCTATGCTGGTATTGGTGTTGGTGGGGCTGCTACATGGTTTTGGGTGGTGTGTTAGGGTTTGGGTGTGTGGGATGTGTAGTAGTGTACTGCTCATTGGTGGGACCCTGTGATCTGTGTGCCATCACAAGGTGTTGGCTAACTTTCTTTGTTCATGTAAGCAGTTACTGCATGGTGCACTTGTCCCAGGGTGTATTCCTTCCTCTGTGTACCCAGCTTTCTTCCCTGCAGGGTGTTCCCAATGTTTAGCGCAGAGCTGTGTCTACATGAGCTGTGTGTGTGACGGAGCCCTTCTACTTTGGCCATGCATGCAGGGCCATGTCTCCACCTGCGACAATCGTGGCATCCTTGGTGATCACTGTACTTGTGTGTGGAGTCTGTTGACATGAGTTCATGGGGACATGTTCCCTTGTAGCCAGTATGCATGTGGATAATTCTGAACTCACACACATGTGTTACACCCCTCCTGTATCAGGGCACTGCTGGGAGTGATGGGCACCCACCCCTCCTGTCTCAGGGCACTGCTGGGAGGACTCCACACCCACCCCTCCTGTCTCAGGGCACTGCTGGGAGGACTCTGCACCCACCCCTCCTGTCTCAGGGCACTGCTGGGAGGACTCCACACCCACCCCTCCTGTCTCAGGGCACTGCTGGGAGGACTCCACACCCACCCCTCCTGTCTCAGGGCACTGCTGGGAGGACTCCACACCCACCCCTCCTGTCTCAGGGCACTGCTGGGAGGACTCTGCACCCACCCCTCCTGTCTCAGGGCACTGCTGGGAGGACTCCACACCCACCCCTCCTGTCTCTGGGCACTGCTGGGAGGACTCTGCACACACCCCTCCTGGGTCTGGACACTGCTGGGGGGACTCTGCACACACCCCTCCTGGGTCTGGACACTGCTGGGAGGACTCTGCACCCACCCCTCCTGTCTCAGGGCACTGCTGGGAGGACTCTGCACACACCCTCCTGTCTCTGGGCACTGCTGGGAGGACTCTGCACACACACCTCCAATTTCTGGATATGTACGCTTGGGACATACACGGTGTGGGTGCGCTCCATGCATTCGAGGTGAGGGTACGGGTCGTACTTACACTGTTGGGGTGGGGGGTACGCTCCATGCATACGCGGGTGAGGGTTCGTGTCGTACTTACACTGTTGGCATGGGGGGTACGCTCCATGCATACGCGGGTGGGGGTACGGGTCGTACTTACACTGGTGGGGGTGGGGGTACGGTCCGTACGTCCGCGGGTGAGGGTTCGAGTCGTACTTACACTGTTGGGGTGGGGGGTACGCTCCTTGCATACGCGGGTGGGGGTACGGTTCGTACTTACACTGGTGGGGGTGGGGGTATGGTCCGTACGTCCGCGGGTGAGGGTTCGAGTTGTACTTACACTGTTGGGGTGGGGGGCACGCTCCATGCATACGCGGGTGGGGGTACGGGTCGTACTTACACTGTTGGCATGGGGGTTACGCTCCATGCATACGCGGGTGAGGGTACGGGTCGTACTTACACTGTTGGCATGGGGGGTACGCTCCATGCATACGCGGGTGGGGGTACGGGTCGTACTTACACTGGTGGGGGTGGGGGTACGGTCCGTACGTCCGCGGGTGAGGGTTCGAGTCGTACTTACACTGTTGGGGTGGGGGGTACGCTCCTTGCATACGCGGGTGGGGGTACGGCTCGTACTTACACTGGTGGGGGTGGGGGTATGGTCCGTACGTCCGCGGGTGAGGGTTCGAGTCGTACTTACACTGTTGGGGTGGGGGGCACGCTCCATGCATACGCGGGTGGGGGTACGGGTCGTACTTACACTGTTGGCATGGGGGTTACGCTCCATGCATACGCGGGTGAGGGTACGGGTCGTACTTACACTGTTGGCATGGGGGGTACGCTCCATGCATACGCGGGTGGGGGTACGGGTCGTACTTACACTGGTGGGGGTGGGGGTACGGTCCGTACGTCCGCGGGTGAGGGTTCGAGTCGTACTTACACTGTTGGGGTGGGGGGTACGCTCCATGCATACGCGGGTGGGGGTACGGGTCGTACTTACACTGTTGGCATGGGGGGTACGCTCCATGCATACGCGGGTGGGGGTACGGGTCGTACTTACACTGTTGGCATGGGGGGTACGGTCCGTACGTCCGCGGGTGAGGGTTCGAGTCGTACTTACACTGTTGGGGTGGGGGTACGCTCCATGCATACGCGGGTGGGGGTAGGGTCCGTACATATCCGTCCCCACGCTATGTGATGCTTGTGCGGGCCGTACCCAGGCCTTTGCCACGTGGGTACGATCCGTCCCGCCATTGTTGGGGTGACGTGTGTGTGGGCGTGGTACGACTCGTACCCACGCTCTTGAGGCGTGGGTACGGGACGTACCTGTCTGGTTGTGTTGCCGGTTCGCGTGGTGACGGACTTCCGTTGTGGCGGTCGCTGGCTTATCAGGACACACCCCCACCCCCTCGTGGTGACCAGGGCATGGGAGTCAGGTATGTCCAGGCCATGTGTGACTTATGTGGTTGTTTTGTGGTCTGCCCTGGTCGTGCCACCCCCACCCCACCCCACTTTCCCCCCTCCCTTAGTTATTCTGACCTTCTGCGGCGTCTGCGTCGGTGCCTGTAGAGCAGGTGGACTGCTATGAGGGCAGGGATGACTCGTAGGTTCGGGTCCATGTCTGTCCGTCGCGTACTGGTACTCCAATCGCGTCGTCCTGTCGCGTACGGGTCCTCCTTGGTGGCGTCGTCCTGTGTGTCCGTCACGTACTGGTCCTCCTTGTTCGCGTCGTCGTCTGTCCGTCGCGTACTGGTGGTCCTTGTTCGCGTCGTCCTGATTTCCCGGCAGTTTTTGGCTGCCGCAAAATATTCACCGTGCGGGGTGACGTCGGTGCGAATCGTGATTCCTGGGTCGTGAATGGCTGGCTGCGAGCGTCCCGACGTCAGGTCGGCACTTTCCCGGATCGCATTGGTAGGTGTTTTTTTGTTCGGTCGGACTTTTTTACGAATCGTACGGTCATGGTGTACCCGTGCGAATCGTAATTCCTTGTTTGTAGAAATTGACGACCGGGTACGCGTCGGACGGAGAATATGCTCCGTCCGACGGTTCGTACCCGGTTTTTACCGGATCGTGATCGGCACCCAAGTGTTGACATATTCACGTGTGCCACGTTTTGTCATAAACATGTTCCAAAGGTTGAGACCATTGGAAAGGCAGAACGGACCCTTGGATACGAGCCCCCACAAAAAGCTTCTGATGGGCCAGCAGAAAAGAAAACACTTTCTGCTTTCAGTTGCCCTGAAGGAACAATGTAAAAAATTATTTAGTTAAAGATCAAAGGTTTGAAGCAGCACTCGCTCTGAGCCAATCAGCAACACGTCAGCTGTAGCGTTAGCTGTATTGTTAGTCATGGCCAAAGGAAACATTTGTGCAAGAGAACTAGCGGTGGCCAACAATACTCGGAACTCTGTGGAATTTGGTGGAGTTTTACAGTGACTCCACGGAATTCTGCTGAGTGACACTTCGCGGGCTCCGCCCAGCCCTAATAGCCAGTCGAGCTCTCACACAGAACATATAGCTTGATGCCATAGAGACCTCTTTTGCTCGCAATGTACTGGCAGAACAGCCTTTGTACACAATCAAGCACTCATCGATGGCTATATTCTTCCCAGGAATATAAACCTTTGGAAACTTGGCTGACAAATGTTCCACGACCAGCCGATTTTTCAACAACCTGTCATGGTTTGGATGGTCCCCGGGCAATGCAACTGAATTTTCATTGAAATACAGTACACATTGCAATAGTAAAAAATGATCTCTGCTCATGTATGGTGAGAATATAGGGTTACCAAAACCATGTGAGTAGACCAGTAGGTCAGCAAGGTTGGTTTATGCACTCCCCCCGTTTTGAACGTAAGGCCTAAACATTTCTGCAAATCCCCTAATGAAGTGGGAGTCCACTTGTGTGCCGTAGAATGAGGCTCAAGAGTGTCTCCATGCTTCCTCAGAAATTGTTTGGCTCTGACATTTGTTTGCTGCACAATTTGCTCAGGAAAGTCGGCATCCAAAAAGAGATGGATGTAGTCAATTGGCAAAATATTGCCTGTATCGAATTTACATCCAGCATCGCCAGTGAAAGGCAGAATTCGGGGCTGAACTAATTTGAGGGAGCTGCCAAGAGAGCACTGCATCAGTGCTTGTGCTGCGCCTGCCTGCTCTCTGGGTTAGTCTAACCTGCTACTGTTGTCTCACTGCACAGACTGTGCCTGTGATGGGACAGCATGACTGTCATCATCATCATGTCCCTCTGAATTGTTGGAAGATGAGTCGTTGGATGGAACTGCACCAACTGAAAAATCACTTCCAGATTCTGCTCTATTTTTTTCTCCCCGTGATGCTGTCTCAGCATCTGCTGTGTCAGTCTCTGATCCTGCCTCAGAACTGTACTCCATAACTTGAGTTAGGGCTTGAGCAGCAGTGATCCACTCAGACACCATCTCTGCTAGTGCCTAAAACTGTCTTTCTAAAACACTATCCAACGTAGAAGGCAGGTATTATCTTCTGAAACAGTTGGTGGGTGAGTGCGTGAGTGATGTGTACAACAGTAAATAACAACAAAGTCGCCTGACCTTGCCTTCTTTCTTAAATCAGCAGGTTCTCTAAAGGCAGTAAAAAAGACACAGTATTGCTTCACCTTGCCACATACCCATCATCACAGCCTTTAGCGCTGTTGGCGCCAAGGTGACAATCACTTTTGGTACCTCCCCCCCCCCCCCATGACCACGTCCTTGGATTTCCTCACTACCACCCAGCAAAAATGCACCTCATCTCTCCATAGCACCTCTCTCACATACATTTCATTTGTTTTAAAGTGTTGGTAACGTCTGGATTTACTAATCCACTCAGCTATCCTCATATAATACTGATCTGTTCTTTGCAGCAGGCATGTTAAACCTCTATGAGACTTTTATGGCATGTCAAAACTCCCACTAGACAAAACTACGATCTCTCTTTCTAGCAGGAACAAAATCACAAGAGTTAGCTTGACATTTTTATTGCTGCCTGGAAGCTGTGTTTGTATGTATATATATATATATATCAACCACAAAAGTTACTGTAATCCACAGGAACCACTCAGACGCCTTTGTGTGCTTCAATAATACCGTGTTTTAATGGCAAGCAAGGAACTACGCGTTTCGGCTTTACGCCTTGGTCACGTAGTTCCTTGCTTGCCATTAAAACACAGTATTATTGAAGCACACGAAGGCGTCTGAGTGGTTCCTGTGGATTACAGTAACTTTTGTGGTTGATATATACGATTTCCGGCGTCTTTTGACTTGGACCGCCCTTCGACAGCCTGGAATCGGGTCCGGAAATAGTGGATTATATATATATATATATATATATATATATATATATATATATATATATATATATATATATATATATATATATATGAGAAAGAGAGATAAAAAAGGCTTCTGCCGAAACGCGTCTCTCTATCCATGGGGTCCTGTGAGACCTGATATAAAAGAAAGCCATACCTTACATCTTTGAGTACATGCCTTCTTCGGTGTTGGAGTGGGATGGAGTATGCATATGTATACCTATTGATTACACTGGATGTCACTGCCCTATATACCAGCATCCATTATTTGGATGGAATTAGGGCAGTGGAACATTTTTTGCGGACTAAACCTGTTCACATGTTGCAACACAGTAGAATGCTGATTGATATGATTCAGACCTGTTTGAATAACAATTACTTTCTTTTCCAAAGTCAGGTGTATCAACAAATGAGAGGCGTGGCTATGGGGGCTTGCTTCTCCCCCAGTTATGCCTGTTTACACATGGGACTGTGGGAGGAGCAAGTCCTCAGGGCCCATTTCAGCGATATTATGGACAATCACATAATAGCTTGGTATCGTTACATAGATTTGTTCATAATTTGGAGAGGGTCTGAAGCTACAGCAAATGTGTTCATTGAAGAAATTAATGTGAACAATTTGAACCTGGAATTTACGGCATCTGTGAGCATTGTTTTTGTGAACTTTTTGGATGTAGAATTGTTTATCAAAGATGGTCACATAGAGACCAAGTTACATCGCAAGATCACTGCAGACAATACAGTTCTGCATGCCTCCAGCCATCACCCTGACCATCTGATGCGCAGTATGTAAATGTAAATTGATACTTGTATAGCGCACTACTCACCCGCAAGGGTCTCAAGGCGCTTGTACGAATACCGCTGTGGAACCCATCCTGGCTTTCCCTGTGAGGCGTCTACTCCTGGGCACCCCCAAGGTGGAGGCCAGGCATCCTTAGCGTTGTGGGGGCCGTTGTGGAGATGAAGCAAGCTATTGCCCAGAGTTGCAGAGTGGGACTCCATGATTGGAATGGCACCGAGGCGAGAATTATCAGGTCCGTGGAATTTTTGAGCCCAAGACCCGCCGAGGCGGGGAATTGAACCCTGGTCCCGGGCTAGACCTCTGCATCAGGGTCTGCCGCTCTAATCATTGAGCCACACTTCTCCTACAGTATCCCCTATGGGGAAATGCAGCGCATCAGACGGATCTGTAGCAGGGACACTGATTATGTGGAGGCTCAATTGGAAAGTAGGCAACGTTTTATGGACAGAGGATATACAGCTAAAGTGCTTGATTTAGCGATCAAGAAAGCTAATTCCATCCCTCGCTCTGCAGCACTAAAAAGCAGTTCTGTTTCAACTGCATCAGCTAAACCCTCTGGCTCCATTTTAGAGCCACCGAGGCTAATCACTACTTACAACCAACAACACAGTAAGGTGCGCATGATTTTCAACAGAAATTGGCCAGTGGTTCGCAATGATCCAATACTTGGTGATCTGTTGCCTAAATCCCCGGCTATCACATTTCGCAGGTCTCGCTCTATGAATGATATGCTGGTGAAAAGTAGCCCAGAGATCAGTACAAGTAATTCATGGTTACAGAGTTCCAAAGGCTTTTTCAAATGTGCCAGCTGTAAAGCTTGCAAACTTGGCAGAAATAGGACATCCTATAGAACTCCTTTTAGTGATGTTCCTGTTTTGATATCGAAGAAACTAACGTGCAAAACTGAATTTGCCGTGTATGTGCTGGAGTGTGCGTGTGGCCTGCAATATGTTGGAAGTACCAAGTTGCAGGTTCACAAACGCATTCTCCAGGACATGCGGGCTGTCAGCAACAATGATGCAGCGTACCCTGTTGCCAGACATTTTAAAGAGATCCATGATAGCTGTCTAGACTTTTTCAGCTATTTTGTAGTGGATACAGTCCCACGGCTACGCCGGGGGGGGTGACCATGAGTCCCTGCTTAGGCAGTTGGAGACCAGATATATTCTTGAGTTGGACTCCAGAACCCCCAATGGCCTTAATTCAAGTGAAGATCTCTTTACCTGTCTTTAACAGTATCCAGTACCCCACGAGGCAGTTGACGGCCATGACACAAAATAATTTTTAGAATTGGGTCTAGTTCCGCTACCAGATATGGTCTTAGTGGAGCTTACCCCTATCTGCCGTCCGCCTGCTCATAGATTTACAGCATAGAATATCAACTTCTCAGTTGTTTTTGCATATACATTTTTTGTTTATTTCACTCTTTCTCCTCTCCTTTGCATATACACTTCACTGATGCGTGATTCCTTTAGGGCAGATTAGATATGAGATTACCAAGGTTTTCCGACATGATACAATCGCAGGTTTTTTTATAAAAAAAAATTTGGGGTAACATTTTTAAATATTTATGAAATAGATATTTAGTAAAGCTCCTCCAAATGTTTAGGAATCTGGTGCTCTTAATTAGAAAGTTCGATAAACTGTATAACTAGGGTGGCGAATATCAATATTTGTCCAGAGCAATTTCTAGATACAATGAGTGGGGAGGAGTAGGGAATTTATCATTATTTAATGTGTAGTTTTTTCTATTCTGTTAAAATGCGATGAAGCCATTGGTCGGATACCTTAAGGATAATTTTGATAAATTGTGTGGCAATATTGTGGCCATTGAGAATGATAAGGATGAATGTTGTAGCTTAACTATTTTGCACAAAATTTGATTGCATTTGCACTTTAGCATGTTATATATTATGATGTTAGTACCTCACTATGGGGAACATCCCTGACATGCCGGTATTTTGCACTTGCAGAAATTTGCACATTGCTTAATTTGCACATTTGTTTTATCTGAGTAGTTGTTATGTTGCTTTTTGCACAATTTGAGTAATAACCAATTGATATCATGTACTAGATTCTCAGTATCAATTCTCCAGTAGATTACTAATAGTTGTCTATAATTGGTTTCCAAATGCTGCTGAAATTTGACATATCATTAACGTTGCTATTTTGCACAATTAGTTTTGGCGTACAATGTAAATTCTTGTAATTACTGTGTCCAGTTTTAATTTCTCATGGCTTTCTATGTACTTATATTTATATATTTTTTCCATATCCATTAGCCCGGATGTCACTTTGGCTTCTACCACATGCGTCATGTGATCAAGGCCTCCGTGCTGAGGCCGAAACGCGTCATGGTGGTACGTGGTGCACTTATAGATAAATAAATTTACCTTGCACTGAATTGTTCCGGGTCCGTTTTCGTCCTTCCTGTGAATGCGGCAGCAGCAGACGAAGTTCTCCTCATGTGTATATATATATATATATATAGAGAGAAACACTTACAACCATCTTCTACGCCCTCACCAAGCCAAATGATTCCATCCTTGAGTATTAAAGACATTCCATCATTGAAAGTAGCCACTTCACTACAAATTGGATCTTCTACACAAGTTGAAGCTAGTAATGCTTCTCTCATATCTGATTTACAATATTGTCAAGACATGGGCTTTGAAACTAACAGAGGAGGAAATAGTGGTTCTAAAAATCGATCAACTTTCTGTCCACAACTCCCTCCAGGCAACAAAATTGATCTCTTTCAGGAAATTATGGTGGAGGAGATCAACAAAATGTCCATCAACTGCCCTATGTCATCTACAAAAAGGCATAAAACAACAAAAAAACACAACAATAAGAGAAAGACATGGAACCTCACCCTCGATGAACACAACGCATTAAAAGAATTACGTGATGATCAAAATATCATCATCAAAGCCTCGGATAAAGGCGGTAACATCGTCATTCAAAATTGTGAGGATTATATCAAAGAAGCTACTAGACAACTCAATAATGAGGAACATTATGAGAAACTAACTAAAAATCCAATTAAGAACTGGACAGATGAATACCATACGAAACTTTTGGCTTGGAAAGAAAGAGATCTTATTGATTTGGAAGAATATCTATACCTGAAAACCAATCACCCCATTACGGCAACTATTTATTTCTTACCAAAGATCCATAAATCCATTATCCATCCGCCAGGCAGACCCATTGTTAGCTCCATCGGTTCCTTATTGGAATCCACTTCCCGGTTCATCGACATCTTTCTAATGAACTATGTAACAGCCCTTCCATCATATCTGAGGGATACAATGGACTTTTTACAAAAAATAGATCAACTACAGTGGAAAGAAAACTACATCATGGCCTCCATAGATGTTTCTTCTCTATACTTCCATTCGCCACTCAGATGGAATAGCTGCAGTAAAAGAGTTCTTCGATACTAGAGCAATTTGTTTTTTGGAACATTCTGAGATGTTAATTGAAATGCTGACATACTGTTTGACACATAACGTCTTCCTTTTTAGAGGAGAACTGTTCCTGCAAAAACAAGGAACCGCGATGGGGACATCTTTTGCGCCAACTTATGCCAATCTCCTCATGGCAACATGGGAAACTGAAGTTCTAAAGGATGAATGTGCAAAGAACATAAAATTCTGGTCTAGATATATCGATGACCTGTTCATCGTCTGGGAAAGCGATATGGAGCCTTTTATGAACTTCCTCGACTCCCTTAACACCAACAGATACCAACTGACCTTCACCTCTACCACTAGTGTGACCAATATTGTATTTTTGGATGTCGAAGTATACATACTAAATGGCAAATTTTGTACCAAAATGCACAGAAAACCTACGGCCAGTAACAGCATCCTTCATGCAAATAGTGGACATCCAATAAAACTCAAATGGAGTATCCCCTATGGGGAAATGTTAAGAGCTAGAAGGAATTGCTCAGAAGTCTCAGATTTCAACCAACAAATAGATGAAATGAGTCAACGCTTTTTACAACGAGGGTATCCTATGGAAGTAATTCTTTCTGCAAAAAACAGAGTAAAAAACAAAAACAGAAATGAATTACTCCAACCCAATTCAGCAAATTACAATAAAGAGGACATTGCCACAACAACGAGACTCATAGTTGATTTCAATAATCAAAGTAATGAATTCCAAAGAGCAATAAGTAAATACTGGGAAGTACTGCTGCTAGATGAAACCCTTAAGAACATTCTGTCTCCCCGACCGAGAATTTCTTACCGTAAAACTGCCTCTCTGGGAGACATTCTAACACACAGCCATTTTGAAATTAAATTGCCAACAGCTACATCATGGTTAAACACACTGGGATTCTGGAAGTGTTCAAAATGTAAGGCTTGTGAACAGGGTAAAAACATCACGTCTTATCACTTACAGAATGGCCACAATAAAAAAATCAAAGACCACATCACATGTGAATCCAAATATGTAATTTATAGACTGGAATGTCCATGTCAAAAATTTTACATAGGTAGCACAATCAATAAACTCAAACTCCGCATCCTGCAACATCTGCGCGCCATCAAGAATAAAGACTTTACATATCCCATGGCTAAACACTTTTTTGAATTCTACTCCAGCGACAGTAATCAACTAAAATACTCTGGCATTCAAATTGTTAAACAGAAAGAAAGGGGTGGTAATCGAATTCTTGAGTTAAGAAGAGCAGAGTCAAGAATGATTCTACTAATGGGTACTGAAAACCCATTAGGACATAACTTGGATGCCGAACTGTATGTGCACCTCTGAAACACATGAACTGATTATTCATGATGGACCTTTTTTGTACATAACCTTCACTGTTGATCTAAATTGTAAATCGTTACTCGTACTCACAGTATCTCTTATTCCCCTCCATTCATCTTTCCATCACTGCTGACAAAGGATATGTGAATTTTCTTTTGTAATAATTGGAATCAGTCTTTAGACAGTATTAGGCCGGAATTATTATAAATTCTTGACAACTAAGTGACTTTGCTATTTAACACTACTCCATAATTATGAGAATTAATTAATTTAGGAAGTCGTAAATTAGTGGTTAAAAACTATTAGATAATCACTAATCTCGTAGATACTCATTATTTAGCAGGGTCTTATCATTAACATTTGTTAAATTCTTAATTAATGGTACTTTACCGTGATCTTGACTTATTCCAAATTTCAATTGTAACACATTACTGAAATGATCGTTTAAATTTCCCTAAATTGTCAGCAGCCACCATGGTGGACAAATTATTGTAGCTTTTTGATCTAAATACTTTTTTACTTTAAAATGATATAATAGGATCATCGATGCAATTTTCATCCAGTATGTCTTTACTTTCTACTTTTTTTCGTAATGTTTCCTTTAAAAAGACATTCTGGACACTGAGACTCTATGGTCCAGTTGAAGGCCGAGTGCCGAAACGCGTCGACCGTCTCTTGTGCGTGTTCATTGATGTTTACCTGAAATAAACACTAATCGAGTGTTCTCTGTGGTGCCGTGCTTTCCTTGATGCGACGAACCCCAGGGCTTGAGGGTGAAGCGAGAGAAGAGTTTTGTTTCATATATATATATATATATATATATATATATATATATATAGACAGTGACGTCAGCCACTCAGATGAAATATGTTGGAAATACTATGGTTAATTACTAGTACAGAAACAATAGTAACCTTTGTTTTTTTCAGTGGAAAAAAAAATAAACAAATAAAATATAAATATATATATATATACATGAGGAGAACTTTGTCTGCTACTGCCATGGGCATCTCATTTTCGCCGAACTATGCGAATACTGTTATGGGATGGTGGGAAAAGACAATTGCATGGTGTTCAAATTTTCAAGCAGAACTGGAACAAATTGTATTATGGGTCCGGTTCATTGACGACCTGTTTCTAATTTGGAATGGTACAGAAATAGAGTTCCAAAAATATTTTGAGAAACTGTCAACAAACAATATTGGACTATCCTTCACACATGTAACCAGCAAGCAAGAGATTGCATTTCTGGACACCAAAGTTTTCATAGAAAATGAACAGATACACACTACCCTGTTCAGAAAAGAAACAGCGACCAATAGTATCCTGCATGGAACAAGCTTCCACCCAATTCCCCTGAAAAGCAGCATCCCATATGGCGAATTTGTACGAATGAAACGGAATTGTTCTAAAGAGGAAGATGCTGAAAAGGAAATATCAGAAACCATGGCCAGATTAAGAACTCGTGGATACAATGCAAGAAATTGAGAAAATGTAAGGAAAAGGTTGATCTAAAATCAAGAACAGAAATCTTAATTCCAGAGACTGTGGAACACGAAAATGGAAAACAACAAGCACAGAGATTCATAACTACTTATGTAAAGAAAGTGGCGTAATATTGAACAAAATACAAACATATTGGCACCTTATCTCTGGTGATGGAGACATTTGAAAAATCCTGGGTCAAAGACCTGCAGTCACATACAGGAAAACAAAATCCTTACAAGACATAATAACAACAAGTCACTTTCAGGAGAAGCCTAGAAGCAACTGGCTAGCAAATCAAACCAAAGGATTCAGGAGGTGTAATACATGCAAAGCATGTACAATTGGAAAAAACATGAAAACCTTTGATGAAGTTGACGGGAGCGTCACTAATATTGAACAGAGCATTTTATGTACCTCCCGCTTCGTAGTCTATGTGATAGAGTGCGATTGCGGTATGAAGTACATAGGCAGCACGGCTTGTACACTAAAAAAACGAATACTGGAACACATACGAGCTGTAAAGAATAGAGACATGACATATGCCACTGCGAAACACATGCAGAAATGCAAGAATGGAGACTGGCAAAAGATGTGTTATTATGGAATCTACATGACACCGGCACGAGAAAGAGGAGGAGACCGAACAAGAACACTGCGACAGATGGAGTCCAGATATATAATAAGACTCAGAACAAAGGCCCCGAGAGGCATTAACAATGATGAGGAACTCTTTATACATCTCTAGGAACATAAGAAATAATTTGCAAGACTGCCCTGAATTATTATTATTATAATAATAATTGGTCAAGAATACAAAAAAGAACAAGTGAGAACATTGAATAAAGTGACTTTAAAATTGGTACTATACCAAGTTACAGCTGAATACGTAATATTAACCTCACTTGCATGTATAAGATTAATTAGTAGTTTGCTAACATGTAAGATACCAGATCGATCTGCTGACGTCAATAATATCAGCAGGATAATTTAATGTGAAGCCTAACTGATTTTAACTTTCCAATTTGATTTAATTTGATATAATTTGAGCGCATTGGTATTATTTCACTACAAATCCCACAATGCAGCAGGAGGGCATCAGTGGGTATAAATAGATGAAAGAGACAAAGGACTCACTAACCGTGAGAAAAGCCAAGGGCTGAAACGCGTTGGTGGAGGTTGCGATAAGGAATAAATTGCCTTGAAACAGTTCCTGAGTGCCACGTCTCTTGCTTTGTATACACTAATACTGGGTCTGGGTCCAACCCCTACGTGGAGCACCAGCTGCTGAGCGTGCCGAGTGAATGGATCACATTGGTTAAACAATATATATATATATATATATATATATATATATATATATGGAGTTTGTTAATTCACTCAACGACAACAGTCTGAATCTAAAATTTACTTACACAATAGACAAAAAATCTATAGAATTTTTAGATGTATCAGTTGAAGTGAATGGGAACCACTTGGACAGCAAACTATTCCGCAAAAACACGGCTGGGAATAGTATCTTACATGCCTCAAGTTGTCATCCCCCAAATTTGATTAACAGTATCCCTTATGGGGAACTATTAAGGGCCAGACGAAATTGTAGTTCTGAAATGGCCTTTGTGAAAGAAATGGATGTCATGAAGAGTAGATTTGAAGAGAGGGGCTACTCACAAAAGATCATTAAAAAAGCATGTGAAAAAGTCAGAAAAATAAAAAGAGAAGATCTGCTAGTCAGAAAAGAAGAAACAGACTCTGACATAGAACCGATAAGATTTATTACCACCTTTAGCAATCAAGCGAATGACGTTAGAAGATGTCTGAAAAAGTATTGGAATGTACTAAAGGTTGATAGTACTTTTGAAAAGAGTTTTGAAAGTTATCCTAGTATCACATTCCGACGATGTCCAGCACTGAAAGATCTTTTATGTAAAAGTATGTTAACTGATGAGAAGGATCCCCATTTTAAAATTCAGGGATTCTATAAATGTGCTTCTTGTAAAGCCTGCAAGAATAGTTTGAATTGCAAACAGATAGTTTTGTCCAAATCTTTGAAACCATTTGTCATTTCTAAACATTTAAGCTGTAAATCAGATTTCTGTGTCTATGCCCTAATATGCCCTTGCGAACTGGTTTATATTGGCAGTACCATCAACCAGGTGAAATTGCGCATTTTAGAACATATGCGGGCAATAACAAATGAAGACAAACAGTATCCAATCGCACGGCATTTTAAGGAATGCCACAACAAAGATACCAGTCTATTGAGGTATTGTGCCCTAGATAGAATTCCTTTATCCGAACGGGGAGGGAATAGAATACAAGATTTGCGCAGGCTAGAATCTAGATTGATCATAAAATATGATACGGTACATCCGGTGGGCATCAACAAAGATGAGGAACTGTCAGTCCACCTTGGTTGACAAAATTCTTTCTGGCATTTTCTGAATTTTACGAACTGTCATGTAAATAGAATGTAAATAGAATTATGATGAAGTCACGTTGCCTCCTGAGATATGATGTTCTAAATGTCTTTTAAATAACAAAAAAAATTTTTGGTATATATTATAATATTTTACAGATACACATTTATTATTCTTTATCGGAGACGGAGCTTTTGCCAGAGGTTGAGAAATATGCAGCGTTAGCAATCTGTTGAAATATGAACTTAAGGATTGATTTTCAATTGATAAATGTTTGCCCACTAAGGCTGTTAAATGCATTACAGATCACAGCATACCCACAGGGTTCATTGACACGACCAGTCTTAATAAGATGAGGAAATCGTTCATTATCCATGTTTTGTAACCATTGGATAATTCGATAAATGTTTGCCCACTTGGGCTGTCAAATTAATCACAGATCATAGCATACCCACTTGGGTTCATGGATATGACCAGTATAATTACGATGAGGTAATCGTTTATCAACTATTGGACAATTCGATAAATTTACACTTGTTATTTTATTTTTACATCAATGGACTGTCCAACTGAATGTGTTGAATTGCATTTTGCTGTGAATTATTCATTGAAATCCCGTATCTTTTTACTATTCAAAGATGGCGCTCATGCTAGCTATGTGAACCTGGCAGCAATGTAGTCCTTTGTTTATTATTTTTTCACACTGTGTATTATATCATGTGACGAGTGTCAACATCATATCGACCCGTGACCAAGAAACCGGAGGGTGTCGAAACGCGTCGGGTGTTGTTTGCCACAAACCTGATCGAATAAATCACGCTGTTATCAACAAAATTGGGGCTCGGCGTAATCTTTTACAAGCAAAGGATTAATTTACGGATATATATATATATATATATATATATATATATGAAATGTTGGAACTCCCACAACCTCCGAACGGGCGGCGAAGAAGGAGAGACGGACCACAGGAGTCTTCAGGCAAGAATATTTATTCGACCATTACGACCATTTCTCAGCAAACCATATATATATATATTTAACCTACTGGCAATCGTCAATAGGTAATTTAGGACCTTAGGACCTAGCTTCCATAGGAAAAGCATTTATTGATTTTTTAATAACTTTGGCGCCGTTTGACGAATGTTCGCTTATTTTCCAAAATGAATGGGGTGGTCACGTCAGCTGCTGTCTTGAAATTTTCAGAGTGATCCATCAAGGGGGGCGAGAAAAAGAGGGGGTCCCAAAATGCTTTTTCTCATTGTTAATTTCCATAGGAATCTGTTGACCCTGCTACAGCCCAAACTGCTGAACGGAATTACACCAAATTTGGTAGAAAGGTAGCTCTTGGTCCAGAGAGCACCCTTTTTGTGTATTTGCTAACTATAACGTCCTTGTAACCTTTGTTTTTTTTTTAATTTCTAAGGTTTTTTAAAATTCTATTTGCTAACTATAACATCCCTTTAGCCCATGGGTACTAACATTCTTTCTCTCGGGGGCCAAATTTACAGTGTGGTATGTGGCCGAGGGCCGCACCGGTGGAGGAGGAGCTATAGCAAAAAAAACTGTGAACATAAGGTTGAATACACGCCCCTGCAGTGGACGCCTTCGTCTACTGAGGCACCAAGCCCGGCATACACACATCTCTCTCTCTCGCTCTCTCTCTCTTTCTCTCTCTCTCTCTCTCTCTCTCTGTCTCTCTCTATCTCTCTCTCTCTCTCTCTCTCTCTCTCTCTCTCCCTCTCGCTCGCTCTCTCTCTCCCTCTCGCTCGCTCCCTCTCTCCCTCTCTCTCTCTGTCTCCCTCTGTCTCCGTCTATCTGTCGCCCTCCTCTCTCTGTCTACCTCTGTCTGTCTCCCTCTGTCTGTCACCCTCTGTCTCCCTCTCTCTGTCTCCCTCCCTCTGTCTCCCTTCCTCTGTCTCCCGCCCTCTCTCTCTCCCTCTTTCTCCCTCTGTCTCCCTCTCTCTGTCTCCCTCTCTCTCTGACTCCCCCTCTCTCTGTCTAACTCTCTGTCTCCCTCTCCCTGTCTCCCTCTGTCTGTGTCTGTCTTCCTCCCTCTGTTTCCCTCTCACTGTCTCCCTCCCTCTGTCTCCCTCCCTCTATCTTCCTCTGTCTGTCTTCCTCTGTCTGTCTCCCTCTCCCTCCCTTTGTCTCCCCTGACTACCTCCCTCTGCCTCCCTCTTTCTCCCTCCCTCTCTGCCTCCCTCCCTCTCTGTTTCCCTCTGTCTCCCTCTCTCTGTCTGACTCTCTCTCTGTCTCCCTCCCTCTCCCTCCCTCTGTCATCCTCCCTCCCTCTCCCTCCCTCTCTCTCCCTCTGTCTCCCTCCGTCTCCCTCTCCCTCTCCCTCTCCTTCTTTCTGTCTCTCTGCCTCTCTATCTCTGTCTCTGTCTGTCTCTGTCTCTGCTTCTGTCTGTCTCTGTCCCTGTCTGTCCTTGTCTCTGTCTGTCCCTGTCTCTGTCTCCCTCCCTCTGTCTCCCTCTCCGTCTCTCTGTCCCTGTCTCTGTCAGTCTCTGTCTCTATCTCTGTCTGTCTCTGCCTCTAGCTGTCTCTGCCTCTATCTGTCCCTGCCTCTATCTCTGTCTCTCTCTCTGTCTCTCTCTCTATCGCTCTCTTCCTCTGCCTGTCTCTACCTCTATCTGTCTCTGCCTCTATTTGTCTCTGTTTCTGTCAGTCTGTCCCTGTCTCTGCCTCTATCTAGCTCTGTCTGCCCCTGCCTCTATCTGTCTCTGCCTCTATCTGCCTCTACCTCTGTCAGTCTGTCCCTGTCTCTGCCTCTATCTAGCTCTGTCTGCCCCTGCCGCTATCTGTCTCTGCCTCTATCTGGCGTTGTCTCTATGTGTCTCTATCTGTCTCTTTATCTGTCTCTGCCTCTATCTGTCTCTGCCTCTGTCTGTCTCTGTCTCTATCTGTCAGTCTGTCCCTGTCTCTGTCTGTCTCTGTCTATCTCTGTCTCCATCTGTCTCTGTCCATCTGTCTCTGTCTGTTTCTGTCTCTATCTGTCTCTGTCTGTGCCTCGAGCAGTGCACACGTACTGTATCTACACGTTCCCGTCAGCAGCCCAGAGACAGCCCCCCCCACTCCGCCCTCTCCCTGTGTAATGTAAAAGCCAGCTCGTTTTCTCTCTGAATTTGCTGCTTCGCGGAATTTGTGTCCCACTACTGGGCCTGGGGTCACATCTGTCACTGGCTTTAATTCTGAATCTCACCCCTGAGCTGTCAGATCAAAGCCCCCCTTTGGCACCAGTCACTCGAGTACTTCACAGGTCTTTAAAAGACCATTTACTTGTTAATGAGGCTTTGTTGTATTTGACCTCTTCTTAGCACCCCTGCATCTCCACTCTACTGACTATCGCTGGAATCGCCCGGCCCCCATAGAGCAGCAATTGGCAATGTTTGCTGACACTCTTTAAAAAAAAAAAAACACAGGTACGATGTCTGCAAGGTCCATGGGCCGCAAAGGAAGGCTTGCCGGGCCGCTGGCGGCCTGCGGGCCGTACTATGAGTTCCCGTGCTCTAGCCTTTATATATATATCTATATATATAGATATATATATCATGTAGACTCGTCTCTATCTTCCTGTAGTGGAAAAAACGAAACGAACCCAAAACTTGCAGTACTTCTTTTTCTTTATTATGTGCCCAGCACCACCGCCATTACGCGTTTCGATCCTCACGGGACCTTGATCACATGACACGCTACTGGGTACACTCACCACATTTAAAGTGACAATGTCTAATTCAAACAGCACTTTGTCATAGACATGGAAAAAATACCTTGTTTGTGTGGTGTGACGACATATTATAAACAAAGCAGCTCTTAAATTTCAGTCAATGTGCAAATAGATGCAATGTAATTAAAAATATAAATATATAAATATATAAATAACTGTATTACATAAATTCTTTGTTAAACCCGGAAATAATACCAGATAAAACCTGCCCTTAATAAAAACGAAAAAATGTGTTTAAAAGGGATATGACACATATAAATAAATATTTATAAATACATGTGAAATAGTCAATATAATGCATGAGCCTCAAAAGAATAAAAATATTAACCTTTAACATCTTGCTTCGATGTGGCTGCATTAACCAAATCGGCATTCTAGTTCACAAGAGCTACCCTTATGTCCCTGTGAACCGGGTAAGTACGAAGTACAGAAAACAATATTCACAAGGAACTCATTTATAAATGTTCATCTGTTATATACATCAATGGTTGCTTTTGAATCAATCACACACAGGAATATCAAAAGAATATATATAACGACCTAATAAAAGTACAATAGCACTGAATTAATAATAATCACAGTAAGCCCACACAAGCCCTATTTCCTTTTGTAATATACCAAACCTCAGCCGAGGTTAGTTTATTCAATATACACTGTTTAAATCACAAATATAACATCTTATATATAAAAAACATTTATTTCATACGTTCCCAGTGCAAAGTTACCCCCAGTGAAAGAACCATAACCTCTTATAACGTGACAAGGTGAAAAAAAGACTTTATAAGGTTATTGGAGAATTTTTAAGGACAGATTATATACAATGTACAATAGTTCAGTCAAGGCTGTCTCTTATTCTATTGTCGACGGCGTTTCGACCCGCTTTAGATACTGGGTCTCATCAGGACTGTATTTCTGGGGACAGAGTAACCCATACGTTCGTCCATATAGGATCCAGTATGCGAAATGATATGCTGGATGAGGCAATCTATCCAGACTTGGGCTTATCCTCCTCCAAGTTATAGAATCAAGACAGTAATCCAATAATTAGAAGGAATCTTACAGAAATCAGATTCCCTATGCTTTACTTCACTCCTATTTCAAAATTGTGTCTAGATCTAGTGAGAGAGGAACCAGTCTTCCTGCTTCAATTATAGCACCGTAGGATACTCTCTATGCGGCGCTGACCCATAAATAACCAGTCGCCTAGTCCACAAATGAACCGTTTGTATTGTGTTCGTAGCTGACTCAATCTCGCTTTGCACTGCGAACGTATGAAATAAATGTTTTTTATATATAAGATGTTATATTTGTGATTTAAACAGTGTATATTGAATAAACAAACCTCGGCTGAGGTTTGGTATATTACAAAAGGAAATAGGGCTTGTGTGGGCTTACTGTGATTATTATTAATTCAGTGTTATTGTACTTTTATTAGGTCATTATATATATTCTTTTGATATTCCTGTGTGTGATTGATTCAAAGGCAACCATTGATGTTGTATATAACAGATGAACATTTATAAATGAGTTCCTTGTGAATATTGTTTTCTGTACTTTTTAACCAAATCGGCATCAGATATTAAATTGCACCAAAATGAACTGTAAACAGTGTTTTGGTTTTATAAGTTGACATCACACGATCAACGTAGATAGGGCCCAAGTGGGCAATAATCCATGTCGAAGATTACAGTGCTAGTGCATTCAGAGTGTCACATTAGAAAGCCCTTAAATAAAACCCTAATGTGCAAAGATTGTTATAACATAAAATAAATAAATCTAAAAACCATTTCTAGGGGTTACAGCAGCATGATAATATGGGTACTTGTCTATTTCGCAAATGTGGTAATTATTTTATAAATGCGTATAGAAATCCTCACTGGAATTTAACCCATTAGGTGTTTTTGAATCCATATCAAAAATATATTTAGTTTCCAGTTTTCTCAAAAGAATATCTCGATCCCCACCTCTTCTCAATGGTGGAATTGAATCAACCACATAATATTTTAGCTCACTTGATTTGTTAGCATGTAGTTCACTGAAGTGTCGAGCTACCGTATAAGTTGTATCTCCATTATTTATTGCGCGTATGTGCTGAAGTATCCTCTTGTGGACCTGCAGCCTCGTACTGCCCACATAACGCAGGCCACAGGTACACTCCAGCACATATACCGCAAACTCAGTTTTGCAAGTAAGCTTTTTATCAATCTGGATAGGCCTACTCTTAAATGGTGTAGTATACTCCGTCTTGCTGATACCATGTTTGCATGCTTTACAGACTGCACACTTGATGAAGCCAGGACTCAAAGTCAACCAGTTTGTATTAAGTGATACTTCAGGACTGCTAGTGACCAGTGTATCACCCATTGTGCGGGCTCTTCTAAATGTTAGATTTGGGGACCTTGTTAGTCTGTCACCCAAAATTGGATCATTCCTCACTAATTCCCAGTTCTTATTGACAATTTTCCTAATAGTTTGATGTTGATTGCTGTAAGTCAATATAAGTCTTGTCGGCTGTACTGCCTCTAACTGGTTTTAATTAGGAGTTTTACTCGCCAGTGCCTTAGATCTGCCCTGCTCGTTGACCTTAGCCATAGCTTTGTCAACTACACTAGGGGTGTGTAACCTCGTGTGATGAATCTTGCGCGGCACTCAGTCCGTGCTCGACTGCAGTCCTCTTCTGTACTACAAATTCTCCTGATTCGCAGCATTTCCCCAAATGGGATGCTGCGAATCAAATGAGCGGGATGATGGCTTGATGCATGCAACAGTGAATTACCTGCCGTCACCTTCCTATGCAATCTAGTGTGCAGCTGTGAATTTTTTATGAATATTTCAACATCCAAAAAGCAGATTAACTCTCGGCATAACTGACCTGTAAATTTCAGGTTTAAATTGTTGTCATTGATTTGCTCAATGAATTGCTGCCCCCCCCCAATCTGCGAGCCCTTCCAAATAATGAGCAAGTCATCTATGTAGCCATACCAACGAATTATATGGTTGGTCATAATCGCCTCATAGGCTGGCCTGAGAACCTGTTCCTCCCACAGCCCCATATGCAAACAAGCATAGCTGTGGGAAAAACAGGCCCCCATAGCCACGCCCCTAACCTGTTGGTACACTAGTTTTTGGAACAAAAAATAATTCTTCTCCAGACACATAGTTATGACAGCCAATAACATCTTTTTATGTTCATAGAAACAAAAGGGTCGTGAATTTAAAAAATATTCTGCTGCCTTAAGACCATCTCTATGATGGATACTCGTATAGAGTGATGAAACATCAAGAGATATAAGCAAAAAATCATCATTCCAAACCACGTCCTTCAATTTGGTAATAAGTCCCCTGTATCAAGTATGAAGGACGGTAATGACCTCACATGTTCCTGTAAAAAGAAATCAACATATTTACTCGCATTCTCCATAATACTATTGCATGCCGAAATGATTGGCCTGCCGGGTGGTGTATGTACATCCTTATGTATTTTTGGTATAAAATACACCACAGGCATCACAGGATGTTAATTTTTCAAAAAATGAAATTCTTCCAAGGACAAGAGAACTGTACTCCTCCATGCCAGTAATTTAGTGTGAAAACAGTTCCAAGAAGCTTTGACAGATGTCATATCACTGCGTCTATAGCAATCTTTGTCATTCAGTTGGTTCAGGGCCTCCGTCATGTACATATTACAGGGCAATAAGACAACGTAGCCACCCTTATCTGATTGTCTGATTATTACATTGTTGTTGAGTCGCAGTTTTTACATCAATTTGAAATAGGAGTCATCACGGGCAGTGTAGCGTTTTTTAATGTCCCCTTTCTTGTAAAGATGTTTAAGTTCCTGTGTCACTTTTTCATGGAACACATCAATGTTGTCCCTTACCATTACCGGACAGAAGGTAGACTTTGGTTTGAATGGGGTCAAATTACCCGTGTCTTGTCTGTTTGCTGAAAAATTACAAGTGGCCTCAATGTTTTCATCCTCTCTTTGTAATTCGTGGAGATCTTGCAGTAGCCTGGCATTACCTGCTGTTAACATTGGAGGACTGCATGCTTGTATTGGTTGTCACCACGGCTTGTTTTCTTTTCGTGGGACCTATGCATCATATGAAATTTTTGTAATTTTAACTTGCACACAAATTTATACAGATCTATGCGGCTTTGCGCGTAATTAAAGTCACTCCTACGACTAAATGAAAGGCCAAGGGACTAAATAGAGGTCTCATTTTCAGTTAGAACAATGTCTGTGAGGTTGATGACAGTTTGTGCATCACAGTTTTGCATATTAGTACTCATTTCCGATTCCATTGTTTCTTTGTTTTTCTGTTCTGCTTTTTGCCTGCGTTGTTTGCAGCACTGTCGTCTTTCCCATCTTTTTCTGTTGCAGTTGATTTGCTTTGTGCACCCTGTACACGTGGACGAAGTGTTTGACGTCTGTCTTGGCACAGACAGTCCACTTCTTGTGCCAAGGAAAAATTTGTGAAACCCTGATCTTTGTGCTCTGGTTGATCCATTTTCAGAGCTGCTGTTAATTGCAGAACTGAGATCAGATATGGACGTTGCTGAATGTAGTTCATTGGACACCACATTGCTAGATAATGTAGAGGGAACCACCTTTTTGAGAGCTGTCGTATTTTTTAGAGAAGGTAAAGATCTGGCCGTGTTCATAATCTAATTTATCATGCTGAAACTTAAAGGCTTTCCTTTTCTTGATTATCTCCTCTTCCCGTGTTAAGCGTATGGTCATCTCCTCTCTATACTTATTGATCGAATCTGTTGCCTCTACTTTATTGATTTCTGCATTGAGGATATCAATTTCTTTTTGAAGCGCTGCCCGATCACTTTCAGCATATTTTACTAGGAGTATCACCAACCTGCGTGATGACTCCAAATTACATTCTGCCCACTCTGAGAGCATCTTTGGGTCGGGGTTTTCATAGCTGGGGGCGATCATTATGCAAAGCCCCCTCTGTATTTGTCCCACTTCCAAGTATCGACTTAGCGACATGTGTTCCCACCACTTCGCTTGCTCTGCCTTCATAAGTTTTTCTAGTTTTTTAAAGAGCTCACGTGTGGTGGGATTCGTGTCAGAGGCACACTGTGTGGTAAAACTGGATGGATGTTCCCCACTCAGGGAATCATCAAACATATTGCATGCTGCTGCTTCCCGAATGCATAGCGTGTCGGCAGTCATGGTGCATTCAAAATGGGGGCAATTACAACCAGACGCCTGATTAAATGTCGACGCTCGCGTTTTTCTGCAAACTCCTTCACCGGTCAATACGTTTGCACCTACCTCCGCTTTGCGTCGATGAGCCAATCTCGTCCGACACCAGCTATCTGCCGCTTTGCTGTAGGTGCTTGTTCCGCTGTCCGGGGGCAACCACGGCTGCTCCTTTTCGAGGAGATTCAAAAATATCACGGCTGTGATACGACTGCTTCCTGCCGTATGGCCCGTATCTGAAGAAGGGGTTACGCTAGTACCAGGGAAGCCAACCCGGTAAAACGTATCATGTAGACTCGTCTCTATCTTCCTGTAGTGGAAAAGACGAAACGAACCCAAAACTTGCAGTACTTCTTTTTCTTTATTATGTGCCCAGCACCACTGCCATTACGCGTTTCGATCCTCATGGGACCTTGATCACATGACACGCTACTGGGTACACTCACCACATTTAAAGTGACAATGCCTAATTCAAACAGCACTTTGTCATAGACATGGAAAAAATACCTTGTTTGTGTGGTGTGAAGACATATTATAAACAAAGCAGCTCTTAAATTTCCGTCAATGTGCAAATAGATGCAATGTAATTAAAAATATAAATATATAAATATCTGTATTACAGAAATTCTTTGTTAAACCCGGAAATAATACTTGATGAAACCTGCCCTTAATAAAAACAAAAAAATGCGTTTAAAAGGGATATGACACATATAAATAAATATTTATAGATACATGTGAAATAGTCAATAAAATGCATGAGCCTCAAAACAATAAAAATATTAACCTTTAACATCTTGCTTCGATGTGGCTGCATTAACCAACTCTGCATCAGAAATTAAATTGCACCGAAATGAACTGTAAACAGTGTTTTGGTTTTATAAGTTGACATCACACGATCAACGTAGATATATATATATCTTCCAGGCAGCAATAAAAATGCCAAGCTAACCGTGGTGATTATGTTCCTGCTAGATAAAGAGATCAAAGTTTTGTCTAGTGGCAATATTTAAGGTTTTATTCTATTTCCTAACTATAACACCCCTGTAACCTTTGTTTTGTTCATTGAATTGTTCAGGTTTTTTAATGTTAATTCCTTACTATAACATCTTTGTAACCTTTCATTTTTGCAGGGAATTTCTCAGATTATGTAAATTCTATTTCCTAACTAGTGGAGAAAGGGGGTGGGACCTCCCATGAGCTCTCAGCAATCCCGCTGTGTGGGACTTACTGGAGGTAATAGGAGAGGTTCCTAGCCCCCAAGGACACTCAGCATCCAAGGGGACTTCATCCCCAACAGGTAGTGTGCCAGGAGGGGTGTTTGCA